>NC_092713.1:315986649-317236649 GCF_047496885.1 Scyliorhinus torazame | reverse complement strand
TCATTTAGCCCTCTCCTATCTCCTCGGACTCCACACACATCTTCCCACTACTGTCCTTGACTGGCCCTACTCTTACCCTCGTCATTCTTTTATTCCTGACATATATATAGAAAGGTGCTGTCTAAGGAACCTTGGTGAGTTACTGCAGTGCATCTTGTAGATGGCACACACGGCTGCCACTGTACGTCAGTGATGGAGGGTTTGAATGTTTGTGGAAGGAGTGTCAATCAAATGGACTGCTTTGTCCTGAATGGTGTTGAGCTTCTTTTTTTTAATATAAATTTAGAGTGCCCAATTCATTTTTTCCAATTAAGGGGCAATATAAGCAGAGCCAATCCACCTCCCCTGCACATCTTTGGGTTGTGGGGGCGAAACCCACGCAAACACGGGGAGAATGTGCAAACTCCCTACGGACAGTTACCCAGAGCCAGGATCGAACCTGGGACCTCGGTGCCGTAAGGCAACAGGGCTAACCCACTGCGCCACCGTGCTGCCCTGGTTTTGAGCTTCTTGAGTGTTGTTGGAGCTGCACTCATCCAGGCAAGTGGAGAGTATTCCATAACACTCCTGACTTGTGCCTTATAGATGGTGGACAGCTTGTCATGTCTCGCAGATCAGGAATTGTGACCTAATCTTTGTGTCGTGATACTGGAGGAACCAGTGAAACTGAGAATTGTTCTCCTTAATGTTAAGGAGGGATCACAGTACGAAGTCTTACAACACCAGGTTAAAGTCCAACAGGTTTGTTTCGATGTCACTAGCTTTCGGAGCGCTGCTCCTTCCTCAGGTGAATGAAGAGGTATGTTCCAGAAACACATATATAGACAAATTCAAAGATGCCAAACAATGCTTGGAATGCGACCATTAGCAGGTGATTAAATCTTTACAGATCCAGAGATGGGGTAACCCCAGGTTAAAGAGGTGTGAATTGTGTCAAGCCAGGACAGTTGGTAGGATTTCGCAGGCCAGATGGTGGGGGATGAATGTAATGTGACATGAATCCCAGGTCCCGGTTGAGGCCGCACTCATGTGTGCGGAACTTGGCTATAAGTTTCTGCTCGGCGATTCTGCGTTGTCGCACGTCCTGAAGGCCGCCTTGGAGAACGCTTACCCGGAGATCAGAGGCTGAATGCCCTTGACTGCTGAAGTGCGCCCCGACTGGAAGGGAACATTCCTGCCTGGTGATTGTTGCGCGATGTCCGTTCATTCGTTGTCGTAGTGTCTGCATGGTCTCGCCAATGTACCACGCTTCGGGACATCCTTTCCTGCAGCATATGAGGTAGACAACGTTGGCCGAGTCGCACGAGTATGTACCGCGTACCTGGTGGGTGGTATTCTCACGTGTAATAGTGGTATCCATGCCGATGATCTGGCACGTCTTGCAGAGATTGCCATGGCAGGGTTGTGTGGTGTCATGGTCACTGTTCTGAAGGCTGGGTAGTTTGCTGCAAACATTGGTTTGTTTGAGGTTGCGCGGTTGTTTGAAGGCAAGTAGTGGGGGTGTGGGGATGACCTTGGCAAGTTGTCGCGCGTCCTGAAGGCCGCCTTGATGAACATCTTTAACCTGGGGTTACCAACATCTCTGGATCTGTAAAGATTTAATCACCTGCTAATGGTCGCATTCCAAGCATTGTTTGGCATCTTTGAATTTGTCTGTATATGTGTTTCTGGAACAGACCTCTTCATTCACCTGAGGAAGGAGCAGCGCTCCGAAAGCTAGTGACATCGAAACAAACCTGTTGGACTTTAACCTGGTGTTGTAAGACTTCGTACTATGCCCACCCCAGTCCAACGCCGGCATCTCCACATTAAGGAGGGATGTAGAGTAGGTACTCATGAGGGGATTTTGGTGCGGTAAAAAGCGAGAAACAGGATCATGGGAAAAACACAGGAGAGTGGGACTAATTCGATAGCCCATTCATAGACACAATGGCCTGAAAGGTCCCCTGTGCTATTTGAAGTTTTACCACACTGTTTGATATGGAATGTTCGAAACACAATAATCAACCCTCCATAATACATCTTATTTTTTTTTTAATTTAGAGTACCCAATTCATTTTTTCCAATTAAAGGGCAATTTAGCGTGGCCAATCCACCTACACTGCACATCTTTGGGTTGTGGGGGTGAAACCCACGCAAACACGGGGAGAATGTGCAAACTCCACACGGACAGTGACCCAGAGCCGGGATCGAACCTGGGACTTCGGCGCTGTGAGGCAGCAGGGCTAACCCACTGCGCCACTGTGCTGCCCTATCACACATCTTAATGGGAGACACCCAAACCCACACTTCTGTTAGTGGATAAAAGAAGTAGGCAGGTAATGGGAATCAGTGCCTTATCCCTTTGGTACAGCATCAGATATGTATAGAAATAAAAGTGAGATTGAGACAAATACAAGAAACATTATCCTTTACTCACTGAGAAATTGTAACAGGAAATTTGCAATGAAGTGCTGTCTTATATCCTGTGAAAACCCGAGCTGATGATGGAGAATCAATGTATAAAGTTTAATTTGTGGCACAGCAGAAATCTAAACGTGTTGTTAGAGCTATAAGTCATACAATGGATCATATGTTGGTGTTGATTGGAGTCTAGCAACTGCTGAAATAGGTGTTAAACCAAGACCCATTTTTGGATCACATTTACTGAGGCAATAAAACACTCCGGGCTTTCAGTTCATTCGCCTAAGCGTGTTTGACCTCTGTTGATGGCAATCTGCTGTGTAACAGGAAGAATAAAACCGGCAGGAGATGTTAACCAGAGTAGACGGAATCTGTGCTCGAGGAGGTGAGCTGCCTGTCTCTGCCATCGTGGCTATTGTCTTGAGAACAAAAATAATCCAGTTATGTAAAATAACCTCCGATACATTCCATTATCTTCGGATTGTTTTTGGTCCGTTGGTTGTAAACAATTCAATTATAACATCCCCCGGGGTTCCTTCCAACATTTGTTCTTCCTTAAATGGCGAGGAAAGTTTCCTGCCTTCATCACCGTGAGGTTAACCTCCCTCCCCCCCCCCCCCTCCACGTACACACACACACACACAAAACAATCAACTTCAGTTCCTTTCTCAGTTTTTACAGGGAGAAATAGATCTGCCTTCATTAAAACCTGTGTGACTACCCGCATTTCCTGTCATGCAGTGGCTGCACTTCCTGTGTCGCACACACACTAACTACAGGTAAAGTAACTTCCTCCAGGTCAAACTCCTGCCGTCATTTTCAGCCAGAGGACAAATATACAGCAAGGACAGAAATCGCAGCTTCTTAATTGACCTTCTTAGGGGCGAACCTGTTGTTTTTAAACCCCAGCTTGAATGACGTTTCACCTTTGAACGAGTTTATCTTTTGTTTGTTTAATATCCGTTGCCATAAATGGATGCACCATCGCCTTTGGCGCTCAGCGATGCAATGTACATCACCTCATGCATCCTCTGGTTATTATCTCACTCCTTAAAGCAGCAGTGCAGAGCGAAACCTGTACGTTCTAGATGTCAGTTCAAACGGCCTCGCCTCGCCCGACTTGGTGACGTGACAAGGCCAATAAATCAGGCACTGCCAGTGTGCCATGCTGGCAGTGCCAAGGTGCCGGGGCGACAAGTTGCCCATGCCAGGGATTGGCCCTGAGGGTGCTCTGCCCTTAAGAGGTGGTGTGAGGGGGGGGGGTTCAAGGACCCCCGAAGAGATAAGTTGGGGAGGTCTGGAGGCCGTGATGGGGCAGCTGAGGGGGCTGAGCCTGTCATGCAGGGTGAGGTAAGTGTGTCCTTGGTGGAGCATTCCTCATCGACACCCAAAATAACCCAAAAGTCCCGTTTGACAGCGGAGTCGTACTCGGCACTGCAGGCGCTGAGAAACGCCCGTTATCCGCGCCCAAAATGGGACTTTTCCCGTTGAAACGATCCCAATGTCTTTTGACATTAACAGATAACAATGGGCTGTGTTTCCCTTCGAATAATTTGAATACTGTTCAAAGTCCAAAGAGCTTCTCAAGGACTTTCACTTTCCTGAAGGCATGTCCTCAATGGAGAGAATTGCCCAATGTGCCCAAACAGAAAAATACAAAGAGCAGAAGAAATAGGTGCTGGGTCCGGCGACTTGAGCCTGTCCTGTTGTCCAACAAGAGTCTGGCTGATCATCTACTTTACAACATCGTCCCGCATTATCACCAAAGTCATTGATTCCTGTGGTGACCAGAAATCAACAACATCTGTCTTGACAACTGAGCATCCCACAGCTTTGTGGGTTAGAGTTCCAAAGATTCTTTGAGTGAAGAAATATCTTCTGATTTCAGTCCCAAAAGGCTGACCTCTTATTCTATGAATGTGACTCCGTGTTCTAAATTCCACAGCCAGGGACACATTTTCTCCACATCTACCCAGTCAAAACCTTGAGCTGTCTCAATGAGATTAACTCGCGTGCCTCAAAACTCAACAATTATAGACCTCGCCTCGGAGGTCAATCCTCTCATTCCAGGAAGCACCCGAATGAAGTTGTACTGCAGTTTCTCTCGGGCAGGGATGCCCGCTCTTAGGCTGGAGATCAAAACTGCCCACACGAGTTCAGGTTGGGTCTTGCCAAAGTCCTATACGTCATAAGCTACATGTCAAACCTGGAATGACAGTGTTCATCGACAACGCTGGATAGTATAATTTCAAGAAGGAATTACATATAGTCTTGGGGCTAAAGGGATCAAGGGATATGGGGGGGAAACAGGATCAGGGTATTGAACTTGATGACCAGCCATGATCATAATGAATGGCAGAACAGGCACGGAGTGCTGAATAGCCGACTCCTGCCTCTATTTTCGATGCATGTTTCCATATAGTCAGCCAAGAAACTTGGAATGGAGGTTCAGAGCAATCACTCGATGTTTTTAGTACAGTTCCACCAATATGTCCCAGGAAGACAAAAACAAAATGGCATTTTCACTTCAGTGCTTTTCAATACTGTTAATTCATCCCCTCAAGTTGGTCCCAACAATATTAGTCCTTAACTTCTGCATTGCATTGACAAACTGTTCTTTCCAGTAAGCGTAGCCACCTGTCTGCTGTGGAAGCTGACAGTCACGGTTTTGACTGGGTTACGCCGAAATTTCAAGAATGAAAACTGGGCAGCAATAATCGCTGCTCTTTTTGAGACCGAGAGGAAAATGTAGATTCATACTGGTGGCACTGTGGCACAATGGTTAGCACTGCTGCCTCAGAGCGCCAGGGTCCCGGGTTCAATTCCAGCCTCGGGTGACTGTGCGGAGTTTGCATTTTCTCCCCCTGTCTGCTTGGTTTCCTCCGGGTGCTCCGGTTTCTTCCCACAGTCCAAAGATGTGCAGGTTAGGTGGATTGGCTATGATTAATTGCCCCTTAGTGTGGGGTTACAGAGCGGGGGATTGGGCCTGGGGTGTTTTTTTTGAAGTGTCAGTGCAGACTCGATGGGCCAAACGGCCTCTTTCGGCACTGTAGGGATTCCATGATATTGGGCCTTTCACAACATAGCCAAGTGCTTGACAGCCAAATACGTACTTTTTATGAAAAGCAGAGACTCTTGTAATGTAGGAAATGTGGTCGGCAATTTTGGGCAACCCAGTTTCACAAACTGCAATTAATGACCAATTATTCGGTTTTAGATGTCAATTGTTTGAGAATTGTTCTCTTCCCCATACCAGAATATACTCAGAGCCAAGCCAAAGGGGCTATCGAGTGCTGAAGCAGGCTGAGAGCCTAGACATCCATTAGGATGTTGAAAACAACTGTTCCCCAGGGCTCAATTGACAACTCAGACTCTCTCCTTATTCTGTCAATTTCACAATGTTTATTTAAACAAGATAAAGGGCTTTCAAGTACTCGCAGTTTCTGCTATTGATACTTTAAATTATTTGGATGATTGGCACTTCATTGGGCTGTAGGGAAAACAATTTTCATGAATGAGTAACCTTTAAAGCTTTTCAAACAAATCCTATTGTCACTGCAGGGTTTATTGGTATTACACAGAGTCTATAGTGGCTGAATGGGCATAGACGTGCCATGGATCGGCATTGGTGGGAATGAGGAGCCATCCCGAGTGGGAGGAGGGGCACAGCTGGGCATGAAGAGCATGTACAGAACTCTGGTGCGGCCGCATTTGGAGTATTGCGTGCAATTCTGGTTGCCGCATTATAGGAAGGATGTGGAAGCATTGGAAAGGGTGCAGAGGAGATTTACCAGAATGTTGCCTGGTATGGAGAGAAGGTCTTATGAGGAAAGGCTGAGGGACTTGAGGCTGTTTTCATTAGAGAGAAGAAGGTTAAGAGGTGACTTAATTGAGGCATACAAGATGATCAGAGGATTAGATAGGGTGGACAGTGAGAGCCTTTTTCCTCAGATGGTGATGTCTAGCACGAGGGGACATAGCTTTAAATTGAGGGGAGATAGATATAAGACAGATGTCAGAGGTAGGTTCTTTACTCAGAGAGCAGTAAGGGCGTGGAATGCCCTGCCTGCAACAGTAGTGGACTCGCCAACACTAAGGGCATTCAAATGGTCATTGGATAGACATATGGACAATAAGGGAATAGTGTAGATGGGTTTTAGAGTGGTTTCACAGGTCGGCGCAACATTGATGGCCGAAGGGCCTGTACTGCGCTGTAATGTTCTATGGTCTATGAGGGGCCATGGGGGTGGGGGTGGCGGCTTAGCTTGGTATGGGTAGGTAAGGGTAAGAATATTTGAACTTACCTTTCAACAGGGGTCCCTCATCCCGTGACTGGTCCTCAATATCTCTGAGGTTCTGTGAACCACAACTCCTTTATAAGATGTATCGACTCCATGAAAATTTCGGAGGAGCAGGATATGCCACACCTCAGCCATATCTGGAGTGCAGGGTGTGGCGTCACAAAGTCCGTACCCTTAAATTGCACTGGTGAAAATCCAAAAACCTTGGGAATGGGGTCAGGAATCCTGGATTGGTGTCCCAGCCACCATCTCTACAGAGCCTTCCTGGCTGTATGAACATCCAGCCCAATATGGCACATTACCTATTCCTGGCCTGCTCCATGTCCAGATCTGAGTTGCTGAAAGTTGGCCACACCAGACCTGATCTAAATTTGTGCAAACAGAATTTATCGCTGTGCCCTTTGGTTATTTTTCATCTTTAGAATAGGTAGGCTATCGGGTGGCACGGTGACGCCGTGGTTAGCACTGACGGCAGCGAGAACCCGGGTTCGATCCCGGCTCTGGGTCATTGCCTGTGGGAAGTTTGCACATTCTCCCCATGTTTGCGTGGGTCTCATCCCTCCAACCCAAAAAGGCGTGCAGGTTAGGTGAATTGGCCACGCTAAATTGCACCTTAATTGGGAAAAAAAATAATTGGGTGTTCTAAATTTTAAAAACAATAGGTAAACTATCAAAGTTTATTTGCCAGCTATAATCACGGACTCCCAACTGAAACACTGAGGTGAATGGGTTTTGGAACGACACCAATACAAAAACCCTCTGTCACATCTATTCTGTCCCATTGCTATTTATTTCCATGACACGGTTCGGGTAATTGTGCAGAACCATTCTTGAAATTTTTTAAGGTTTCTTTTTGATCAGCACTTCATCCACAGGCAAGAAACATCCATTCTCTCCATCACCCATGCTTGCAGTATGTACCATCTCCAAGATGCACTGAAACCCTGCACCAAGGCTCCTTAAATAATAATAATAATCACTTATTGTCACGAGTAGTCTTCAATGAAGTTACTGTGAAAAGCTCCTAGACAGCACCTTCCTAAACCTGCTTTCTCTACCAAGAGGACAAAATCCAAAGATGTGCTGGTTAGGTGGGGTGACAGGGGTAGGGCAGGGGAGTGGGCCTAGGTAAGGTGCTCTTTTAGAGGGTCGGTGCAGACTTGATGGGCCAAATGGCCTCCTTCTGCACTGTAGGGATTCTATGATTCTATGACAAGGGCAGCAGATGCTTGGGAACACCACCACCTGTATGCTCCTCCGTAATCACTCACCACCCTGGCTTGGAAATATATTGCTGTTCCTTCACTTTCACTGTGTCCAACACGAGAACTCACCCCCCAACAGGTTTTGTGCATCACATGGGCTGCAGTGGTTCAAGAAGGCAGCTCAGCACCACCTTCTCAACGGCAAGTAGAGATGGACAATAAATGTGGGCAGTGACACCCACATACTTGGATTTTTTTTCAAAGCTGTTCTGGTCTTCGCAAAGCTTCTTTCTCAGATGACAAAGTGCCATTTTATACTTCCAAGCACTGCAATTGTTAACCAGAACATCACTCTCATAGCTCAATCAAAAAACTCTTCCTTGGACATTATTCCATACTGGAAAATGTGGCTCGTATCTCCTACAGTTTTCTGTCCGAGCATTTCCAGACTGCAACACACAATCACCTTCTAATTAGTTTGTGGAGCTGTTAAGCAACCAAAGGGTGGAATAAATTTCAGAGGCTACGTACGTCGATCATTTCAATCAGCATGAATGCCCTCATGGTAGCCTAACCCACGGATATGATTCTTAATTTGGAAACCAATATAGACTGCATGTCATCATCAGTTACAATGACATTGGTTAATGCTCCCAGCAATGATGAGTTGCCACATGTGTCCATTTCCATCCCCCAGAATTTATCCCAGGATCTTTGAAATATAAAGAACTGCTATTGAGAAATGCAGCAACCAACGGATACAAAGCAAGATCCCACAATCAGCAATGCACTAAATTAGGCAGCACGGTGGAGCAGTGGGTTAGCACTGCTGCCTCACGGCGCTGAGGTCCCAGGTTCGATCCCGGCTCTGGGTCACTGTCCGTCTGGAGTTTGCACATTCTCCCCGTGTCTGCGTGGGTTTCACCCCCACAACCCAAAAATGTGCAGGCTAGGTGGATTGGCCACGCTAAATTGCCCCTTAATTGGAAAAATGAATTGGGTACGCTAAATTTATATTTTTTAAAAGCAATGCACTGAATAAATGAAGTGTCACTGATGCGGTTCGGCTGCGGCACTGGTGAGAACTGCTTGCTCTTCCTTGTGGAGTCAACTCTTCATCTGAATAAGAGCACCTTCTGTCAACGCAGCACTCCCTCAGTGCAGCACGGGCGTGTAAGCTCAGGTTAGTGCTCACTCTTCAGGTGTCAGGCTTGAACCCACGATCTTTTTAAAAAATAAATTTAGAGTACCCAGTTCATTTTTTCCAATTAAGGGGCAAATTTAGCGCGGCCAATCCACCTACCCTGCACATCTTTGGGTTGTGGGGGCGAAACCCACGCAGACACGGGGAGAATGTGCAAACTCCACACGGACAGCGACCCAGAGCCGGGATTCGAACCTGGGACCTCGGCACCGTGAAGCAGCAGTGCTAACCACTGTGCCACCGCGCTGCCAACCCACGATCTTCGGACGCAGGCAAGATGAAATGAAATGAAATGAAAATCGCTTATTGTCACTAGTAGGCTTCCACTTGCTTGAACCGTGGCTGACACAATAGGCATGTAATCAAGATTTGATGCAGCTCATCGTGCCTTATTATATTTTAATGAGCAGTTGAGTTTTAACATTTTTTAAATCAGGTGTTGAACCATTTGTCTTCCCAGTTTAATGTAAATGTTACCATAACAACCTGCGAGGGGCTACAGCATTCTCCCTGCTGTCCTGGCCCAGTTTTCACCCTCAACCGAAAACGGATCATTCAGTCATTAACTGGTGAGCTTTGTGAAATCTTGTTATGTTTCCGACATGGAGACATGGATTCCATTTCAAAAATACATCATTGCTTCGGGAGGTTGCCAAAGGCTATACATATGCTAGTTTGTCTTTCTAATAGTTAAATATGTCTGGGGGGGGCACGGTAGCACAGTGGTTAGCACTGCTGCCTCATGGCACTGTGGTTCCAGGTTCGGTCCAGGCCCCGGGTCACTGTCCGTGTGGAGTTTGCACTTTCTCCTCGTCTTTGCGTGGGTCTCACCCCCACAACCTAAAGATGTGCAGGTTAGGTGGATTGGCCACGCTAAATTGCCTCTTAATTGGGAAAAAAAATGATTTGGTACTCTAAATTTATTTTACAAAATGTCTGGAGAGTCAAGGGTTAATTGAGACCAGAGTTGTGTTCATCTAAGATATATTTTGCTCCTCAGCGTCGAGGGCTTGGGTTCGATCCTGGCCCCGAGTCACTGTCCATGTGGACAGTATTTTCGTGTCTGCGTGGGCCTCACGCCCACAACCCAAAGGTGGATGGATTTTCAATGCTAAATTGTCCCTTCATTGGGGAAAAAAATCTAAGACATGCTTCTAGTTTTGGGTTCTGTCTGGGCGGAGTTGTAAACTGAGAAGAAATGAGCTGAAGTATAATGATTCAGCTTTCAATCCCGATAGGCTGTACCTTCAGGTTTGACTTGCAACATGAACTGAGGCGCCTGTGTTTGAACTATCTATTTTGTTGCGCTCATTTGATTAGTATTTTCAATCAGGAAAGCATGTCTGTCAGAAGACACATTGTTTGGATTAATTATGTAATTAGGGGTGGAGGGTAAATGCAGAGAACAGATTGCTTAAACCAACAATGAGCTCCAGCTTCTCTTTCTCATTACCAAGATCATTGGTAAACCAGATAATAATCCACCATTTTGGTACAGAATTGGTTTAACCCCTTCAAGTTCAAACACAGGAGTTATTTAATTTGCGACAGAACCAACAAGCTGGTAATTCTGATAATAATATTTATTAGTGTCACAAGGAGGCTTACATTAACACTGCAATGACGTTACTGTGAAAAGCCCCTAGTCGCCACATTCCGGCGCCTGTCCGGGTACACAGAGGGAGAATTCAGAATGTCCAATTCACCCAACAGCACGTCTTTCGGGACTTGTGGGAGGAAACCGGAGCAGCAGGAGGAAACCCACGCAGACACGGGGAGACTCCGTATGGACAATGACCCAGCAAGGAATCGAACCTGGGATCCTGGTGCCGTGAAGCAGCAGTGCTAACCACTGTGCTATTGTGCCGCCCATAATTCAGGGTGCCTCCTGAATGTGTTGTTAAAACCCAATGGAACTGTCTGCATTTGTGTGGACCTTACGCAGTTAAACAAAGCGAAGCAGTTGAACGTGAAGTTCAAGGGCTTAACAACACTGGTTAAGAGTTCAACCTTCATGAAGCTAAGGGCAAATAATGTTTTTTGGCAAATACCCCTTCATGACGAGTTGAAGGGCGCAATTCAACAAAATGGGAACAAAGTCCCATAGCGAGCGTATTTAGCCACACCTTTCCCGTCCCTCATAGCGGCGAGAATCACATGGCTATACAACACCACCCACATTAACTCAGGGGCCTCAGCAGGGAACGCGTGGCCAAGGCCGCACACAGCCCCGTTGCTGCACTGAGGAGTTCTGCTCACCCGAGCCCCGATCTCCGAAGCCCCCGACGGATCCCCCCAAGCCCAAATGCTCTGTGGGAGGGTCCCCAGCATCCCCCCCCACCCAAGCCCCACCAACACCCACACAGGGCACCCCCAGCCCAATCGCACATGTGAACAATTGCAAGCTTGGCACCTTGGCAGTGCCTCTGCTGGCTGGCAGGGCCACAGGGGTGTCTTGGCAGTGCCAGGCTGGCACCCAGGCATCACTGCCAGGGTGATTGGCTGACAGTGCCCAGGTGGCACCAGCACTGCCAGGTTACCACCCCGTGCGAAGGGCAGGCGCCTGGGCACCTCAGATCCCATGGGAGACCCCAATGCGGATTATTCCATCTGGTCCCCTTTTGCGGGGACCAGTGCTGAACGGCGCTTGTTTGAGGCCTCAGAGATGAACTGGATAGATCCCAACCCCTTGGGTGCCTCAGGAAACTGGATATAAGAGTGAGACTATGTGTCCTGCTCTAATATGCAGATTTGCTAAAAAGTGGTCTTGCCCACATTGGGCACGATTTACTTGACAACATCTCGTGAGGTGTTGCGAGCTGGGTTGATCCCGGGAGCGGGATCTCCTGGCATCGGTTACGCTGCACCATGGCGAGCTGCTTTTCAGCTGCAGCGTGGCCGCTCGATCGCAGCCTAAGTTGCTCACGACCTGTTTGGGAGGTTTTATTTCAACAATTTATTATCCAGTATTTGCCTCACGGCGCTGAGGACTCGGGTTCAAATCCTGGCTCTGGGTCACTGTCCGTGTGGAGTTTGCACATTCTCCCCGTGTCTGCGTGGGTCTCACTTCCACAACCCAAAGATGTGCAGGGTAGGTGGATTGGCCACGCTAAATTCCCCCTTAATTGGAAAAAATAATTGGGTACTCTAAATTATTTAAAAAAAAAATTATTATCCAGTATCACATCAACATGAGAACTCTTCGGGCAGCACAGCGGCGCAGTGGTTAACACCGGTGCCTCACAGCGCAGAGGATCCGGGTTCGATCCCGGCCCCGGGTCACTGTCCGTGTGGAGTTTACAAATTCTCCCCTTGCCTGCTTTGGTCTCGCCCCCACAACCCAAAGGGTAGGTGGATGGGCTATGCTAAATTGCCTTTAATTGGAAAAAAAAGAACTGGGTACTCTAAATTTGTTTTTTTTAAAACAGGAAAAGATTTCCTGAAGTCAATTCCTAGCGGGATAGAATGGATTCAGAGATCACATGGGTGATGTCCTGATCCACTTGGACAGAACATGACACTGATAGGGGAGTGAAAGATGTGCTGAAACACATACTGGGAGCCAGACTAACCATTCAACAACAAATGTGAACTTTCGCAGTCAAGTGTCATGTTCTCTGGGCATATGGTCGATGCAGCTGGTGTCAGAGCTAATCCACAGAAGACAAGGGCAATCAAGGAGTTTCCAGCCCCTCAGAACCAGACTGAGCTCCAGAGGTTCATGGGTATAGTAAACAGAGTAGGAATGTCCCTGCCCAACCTAGTTGTCATCGATGAGCCACTACATTATCGTCACAACAAGACAACACATGGTGCTTGGAGAAAGTACAACTGAGGTCTTTGGACAAAACTAAAGAGGTACGATGTCACTGTGACCTAGAGAGACCCACCATCATTGCTGTGGATGCATCTTCTGCAGGATTGGGAGCTGAACTCTTTCAGATCCAGACAGATGGAAAGCGTGGACCAGTTAGCTGTGCATCCTGCTCAATGGCAGAGCCTGAGCAGAGATAGGCGGTGATAGAGAAAGAAACATTAGCTGCTACACGGCTGGTGAAGATTTTGCAGATTGTCTTCCTGTTCTCAATGCCAGGATAGAGATAAACCACAAATATCTCCATGGGTACAATGATTCAGACTGAGGATGATGAAACTTGACAAAAAGACAGAGCCGAATCGGGAAAACAGTCGACTGCTGCAGATGCTTTCCCCCATATCCCAGTGGCAAGATCTGAACAAGGTGATGCAGGTCATGTTGAAGAGAAAGCAACCTTTCCAGTGATAACAATTACAACTGTACCATCTTTAAATGGAATGAAATAAGAGCCGCACAGAAATAAGAGCTGCACAGGGGGCAGCACGGTAGCACAAGTGGTTAGCCCTGTGGCTTCACAGCGCCAGGGTCCCAGGTTCGATTCCCGGCTTGGGTCACTGTCTGTGCGGAGTCTGCACGTTCTCCCCGTGTCTGCGTGGGTTTCCTCCGGGTGCTCCGGTTTCCTCCCACAGCCCAAAGACGTGCGGGTTAGGTGGATTGGCCATGATAAATTGCCCCTTAGGGTCCAAAAAGGTTAGGAGGGGTTATTGGGGTATGGGGATAGGGTGGAAGTGAGGGTTTAAGTGGGTTGGTGCAGACTCGATGGGCCGAATGGCCTCCTTCTGCACTGTATGTTCTATGTTCTAAATGTGATGAAGAATGTTCTCAGGTCAGAGAGTACTGCGTCAAAGGATGATCAGCATAAATGTCACTCAATCTTACCATGACAACCAGACTACTACGCCACGTGGATAGAAAGAAGCAACTGTCGGGTCAACACTTCTGAAACAGAGCTTACATAGATGAAGGATATATTTGCAACAGATGGGATTGCAGATGTTGTTATCTCAGGCATTAAACCGCAGTTTGTCAATAAAATACTCAAAATGGGCAGCACGATGGCACAGTGGTTAGCACTGCTGCCTCACGGCGCCAAGGTCCTAGGTTCGATCTCGGCTCTGGGCCACTGTCCGTGTGGAGTTTGCACATTCTCCCTGTGTTTGTGTGGGTTTCACCCCACAACCCAAAGCTGTGCAGGGTAGTTGGATTGACCATGCTAAATTGCCCCTTAATTGGAAAATATGAGTTGGGTACTCTAAATTTATTAAATAAATAAATAAATTACTCTCTAGAGTTCATGGCATCGTATGGATTTGTCCGTACGACCGGCTCACCACAATGTCCTCAAGCCAACAATGAAGCTGAGAAAGGAGTGTGCACAGTGAAAGCATTGCTGAAGAGGAACAATGGCATCCAATCAGTATTCAACCTGATCTGGCACCACATCAACTCCTAATGGGGAGAAGACCTCTTCTACCACACACACTCATGTCATGTGGCACTGTAATAGCTGATAAGTTGTACAATGTGAGGGAGAAAGACAATGGATATTGTTCCAGCCAGATGTGGAATGATGACAAACATCACAACGAAAGAGAAAATGCTGGAAAATCTCAGCAGGTCTGGCAGCATCTGAAGGGAGAGAAAAGAGCTAACGTCTCGAATCCAATGACATTTTGTCAAAGCTCCACAAACATCACAAAGTACCTAACCTGCCAGACCTTCGACCAGGAGAGCCAGTTTAGGTCCGGGGCTAAGTTCGCTGTGGATGAAGTGACACCATATCCACAGTGTCTACCTCATCCACACAGATGATGGGTGGTGAGACAGAACAGATGTGCACCATTTGCCAGACAGGAGCGACCTTCAACACAGACAAAGCAATCATCTACACCACCAAATAGACCAGCGATGCTGCATCCATCAAAAGGTCCGGGTGAGCGCCGGACTGGTTAAACTGCGTCATCAAAAAAAATATCATGCTACACAACCTGGGAGCTCGGTGCCATGAGGCACAGTAATTTTACAAATTGGGTAATGCATGCCTTTTTTTAAAAGGTGAGCTATGTTGAGCGGCACTGTGGCTTAGTGGTTAGCACTGCTGCCTCGCAGCGCCAAGGATCCGGGTTCGATCCTGGCCCCGGGTCACTGTCTGTGTGGAGTTTGCACAGTCTCCCTGCGTCTGCTTGGGTTTCGCCCCCCACAACCCAAAAATGTGCAGGGTAGGTGGATTGGCCGCGCTAAATCGCCCCTTAATTGGGTACTTTGATTTTTTTTCAAAGGTGATATATGTTGAGCTGCACACAGAATTGCTTCGCTGAACTTCAATGATGATATTTCAATCTGGGTGGGCTGAATAAACAATAGCTGTGGATTCACATCCGCAGTTGACTCATGGATGTGGGACAGTAACAGACACAACTGGGCTCACGGTTCCACCTCCTGGCTTCAGATGATTTGAAAGAAGATGGGACTGAGTGGGTTAGGGTGGAATTACTGTACTTTTGGGAAGATTTTAAGAAAAAACTCTTTAACCCGTGTGAAACCATAAAACCAGAAACCTATTTATCAAAGGCAATTATTATGGTACCTCTAGTCAGCTACTTAACATTTTTTGATTGCTGCCTCCAGACTTTCTGTCTCAAAAGCTTGACTCTCTGCCGCTGCTGTGTCTCATTAACCCTTTGCCATTGTAACTTTTTCTTCAATTTCAAACCCTGTTAATGAAGGAGTCACTTTATTGTTGAGGCTTCATAATTGGTTTCAGCCCAGCCCAACGCAGCACTTGGAGGAGACTTCAGGGGATTTACAGCAACTTATTAAGTTGGAAGACTGGTGTGGACGTAGGTTTCCTCCCATCGCTATACGGCGATGATCCAGGCGTGGGCAGAATCAAATATTCTTGTCATTTGACCAAATATTTCAATCCAAATTTCTGAAACTTCAGGCACTTAAAAGATGTCGTGAGTACCTCCCGTCGAGAAGCTTAAGCAGGGCCGCACAGATGAACAAATCGTTGGGGCTACAATTGGTTGTGGTACCCTCAATAACGACGCTTAGAGTGTAAACGGTAAAGAAGGCTTTAATAAGCTAAGAACTAGTCTGGTGCCGAGACGTGGGCTAACAGAGGCGCCACCCACAAGGCGGCCACTTATATATGGCTCCCAGATGGGCGGAGCCGGAGGCGGAGTCCCCCAGGGTTCCAAGCCCGGTCTTAAAGGGGACATCACCTTACATGATGACAAGAGTACAGTGTTACAGTAACCATTAATCACATTGGTTCAAACTTGTTCCAGTCCAGGTGTTTTCCCAACGGGGATGTAATAAGTGTGAGCTCTCCTCCCCCTCCCCTCCCTTTCCACAATTTGTGCTAAAACCTTGAGGGACTCCCTCCCTCGCTACTCTCCCATTCATCCCTCAAGACCAAGATAATTGCTCTTTGAGGATTTAAGCAGCCAGATTTAATTGACGCCTATGTCACAGGAACAATTCAAGAATGTGGCAGGAGAGACCGATAGTGGCTCTGCGGCATTTTCTTTTTTAAAATCTAAATTCAGAATACCCAATTCTTTATTTTCCGAATTAAGGGGCAATTTAGCGCGGCCAATCCACCCACCCTGCACGTCTTTTTGTGTTGTGGGGGTGACACTCACACAAACACGGGGAGAATGTGCAAACTCCACGCGGACAGTGACCCAGAGCCGGGATCGAACCCAGGTCCTCGACGCCGTGAAGCCGCAGTGTGCTCTGTGGCATTTTCAAGATTGCCACCGTAACCTCGGCTTAGAGGTTTACTATCTATTTGCTTGCCCTTTGGCCCTCCCTCTTTCCTAGCCCTCCACAGTCCAAATGCAGATTAGGGTATGAATGGGGAAACATTTGAGTTGTGATATTTGCATTGCTACTGATTTATAAGATTATCGGTATTCTTAATGTAGCTCCCAATTGTAAAACCCAAGAGCAAAGTTTGGGGAGAACTGGAATTATATTTTGAGCAGGAGGAAAAATAGTGCCGTTCATTTTACCGACTGAAATGTTGGGACAGTGGATACGGTACTCAGGTGGCCAAGCTGGTGCCCATATAGGACTCTGATTTTTAAGCAAACTCAACTCTGGTGAAAGGAACAGTATTTGTAAATGTATTAACTCCCCTATCAAATAATATTCTTTTGCTTGTAATTCATCAATACTGCTGCACAGCCAGATTTACACCCCTCACCATATCCGTTCATTGTGACCCAGTCGCTTGATATGTCTCAGCCTGTTGTGTTGGTCCAGGGTGCTTGCTCTCGTTTTCCACTTTGCTACTTATGTGGGGTCAACCCTAAGACACTGAAGGAATGCCAGCTGAGCCTTCTTTGGGAGGCGACACTAAATTGAGGACTCGCCTGCCCTCTTGGGTTGATGTAGAAGATCCCAGGCACTATTTTGAAGAAAGGCAGGGTTGTTCTTCCCCGGTGGTCCGATGCCAATCCACCAACCAATATTGCTGAGACAGACCATTATTAAACTAGAAAGAGTGCAGAAAAGATTTACTAGGATGCTGCTGGGACTTGATGGTTTGAGTTATAAGGAGAGGCTGGATAGACTGGGACTTTTTCCCAGGAGCGGAGGAGGCTTAGAGGATCATTATAAAATAATGAGGGGCATCGATAAGGAAGATAGTCAACATCTTTTCCCAAAAGTAGGGGAGTCTAAATCAAGAGGGCATAGATTTAAGGTGAGAGGAGAGAGATACATAAGGGTCCAGAAGGCAATCTTTTCACACAGAGGGTGGTGAGTGTCTGGAACGAGCTGCCAGAGGCATTGGCATTAGTAGAGGCGGGTATGATTTTGTCTTTTAAAAAGCATTTAGTTACATGGGCAGGGTGGTTATAGAGGGATATGGGCCACTGTGGGTGACTGGGACTAGCTTAGTGATAGAAACTGGGCGGCATGGACAAGCTGGGCCGAAGGGCCTCTTTCCATGCTGTAAACCTCTTTGGCTCTATGACCTTTATGCTGTATACTTTATAACAGTGACGACACTTGGAGTGTACCTCATTGTCTCAAAAGCCCTTCACAGCCATTCTGCGGTTGTTAAAGGCTCTACAAAAATGCAAGTCCCGTTTGTTTCTTCCAACCTGCGACTCAGTGAAAAAAAGGGTAAATTTCTGCGCTGATTTTTTTATTGGTCACCCCCCCCCCCCCCCCCGAGGTTTTTGAAAACCCCAGGATTATATGAATGAACTGCTGACTCAGTTTTTCCAGAGGGTTTCTGCAGCTTTTCCCTACTGAGGTTAGAGTGGGTTGAAGACCACGAGAGCATTGACGGAAGTTAACCCTTTCCTTCCCCCTCACCCCACACCCACCACTGGACAATCTCTTTTCTCAATCCTAGTTTATCTGTGAATTTGGGTTGAATTGGGTTTGTTTATTGTCATGTGTACCGAGGTACAGTGGAAAGTATTTTTCTGCCAGCAGCTCAACAGATCATTAAGTACATGAAAAGAAAAGGGAATAAAAGAAAATACATAATAGGGCAACACAAGGTATACAATGTAACTACATAACACCGGCATCGGGTAAAGCACACAGGGTGTAGTGTGATGTGTTGGGTGCTCTGCTACACAGACGAACCAACACGGTTGTGAATGGTACAACTCAGTTTTATTACTAACATTTATTCACAGTGGTAAACTGGTTACTGAGGTTCGATCATAACCCTAGAATCTGTGGACCTATTCCTAATACTATCTTGTGGTGGCACTCAGCACATGGTAGATGTCTGAGCGGCTTGCTGTGAGCTCTGTGCCCTGAGCTGTCTCTGCTGGAATGCTCAGGAAGTGGCGTGTTCCCTGTTTTGTACTGTGTATGTTCTTGCCTGTGATTGACTGTGGTGTTGTGTGTGTGTTGATTGGTCCGTTGATCTGTCCATCAGTATGTATGTATGTTTGTGCTGTGATGTTTACCTGAATATCATGACAGAGTGTTAATGAGGTCAGTCCATAAGAGGGTCGTTTAGGAGTCTGGTAACAGTGGGGAACAGGGAAGAAGCTGTTTTTGAGTCTGTTTGTGCGTGTTCTCAGACTTCTGTATCTCCTGCCCGATGGAAGAAGTTGGAAGAGTGAGTAAGCCGGGTGGGAGGGGTCTTTGATTATACTGCCCGCTTTCCCCAGGCAGCGGGAGGTGTAGATGGAGTCAATGGATGGGAGGCAGGTTTGTGTGATGGACTGGGCGGTGTTCACGACTCTCTGAAGTTTCTTGCCGTCCTGGGCCGAGCAGTTGCCATACCAGGCTGTGATGCAGCCCGATAGGATGCTTTCTATGGTGCATCTGTAAACGTTGGTAAGGGTGAATGTGGACATGCCGAATTTCCTTAGTTTCCTGAGGAAGTATAGGCGCTGTTGTGCTTTCCTGGTGGTTGCATCGACGTGGGTGGACCAGGACAGATTTTTGGAGGTCCCTAGGAATTTGAAACTGTTAACCATCTCCACCTCGGCCCCGTTGATGCTGACAGGGGTGTGTGTGTACAGTACTTTGCTTCCTGAAGTCAATGACCAGGGTTATTCATGATCAGAGATTCGAACCAGTTGCTCAGACAGAAAGCAAAAACAGCTGAAGGGTTTGAATTCACCTTTCGTCTGTTTTGTCATTTTTATTAAACACATCAGGAGGAAATAAAGGTTTTCTTTTTTCTCCAGATGAAGAACAGTTTGGTGAAAGAAACCCTAATTTTGGGTTTCGTGTTGAATATTAAGCAGTTAACAAAAGGGTGTGGTCCTCGAGCCGATTGCCCAGAGGACTTTTTGAATTTGCTTCCAATTTAACAACAAAATGTTTCAATACAATTCCCCCCATTCTTCATCTGCCTACAGTGCTATCACTGAACTGCTGCATGTGTGATGGCAGTAACTCATAGATATCCTTTTCCCAAACCTCTGTGGGATCCCTTTTCCCACAGGCATATGGGTTGCTTAGCAATAAAGGCACCAGCATTGTCGGACATCTCCCCTGGTGGCTCTCTTGTCCTCCGAATGCAAGTGCGGCTTATTTATTGGTCCTACTTGTATTTTGTCACCTAAATATTTTGAGGCTGTGAGCTGGCTCTGCATTAAGTCACAGACAACTGGAGGACTTGAGTTTGCAATTTTTAAATTGTTGGATTAAGCTTTAATGATTGCTGCATGGAACGCCAGCTTCTTTAATGTCACATCTCCAACTATGGAGAAAGGATTTGCCTCCTTCATTGTTGCTGATAGTGGTTCTCTAATTTTTAAAGAAGGGTTTCTGAATGTAGCTTCCGGTGTAAGCTTTTAGCATCAAAATATTTTGGCATATTTCCAC
The DNA here is from genome assembly GCF_047496885.1 of Scyliorhinus torazame. NCBI lineage: Eukaryota > Metazoa > Chordata > Chondrichthyes > Carcharhiniformes > Scyliorhinidae > Scyliorhinus > Scyliorhinus torazame. The sequence continues at coordinate 317,216,336 of NC_092713.1, read as the reverse complement.
CATCCTTTGTGTGTCTAAAGTACAATTGCTGAAGCTGTGCTTCTGCTGCTTGTGTGATTTCAATAGAATCCATAGAATCCCCACAGTACAGAAGGAGGCCATTCGATCCATCGAGCCTGCACCATACCTCCGAAAGAGCACCCTATCTAGGCCCAGTAATGGAATATCCTTCACCAAATCGCTTTGGGATTCTTTCTCTTCACTTTCATTGTATCTGCCCGCCCCCCGGTCCAACCCCTCCCCCCCCCCACTCCCCCCCCCCCCCCCCCACCCCCACCCCCGACCCCATCTCACCAGTTAATTTTATCCTAGAAATAGAAACCTGCATTTATATGACCTTTCATGACCTCGGGACATCCCAAAGCACTTCACAGCCTGTACTGCAACCTGTAGCCTGTACTGCAACATAGGAAAGTTGGCACCCAATTCACGCAGAGCAAGCTCCCACAAAAAAGCAACGTGATCATGATTCGATTCGCTGAGTTGGCTGGACGGCTGGTTTGTGATGCAGAGCGAGGCCAGCTGCGTGGGTTCAATTCCCCGTACCGGCTGAGGTTATCTGTGAACGCCCCGCCTTCTCAACCTTACCCCTCGCCTGAGGTGTGGTGACCCTCAGGTTAAATCACCACCAGTCAGCTCCCCCCCTGAAAGAGAAAAGCAGCCTATGGTCACCTGGGCCTATGGCGACTTTGCTTTTACCAGATAGTCTGTATTTAGTAATGTTGGCGCGGAGTGAATGTTGGTGAATATTGACCAAGACTCTCCTCTTCCTCTTTTGAATGACAGATGTGGGATCGGTTACACCCACCCGAGAGAGCAGACAAGGCCTCAGCTAAACATCACACCACCAGCAGTGCAGCACTCGCTCACTACCACATTTGGAGTGTTATCTTGATTATATGCTCAAACCTCCTGGAGAGGGACTAAAAACCACAAACCTCTGACTCAGAGGCACGTGTGCTACCCATTGAGGGTTTTTTTCAGTGCTTTTAAAAATATTTTTTATTGAATAATTTTCATTATAACAAAATAATATAATATAAAACAGATGCTTCAAGTTACAATGCTAAAAGAGTCCAATCAACAATCAAGAACACACCCGACAATAAACTAAAAATGAACTTTTAACAACTGACGGTGACTAACTTTTTAAAGAACTGAAGGCAGCCATCTTGGGTAGAATCCTTCTGCTGACTCCCTAATGGTGAACTTGACCTTCTCCAAATGTAGGAACTCCATGAGGTCACCCAACCAGGCCGAGGCACTGGCGGAGTAGGAGACCTCCATCCAAGCAGAACTCATCTCCGGGCAAAAGCGAGGACATCCACCTTCACCCCCATCTGCAGCACTGGCGAATCTGATACCCCCAAAGTGGCCACCGGAGAAACAGGCTCCAGTACATCATTAAGAATCTCTGACATGGGATTGAACAGGGAGATCCAAAACCTTAATAACTTTGGAAACAACCAGAACATATGAGCATAGTTAGACAGCCCATAGAACAATGCTCACACCTGTTGTCAATCCCTGAATAAAAAACACTCGTTCTCGCCTTGGTCAGATGAGCCTTGTGCACCACCTTGAACTGGATCAAACTAAGCCGAGGACAGGAAGACGTGGAGTTGGCCCTGTGAAGAGCCTCGCTCCACACCTCATCAAACATAGACCATAGAACATTACAGCGCAGTACAGGCACTTCGGCCCTCGATGTTGCGCCAAACTGTGAAACCACTCTCAAGCCCATCTACACTATTCCCTTATCATCCATATGTCTATCCAATGACCATTTGAATGCCCTTAGTGTTGGCGAGTCCACTACTGTTGCAGGAAGGGCATTCAATGCCCTTACTACTCTCTGAGTAAAGAACCTACCTCTGACATCTGTCTTATATCTATCTCCGCTCAATTTAAAGCTATATCCCCTCATGCTAGACATCACCATCCGAGGAAAAAGGCTCTCACTGTCCGCCCTATCCAATCCTCTGATCATCCTATATGCCTCAATTAAGTCACCTCTTAACCTTCTTCTCCCTAACGAAAACAGCCTCAAGTCCCTAAGCCTTTCCTCATAAGATCTTCCCTCCATACCAGGCAACATTCTGGTAAATCTCCTCTGCACCCTTTCCAATGCTTCCACATCCTTCCTATAATGCGGCGACCAGAATTGCACGCAATACTCCAAATGCGGCCGCACCAGAGTTTTGTACAGCTGCAACATGACCTCATGGCTCCTAAACTCAATCAGAATAGGACCCGTTTCACCTTCACCTCATTCAATAGAGCTGACTCTGCTGATAGGATCTGGCCGTAAATACACAAAAGGATCCGCTCATGAGACCCGGCTAAAGATAAAATGCTCTCTCCAACAGGGAGGACAGTGGTGCCAAGGGAAAAGAGGAAAATACTCCTGGAAAATCTGGAAATATCTAAACAACTTAGTCGCAGAGAGTCGACATTTTTCTGACAGCTCCTCAAATCTGATAAACCTTTCCTCCACGACCAGGCGTCCAACCCTCTCCCTTCCCATTTATAGCCGCAATGTCCCTTCGTTCACCACAAGACACGTTCCTTTTCCTGGAAGCTGTGGAACTTCACAGTAACGGCTCGTGGTGGTTCGTTGGGACAGGACTCCTATCGGAGTGTCGGGAGGGCTCGATCCAGGGGATGTGAATCCACCTTCCCCCACCATCTTGCCAAACATCATCGAAAAGCATTCAGTGGGAGATATGCCATCCATTCCCTCTGACAACCTCACGATTCAAACATTTTTTTATTTTTAGAGTACCCAATTCATTTTTTCCAATTAAGGGGCAATTTAGCGTGGCCAACCCACCTGGCCTGCACATCTTTGGGTTGTGGGGGCGAAACCCACGCAAGCAGGGGGAGAATGTGCAAACTCCACACGGACAGTGACCCAGAGCCGGGATCGAACCTGGGACCTCGGCGCCGTGAGGCTTCAGGGCTAACCCACTGCGCCACCGTGCTGCCCACGATTCAAACATTTTGCCTCCTGGAACAAATCAGCACTTTATTCACACTGGCTTTCAGCGACAGCTCAGCTTCCAGGGAGCCAGTGCCTCGAGAGAATGCCACCTCCACCCCCATCAATCAAGTGGGGTTACAAGCAAAAATACCCCCAGAAACTGGGCAAAAATAACGAAAAGCAGAGTATCGCAGCGGAAGGCAACTCGTGTGCACCTTCCCCCTGCGTGTTATCACCACAAGTCCCTTTTTTCTCAGTGTTGATGGCGACAATGGAAGCTGCCGTTCATCCTTTTAGCTCAAACTACAATTTGGAGAATGTGGTTCTGAATTAGTCAAAGTTCCATCCACGAGGCAGTGACAGTGGTTACTGACATGCCGACACCCACTGTGATAGAATCATGGAATGGTACAGGCTGAAACTGGGCCATTTGCCTCATTTTGCCTGCACAGGCTCTTTTGCAGGCGCTATCCAATTAATCTCGTTCCCCTGCCCATTACTGTTATCTTGCTATAGAATAATGGTCCTCACATCTTCTGTGCACTGCAGTTTCTCGAACCAGAAACTGCATTTCAACTAATATTGGGTTGTCTGTTTTTATAATTGCTGCTTAAATCACCCTTCCACGATGTAAACACTAAACACTGCTTGTTCTCAGTGATATTTTGAGGATCTGTTTAGACATTGTGGTCTCATAAAGTAAATTGAACACCAGCCTGTAAAAAGAAGGTTGAGACCCAGTGCACCAAAAATGATGCCTATTAATTGTTTGAAAATTAAAATGCCAAGAGGAAGTGTATCTTTTTACCACATGGGTCCCAGTTGGATCTCAAAATGATTTGATGGGTCAATGTTGTGCTGCCCTGGGCAACTGAAAATTGTCAACTTTGAGCAGATGATAGGATGCTTCATCAACATTCACGTTCAACACCTCACCCCTGCTTTTGGGCGCCCAACATGTATGTCCTCATTGATAAAGCAAACAGAATCTGCCACCTAATTGGATGATTCTTGACAGTCAAACAACCCTCTGTCGCCCATCCTCCCCTTACCCCCCACCCTCAACCCCCATCTCCAAAATTTTTGTTAACTAGTAAAGTGAAAGTGTCCCTGATTTTTCTCCTGGTTGCTCACACCAGTATCCTGGCAATTAATCCTCAATTGTTGGAGCGCCTGTTCTGGAACGCAGAGGGAGAATTCAGAATGTCCAATTCACCTAACAGCACGTCTTTTGGGACTTGTGGGAGGAAACCGGAGCACCCGGAGGAAACCCACGCAGACACGGGGAGAACGTGCAGACTCCGCACAAACAGTGACCCAAGCCGGGAAGTGAACCTGCGACCCTGGTGCTGTGAAGCCATAGTGCTAACCACTGTACTACCGTGCTGCCCCATGTCTCCCCATATCTGCGTGGGTTTCACCCCCACACCCCAAAGATGTGCAGGGTAGGTGGATTGGCCACACTAAATTGCCCCTTAATTTAAAAAAATGATTGGTACTCTAAATTTATTGAAAAAAACAGCTGGGACTGGATTCTGCAATAATGGGGCTATGTCCACATGCCAGCGCCAAAACGCCGGCGTTTCACACTTCCTTAAGAAAGTCCCGAGTCACTCTCCTACCAGCAGGGGGCTGGACTCCGGAGTGCTTCTCGCAGCTCTGGCTGCGGATACGGGGCTCGCACTTCCGGTCGGGAGTCCGCGCGTGTACACGGCGGCAGCCTGCAGCGGCCGTCCCATGCGACATGGCAGACCCGCACCGCGGACTGTCATGCAGAATGTAGGCCCAGCCGCGCTCGCGGAGCGGTGCCACCCGATCGCTCCCTTGGCCATCCGTGAGGCCCACCCCGGTGGTCGATTCCCCCCCCCCGTTCCCCACCAAGGCGGACGCGGACTGAGGCCGCAGCCGCCACCCGACTTTCCCGACGGCCGATACGTGGTTAGAACCACGCAGTCGGGAACTCGGCCGGTTTCGCGCGGAGAATCGCGCGGGGGGGGGGGGGGCCTCTGTCAATGGCCCCCTAGCCGCGCCATGTAGGTCGCGCGCGAGGGATTCCCGTGCGATTCTCCGGGCACTGGTCCTGATTTCCGGGTCAACGGCCATCCTCCGCCCCCCGGCCGAACGGGATTTCGGCACGGAGTCTCGGAGGATCTAGTCAATATATAAATGACCTTCCAAATCATTTATATATACTACAAACAGCAAAGATCCCAGCACTGATCCCTGCGGAACACCACTGGTCACAGCCCTCCAATCAGAAAAGCATCCTTCCATTGCTACTCTCTGCCTTCTATGACCTAGCCAGTTCTGTATCCACCTTGCCAGCTCACCCCTGATCCCGTGTGACTTCACCTTTTGTACTAGTCTACCATGAGGGACATTGTCAAAGGCCTTACTGAAGTCTATATAGACAACATCCACTGCCCTACCTGCATCAATCATCTTTGTGACCTCCTCGAAAAACTCTATCAAGTTAGTGAGACACGACCTCCCCTTCACAAAACCATGCTGCCTCTCACTAATACGTCCATTTGCTTCCAAATGGGAGTAGATCCTGTCTCGAAGAATTCTCTCCAGTAATTTCCCTACCACTGAAGTAAGGCTCACCGGCCTGTAGTTCCCGGGATTATCCTTGCTACCCTTCTTAAACAGAGAAACAACATTGGCTATTCTCCAGTCCTCCGGGACATCACCTGAAGAAAGTGAGGATCCAAAGATTTCTGTCAAGGCATCAGCAATTTCCTCTCTAGCCTCCTTCAGTACTCTGGGGTAGATCCCATCAGGTCCTGGGGACTTATCTACCTTAATATTTTTTAAGACGCCCAACACCTCGTCTTTTTGGATCTCAATGTGACCCAGGCTATCTACACACTCTTCTCCAGACTCAACACCTACCAATTCCTTCTCTTTGGTGAATACTGATGCAAAGTATTCATTCAGTACCTCGCCCATTTCCTCTGGCTCCACACATGGATTCCCTTGCCTATCCTTCAGTGGGCCAACCCTTTCCCTGGCTACCCTCTTGCTTTTTATGTACGTGTAAAAAGCCTTGGGATTTTCCTTAACCCTATTTGCCAATGACTTTTCGTGACCTCTTCTAGCCCTCCTGACTCCTTGCTTAAGTTCCATCCTACTTTCCTTATATTCCACACAGGCTTCGTCTGTTCCCAGCCTTTTAGCCCTGACAAATGCCTCCTTTTTCTTTTTGATGAGGCCTACAATATCTCTCGTTATCCAAGGTTCCCGAAAATTGCCGTATTTATCCTTCTTCCTCACAGGAACATGCCGGTCCTGAATTCCTTTCAACTGACACTTGAAAGCCTCCCACATGTCAGATGTTGATTTGCCCTCAAACATCCGCCGCCAATCTAGATTCTTCAGTTCCCTCCTAATATTGTTATAAATTGCCTTCCCCCAATTTAGCACATTCACCCTAGGACCACTCTTATCCTTGTCCACCAGCACTTTAAAACTTACTGAATTGTGGTCACTGTTCCCGAAATGCTCCCCTACTGAAACTTCTACCACCTGGACGGGCTCATTCCCCAATACCAGGTCCAGTACCGCCCCTTCCCTAGTTGGACTGTCTACATATTGTTTTAAGAAGCCCTCCTGGATACTCCTTACAAACTCTGCCAACTCCGTCTACGCCCCTGGCACTAAGTGAGTTCCAGTTAATATTGGGGAAGTTGAAGTCTCCCATCACCACAACCCTGTTGTTTTTACTCTTTTCCAAAATCTGTCTACCTATCTGCTCCTCTATTTCCCGCTGGCTGTTGGGAGGCCTGTAGTAAACCCCCAACATTGTGACTGCACCCTTCTTATTCCTGACCTCTACCCATATCGCCTCACTGCCCTCTGAGGTGTCCTCCCGTAGTACAGCTGTGATATTCTCCCTAACCAGTAGCGCAGCTCCTCCACCCCTTTTACATCCCCCTCTAACATTAGTGTCACATGTAAGCTTACATTGACACTGCAATGAAGGTGCTGTGAAAATCCCGAGTCTTATCTACACGCACTGACTCATATATGGAATCAAGATAAACAAGCAGCGTCGAACTCACTCATTAAGTGATGTGTAGATACCTTCATCCAAGGGCTGGTTTAGCACACTGGGCTAAATCACTGGCTTTTAAAGGCAGGCCAGCAGCACGGTTTGATTCCCGTACCAGCCTCCTCGAACAGGCGCCGGAATGTGGTGACTAGGGGCTTTTCACAGTAACTTCCTTGAAGCCTACTCGATTTTCATTTTTTTTTTCATTTATCCTCCGTGACGAGCAGACCGAATGCCTGGGGCATTAGGAGAGGTGTTCCCATTGCTCATTTGCAAGAAGCGTGTGGAATTGACAACAAAATCCCAGAGTGAAATAGAACAGGGATGTAGGATCAGCAGATGCAAATTAATGAACAGGAAATTGAAAACAGAGATCATTTGTGGTCTTATTTGCACAGAGTGATGAATACTTGAATTAATCATCCAGGCAACAAAGTATCTGGGGTCATTCACAGTGTAGTGAGCGGCTCTGGGAGAAGATCATATGGCATTATGGTCGAAGAAGACAGGCAGGGTTCTCGCTAATGTCCTGACCAATATTTGTCACATCACCAACGTCAGAAATAAACCAGATTAAGTGGGGCATCAGCAGATTTGCCCAACCTTGCTGTGTGCAAATTGTTTCTACGTTTCCAATAGTACAACCGTGACTTTGTCAATGATACTTAATTGGTTGTGAAGCACTTTGAGAAATCGTATGGTCATGAAAGGCTCAGGGCTGGATTCTCCGTCCCACAGCACCACATTTCTGGTTCAGCCGGCGGGATGCCTTCGGAAAACCCCCGGGCTGCCGGCAAAACGGAGCATCCCGCTGGCAGAGAATCCAGCCCACAATAGGAACACAAGTGCCTTCCATTTTTAAGATTAAAATCAGGTAATTTCTGTAAAAGGGTCTTCATTCGCAATGCTGGTTTTCAACCAGGGGGTGATGGCAAAGTATGAAAGTTGTTCTCGGTGTGAGTGCTGCACTCTGAGATCTGATGACAAGGCAATCTTGGGGCACATGTTTATGTCTCTGAGCCACTGGGTCGGGGTTTGAGTCCCGCTCCAGGACCCTTTGACTGGAGAAGGTTCCCTCATAAAGATTGTGACTCATTAACTTGCAAATCCATCCAACTCTTATGGCAGGTGGGAAGAGTGGGAGAGATTCCTGGTCAGCCGAGTGATGAAAAGAAATTGGAGCCCTGACCATGTCTATCCATAGCCCCAGGCTAAACCATACATGAAAAAATGCTTGCCGCCACTGTAGCTCTGACTCCTGGGGTGGTGGTTGGGGTGGGGGTGGGGGGGGGGGGTGTTGGCTGGGTGGCCGGTGTGGATCTAGCAGGGTAGCACAGCGGTTAGCACTGTTGCTTCACAGCTCCAGGGTCCCGGGTTTGATTCCCGGCCTGGATCACTGTCTGTGCGGAGTCTGCACGTACTCCCTGTGTCTGCGTGGGTTTCCTCCGGGTGCTCCGGTTTCCTCCCACAAGTCCCGAAAGACGTGCTGTCAGGTGAATTGGACATTCTAAATTCTCCCCCGGTGTACCCAAACAGGCGCCGGAATGTGGCGACTAGGGGATTTTCACAGCAACTTCATTGCGCTGTTAATGTAAGCTTACTAGTGACAATAATAAAGGTTATTATTATTATTATTTAGGACATGTCGCTTTACCCTCGTACGTATTATGTAGCACTGTTGGTGGGGACCCACATTTGTTCAGAGGACTGAAGTAGATTTGATCGTATCAACAATTAACTCACTGTAACTGGACCCGGCACATCACAAAAACTGCTATAAATATAAGTTGCTTATTCCAGGATGCACAGGAAATTGTTGATTAATCTGGCACTGGTATCACCCCGGTATGACAATGGTCACTGAATTCGAAGCACAGGCCTCTGGTCGCCCTCTCCAGGGATCTACATTCTCCTGTTTATTTCCGTGAAACAAAAAGATAATGCTTGATCAGTTGTTAACCGTAGTGAGCCCAATGTCTTCATAAACCCTTGGTGTTGACTGGAGCTTAGCGTCTGATCAACATTTAAAACCTTTGAGAATCCAATTGTTCGAAGAAAATATATGTGAATGTAGGGATTTGCATGACACACTGACTCATGAGGGGAAATTAAATTTAGAGATGTGCTTGTAAAATAATTAATCATTGGTCCGGAATAAATGCTACAGGAACAATGTTTATGTTTATTTAGTGAGAAGTCTTACAACATCAGGTTAAAGTCCAACAGGTTTGTTTCGATGTCACTAGCTTTCGGAGCGCTGCTCCTTCCTCAGGTGAATGAAGAGGTCTGTTCCAGAAACATATATAGACAGATTCAAAGATGCCAGACAATGCTTGGAATGCGAGCATTAGCAGGTGATTAAATCTTTACAGATCCAGAGATGGGGTAACCCCAGGTTAAAGAGGTGTGAATTGTGTCAAGCCACAGTTGGTAGGACTTTTCAGGCCAGATGGTGGGGGATGAATGTAATGCAACATGAATCCCAGGTCCCGGTTGAGGCCGCACTCATGTGTGCGGAACTTGGCTATAGGTTTCTGCTCGGCGATTCTGCATTGTCGCGCGTCCTGAAGGCCGCCTTGGAGAACGCTTACCCGGAGATGAAATGAAATGAAAATCGCTTATTGGCACAAGTAGGCTTCAAATAATGTTACTGTGTAAAGCCCCTAGTCGCCACATTCCGGCGCCTGTTCGGGGAGGCTGTTCAAGAATTGAACCGTGCTGCTGGCCTGCCTTGGTCTGCTTTCAAAGCCAGCGATTTAGCCCTGTGCTAAACAGCCCCTAGATCAGATAGATCAGAGGCTGAATGCCCTTGACTGCTGAAGTGTTCGCCGACTGGAAGGGAACATTCCTGCCTGGTGATTGTCGCGCGATCTCACCCCGGTTGTACCCGATCGCATCCAGGATCGCGGATGCATTTCTGCAAGGGTGCCTCCTCCTACAATCTGTGGGCTGGGAAGGGCTGCTGCTACTGAAGGGTCTAAACTTAAAACGGTGAGCTTTACATGCTCTCGCTCATCCAGGCCGTACATGGTCGCCTGATGCTTTACGGTGGCAAAGAAATGGTGGGGGTCTGAGGTGGGGAGGAACGGTGTGATCTTATCGCACGCGTCCCGTAATTGGGTCACTGTTAAGGGGGTGGAATATAGAAATTCCGCATTGTCTGATGTGGCTGTGTGGTGGGTGGTTACTGGGTTCATTGGAGCTTGAACTATTTGCTGTGTGGGGGGTTGGGGTGCTTTTCTCTTTTGTGGCTTTCCCTGCGCACATGTTCCCTGAACATATCTCTGCGCTGTTTCATTCAGTTCCTCCCAATCAGGGCCGTCTTCCTGATCTAATCTTTCTCCAAAGGTTTCCTGAAAACCTTTTTGAACAGAAAGCAGTGATTGCAGCTCTGCAATCTGCTTCCGGCACTTTGTGTGATCTAGCGTGCTTTGTCTTTGCTCTGTGGTGGCAGCATGGAGTGCTCTTAACGCTGCCTTTAGATTGTTACACTGTCTCTGTAATGCCTCTACCTGTTTTTCCGTTTCTTCTCACACCAGGACAGCACGTTGCGTGTCCTGATAGCCCTTTTCGTATTGAGACTGGAAGCTGCTTAAGTGCGCCAGACAAGACTGGTGAGCCCTTTTGGCGTCATCCACCTCTACGTATTTTGCTGCCAACTTCCTTGTCAAGTCTAAGTTCCCCTTTTCTACCTCGCTTACATCGACCTTACTCAACCAATGTATGCCCTCTACTTCTTTCCTGTGTGTCCTAACAACCTCCTCTGTGCCTCGCAATTGTGCCAAGCAGGACACGATTGCCATCGGCTTGCGAGCTTTCCCCAAACTCCTTTTGTGGATCTCGCTCAGGTTCTCCCACCAAGTATGGCCTATACTCCCGGGACCAGGGGCGAAATTCTCCCCCAACGGCGCGATGTTCGCCAACTGGCGCCAAAAACGGCGCCAATCAGACGGGCATCGTGCCGGCCCAAAGGTGCGGAATGCTCCGCATCTTTGGGGGCTGAGCCTCAACATTGAGGGGCTAGGCCGGCGCCGGAGGGATTTCCGCCCTGCCAGCTGGCGGAAATGGCGTTTGTTGCCCCGCCAGCTGGCGGAAATGGCGTTTGTTGCCCCGCCAGCTGGCGCGGAAATGCGGCGCATGCGCAGTGGGGAGCGTGGGGAAACCAACAGTTTCCCGCGCATGCGCAGTGGGGAGAGTCACTTCCTCCTCCGCCATGGTGGAGACCGTGGCGGAGGCGGACGGGAAAGAGTGCCCCCACGGCACAGGCCCGCCCGTGGATCGGTGGGCCCCGATCGCGGGCCAGGCCACCGTGGGGGCACCCCCCGGGGTCAGATCGCCATGCGCCCCCCCCCCCCCCAGGACCCCGGAGCCCGCCCACGCCGCCTGGTCCCGCCGGTAAATACCAGCTTTGATTTACGCCGGCGGGACAGGCAATTTCTGGGCGGGACTTCGGCCCATCCGGGCCGGAGAATTGAGCGGGGGTTCCCGCCAACCGGCGCGGCCCGATTCCCGCCCCCGCCCAATCTCCGGTACCGGAGACTTCGGCGGGGTCGGTGGCGGGATTCACGGCAGCCAACGGTCATTCTCAGACCCGGCGGGGGGGTCGGAGAATGACGCCCCTGATTCTTCATTGTCACAGAATTCATTCCAAAGGGGCCATCCTTTCCCTTTGAGATATTTCCTGATCTCTTCCTCCCAAATGGGACATTGTCCCACTCAACTGCTGCTGGTCGCTGCGACCGCAAATTCCTCGGGGTTCATTAGGCGCTGCATTGCCATCTTTCCTATCCAAATGCTTCTTTTAAATTTGGAACAGGGGAGCTAAGACGGTGCTGTAAATACGGGTACGGCTTTCGCTACCTTCCGAAATACAAACTTCCGACAGTTTTAATGCAACAAAAATCTATCAGTTTTACCTTATCGCCCTGTTAGTTACGCATGCATACACACACTTCCGAATTATGAGTATTGATCAGAACTGCTTGAACACTTGTGGTTTTCTGTTTCCAATTGGATCTCTAATTAAAATTCTTGGGTTCTCCCGGAGTGGTTTTCCACTTCTAGATCGGGTTCCGGCGGAGTCGCCAAATAATGTTGCTAACTTTGCCTTAGTTTAATTGCTCTGTTTTATCACCTTTGCTCTTGAGTCGCCAGGTATCCTTATGATACCGCCACGTGGTTCAAGTCCGAGTAATGATCAATAATCCAATACACCGCTTAGTAAGATTTAAATCAAAGCACATTTATTATACACAGTAATCACTACTCATGTACAAATTCTACGTCTAAGCTACTTCTACAGCTAACAGGCCAATACTTAACTTGGAACTGGCCCACCAGGTCAGGGAAACAAATGGCCTTTCGTTTGGGTTCTGAGCCTGGGGGATTCGAGGTTGGTACAGATTGGTAGCTAGGAGCGCCTATCTCGTAGCGAGCATTGAAGTAAGACTTACTGGGTATCAGCGGCGGCTGGACCGGTCACTGTCAAGGGTTGGTTCGCGTTGCTGAGTGACCGGGTGAAGCAGAGAAGCAGAGGGGCGATTTGAACTTGGGCTTGATTCTTATAGTCCCCAGGGGCTTCCTGCCTTTCGGGGCAGACCCTGTACCTGGTTCCAAGTGATTGGACTTTGTCCCAATCACTTGGTTCGATTTTCTCCCATGCTGGAGCGGTTCCCTGATCGATGGGTGGTCCTGAGGTGGTCGTTCACCTCCCATTGTGTGGCTTCTGCTGGCGCCGAAGAGTCTGGTTTGGCTTCATGTGTCTAAATGTTGCTCATTGTTCCCGGGGATTGCTCATTAATATGCAGATGGCTGGTGTTTTGTTCTGCTGATGGTTGCCGGTATCGATCTTGTCTGGACTTTCCAGAGGTAAATACACACTCAACCTGCAGCTGCTCGTTTGTGTCCCTGTTGGCTGACTTTCCCATCAGCCTTTGCCGTTCGCCATTTTAAATCGGGGGTTAGCCATTTTAAATCGTGAGTTAGCCATTTTAAATCGGGAGTTAGCCATTTTAAATCGGGAGTTGGCCATTTTAAATCGGGAGTTAGCCATTTTAACTGACTACCCTGCTCTTTCAGAAGGACAGTGCAGGCTCGATGGGCCGAATGGCCTCTTTCTGCACTGTCGGGATTCTATGGATTCTTTTAATTTTTAAAATAAATTTCGAGTATCCAATTCTTTTTTCCAATTTAGAGGCAATTTCGCGTGGCCAATCCACCTACCCTGCACATGTTTTTGGGTTCTGGGAGTGAGACCCACGCAGACACAGGGAGAATGTGCAAATCCCACATGGGCGGTGACCCGGGCCGGGATCGTAACTGCGACCTCGACGCCGTGAGGCAGCAGTGTTAACCACTGCGCCCCGTGCTACCCATTGGGATTCTATGTGAGGAAACCTTCCAAGAATTCACCCAATCAGATTCAAGTTCTTTTTTGAAGGAACAGGTTGCGATTGGGATAGGTGCTTGATGGCTGGCAATGACACGATGGGCCGAGAGGGCCTTTCTGTGATGTAAAGCTCTATAACTGATGAGACATTGAACCACAGGGGCCAAAAAGATTTGATATAATGTCCCACTCTTTGCTTCATTAACCATCACAGTTGAGCTTCTTTGAATGAAGAATTCATTTGATGCAAGTCAACCGGGATTTGAGGCTTTTGGAGGGGATGAATTGGTCTGGCTGATAAAGGCTGACGTCGGGTTTTGGACAGGAGTTCCTGTGCAGTGTGGAGAGAGAATTTACCTTCTGCTTAGCACTGCTGCCTCACGGTGCCGAGGAACCGGGTTCGATCCTGGCCCCGGGTCACTGTTCACGTGGAGTTTGCACGTTCTCCCCGTGTCTGCGTGGGTCTCACCCCCACAAACCCCAAAAGATGTGCAGGGCAGGTGGATTGGCCACGCTAATTTGCCCCTTAATTGGGGATTTTAAAAAAGAGACCTTCTGCACAGTAGGAATGGCCGATGGTCACTGTCGGAACTCACGTGAGGACGATCACATGGGGAAGTGCCCAGTTCGTTTACCCACACCCAAGTAAACTTGGTCCTCGAAGGACAGGATGTAAAGGGACAAAGGTGATGATTGATAAATTCCTTCACAAGGTGATAAATGCTGGTTGATTTAATTAAGTTTCATTGCCTTGGTGTTCTAGTTCTTTGCTAACTATGCTTGCCTTTTGTTTATCCTGCCTCGCTCCGTGATTTCCCCTTGCTGCTGCACACAGATTTGACAATCAGCTAATTGAAGCATAATCTTCACTGAACCAAAGCTTTTCTTGGCAAACTAATTGTATGTTTTATTCGGGTCCACCTGCCTTACTCAACAACACATTTAAAAAAAACATTTTCTCATGCTTTCTTTAAATGACCATGAAATAACATTTGTGTTTAATGAAAAGGAGTAAGCACGCGTAAATATTTCCCTCAACTCAGCCAACTTTTCATTATTGCACTTATATTTTAAATACACTTAGAGTACCCAATTCATTTTTTCCAATTCAGGGGCAATTTAGTGTGGCCAATCCACCTACACTGCACGTCTTTGGGTTGTGGGGCCGAAACCCACGCAAACACGGGTAGAATGTGCAAAATCCACACTGACAGTGACCCGGAATCGAACCTGGGACCACGGCGCCGTGAAGCAGTAGTGCTAACCAGTGCGCCACCGTGCTCCACTTATTTAATGCTATCTGCTAACAGCATATCTAAACACTCTGGACAAACCTTCCACATTGCACCTTTCCAACAAGTTGAGTTCATCAAAAACCCTGCTGACCTCCTATCCCAACTCACACCATGTCCCATCGACCTATCACCCTGCCCGGCACGCTAGCTTAGTGGTTAGCACTGTTGCTTCACAGCTCCATGGTCCCAGGTTCAATTCCTGGCTTGGGTCTCCCCATGTCTGTGTGGGTTCCCTCCGATTGCTCCGGTGTTCCTCCCACAGTCAAAAGATGTGCAGGTTGGGTGGATTGGCCATGATAAAGTGCCCGTAGTGTCGAAAAAGGTTAGGTTGGGTTACTGGGTTATGGGGGTGGGGTGGAGGTGTGGGCTTAAGTGGGGTGCTCTTTCCAAGGGCGAGTACAAACTGGATGGGCCGAATAGCCTCCTTTTGCACTGTAAATTCTATGATTCTGTGGACTCACTGACTCCCGGTTCAACAATGCCTTGATTTAAAAATACCCACACCAGTTTTCAAATCAGCATGTGGCCTCACCCCTCCCTATCTTTGTAATTTTAGGGATGGGCAATTAGTGTCCGTCTAGCCAGCGATGCCCACATCCCGTCAGGGAGTAAAAATAAACTCTCCTCATTGCTGCCTCACGGCACTGAGGACCTGGGTTCGAATCCCGGCCCTGGGTCGCTGTCCGTGTGGTGTTTGCTCATTCTCCCCGTGTTTGCGTGGGTTTCGCCTCCACAACCCAAAAAAGATGTGCAAGTTAGGTGGATTGGCCACGCTAAATTGCCCCTTAATTGGAAAAAAATAATAATTGGGTACTCTAAATTTATAAAAAATAAAAATAAATAAATAAACTCTCCTCCAGCCACACAAACTCCAAGATATCTACGTCTCTTCCATTCCTGTTCACCCCCGATATTCACCATTGTTAGTCACGTCTTCAGCTGTCAGAGTTTGGAAGAATGCCTCTTAATTGGGTCACAATTGAGTGCTCGATTTCTCCAAGAGTGGGTCACTTTTTGGAAGGCATTCCAATTATCTCTAACTCCAGCCGCTGCAGTGACATGTCCTGGCGAGACCACGGCTTCATCCGATTTCTGAAGTGTGATTCCTTTTCACACCCTCAATAAACGTGAAACTGTCCCAAATCGATCTGGCTTTTCCCCAGGGTAGAGGGGTCAATTACTAGGGGGCATAGGTTTAAGGTGCGAGGGGCAAGGTTTAGAATAGATGTACGAGGCAAGTTTTTTACGCAGAGGGTAGTGGGTGCCTGGAACTCACTACCGGAGGAGGTGGTGGAAGCAGGGACGATAGAGACATTTAAGGGGCATCTTGACAAATATATGAATAGGATGGAAATAATGAAATGAAATGAAAATCGCTTATTACCACAAGTAGGCTTCAAATTAAGTTACTGTGAAAAGCCCCTAGTCACCACATTCCGGCACCTGTTCGGGGAGGCTGTTACAAGAATTGAACTGTGCGGCTGGCCTGCCTTGGTCTGCTTTCAAAGCCAGCGATTTAGCCCTGTGCTAAACAGCCTTAAATAAAAGGATGCAGACCCAGGAAGTGTAGAAGATTGTAGTTTAGTCGGGCAGCATGGTCGGCACGGGCTTGGAGGGCCGAAGGGCCTGTTCCTGTGCTGTACTTTTCTTTGTTCTTTGTTCTTTGTTTGGATGCAGCCTTCATGAAAAATGGGCAGAATCCCAGAGTGTATTTTCCGAAAAACGAGCCCATTGTAATGGAATGGAATTTCATAATACCTGTGACATTTAAACCAGCAGCACTGATATTTCAAACCTATGGCCCAGATTCCTATGAACAAAAACATTTATCATTCAGCCACCAATCAAACTTTCGTCCTTGAATCTTATGGTACACAAGGAGCCTGTTCATATTATCTTATCGAATGGCACAGCAGACCTGAGGAGCCTATTCTGGCCTGTTCTTGCTCCCACGTCCTGCGTTCCAAAGATCATTTGCCAATACTCTTAAATCCATGACTCCTGCGGACTAATCATTTGCAAACTGGAATATATTAGATAGGGAGAAACTATCAAAATGTTTTGTAATTCCCGCTCCTTTTGCAGTCCTAATTTTTAATATCTCCCGTATTGGTGGCTGTACCTACGGAGCTCGAGTCTGAAGCTCCAGAATTCCCTCCCTAAACCTCTCCATCTTTCTCTTTTTCTTGAAGACGCTTTTTGAAACTTACTTTTATTCAGGTTTTTATTTTAGCTACCCTAATACCTCCTCACGTGACACAGTGTTCTTGAATACTACACTCAAGTGAGAGATTTATCAGCTGATGTCGTGGGAGTGAGACTCAGGTCGTCAAACGTCTGCCCCAGAGGTGAGCAAATTGAGACGTCGAAGATACCGGGCTGGATTCTCTGATTTTGCGGCTATGTCCAGAGGAAGCTGCTGGTATTACAACCAGAAACTCGGCGACGCCACCGCACTGATCCGCCCGGTGGGGGGCTAGCAGCCGTTCCACATAAAGCCCCCGGCTTTACCTGCTGGACACAGAATTGCCGTGTCTGTGGCCGCGCATGCGCACAGCGGCGGACTGTGACGGCAAAGCCGTACAACAAAGCGCCAGCCGTGCGTGGATCCGGCCTGCCAGATAATGCCCTCCTGTTGCGCCCCTCGCCACCCCCCAACAGTCCCCCCAGCCCCTGCCGAAGCCCCCCCCCACCCCAGTCAGCGGAGCGGCTCCAACCCCCCACCCCCACCCCACCCCCCACCCCCGACTGTGGCGCCGCTGGACACAGTCCGCAGCCACCACGCCAGGTTCATCAACGTTGAGAGGACATGTGACCCACACCGTCGGGGAGTCGGCCCATCGGGGGTAGAACATCGGGGGAGGGGCTCAGGTGATGTCCTGAGGCCGGCGAAACGGCGTGAGGCGTCCTCACCGAAGACGCCGTTTCTGAGGGGGAGCAGCATCGCCGAACACGATTTTGGCGTCGGCAATCGGAGAATCCCACCTTATGTGTTGACGCCAATGGAGCAGGTGGAGACATTCACGACAGAAAAATCAGCACGAACCCCTCACCGATTCCGATACCAGGGTGGGGCTAGCACCGGCGGTGAGTGAACGGGGCTGTTTAGCACACTGGGCTAAATCACTGACATTTAAAGCAGAACAAGGCAGGCCAGCAGCACGGCTCAATTCCCGTACCAGCCTCCCTGAACAGGGGCCGGAATGTGGCGACGAGGGGCTTTTTACAGTAACTTCATTGAAGCCTACTCACGACAATAAGCGATTTTCATTTCATTTTCAAATTCCCGCGGATTGTGCCGGAAACGGCCGGAGAATGTCTGGGTCCCGGGCTGCGTATGCGCGCGGTCGCGCCGTAAAACATGGCGCCGGCTGTGCGCGAAACCAACCCACCAAACGCGACCCCACAGCCCACCCTCTGACCACCCCCCCGCCAGCCCCACCCCCAGCCCTAGCAGAAGCCCCCCCCCCCCCCCCCCGGCCAGCGGCACAGATCCCGGCCGAGCGTGGTGACGCTGGACACAGTCCGCAGCCGGCACGCCGGGTTCCTCCACGATTGGGACCACACCTGGCTCGTGTTGTCGGGAACGCAGCCCATCGGGGGCTGAGCATTGTAGGTGGACTGACTGATGACGGGCCAACAGCGTTGGTAAAGTGCGTGGTGCGCGTCATGATGGTGCCTGTTTGGAGGGCGTGGGGCATGACGGACCATTGCCAAACCGCTGCCCGAATCCATTCTTTGCCCGATCGCTGAAGATGATTTCAGCTTTTTGGTGGGACATTTTCTTTCATTGTGCCCCATGCAAAGTATGTGTTGCTTTTGTTTTTGTTCACTGCACACAGCCTTGAATTAATTCCCACCCCAGAGATCAGTGGAGTCTGGGTCATTAAATATATTTGAGGCTGAGGTCGGTTTTTGATTGTTGAGACAGTCAGAGGGTGCAGGCAGGAAGGTGGAGTTGGAGGCCACAATGTGATTGGCCCTTGATGGTGGGGTAGTCTCTGGAGGCCGAATGGCCTACTCCTGCTCTTATTTCCTACGTCCTTACTTGAGTGTGCTCGGTTGAAAATGAGCAGTGTATCTGTGTGGTGAGCACGGGACTTTTTGTTTTGGAGCACAGCTGTGATGTTTCGAGGGAGCATCAGTTGACAGCCCACTGCAGTTGTGAGGGAGTGCTGCACTGCCAGAGGCACCATCTGAGGCCACACCTGCCTTCTCAGGCGACTGTAAAAGATCCCCAGTCGCTGTTTTGACAAAGAGCGGGGTGGGGGGGGGGGGGAGTTAGCCCTGGGGTCCTGCCCCACATTCACCCTTCTATCAGCATCACAAATACTGCCTACCTGGCCATTATCACATTGCTGATTGTGGGATAGGACACTTTGTAAATACTTCAACGTCTGGAAAACACTTTGGGGCATCCTGAGGTTTAGAAAAGCACCATGGGGAAGAAGTGTAGGTCTTTGCGGGTCACAGCTGAGAGAATGTCAATCAGCATTTTCACCCACCACGCCAGAAAATAATGTGTATCCGTGGCCCTTGTTGCCAGCGCTACAGACTCTGCCGTGTGCTCGGAACTACCTAATAGTCTTTTCTGACCAGCGGGTTTGAAGGTCTGTCTGGACAAATTCCGGGACACTGGCATTTGCAACATGTAACAGGTCCACAGCGACTGGATGCAGTCCAGGGTTATAAAATGTTAATTGGTCCATGTGTTCACGTAGCGCATGCCAAGGGTTTATCTTCCATCTGTTGTTGGGAGGTAGGCCCCACTTTGCAGTGTCCAGTTAATTGTCCATCCCAGGGCAGCATGGGGTGGCGCAGTGGGTTAGCCCTGTTGCTTCACAGCGCTGAGGTCCCAGGTTCGATTCCGGCTCTGGGTCACTGTCTGTGTGGAGTTTGCACATTCTCCCCATGTTTGCGTGGATTTCACCCCCACAACCCAAAGATGTGCAGGGTAGGTGGATTGGCCACGCTAAATTGCCCCTTAATTGGAAAAAATGAATTGGGTACTCTAAATTTATTAAAAAAACATTTAAAAAAAAAAAAATTGTCCATCCCCTGTTCATCCCTCAGCATTAAGGGGCAACTATGTCGAGTGGACTGTTCTGGGCAACGTTTGACTGCTGTTCTCAGAGGGTATCGGTGAACTGGGTGGATTTTTAAAAGCTACAATCTAGCAGCATTTGTGATCAGCCATTTGTGATGCGAGCCCACAAATTGCTGGATTGATTGAATTTAGATCAGACATTATGTGGCCAGCTTGATTTTAATATGGTCTTAATATCTGTTTAATTCGGGCAAGAATGTGGTAATTAAAGTGGATCATTGCCCTGGGCAATGCTGCAGAACAAATTAAAGCATTTCCTTGCGTGACATTAGTACAGAGAGGTGGTGTCATCAGGCTAGATCCACTAGATCGATCTGCAGGTGACAATCGGCTGGAAAGGTCCCATTTATAACTTGAGCCTCATGGCAGCAGTTGAGATATGTTTGGGAATGTATGGGGCGGCACGGTAACACAGTGGTTAGCACGGTGGCTTCACAGCGGCAGGGACCCTGGTTCGATTCCCCGCTGGGTCACAGTCTGTGCGGAGTCTGTAAGTTCTCCCCGTGTCTGCGTGGGTTTCCTCCGGGTGCTCCGGTTTCCCCCCACAAGTCCCGAAAAATGTGCTGGTTGGGTGAATTGGCCATTCTGAATTCTCCCACTGTGTACCCGAACAGGCGCCTGAATGTGGCGACTAGGGGCTTTTCACAGTGACCTCATTGCAGTGTTAATGTAAGCCTGCTGAATAACATGTATCACAATATCCACTCATGAAAGTTATGATATGCAGACAGGCAGTGATTGACACACAGGATGACCAGTAAGCACACAGCACAGTGCAGCCAATCACCAGACAGGACACTACCACTATAAAGCCAGAGGCCACTAGGTTTCCCGCTCTCTCGGGACCCAGCCACTGAGACAGTCAGAGTCCACAAGCTAGCACAGTGCAAACACCATGCGGTAACTAGTAAGTCTGGTCAGGCTACTACAAGGTCTCCAGTCAGTTCAGTATAGTGTCGACCCACAGCTGAATATGTATATCAGTTCTATCGTTGAATAAAATAGTGTTGGATCTTCTCCAGTGTTAGACGTCTGTTTCTAGCTTCCCTGCAGCAAGTGCAGTCCACATCTGCACTGACCTACCTACCTAACACATCAACTTGATCTGGAGGTTTTTAAAAAAAAAATGATCATAAAAAGGTAAAGGTTTGGAGTTACATAGAACATACAGTGGAGAAGGAGGCCTTTCAGCCCATCGAGTCTGCCCCGACCCACTTAAGCCCTCACTTTCACCCTATCCCCGTAACCCATTAACTCCTAACCTTTTTGGACACCAAGGGCAATTTAGCACGGCCAATCCACCTAACCTGCACATCTTTGGACTGTGGGAGGAAACCGGATCACCCGGAGGAAACCCATGCAGACACGGGGAGAACGTGCAGACTCCGCACGGACAGTGACCCAGCGGGAAATCAAACCTGGGACTCTGGCGCTGTGAAACCACAGTGCTATCCACTTGTGCTACCGTGCTGCCCAGTTGTACCAGCTGGATACATACCAGCTTCAAAGAAAATGTGAAATTAGTCTCAAGTGAATTGAAAATTATTTTGGTTCCAGAAATGTGTTTTTCTGGTCTTGTTTGTTGATGTTACGTTTGTTTACTTCTCCTCATTGCCTCCTCAGCAACAATCATTTATTTGGCTTTTAGTTGTGTGTTAAATGGAGGGGTAAGGGGAAAAGAGATAAGAGATGCAGATAATGAAAACGGATACTGAGCCATTTGAGAGGTGGAGGGGCAGAGGGAGTGCCGCATTGTCAGAGGGTCAGTACTGCGGGAGTGCCGCACTGTCAGAGGGTCAGTACTGTGGGAGTGCTGCACTGTCAGAGGGTCAGTACTGAGGGAGTGCCGCACTGTCAGAGGTTCAGTACTGCGGGAGTGCCGCACTGTCAGAGGGTCAGTACTGAGGGAGTGCCGCACTGTCAGAGGTTCAGTACTGCGGGAGTGCCGCACTGTCAGAGGTTCAGTACTGAGGGAGTGCTGCATTGTCAGAGGGTCAGTACTGAGGGAGTGCCGCACTGTCAGAGGTTCAGTACTGAGGGAGTGCTGCATTGTCAGAGGGTCAGTACTGAGGGAGTGCCGCACTGTCAGAGGGTCAGTACTGAGGGAGTGCCGCACTGTCAGAGGGTCAGTATTGAGGGAGTGCCGCACTCTCAGAGGGTCAGTACTGAGGGAGTGCTGTACTGTCAGAGGGTCAGTACTGAGGGAGTGCTGCACTGTCAGAAGGTGAGTACTGAGGGAGTGCCGCACTGTCAGAGGGTCAGTACTGAGGGAGTGCTGCACTGTCAGAGGGTCAGTACTGAGGGAGTGCTGCACTGTCAGAGGGTCAGTACTGAGGGAGTGCTGCGCTGTCAGAGTGTCAGCACGGAGGGAGTGCCGCACTGTCAGAGGGTCAGGACTGATGGAGTGCTGCACTGTCAGAGGGTCAGTACTGAGGGAGTGCTGCACTGTCAGAGGGTCAGTACTGTGGGAGTGCTGCACTGTCAGATGGTCAGTGCTGAGGGAGTGCCGCACTGTCAGAGGGACAGTGCTGAGGGAGTGCTACACTGTCAGAGGGTCAGTACTGAGGGAGTGCTGCACTGTCAGAAGGTCTGTACTGAGGGAGTGCTGCACTGTCAGAGAGTCAGTGTTGAGGGAGTGCCGCACTGTCAGAAGGTCTGTACTAAGGGAGTGCTGCACTGTCAGACAGTCAGTGTTGAGGGAGTGCCGCAGTGTCAGAAGGTCTGTACTGAGGGACTGCACACTGTCAGAGGGTCAGTACTGAGGGAGTGCTGCACTGTCAGAGGGTCAGTACTGAGGGAGTGCCGCATTGTCAGAGGGTCAGTACTGAGGGAGTGCCGCACTGTCAGTGGGTCAGTACTGCGGGAGTGCCGCACTGTCAGTGGGTCAGTACTGAGGGAGTGTTGCACTGTCAGACGGTCAGTACTGAGGGAGTGCTGCACTGTCAGTGGGTCAGTACTGCGGGAGTGCCGCAATTTCAGATGGTCAGTACTGAGGGAGTGCTGCACTGTCAGAGGGTCAGTGCTGAGGGAGTGCCGCACTATCATTGGGTCAGTGCTGAGGGAGCGCTGCACTATCAGAGGGTCAGTGCTGAGGGAGTGCCGCACTGTCAGAAGGTGAGTACTGAGGGAGTGCCGCACTGTCAGAAGGTCAGTGCTGAGGGAGTGATACACTGTCAGATTGTCAGGGCTGAGGGGGTGCCGCACTGTCAGAGGTTCAGTGCTGAGGGAGTGCCACACTGTCAGAGGGTCAGTACTGAGGGAGTGCTGCACTGTCAGAGGGTCAGTACTGAGGGAGTGCCGCATTGTCAGAGGGTCAGTACTGAGGGAGTGCCGCACTGTCAGTGGGTCAGTACTGCGGGAGTGCCGCACTGTCAGAGGGTCAGTACTGAGGGAGTGTTGCACTGTCAGACGGTCAGTACTGAGGGAGTGCTGCACTGTCAGTGGGTCAGTACTGCGGGAGTGCCGCAATTTCAGACGGTCAGTACTGAGGGAGTGCTGCACTGTCAGAGGGTCAGTGCTGAGGGAGTGCCGCACTATCAGAGGGTCAGTGCTGAGGGAGCGCTGCACTATCAGAGGGTCAGTGCTGAGGGAGTGCCGCACTGTCAGAAGGTGAGTACTGAGGGAGTGCCGCACTGTCAGAAGGTCAGTGCTGAGGGAGTGATACACTGTCAGAGGGTCAGTGCTGAGGTTGCGCTGCACTGTAAGAGGGTCAGTGCTGAGGGAGTGCTACACTGTCAGAGGGTCAGTACTGAGGGAGTGCTGCACTGTCAGAAGGTCTGTACTGAGGGAGTGCTGCACTGTCAGAGAGTCAGTGTTGAGGGAGTGCCGCACTGTCAGAAGGTCTGTACTCAGGGAGTGCTGCACTGTCAGAGAGTCAGTGTTGAGGGAGTGCCGCACTGTCAGAAGGTCTGTACTGAGGGAGTGCTGCACTGTCAGAGAGTCAGTACTGAGGGAGTGCCGCATTGTCAGAGGGTCAGTACTGAGGGAGTGCCGCACTGTCAGTGGGTCAGTACTGCGGGAGTGCCGCACTGTCAGAGGGTCAGTACTGAGGGAGTGCCACATTCTCAGAGGGTCAGTACTGAAGGAGTGCCGCACTGTCAGAGGGTCAGTACTGAGGGAGTGCCGCACTGTCAGACGGTCAGTACTGAGGGAGTGCCGCATTGTCAGAGGGTCAGTGCTGAGGGAGTGCCGCACTATCAGAGGGTCAGTGCTGAGGGAGCGCTGCACTATCAGAGGGTCAGTGCTGAGGGAGTGCCGCACTGTCAGAAGGTGAGTACTGAGGGAGTGCCGCACTGTCAGAGGGTCAGTACTGAGGGAGTGCTGCACAGTCAGAGGGTCAGTACTGAGGGAGTGCTGCACTGTCAGAGGGTCAGCACGGAGGGAGAGCCGCACTGTCAGAGGGTCAGTACTGATGGAGTGCTGCACTGTCAGAGGGTCAGTACTTAGGGAGTGCTGCACTGTCAGAGGGTCAGTACTGTGGGAGTGCTGCACTGTCAGATGGTCAGTGCTGAGGGAGTGCCGCTCTGTCAGAAGGTCAGTGCTGAGGGAGTGCCGCACTGTCAGAGGGTCAGTGCTGAGGTAGCGCTGCACTGTCAGAGGGTCAGTACTGAGGGTGTGCACACTGTCAGAGGGTAAGTACTGAGGGAGTGCCGCATTGTCAGAGGGTCAGTACGGAGGGAGTGCTGCACTGTCAGATGGTCAGTGCTGAGGGAGTGCCGCTCTGTCAGAAGGTCAGTGCTGAGGGAGCGCCGCACTGTCAGAGGGTCAGTGCTGAGGGAGTGCTACACTGTCAGAGGGTCAGTACTGAGGGAGTGCTGCACTGTCAGAGGGTCAGTACTGAGGGTGTGCTGCACTGTCAGAGGGTCAGTACTGAGGGTGTGCACACTGTCAGAGGGTAAGTACTGAGGGAGTGCCGCATTGTCAGAGGGTCAGTACGGAGGGAGTGCCGCACTGTCAGTGAGTCAGTACTGCGGGAGTGCCGCACTGTCAGAGGGTTAGTACTGAGGGAGTGCTGCATTGTCAGAGGGTCAGTACTGAGGGAGTGCCGCACTGTCAGAGGGTCAGTACTGAGGGAGTGCCGCACTGTCAGAGGGTCAGTACTGAGGGAGTGCCGCACTGTCAGAGGGTCAGCACGGAGGGAGTGCCGCACTATCAGAGGGTCAGTGCTGAGGGAGCGCTGCACTACCAGAGGGTCAGTGCTGAGGGAGTGCCGCACTGTCAGAAGGTGAGTACTGAGGGAGTGCCGCACTGTCAGAGGATCAGTACTGAGGGAGTGCTGCACTGTCAGAGGGTCTGTACTGAGGGAGTGCTGTACTGTCAGAGGGTCAGTACTGAGGGAGTGCTGCACTGTCAGAGGGTCAGCACGGAGGGAGTGCCGCACTGTCAGAGGGTCAGTACTGATGGAGTGCTGCACTGTCAGAGGGTCAGTACTGAGGGAGAGCCGCACTGTCAGAGGGTCAGTACTGAGGGAGTGCCGCACTGTCAGAGGGTCAGTGCTGAGGTAGCGCTGCACTGTCAGAGGGTCAGTGCTGAGGGAGTGCTACACTGTCAGAAGGTCAGTACTGAGGGAGTGCTGCACTGTCAGAAGGTCTGTACTGAGGGAGTGCTGCACTGTCAGAGAGTCAGTGTTGAGGGAGTGCCGCACTGTCAGAAGGTCTGTACTAAGGGAGTGCTGCACTGTCAGAGTCAGTGTTGAGGGAGTGCCGCACTGTCAGAAGGTCTGTACTAAGGGAGTGCCGCACTGTCAGAGTCAGTGTTGAGGAAGTGCCGCACTGTCAGAGGGTCAGCACTGAGGGAGTGCTGCACTGTCAGATTGTCAGTGCTGAAGGGGTGCCGCACTGTCAGAGGTTCAGTGCTGAGGGAGTGCTACACTGTCAGAGGGTCAGTACTGAGGGAGTGCTGCACTGTCAGAGAGTCAGTACTGAGGGTGTGCCGCATTGTCAGAGGGTCTGTACTGAGGGAATGCTGCACTGTCAGAGGATCAGTACTGAGGGAGTGCTGCACTGTCAGAGGGTCAGTACTGAGGGAATGCTGCGGTGTCAGAAGGTCAGTACTGAGGGAGTGCCGCACTGTCAGAGGGTCAGTACTGAGGATGTGCCGCACTGTCAGAGGGTCAGTGCTGAGGGAATGCCGCACTGTCAGAGGGTCAGTACTGAGGGAGTGCTGCACTGTCAGAGGGTCAGTACTGAGGGAGTGCCGCACTGTCAGAGGGTCAGTACTGAGATAGTGCTGCACTGTCAGAGGGTCAGTACTGAGGGAGTGCCGCACTGTCAGAGGGTCAGTACTGAGGGTGTGCCGCACTGTCAGAGGGTCAGTACTGAGGGAGTGTCGCACTGTCAGAGGGTCAGTACTGAGGGAGTGCTGCACTGTCAGAAGGTCAGTGCTGAGGGAATGCTGCGGTGTTTTTTAATATTGATTTGTGGGGTATGGGTGTTGCTGGCCAGGCCAGTATCCAGTCCTCTTTTGGTGCTGCAATAAAATCTGCGTCCTTCCCGAACACGATATACAATTAAAACCCTGACCACTCAGCACATGAAATGTTTTCCTTGGGTCACCTCTGATTCTTTTACCAATCACCTGAAAGGAATCCTCCGCGTACTTACCTCCCCAACCATTCGTTTGTCCAAATTCTTCTTGATTTCAAAATCCTCAATAAAGTCACTGATGTAAAAATCACATTGATGTGGAATACAGTCCCCAGATCTCCTCTCATCGTTCATCGTGTCTCAATGTGGCTTTTAAATTCTCTGTGTGGGGGATATCATCTCGCGCCCCGATCAACCAGCATGTCTTCCTCTGTGAAAATGAACAGAGAATATCAGCGGAGGCGTTGATTTTTAAATTAAATTTAGAGTACCCAATTATTTTTTTACCTTCCAATTAAGGGGCAATTTAGCGTGGACAATCCACCTAGCCTGCACATCTCTGGGCTGTGGGGGTGAGACCCACGCAGACACGGGGAGAATGTGCAAACTCCACACGGACAGTGACCCAGAGCCGGGATTCATGTAATATTGAGTTTTGGAGAATTGAGAGTTCTGGAATGATTGGAACCATTTTAAACACCTCCTTTCCCATGAAGTACTGAAAACAGTGCAGCACAGTAGCACAGTGGTTAGCACTGTGGCTTCTCAGCTCCAGGGTCCCAGGTTTGATTCCCGGCTTGGGTCACTGTCTGTGTGGAGTTTGCACATTCTCCCCGTGTCTGCGTGGGTCTCACTCCCACAACCCAGAGATGTGCAGGTTAGGTGGGTTGTCCACGCTTAATTGCCCCGTAATTGGAGGTAAAAAAATAATTGGGCACTCTAAATTTAATTTAAAAATCAACTCCTCCGCTGATATTCTCTGTTCATATTCACAGAGGAAGACACGCTGGTTGATCGGGGCGCGAGATGATATCCCCCACACAGAGAATTTAAAAGCCACATTGAGACACGATGAACGATGAGAGGAGATCTGGGGACTGTATTCCACATCAATGTGATTTTTACATCAGTGACTTTATTGAGGATTTTGAAATCAAGAAGAATTTGGACAAAATAATGGTTGGGGAGGTAAGACACGTTGTCCCCGTGCCTGGGTGGGTTTCCCCCGGGTGCTCCGGTTTCCTCCCACAAGTCCCGAAAAACGTGCTGTTAGGTAATTTGGACATTCTGAATTCTCCCTCTGTGTACCCGAACAGGTGCCGGAATGTGGCGACTAGGGGCTTTTCACAGTGTCTTCATTGCAGTGTTAATGTAAGCCTACTTGTGACAATAAAGATTATTATTATAAATAAGTAAAAGGACACGGATTGCACAATACTATAAAAATGCGTCTGTTTCCTTGAGTAAGTGGAGAGAGTGAAACCCCTTCACTTGGCAAAGCATCTGAAAGAGAAAATTGGTGCAGTGTTAATCTGCATCTCACAGAAATCGCTTTGATGCAGAAGTTTGCTTTTGAGCTGACAATGTATTACTTGGTCATGGAGCTTTCTGTAAAAACAACACACAAAACAAACACAGCCCTGCCAACAACGATCAAACTTCTTTTTTGTATCAGCAGCTGGAAAAATTCCAGTTTGTCTCAGGAAATCTGTGCTTAAAGGCACTTGTGACTGCAAGCTTCCAGGGAGAATGACATCACAGCGAGATGCACCTTTCTGATCTGTGTCCTTTGTAGAGAGAGAGAGGCTCAGGAGGCAAGACTGAGAGTCTTCAAGCTGGAAGGCACGAGAACAGGTGTGAAGGCAAATGGGGAGGTGGGTTGGACTTGTTGTGGTGATATATATATTGCAGGAAACATCCCATTTCTAAACCATCGAGAAAATGCTGGAAAATCTCAGCAGGTCTGGTAGCATCTGTAGGGAGAGTCCAGATGACCCTTTGTCATCTGGACTTGAAACATTCGCTCTTTTCTCTCCCTACAGATGCTGCCAGATCGGATGAGATTATCCAGCATTTTCTCTTTGGTTTCAGATTCCAGCATCCGCAGTAATTTGCTTTTATCCATTTCAAAACCATACTCTTCAATTTGTCTTGTTCCATTATGTGGTCTGGCACATTCGTTACCATTGAGTGAATCTCGCAAAGAAAGCAAATCCAGGCATTAAAGCTCGTAATTCTTTGGGTTTAATGTTCATAAATAATTTACTAACCTCTACTTCATCTCAAGAAATTACACACCTACTGTATTTATCTAGCCTTCCGAAGGGGGTATTTTAATAGTATTCTTAAAGGGACAGGACATTTGGAGGTTACAGTTTGGCTTGGCTAATAAGATCACGGAGGCAGAAAACCCTTCAGCAGAATTCCTTTTATTAACAAAACCAACAGCAGTCCGACCACGTGCACCCAGCTCACTGTCTACACCAGGAGTGTACTCAGCTCGCTCTCTACACTTGGAGTGGACTCAGCTCACTGTCTACACCGGGAGAGCACTCAGCTCGCTGTCTGCACCGGGAGTGTACTCAGCTCGCTGTCGACACCGGGAGTGTACTCAGCTCGCTGTCTACACTGGTAGTGTAATCAGCTCGCTGTCTACACCGGGAGTGCACTCAGCTCGCTGTCTACACCGGGAGTGCACTCAGCTCGCTGTCTACACCGGGAGTGCATTCAGCTCACTGTCTACACCGGGAGTGCACTCAGCTCGCTGTCTACACCGGGAGTATACTCAGCTTGCTCTCTACACTGGGAGTGCACTCAGCTCGCTGTCTACACCGGGGGTGTACTCAGCTCGCTGTCTACACTGGGAGTGTACTCAGCTCGCTGTCTACACCGGGAGTGCACTCAGCTCGCTGTCTACACCGGGAGTGTACTCAGCTTGCTCTCTACACTGGGAGTGCACTCAGCTCGCTGTCTACACCGGGAGTGTACTCAGCTCGCTGTCTACACCGGGAGTGTACTCAGCTCGCTGTCTACACTGCGAGTGTACTCAGCTCGCTGTCTACACTGGGAGTGTACTCAGCTCGTTGTCTACACCGGGAGTGTACTCAGCTCGCTGTCTACACCGGGAGTGTACTCAGCTCGCTGTCGACACCGGGAGTGCATTCAGCTCACTGTCTACACCGGGTGTGCACTCAGCTCGCTGTCTACACCGGGAGTGCACACAGTTCGCTGTCCACACCGGGAGTGCACTCAGCTCGCTGTCTACACCGGGAGTGTACTCAGCTCGCTCTCTACACCGGGAGTGCACTCAGCTCACTGTCTACACCGGGAGTGTACTCAGCTCGCTGTCTACACCGGGAGTGTACTCAGCTCGCTCTCTACACTGGGAGTGCACTCAGCTCGCTCTCTACACCGGGAGTGCACTCAGCTCACTGTCTACACCGGGAGTGCACTCAGCTCGCTGTCTACACCGGGAGTGTACTCAGCTCGCTGTCTACACCGGGAGTGTACTCAGCTCGCTGTCTACACCGGGAGTGCATTCAGTTCGCTGTCTACACCGGGAGTGCACTCAGCTCGCTGTCTACACCGGGAGAGCACTCAGCTCGCTGTCTACACCGGGAGTGCACTCAGCTCGCTGTCTACACCGGGAGTGTACTCAGCTCGCTCTCTACACTGGGAGTGCACTCAGCTCACTGTCTACACCGGGAGTGTACTCAGCTCGCTCTCTACACTGGGAGTGCACTCAGCTCGCTGTCGACACCGGGAGTTCATTCAGCTCGCTGTCTACACCGGGAGTGCACTCAGCTCGCTGTCTACACCGGGAGTGCATTCAGCTCGCTGTCGACACCGGGGGTGCATTCAGCTCGCTGTCTACACCGGGAGTGCACTCAGCTCGACGTATACACCGGGAGTGCATTCAGCTCGCTGTCTACACCGGGAGTGTACTCAGCTCGCTGTCTACACCGGGAGTCCATTCAGCTCGATGTCTACACCGGGAGTGCACTCAGCTCGCTGTCTACACCGGGAGTGCACTCAGCTCGCTGTCTACACCGGGAGTGTACTCAGCTCGCTCTCTACACTGGGAGTGCACTCAGCTCACTGTCTACACCGGGAATGTACTCAGCTCGCTGTCTACACCGGGAGTGCACTCAGCTCGCTGTCGACACCGGGAGTTTATTCAGCTCGCTGTCTACACCGGGAGTGCACTCAGCTCGCTGTCTACACTGGGAGTGCATTCAGCTCGCTGTCTACAACGGGAGTGCACTCCGCTTGCTGTCTACACCGGGAGTGCATTCATCTCGCTGTCTACACCGGGAGTGCATTCAGCTCACTGTCTACACCGGGAGTGCACTCAGGTCGCTGTCTTCACCGGGAGTGCACTCAGCTCGCTGTCTACACCGGGAGTGCACTCAGCTCGCTGTCTACACTGGGAGTGCACTCAGCTCTCTGTCTACACCGGGAGTGCACTCAGCTAGCTGTCTACACGGGGAGTGCACTCAGCTCGCTGTCTACACTGGGAGTGCATTCAGCTCGCTGTCTACACCGGGAGTGCACTCAGCTCGCTGTCTACACTGGGAGTGCACTCAGCTCGCTGTCTACACCGGGAGTGCACTCAGCTCGCTGTCTACACCGGGAGTGCACTCAGCTCGCTGTCTACACCGGGAGTGCACTCAGCTCGCTCTCTACACCGGGAGTGCACTCAGCTCGCTGTCTACACTGGGAGTGCATTCAGCTCACTGGCGACACCGGGAGTGCATTCAGCTCGCTGTCTACACCGGGAGTGCACTCAGCTCCCTGTCTACACCGGGAGTGCACTCAGCTTGCTGTCTACACCGGGAGTGCACTCAGCTCGCTGTCTACACCGGGAGTGCACCCAGCTCGCTGTCTACACCGGGAGTGCACTCAGCTCGCTGTCTACACTGGGAGTGCATTCAGCTTGCTCTCTACACTGGGAGTGCACTCAGCTCGCTGTCTACACTGGGAGTGCACTCAGCTCGCTGTCTACACCGGGAGTGCACCCAGCTCGCTGTCTACACCGGGAGTGCACTCAGCTCGCTGTCTACACCGGGAGTGCATTCAGCTCGCTCTCTACACTGGGAGTGCACTCAGCTCGCTGTCTACACTGGGAGTGCACTCAGCTCGATGTCTACACCGGGAGTGCACCCAGCTCGCTGTCTACACCGGGAATGCACTCAGCTCGCTGTCTACACCGGGAGTGCACTCAGCTCGCTGTCTACACCGGGAGTGCATTCCGCTTGCTGTCTACACCGGGAGTGCACTCAGCTCGCTGTCTACACCGGGAGTGCACTCAGCTCGCTGTCTACACCGGGAGTGCACTCAGCTCGCTGTCTACACCGGGAGTGCACTCAGCTCGCTGTCTACACCGGGAGTGCACTCAGCTCGCTGTCTACACTGGGAGTGCACTCAGCTCTCTGTCTACACCGGGAGTGCACTCAGCTAGCTGTCCACACTGGGAGTGCACTCAGCTCGCTGTCTACACTGGGAGTGCATTCAGCTCGCTGTCTACACCGGGAGTGCACTCAGCTCGCTGTCTACACTGGGAGTGCACTCAGCTCGCTGTCTACACCGGGAGTGCACTCAGCTCGCTGTCTACACCGGGAGTGCACTCAGCTCGCTGTCTACACCGGGAGTGCACTCAGCTCGCTCTCTACACCGGGAGTGCACTCAGCTCGCTGTCTACACCGGGAGTGCATTCAGCTCACTGGCGACACCGGGAGTGCATTCAGCTCGCTGTCTACACCGGGAGTGCACTCAGCTCCCTGTCTACACCGGGAGTGCACTCAGCTTGCTGTCTACACCGGGAGTGCACTCAGCTCGCTGTCTACACCGGGAGTGCACCCAGCTCGCTGTCTACACCGGGAGTGCACTCAGCTCGCTGTCTACACTGGGAGTGCATTCAGGTTGCTCTCTACACTGGGAGTGCAATAAGCTCGCTGTCTACACTGGGAGTGCACTCAGCTCGCTGTCTACACCGGGAGTGCACCCAGCTCACTGTCTACACCGGGAGTGCACTCAGCTCGCTGTCTACACCGGGAGTGCACTCAGCTCGCTAAATACACCGGGAGTGCACTCAGCTCGCTGTCTACACTGGGAGTGCATTCAGCTCGCTCTCTACACTGGGAGTGCACTCAGCTCGCTGTCTACACTGGGAGTGCACTCAGCTCGATGTTTACACCGGGAGTGCACCCAGCTCGCTGTCTACACCGGGAATGCACTCAGCTCGCTGTCTACACCGGGAGTGCACTCAGCTCGCTGTCTACACCGGGAGTGCCTTCCGCTTGCTGTCTACACCGGGAGTGCACTCAGCTCGCTGTCTACACCGGGAGTGCACTCAGCTCGCTGTCTACACCGGGAGTGCACTCAGCTCGCTGTCTACACCGGGAGTGCACTCAGCTCGCTGTCTACACCGGGAGCGCACTCAGCTCGCTGTCTACACCGGGAGTGCACTCAGCTCGCTGTCTACACCGGGAGTGCATTCAGCTCGCTGTCTACACCGGGAGTGTACTCAGCTCGCTGTCTACACCGGGAGTGCACTCAGCTCGCTGTCTACACCGGGAGTGCAGAGGATCTGGCAGTCCCTGTTATATACAGAGAAAAGGGTTCCCTGATTGGGCACTAATCAGGGAACTCGTATTCTAATTAATTGGCCAATCTCAAAGGCCTGGTCTAAGGCTTTCCCGCCGGTGAGGACCTGCTGTGGTTTACGCCGGCGGGAC
Source organism: Scyliorhinus torazame (assembly GCF_047496885.1). NCBI lineage: Eukaryota > Metazoa > Chordata > Chondrichthyes > Carcharhiniformes > Scyliorhinidae > Scyliorhinus > Scyliorhinus torazame. The sequence goes on along the minus strand of NC_092713.1, from coordinate 317,183,407 downwards.
CCGCCGAAAACGGGCGGCCACTCGGCCCATCGCGGGCCGGAGAATCGCCTGGGGCGGGGGGGGGGCTCTGCTTGCGGCCGCTGACCGGTGCGGCGCGATTCCCGCCCCCGCCAAAACCCCGGCGCCGGATAATACGGCAGCCAGCGGGGGCGGAATTCATGACCCCGCCCCCCCCGGCGATTCTCCGACCCGGCCCCCATCCCACACACACACACACACACACCTCACACTATCCTGGCTGCAACAACTCCAATCCTGATTCCCTGGGCCTGGCAAAGTCAGTCCTTTTGAGTCTGGAACGTGAACAAACAGAAAAGCCAGTCCTCGTTTTGAAAGATAAAGTGTTGTTTTTTCCAGTTATTATAATTCAGTTTCACTTACCGAATGATCCCAGTCATGACGGCATTTTAATTAGACTTCGAATTGTGTGGTGGAAAGATTTTATTTGAGCTGTAATGGGTCACCAACATCTTTCGACTAAATGCGGCCTTTGTCTTGTCAGAAGAGATCCTTTCCAGCAGATCTCTCAGTTACTTAAATGAAGATGCCGTCCTGAAGGATCTCGCTCTTTGTGTAAATCCAAGAGGCAGGTTATTCTGCTTTAATTATTTCGCTTGTTTCTGTAATTGGTTTTGCTGAGAGCGAGGAGGGAGAATTAATTGGGTTGCATTAGAAGATGGTTCACAACGACTGAAGCTCGAAGCACAACCTTAACCCTTAAGATACTTTGGGCTGCATTATCCTCATCTGCCGATGGATTTGAAGGTATTTAGAACATAGAGCATTACAGCGCAGTACAGGCTCTTCGGCCCTCGATGTTGCGCCGACCTGTGAAACCACTCTAAAGCCCATCTACACTATTCCCTTATCGTCCATATGTCTATCCAATGACCATTTGAATGCCCTTAGTGTTGGCGAGTCTACTACTGTTGCAGGCAGGGCATTCCACGCCCTTACTACTCTCTGAGTAAAGAACCTACATCTGACATCTGTCTTATATCTATCTCCCCTCAATTTAAAGCTATGTCCCCTCGTGTTAGACATCACTATCCGAGGAAAAAGGCTCTCACTGTCCACCCTATCCAATCCTCTGATCATCTTGTATGCCTCAATTAACCTTCTTCTCTCTAACGAAAACAGCCTCAAGTCCCTCAGCCTTTCCTCATAAGATCTTCCCTCCATACCAGGCAACATTCTGGCAAATCTCCTCTGCACCCTTTCCAATGCTTCCACATCCTTCCTATAATGCGGCGACCAGAATTGCACGCAACACTCCAAATGCGGCCACACCAGAGTTTTGTACAGCTGCAACATGACCTCATGGCTCCGAAACTCAATCCCTCTACCAATAAAAGCTAACACACCGTACGCCTTCTCAACAACCCTCTCAACCTTGGTGGCAACTTTCAGGGATCTATGTACATGGACACCGAGATCTCCCTGCTCATCCACACTGCCAAGAATCTTACCATTAGCCCACTACTCTGTCTTCCTGTTATTCCTTCCAAAATGAATCACCTCACACTTTTCTGCATTAAACTCCATTTGCCACCTCTCAGCCCAGCACTGCAGCTTATCTATGTCCCTCTGTAACCTGTAACATCCTTCCGCTCTGTCCACAACTCCTCCGACTTTAGTGTCATCTGCAAATTTACACACCCATCCTTCTACGCCCTCCTCAAGGTCATTTATAAAAATGACAAACAGTAGTGGCCCCAAAACAGATCCTTGTGGTAGACCACTAGTAACTGGACTCCAGGCTGAACATTTCCCATCAACCACCACCCTTTGTCTTCTTCCAGTTAGCCAATTTCTGATCCAAACTGCTAAATCACCCTGAATTGCATGCCTCCGTATTTTCTGAAGTAGCCTACCGTGGGGTACCTTATCAAACGTTTTACTGAAATCCATATACACCACATCAACTGCTTTACCCTCATCCACCTGTTTGGTCACCTTCTCAAAGAACTCAATAAGGTTTGTGAAGCACGACCTACCCTTCACAAAATCGTTCTGCCTATCTCTAATTAAATTATTCCTTTCCAGATGATTAGACATCCTGTCTCTTATAAACCTTTCCAAGATTTTGCCCACAACAAAAGTAAGGCTCACTGGTCTACAGTTACCGGGGTTGCCTCTACTCCCCTTCTTGAACAAGGGGACAACATTTGCTATCCTCCAGTCTTCTGGCACTATTCCTGTAGACAAAGATGACTTAAAGATCAAAGCCAAAGGCTCAGCAATCTCCTCCCTAGTTTCCCAGAGAATCCTAGGATAAATACCATCCGGCCCAGGGGACCTATCTATTTTCTCACTTTCCAGAATTGCTAACATCTCCTCCTTATGAACCTCAAGCCCTTCTAGTCTAGTAGCCTGAATCTCAGTATTCTCCTTGACAACATTGTCTTTTTCCTGTGTGAATACGGATGAAAAATATTCATTTAGCACCTCTCCTATCTCCTCAGACTCCAAGCACAACTTCCCACTACTGTCCTTGACTGGCCCTACTCTTACCCTAGTCATTCATTTATTCCTGACATATCTATAGAAAGCTTTAGGGTTATCCTTGATCCTACCTGCCAAAGACTTCTCATGTCCCCTCCTGGCTCTTCTTCGCTCTCTCTTTAGGTCCTTCCTAGCTAACTTGTAACTCATGAGCGCCCCTAACTGAACCTTCATGTCTCATCTTTACATAAGCCTCCTTCTTCCTCTTGACAAGTGTTTCGACTGCTTTAGTAAACCACGGTTCCCTCGCTCGACCACGTCCTCCCTGCCTGACAGGTACATACTTATCAAGGACATGCAGTAGCTGTTCCTTGAACAAGCTCCACATTTCCATTGTGCCCATCCCCTGCAGTTTTCCTCTCCATCCGATGCATCCCAAGTCTTGCCTCATTGCATCATCATTGCCTTTCCCCCAGATATAACTCTTGCCCTGCGGTATATACCTATCCCTTTCCATCACTAAAGTAAACGTAATCAAACTGTGGTCACTATCTCCAAAGTGCTCACCTACCTCCAAATCTAACACCTGTCCTGGGGTTCAGGGGGATGTGCACATATAATCCCTACCTGCCTAACCCATCCCCTTCCCCTGCCCCAATGCACTTCTTCATTCTTGGTTGGAGTCACTTTGGTTGGCCTGCTCATTGTCTTATTTCTTGTGTACAGGACACACCTGGGCAATTTTCCACAATGCTCGGCAGTCATAGACTAGTCATAGAAGTTACAGTGCAGAAGGAAGCCATTCGGCCCATCGAGTCTGCACCGGCTCTTGGAAAGAGCACCCTACCCAAGGTCAACACCTCCACCCTATCCCCATAACCCAGTAACCCCACCCAGCACTAAGGGCAATTTTGGGACACTAAGGGCAATTTTAACATGGCCAATCCACCTAACCTGCACATCTTTGGACTGTGGGAGGAAACCGGAGCTCCCGGAGGGAACCCACGCACACACGGGGAGAATGTGCAGACTTCACACAGACAGTGACCCAAGCCGGGAATCGAACCTGGGACCTTGGAGCTGTGAAGCAATTGTGCTAACCACTACGCTACCGTGCTGCCCTAACGGTAGATGCCAGTGTTGTAGCTGTACTGGAACAGCTTGGCTAGGGGTGCGGCAAGTTCTGGAGCACAGGTCTTCAGTATTATTGCTGGAATATTGTCAGGGCCCAGAGCCGTTGCAGTGTCCAGTGCCTTCAGCCATTTCTTGATATCACGTGGAGTGAATCGTATTGGCTGAGGACTGGCACCTGTGATGCTGCGGACTCCGGAGGAGACCGAGATGGATCATCCACCCAGAACTTCTGGCTGAAGATTGTTGCGAATGCCTCAGTCTTGTCTTTTGAACATATCTGCCTCCTCATCCAGTGAGTTGTTCAATTGTCTACCACCGTTCATGGCTGGATGTGGCAGGACGGCAGAACTTAAATCTGAAGCGCTCATTGTGGAATCGCCTAACTCTGTCTATTACTTGCTGCTTATGCTGTGTGGCTCACAAGTAGTCCTGTGTTGTAGCCTCACCAGGTCGACACCTCATTTTGGGTCAGCCTGATGTTGCTCCTGCCACACTCTCCTGCACTCTTCATTGAACCAGGGTTGACCCCCTGGCTGGGTGGTAATGGGGGAGTGGGGGATATGCCGGGCCAGGAGGTTACAGATTGTGGTTGATACAATTCTGCTGCTGCTGATGGCCCACAGCACCTCATCGATACCCAGTCTGGAGTTACTAGATCTGTTTGATGTTTATCCCATTTAGCACGGTGGTAGTGTCACACAACACGATGGAGGGTATCCTCGCTGTGAAGACGGGACTTTGTCTCCACAAGAACTGTGTGGTGGTCACTTCCACCGATGCTGTCATGGACAGATGCATCTACAGCAGGCAGGTTGGTGAGGTTAGCCAAGTTGCTCTTGCAGAGAGCAAGCACAGACACAACGGACCAAAGAGCCACCTGCTCTGATACAACCAATCTATGGCCTGAATATTTCAGATGAAGGGAGCCATCGGAGGGGCACACCTCCCCTGAAAGCGGCGCTGCCACTTCACACTCGAATGAGCACTGGTTGGCATAGGTGGGATTTCTACCCCTCAATTAGGAGGAAGTTCGATTTTATTGCACAGCAGCTCTCCAGTCCCTCGAGGGCCAGCGCTGTAGTGGCTGGAAGAGGCACTGCATGAAACTTCCTGAGCCTAAGTCCCAGGCAGCATAGCAGTGGTCCGGGCGGGGAGGGGAGGGAATGTCTGGGGGGCTGCGAGGGGGGTTAACGGAGTCTCGGGGGAGAGGACGGGCTGGGACGGAGCACTGGGGGTCACCAGTCCTCAAGGGAAGGGCACCTCCAGTCAGTCAGAGGGGGGCTTCCGATGGAGGCAACTTCCCCTGCCCCTTCTCACCCGAGATCTAACACTATTCATTTCTGGGTTTGCCCCCTTGAGCTGTCATTCGACCGCCAGCCTTGGGACTGAGTGAGAAATTATCTTTAAGTGGCCGTTAAGTGGCCTAAATTTGGGCAAGGACAGGCTCCATGTCGGAGGCCCTCTTCGCGACAGTGTAAAATAGCTGTTTAGGTTGGAGTGACCCAGAGGGAATCTCGTCCTTGTAATGTCACACTCGCCTACCAGGTCAGAGCCTGTCACAATGTGGGGGAGCATTGGATTGTGGCCTATGGTGCTGTGAATCGTGCTTGAATTTGACTGAACAGGTGACTGGGAAAGACAGCATTCATAGAATCCATGAAATCCCTACAGTGCAGAAGGAGGCAATCGGCCCATTGAGTCTGCCCCAACCTTCCAAAAGAGCACACTACCCAGGCCTGCTCCCCTGCCCTATCCTCAGAATCCTGAGCATTGACCATGGCCAAGCCAGCTAACCTGCACATCTTTGGACTGTGGGAGGAAATCGGAGCACCCGGAGGTAACGCAGGCACACACGGGGAGAACGTGCAGACTCCGCACAGACAGTGACCCAAGGCCAGAATCAAACTCTGCTCCTCGACACTGTGAAGGGGCAATGATAAGCACAGCAGCTCAGAGCATGTGTCCAGCCTCTGGAATGATAACAGCAGCTTGAATAATGCCATCAACTCAATAAAATGTTCCTGATGTCCTGCCCAATATCATCAAAACCACATCAACACCATGACAACATAGCAACAGTGACAACACTATTAATGTACTTCAATGTGCTCTGTATTCTTCTCAGGTCATGAAAGACGATTTATAAATGCAAGTTTTTCTTCTTTTAATATTGCTTTCTTCAGCAAACCAGCATGAATGACCAATTTATCTCTTTTTGAGACCTTGCTCAATTGAAATGACATAAACCGATGCATTCCTCAGGTGATTGCATGTGGAACCTTTGAAGATATTTCTCATCAGTGAGGTGAGTCTATATCAACAGAAATCTTTTTCTTTCTTGAACTATTAACTGCCAATCAGGACAAACACTAAAAATATTTTACCCCCCTCTCTTATCTCCTGAAGTGGGGATTAGTGCTGGCTCCTCATCACATGGTATCTTCATGTCAGAGGGGAGGCACGTTTTGGATTCACCACGAAAGACAATTGAGCAGTCAGCCTGACATCAGTAGTTGGGAAAATTCCACAGTCCATTATGAGAGACATCATAGCAGATAACCTGGAAAACAATGTTGTGGCGATGCCGGCGTTGGACTGGGGTGAGCACAGTAAGAAGTCTTACAACACCAGGTTAAAGTCCAACATGTTAGTTTCAAACACCAGTTTTCGGAGCGCTGCTCCTTCCTCAGGCTGTCCCTCACCTGAGGAAGGAGCAGCGCTCCGAAAGTTAGACTTTGAAACAAACATGTTGGACTTTAACCTGGTGTTGTAAGACTTCTTAGAATAACGAACAAAGAACAAAGAAATGTACAGCACAGGAACAGGCCCTTCGGCCCTCCAAGGCCGTGCCAACCATGCAGCCCGACTAAACTACAATCTTCTACACTTCCTGGGTCCGTATCCCTCTATTCCCATCCAATTCATGTATTTGTCAAGCTACTCCTTAAATGTCACTATCGTCCCTGCTTCCACCACCTCCTCCGGTAGCGAGTTCCAGGCACCCACTACCCTCTGTGTAAAAAACTTGCCTCATACATCTACTCTAAACCTTCCCCCTCGCACCTTAAACCTATGCCCCCTAGTAATTGACCCCTCTACCCTGGGGAAAAGCCTCTGACTATCCACTCTGTCTATGCCCCTCATAATTTTGTAGACCTCTATCAGGTCGCCTCTCAACCTCCGTCGTTCCAGTGAGAACAAACCGAGTTTATTCAACCGCTCCTCATAGCTAATGCCCTCCATACCAGGTAACATCCTGGTAAATCTCTTCTGCACCCTCTCTAAAGCCTCCACATCCCTCTGGTAGTGTGGTGACCAGAATTGAACACTATACTCCAAGTGTGGCCTAACTAAGGTTCTATACAGCTGCAACATGACTTGCCAATTCTTATACTCAATGCCCTGGCCAATGAAGGCAAGCATGCCGTATGCCTTCTTGACTACCTTTTCCACATGTGTTGCCCCTGTCAATGACCTGTGGACCTGTACACCTAGATCTCTCTGACTTTCAATACTCTTGAGGGTTCTACCATTCACTGTATATTCCCTACCTGCATTAGACCTTCCAAAATGCATTACCTCACATTTGTCCGGATTAAACTCCATCTGCCACCTCTCTGCCCAAGTCTCCAAACAATCTAAATCCTGCTGTATCCTCTGACAGTCCTCATCGCTATCCGCAATTCCACCAACCTTTGTGTCGTCTGCAAACTTACTAATCAGACCAGTTACATTTTCCTCCAAATCATTTATATATACGACGAACAGCAAAGGTCCCTGCGGAACTCCACTAGTCACAGCCCTCCAATTAGAAAAGCATCCATCCATTGCTACTCTCTGCCTTCTATGACCTAGCCAGTTCTGTATCCATCTTGCCGGCTCACCCCAGATCCCGTGTGACTTCATCTCTTGTATGAGGGACCTTGTCAAAGGCCTGACTGAAGTCCATATAGACAACATCCATGGCCCTACCTGGATCAATCATCTTTGTGACCTCCTCGAAAAACTCTTATCAAGTTAGTGAGACACGACCTCCCCTTCACAAAACCACGCTGCCTCTCACTAATACATCCATTTTCTTCCAAATGGGAGTAGATCCTGTCTCGAAGAATTCTCTCCAGTAATTTCCCTACAACTGACGTAAGGCTGACGGGCCTGTAGTTCCCGGGATTATCCTTGCTACCCTTCTTAAACAGAGGAAGATCATTGGCTATTCGCCAGCCCTCCAGGACATCACCTGAAGACAGTGAGGGTACAAAGATTTCTGTCAAAGACACAGCAATTTCCTCTCTAGCCTCCTTCAGTATTCTGGGGCAGATCCCATCAGGCCCTGGGGACTTATCTACCTTAATATTTTTCAAGACGCCCAACACCTCATCTTTTTGGATCTCAATGTGACCCAGGCTATCTACACACCCTTCTCCAGACACAACATCCACCAATTCCTTCTCTTTGGTGAATACTGATGCAAAGTATTCATGAAGTACCTCACCCATTTCCTCTGGCTCCACACATAGATTCCCTTGCCTATCCTTCAGTGGGCCAACCCTTTCCCTGGCTACCCTCTTTGCTTTTTATGTACTTGTAAAAAGCCTTGGGATTTTCCTTAACCCTATTTGCCAATGACTTTTCATGACCCCTTCTAGCCCTCCTGACTCCTTGCTTAAGTTCCTTCCTACTTTCCTTATATTCCACACAGGCTTCGTCTGTTCCCAGCCTTTTAGCCCTGACAAATGCCTCCTTTTTCTTTTTGACGAGGCCTACAATATCTCTCGTTATCCAAGGCTCCTGAAAATTGCTGTATTTATCCTTCTTCCTCACAGGAACATGCCGGTCCTGAATTCCTTTCAACTGGCACTTGAAAGCCTCCCACATGTCAGATGTTGATTTACCCTCAAACATCCGCCCCCAATCGAGGTTCTTCAATTCCCACCTAATATTGTTATAATTAGCCTTCCCCCAATTTAGCACATTCAGCCTTGGACCACACTTATCCTTGTCCACCAGCACTTTAAAACTTACGGAATTGTGGTCACTGTTCCCGAAATGCTCCCCTACTGATACTTCTACCACCTGGCCGGGCTCATTCCCCAATACCAGGTCCAGTACAGCCCCTTCCCTAGTTGGACTGTTGACATATTGTTTTAAGAAACCCTCCTTACAAACTCTGCCCAGTCTAAGCCCCTGGCACGAAGTGAGTCCCAGTCAATATTGCGGAAGTTGAAATCTCCCATCACAACAACCCTGTTAGAACATAGAACATAGGAAAATACAGCACAGAACAGGCCCTTTGGCCCACGATGTTGTGCGAACCTTTGTCCTAGATTAATCATAGATTATCATTGAATTTACAGTGCAGGAGGAGACCATTCGGCCCATTGAGTCTGCACCGGCTCTCGGAAAGAGCACCCTACCCAAAGTCAACACCTCCACCCAACACTAAGGGCAATTTTGGACACTAAGGGCAATTTATCATGGCCAATCCACCTAACCTGCACATTTTTGGACTGTGGGAGGAACCGGAGCACCCGGAGGAACCCCACGCCGACACGGGGAGGATGTGCAGACTCCGCACAGACAGTTACCCAAGCCGGAATCGAACCTTGGACCCTGGAGCTGTGAAGCAATTGTGCTATCCACAATGCTACCGTGCTGCCCTTAAGAACAAATAAATCTACACTATATCATTTTACCGTAATCCATGTACCTATCCAATAGCTGCTTGAAGGTCCCTAATGTTTCCGACTCAGCTACTTCCACAGGCAGTGCATTCCATGCCCCCACTACTCTCTGGGTAAAGAACCTACCTCTGACATCCCCCCTATATCTTCCATCATTCACCTTAAATTTATGTCCCCCTGTAATGGTTTGTTCCACCCGGGGAAAAAGTCTCTGACTGTCTACTCTATCTATTCCCCTGATCATCTTATAAACCTCTATCAAGTCGCCCCTCATCCTTCTCTGTTCTAATGAGAAAAGGCCTAGCACCCTCAACCTTTCCTTGTAAGACCTACTCTCCATTCCAGGCAACATCCTGGTAAATCACCTTTGCACCCTTTCCAAAGCTTCCACATCCTTCCTGAAATGAGGCGACCAGAACTGTACACAGTACTCCAAATGTGGCCTTACCAAAATTTTGTACAGCTGCGTCATCACCGCACGGTTCTTAAATTCAATCCCTCTGTTAATGAACGCTAGCACACCATAGACCTTCTTCACAGCTCTATCCACTTGAGTGGCAACTTTCAAAGATGTATGAACATAGATCTCGAGTTGACCCACCCTTCAACTCCCTCATCCAAGTCATTAATGAAAATCACAAACAGCAGAGGACCCAGAACTGATCCCTGCGGTACGCCACTGGTAACTGGGATCCAGGCTGAATATTTGCCATCCACCACCACTCTCTGACTTCTATCTGTTAGCCAGTTCGTTATCCAACTGGCCAAATTTCCCACTATCCCATGCCGCCTTACTTTCTGCAGAAGCCTACCATGGGGAACCTTATCAAATGCCTTATTAAAATCCATGTACACTACATCCACTGCTTTACCTTCATCCACATGCTTGGTCACCTCCTCAAAGAATTCAATAAGACTTGTAAGGCAAGACCTACCCCTCACAAATCCGTGCTGACTATCCCTAATCAAGCAGTGTCTTTCCAGATGCTCAGAAATCCTATCCTTCAGTACCCTTTCCATGACTTTGCCTACCACCGAAGTAAGATTAACTGGCCTGTAATTCCCAGGGTTATCCCTAGTCCCTTTTTTGAACAGGGACACGACATTCGCCACTCTCCAATCCCCTGGTACCACCCCTGTTGACAGTGAGGACGAAAAGATCATTGCCAACGGCTCTGCAATTTCATTTCTTGTTTCCCTTAGAATCCTTGGATATATCCCGTCAGGCCCGAGGGGCTTGCCTATCCTCAAGTTTTTCAAAATGTTGTTTTTACTCTTTTCCAAAATCTGTCTACCTATCTGCTCCTCTATCTCCCGCTGGCTGTTGGGAGGCCTGTAGTAAACCCCCAACATTGTGACTGCACCCTTCTCTACCCATATAGCCTCACTGCCCTCTGAGCTGTCCTCCCGTAGTACAGCTGTGATATTCTCCCTAAACAGTAGCGCAACTCCGCCACCCCTTTTACATCCCCCTCTATCCCGCCTGAAACATCTAAATCCTGGAACGTTTAGCTGCCAATCCTGCCCTTCCCTCAACCAGGTCTCTGTAATGGCAGACTTACTGGAAGACTTCTCACTGGAAAACAATTGGACAGTCGGCATGGATTTACGGCAGAGAAATTATGCTTGACAAATATATTAGAATTCTTAGAGGACGTAATTAGTAGAGCTGATGAGGGGGGAACCCAGTGGATGTGATATATTTGGACTTTCAGAAGGCTTTCGACAAAGTCCCACATAAGAGATTAGCGTGTAAAATTAAAGCACATGGGATTAGGGATATTGTATTGAGAGGGATAGAAAACTGGTTGGCAGAGAGTAAACAAGGAGTAGGAATTAACTGTCCTTTTCCGAATGTCAGGCAGTGTCTAGTGGGGTACCGCAGGGATTGGTGTTGGGCCCCAGCTATTCACAATAGAAATCAATTATTTAAATGAGGGAACTAAATGTAATATCTCCAAATTTGCAGATGACACAAAGCTGGGTGGGAGGGTGAGCTGTGAGGAGGATGCAGAGATGCTTCAGCGGGATTTTGACAGGCTGAGTGAGTGGGCACATGCATGGCAGATGCAGTATAATGTGGATAAATATGAGGTTATCTGCTTTAGTAGCAAAAACTGGAAGGCAGATTATTATCTGAATGGTCATACATTAGGAGAGAGGAATGTGCAACGAGACCTGGGTGTCCTCCTACACCAGTCACTGAACAAAATCCCTCTCTCCAGTTGCTCTGTCTGGACCTGTCGACTTAATTACCTGCAAAGACTCACTTTCAAAGTATCGTATTGCAACTTTGAAACTTTGTCTATAGATATGTTTCTGGAACCCACCTCTTCATTCACCTGAGGAAGGAGCAGCGCTCCGAAAGCTAGTGATTCAAAACAAACCTGTCGGACTTTAACCTGGTGTTGGAAGACTTCTTACTGAAGATAAGCATGCAGGTGAAGCAGGCGGTGAAGAAGGCAAATGATATGTTGGCCTTCATAGCGAAGGATTCGAGTACAGGAGCAGGGATGTCTTGCTGGAATCATCAAGGGCCTTGATAAGGCTACACCTGGAATATTGTGTGCAGTTTTGGTCTCCTTATCTGAGGCAGGATGTCCTTGTTATAGAGGGAGTGCAGAGAAGGTTTATCAGACTGATTCCTGGGATGGCGGGTCCGTTAGGATTATCTTTGCAGGAGCTTCGAAGAATGAGGGTGGATCTCATAGAAGTCGATAAAATTTATTTATTTAAAAATAAATTTAGAGTACCCAATTGATTTTTACCAATTAAGGGGCAATTTAGCATGGCCAATCGACCTAACCTGCACATCTTTGTGTTGTGGGGGCGAAACTCACACAAACACGGGGAGAATGTGCAAACTGCACACGGGCAGTGACCCAGAGCCGGGATCGAACCTGGGATCTCGGCACTGTGAGGCAGCAATGCTAACCACTGCGCCACCGTGCTGCCTAGTAATCGATAAATAACTAGCAGGACTACACAGTGTAGATTCAGGAAGGATGTTCCTGATGGTGGGAGAACCCAGAACCAAGGGGTACGGGGTCGACCATTTAGAACAGAGATGAGGGGCGAGATTCTCCGACACCCCGCCGGGTCGGAGAATCGCCGGGGGCTGGCGTGAATCCTGCCCCCGCCGGTTGCCGAATTCTCCGGCACCGGATAATCGGCGGGGGTGGGAATCGCGTTGCGCCGGTTGGCGGGCCCCACCCCCCGGCGATTCTACGGCCCGAATGGGCCGAAGTCCCGCTGCTAGAATGCCTGTCCCGCCGGCGTGGATTAAACCACCTCTCTTACCGGCGGGACAAGGCGGCGCGGGAGGGCTCCGGGGTCCTGGGGGGGGGGCGCGGGGCGATCTGGCCCTGGGGGGTGCCCCCACGGTGGCCTGGCCCGCGATCGGGGCCCACCGTTCCGCGGGCGGGCCTGTGCCGTGGGGGCACTCTTTTCCTTCCGCCTTCGCCACGGTCTCCACCATGGCGGAGGCGGAAGAGACCCCTCTCCACTGCGCATGCGCGGGGATGCCGTGAGCGGCCGCTGACACTCCCGCGCATGCGCCGCCCGGCAATGTCATTTCCGCGCCAGCTGGCGGGGCACCAAAGGCCTTTCCCGCCAGCTGGCAGGGCGGAAATCTGTCCGGCGCGGGCCTAACCCCTCAAGGTTAGGGTTCGGCCGCTCAAGGGGCGGAGGATTCCGCACCTTTGGGGCGGCGCGATGCCGGACTGATTCGCGCCGTTTTTGGCCCCGGTCGGCGGACATCGGGCCGATTACGGAGAATTCCGCCCGAGAAACCTCTTCTGTAAGAGAGTGGTGAACCTGTGGAATTTTCTACCACAGAAACAGTTGAGGCCAAAACATTGTATGTTTTCAAAGTGCTATATGTCCCTCTTGGGGCTAAAGGATATGGGGGAAAGCAGGAACAGGTTGGCTGGTCAGACATGACATAATGAACCGCGGAGTCAGCTCGAAGGGATGAACGGCTTTTCTTATTTTCTTTGTTTCTAATAGGATAATGACCACAAGCAAAGACCCTGCTGATTATTTGCTTACCCTTTTCCCGTTCCCCACTCTGCCACACTTGCACCGTTTCCTCCACCAGTCACCCATTAAACCTGGTATCTGTCAGAGCTTTCAGCCCATTGAGACATCTCATTGTTCGGTAGTTTTGGCACGCTACGTCAGTTTTAGTAACCAATCTACACCGGTAGACTGGACTGAGTGTGAATTCTGTAGTTTTGGCACGCTACGTCAGTTTTACTAACCAATCTACCCCGGTAGACTGGACTGAGTGTGAATTCTGTTGCTGCACAGCTGACTCCCAGTGCAAGACGGAGAGGCAAGAGGCCCAGTTAGAGATTGCAGCCTGCTCGTGGTTTGAGTTAAAACAGAAAATGCTGGATAAGCTCAGGAGCTCCGGCAGCCTCTGTTGAGAGTGAAACAGAGTTAACGTTTCGGATATAATTGATCCTTCTACAGAACTGAAGAACTTTTTTTTAAAATTTAGAGTACCCAATTATCTTTTTCAATTAAGGGGCAATTTATCATGGCCAATCCACCTATCCTGCACATTCTTGGGCTGTGGGGGTGAAATCCACGCAGGCACAGGGAGAATATGCAAACTCCACATGGCCAGTGACCCAAGGCCGGGATTCGAACCCGGTGAACTGAAGAAAGATTAGGAAGAAGTCTTACAACACCAGGTTAAAGTCCAACAGGTTTGCTTCGAATCACTAGCTTTCGGAGCACTGCTCCTCCCGAGTCCAACGCCGGCATCTGCACATCATAAAGAAAGATGGAAATGTGCAGAAATATATCGTGGGAAAGGGGATGGAGGAGGTGGGGCAGAAGAGAAGACCAGGGATAGGTCACGGAAAAGGAGGTATGGACACATTTGTCATGGACATAGAACAATGGGGAGTGTTAATGCTGTCACTGAGGGATGAAGAGTGTTAATGGTGTTGAAAGATAAGATAGCAGAACGTGTTAATTGGAGCTACTAAAAAACAGGTACAGATGGCCAAGTGGAGGAGGGGTGGGCTGTGTTGGACAGGCCAGAGAGCTAAAAAAACATTGGAATGTCAAACTTCAAAAGGCCGGGGGGGGGGGGGGGGTGGAGGAGGAGGAGGAGGGGGGGGGGGATGGGGGAGAGAGCTAAGATGGACGGGCAATTTACTGTCTAAACTCGTTGAACTCAATGTTGAGTCCAGATGGTTGTAACATGCCTAATCGGAAGGTGAGGTGCTGTTCTTCCAGTTTGCGTTGTGCAACACTGGAACATAGCAGCAAGCCGAGGACGGACATGAGGGTGTTTTATTCACGCCACTGGGAGAGTTGCTCTTGGTGGATTCAGAAATGTTGTGTCACTCACCTGCTGCACAAACAGGAAGGAACAGAAACTCTCTCTGTTTTGTACTGTCCAGCAGTGAAGATTCCATGTTCCCCTCTCTCTTCATCTACTGCCTGGCCAACTGTTTTCTCCACTGGTCTGTTCTCAGCTAGGTTTCTTGCTTTAAACCTGATGCACAATTACGCTGATGCCTATTCAGCTCAACATCTTTTCTGAGTGCCTGCTTCATATGCCACGGTGTGGGCACCTACAGAGCCCATAGACAGGGCAGTACGTGAATACATTTACACACACTTAGGCTCTACTCAATTGGCTTTGAAAAGGCCGATGGAAGAGTGATTATACGACGCTTTAGCACCACGAGGCTCTCCCAGGATCTAATGTTATTTAAAAGCGCCTCCGCATGATTACTTCCAGTTTGGGTTACGGAAACCTTTACTGAATACAATTACTTTGAGGAAATGCATCCCAGGCACTGTAGCCAATACAAGCAGTTTTAGCCAGAAAGGAAAAGTATCGTTAAAGCAAGGGGGTTGCACAAAATACACAAGGACAGAGCTTTTTAAATGACTCTTGTTGTGTTCAACAACAACAGTCAATAATAATCTAATAATAATATTTATTAGTGTCACAAGTAGGCTTACAAGTAGGCAACTGCGTGAGCCACTGTGCTGCCCTGCATTT
Source organism: Scyliorhinus torazame (assembly GCF_047496885.1). Lineage (NCBI taxonomy): Eukaryota > Metazoa > Chordata > Chondrichthyes > Carcharhiniformes > Scyliorhinidae > Scyliorhinus > Scyliorhinus torazame. The sequence continues at coordinate 317,168,116 of NC_092713.1, read as the reverse complement.
ATATAGCAGTAAAAAATCCAAAAGCACTTCAACTACTTTAACTCAATACTGTAGCATTGAGGAAGCACAGCCCTGTCGGAGGTGCTGTCTTCAGGTGAAGCGTTATATCAAAGGCTCCTCCGACCCCTCCGGTGAATACTCCACCCAAAGGAGATTGGGGAATTCTCCCTGCTCGTCTTGTCAGTATTTCTTTCTCAATCAGCACCTGATAAACAGATGACTTTGCATAATAATAATATTCTTTAGTGTCACAAGTAGGCTTACACTAACACTGCAATGAAGTCACTGTGAAAATCCCCTGGTCGCCACATTCCGGCGCCTGTTCGGGTACACAGAGGGAGAATTCAGAATGTCCAAATGACCTAACAGCACGTCTTTTTGGACTTGTGGGAGGAAACCGGAGCTCCCGGAGGAAACCCACGCAGACACAGGGAGAACGTGCAGACTCCACACAGACAGTGACCCAAGCCTGGAATTGAACCTGGGACCCTGGAGCTGTAAAGCAGCAGTGCTAACCACTGTGCTGCCGTGCTGCCCTGATTAGTCGTTTGGTTGTCAGAGTTTGCTGTGCACACTGGGGCTCGCTTTTCCACACATCGCAGCACTGACTTCACTTTACAAAGGAGTTCGGAATTTTGGGATGATCCTAAGTCGTGAAAGATAGTGCATCAGTGCACATCCATTCTTGTTGACGCTGTAAGTGTAAAGGGCCTCCTGACCTGCTCCTCAAAGGTCCAGCAGCCAGAGGTGAGGAAGTCCTGTTTTTCTTTTTGTGGCTTTGTAACCTGTGTGAAGGAGTTGAAAGGGGGCAAAGTTCGGAGCCAGCATCCGACCAATTTCCATTGAGCTCCCTGAAGCACATCAGCTGCAAATTAGTTGCAAATGTGAATTTACAGCTTGTGGTCTATGCTTAGGTCCAAACAATGAAGCTATTGAGGACTATGACAGTGTGAAATCCTTCAACCCACTGGGGAGGTGATGAATGTGGAGAAGGGAGGTTGGGGATAGGGCAAGCTCGCATAAATGCTCAACAGACTGTCCACTGGAACCGCTGGTTGAAAGGTTTCCTTCCCCCAGGCTTGCTCTTATTTCTCATTGTCCGTGAGGAATCCTGAAGAGAGACATCATGCTGGGAACAGGAGACAGGATGGATGCAAACAGGAAATTAAACAGACTTGTGCTGATTAGTAGAAAGCAGTGTGTAAAAAGCCCATGGTTTGCCACATGTGTTACAGAAGCCTTGATTAGACCCTGTTCTGCTTTGGCCATCGCATGCCAGGAAGGCGACATTAGCCATACAGGAGGTGCAGCGTAATTTTAATTTAAATCATGAGGACAGGCTGCATCAACTTGGCTTCATTGTGTTTCATGAGTTGAGTAGACTCAGGGCACAATCTGATCAAGGTGCTTCAAACGTTTAGTGGATTGGATATGGAGGAATTATTTTCTCTGGTCGGTCAGTCAGCCATGAGGGAACATATCTAATATTAATAATCTTTATTAGGGTCACAATTAGGCTTACATTAACACTGCAATGAGGTTCCTGTGAAAAGCCCAAAATCATCACATTCCAGCGGCTGTTCGGGTACACTGAGGGAGAATTCAGAATGTCCAATTCACCTAACAAGCACGTCTTTTGGGACTTGTGGGAGGAAACCGGAGCACCCGGAGGAAACCCACGCAGACACGGAGAGAACGTACAGACTCCGCACAGACAGTGACCCAAGCCGGGAATTGAACCTGGGACCCTGCTGCTGTGAAGCAACAGTGCTAATCACTGTGCTACATTGAGGAAATGGACTTTCTAAGTGTAGTCGGAACCTGGAATCCACTCCCTCCAAAATCCATTTAGCTTCAAGGACACAAGATTAATTTTTTTTGGTGGAAAATGGTCGTGAAGCAAAGGGTTGAAAGGGGTCCATGGGGTTGAGGTACAGATAGACCATAATCTAATTGATTGACTAATTGAGCAGCTGAATGGATTCTTCCTCTTCCTAAAGCTCCAACAGTCAAAGGACCCGCGATAGGTCGGGAAACATTTATCGATCGCTCAAGGAAAGGTAAGGTCATTTCTTTTCAGTTTGATCTGACTTTCAGTGCCAACGCTATAATGTTTCCAGGTGAAATTTCTCTGCTCCCTGACAATCTGGTAACAAACATGGTTAACCAGGTATGATTAAGTATAGCGGCATCATAGACAAGGCTCACACAGGCTGCACACAGAGGGAGAGAGCAATTAATTAAAGCCAGTCAGATTGACAGCCCTGCTGTGAGTTACATAGCACTCTACATCATTCCCCTCCCCTCCCCTGCTCAGTGACCCCAGTGGTGCTTCCTGGACCCCTCCTGATAAATTTCATGGCCCAACAGCTTCGAGTCTCTCTTGGCGTTTTGCAAGCTTCAGCCCCTTTCATTAGCACAGTTGTTACTAAACACTTCCTGCAAATAAATGTCAGAGAACAGCAGCTTGCTGAGTCCACCAGTGAGCACCAGTGTCGAGGAATGACAACCACCATAACTCAGCAAGTCAGGAATCGTCAAGCACTTTACGATGTTGATTAAAGGCAACAATCATGAGCAGGTTTTCATTAATAAATCTGACGATTCGTACAGATTCTGAATTGCACACTGATTTTTAATATGTGCATTGGGAGCATGACCCAAGTTTTTTTTTAAAAGTCCAATTAAGGGGCAATTTAGCGTGGCCAATCCACCTACGCATTCGTTGTGGGGGTGAGACTCGCACAGATACGGAGAGAATGCGCAAACTCCACACGGAGGGTGACCCGGAGCCGGGATTGAACCCGGATCCTCGGCGCCGTGAGGCAGCAGTGCTAACCACTGCGCCACCGTGCTGCCCCGTACGAGGCCCACATTGACTAACATTGCATGGTAGCACAGTGGTCAGCACTGTTGCTTCACTGCGCCAAGGTCCCAGGTTCGATTCCCGGATTGGGTCACTGTCTGTCCGGAGTCTGCACGTTCTCCCCGTGTCAAACAAAGAACAAAGAACAAAGAAATGTACAGCACAGGAACAGGCCCTTCGGCCCTCCAAGCCCGTGCCGACCATGCTGCCCGACTAAACTACAATCTTCTACACTTCCTGGGTCCGTATCCTTCTATTCCCATCCTATTCATATATTTGTCAAGATGCCCCTTAAATGTCCCTATCGTCCCTGCTTCCACTACCTCCTCCGGTAGCGAGTTCCAGGCACCCACTACCCTCTGCGTAAAAAACTTGCCTCGTACATCGACTCTAAACCTTGCCCCTCTCACCTTAAACCTATGCCCCCTAGTAATTGACCCCTCTACCCTGGGGAAAAGCCTCTGACTATCCACTCTGTCTATGCCCCTCATAATTTTGTATACCTCTATCAGGTCTCCCCTCAACCTCCTTCGTTCCAGTGAGAACAAACCGAGTTTATTCAATCGCTCCTCATAGCTAATGCCCTCCATACCAGGCAACATTCTGGTAAATCTCTTCTGCACCCTCTCTAAAGCCTCCACATCCTTCTGGTAGTGTGGCGACCAGAATTGAACACTATACTCCAAGTGTGGCCTAACTAAGGTTCTATACAGCTGCAACATTACTTGCCAATTCTTATACTCAATGCCCCGACCAATGAAGGCAAGCATGCCGTATGCCTTCTTGACTACCTTCTCCATCTGTGTTGCCCCCTTCAATGACCTGTGGACCTGTACTCCTAGATCTCTTTGACTTTCAATACTCTTGAGGGTTCTACCATTCACTGTATATTCCCTACCTGGATTAGACCTTCCAAAATGCATTACCTCACATTTGTCCGGATTAAACTCCATCTGCCATCTCTCCGCCCAAGTCTCCAGACAATCTAAATCCTGCTGTATCCTCCGACAGTCGTCATCGCTATCCGCAATTCCACCAACCTTTGTGTCGTCTGCAAACTTACTAATCAGACCAGTTACATTTTCCCCCAAATCATTTATATATACTACAAAGAGCAAAGGTCCCAGCACTGATCCCTGTGGAACACCACTGGTCACAGCCCTCCAATTAGAAAAGCATCCCTCCATTGCTACTCTCTGCCTTCTATGGCTTAGCCAGTTCTGTATCCACCTTGCCAGCTCACCCCTGATCCCGTGTGACTTCACCTTTTGTACTAGTCTACCATGAGGGACCTTGTCAAAGGCCTTACTGAAGTCCATATAGACAACATCTACTGCCCTACCTGCATCAATCATCTTAGTGACCTCCTCGAAAAACTCTATCAAGTTAGTGAGACACGACCTCCCCTTCACAAAACCGTGCTGCCTCTCACTAATACGTCCATTTGCTTCCAAATGGGAGTAGATCCTGTCTCGAAGAATTCTCTCCAGTAATTTCCCTACCACTGAAGTAAGGCTCACCGGCCTGTAGTTCCCGGGATTATCCTTGCTACCCTTCTTAAACAGAGGAACAACATTGGCTGCGTGGGTTTCCTCCGGCTGCTCCGGTTTCCTCCCACAAGTCCCGAAAGGTGTGCTTGTTAGGTGAGTTGGACATTCTGAATTCTCCCTCTGTGCACCCGAACAGGCACCGGGTTGTGGCGACTAGGGGCTTTTCACAGTAACCTCATAGCAGTGTTAATGAAAAACTTGTGACAATAAAGATTATTATAACATGGAGGAGTAGAGAGCAGCTAGGGATAGAGCGAGAGATGGTTTGTGAAAGAATCAAAACAAAGACAGCACAGGAGCTTCTTCGGCCCATCGAGAATGAGAACTATCCAATTGATCCTCGGGCCCCACTCTTTCCAAATAGCCCGGTAAAATTTTCACTTTTTATTTTTATCCCATTTCTTTTCTTAAAAACAAAATCACTGCTCAATCTCGTTACACCTTTACGATTGAGTATTCCAGGCCACAATAACTCAATGGGTAAGGACATTTCCTCATGCCCCTGCTGGCTTTCCCACCAATCACCTTCAATTTGTGTCCCTTTGGTTACCAGTCCAGGAAACACCTTCTTATTTGCTCTGTCTGAACAATTCAAGGGTCGGAACTCCTCGATTAAATCTCCTCTCAACCCTCTCTGCTCTCCCAGTAAAACAGCCTTCATCACTCTCTCCATGTTACTGAATTCCTCATATAATATTTCAAAGCAAAATCCTTTGGATGCTGGAAATCGAGGACTGGGTTCTCCGTTCCCCCAGTCGCGTGTTTCTCGGCTCCGCGCCTTCGCTGGTGACGAGACTCTACACACGCAGCTTCTTTTCTTCAAAAAATATTTTGTTTGAAGGCATTTTGCACAGGGACATAGAAATATCAGAAAACCACCGATACAAAAACACAAGCCCACAATTCTCCCTGCCCCCTTAGTTTTGCTCCCCTTATCTCCCCGCGCCTCCCAAAGCAGGCTCACCCACACCTCACCCCGCCTTTGACGGCTCCGACTCCCGCCACCCCAACAGAATCCGTCTCCGGGCTATCAGGAAGGCAAAGGCCAAGCCACCGGCCTCTTCCCCCCTCGACCTCTCTTCCCGGCTAACACCCGCTGCTTCTCAATGGGATTTCCCACTGAAGCCACCCCACTCCGCCGGGAAACCCACGGGCGGGAGTGCGCTGCTGCCGGGAACAGGGAAACCCAACGGCCGGAGCAACAGAAAATACTAGGAATACCCAGCAGGTCAGGCAGCATCGGCGGAGGGAGAAACGGAGTCGATGCCCCTTCCTTGTCGCTGGTGTTAAACTCACAAATCTCTGCATCCACTGCTAAGGCCTTGACACCCTTCCAGAAGTGTGGTGCCCAGAATTTGACAGTATTTTAACTGAGGCAAATCTAGTGTTTAATAATGGTTGAGGATAACAAATGAAATGAGACATGAAGATGAGGTCACCGCGGACTCACTCAGGTGGATGAAAATGATGGTAAAATTCAGAGAAGATCAGGCCAACACACTTCCCCTCAATCAAAGTATCGCGAACAAACTGTTTGTTTTTGTGCAATATAATGTGTTTGTTGCCTTTCATTTGCTATTGAAGGACCATTACTGGCCGCCAAGTTTGCCGACGAACTAGCAGTAATCAATTGACTGTGAGGTGAAGAACACACTGAGCTTCCAGGGAAAGGTTTATTTACTGCCTCCTAGTTTGCCACACAATTCTTGTTCAAATAGAATTCCCAAAGGCATTATCGGAAAACTCTCGCCCACCAGAAGCAGAATCCCTTTCTCATGAAGGCTGGAGTGTTCCAAGGGAACGCTCTGGACATTTCTACAGTGTCATTGCGATGGTTCTGCTCTGGCAACAGGAGGGGTGTGTTTGAACGACAGAGTCTGTCTGACCTTTTGGTCCTTTCCTCCAGTCAACAAAACCAATCTTGAGTTTTAGTAAGACAGCAGGCATGTGCGGCTGCTGCAGCTTAATTATCACAATTGGGACCAGGAGAAATCTGGCTGATGGATAACCGACTATTTAATCACAGTGACAGGTTTGACTTTTAACGGTGCAGCATTGTCAATCGAAAAATGTGTGGTGGAAAATGACTTTTTAGCTCAATAATTAGAAAACTGTAAGTTCTCACACTTTGTCACTAATGAACGAATGTGTGGGTTTTATGTGAGGAACAAAATCATTCACATTTACATAAATGTAGGTAACTCAAAGTGGCTGTGATGATGTCGAAACTGCAGAGAGATGCCAAAAGGCTACTTTCTTATGAAGCCCAATCGTCAGGCCCTGAATCTGTAGGCCTCAAAATTACCCAGAGCTGGAGATAATTAACAGATGCTAATGTACCATCTAATACATGCACTGCACGGAAGTTCCCACAGGCCACGTTGCTGGGATATCTGCTTCATAATTTGAGAAGGAGCTTGTTCTGCCGTTTGTACTGAATGCTGAAGAATGGTGGAACTCATTGCTCGTAAGGGAGGTAGAGGCAGAAATTCTCACTGCATTTAAAACACTCTCAGATATGCATTTGCGATGCTGTAATCTACAAGCCTACGGACCAAGAACTGGAAGGTGGGATTTGATGGGCAAAGTGGTCTCCTTCTGGACTGGATTTTCCTCTCTCTCTGCATCATGTTCCGCAGCCACAGGGAGCAGCTCACGAGTGGCCGACGGCAAGGTCAGCAGGGTTTACCGTTAAACCTACCCCTCGCCACCATGGGATGCGCCGTCAGCGGGATTGTCAGATCCCTCCAGTGTAAACCGCCAGAAAATCCCGCCCTCGGTGTTTTGATGTATCAGCACCCCTTTGCTCACTCAAGTTTAGTAATTTCTTCATGACCTTCACCTGTTCCCACCAACCTTCTCCCCCCACTCCCCCATCCATTTCTAAAAGTAGTAATTTGCATTGGTTACCCTCCTGCACGTTACCCAGGGTGAAGCTTCTTCCCCACAGCTACTGGACACCTCAACGACTCCCCCTCGGACTGATCTGTCCCCTGTAAGAACACTATTCACGACGCCCTATGCTGCTCTTGCTCATGTATTTGCTTTGTTTGGCCCCTTGTTCCGCACTGTAACCAATCACTGTTTGCCGATGTACCATTAATCAATGTTTCCTGTGGATTATTCTTTTGTCTACTATGTACGTACTGTGTATGTTCCCTCGGCCGCAGAAAAATACTTTTCACTGTACTTCGGTACATGTGACAATAAATCAAATCAATCAATCAATCAACGATGGAGTGCCCACATTCCTCTGGGGTAGAGAATTCCAAAAATTCACAACCCTTTGAGTGAAATAATTCCTCTTCATCTCAAACCTAAATGATCGCCCCCCCGCTCCCCCCCCCCCCCCCCCCCCTTCCTCTCCCCTCCCCCATCCTGACGCTGTGCCCTTGTGATCTAGATTTCCCAGTCAGGGGAAACAATCTCACAGTGTTAACCCTGTCAAACTCCTTCGCGATCAGATGTATGTCAATGAGATCATCTCTCATTCTTCTAAATTCCAGAGAATACAAACCTAATTTACTCAGCCTCTCAGCGGAGGCAACCACCTCGTCCCAGTGCAAGTAAATCATTCATTTGGTGCAGTTCTCAGTAGCAAGGCTGTGAGACTCCCTACCTACCCATCCTGGTCGCAGCCTTCGCAATGACCCACCTTTTTCACATCAGTTGGTTGTCAGGTCTGTGGTATTATCATAAATGTAAGAACTGCAAGGGTTAATGAAATGTCTAACTCAACCACTAGAGGGTTGTAGATGTTTTTTAAAAAAATGTTTTTTATTGGATTTTTGCAGAGTATATTTTGCCGTTATGTACACAGGATATGATATATCTATATATATGTAAGTGGGCATCCGTTTGTGCTGGCGAGTTACTTCCAGAGGGCAATCCTCGAGTGGGTCTGGGTCTGGTGCCTGTGTTGCCCCTCGCTTCTCCCGGTCGGATTCCGCCGCCGTTGTCTTCTCGTGCACTCTGCCGCTTCAGCCGGTCCTCCCGTCCTCCCCCTGTATTCTCCTTTTTATCTGTTCCTGTGGACGTCAGGTTGGTTAATGTTTCCCTGCCTCCCCCCACCGCCCCTCCCCCACCTCCCTGGCTCTCCTCTATTGTTCCCTGTCTCTTCCCTCCTCCCCTCCTCCCCTCCCCCCTGCGGTTCGCCTTTCCTTTCTCTTAGACTGAGTTGTCCCCTCTCCCGGTCTATCTCTCCCTCTCAGGCTTTGGCTACTCTCCCCTGATTCTTGGCTACCTGGCGATTCTTCTGCTTGTTTGTGGGCCACAAACAGGTCTCGGAACAATTGGGCGAATGGCTCCCACGTTCTGTGGAAGCCGTCGTCTGACCCCCGGATGGTGAATTTGATTTTCTCCATTTGGAGAGATTCCGAGAGTTCGGACAGCCAGTCTGCAGCTTTGGGTGGTGCTGCTGACCGCCAGCCAGTCTGCAGCTTTGGGCGGTGCTGCTGACCGCCAGCCAGTCTGCAGCTTTGGGTGGTGCTGCTGACCGCCAGCCAGTCTGCAGCTTTGGGTGCTGCTGACCGCCAGCCAGTCTGCAGCTTTGGGTGCTGCTGACCGCCAGCCAGTCTGCAGCTTTGGGTGGTGCTGACCGCCAGCCAGTCTGCAGCTTTGGGTGGTGCTGACCGCCAGCCAGTCTGCAGCTTTGGGTGGTGCTGACCGCCAGCCAGCCCGCAGCTTTGGGTGGTGCTGCTGACCGCCAGCCAGTCTGCAGCTTTGGGTGGTGCTGCTGACCGCCAGCCAGTCCGCAGCTTTGGGTGGTGCTGCTGACCGCCAGCCGAACAGGATTCTACGTCGGGCGATCAGGGAGGCAAAGATAAGGGCGTCCGCCCTCCTCCCCAGGAATAGATCTGGCTGGTCTGATACCCCAAAGACCGGCACTTTCGGGCATGGCTCCACCCTCATCCCCACCACCTTGGACATTGCCTCAAAGAAGGCTGTCCAGTACTCCACAAGTCTGGGGCAGGACCAGAACATGGGGGCGTGGTTGGCCGGGCCTCCTTGGAACCGTTCACATTTATCCTCCATCTCCGGGAAGAACTTGCTCAGACGGGTTCTTGTTAAGTGGGCTCAGAGGGAGCTAGATGTACAAGTATATAAGACATTGATGCTCAGCCTTAAGGGTGAGAGGTTGAGGAGAAGGCTAGAGAGCAGACTGAAGGAAAGATAGTGTGAGTGAGAGCAGATCATAGTTAATGTTATAGTGTGGAGATTAGTAGTAGATGAGTGTAGATTATACGTTTATTATCAACTGTGTATTATTTAGGAGTAAGGATCAAATCCAACTTAGTAGTGTTAATAAATTTATAGCCATGTTCAAGTTCAAACTATTTTGTGGTCTTTGTGAACACTACGCCAGCCATCCTGAATTTAGAAACACAAAGAACACCACAAGGTCCTTACGAACTTTATGAAGGGGCCAGTTAGCTGAAGTGGCTCATGTTTGGTTCAGAATAATACCCAAAGTGCGGGTTCCGTTTCTGTTCTGGATGTGGGAGTACGGAGAGCTACCTCCTTGCCCTGCCTCATGCTTGATGCAGTGTGGGTTCCCCCCAAGCTGTACAGCTAATTGTCCCTCTCTAATCGAAAGAGACGTCGACAGTCCCTCATAGGCTAAGGCTAATCGCCTACCTAACCACTATATTTATGTCTACAACACATGACAAGTATTTACTTAGCATTATTAGAATGGTAGAAATAATAGCATTTCTTGCTCACTTGATGGTGCTCTTTTAGGCAAACACTTCAGCTTGTCCAAATAACAAGAGGTTTTTTTCTTTCAACGTGGGCAACGCTTGCTCAGAGCTTTTTTTTGAACACGATTAAGGGCAGCACAGTGGAGCAGTGGTTAGCACTGCTGCTTCACGGTGCTGAGGTCCCAGGTCTGATCCCAGCTGTGGGTCACTGTCCGTGTGGAGTTTGCACGTTCTCCCCGTGTTTGCGTGGGTTTCGCCCCCACAACCCAAAGATGTGCAGGGTAGGTGGGTTGGCCACGCTAAATTGCCCCTTAATTGGAATAAATGAATTGGGTAATCTAAGTTTTTAAAAAAACATTATTGCATGTGTCCGATTCTGGACACCGCACATTGGAAAGGATATCTCGGTCTTGAAGAGGCTGAAGTGGAGATTTACCAGAAAGATAGCAGTGATGCAGATATTGTTCTCCTTTGAGCAAGGCAGGATGGGGGGGATATTTGTCTTTTTAAATAAATTTAGAGTACCCAAATCATTTTTTCCAATTAAGGGGCAATTTAGCGCAGCCAATCCACCTACCCTGCACATCTTTGGGTTGTGGGGGCGAAACCCACGCAGACACGGGGAGAATGTGCAAACTCCACACGGACAGTTACCCAGAGCCAGGATCGAACCTGGGACCTCGGCACCGAGAGGCTACAGGGCTAACCCACTGCGCCACCGTGCTGCCCACCGGATGGCGGGGATATTTAATAAAGAGGATTTCATCGATTAAATGCTTCCACTAGCTGAAGGGTCGGCAGCCGGGGTATAAACATTTTAAGATAGTCAGCAAAAGAAATGTCTGCAGAAAAAGAGGAGAGGTGAATAATTGGATAATTCCCTCGCACAGCCTGAACAGGTACAATAGACGGAATAACCCTGCGTGGTGTATGATCCTTCTCTGTGATTCCGTTGTTCTACCAGGTTGTTTCTCTGATCCTCGAATTCAATCCTTCTAAGTTAGCTGGATTTAAGATTCAGACTGTAAGCGACTGCCGTCCCCCACTCTTTGTCCTAATATCAGGAGCTGTCACCTGTCTGGCATGAATTTACTGCGTTACCTGTGTGGGTGTGAAGATGAGCAGTTATTTGTGGCTTTGTTTTTTTATTCCTTCCCATATTGCTTTCGTTTCAGTTTTCTCTCCTCTTCCCCATTCCATTTTATATCTGGATTGTAGTAACAGTGGAAGGTACGGTGATAATTGAGGCATTATCTAGTCATCTGACCATGAGTCATTCTGCCTGATTTTTCTCATCAGTTGATCTCTACGTGAATATAACCTGAGTGAGAGGTAAATAGTGGACAGATGATTGGACCAAAGTTAAAATGATTCCATGCACTTTGGGAATGACAAACAGCATCACAGACATGAAACTCAACAGGCCCTCAAGTCGTTTCGTTGTCCAGCAGGTTCACTGATACCACATGAGGTGGTCGCCGGTCTGTTTTACTGATAAACACTATCACCCTCCCCATATCAATGCTCAGGACAATGTGGTACCTCCGCTTGAACATCTATTTAGGCTGACATTCCAGATGCTGAACCGGGGAGTGCTGCATTGTCAGGGGACATGGGACGCGTCAAGGCGGGTAGATAACTCGATAGGCCTCTTGCACCTCACGAGATCGAACGCGATCTCGTGAGGCATCGCGGTCTGAATCTCGCCCTCAATGGCCGTGATCCAGATTTGCATGTTCAAGTAACAGTAAGGCTGACTTCACTGTGTCTGCGCCAGAGTTACCAGAGATCTAATGGCCTTACCTCGGAGACCCCGAGCACTCACCATTTGGCACCAGTTTCCACAAACGTGGACCAGATGTATCGGCATTTGGAGGGGTCTCCCAGGTGATCGGGGCCCCCGGGTGGTCTGGCTCTGGTCAGCACCTTGGCAGTGCCACCTGAATGCCACCCTGACAGTGCCCAGATGCCAGTGCCAGGCTGCAGTGACTAGATGGCATCTTGCCCATGCTGGTAATTGGACACAGAGGTGCCCTGCACTTCTGAGGCTCCTATTGGTAAATTGGGGTGTTGGGTGGTTCAAAAGATCTGAAGAAAGAACAAAGAACAAAGAAAAGTACAGCACAGGAACAGGCCCTTCGGCCCTTCAAGCCTGCGCCGGCCATGCTGCCCGACTAACCTTCTACACTTCCGGGGTCCGCATCCCTCAATTCCCATCCTATTCATGTATTTGTCAAGATGACTCTTAAACATCACTATCGTCCCTGCTTCCACCACCTCCTCCGGGAGCAAGTTCCAGGCACCCACTACCCTCTGTGCAAAAAACTTGCCTCGTACATCTCCTCTAAACCTTGCCACTCGCACCTTAAACCTATGCCCCCTAGTAATTGACCCCTCTACCCTGGGAAAAAGCCAATGACTACCCACTCTGTCTATGCCCCTCATAATTTTGTAGACATCTATCAGGTCGCCCCTCAACCTCCGTCGTTCCAGTGAGAACAAACCGAGTTTATTCAACCGCTCCTCATAGCTAATGCCCTCCATACCAGGCAACATTCTGGTAAATCTCTTCTGCACCCTCTCTAAAGCCTCCACATCCTTCTGGTGTGGCGACCAGAATTGAACACTATACTCCAAGTGTGGCCTAACTAAGGTTCTGTACAGCTGCAACATGACTTGCCAATTCTTATACTTTTTATCTGAGCCCGCCTCTTCCTGCACTGGCGAGCTGAGCTTGTTCTGCAGGAAATGAACCCAAGCGGCCTCGGCGGGGCTTGCTCACTGAGGCCCTAAAATGAAGCAGGGTCCCGTTTAATAGCAGGGTCATTCTCGGGGCTGCAAGCGGCAGGAAACACCACACTAAACGCACCAATCATGGGGCTCTGTTTCATTTCCATTTAATTGCACCCAATACCTTGTGGATGAGATGTTCAACCGAATGTCTTGTCTGTCCTCTCAGCATGGTGCTGCAGGAAGAACAGCAAGAGACTTCTTCCCGATGTCCTGGCAATTTCTTATCCCTGAAGACAGCACAACAGGTCGATAAGGCAGTTAAGAAGGCACATGGAATATTTACCTTTATTAGCCAGGGACTAGAATATCATGAGGGATGGTAGGGTATTTATTAAATGGGCTGTCGAGACGAAGGTTTGCTGGGAATCATCTCAATTAAGAAATTTCCATGTTTCCTTGACTGAAAGAGCAAATCTTAGCTCATTAGTTTAAGAGATTGTATAAACCAGTATAAAATGCTGGTTAGGCCGCACCTGGAGTACTGTGCGCAGTTCTGGTCACCACACTATAGGAAGGGCGTGATTGTGCGAGAAAGGGTGTGAAGAGATTCACCAGGATGTTGCCGGTGCTGGAGCGTTTCATCTATCACCTTGCACCCCATCCCGTGACCCCACCTAATCCGCACATCCCTGGGCACTCAGGGAAATTTAGCACGGCCAATCCACCTGACCTGCACACCTTCGGACTGTGGGAGGAAACCGGAGCACCCGGAGGAAACCCACGCAGACACGGGGAGGATGTGCAGACTCCGCACAGACAGTGACCCAAGCCGGGAATCGAACCTAGGACCCTGGAGCTGTGAAGCAGCTGCTGTGCTAACCACTGTGCCACCGTGCCGTCCCAGTAACTCTTTAGTAGAAGCGTCACTAACAAGCGGGCATAGATTTAATGTCAGGGGCAGGCGATTCAGGGGAGATTTGAGGGGAAACCGTTTCAGGATAAAGATAGATAGTTTTTTGAAGAATAAAGGGATTAAGGGTTGTGGTGTTCGGGCCGGAAAGTGGAGCTGAGTCCACAAAAGATCAGCCATGATCTCATTGAATGGCGGAGCAGGCTCGAGGGGCCAGATGGCCGACTCCTGCTCCTAGTTCTTATGTTCAGCCAGAGGGTGGTGGGAACCTGGAACTCGCTGTCGAAAGGGTGGTAGAGCGGGTACCCTCACAACATTTCAGAAGCATTGAGATGAGCACTTGAAATGCCAGAGCAAACAAGGCTACAGACCAAGAGCTGTAAAATGGGATTAGAATCGATAGGTGCTTGATGGCCAGCACAGACTCGGTGGGCCGAATGGCCTCTTTCTGTGCTGTTAAAAACTTTATCGGTGCGATTGACTGGCTGGGTCCCGCCAGTATCGGGACAGGAACCGGCCGTTAGATCCCAGGAGGGGCCTCCCCCGGGATTCCCGACGGCCGTTACGCCTGGCGAGACCTTGTTGATCACGGTGGAAGCGGCATGCCATTGGCCTGAGGTGTAATCATCCAGTCCCACCCCTGTGAGTGGGCTTTGCCATTGTTAACCACGGAGAAGGAAGTCACCGAGAGTGGAGATCCCACCGTCAGGAATGGGCCGATCATTTTGCCCTTTGCTTTTTAATTGGATGTGGTGTATATTGTTTGTGTATATTTTTTGAACCGTAATTTTATTAAACTTTTGGCAGTTTGCCTCGGAGCCTGGTGACTAGCATCGAAAAGCAATCTCTTAAACTAATGAGCTAAGATTTGCTCTTTCAGTAAAGGGAACATGGAAATTTCTTAATTGAGATGATTCCCAGCAAACCTTCGTCTCGACAGCCCATTTAATAAATACCCTACCATCCCTCATGATTTGCATTCCAGGTTTTTCTTTCTTTTTCTTTAAACAGAAATTTAGAGCAGCCAATTCTTTTTTTTTCAACGAAGAGGCAATTTAGTGTGGCCAATTCACATTGGGTTGTGGGGGGTGAGAGCCATGCAGACACAGGGAGAATGTGCAAACTCCACACGGACAATGACCCGGATACCGGGATCGAACCCGCGCCCTCGGCGCCGTGAGGCGGCAGTGCTAACCGCTGCGCCACCGTGCCGCCCATGTATTCTGGGTTGAATTTGTCTCCACGAGTTTAAAATCTCGAAGATTTTTTGCTGAGTGCATACTGAGATATCTGTGTACTCTGCAACATGAGGTTTGCATTACCACTTGACACCATCATGTCTATTGGCGATCGAGTTCAAAAGGAGCTAGAGGTCAAAGGTTTAAAGGGTTTGGCTAATCAATAGCCTGTGCTATTTTCCAAAGATTTTTCTTCAGGACCCATGTTGGACTGTAGCTAATCATAATTACATTCATGTGTTTGAAGCAGTTGCCAAATTATTTCACGTGTTTGTACCTTCTCAACAACACCGGAGCAGCGTGATTGTTAAAAAGTACAAAATGTCACAAGGGGCTTTGAAAGTAGTGGAAGGAAAGTTAATCTCCAACCAGGAAAGATCAGACAGATTAAGGCAAGTGTGATTGAGAGTTCAGTGAAAATGGACAGTTCCAGCAGAAAGAGGACAGTGGGGGTGGGGGGGGGGGGCAGAGAGATTTAGAACATAGAACATAGAACGATACAGCGCAGTACAGGCCCTTCGGCCCACGATGTTGCACCGAAACAAAAGCCATCTAACCTACACTATGCCATTATCATCCATATGTTTATCAATAAACTTTTAAATGCCCTCAATGTTGGCGAGTTCACTACTGTAGCAGGTAGGGCATTCCCCGGCCTCACTACTCTTTGCGTAAAGAACCTACCTCTGACCTCTGTCCTATATCTATTACCCCTCAGTTTAAAGCTATGTCCCCTCGTGCCAGCCATTTCCATCCGTGGGAGAAGGCTCTCACTGTCCACCCTATCTAACCCCCTGATCATTTCCAAAGCTTATTGATGAAGATCTGCCACCAATGGTGGGTAGCATTGCCATCTCTGATTGGAGGTTTCATCACGTGACCTCTCACCTCCAGTTGCCCATCCTGCACGGTCCCTCCTTTCCCCCCTCCAACAGCACCGGCAAAAAAATGGGGGAAAACAAGAGGATTGCACAAGTTGTCAGAAGTACCCTCTGTGATTTTCCCTTTGGGTCTTGCTGGTTGCCCTCTGCTGGGGAACCATCTTTAATTCCTGTAGACTCCAGGACACTCCTGGAGATTTCGACATCATGAATAGTTAAGAGATAGGTGAGAACGATGGGGCAATGAAGGAAGGTTGGAGTCAGGGGAATGGAATGCATGATATAGAACAAGGTCACGGAGGGATTTGCCCAATTCCATCTGATTGTTAAGAAATATTTAACATGTAAGATGTGTTTAGTATCTGGTCAGTCCGATGGTATAATTGTGTAAGATTATAGTAAATCCAGTAAGCAGATTACTGTAAGTATGGGTAGCTATTCATCTGAACGTCTGTAAAAAACAGATTATTACTGATTTAAAGCACAGTTTCCAGATTTCAGGGGATAAGGTTTACTGACAGGAAGTGCTGTGAATTAGTTGAAAGAGAAATGAAGTTATGGAGGGGAGGGGGGGGTCAGTATTATAGCTGTAATGTTGGCTATTGCGTGTTGAAGTGGACATTGTATTAAAATGTAACAGGGGGGGGCACGGTGGCGCAGTGGTTAGCACTGCTGGCTCACGCCGCCGAGGACCAGGGTTCGATCCCGACGCTGGGTCACTGTCCGTGTGGAGTTTGCACATTCTCCCCGTGACTGCGTGGCTCTCACCCCCACAAACTCAAAAGATGTGCAGGGTAGGTAGGTCGGCCACGCTAAATTGCCCCTTAATTGGAAAAAAAGAACGGGGTACACTGAATGTTTTTTTAAAGTATTAAAATGTAACAGGCCTTCCGTTACACTTACCTAAACTGTCAGTCGCAACAGTGGCAAATAATGTTTCAGAGGATGAAAGCTTTACCAGATCTTCAGGAACAAGCATTTGCTGAGTATAAATTATTTGGAGAACCTACGGACAACTTTCTCTTTCCACCCTCGTAGACCAAAGATCAGCTTCGCCCGAGCCTCAGATCAGCTTCGCCCGAGCCTCTGGAACTGGATGTACCGGTCGGCGATGCCATACAGGGCGTCGGTGACTGCTCGGATGCACCGGTGCACCGATGCCTGGGAGATACCGGACTGGTCCCCGCTCGGCGCCTGGAACGACCCCGTCGCGTAGAAGTTGAGGGCAACCGTCACCTTGACGGCCACCGGGATAGCATGTCCTCCCCCCGTTCCACGGGGTGCCAGGTGTGCCATGGGGTGGCATATATGTGCGACGGTCTCCTTACTCATCCGGAGTCTCCTCCTGCATGCCCTGTCCCTCGAACAACATGCGGTCACAGTAGACTCGAGACCTCATGGGGCTCCTCCGGCGCCTTGGCACAACCACCTGCTCCTCCTCCTCCCCCTGTGCCCTGTCAAGATCGGTATCCTCGTCCTGTGCATCCCCAACGATGTGGTGGGCATTGTCACCCTCCACCTCCTCCTGCACCTGTCGGGCGAGCGGGCCTGCAGCCTGAGCGGGTGGCACGGGGCCCTCTGCAGCCGGTCCCTCTGCAGCCGCCGCTGCCTCAGCTGCTCTGAGCCGCCTGCGTCGCGCTGCCAAAGGGCCACCTGCAGGGCAGCGTCTCCCGCCATGGCGGCAAACATCACTGGCTGGTGCCCAAACATTACGATCTGCAGGAGGGGGTGGGATACAACATGTTTCACGATGGCGCATTGACACCTCGACAGCCAGGTGCCATGGGATACATGTGTGCCCCGGTTGGCTGGTGTCGCTACAGACACGCAGGCACCCTGACCCCTGCCCAGAGTGTCCGTCCACTGCCCAGTTTTGCCCGTCCCACCTCATTGCGCCACCGTGGGCTGGCCATGCCCTCACGGGGACTGGCATGGGTGTCACCTTGACCCTTCCCAGAGATGGTCTCTGTCAGCTGGGTGTTGTGGCACATGTGTGGGGGGTGGGGGGGGGGGTGCTGGGCGCACCCAAGGTCAAGGCGTGTGGCCGCGAGGGATGGCAGCGCCAGTGGCCTTTGCCCGTCAGCATGACCTCAACTTGCAGGCGTGGCTTCGCCACGGTCCTGCCACGGCAGGCCGGCTGGCATGTCACTCCCGCGGAAAACCCTCCCCCCCCCTCCCCGGAACATGGGGCCCCCTGCCCCGACCCCCCCCACCCCGAACACGACTGCACCCACCCCTCCTTCCCCTCTCTATCCCTCCTCCTTCCACTCCCCTCCTCCTACCCCCCTCCACACCTCCCCCCCCCCCCCAGAGCATGGCGGCACCCTTCCCAAAAAACTCCCCCTCCCCCCTCCACCCCCCACGCCAGCACCAGCCGTGGACGCCACAACATGCTGCCTCCGAACACGCGGGCCGCTCACTTCCTCACTCCTCAACGTCAGCCAGCACGACTGGCTGATGAATTTATTTTGCAGGGGTGAACGGCGACGGCGTGTCCTGGGGTCATGCCGTCGGGACTTCGGCCCATCCGAACCGCTGAATAACGGGGGGGCACGAGAATCGCAAGACTTAGCACCTTGAGCGATTCCCCGGGAGGCACAGCGCCGACCTCGACGACGCCATTCTCACCGGTTGGGAGAATGGCGGAACGGGGTCGGACCGGCGTCGCGCGAACATCCGGTGCGAACAGCGATTCTCCCAAACGACGCGGCTGGGAGAATCCCGCCCAAGGTACTCCTTTGGATAGTTTCCGGGGACACCTTTGTGAAAGGTAAGACATCCTTTTGGAGGGTGTCCTTTGGGATTATTAGAAGTAGGTATGATTGTGCGTAAAAAGTACATGAACCCATTGGAACTGTCAAAGACGTCAAGCGATAACTCTGCGGGGATTTAAATTATTTTTAAAGTGTGGACTTCAAAATAAATCAGTACTTGATATTTCATTCTGTTTGTTGATGTACGGCTGAAGGCTGTCATTAGAGGATTATGCTGCATGAACTAATTTACAAACTAATATTAACAAAGTGAATGGTCTGATTGACAGCTGCAAATTGTTATAGAAAATATATATATTTTTTTGTATAAATTTAGAGTACCCAATTCAGTTTTTCCAATTAAGGCGCAATTTAGCGTGGCCAATCCACCTACCCTGCACAGCTTTGGGTGGTGAGGGCGAAACCCACTCAAACACGGGGAGAATGTGCAAACTCCACACGGACAGTGACCCAGAGCCGGGATCGAATCTGGGACCTAGGCACCGTGAGGCAGTAGTGCTAATCCACAGCGCCACCGTGCCGCCCATATATTTTATTTATTTATTTTTTTAACTTGTGTATTATTTGGAAATTTTTTCCCAAGTACTGAATGATTTTGTTAATCAAAGAGTGATGGTGATGGTGATGTAATCAACAGATGATTTTATTTTATGTCATCATGGCTCCTGAGGTCTGCCAATGGTGGATGCTAGGTGGGCTGGCATGAAGGGGGTAAAAGCAAAGAGTGGTAGGTAGGGGGCATAAGTTGGCCTGGGGATTGGACAGAGGGGCATATAGTGGCATAAGAGAATGAGGGGTCTTGGGTGGCATGGTGGGTCAGAGGATGTGTGTGGTAGGGGTGTGTGGGGTGTGTGCGAGACAGTTGGAGGGGTAGTTCATGTTTTAATCTTCACATTTTTTCAAACTGTGGACACGGTGTAGGGGCCGCGAAGCATAATGCCCACCCACCCAGCCCTCCCCGGGGCACTCACCCTAATTCACTGTTCTAGCCCGCACCCGCTGGACCGAAAATCAGACGCCTGGGCTGACTTTTTTATATATGGGGTTCTCAGGGCCGGGGTTCCGTCGACTCTCTGCACCCAACCCGGGAGCCAAAACGTGGGCTACAGTCTTTTGACAACAAGAGAAGAGTTGTGTCACACAGCTGTGACGGTACCTGTGAGTGTGCACGGTGTGTATGTGTGGAATACATTGCAGCAGTGTGTACATGTGCAAAGGTAGCATGGTTTTGTGAAGGGGAGGTCATGTCTCACTAACTTGATAGAGTTTTTCGAGGAGGTCACAAAGATTATTGATGCAAGTAGGGCAGTGGATGTTGTCTATATGGACTTCAGTAAGGCCTTTGATAAGGTCCCTCATGGTGGACTGGTACAAAAGGTGAAGTCACATGGGATCAGAGGTGAGCTGGCAAGGTGGATACAGAACTGGCTAGGTCATAGGTCACCTGAGGAAGGAGCAGTGCTCTGAAAGCTAGTGTTTGAAACAAACCTGTTGGACTTTAACCTGGTGTTGTAAGACTTGTTACTGTGCTCACCCCAGTCCAACGCCAGCATCTCCACATCATCGGTCAAAGCAGGCTGAGAGTAACAATGGAAGGGAACTTTTCTGATTGGAGGGCTGTGACTAGTGGTGTTCCGCAGGGATCAGTGGCGGAACCTTTGCTGTTCGAAGTATATATAAATGATTTGGAGGAAAATGTAACTGGTCTGATTCGTAAGTTTGCGGACGACACAAAGATTGGTGGAATTGCGGATAGCGATGAGGACTGTCAGAGGATACAGCAGGATTTAGATAATTTGGAGACTTGGGCGGAGAGATGGCAGATGGAGTTTAATCTGGACAAATGTGAGGTAATGTATTTTGGAAGGTCTAATGCAGGTAGGGAATATACAGTGAATGGTCGAATTCTCAAGAGTATTGACAGTTTGAGAGATCTAGGTGTACAGGTCCACAGGTCACTGAAAGGGGCAACACAGGTGGAGAAGGTAGTCAAGAAGGCATACGGCATGCTTGCCTTTATTGGCCGGGGCATTGAGGATAAGAATTGGCAAGTCATGTTGCAGCTGCAGAGAACCTTAATTAGGCCACACTTGGATTATAGTGTTCAATTCTGGTCGCCACACTGCCAAAAGGATGTGGAGGCTTTAGAGAGGGTGCAGAAGAGATTTACCAGAATGTTGCCTGGTATGGAGGGCATTAGCTATGAGGAGCGATTGAATAAACTCGGTTTGTTCTCACTGGAACAACGGAGGTTGAGGGGCGACCTGATAGAGGTCCACAAAATTGTGAGAGGCATAGACATAGTGGACAGTCAGAGACTTTTTCCCAGGGTAGAGGGGTCAATTATTAGTGGATATAGGTTTAAGTTGTGAGGGAAAAGGTTTAGAGGAGATGTACGAGGCAAGCTTTTTACACAGAGGGTAGTGGGTGCCTGGAACTCGCTGCCGGAGGAGGTGGTGGAAGCAGGGACGATAGTGACGTTTAAGGGGCATCTTGACAAATACATGAATAGGATGGGAATAGAGGAATACGGTCCCCGGATGTGGAGAAGATTTTAGTCCAGATGGGCAGCATGGTCGGTGCAGGCTTGGAGGGCCGAAGGGCCTGTTCGTGTGCTGTACTTTTCTTTGTTCTTTGTTCTTTGATAATCCCTACCTTTCTGATTCGGATAAATGGGTCAGTAGCAAACAAATAAAATCCAGGGTCCAATGTAAGGGATGGTTGTGCAATTATTTCTGACCTATTGTTAAATAGCAAGGTCTGCTCAGAAAGAGTCCATTTGATCAAATCGATCTGCTCTTGTTTATGCACCACACAAGTCACCCCCCACTCTACCTCATCTCACACCATCACCCCCATTCTCTAATTCTTCCTTCCTCATTTACTGATGCAGCTGCTCCTTAAAAGCCACGCTATCTGCTTTAACCACTCCTTATGGTAGCAAGTTTCCCGTTTTTACCACTCTCGGGATAAAGAATTCCCTATTGGGCTTACTATTTATATATTTTTTAAGGCTCGGTACTTGGAAAATCTTTCATCAGTTCCCTAACCCCGGAGCCCCCGGGACACGCTGCTGACATGTCCTCGTTCACTGCAGGATATTAATTTAATCCCGTTTGACGGGGCTCACTGATTTAGCGAAATAATGAATGTTTGTTTCTCTGTTGTTGGTCTGTGTTCCAGTCATTAACAGAATTCTCTGCCAACAAGTTTTGGAGCCCTATGTCAGCAGAACAGGAATTGATATTCATTTGTTTATTGCGGCTTATGTTCTGATACTGGTCACTCAGTAAACCATGCAAAGTTAAGATAGGAGATATGTATTGGTCAACACTTGCCTCTCATTGCGGTCCTATTTCTAAGGAGGAATACCTTTCACCAGGATAATAATATGCCGGAGTGGTGCTTCATAGGATTCTTGTTGGATGGAGATTGATGCTGGACCAAAGTAGGCAAAGTGATCGATAGATTAGTCAATGTTGACCATTTTAAAGGAGGACAGAAAGGTGGAGAGGTTTAGGAAAGGAACAGCGGTTAGGGACCAGGCAGTTGTAGGCAATGTCATCAATGGCGGAGCAATGGAAATTGGGAAATGCGCAATGGTCAAAATTAAAGGAATCTAGAATTTATGGAAGGTTATCAAAATAGAGGAGATTACAGAGAGGGGAAGTGACGGAGGAATTTCTGGTCACTGCATTTTAGGAAAGTTGTGAGGGTTCCTGAAAGACTAGAGAGGAAATGTACCAGAATGATTCCGGGAATGAAGGATTTTAACTATTGTCATAGAATCTACAGTGCAGAAGGAGGCCATTCGGCCCGTCGAGTCTGCACCGGCTCCTGGAAAGAGCACCCCACCCAAGGTCAACACTTCCACCCCACCCCCGCAACCCAGTAACCCCACCCAACACTAAGGGCAATTCTGGACACGAAGGGCAATTTTTCATGGCCAATCCACGTAACCTGCACAGCTTTGGACTGTGGGAGGAAACCGGAGCACCCGGAGGAAACCCACGCAGACACGGGGAGGATGTGCAGACTCCGCACAGACAGTGACCCAAGCCGGAATCGAACCTGGGACCCTGGAGCTGTGAAGCAATTGTGCTATCCACAATGCTACCGTGCTGCCCCAATTGTGTTAGGTTGGAGGAGCTGGGCTGGATCTTCTTAGAGAAAAGGAGATTCAGGGAATGATTTAATCGAAGTGTGGAAGATTATTACAGGTTTGGATAAATTCCATAAATAATATTTTTCCCCCATTAGCTGACGGTACAGGAGCTAGGGAGACACGGATGTAAGATTATGGGCAAGAGATTCCGGGGGATGTGAGGAGAAATCTTTTTATGCAGCAGGCAGTAATGATCTGGAACCTGCTACCTATGAAGACAGTGAAACTGGAAATGGCCAATAATTTCAACATTATGATGGAAATAAACTTGCAGTAACACATGGATAGAGCAGGAGAATGGGATTGCCGGGATTGGAGTGGGAGAATGGGAATGACTGGATATAGAGTGGAGAATGGGATTGACTAGATTGCAGCGGGGAATGGGATTGATGGGATTGGAGCGGAGAATGGGATTGACTGGATTGGAGCGGAGAATGGAATTGACTGGATTGGAGTGGGCATGGGATTGACTGGATTGGAGCGGGAGAATGGGATTGCCGGGATTGGAGTGGGAGAATGGGAATGACTGGATTGGAGCGGAGAATGGGATTGATGGAATTGGAGCAGAGAATGGGATTGATGGATTGGAGTGGGAATGGGATTGACTGGATTGGAGCGGGGAATGGGATTGATGGGATTGGAGCGGGAGAATGGGATTGATGGGGTTGGAGTGGGAGAATGGGATTGATGGGATTGGAGCAGGAGAATGGGATTGATGGGATTGGAGCAGGAGAATGAGATTGACTGGATCGGAGTGGGAGAATGGGATTGACTGGATTGGAGCGGGAATGGGATTGAATGGATTGGAGCGGAGAATGGGATTGATGGATTGGAGCGGGAATGGGATTGACTGGATTGAGGTGTGGGGAATGGGATTGATGGATTGGAGAGGGAATGGGATTGACTGGATTGGAGCGGGAATGGGATTGAATGGATTGGAGCGGAGAATGGGATTGATGGATTGGAGAGGGAATGGGATTGAATGGATTGGAGCGGAGAATGGGATTGATGGATTGGAGCGGGAATGGGATTGACTGGATTGAGGTGTGGGGAATGGGATTGATGGATTGGAGAGGGAATGGGATTGACTGGATTGGAGCGGGAATGGGATTGAATGGATTGGAGCGGAGAATGGGATTGATGGATTGTAGCGGGAATGGGATTGACTGGATTGAGGTGTGGGGAATGGGATTGATGGATTGGAGAGGGAATGGGATTGACTGGATTGGAGCGGGAACGGGATTGATGGGATTGGAGCAGGAATGGAAATGATGGGATTGGAGCGGAGAATGGGATTGACTGGATTGGAGCGAGGAATGGGATTGATGGGATTGGAGCGGTAGAATGCGTTTGACTGAATTGGAGCGGGAATGGGATTGAATGGATTGGTGCGGAGAATGGGATTGATACATTGGAGTGGGAATGGTATTGATGGGATTGGAGTGGGAGAATGGGATTGATTGGATTGGAGTGGGAGAATGGGAGTGATGGGAATGGAGCGGGAGAATGGGATTGATGGAAAGGAGCGGGAATGCGATTGACTGGATTGGAGCTGAGAATGGGATTGACTGGATTGGAGCGGGAATGGGATTGATTGGATTGGAGCGGAGAATGGGATTGACTGGATTGGAGCGGGAGAATGGAATTGATGGGATTGGAGTGGGCATGGGATTGACGGATTGGAGCGGGGAATGGGATTGACTGGATTAGAGCAGGAATGGGATTGACTGGATTGGAGCGGAGAATGGGATTGATGGAATTGGAGCAGAGAATGGGATTGATGGATTGGAGCGGGAATGGGATTGATGGATTGGAGCGGGAATGGGATTGATGGGATTGTAGCGGGAGAATGGGATTGATGGGGTTGGAGTGGGAGAATGGGATTGATGGGATTGGAGCAGGAGAATGAGATTGACTGGATCGGAGTGGGAGAATGGGATTGACTGGATTGGAGCGGGAATGGGATTGAATGGATTGGAGCGGAGAATGGGATTGATGGATTGGAGCGGGAATGGGATTGACTGGATCGGAGTGGGAGAATGGGATTGACTGGATTGGAGCGGGAATGGGATTGAATGGATTGGAGCGGAGAATGGGATTGATGGATTGGAGTGGGAATGGGATTGACTGGATTGAGGTGTGGGGAATGGGATTGATGGATTGGAGAGGGAATGGGATTGATGGGATTGGAGCAGGAATGGAAATGATGGGATTGGAGCGGAGAATGGGATTGACTGAATTGGAGCGGGAATGGGATTGAATGGATTGGTGCGGAGAATGGGATTGATACATTGGAGTGGGAATGGGATTGTAGTGGGAGAATGGGTTTGATTGGATTGGAGTGGGAGAATGGTATTGATGGGATTGGAGTGGGAGAATGGGATTGATGGAATGGAGCGGGAATGCGATTGACTGGATTGGAGCGGGAGAATGGGATTGCTGGGATTGGAGTGGAGAATTGGATTGATGGGATTGGAGTGTGTAAATGGGATAGAATCATAGAATCATAGAATTTACAGTGCAGAAGGAGGCCATTCAGCCCATCGAGTCTGCACCGGCTCTTGGAAAGAGCACCCTACCAAAGGTCAACACCTCCACCCTATCCCCATAACCTAGTAACCCCACCCAACACTAAGGGCAATGTATCACGGCCAATCCACCTAACCCGCACATCTTTGGACTGTGGGAGGAAACCGGAGCACCCGGAGGAAACCCACGCACACACGGGGAGGATGTGCAGACTCCGCACAGACAGTGACCCAAGCCGGAATCGAACCTGGGACCCTGGAGCTGTGAAGCAATTGTGCTATCCACAATGCTACCGTGCTGCCCCTAACTGGATTGACTGGATTGGAGCGGGAATGGGATTGACTGGATTGGAGCGGGAGAATGGGATTGGTGGGATTGGAGCAGAGAGTGGGATTGACTGGATTGGAGCGGGAATGGGATTGTCTGGATTACTCAACATGGACTGAATTGGCCAAACTGACTGAAAAAATGATTGAGAAGATTGAGATTTTTTAATGGAGACGCTTTCGGAGCAGGAACTCCGTGTAAATCATTACTTCAGTTATAACAATAGATTGGAGTAGGGATACTTTCCTTGGAAGAGGTTGGGCGGAGTTGGGGAATATTCAAGATGGTGAGGGATAGAGGGCAATTGTTCCCATTGGTGAAATGATTGCGATCCAGAGATTTGAAGTAATGGGCAAAAGAAGCAAGGGAGACATCAGAAAACATATTCTCACACAGTGAGTAGCAATGCTGCCTGGGACTGGGGTGAAGCCAAGTTCAATCAAGGCTTTCAATGGGGATTTAGACGTTATCTGAAAAGGAAGAATGTGTAGGTTTATGGGGAGAAGGCAGGGGAATGGCATGAGGTTCATATCTCATTCGGAGAGCTGGTGCTGACACGATGGGTCGAATGGCCTCCTTCTGTACTGTAACAAATCTGTTAAGGAGC
This sequence comes from Scyliorhinus torazame, assembly GCF_047496885.1. Classification (NCBI taxonomy): domain Eukaryota; kingdom Metazoa; phylum Chordata; class Chondrichthyes; order Carcharhiniformes; family Scyliorhinidae; genus Scyliorhinus; species Scyliorhinus torazame. The sequence continues at coordinate 317,141,834 of NC_092713.1, read as the reverse complement.
AGGGATGATAATTGAATAGGATTTGGTGTGAGTTAAGATACAGGCGGCAAAGGTTTGGAGGAGCGCAAGTTTATGGTGGGTGGAAAGTGGGAGTGCGGGCCAGGAGAGCATAGGAATGGTTAAGTCTGGAGGCAGGAAAAGCATTGATGAGAATTTCAGCAGCAAATGGGCTGAGGAGGAGCCGTGTCTCTGCAAATGTCGTTGGCTTCATTCCGAAAGTGGGAACCACATCCTTGCTGATTCATGTCCTGGAGATGGCCTCTTGTTGACCTGTATAATGGCACCACAATGAATCCTGAAGAAGAGGCAGGCAGACGCTTTTATCCAGCTACATCCCCAGTGTGGGTACCTCAGTGTTGTGCCCATGGTAACAGTGCGTGTGCCAAGAAATACAATGGGTTAAGACAACTGGCTGAAATTCTGTCAAATCATGATTATTAATAAATCCATTAGCATCCTGCACAGCATCACTGCAATATTCTGAATTCCCAGAAGCAAAGAGTGCCCACCTGAAGTGTTAGTCCGATGTCACGACACTTTAGTTGCAACGAGTCCTGGGGCCTTGTTTGACGCTGGCCAGGTTCCAGGGACTAAGGCTTCCAGCATAATCCTTTCAATTAGGTTTGCTCATTCAGCAATCTGTGATGAGGTTTTTTAAAAAAACACTTGCAAAGCACAGGGGAACTGAGTGATTTGTTTGTCATTTGTCACCCCGGAATAATTAACGAAGCTGCTCGGGCTACAGTTTGGTAGAATACTCCCAGCAGCTAAATAACCACTGCTACAAACACGCATGAAGTTTGGATTTGCTGACAGTTTATTAAAAAATGCTGGAACTGCCAGAGTTATTGATTGAGATGTTATAACCAACAATATTCTTCCCCAGATGAAGGTATTGAGCAGCTTTCTGACATGTCTGATGAGGTTTGATGTGACAGACCATTGCTGGTGCTTTGAAAGATGCCCCAATTTTATAAGTAGGAATTATAAGCAGGAGCATTCTTGCATGGAGGCATGCGGGTGGATAACATGCAACTTTACCACCCAAGAATGCCCCAAACCACTTTGCAGCCAATTAAGTACATTTGAAGTGAAGTTGCTGATATAAATGCGACAGTCAGGGCGGCACGGTGGTGTAGTGGTTCGATCCCGGCCCCCTGTCCGTGTGGAGTTTGCACATTCTCCCCATGTCTGCGTGGGTCTCATCCCCACAAGCCAAAAGATGTGCAGGGCAGGTGGGTTGGCCACGCTAAATTGCCCCTTAATGGGAAAAATTGAAAGAAGGAAATGCGGCAGCCACTTTCAGCATGGCAAGATCCCACAGGCAACACTGAGATAATACTCGGATTGACTGTTTTTCAGTTGTTAATTGAAGGATAAATATTGGCCAGGGCACCAGGACAACTCCCCTGGTCTTCTTCGAATAGCACGTACATCACCTTTGAGAGGACAGGCTCCCCTCATAGATGGCGCCTCCAACAGTGCGGCACTTAGTGCACTGGAGTGTCAGCCCTGATTATTTGGTTAAATCACTGAGATGAACTCCAGAATGCACGATCTGCTGCCTAAAAGTTGAAAACGCGAACCACCAAGCCAGGAGCAAAACAACGTCATCCCAGCAACAAAGGACATTGCTTACTTAATGTCTGCAACTTATAATCAAATTTGGGCTTGTGGTACATGCACAACTTGTTGAGGACATCAATATGTAACCAAGTCAGCTGTAAGAGGCAGGCAAAAATAAATTGTTGAAAGTGTCAAACTGCATCCATCGCGGAAAGTGACCAAGTAGCATTAATGCATTTTCCTCATCTCTTTTCTGTCACTCTCCTCTCCTGTATTCCTTATCTTCTTTGCTCTTCTGCCATTGGTGACCTTCACAATCTGGCTGCTTGCAAGGTATCTACTTGTCCCTGGAAAGCAAAAGGTCACAATGGAGGAAGGGATATCCCAGTATCCATCGCTTCAGTGACAGCTCTCTGCCAAATCAATAAGACCTGCAGATTTAATGGATACCACATTTGGATTTTTAAAAATTTTACTTTCTCGGAGTTACAAAGCCAGAGCTGAGAGTGCGGACAGGAGCAAACCCCTAATCCAGCTTCTTGCCTGCTCCAAAAACCAATTCAAATTGAATCCAATTCATGGTCCCCACAAGAGAGACATACCAGATCTTAGCCAAAAGGCCGAGAAGCTATGATTTGGATTTGTTATTTGTCACGTGCATTGAGGTACAGTGAAAAGTGTTGTTCTGCGTACAGTCCAGATAGATCGTTACATACACAAAAAAATACATCGGACCTACATAAATACACAATGTAAATACATAGACGCAGGCTTTGGATGAAGCATGCAGGATGTAGCACTGCTCAGTGGAGAAGATGTGTGAAGAGATCCCGGGGCCGGGATCGAACCCCGGGCCTTAGCGGCGTGAGACAGACTTGCAAGGATTCCATTTGCATTGCTGGATGATTCTCGTGAGTCATTTTGGAGGACGAAGGCATTATCCAAAAGGGCTTGATGTGGTCCAGTCAGATGGGTAGGCGAATTAGTTGTGCGCCATATACGTTCAAACTTACACCTCTTGACCTTAAGGAAGTGAAGAAGGTGAGGCCTGTGACTTTGGTGGGTCAGGTTTTACTGGGGACGACGAGGCTATCAAAACCAGAGGTGTAGGAATGATCGTTTAGATCGATGGTTGCAGAGATTTTGAGGTGCACAAAAGCAGTTTGAAACTGGTATTGTTGGGAAGAGATTTGTTGTCAGGATGGCGACAAAAGGGAATGGGGTTGGAAAGTGCAGTCATACTCGTGGTGAGCTGAAGGAAATGCAATGTTAGAATAATGTAATCCATCTTGCATTGTCAGGGCCGATGATAGTGAAATAAGTGATGGTGAAATAAGGGCAATTCTGATATGTAAAATCCACAAGGTATGAGCAGAAAGTGTGAAATTCATAATACCCTCAATATGAAATTTCTAACGCATTTGCATGGGATGCAAATTTCCTGTGATGTTGTTTACTGATAGATTCAGCGATAGACTGTGTGACACAGTCAGGAATGTTCTACCATGGTTAATGCATGTTAGAGGTTGGAATGCACAATGAATTATTCTGCTGCTGGCGTGCTGTTGTTTTTGTTAAATGGCTTGTCCGTGGAAGACCACAATGTTTAAATGCCGTGAGTGGACACATGCTGGGGTCGATAGCTGTTATGGGATGTTGACATCGTCGAAGCACACGCTTGCAACCCTGGTTACATGATGCAGCCACCACGAATAGACTGGCGTTGTGTTCTGATCTACCTTCCATACCGCGGAGTACATTATCTAAATGATGATGGGGGCTAGATTCCGAGCCAAAATCAAAAAAAGGGTGTCGACAGTAAACAATACTCGCTTCGCGAAACTGAAAGTCTGATCTGTATGCAACAAGGCTTCTGTCAAATAGTTTCGCGAGCAAAGCCAGCTGGCCTAGTTTCCAAGGCAACTTTTTTGCATCTCAGTTTTTCTCGGGGATGGGGGGGGGGGGGGGTGGCAGTGTGAGGGTCGTGGAGGAACTTGGCCCACTACTTAATTGCAAATCTGTAAATCATGAACTTGCAATTCCGTGAGGCTCCGTGACCCAGGTCTCCCATGATGAATGTTAAATCATGAGCACGATCTTTTCGACTGGACTGGCAACTTGGACCGAGTGGGTCAGATTTCCACAGACCTGGGAAGCCTGCCCATCTCCGGAGAGAAAATTCCGCTTTTTATACCAAGACGGTCCCAGTGAGTCGGGAAATCTCTCAAATTGAACGCCTGCCTCGATAGGCAAAATCCGGCCAACGGTTCAAATTCCACGATGGCAAATCATAATATTTTATTGAATAAATGTAGCAATTTGTGGCTGGTACTAGAGAAAATAATAGGAATTGGATCCGACCTGGTCTGGTCTATGTTTGTTCTTGAACTCACCTCACAACGCTAAATCTTAATGCCCTCTCAAGTGGCCACACATTGATATTGTAGCCAATTACTGTTTAGGATTTCTGGCAAAAATGAAAGGCAAGGAGGAAATGATTAGGGAAATTCCAGGGGAATTTTTTTTAATTGCTGCCAGTTTTCACGATCTGGAATGCATTTCCTGAAAGGATTGTCATGTCAGAGTACCTTTAAGAAATGGGTGTTTAAGAAATGTGCCTTTAAGAATTGGAACTGCTCATGTTACTGAAGTGATGTCAGAGTGTGGGGGGGGAGCTGAGCTCTACTTCTGCTTTTTGAGTTTCAGTTTGAGAGAACAGCTTGGGTGTGTCTGTGTGTTTCCAGTGAGCTGCATGAAGAAAACAAAGGGGCTGGAGCTGAAGTAACCAAAAGCAGCAGCAAGGTTGAACCCTTTTCTCACTGCATATATTGAATGTAACCTAATGTGCTCCTGTTTGAAGGTTGGTTAAGTCTTTTGGATGTTAAAAGGACAGCTGAAACGATTACTTAGTCTTTGGTGGTTATCTTTGAATTAATGGATGTTAAGATATTCAATGGTTGTTTTAAAAAGGTTAACTTGAGTTGATAGAATAAACATTGTTTTGTTTTAAAAAACACTTGTCCATTTATGTTGTATCACACCTGGAGAGTGCGCCGTGTGCTCCCCACACCACAATCTATTAAAAGCTGTGGATCAGTTGAACTCCATGCTACACTTTGGGGTTCTCTAAACTCTGACCCATAACAATTGGGGGCTCGAGGGGGATAAAAGCCTATCTATTAGATTGGCTTAGTGAACTTAAAGACAGTGAGGGGTGAGCATATAGTGTGGTTGCTTTTCAGGTGTGGTATTTTAGTTTACGTGGGGAGTGTGTTGTGGACAATAGTTCTTTCAGAGGCTCAGAAGTTTTTAGGGGTGGACACGGTAACACGCAGTACCTTATGGACAGAGACTAAAAGCAGACTGTTAGATTTGGCAAAAACATTGCAGTTAACATTGCCTGGCATATGCGAAAAGATGAGGTACTACGCGGTAGCTGAGTATTTACATTTGCTTGAGAGACGTTCTGACTCATTAGAAATGGCAAAGCTCCAGTTGCAGATTAAGCAACTTGAACATGAAAAAGAATTAAAGCAGCTTGAATATGCAATGAGAGAAAAAGAAAGAATAGCTCTAGCAGAACAAAAAGAAATCGAAAGGGAGGTACAGATCAGGGAAAAAGATAAAGAGAGAGAGTTTGAACTTCGGAAAATGGCCATGAAACATGACAGTCAGTTAAAATTGACAGACGTAAAGCGAAACGTACAGTTGGATGAGACTGATGAGGATAGTGAGACAGAGCGTCAAAGTCAAAGACGTGGTGGGGATCTATTTAAATATGTCCAAGCATTGCCAAGGTTTGACGAGAAGGAGGTAGAAGCCTTTTTCATTTCATTTGAGAAGGTAGCTAAACAAATGAAATGGCCACAGGACATGTGGGTATTACTGATTCAAACAAAGCTTGTAGGTAGAGCTAGTGAAGTGTTTGCATCACTACAGGAGGAGGTATTTGAAACGTATGAAGAGGTGAAAAAATCCATCTTAAGTGCATATGACCTAGTGCCTGAAGCTTACAGACAAAGGTTTAGAAACTTAAGGAAAGAATTTGCTCTCAGAGAAATTATACTTTTGGCGGAGTTTAAAAATTCAATTCCTGATGTAGTGAGAACTCATGTGGAAGAGCAGAGGGTTAAAACTGTGAGATTAGCATCAGAAATGGCAATGATTATGAATTAGTTCATAAATCAAAGCTTGGTTTCCGACATCAGTTTCAGTCTGTGAGGGATAGAAACTGGGGACATGAGAAATACTAAAAGTATTTTAGTATGGGAGATAATGGGAGATAATAAAGAGAGTGTACCTCAGATTAAAAAAGAAATCCAGGAGGGTGGAAGAGAAGTTTCAAATGTTTTCACTGTAATAAATTAGGACATGTAACGTCACAGTGTTGGTGGTTGAAGAAAAGCACTGGGAAGGCTGATGTGGTAAAACAGGATAAGACCGTGGGGTTTGTTAGAATGGTAAACATAGAACAGTACAGCACAGAACAGGTCCTTCGGCCCTCGATGTTGTGCCGAGCATTGCCCGAAACCAAGATCAAGCTATCCCACTCCCTGTCATTCTGGTGTGCTCCATGTGCCTATCCAATAACCTCTTGAAAGTTCCTAAAGTGTCCGACTCCACTATCACAGCAGGCAGTCCATTCCACACCCTAACCACTCTCTGAGTAAAGAACCTACCTCGGACATCCCTCCTATATCTCCCACCCTGAATCTTATAGTTATGCCCCCTTGTAAGAGCTACATCCACCCGAGGAAATCGTCTCTGAACATCCACTCTATCTATCCCCCTCATTATCTTATAAACCTCTATTAAGTCGCCTCTCATCCTTCTCTGCTCCAAAGAGAAAAGCCCTAGCTCCCTCAACCTTTCCTCATAAGACCTATCCTGCAAATTAGGCAGCATCCTTCTAATTCTCGTTTGCACCCTTTCCAATGCTTCCACATCCTTCCTATAATGAGGTGACCAGAACTGCACACAATACTCCAAATGTGGTCTCATCAGGGACATGTATAGTTGCAGCATAACCCCGTGACTCTGAAACTCAAGCCCCCTGTTAATAAACACTAACACACTATAAGCCTTCTTCACTGCTCTATCCACTTGAGTGGCAACCTTCAGAGATCTGTGGGCATGAACCCCAAGATCTCTCTGTTCCTCCACATTTCTCAGAACCCTGCCGTTGACCCTGTAATCCGCATTCAAATGTTTTCTACCAAAATGAATCACCTCGCATTTATCAAGGTTAAACTCCATCTACCATTTTTCGGCCCAGCTCTGCATCCTATCAATGTCTTTTTGCAGCCTACAACAGCCCACCACCTCATACACTACTCCACCACTACTTGGTGTCATCAGCAAATTTACTGACCCACCCTTCAGCCCCCTCCTTCAAGTCATTGATAAAAATCACAAATAGCAGAGGACCCAGCACTGATCCCTGTGGTACACCGTTGGTAACTGGTCTCCAGTCTGAACATTTTCCATCCACCACCACCCTCTGTCTTCTATGTGATAGTCAGTTACTTATCCAATTGGCCAAATTTCCCTCCATCCCACACCTCCTTACTTTCTTTGTGAGCCGACCATGGGAAACCTTATCAAACGCCTTACTAAAATCCATGTATACGACATCAACTGCTCTACCTTCATCGACACACTTAGTTACCTCCTCAAATAATTCAATCAAATTTGTGAGGCAAGACTTACCCTTCACGAATCCGTGTTGATTCCCAGATTAAGCTGCATCTTTCCAAATGGTCATGAATCCTATCCTTCAGGACCTTTTCCATTATCTTCCCGACCACCAAAGTAAGACTAACTGGCCTATAATTACCAGGGTCATTCCTATTCCCTTTGTTGAACAGAGGAACAACATTTGCCACTCTCCAGTCCTCTGGCACTACACCCATGGACAGCGAGGACCCAAAGATCAAAGCCAAAGGCTCTGCAATCTCATCCCTTGCCTCCCAAAGAATCCTTGGGTATATCCCATCTGGCCCAGGGGACTTGTCGACCCTCAGGTTTTTCAAAATTGCTAATACATCCTTCATCAGAACATCTACTTCCTCCAACCTACCCGCCTGAATCACACTCTCATCCTCAAAAACATGGCCCCTCTCCTTTGTGAACACTGAAGAAAAGTATTCATTCAACGCCTCTCCTATTTCTTCTGACTCCATGCACAAGTTCCCTCTACTGTCGTTCACCGGTCCTACCCTCACCCTGGTCATTCTTTCATTTTCACATAAGAGTAAAAAGCCTTGGGGTTTTCCTTGATCCGACCCGCCAAGGACTTCTCATGCCCCCTCCTAGCTCTCCTAAGGCCTTTTTTCAGCTCATTCCTTGCTACCTTGTAAATGTCAAGCGACCCGACTGAATCTTGTTTTCTCATCCTTACATACTCTTCCTTTTTCCTCTTGACAGGACATTCAACCTCTTTTGTGAACCATGGTTCCCTCACACGGCCATTTCCTTCCTGCCTGACAGGGACATACCTATCAAGGACACGCAGTATTTGTTCCTTGAACAAGCTCCACTTTTCATTTGTGCCTTTCCCTGACAGTTTCTGTTCCCACCTTATGTTCCCTAATTCTTGCCTAATCTCATCCTAATTACCCCTCCCCCAATTATAAACCTTGCCCTTGGAAAGCCCAAGGTAAGCGAAGGAGGTGCAAAAGATTGTACAGCCTGATCAAGAGGTGATTGATCAGAAGGTGCCAGATCTCTTTAAAGAATTTACTTGTGTGGGTAAAGTTTACTCATGTGTATCAGGAGCAGCAGGTAAAGAAGTCACAATTTTAAGAAATATGGGAGCTAGTCAATCTTTACTGGTAAGAGATGAGGAATTATGTAGTTTGGGAAGAATGTTACCAGAAAAGGTGGTAATATGTGGAATTCAGGGTGAGAGGAGTAGCGTTCCATTATATAAGGTAATGTTGGAAAGTCCAGTGAAGAGTGGTGAAGTGGTAGTAGGAGTAATAGAGAAACTATCTTGACCAGGAATACAGTTTATCTTGGGCAATGATGTAGCTGGATCGCAAGTGGGAGTGATGCCTACTGTGGTTGATAAGCCAGTGGAAAATCAGACAACTGAAGTGTTGAAGGACGAATATCCTGGGATTTTTCCGGATTGTATAGTAACAAGGTCGCAAAGTCACAGGTTAAGACGAGGAGAAATCAAAGAGTGAAGATGAAGTTGAAGTGCAATTATCAGAAATGATTTTTGATCAGATGGTTGAAAAAGAACAAGAACAGGTGGAGGATGAAGCGGATATTTTTAGTTCAGGAAAATTGGCGGAGTTACAACAGAAAGATGTAGAAATAAAACGGATGTATCAGGAAGCATATACGGAAGAGGAATCTGAATGTATACCAGAGTGTTATTACCATAAAGGTGTAGTTTAGATGAGAAAATGGAGACCTGTACATATGCAGGCGGATGAAAAGTGGCAGAAGTTCATCAAGTAGTATTGCCGTTAGGGCATAGAAAGGAGGTGTTGCGAGTTGCACATGAGGTACCAGTGGGAGGTCATTTGGGGATAAGGAAAACTTAAGCTAAAATCCAGAAACATTTTTATTGGCCTGGACTACATAAAGATGTAGTTAAATTTTGTCAATCACGTTACACATGTCAAGTGATAGGGAAACCTCAAGCAGTGATAAAGCCAACGCCCTTAATACCCATTCCAGCATTTGAAGAACCTTTTACAAGGGTCCTAATCGATTGTGTAGGACTGCTTCCTAAAACAAAAAGTGAGAATCAATATCTTTTGACTATAATGGATGTGTCGACTAGGTTTCCAGAGGCCATTCCAGTACGTAATATTACAGCTAAAAAGATTATGGAGGAGTTACTTAAATTCTTTACTAGATATGGACGACCCACAGAAATACAATCGGATCAAGGATCAAATTTTACCTCAAAGTTATTCAAAGAAGTTATGGATAGCTTAGGAATAAAACAATTTAAATCAACTGCGTACCATCCAGAATCACAGGGAGCATCGGAAAGGTGGCATCAGACATTAAAGACAATGTTAAGGGCTTATTGTCAAGATTATCCAGAGGATTGGGATAAAGGAATTCCATTTGTACTCTTTGCAATTAGGGATGCACCTAATGAGTCAACCAAATTTAGTCCTTTTGAACTAATTTTTGGTCATGAGGTAAGAGGACCACTTAAATTGATTAAGGAAAAATTGGTGGGTGAGAAATCGGAAATTACATTATTGGATTACGTGTCAATTTTTTGGGAACGATTAAATAGAGTAGGTGAATTGGCTAGACCACATTTGAAAGTTGCACAAAATGTGATGAAACAGGTAGCGGACAAGAAATCCAAAGTTCGTAGTTTTGCCAGTGGGGATAAAGTTTTAGTGTTGTTACCAGTGGTAGGTGAACCTTTAAAAGCTAGGTTTTGTGGACCGTATCAGACTGAAAGGAAATTAAGTGAGGTGAATTATGTGGTAAAAACACCAGATAGAAGGATGAGTCACTGAGTGTGTCATGTGAATATGCTTAAAAGGTTCTTTGAAAGGGAAGGAGAGAAAAAAGAGGAGGTTTTAATGATTCTAATTCAAAGTGACGAACCAAATCCAGATGACTGTGAATTTGACATACCTCAAATTAAATTGGAAAATGAAGATGTTCTTCAAAATTGGGATAAATTGTTAAGTTACCTTCCAGAGAAACAACGAACTGACCTGAAAGAGTTGTTGATATCACATGGGCAAGTTTGTAGAGATAAATTGGGAAGTACTAAAATGGCTATACATGATGTAGATGTGGGAAACGTTGTTCCTATCAAACAACATCCATATAGATTTAACACTTTCAAATTGGCACAGGTTAACAAAGAGATTGAGTGTATGCTTAAAAATGGCATAATTGAAGTGGATTGCAGCCAATGGAGCTCACCCATAGTGATGGTGCCTAAACCAGACGGTACCCAACGGTTGTGTGTGGACTATAGAAAGGTGAATGCAGTTACAAGAACGGACTCTTATCCTAGCCCACGTTTGGAGGATTGCATTGAGAAAGTGGGACAATCCGCTTTTATTTCCAAACTGGATTTACTTAAAGGTTACTGGCAGGTACCTTTATCCGAAAGGGCGAAGGAGATTTCAGCTTTTGTGACTCCAGATGGTATATATCAATTCAAAGTTATGCCATTTGGCATGAAAAACACCCCAGCCACATTTCAACGGTTAACTAATACAGTCGTTTCAGGATTACCCAATTGTGCGGTAGACATCGACGATCTGGTAATTTTCAGCAGACATGGAAAGAACATCAAAGTTATTCGATTGACTTCAGGAGGCGGGTTTGGTGATTATCATAGATTATCATAGAATTTACAGTGCAGAAGGAGGCCATTCGGCCCATCGAGTCTGCACCGGCTCTTGGAAAGAGCACCCTACCCAAGGTCAACACCTCCACCCTATCCCCATAACCCAGTAACCCCACCCAACACTAAGGGCAATTTTGGACACTAAGGGCAATTTATCATGGCCAATCCACCTAACCTGCACATCTTTGGACTGTGGGAGGAAACCGGAGCACCCGGAGGAAACCCACGCACACACGGGGAGGACGTGCAGACTCCGCACAGACAGTGACCCAAGCCGGAATCAAACCTGGGGCCCTGGAACTGTGAAGCAATTGTGCTATCCACAATGCTACCGTGCCAAACCTAGCCAAAAGTGAATTTGGAAAAGCCCAAGTCACTTTCCTTGGCCATACAATCGGACAGGGTCGACTGGTCCCACGGGATGTGTAAATGAAAGTTATTGGGGAGTTTCCGATACCCTCGACACGACGGTAAATAATGCGATTTCTTGGTATGAATGGATTTTACCGGAAATTTGTCCCAAATTTTAGCAGTGTGGTCGCTCCACTGACGGATTTGCTCAAGAAGCGTAACAAATTCCAGTGGACAGCGGAGTGTCAACAGGCATTTGACGGCCTGAAGTCTGTGTTAACCACTGCACCTGTGTTAGTCATCCCAAATTATACCAAGCCATTCAAAGTGGCTGTTGTTGCGAGCGATGTGGGCGTAGGTGCGGTGCTTCTACAAGACGACGGCGAAGGGCTAGAGCGGCCTGTTGGTTATCTTTCAAAGAAATTGAATTCTCACCAGAAAATGTATTTGACAATTGAGAAGGAGACTTTGCGTTTGGTGCTGGCCTTGCAACATTTTCACATTTATGTGACCAGCAATCTGTCTGACACCATTATATATACTGATCATAATCCGTTGACGTTTTTGGAGCGGTTACCGGAATAACAATGCAAGGCTGTTTCTCAGGAGTTTATTGTTACAGCCATTTCATTTGAAAATATTACATGTGGTAGGACGGGAAAACGTGATAGTCGATGCTTTGTCATGAATGTGATGAACAGAAGGATTTCGCTTGGAGGAAAAGGACGGAACAAAAATGGACTATATTACTATACCTGTTTGCGTGTATTGTTTTTTTTTGAACTGATAAAGTATTTTTACTGTGTGCATTTCTTAATTGATGGTGCAAAGGTGAAAAATGAAACCATCTTGAAGTTGATGGTTTATTTTTTTTTCTTGGGGGGAGGTGTCATGTGAGAGTACCTTTAAGAAATGGGTGTTTAAGAAATGTGCCTTTAAGAAATGGAACTGCTCGTGTTACTGAAGTGATGTCAGTGTGTGGGGAGAGCTGAGCTCTACTTCTGCTTTTTGAGTTTCTGTTTGAGAGAGCAGCTTGGGTGTGTCTGTGTGTTTCCAGTGAGCTGCATGAAGAAAACAAAGGGTCTGTAGTTGAAGTAACCAAAAGCAGCAGCAAGGTTGAACCCTTTCTCACTGTATATATTGAATGTAACCTAATGTGCTCCTGTTTGAAGGTTGGTTAAGTCTTTGGGAAGTTAAAAGGACAGCTGAAATGATTACTTAGTCTTTGGGGGTTATCTTTAAATTAATGGGTGTTAAGATATTCAATGGTTGTTTTAAAAAGGTTAACTTGAGTTGATAGAATAAACATTGTTTTATTTTTAAAACACTTGTCCATTTATGTTGTATCACACCACAATCTATGAAATGTTGTGGGTCAGTTGAACTCCATGCTACACTTTGGGGTTCCCTAAACTCTGACCCATAACAGGATGATGGAAACCAATTCAGCAGCAACTTTCAAAAGGAATTGGTATGGCACGGAGGCACAGTGGTTAGCACTGCTGCCCCATGGCGCCCAGAACACGGGTTCAACTCCAGCCTTGGGCGAATGTCTGAGTGGAGTTTGCAGTTTTTCTGTGCCTGCGTGGGTTTCCTCCCACAGTTCAAAGATGTGCCGGTTAGGGGGGGTGACAAGGTTAGGGCGGGGGAGTAGGCCGAGGGAGGGCGCTCTTTCTGGGGGCCGGTGCAGACCTGACGGGCCAAATGGCCTCATTCTGTACTGTAGCGATTCCGCCCCCCTGCCGGGTCGGAGAATCCTCGGGTGAAGGTGCGAATCATGCCCCGCCGCCCCGACACCTGCTGTCCTATTCCCCGCCGCTGTTTTTCGTGCGGGGGCGCGATTCCCACCCGTTGACAGTGGCCCCCCGGTGATTCTCCGGGCCCCGATGGGCCGAGCGACTGTCCAGTTTTGGCCTGTCCCACCAGCGTGAATTACTCACCTCACGCACGGCGGGGCCTGGCAGGTGAGTATGTGGGGGCAGTCCTCGGGGGGGGGGGGGCATGGGGGGATCTGACCCCAGGGCGGGGGGCCCCCATGGTGGCCTGGCCCGCAATCGTGGCCCACTGATCTGCAGGCGGGCTGTTTCCGTGGTGTCACTTCTTTCCACTGCGCCGGGCCCCTGCAGAGAAGAGAACCCCCCGCGCATGCGCAGAAATACGCCGGCCAGTCCGTGCATGCACAGAAATACGCTGGCCAGTACGCGCATGCGCGAGATCACGACGGCCGTTCCGCGCCGGCTAGGGCAGCGGCAACCCCACCGGCATCCACCTAGCTCCCGAAAGTCTGGAGAATTCCTCACTTTCGGGGGCTGTTGACGGCTGAGTGGTTGGCGCAGGTTTTGCCGCCGGGGTGGGGACTTCGTCCCCAAATGGGAGAATCCCGCTCCATGTGTTCCAATTTGAGAGATAAATGTGGAGAGAGAAGGTGGAGCGTGACTTTCTACACAATGGATTGAATTTCCTCTATCTGTGCAATAACATGTTAGAGGTCCTCTTGGACAGTCTGGGAAATATATGGCTGTTCCAGCCATATCCTGAGAAAAAATGAAGAAAGCAATTGCAGAACACCTTGAGGGAAGTTTTAAACTGGAGTAATTACAGAATAAATTCCATTGGCATTGCTGAGCGAACTTGATTTCCGAGGACATTAATCTGTATGTTGACAACCTGTTAAAACTTTAAAACATATCTAGTTCGCATGGTTTCTTGTGAACAGGAATACGTTTTGTACAGTTCCTGAATTCCTTTCCGATCATCCATTTAACCACTTGTTTTATGTGGCAAAACATTGGTGCATTGTGTTAAAATATTGATGAACTTATCTCCCCCCCCCCCCTTCCCTCCGCAGCTCCCACCGCACCCCGCAGCTCCCACCGCACCCCGCAGCTCCCACCGCACCCCGCAGCTCCCACCGCACCCCGCAGCTCCCACCGCACCCCGCAGCTCCCACCGCACCCCGCAGCCCGGTGTTCAATGATCAAGCTCATTATTGCACTTTGTGCCCAGCTGGTCGCACTGACTCAGCGGGTCATTGGAATGCTTGATTTGCTCATGCGACCAGACATGCAAACTAGGAGGAAAAGTAGCTATTTGGCGCCGCAGCCCTGTTCTGCCCTTTGATAAGGTCATGGCCGGCCTGTTTCTGTTTTGAATTCCGCAGTCCCATCCACCGTAGATTCCCTTGCCTAACAAGAATCTAAAAATATTAAATGACTCCGCCTCCGCCCCCTTCTGGGGCAGAGAGATCCAAATTCCCACAACCCTCTTGATAGAAACCCATTCTCCTCATGCCTGTCCTAAAAAGGCCATCTCTAAGCCCCCTGGTCCTGGACTCACCCACAAGAGGAAACATCCTTTCCACGTCTAACTTGTCAAGGCCGTTCAAGATCTTATGCACTTTATCAGTATATTGAAAATAGTTTTGGGGTGATGGAGAATAATTCACTTGGGGAGACTGATTTGCTATGGCAACATGAACCTTTACATGCCTGTTGTAGTCTGCAGCTAAGGGGCGGGATTCTCCGCCCGCCCACCGGGTCGGAGAATCGCCGGGGGCGGCGTGAATCCCGCTCACGCTGGCTGCTGTACTTTCTGGCGCCGGGGTTCTGGCGGGGGCCATTGGCAGCGGCCCCCCGGCGAGACTCCGGCCCGCGATGGGCTGAGTGACCGCCCGTTTTCGGCGGGTCCCGCTGGCGTAAATCACAACAGGTCCTTACCGGCGGGACCTGGCTCCGCGAGCGGCCTGCAGAGTGTTCGGGGGGGGGGGGGGGGCATGGGGGGATCTGGCCCCAGGGGGTGCCCCCACGGTGGCCTGGCCCGCGATCAGGGCCCACCGATCCGCGGGCGGGCCTGTGCCGTGGGGGCACTCTTTCCCTCGGCACCGTCCGCTGTCAACCTCCGCCATGGCTGGTGCGGAGAAGAACCTCCCTGCGCATGCGCTGGGCTGACGGCAGCACACGCTGGCGCTCCTGCGCATGCGCCAACACGCGCCGGCTGGTGGAGGCCCTTCGCCGCTAGTTGGCCTGGCGCCAAGCTCTTGGCGCCGACCGGCGTGGCGTCAAACACTCCGGCGCCGGCCTAGCCACTGAAGGTGCGTAGGATTCCACACCTTCGGGGCAGCCCGACGCCGGAGTGGCTCCCGCCGGTTCGCGGAGAATCCCGCCCATGGTTAGTGATGATAGAGGCTCCAATATCTCTCCATCACAAGGTTGACCAGGAATCCCGTACTGCCCGCCATTGATGTCTGTTGCCAGGATTTACAGGTTTGCATGTTCTTCCCGTGTCTGCGTGGGTTTCCTCTGGGTGCTCCGGTTTCCTCCCACAAGTCCTGAAAGACGTACTTGTTAGGTGAATTGGACATTCTGAATTCTCCCTCTGTACTCGAACAGGCGCCGGAATGTGGCGACTAGGGGATTTTCACTGTCACTTCATTGCAGTGTTAATGTAAGCCTACTTGTGACACTAATAAAGATTATTATAATGTTTGGACTGTGGGAGGAAACCGGAGCACCCGGAGCAAACTCACACTGACAGGGAGAGAATGTGCAAACTCCACACAGACAGTGATCCAAGGCCCAGAATTGAACCGGGGTCATTGGTGCCGTGAGGCAGCAGTGCTAACCACTGTGCCACTGTGCCACCCCTATCTCATTCGTGAAAGTTAGCCATTGATCAAGAACTAGAGAGTTAACCATTGAAATTCTGAGGGAGAGAGTTACCCACTGTTAGAGAGCGAAAGAGTCAACCATTGACAGAGACAGGATTAATCATTGATTTAGAGGGAGAGGGTTAACCTTTGATATTCGCAGCACATAATACAAACATCAAATAACCAATAGTGAGGATAAAGAGCAGCTACTGACAAATTAACTTGAGGTGTTGGGAGAGGCAAACTTGTCGTGATCTGGAATGCACTGCCGTATTTTGTACAGTGTACAAAAATAATACTGAGAAACGGCTGTGTGTATGTATGTGTGTGTCTGTGTGTGTGTGTGTGTGTGTGTCTGCGTGTATGTGTGTGTGTGTGTCTGCGTGTGCGTGTGTGTGTGTCTGCGTGTGCGTGTGTGTGTGTGTATGTCTGTGTGTGTGTGTGTCTGTGTGTGGGTCGGATAGAGAGAGGTCACAGTGGAGTACTGGGCAACATGAGCTCAGAATCATAGGCAATAATTGTAAATCACTTTCCTATTGCTTTTGGTCAAAGTACGAGCTGTTAGATATTGTAAGAGAACCACCTCTGAATGCCTGAGACAGTTTTGCCATCCCACAGCAGAGTGTGCATTGAAATACTGTTCCAAATGGCTCCCACTGGGTTTGTACTGTCCAGTGTCATGCAGGCTTATAGTCATCAGCTTGTGAGGGTGGCAAAATAAACCATCTCCCATGTGAGGAGATTTTTTTTTAAATGTTTTCAATTAAGGGGCAATTTAGCGTGACCAATCCACCTACCCTGCACATCT
Source organism: Scyliorhinus torazame (assembly GCF_047496885.1). NCBI lineage: Eukaryota > Metazoa > Chordata > Chondrichthyes > Carcharhiniformes > Scyliorhinidae > Scyliorhinus > Scyliorhinus torazame. The sequence continues at coordinate 317,125,109 of NC_092713.1, read as the reverse complement.
TTGGGTTGTGAGGGTGAGACCCACGCAGACACGGGGAGAATAAGCAAGCTCCACACGGACAGTGACCCGGGGCCGGGATCGAACCCGGGTTCTCGGCGCCGTAGGCAGCAGTGCTAACCACTGCGCCACTCACATGTGAGGAGATAAACAGATGCCCCCCAAGGCCTGGCCAATATTGATCCCTCGGCCAACGTTAGTGAAACAATCTGGTCATTTGTCTCATGCTCGTGTGAGGGAACTTGCTTTGCACAAATTGGCTGCCACCTTTCCTATGTCATAACTGTGCCTACGCAGACAAACTACTTCACTAGCTGTGCCCTGTGATTGTGAAAAGTGCTATCGTAATAGAAGTTTGTTCATGGGCCGGAGCACCTTCGGTGCATTAAGAAAACTGGCTCCACAGTGTAAAATTACTGAGGTGACTGCGGTGAATGAGGAGAGAGTCTGACACCTCCTGGTATTTAATCGGTGTGGGAGAATTTCTCCCGAGAAGCACTTTGGAATGTTGTCCTGCTGCTGTGAAGATGAAATGTAAATGCAAGTTGTTGATGTGAATCTCACCAGTCCAGTTGCTCCTGTTTGAGACTGATAGCACGCAGGTAGTCATTGTGGCGGGCAGTCCAAAGATGTGCAGGTTAGGTGGATTGGCCATGATAAATTGCCCTTAGTGTCCAAAATTGCCCTTAGTGTTGGGTGGGGTTACTGGGTTATGGGGATAGGGTGGAGGTGTTGACCTTGGGTGGGGTGCTCTTTCCAGGAGCTGGTGCAGACTCGATGGGCCGAGTGGCCTCCTTCTGCACTGTAAATTCTATGATAACCTATGATAATTTGCTCAAAGTAGAATGTAAACACGGAGGACATCTTAGGTCTGCAATGCACTGCTATCACACATGACGGGTTTGAGTCCAAGTATATTTCTCTGTGATTCCCCATATTATAAGCAGGAATGCTCAACGATCCAAGGAACGTTCATGTTTTTCTCTGTTTATTGGAGGCCAGGGCTTGTCTGACTTAATTCAAGGAAGAGATGTTTTCATTAAATTGCCCTTGAGGAGAAAATAGGTGCATTTGCAAAAAAGCACCTGTCACCATCATTCCTCCTGAAATCAGTTTGATTAAAATAGGGATCTACTGGGAAGCGCAGGCTTTGCAAACTTAAGTTGTACAACTGAGATAAAACAGGCAATGTATTGAGTTTGTCACCACGGATACCAGATAACCCCAATTTTAAAGAGGATTCGCATTGGATGGTGCACACCATGAAAGAGGTTTTCTAGGTATTCTGGCAAGTCCCTCAACAGTTGCTGGATGTGGGATCTTCTGTGTACCAAGCCACTGCATGTTGCAATTCAGTGAATGTGACAAAAGGATTTGAAAGCTTCCCTCCCATCCAGCCTATTCCGTCAGATGGGAGGAATCAGACCAAGGGGGACACAACCATCCAATCAGAACTCGGCCAGTCAGCAGTGGTGTTCGGAAAGGCTCTGAGGAAAGAGAATGCTCGCTCTAAACTGGGTGGGTGAGCGACTACACGCCCGTCGGGAAATATGCCACGCGGGGAACAAACTGGCTCGGCACAAGCATAAAAAAGGCTGGGAGTTAAATGGAAAATTCAAGGATGAGTCGGAAAGATTTTATTGGGTCAGGTGTCAAGGGAGATGGACCTGAAGCAGGTAAATGGAGTTCAGGTACACATCGGCCATGATGCAACTGAACAGGCTTGAGTGCCCGTTGTTTTGATGAATGTGTAAAGTAATTTGAGGAGTTTGTGGGCAGCACAGTGGCGCAGTGGGTTAGCACTGCTGCCTCACGATGCCAAGGTCCCAGGTTCGATCCCGGCTCTGGGTCACTGTCCGTGTGGAGTTTGCACATTTTCCCTGTGTTTGCGTGGGTTTTGCCCCCACAAGCCATGGATGTGCAGGGTAGGTGGATTGACCACGCTAAATTGCCCCTTAATTGGAAAAAATGAATTGGGTATTCTAAATTTAAAAAAAAAAAATTTGAGGAGTTTGTCAAAGAGCCACTGTCCCCTTCAAATATATAGTTGCAAAAATAACATTGTGAGCAAGTGACAATCATGTAACGTGTGACAAATGTATTGTCTGTGTTTAGAGTCAGTATGAAAATAACACACCTCGTCTCGGCAAATAAATGTATTTTATTTTCACAAAAATGTCAGCATTGTTTCTGTATCTAGTTCTCTCGTCTCCTGAAGAGTTGCATCTTGCTGGGTTACAGCTCAGTGTTAACTGCTGACACTCTGATGCATCATCGATGTGGCAAATTCTGAAGTGCACCAGAACAGAGTATCCTGGGCTGTTCCCAACGTGGGAGTTTGCAATCAAGCCATCCCCTCCCCGAAACTACTTACCAGCTATTATCGTTGGTTGGAGATGTTCTTGGTTTTCCATTTCTGAGTTCTCAAGTGTTTAGACAAATCAGAACAAATAGGAGCAAGAGTGGACCATTCGGCCCTTTGAGCCTCTCCTGCACACAACCCGATCGTGGCTGACCTTCTCCACCGCAAGTTCACGTTCCTGCACTGTCCCCGTATTCCCTTAGTGCTAACAAATCAATCAAAAACAGTCTTGGGTAGTGGCAACAACTGATCTACAGCATCTTAATCATGGAATCATAGAATTTACAGGGCAGAAGGAGGCCATTCGGCCCATCGAGTCTGCACCGGCCCTTGGAAAGAGCACATCACCCAAGCCCACACCTCCACCCTATCCCCATAACCCAGTAACCCCACCCAATATTAAGGGCAATTTTGGACACTAAGGACAATATAGCATGGCCAATCCACCTAACCTGCACATCTTTGGACTGTGGGAGGAAACTGGAGCACCCGGAGGAAACCCACGCAGACACGGGGAGAACGTGCAGACTCCGCACAGACAGTGACCCAAGCCGGGAATTGAACCTGGGACCCTGGAGCTGTGAAGCAATTGTGCTAACCACAATGCTACCGTGCTGCCCACTAACCTCCAACGTGGCTCAAGACAGGAAGTAGTACCTGTCTAAATACCACCGCACATCAGTGTTCGTCATTGTGTGCTGTGCTTTTAAGGGGGCAGCAGATACCAGGGAACACCACCATCTGGAGGTTCCCCAGAAGTCACTCACCAGCCTGACTTGGAAATACATCGCCATTCCCGCACTGCCATTGGTCAAAATCCTGGAACTTCCTCCCTACCAGCACTGTGGAACTACCTACACCACATGAACTGCAGCGGATTCAAGAAGGCAGCTCACCACCAGCATCACAAGGGAAATTAGGGATGGGAAATAAATGCTGGCCCAGCCAGCAAGACCCACATCCCATAAATTAATTTTTAAAATATATAATTTAGTGTGCGACAAATAAATACCAAGGCCCATTGAGTTTGCCTTCTACCATCTCATGATATAAAGATGATGGTTTATTGACAAACCCTCGGAATCAATCTTTATAATTTTGTTTACAAAATGCCCAGACATGAGAGCCTGGATTTTCACCGTGTTGGGATAGCTCAGGACTACTGACGGGTGTGTCTCACTTCCAGGATTCCCATCCCCGTTCTCGGGCTATCTGATTTTTGGGAATGCCTTCAAAAGATGCGGGCTGGTTCCTCAACAGTCCACATCCAGCACTCCCGACCCGGCTGGTTCCATTGGGGAGTTGGCATGTCCTAGTCCTCTGCAATATTCATGAAGTTAGGACAGGTTTTTAAAGAGTCGAACTTCACAGCCCCTCATAGGAGTTTTGAACCCTCATCTGCATGAGGGACCTTTCAGAAGGTTCGTTCAAAATCCCCCCTCATTCCTTGATGCCAAGCTCTGCTCTTCCATGCACCCCACATGGCTCCTGATACTCCCTATGCCAAACTCTGCCCTTGCACCCTTACAACTGGGACTCAGGTGTTTAGCACTCTAATGGGTGTCTGGGCTGTCAGCGAGACACTCATTAGACACATGCAACTGTCAGTAAGAGGTCCATTGGTCCGATACATTGTATAATGGGTCAGCGGGCATGGCAGTGCCATAGCTTGGCACTGAGGGCATGAGGGTCCAGGGAGGATGGGCAGGGGGCATTGGGTGGCGTGGATAAGGCCCCGGGAGTGTTTGGAGGGCCTTTGTGTCTTTATCTTAACTGTGACAAAGTTCCATAACCCCAAGGCGGGTCTTTTAAACAACACACATGTGGCACACAGCAGCCCCTGTGGCAATCGCTGAACATTTTCCTGGTTGGCTGAACTGAGTCCAGTCCATACTTGTCCCTCGACAGTTGAGATCCCACCTTTGTGGGCACTTCCGCCAGAGGCGGGAGGGCTAAGTTGGGAATTTTTCCATCACCCACATCAGGGATGAAACCCTTACTGAGGTGAGGAAAACCCTCAGTGGTGGAGCATCTTGGGAACCTTCCAAAGACACCTGTTCCTCCCAAACGCATTGCACACATCACACGTCGGGCGGGATTCTCTGATCCTGAGGCTAAGTGTTGACACCGTCGTCAACGCTGTTGCGTTTCTCGACGGCGTCAACATGGCCTCAGGAGCAGTGATCCTGAGCCCTACAGGGGGCCAGCACGGCACTGGAGCGACCCACGCTGCTCCAGCTGCCGGTCTCCAGCGTCAGATGGGCGCCGCGGGTCTGCGCATGCGCAGTGGGACCAGCGCCAACGTGCGCAGGTGCAGTGGGACCGGCGTGATTGCCGCGTGCGCAGTGGCTCCCTTCTCTGCGCCAGCCCTGACATAACATGCATAAGGCTACAGGGGCCGGCGCGGAACAAAAAAGGCCCCAAGCCCGAGAGGCCGGCCCGCTGATGGGCAGGTCCCGATAACGGGCCAGGCCTCAGCGGAGGCCCCCCCACTGGGGTCGGACCCCCCCTCCCACTACGCTGCCCCCGGATGTATCCACGCCGAGATCCCACCGGGTAAGAGCATGTGTAAACGCCGCTGGCGGGACTCGGCATTTTCTGCGTGGCCGCTCGGCCCATCCCGGGCGGAGAATCACCAGGGTGGGCCCCGTAGAGCGGTCCCCGACTGGCGCCACGCCGACGCCGATTTTCCACTCTCCGGAGAATCGGCAGACCTGCGTCGGGCCGGCTTGGTGCCATTCGCGCCCATCCCGACGATTCTCCGGCCTGGCCCCGGGGTGAGAGAATCCCGCCCGTCACGTCTCCAGATATCAAATGTTATTTCGGCAAACAGTTCTGAATCTTTATTATTCTGAAACACAATTGCCGGGGTGCTACGGCCGTCTCTGTAACTGGTACAATGGCGCTGGAGGCAGGTCACCACGGACTGGCCATTCCCCGGAGACGTGTCCGGTGAGCCATGGAAAACGCCATTTTCTTCAGCAGGTCCAGAAGATCCCACCGCTGGCCAATGACGAACTGTCTCCCCCACCGGAAAACCTGCCGCGGGAGTGCGGGAAAATCCCGGCCAGTCGTTTAATGGAATCATACAGTGAAAGAATGTCTAAGTTTTCCCCATTGTACCTGACAGAGCTCTTCACTGAAGCAATGCAAGCAGCCACGTTCACTCGCTGTTTGGTGACACCCCTGTAAATCCAAATATTTTTCCAGTTCCTTTCTGAAAGTTACTTGACTCTGCTACCAACACCTTCCCAGATAATAACACGCTGGGTGTTTATGTCATCTTCCCTCTGCTTCTTTTACCAATCATTTTACATCTGTGTACTTTGCAGAAATAGTTTCTCCTGAATCACTTGATCAAAACCCTACATGATTGTGGACACCTGTATTAAACCTCCCTTTACCCTTACGCACTGAGAAAAATCTCAGCTTCGTGCCTCATGCCAGACACCATTTTAATAAAACTCCTGGACCCCACCTCTCGGGTTTTGACATCCTTGCTGAATGGTGGTACCCTGAATTGAACACAATCCTCCATCTGGGACCTAACCAGTAACCTATAACCCAATTAATAAAGCCAAAGATCAATCTGATTTTTGACACATATTAATGTTGACACTTCTTTGAGTGGAGCTATTGATGCAAGACATACATACAGGAAAGCATGAGGTCATGGGATTATGTTGCACAGATTCTATATCATTGCCATACAGGAAGGATGCCTGAGTTTCCATAATTCGTTCACAATTCCCTAGTAAGTGTTTGCAACTTTATTTTTGTGTTGAAGTCCTGGGGAGAAATCCCTGCCGGCTGTATTAGCACAGACACACCTGGGGCACAGCTCTGATTTCACCTGGTAAATGTTCCTCACGACCTTTCTTCCCCCCCCCCCCCCCCCCCCACCTCCCCCCAACAATGTAGTCTGTAATTTCCATGATTATAAATAGCAAGAGCCAGCAGAGGCGTGTTCGGCAAGGGAATAAGAGGTCCCACGAGATATTTATAAACGCACCAAAGTAGCAGATTTGCAGAAAATATTGGGAGATGTATAGGAAATTGCTTCTTTCCAGTGAATACTGAAAGGCTCGCCTTTCCCAAACCAAAATTAAATTAACTTTTTAATTAAAGGATGCTGGTGATGTGATCCTGTATTTAGGGAGTGGTTACGCTGGCAATGTATCAGACCTCTTTTCGTTCTCTTTTTTTACACCCGCCTTCCTCTTCCTCTCATTTCTCTTCCCCTTTTACCCTCTCTACCTTTCTCTACTTTTTCTCTTGACCTCCAAGTTTTCTCTCTGATTTTATCTGTGCACAGTCACATGTTAATGGAATTTTTTTTTTTTAAATACCCAATTTAGAGTACCCAATTCTTCTTTGTTCCAATTAAGGGGCAATTTAGCGCGGCCAATCCACCTACCCTGCACATCTTTTGGGTTTTGGGAGTGAGACCCACGCAGACACGGGGAGAATGTGTAAAGTCCACACGGACAGTGACCCGGGGCCGGGATCGAACCCGGGACCTCAGCACCGTGAGGCAGCAGTGCTAACCACTGCACCACCGTGCCGCCCGTTAATGGAATTATTGTTTTTTTAAAAATAAGTATCATTTAAAAAAATTTTCGAGTGTCCAATTCATTTTTTCCAATTAAAGGGCAATTTATCGTGGCCAATCCACCGACCCTGCACATCTTGGATTGTGGGGGCGAAACCCACGTAAACACGGGGAGAATGTGCAAACTGGAATTTTAGATTTAGGCCTCGAGATCTGTCTTTCTTTTACACTTCTCACATCTTTCGATGGCATTAATACCCGAATTATCATTGCCTACTCGAGATACATCACCTCGTAGGTCATCACCTTAAATTGCCCTTAACACCTGCCTGTCATCCTTTTAAACTGTGTAATGTTGTTTTCAAACTCTTCCTTTCTATTTTGCCAAAGCCACTTAGCAGATCATTCACTTTCTTGATCTTCACCGCTCAGTGCTGTATAACACAGTGTGATTATTCACTCAGCCATCGCTTACACAGGACGACATCTTGGCTGAACACAGAGTCAGTGCAACCATTGCTAATCAGAATGTCAAGCGGTTTATTAGTCAAATAATAACATCATAGATTAATGTATTCAGCCTTTATTGGCAACGCAAGTCCCAAGTATTAAATGTTCCGGTCACAAACAAGTTCCCTAACCTGACCTTCAGTATCATGTCTACAGAATTAGACACGTTATGGGAAATCTGTGATGGTCAAATCGTAGGCACACGCTTACCTCAGATCTCTCTCTTGTACACGCTACTCTTAAAATGTACTGAAAGCCCAGTTAAATATGCTCATTATCATCCCAAGGTTTTACAGGAGCAACAAAAAACCTTGAGCATGACATCGGAGCTACACCGAGAATGACAGTAAAGTTTTTATTGTCCAGCATACGTGATGAATGCGTGGCCGGTGAATCAGAAATGGCAGTTCACGGCGGGGTTTGTTTATCGATGGAATACAGAAGAATACTTGTCGAATGCACTAATAGGCAAGTCCTCCGGTGGTAAAGGTGGGGGAGTTGCGGGAGAGCCCTGAAACGGGATTTGCTCTGGTGAAAATCAGTTTCTCATTCTCCCGGCCCGCTCCAGCTGCCGTGATCACGATCTCGCCCAGAAAGGGCGAAATCTGATCACAACTCATTTGCATTCGTTTAAATTTCATTAGCGAGATTAAAGGTGAATTCAGCAACCTCCCGGTATCACCTCTCCCCTCACACCCCCCCAGCAGGAAGACATCCAGACACGAATCGTGATTGGTCCTTAAAAGTGGGAACTAAGCGCTCGGGTCACAGAGGGTGAGAAAGGGTGTGAGTACCCTCTGTGTGCTTACTTCCGGGGGTGGGGGTAGGCGCGGGCTTGGGCTGGGCTGGGGGGGGGGGGGGGGGTTGCTCAGGTTAGCGAGTCTTTACCAGGATGGCATCATGTGGCATGTCTTCCCCCTGTAGCCTTGAAAATCTTTAAACTCTCTCAGCATGTCAATATCAATGATCCGTCAGATAAAGGCAAAGGTCTTCACTCTATAACCATGGAAACTTTTGATGTCTCTCCCAGCATGTCAAATCCAAAGGTCTGTCAGATGAAGGTAAAAGTCTTCCCTTTGATGTGTTAGAAACCTTTGAAGTGTTTTTTCACATTCAATTTCATCCTCCTTAAACTTTTTCAAGCTCCTGGCCTTGCTAGGAACCTAAGAGCTTTGAACTGCATTATTTATATTCAATTTCATCGTCCGTTACCTTTTACATGCCTCTTGACTGACAGACCCAGGCTATTTAAAAGGAGGCTTTAACATTGTTTGGTTTTATAGCTCATCTCAGTCCATTAACCTCTTGTGAGCAGGTGTTGTTTCTAACCATAGCTTTGTCATCGAGGATTTTTCTTTGTTCTCATATCCTTCCCAGAAAGACCAGGACTGGAATTCTTCAGCCATTATTTACTGTTGCAATATTTTCGGAGTTATCTTTGAAGTAAGGGGTGTTAAGAGATCCAATGTTTATTTAAGATGTTAAGTTGAGTTCATGGAATAAACATTGTTTTGTGTTTAAAAACCCATGTGTCCATAATTGTAATCCCACACCTAGGGAACAAGCCGTGTGCTGGGAAAAGCAACAAATACATTAAAGGGTGAGGTAGGTTGAACTCCATGATACATTTTGGGCTTCTGAAAATGCCTCGCCCATAACAGAGGTGAATTGGACATTCTGAATTCTCCCTCTGTGTACCCAAACAGGCACAGGAATGTGGCGACTAGGGGCTTCTGCCTGTAGGGATAAGAACAAAGAACAATACAGCACAGGAACAGGCCCTTCGGCCCTCTAAGCCTGTACTGGTCATGATACCACCCTTGGCCAAAACCCTCAGCACTTCCTTGTGCCGTATCCCTCTATACCCATCCTATCCATGTGTTTGTCAAGATGCCTTTTGAACACCGTTAATGTATCTGCTTCCACAACCTCCCCTGGCAACGCATTCCAGGCACTCACCACCCTCTGCATAAAATACCTGCCTCGCACATCTCCTCTAAACTTTGCCCCACGGAACTTAAACTTATGCCCCCTGGTGACTGACCCTTCCACCCTGGGAAGGAGTGCCTGCCCATCCACTCTATCCATGCTCCTCATAATCTTGTAGACCTCTATCAGATCATCCCTCAACCTCCGTCTTTCTAATGAAAACAGCCTGAGTCTATTCAGCCTCTCCACATAGCTAACGTCCTCCAGACCAGGCAATATCCTGGTAAACCTCCTCTGTCCCCTCTCCAAAGCTTCCACATCCTTCTGGTAGTGTGGCGACCAGAATTGCGCGCAATATTCCAAGTGCGGCCTAACCAAGGTTCGATACAACTATATCCATGTATTTGTCAAGATGCCATTTGAACGCTCAAGAATGCCATTAATGAAACCGGAGCACCCGGAGGAACCCATGGGGAGAATGTGCAGACTCCGCACAGACAGTGACTCAAGCGGGAATCGAACCCGGCGCCCTTCCTTTTTCAAATCTTTTAAAAGATCTTTGATCTTTTAAAAACTCTTGAGCATCACGATCAAGATTTGTTACCCGTCCCTAATTGCCCTTGAGAAGTTGGTGGTGAGCTGCCTTCTTGAACCGCCGCTGTCCACGTGGTGTAGGTACACCCACCGAGCTGTTAGGGAGGGGGTTCCAGGTTTTAACCCAATGACAGTGAAGGAAATCAGAATGGTGTGTGGCTTGGAGAGGAGCCTGATCTGTGTTTTCTGGCACCTGCTACCCTTGTTCTGCTCGGCGGTGGAGGTCACAAGTTTGAGAAGAGTTGGCCAACACGACTTAAATTAAAATTCAGTCATTAAAATTAATAAAATAATGCTTGTGATGAGAAGCTGCAGGAAGGATTCTAGTATCAGTCTGCTAACCACTGCTACAACGATAGTGCTGTTTTGAAAATGCATCATGGGAGTGGTGGCATTTTGTCAGCAGCTTGTCATATGAGGAACGGTTGAGGACTCTGGGTCTGTACTCGTTGGAGTTTAGAAGGATGAGAGGGGATCTTATTGAAACTTACAGGATACTGCGAGGCCTGGATAGAGAGGACGTGGAGAGAATGTTTCCACTTGCAGGAAAAACTAGAACCAGAGGACACCATCTCAGACTAAAGGGACGATCCTTTAAAACAGAGATGAGGAGGACTTTCTTCAGCCAGAAGGTGGTGAATCTGTGGAACTCTTTACCGCAGAAGGCTGTGGAGGCCAAATCACTGAGTGTCTTAAGACAGAGATAGATAGGTTCTTGATTAATAAGGGGATCAGAGGTTATGGGGAGAAGGCAGGAGAAAGGGTATGAGAAAAATATCAGCCATGATTGAATGGTGGAGCAGACTCGATGGGCCGAGTGGCCTAATTCTGCTCCTATGTCTCATGGTCTTATGCCATTCCTCTCAGTCTAACTAGAAATGAATAAAGGGATTTGGTTCTACAGATGGCTCTGGTGGCTTCAAATGATGTCTTGCACATGATGACATCTTTTCTAGCCTGCTTCCCATTTGGAATAAGTAGGGGGGTGTCAGAAATAAAACTGCTCAGTGACAGATACTGCTGCTGTTCTGTGATACTCCTGTCCCAACACAGCTGTCCGTCAGTTAGTGGGGAGACGGGGGGCGTAGTGGTATGCTCACCGGACTGGTGAACCGGAGAGCCAGAGGAATGCTCTGGGGACCCAGGGGGCCCCGGCAATTCAAAACAATTCTGCTTTTCCAGCAACTCAGCCTTTTGAGACACTGAACTATTCAGCAGTTAATATGCACGCAAACCCCTCCCCTGCAAAGAGCAACATGATAATGACAAGATGGCAGGCAAACCACCCCCCCCCCCCCCCCCTGACCCCCTGAGATCTAAACCACCGATCCTTCCTAACACCCAGCCTATCCAGCCACCCCTCCCTGCCCAAGACCCTGCACCTACCAGCTCCGGGGATCCATGGTCCTCCGGAACACTCTCGATGGGACTGGACTGATGGAGCTGTGGGCCAATCGGATTGGTCGGCAGGTCCAGCGGGTGGGTCATCCTCCCCATTGAGGGGCAGTTGTTTCACTCGGGCCTCGTTTAGCTTGTCCGCAGGGTCCTCATGGCTGCGAGGAGAGGTTGACGTGGAGCATGTCGATCTGTCTCTATGCGGACTTTGCTTCGGGCAGGGGGGAGGGGGGCGATGGGATGGAGGGAGGAACTAGCCCCTTCCCACGCCGGAATGGGACTTGAATCCACAACCTTTTAACTCAGTGAGTCAGGTGGCTCCAATAGAACTACACCTGACACACACGGAGGTTGGCTTCGCAAGTCACGCTGTTGTATTACAGCCATGGCAAGACAACACGGGGCAAACAATAAATAGTTGGTCTTACCAGCGATGCTTACATTGCGAAAATGGATCTTTATAGAAGAGGTGACTGGGTAATGCTCTTTTCCTTTCCAAATAACAGCAAACATGACACTGTTGGGCTGTTATCATACACGCCAAAACTACCGGTCAATTCAAGTCAATGTAAACAACATATATAATGTCTCGTTGTATTGCATGGTGTGTCTCTAGATAATCCCAGAGAGTATTGATGTGCTTTCTTTTCTTTACAATGACAAAGGAAACCTTTTAATAATACAGCCAGCGGAAGTTAATTTTGAATTGACATCATTTTGGGGTTCTAAACTTCAATGCAGAGCAGATGACACAAAGATTGTGTTTTAAAATTTTTGTTTAACTTGTTTTCCACACTTCAGTTAGAGAAATTAACTTCTTAATTATATTTTGATTGTACCAAAGTTAAGATTTAAGCTATCTACTTCTTCAAGCGGCACGTACTTCCAGTATTGCTGAAAAGAGAGATATGCTGCTGAAGCTTTTTATCTCGCACTCATCAGACAAATGCGGGAATACCAAGTTTCAAATGATCACAACAGTTTATAATGCAGGGGAAAGGGGTGCTGATTGGTTGGCAAGTCGATTCTGAAAGTCTGAAACATTGTTATGTAGAAAGCACCGGGAATCTATAGGCTTCCCAGGCTCCAGGGTAACTCAAAAAAGGCAGAAAGCTGGAACATATTCTTTTTGTTTGCAGAGAAGGGTGTCACAGTGGCGCAGTAGATAGTACTGTTGCCTCACAGCGCCGAGGATCTGGGTTTGATCCTGGCCCCGGGTCACTGTCCGAGTTTGCACATTCTCCCCGTGTCTGCATGGGTCTCACCCCCATAACGCAGAAAGATGTGCGGGGTAGACAGATTGGCCACACTAAATTGCGTCTTAATTGAAAAAAAGAAATGGGTACTTCAAATTAAAATTTTTTTTTTAACTGTTTGTAGAGAAGAAGTCCTTGTTTATGAACGTATACTGTATCCAGAGAGAACAAATGAGCCACATTTTAAGAATTTGATTAATTATCTTAACTTGGTTGTTAGTGATGCAGCACGGTGGCACAGTGGTTAGCACTGCTGCCTCACGGCACCAAGGTCCCAGGTTCGATCCCGGCTCTGGGTCACTGTCCGTGTGGGGTTTGCACATTCTCCCCGTGTCTGCGTGGGTTTCGCCCCCACAACCCAAAGATGTGTAGAGTAGGTGGATTGGCCACACTAAATTGCCCCTTAATTGGAAAAATGAATTGGGTACTCTAAATTTATTTTAAAAACTTGTTTGTTAGTGTAGATAATAATGCGCTGAGGACTATTCAGCAAGTGTTGCCTAATTGCAGAATCACAGTCGGCATTTTGATCCAGCGATTCGCCGGAGCCTTTTCATCAGGATGAAAATCCCAGAAATGGCCAAACATTCTAAGCCCTGCCCCTGATAATGAGAAGTTTCATTTTCATGGGGGCGGTAATGGAGTTGGGCCGGGGTTTGTACATGCGCGGGTTACGGAGGTAGCTGATAACTTAAATATGCAGCTGCCTCCACTGAAATGTGAATTTGATAGGCTATGAGTGTGAAACTTGAAGGGTGCACATTGGAACAGGTGAGAACTAGTCTGAACGTAATGGGTTCATTTGGATAGCCAAGGTATCCCTTTGGAGAGGTATGGTACCCCTTTGAGATTTTTAAAAATGAACATGATTATGCATGTTTTGTGCATAAACTGATGGGAACTGTCCAGCTGTCAAGGAACAGTCAAATAAATGTCCAGCTATCAAAGAACTGTCAAATGAATACCCAGCTGTCAAAGAACTGTCAAAGCAGTCACTGAGCCATCAAATGATACTAGGTGCATAGGCATGGAGGGGGTGGTGTGTGGGGACATGTCTTGGTATTAGTTGGCATGAAGTTGGTATAGGGTCTTTCTAAGGCCATGGGGATGTGACAGGAATAGAGGGTAGAGAGTGGGTAGAGAACCCAGCAAGCCCTCTGTCGAGGTCTTGCAGCTTTTTATGAAATCTAGCTCAGAGTCTCCCAATAGTTTGGATGCTTTGCTGCCTTTCGTTCGTCCTGCATATTTCCACACAAAGACACTGCGGAGCTCCATGGCCACGAGGAGGGCACAGCAAGGCTGTAAAATCATATTGCTGATCAAAAAACTCGAATGCAAGAAGGGCACATTTTTCTTTCCTTAAGGGAGTGGGTGCTTTTGTGACGTTTGAGGGCTTTCGTTTTCAGCTTCATTGAGAAAGCTCTGAACTGGGGAGATAGGTTTCAAGTAGGAAGCTGCCCCTGGGTATGAAATGATGAGTGGGTGAGCTTGGAGAAGCTTTCTGCTGTTTTGAATTTCAAATTAAAAAATGTTCAGCAGCAACCTCTGGAAAAAAAGTGTCACAATTACAATGAAGCGAAGGTGGAGATTCGTGAAAATAGTGCAGCATTTACCTCGTAAAACTAAAAGAAGACAAATTCCTGAAAAGTGTTGGATTATAATTACAGTCATCAGTCAATTTTTGCAGGAGAAAAAAAAAACAAAATGAGGATCAATGAAATGTATAGAATTTTATCTTCTTGCCTTTGGCTAAATCTAGTGTCTGCACAGGCTTGTGTCAGGAATTAGAGCTACAAACTGAATGGGGTTCAACACGATTTACTTTTGCTGTGGGTCAAATCTTTGCAATTTTACTCCGAATGGAAATCAATTTGCTGCATTCCCCAGCGTGGCTGATTCTTCTCAGCTCCATACCCCTGGGTGCTAACGCTTAAAAATTCCATAATGGAATTGATCCTGGGAGCTTCAATTCGACTTCAGGAAGAGTGAAAACTTTAAGGAGGATCCTTCGTTTTTCAGACAATGGTATTTTAGCATTTGTACCACAATCTTGCATCAGGCTCCTTCCTCACTGAGGGGATGTTCCTGTGCACCTTCGAGTGACTCTGATTCAAAAACAGTGCTGTGCCGTGTTGCTAACTCAGGTTGGTTATACTCTTCAACATGTCCACGCCCACCTCAAACCATGATGTCTGACTCACTCCAGTCAAACAGCATGTTTACAGCAATCTGCTATCTAATAAACAGAAGCGTTCAAAGAAAATTGAAAAATAACTCCCACCTCCATACTCCCAGAACGCCTTGATCCACTGCAATTCGCATACCGCTGCAACCGGTCCACATCAGACACCATTTCCCTGGCCCTACACTCATTCCTGGAGCATCTCAACAACAAGGACTCCTACATTAGACTCCTATTTATTGACTACAGCTCCGCCTTCAACACCATAATCCCAGCCAAGCTCATATCAAAGCTCCCAAACCTAGGACTTGGCTCCCCACTCTGCAACTGGATCCTCGATTTTCTGACCAACAGACCACAATCAGTAAGAATGAACAACAACACCTCCTCCACAATAGTCCTCAACACCGGCGCCCCGCAAGGCTGCGTACTTAGCCCCCTACTCTACTCCCTGTACACACACGACTGCGTGGCAAAACTTGGTTCCAACTCCATCTACAAGTTTGCTGACGATACGACCATAGTGGGCCAGATCTCGAATAACAATGAGTCCGAATACAGGAGGGAGATAGAGAACCTAGTGGAGTGGTGTAGCGACAACAATCTCTCCCTCAATGCCAGCAAAACTAAAGAGCTGTTAATTGACTTCAGGAAGCAAAGTACTGTACACACCCCTGTCAGCATCAACGGGGCCGAGGTGGAGATGGTTAGCAGTTTCAAATTCCTAGGGGTGCACATCTCCAAAAATCTGTCCTGGTCCACCCACGTTGACGCTACCACCAAGAAAGCACAACAGCGCCTATACTTCCTCAGGAAACTAAGGAAATTCGGCATGTCCACATTGACTCTTACCAACTTTTACAGATGCACCATAGAAAGCATCCTATCAGGCTGCATCACAGCCTGGTATGGCAACTGCTCGGCCCAGGACCGCAAGAAACTTCAGAGAGTCGTGAACACTGCCCAGTCCATCACACAAACCTGCCTCCCATCCATTGACTCCATCTACACCTCCCGCTGCCTGGGGAAAGCGGGCAGTATAATCAAAGATCCCTCCCACCCGGCTTACTCACTCTTCCAACTTCTTCCATCGGGCAGGAGATACAGAAGTCTGAGAACACGCACGAACAGACTCAAAAACAGCTTCTTCCCCGCTGTTACCAGACTCCTAAATGACCCCCCAATGGACTGACCTCAATAACACTACACCCTGTATGCTTCATCCGATGCCGGTGCTTTTGTAGCTACATTGTATATGTTGTGTTGCCCTATTATGTCTTTTCTTTTATTCCCTTTTCTTCTCATGTACTTAACGATCTGTTGAGCTGCTCACAGAAAAATCCTTTTCACTGTACCTCGGTACACGTGACAATAAACAAATCCAATCCAATCCAATCCAATTTTTTGCAGCAAGTACTGACTTATCTCCTGGGCTGTTTTGCAACAATATCCAGAAGATTAATCTCCTTCAGACTCCAGGGCAACCCTAGAGAGTTCGCACCGTGGCATAATTTGAGGAGTTCCTGTGAAACCACTCAATGCCAAAGAACACAGCGTTGTTTGGGAGAATTTTGTTTCAAAATATAAATTTAGAGTACCCAATTCATTTTTTCCAATTAAGGGGCAATTTAGCGGGGCCAATCCACCTAGCCTGCACATTTTTGGGTTGTGGGGGCGAAACCCACCCAAACACGGGCAGAATGTGCAAACTCCACACGGACAGTGACTCAGAGCCGGGATTGAACCTGGGACCTCGGCACCATGAGGCAGCAGGGCTAACCCACTGCGCCACCGTGCTGCCCTTTTGTTTGGGAGAATTGGCATCCGACCTGCAGACGGGTTTCATGGTTGGTGCTCCAGCAGGTTTGAGTTCAAATAATAATAATCAGAATAATCTTTATTACTGGCACAGGTAGGTTTCCATTAACACAGCAATGAAGTTACTGTGAAAATCCCCCAGTCGCCACATTCCGGCACCTGTTCGGGTACACAGAGGGAGAATTCAGAATGTTCAACTCGCCTACAAGCACATCTTTCGGGATTTGTGGGAGGAAACCGGAGCGCCTGAAGGAAACCCACGCAGACACAGGGAGAACGTGCAGACTCGGCACAGGCAGTGAGCCAAGTCGGGAATCGAACCCGGGTCCCTGGTGCTGTGAAGCAACAGTGCTAACCACAGTACTACCCTCCCAGTCTTAATAATTGAAGCACTTCAGAATGTTCTCTGCAAATATCATTGGAGCAGTCCAACAAAGGGGGAGGGACTACAGAAAGAACTCCATTCAGGTGATGTAAAATTCACCCATCAGCACCGAAGACAGCAGTGAATAAAACATGCCCTCCCCATGACTTTCATTTCCCAATAAGCCTCTTATCTAGTCGGCTCTTCGCCTGCTGGGGTTCTAATGTGTATCAGTCACATTCTTGTTTGAAACAAAATAATATGGGAGTGTTTGTGCATAACTGGGAACACCCTGTACATCCCACATTCCCATTGATCCACATTTGGTGGCTATCCCTTCTGTTGCCTCAGCCCTAAGCTCCAGAATTCCTTTTCCACTGCTTTTCCCTCTCCTCCAGAAACATGTTCCTTGAAACCTGTCAAACCGCCCGTCAACCTGTCCAAATTCCTCCTTGCCTGGCTCTCTGCCAATCTTGTTTGATTACACTGCTGTGAAAAAACACTGGGATGTTTTACTACATTAACACTGCAATTTCCAACTAGTAGTTGTTCTAATTGACTCAAGCTGTCAAGCCAAAGTTTTACTCATTTTGCCAATGTTAAAAGAATGGCTGTTGACACAACAGGTGATGCCAGATGTTCAGCCAGCTGCTACTGGAACGGTTTTTGGTTCATCTGCAATCTGATTTGTTTATTCGAAAGGTTTGAATTGAATCTGACAATTAGTTGTTCACCGACTTTAAATTGGCTGCCTGCTCTCCTGGGCCTGGCTTGTAAGTTCAAATATCACAAAGTTGCTCATCCTCCAGAACTGTGAATCGTAGAATCATAGAGTCCCAGTATTCAAGAGAAAGAACAAAGAGCACAGGAACAGGCCGTTCGGCCCTCGAAGCCTCCGCCAATCACGTGCCTACCTAGACCAACCGCCCGTATCCTTCTATACCCCATCTGAGTAGTACTACTCAGTAGAGAAGATTTGTGGAGAGATCTGGGGCGAGATTCTCCAACCCCCCGCCGGGTCGGAGAATCGCCGGAGCTGGCGTGAATCCCGCCCCCGCCGGTTGCTGAAGTCTCCGGCACCGGATATTCGGCGGGGGCGGGAATCGCGCCGCGCCGGTTGGCGGGCCCCCCCGTGCGATTCTCCGGCCCGGATGGGCCGAAGTCCCGCCGCTAAAATGCCTGTCCCGCCGGCGTAGATTAAACCACCTACCTTACCAGCGGGACACGGCGGCGCGGGCGGGCTCCGGGGTCCTGGGGGAGGCGCGGGGCGATCTGGCCCCGGGGGGTGCCCCTACGGTGGCCTGGCCCGCGATCGGGGCCCACCGATCCGCGGGCGGGCCAGTGCCGTGGGGGCACTCTTTCCCTTCCGCCTTCGTCACGGTCTCCACCATGGCGGAGGCGGAAGAGACTCCCTCCACTGTGCATGCGCGGGAAGGCCGTCAGCGGCCGCTGACGCTCCCGCGCATGCGCCGCCCGGAGATGTCATTTCCGCGCCAGCTGGCGGGGCACCAAAGGCCTTTTCCGCCAGCTGGCGGGGCGGAAATTCGTCCGGCGCCGACCTAGCCCCTTAAGGTTGGGGCACGGCCCCCAAAGATGCGGAGCATTCCGCACCTTTGGGGCGGCGCGATGCCCGTCTGATTTGCGCCGATTTGGGCGCCAGTCGGTGGACATCGCGCCGTTTCCGGAGAATTTCGCCCCAGATCAGTCCATAATTGGGTCATTCAGGAGTCTGGTAACAGCGGGGAAGAAGCTGTTTTTGAGTCTGTTTGTGCGTGTTTTCAGACTTCTGTATCTCCTGCCCGATGGAAGAAGTTGGAAGAGTGAGTAAACTGGGTGGGATGGATCTTTGATTATGCTGCCCGCTTTCCCCAGGCAGCGGGAGGTCCAGACAGAGTCAATGGATGGGAGGCAGGTTCGTGTGATGGACTGGGTGGTGTTCACGACTCTCTGTAATTTCTTACAGTCTTGGGCTGAGCAGTTGCCGTACCAGACCAGATAGGATGCATCTGTAAAAATTGGTAACAGTCAATGTGGACATGCCAAATTTCCTTTGTTTCCTGAGGAAGTATAGGTGCTGTTGTGCTTTCCTGGTGGTAGCGTCGACGTGGGTGGACCAGGACAGATTGTTGGTGATGTGTACCCCTAGGAATTTGAAGCTGCTAACCATCTCCACCTTGGCCCTGTTCTTGCTGACAGGGGTGTGTAGAGTACTTTGCTTCCTGAAATCGATGACTAGCTCCTTAGTTTTGCTGACGTTGAGGGAGAGATTGTCATCATACCACTCCACTAGGTTCTCTATCTGCCTCCTGTATTCGGACTGGTCGTTGTTTGAGATCTGACCCACTACGGTCGAGTCATCAACAAACGTGTGGATGGAGTTGGAGCCAAATGTTGCCACGGAATCATGTGTGTATAGGGAGTGTAGTAGGGTGTGCAAGCCCATGTGGTCAGGCCCCACCCTCTCAATGCTAGTGCAAAATTCACCCCCTCCAAAATGTTTTTATCCGTGGGTGGATTGCGGTCTGGATCTCGCCCAATCACCCAACAGGAATTGCACTTGGTTTCCCGTTGGAGAGCACACTCAGGGCGCCTTTGGGAGAATTTGTCCACAATCTATTCTTCCACTGCAATGGGGCGGCTTATGTGGCCTGTTCCTTGAAGGCTATAAAGGTGCGTTGAAGTGGACTCGGCACCTCCCCGGAATATCAGGTGGCGCTGAAGGAAAATGAGAGGTTCGGCATCCAACGAGATCACTCTCCTCAGCTCAGCATCAATATAAAGGTGCTTTATAAATACTGGAGTGTGAATCTGTTCAGCACAATCATTTGACAATTTTGGCACATAAAATACTGTAAACAAACCTCTTTCATTCTGGTGAATGTTGACCAACATCCCAAAGTCACCTTTCATTTCTGGCACTTGCTTCAAAGTGGTTCATAAATTTCAGTGACAAGACTTTTGTACCATTATATTACAGGAAAATAAATAGACATCAAATCACCCTGAAAATACAGTGTTCAGCATTCCCTCTCCTTGCAGCCCACACACACTCCCCCACACAGACACACTCTCGCACACACACACTCTCCCACACATACCCACACACAGCCCCCCCCACACACTCACACACTCTCGCGCACACACACACACTCACACATACCGCCACACACACACCCTCCCACACACACACACACACACTCCCACACACACACTCCCACACACTGCCAGCCCCCCCACACACACGCTCCCCCACACACCCACTCTCCCACACACACACACACTCTCCCATACGCACACACTCACACACTCTACCACACACACACTCTCCCCCATCCACACACGCTCCCCCCCACACACACACACACTCTCCCACACATCCCCCCACACACTGCCAGCCCCCCCACACACACGCTCCCCCACACACCCACTCTCCCACACATACCCACACACAGCCCCCCCCCACACACTCACACACTCTCGCGCACACACACACACTCACACATACCGCCACACACACACCCTCCCACACACACACACACACACTCCCACACACACACTCCCACACACTGCCAGCCCCCCCACACACACGCTCCCCCACACACCCACTCTCCCACACACACACACACTCTCCCATACGCACACACTCACACACTCTACCACACACATACTCCCACACACTGCCAGCCCCCCCACACACACGCTCCCCCACACACCCACTCTCCCACACACACACACACTCTCCCATACGCACACACACACACACTCCCACACACATACTCCCACACACTGCCAGCCCCCCCACACACACGCTCCCCCACACACCCACTCTCCCACACATACCCACACACAGCCCCCCCCCACACACTCACACACTCTCGCGCACACACACACACTCACACATACCGCCACACACACACCCTCCCACACACACACACACACACTCCCACACACACACTCCCACACACTGCCAGCCCCCCCACACACACGCTCCCCCACACACCCACTCTCCCACACACACACACACTCTCCCATACGCACACACTCACACACTCTACCACACACACACTCTCCCCCATCCACACACGCTCCCCCCCACACACACACACACTCTCCCACACATCCCCCCACACACACACCACCACAGGTGGTTTACAAGGGTCTGGTTTAGCACACTGAGCTAAACAGCTGGCTTGTAATACAGAACAAGGCCAGCAGCGCGGGTTCAATTCCCGTACCGGCCTCCCCGAACAGTAGCCGGAATGTGGCGACTAGCGGCCCACACAAACTCACACACACCCATACAAACTCACACACACCCACACAAACTCACACACACCCACACAAACTCACACAAACCCACACAAACTCACACACACCCACACAAACTCACACACACCCACACAAACTCACACACACCCACACAAACTCACACAAACCCACACAAACTCACACACACCCACACAAACTCACACACACCCACACAAACTCACACACACCCACACAAACTCACACAAACCCACACAAACTCACACAAACCCACACAAACCCACAAAAACTCACACACACCCACACAAGCTCACACAAACCCACACAAACTCACACACACCCACACAAGCTCACACAAACTCACACAAACCCACACAAACTCACACACACCCACACAAACTCACACACACCCACACAAGCTCACACAAACTCACACACACCCACACAAACTCACACACACCCACACAAGCTCACACAAACTCACACACACCCACACAAGCTCACACAAACTCACACAAACCCACACAAACTCACACACTCACACACACCCACACAAACTCACACAAACTCACACAAACCCACACAAACTCACACAAACCCACACAAACTCACACACACCCACACAAGCTCACACAAACCCACACACACCCACACAAACTCACACACACCCACACAAGTTCACACAAACTCACACACACCCACACAAACTCACACAAACCCACACAAACTCACACACTCACACACACCCACACAAACTCACACAAACTCACACAAACCCACACAAACTCACACAAACCCACACAAACTCACACACACCC
The DNA here is from genome assembly GCF_047496885.1 of Scyliorhinus torazame. Classification (NCBI taxonomy): domain Eukaryota; kingdom Metazoa; phylum Chordata; class Chondrichthyes; order Carcharhiniformes; family Scyliorhinidae; genus Scyliorhinus; species Scyliorhinus torazame. The sequence goes on along the minus strand of NC_092713.1, from coordinate 317,103,066 downwards.
ACACAAGCTCACACAAACCCACACAAACTCACACACACCCACACAAACTCACACACACTCACACACACCCACACAAACTCACACACACCCACACAAGCTCACACAAACTCACACACACCCACACAAGCTCACACAAACTCACACAAACCCACACAAACCCACACAAACTCACACACTCACACACACCCACACAAACTCACACAAACTCACACAAACCCACACAAACTCACACAAACCCACACAAACTCACACACACCCACACAAGCTCACACAAACCCACACAAACTCACACACACCCACACAAACTCACACACTCACACACACCCACACAAACTCACACAAACTCACACAAACCCACACAAACTCACACAAACCCACACAAACTCACACACACCCACACAAGCTCACACAAACCCACACAAACTCACACACACCCACACAAACTCACACACACTCACACACACCCACACAAACTCACACACACCCACACAAGCTCACACAAACTCACACACACCCACACAAGCTCACACAAACTCACACAAACCCACACAAACCCACACAAACTCACACAAACCCACACAAACTCACACAAACCCACACAAACTCACACACACCCACACAAACTCACACACACCCACACAAACTCACACACACCCACACAAGCTCACACAAACCCACACAAACTCACACAAACCCACACAAACTCACACACACCCACACAAACTCACACACACCCACACAAACTCACACACACCCACACAAGCTCACACAAACTCACACACACCCACACAAGCTCACACACACCCACACAAACTCACCCACACCCACACAAACTCACACACACCCGCACAAACTCACCCACACAAACGCAAACCGACACCCGCACAAACTCACCCACACCCACACAAACACACACAAACTCACACACACAAAAACTCACACACACCCACACAAACTCACACAAACTCACACACACCCACATAAACTCACACACACCCACACAAGCTCACACAAGCTCACACACACCCACACAAACTCACACACACCCGCACAAACTCACCCACACAAACGCAAACCGACACCCGCACAAACTCACCCACACCCACACAAACACACACAAACTCACACACACCCACACAAGCTCACACAAACTCACACACACCCACACAAGCTCACACAAACCCACACAAACTCACACACACCCACACACACTCACACACACCCACACAAACGCACACAAACTCACACACACCCACACAAACTCACACAAACTCACACACACCCACACACACTCACACACACCCACACAAACTCACACACACCCACACAAGCTCACACAAACCCACACACACCCACACAAACTCACACACACCCACACAAGCTCACACAAACTCACACACACCCACACAAGCTCACACAAACTCACACAAACCCACACAAACTCACACACTCACACACACCCACACAAACTCACACAAACTCACACAAACCCACACAAACTCACACAAACCCACACAAACTCACACACACCCACACAAGCTCACACAAACCCACACAAACTCACACACACCCACACAAACTCACACACACTCACACACACCCACACAAACTCACACACACCCACACAAGCTCACACAAACTCACACACACCCACACAAGCTCACACAAACTCACACAAACCCACACAAACCCACACAAACTCACACACTCACACACACCCACACAAACTCACACAAACTCACACAAACCCACACAAACTCACACAAACCCACACAAACTCACACACACCCACACAAGCTCACACAAACCCACACAAACTCACACAAACCCACACAAACTCACACACTCACACACACCCACACAAACTCACACAAACTCACACAAACCCACACAAACTCACACAAACCCACACAAACTCACACACACCCACACAAGCTCACACAAACCCACACAAACTCACACACACCCACACAAACTCACACACACTCACACACACCCACACAAACTCACACACACCCACACAAGCTCACACAAACTCACACACACCCACACAAGCTCACACAAACTCACACAAACCCACACAAACCCACACAAACTCACACAAACCCACACAAACTCACACAAACCCACACAAACTCACACACACCCACACAAACTCACACAAACCCACACAAACTCACACAAACCCACACAAACTCACACACACCCACACAAACTCACACACACCCACCCAAACTCACACACACCCACACAAGCTCACACAAACTCACACACACCCACACAAGCTCACACACACCCACACAAACTCACCCACACCCACACAAACTCACACACACCCGCACAAACTCACCCACACAAACGCAAACCGACACCCGCACAAACTCACCCACACAAACACACACAAACTCACACACACAAAAACTCACACACACCCACACAAACTCACACAAACTCACACACACCCACATAAACTCACACACACCCACACAAGCTCACACAAGCTCACACACACCCACACAAACTCACACACACCCGCACAAACTCACCCACACAAACGCAAACCGACACCCACACAAACTCACCCACACCCACACAAACACACACAAACTCACACACACCCACACAAGCTCACACAAACTCACACACACCCACACAAGCTCACACAAACCCACACAAACTCACACACACCCACACACACTCACACACACCCACACAAACGCACACAAACTCACACACACCCACACAAACTCACACAAACTCACACACACCCACACACACTCACACACACCCACACAAACTCACACACACCCACACAAGCTCACATAAACACACACACACAAACTCACCCCCCCACACAAACAAACTCACACAGCCACACACACAAACTCACAGACACCCACACAAACTCACACACACCCACACAAACTCACACACACAAAAAGTCACACGCACACAAACTCACACACACACAAACACACACACCCACACAAGCGCAAACCGACACCCGCACAAACTCACACACACCCACACAAACACACACAAACTCACACACACAAAAACTCACACACACACACACATACTCACACACACCCACACAAGCTCACACAAACCCACACAAACTCACACAAACCCACACACACCCACACAAACTCACACACACCCACACAAGCTCACACAAACTCACATAAACTCACACACACCCACACAAACTCACACAAGCCCACACACACCCACACAAACTCACACAAACTCACATAAACACACACACACAAACTCACCCCCCCACACAAACTCACACAAACTCACACAAACCCACACACACAAACTCACCCCCCCCACACAAACACACACAAACTCACACACACAAACTCACAGACACCCACACAAACGCAAACCGACACCCGCACAAACTCACACCTACACTCACACAAACTCACACACACCCACACAAACACACACACAAACTCACACACACAAAAACTCACACACACACACATACTCACACACGCCCACACAAACACACACACACACACACAAATGCACACCTACACCCACAAGCTCATACCCACACCAACCCACAAACTCACACCCACAAAAACTCACATGCGCACACACATTCACAAACTCACACACACCCACACAAACACACACACAGCCACACAAACTCACACCCACCCACACAAACTCACACCTACACCCACACAAACTCACACCCACACAAACTCACACACAGCCACACAAACACACACACCCACACAAACTCACACCTACACCCACACAAACTCACACCCACACAAACTCACACCCACCCACACCAACTCACACACAAACTCACACCCACCAACACAAACACACACAACCCACACAAACACACACAAACTCACCCACACCCACACAAACTCACACACACCCACACAAACTCACACACACAAAAAGTCACACACACCCACACAAACTCACACACACCCACACAAACTCACACCCACACAAACTCACAACCACAAACTCACACCCACAAAACCTCACATGCGCACACACATTCACAAACTCACCCACACCCACACAAACTCACACACACAAGTCACACACACAAACTCACACACACACACACACAAACACCCACACAAACGCAAACCTACACCCGCATAAACTCACACCTACACCCACAAGCTCATACCCACACCAACTCACAACCACAAACTCACACCCACAAAAACTCACATGCGCACACACATTCACAAACTCACACACACCCACACAAACTCACACACACACAAACTCACACACACACAAACTCACACACACAAACTCACACCCACACAAACACCCACACACCCACACAAACTTACACCCACCCACACAAACTCACACACACCCACACAAACTCACACACACACAAACTCACAAACACTCACCCCCCACACAAACACCCACACAAACTCACACACAAACTCACACATACCCACACAAACTCACACCTACACACACACTCAAACACTCAAACACACACAACACACACACAGACTCATGCACACACATTTCCCCTCGGGTCAGGCTGTGGTTCTTGCATGTACTCGTCACCGTGACAGATGTACATTTAATCCCCAGCTGCCACCTGCTGTTTCCACTGAGTTCCGATTTTTAAACCCTATCTGCGTGAGGTCTAAACTCAGCAGATTGAGAAGACTGGGTAAGAGGAGGTCTGAATTCAGCAGATTCTGTGGACAGTGTCCCAAGACACCTTTTAGAGAAGTTAGTCACCCTTTGGAAGAGATTATTTAAAAAAAAATTTAGAGTACCCAATTATTTTTTTCCAATTAAGGGGCAATTTAGCGTGGCCAATCCACCTACCCTGCACATCTTTGGGTTGTGGGTGTGAAACCCACGCAGACACGGGGAGAATGTGCAAACCCCGCACGGACAGTGACCCAGGGTCTGGATTCGAACCTGGGACCTCAGTGCTGTGAGGCATTGGAAGTGATAACTAACCCTTTGTGTGGCACGGTGGCACAATGGTTAGCACTGCCGCCTCACAGTTCCAGGGTCCCATGTTTGATTCCGGCCCTGGGTCACTGTCCGTGTGGAGTTTTCACATTCTCCCCGTGTCTCTGTGGGTTTCAGCCCCACACGCCAAAGATGTGCAGGGTAGGAGGATTGGCCACGCTAAATTGCCCCCTAATTGGAGAAAAAAAATAATTGGGTATTCTAAATTTGTAAAAAAAAGATAGGAAAATCCCAGCTATTGGAATTGTCCAGCTGTCAAGGAACTGTTCAGCTGTCCAGGATATGTCCAAGGATACTTGGTCAGTTGGCATGGATGGCATAGGGGCAAAAGATGGTGTCTCTGCCACACAACCCAAGGATGTGCAGGGTAGGTGGATTGGCCACGCTAAATCATCCCTTAATTGGAAAATAAAATAAAATTAGTGTGGTAAAACATTCAGTTTTGACTTTTCAAAGCAAAAATCAAAGTGCTCCTTGTTCCTGTGCACTTCCCACATTTTAATTCAACCATTACCCTTAACCCCTTTGCCCCATCTCCTCCTATACCCAGAGGCTGCATGGTGTGTAGCTGTTGCACGTTTCCATATCGTGGTGTTATTTACTTCAAACACTGCCTTCAGCTATCCCTGTGTGAGCGCTTACATTGGAAATACTACATGAAGTCATGCAGCAATGATGTGTTTTCCACCTGCTTTGTGTGAGTTGGGACCATCGACTGTTTATTTAATTCAGGCTTTTGTTTCCTGTCTGGTCGTTGGAAGGAAGGTAAATCAGACACAATGAACAATTGTTACTTCCTGTGATTGGCTGGCCTGAACTCTGCCACAACACAGCAGCCAGGACCATCCACTCCGTTTAATTGATGGCTTGCATCCTCATCTTGTACCTCCATTTTAATCAGCTGCATCTTGGATTGGCTCGTCACCAGACCTGACCTAATGGTGGTTTAATACCAAGGGCCTGAAGCCTTCGGCATGTCCGTTTCTTTTTGTGGTTCATTGGCTGCGAAGTGTCTTGGAGCAACCTGAGGTCATGAAAGTTGCTACATAAATGCAATAATCCCCTTCCATGCGCACCTCTTGAATAAGAAACTCACAATTCTTGTGGAGATCTGAAATGAAAGGAAAAGTGATTAAAATACTCAACAGGTTTGGCACCATCTGTGCAGAGAGGGAAACTGGATTAACCGGCTGGATTACGTGCCACAGCCGGAGATGCTTTCGAGTGGGTGGCACACAAAACAGGGTTAATGGGGGTGGGGGTTGGGCTTGCATTAATATAGTGCTTTACACAGCCACTGGACATGTCAATGTGCTTTCCAGCCAATGGAATGCTTTTGAAATGCAGTCAGTGTTGTAAAGTAGGTGGGCAGCACGATGGCGCAGTGGGTTAGCACTGCTGCCTCACGGCGCCGAGGTCCCAGGTTCGATCCCGGCTCTGAGTCACTGTCCGTGTAGCGTTTACACATTCTCCCCGTGTTTGCGTGGGTTTCGCCCCCACAACCCAAAAGATGTGCAGGGTAGGTGGATTGGCCACACTAAATTGCCCCTTAATTGGAAAAAATGAATTGGGTACTCTAAATTTTTTTAAAAAGTGTTGTAAAGTAGGAAATGCGGCAGCTAATTTGATCACAGGAAGGTCTTACCACAAACGGTGTGATAATGGCCCGAGCACCTGTTTTTGTGATGGTGCCTGACGGATAAGTCTTCGCAAGAAGTAGGGCAGCACGGTAGCACAAGTGGATAGCACTGTGGCTTCACAGCGCCAGGGTCCCAGGTTCGATTCCCCGCTGGGTCACTGTCTGTGCGGAGTCTGCACGTTCTCCCTGTGTCTGCGTGGGTTTCCTCCGGGTGCTCCGGTTTCCTCCCACAGTCCAAAGACGTGCAGGTTATGTGGATTGACCATGATAAATTGCCCCTTAGTGACCAAAAAGGTTAGGAGGGCTTAATGGGTTACGGGGACAGGGTGAAAGTGAGGGCTTAAGTGGGTCGTGCAGACTCGATGGGCCAAATGGCCTCCTTCTGGACTGTATGTTCTATGCTAAGAGCGCCTCTGCTTCTCCTCACGATATTGTCATAGGGTCTTTCTCATTTGCCTGAGCAGGACGGTGGGGTCCAGATGAACATCTCTTTTGAAAACGAATGGGAAGGTTTTCTGCAGGCGAAAGGCATTTGATGACAAACGACAAACATTAGTTTCTGGGGGTTATCATTGAGCAGAACCTGAACTGGACGAACCACATAAACACTGTGGTTACGAGAGCAGGTCAGAGGCTGGGAATTCTGGGAATCCTGCGGCGCGTAACTCACCTCCTGACTCCCCAAAGCCTGTCCACAATCTGCAAGGCACAAGCCGGGAGCGTGACGGAATACTCTCCCCTTGCCTGGATGGGTCCAGCTCAGGGAATGGCATAGCGGTATTGTCACTGGCCAAGTAATCCAGTAGCCCTGGGTCAAAATCCCCCCCAAGACAGCTGGGAAAATATGAATTCAATAAAAATCTGCTTGAGTGACACCTCATCCACCAACATTCCTCTTCCGAGTGCAACAACCACCAAAACTCCTGAGACAGCACCTTCCAAACCAACAGCCAGCGAATGGCAGACATATAGAACAGTGCAGCACAGAACAGGCCCTTCGGCCCTCGATGTTGTGCCGAGCATTGTCCGAAACCAAGATCGAGCTATCCCACTCCCTGTCATTCTGGCGTGCTCCATGTGCCTATCCAATAACCGCTTGAAAGTTCCTAAAGTGTCCAACTCCACTATCACAGCAGGCAGTCCATTCCACACCCTAACCACTCTCTGAGTAAAGAACCTACCTCGGACATCCCTCCTATATCTCCCACCCTGAATCTTATAGTTATGCCCCCTTGTAACAGCTACATCCACCCGAGGAAATAGTCTCTGAACGTCCACTCTATCTATCCCCCTCATTATCTTATAAACCTCTATTAAGTCGCCTCTCATCCTCCTCTGCTCCAAAGAGAAAAGCCCTAGCTCCCTCAACCTTTCCTCATAAGACCTATCCTGCAATCCAGACAGCATCCTGGTAAATTTCCTTTGCACCCTTTCCAATGCTTCCACATCCTTCCCATAGTGAGGTGACCAGAACTGCACACAATACTCTGATGTGTTGGGTGCTCTGGATCCGTGGAACACATACAGGTCACCAACACTTAAAATAGTGCAACGCTATTTTATTAAGTTAGAAACTGTTGAACATACTTTCACTGTGGGTTAACACGATGTTAGATTAAACTAAAGACCTATGCCTGTCCGAACCAGTCTATGCACTCAGCACATGGTGAGGATCTGTGCTGTAAGCTCTGTCCTTGTAAGAGGCTGCATCCGGAATGAGCGGGAACTCTGATGCCCCCTGTCTTTATAGTGAGTGTGCTCTCACTGGTGATTGGCTGCGGTGTTGTGTGTGTTGATTGGTCCCGCTGTGTGCCCATCAGTGTGTGTGGATCTGCACCATGATATACTGGTGTATATCATGACCCCATGACATCCCCCCTTTTGTAAAAGAATGTATGTGTGTGGCAATAAATAATGTATGGTGAGAATGTTCCTAACTACGTGTGGGGTGCGAAGACATATTTACAGGACTACGTACATGAGAACTAAGCTATTTACATGGGAAGGTGTTGTGCGTGTTGATTGGTCCCACTGTGTGCCCATCAGTGTGTGTGTATCTGCACCATGGTATACTGGTGTATATCATGAAATGCTCCAAATGTGGTCTCAGCATAACCCCGCGGCTCTTAAACTCAATCCCCTTGTTAATGAACGCGAACGCACTATAGGCCTCCTTCACGGCTCTATCCACTTGAGTGGCAACCTTCAGAGATCTGTGGACACACCACTGTAATATCCCGCCTGTGGGGAGGGGATGCTTGTCTTCCTCGTGCTCCTTGCAGGGTACGCGCTCCCCCACTGGGGCTGGGGTACCTCAATTACCCAATGTACATAAGGTCAGCCAGTAAGGCACCTATCAGGGAGGAATAGGGCAGCACGGTAGCACAGTGGTTAGCACTGTGGCTTCAGGGTCCCAGGTTCGACTCCCGGCTTGGGTCACTGTCTGTGCGGAGTCTGCACGTTTTCCCCGTGTCTGTGGGGTTTCCTCCGGGTGCTCCGGTTTCCTCCCACAAATCCAGAAAGACGAGCTGTTAGGTGAATTGGAAATTCTGAATTCTCCCTCTGTGTACCCGAACAGGCGCCGGAATGTGGCAACTAGGGGCTTTTCACAGTAACTTCATTGCAGTGTAAGCCTACTTGTGACAATAAAGATTATTCTTATATTATGTACTGTTTGTCGATAAAACATTGTTTTTACTTTTACTCGGTTTGGACTTCCCCGTCCTTATTAAAGCCACCACCTGGAGGTTCCCCTCCAAGTCACTCACCATCCGGACTTGAAAGTATATCACCCTTCGTTCACTGTCGTTGGGTCAAAATCTTAAACTCCCTCTCTAACAGCACTGTGGGTGTACCTACACCACTTGGACTGCAGCGGTTCAAGAAGGCAGCTCACCACCATCCCCGTAAGGGCAATTGGGAATGGGCAGTAAATGCTGGCCTAGCCAGTGATTAAATGAGTTGGTGATAATACAAGTAAAGAAACAAAAGATGAGTCCAGAGGAGGTGTAAATGTCAACGCCAGAATCACCACCAGAAGTTGCTGTCTGAAAAAATGATTAAGACCTGAAATTGTTGAACTATTGAGATTGGATATGTCTCATTAAAAAAATGAGCTATTGTTCCTGAAGATCTTATTGGGTTTAATTGAGGAAATATTGTTGGCTGACTCTCCAGTACAGCACTTGGGGACACCACCACTTTTTACATGAGACATTAAACAAAGGTCCTGTCTGCTTGTTCAGGTGGGCCTAATAAATACCATGGCAGTATTTGTTATTTGATAAAGAGTATTGAGCCCTTCTGATCTCCCTGGCTGAGGTTTACTCTTCAACAAGCATCATTCAGGCAGATTGGTCATTTATGCATTTACTCTTTCTGTGATTTTGTAGAGTTGTGTTTGTCCACAAAACACTCACAAATCCAGTTCAAAATGAATTCATTAGCTGTAAAACATGTTGGAACATCCTGGGAACATGACGAGTGCTGTGTAAAATCAAGGTCTTTTGTTGTTTTTACTGCTTTTAGAAGTAGCAAATGTACCTCCAACAATAGTGCCTACAAAACTGCATTTATTTCACACTCCATTGTGGGTATTCCTGCCTCGCTGATGTTGCCGACATTCTATTTTCATCCCATTAGTACAAATGGAGTCAGGACGGGGCCCCAGCAGAAACAGCCGCAGGTCAGGATAGTTCTGCAATCTTCACTCTTTCGAAGAGCTGACCAGTTGAAGATGGTGGAATGGCCTCTTTGTGCTGTACACACAGCACGGGCACAGAATTTACATTCGCAAGCACCTATCGATTTGAAACCACGAGCCAACATAGCTTCAGCAAAGGCTGCGAAAGACGGGTTGAAATCCACTCTCAAGTCATTTAATCCACTGTTGCTTTTTCCCATTGATGGAGTTTATATAAATGAGTGGGAAGAAAAAGCTGTTTGTTAAAGCATCTCAGTTTCCCAAGACTGCACGCAGTTTTCTAAATATTGGCACATTTGGATTATCAGTGTCTACACACACAATAACAAATGAAGGGGGTTTCCCCATTTGTCTTTAAATATGCGTGATTTAAGTATCCCATTGTGTCACTTAGGTTTACAAGTCAGTACTTAATCCTGCTGAAAATCAATTGAAATGGAAATTCAATAGTTTTCCTTGATGACACGGTATTCCAGAAAGAAAGTGAGTTAAAGGTGCGCCTTAGGTTGTTTTTATATAAATAAATAAATATATCTTCATTCAATTCTTCCACTGTGCTTTAGAGTTGACAGAAATTCAACACCTTTGTGAAGTATTTTAGGCATGAACATGAGGGGAGTATTTTTGCCTCAAGTCCTGAAATTTCTCCAGGGACAAGGGCTGGTTTTAACATGTAGACATAATAGTTTTTGTTGTTGCTTGTTCGCTGCCAGTGAAGATACATCTTCAGACTTGTTCATTGCTTCGTTTACAGCCCCACTGTGTACATGATGCAGTTCTGTAAAGGAGGTGTTACAATTGCAGCGAGGGGCTCATTTTGGCAGACATTGCGTGTGTTTCAGGCTAGACTGAAGATTGGCTTTGGGAGGAGAGGGGAAGGGGTTTGGGACATCACAGCTCAGCCTGATCTTTGCCTTTATCTGATGCCCATGCAAAACAAAGATTTGGAGCAGAGAATGCTGGCTGTTTTCTCCCCCCCCCTCCCCCCACCTCACCCCCAGCCCCAGCCCCTTACTCAGCACACAGGATCAACCGCAGCAACATCATTCACATCAACTCATTGATAGATCATGGAACAGCGAGGCTGTCAGGCACATTCCTCAAGCCTCCTTATCCCCAGTGTCCTGGTGAATATTTATTCCTTAATCAACATCACAAAAGCATCTTTGCTGGAGTTCTCCAGCCAATCACTGGTGACAGGATTCTCTGGCACCGGTTTCCCGGCTGCATGGGGTGGATTAAATGGAAAAACCCATTAACAGGCAGCGGGAGACGAGAATCCTGCCTCTGGCCAAATTCTCCATCCTCACTAGCAGCGGTAGCATAGCGGACTCGCAATGGAGAATACCGGCCGTTATCTGGTCACATTGCAGGTCGCGGGGGTTGCTGTTCGCTAATCGATTGTCGCATTTCCTGCAACAATGACTAAACTTCAAAAAATACTTCATTCGCTGTAACGCGCTTTGAGACGTTTGATGGTTATTAAAAGAATGACGATATAATGCATGACTTTTCCTACCAATGACCCACTGCGGAAAGATAAGAAAGTGGTCCCTTTTACTACTTGGGGTTATCTTGCTCCGACCTTCTTCCTCCAGCGCCCACACACATCAACCTCAACACAGCCGCTTCCAAAATCAGCTCAATGATCAACAGCATTATCAATGTCACATACTTGATTGGGGAATGGATTTTGGAGGCTGCACCTACCCCATTCTATACAAAGTGCACTCTTGTAGAGCACTCTACACCATAGGGAATGTTGTGGAATATTACGTACATTGCACATTTGCTTTTTAATTGACAGGTTGTTGGTAAAATCATATTAGTGGCTACTTCAGTCTCAGTCGAGGCAATGAAGATTTACCATCCCATGACCTAAACTTCTGTTAAGGTTTTGGGCACAATGTACCAGCCGCATTGCGCCTGAATGGTGGCGCAGCACAGCCGGTAGATGCCGGGGCATCCCTCTTCCGGGACCTCCCCAGCTCGTGAGATCGAACGGGAACTCGCAAGAGGTTGTGATCTGAATTTCGCCCCTTGTGGGCAGGATCAGTATTTGGAAAATCTGCATGTTAGCTTGAGACAGCGAGTCTCAGGTCGCCTTGGAGACCGCAGGGGAGCACCGTTATGTGCTGGTCCCCACAAACAGGGGCCAGACGGAATGGCACTTGGGGGGATCGGAGGCCTCCATGTGGTTGTCCTCTGGGTACATGCTTTATACAGTGAATGGTCGAACCTTCAAGAGTATTGACAGTCAGAGAGATCTAGGTGTACAGGTCCACAGGTCACTGAAAGGGGCAACACAGGTGGAGAAGGTAGTCAAGAAGGCATACGGCATGCTTGCCTTCATTGGCCGGGGCATTGAGTATAAAAATTGGCAAGTCATGTTGCAGCTGCATAAAACCTTAGTTTGGCCACACTTGGAGTATAGTGTTCAATTCTCATCGCCACACTACCAGAAGGATGTGGAGGCTTTAGAGAGGGTTCAGAAGAGATTTACCAGGATGTTGCCTGGTATGGAGGGCATTAGCTATGAGGAGAGGTTGAATAAACTTGGTTTGTTCTCACTGGAACGAAGGAGGTTGAGGGGTGACCTGATAGAGGTCTACAAAATTCTGAGGGGCATAGACAGAGTGGATAGTCAGAGGCTTTTCACCAGGGTAGAGGGGTTAATTATGAGGGGGCATAGGTTTAAGGTGCAAAGGGCAAGGTTTAGAGTAGATGTACGAGGTAAGTTTTTTACACAGAGGGTAGTGGGTGCCTGGAACTCGCTGCCGGAGGAGGTGGTGGAAGCAGCGACGATAGTGACATTTAAGGGGCATCTTGACAAATACATGAATAGGATGGGAATAGAAGGATACGGACCCAGGAAGTGTAGAAGATTGTAGTTTAGTCGGTCAGCAATGCTCTCAGTTGGAGGGCCGAAGGACCTGTTCCTGTGCTGTACTTTTCTTTGTTCTTTGTGCTGATGCCACTTTGGTGCCAGTCTGGCAATGCGAACATGCCCAGGTGGTACTGCCAGATGGCAGGGGAACTGCAGGGGGTCGCACCGGGGGACATGAGAGACCGGGCACCACTTAAAAATGGCGTGCTGTTCTTCTCCTGCACTGCGCGGTTCTGGTGATTGCAACACCTCAGTACAGGAAACAGGACTAAGTGCGGCCTTGGGAGGGTGTTCCGGCTGAGGCCTCAGATTGCAACATAGGCCCGTTGGATAGTATGGTGTTTCTTGGGGTTGCCAGCACCTGGAAACACTCGGCTAAGCGAGCTCGACATGGGACTCCGTTGCAATTTGGTTCGATCACACCCTTTATCTCTCATTTTATTTTAACAGCCTTGGGTAGTTAGTCTGGGGATATTCTCAGCAGTAAGTTTATCACACAGAATAGTTATTGTTTTGACAACACAGCAACATTAATCCAAGGTCACTGGCAATGCTCTCGGGTGGAGGTAAAAGATCCTAAGGCATTATTTGAAAGAAGGGCAGGAGATTTTTCCCCAGTGTCCTGGCCAATGTTCATCCCTCAATCAGCGTCGCTAAAAACTGACTATCGGATGATTATCCAATTGCTGCTTCTGGGATTTACCAGGATAGCTGAAATCCAGGGATCAATTACTTTTGAAGTGCAATCATTGCACGGTGGCACAGTGGTTAGCACCAGGGACCTGGGTTCCATTCCGGCCTCAGGTGACCGTCTGTGTGGAGTCTGCGTGGGTTTCCTCCGGGTGCTCCGGTTTCCTCCCACAGTCCAAAGATGGGCAGGCTAGGTGGATTGGCCGTGCGAAATTGCCCGGAAGTGTCCAAAAGGTTAGGTGGGGTTACTGCGTTGCGGGATAGGGTGGTGGCGTGGGTCAAAGTGGGGTTATCTTTCCAAAGGCTGGTGCAGACTTGATGGGTCGAATGGCCTCCTGCACTGTCAGGGGCCTATGATTCTATGACTTCTTTTATTCGTTCATGGGATGTGGGCATCGCAGGCTGTGCCAGCATTTATTGCCCAATGCTCATTGCCCTTGAGGGGGCAATTACGAGTCAACCACATTGATGTGGGTCTGGAGTCACATGTCGGCAAGACTGGGTAAGGACGGCAGATTTCCTTCCCGAAAGGTCATTCGTGAACCAAGTGAGTCTTTACGACAATCCACAATGGTTTCATGGTCACCATTAGGCTTTTAATTCCAGGAGCGAAATTCTCCTACCCACCCCGCCACATTTCTGCCCCGACCGGCCGGCGGGAGTCTCCGTAACACCGGCCGGTCAATGGGGTTTCCCACTGTGGGGCAGCCCCACGCCGTCGGGAAACCCCCGGGCGCCGGCAAAACGGAGACTCCCGCCGGCGGAGAATGACGCCCAAGATTTTTATTGCATTCAAATTTCACCATCTGCAGAGGTGGGATTTGAACCTGTGTCCCCAGAGCGTTACTCTGGTCTTTGGTTTACTAGCCCTGAGACAATACTACTCTGCCACTGCATCCCCATTGTCAAGATGGGGACAGAAGGAGGCTGCTCGGCCCATCGAGTCGAGACCAGCTCTTTGTAGAGCAATCCAGTCCCGTCCCCCCGCTGTATCGCTCTAGCCCCACAAGATAAATTCCTTCAAGTGCCCATCCGATTTCCTTTTGAAATCATTCATTGGGCTGGATTCTTCCGCCCTGCCCGCCCCAAGAACGCCACGGACGAGACGAGGACAACGGAGAAATCCATTGACCTCGGGCGGGATTCTCTGGTTGCCGGCCGGACGTGGACGGACAATCCTGCCCATTGTCTCTGCTTCCACCATCACTGTAGACAGCAGGTTCAAGGTTATTACCACTCACCACGGTTAAAAAGAAGTTTCCCCTCACATTTTCCCTTCATCTCTTGACCGAAACCTTAAATCTGGGCCTCCTTACTCACTGTACCATCAACTAATAGGATTTGCTTTTCCTTGTTTAACCTATCTAAATCTGCCATAATCTTGTTGGGCAGCACGGTAGCATAGTGGTTAGCACAATTGCTTCACAGCTCCAGGGTCCCAGGTTCGATTCCCCGCTGGGTCACTGTCTGTGCGGAGTCTGCACATCCTCCCCGTGTCTGCGTGGGTTTCCTCCGGGTGCTCCGGTTTCCTCCGACAGTCCAATGATGTGCAGGTTAGGTGGATTGGCCATGCTAAATTGCCCATAGTGTCCAAAATTGCCCATAGTGTTGGGTGGGGTTACTGGGTTATGGGGATAGGGTGGAGGTGTGGACCTTGGGTAGGGTGCTCTTTCCAAGAGCCGGTGTAGACTCGATGGGCCGAATGGCCTCTTTCTGCACTGTAAATTCTGTGAAATTTATGAAATCCTTTGCTCCAAGGAGAACTGACCCAGGCTTCTCCATGTCGCTAAAATCTCTCATTCCTGGAACCAATTTGATCCATAGTCCCAGTGCCCTCTCAAAGATCCTCATATCCTTCTCCTGAAGTGCGATGAACAGAACTGGATGCAATACTCTAGGGGCAGTTGAACTACAATTTATAAGTGTTCGCCATGACTCCCCTGTTGTGATGTTGGAAATGTAGCAGCCAATTTGTGACAAGCAATCAGCAATGAAACAACGAATAGACCGAGTGATTTTCCTGTTGGTGCTTGGGGATAAGTGTTGGACAGGAAATCCAAAGAAGAAGTCTTCTTAATAATAATAATCTTTATTGTCACAAGTAGGCTTACATTCACACTGTAATGAAGTTACTGCGAAAATCCCCTCGTCGCCACATTCCGGCACCTGTTCGGGTACACAGAGGGAGAATTCAGAATGTCCAAATCACTTTTTATGTCCAGTTGGGAGGGCAGACAAGGGCTTGGTTTAATAGGCAAATAATATTGGTCAGGATTACGTGCTCAACTCCCTCGTTGGAAGTTCAACGAGTGGCTACCCACAGCTGACTCTCCTGCACAAAATAACACAGCAAGAAACTCCGTACAGAGCCGGGTATCGCACCTCGGTCTGCCCTGGGCGTGTCTGCCTCTGCTGCCCACCGAATGGGGCCTGGACCATGTTGGGCTGAAGCTTACAGTTTATGTCCTCTGGAAGCTGACACTTGGTTAACCATTCAGCACTAATTGGTCGATACAAGTGCTGCCATGAAATGCTGAGCACTGCGCATATAGAGACAAGGAGAAGCGTGAGCCTCGTTAAAAAAAAATTAAGAGGCGGTGTTCAGTTTTATGTGCTCATTTGCAAATGTAATTTGTAGAGCAGCAGCTGGCTTGAATGCAAAAATCCATCCTCGATCAATGGCTGGATGCCGGACTCCAATATGTGCAAACATCTTGGAGTCCGTTTGGATTTACCGAAGAAGTCCCATTTCCTCAGAGCGTCATCTACTGAGTCCAGGAGAAGGTTGGAGTAGCTTCGCAGCCCATGCCCTCCGGGAGTGTCTCAACATTGTGAATGCTACTTCATCTGCGTGAGGAAGTGTCGCTAAACATAACAAAGAGATGCTCCCTTTTTTTTGACAGAACCATAGAATTCCTTCAGTACAGGTCTGCACCGACCCTCTGAAAGAGCACCCTACCGAGGCCCACCCCCCGCCCTATCCCCGCAACACCATTTAACCTACATACCTTTGAACATTAAGGGGCAATTTAGTATGGCTGATCCACCTGAACTGCACATCTTTGGGCTGTGGGAGATAACCCACACAGACACGGGGAGAACTTGCAAATTCCACACAGGACATTCACCCATGGCTGGAATCTAACCTGGGTCCCTGGGCTCCGTGAGGCAGCAGTGCTAACCACTGTGCCAGCGCGATGATTTGTGTCTATTTTCTTTCATTAAAAACATAAAGTGTCCTTGGCTTGAGGCAAGAAATGCTGGCTTGGTTTCCTGCTCCTGGCAACTGCATCATAAATTGCATTTAACAAATAATAGAATCAAACTGTGTGCGTGTGGGTGACAGGACAACCAGTTCTGAGCGCGCTCTCTCCAGTTCACTGACACTTTCCAGCAGGGTCCCACTCCTTTTTGTTCAGGAACCAGGGCTCCCTTATTGACTTTCCTCATTGCTACCCCAGGTTGGGGGTTGGCACAATTCGAGCCGAGTTAGCTTTGCCCAGGTTTAAGATCATCCAGTCTCAGGGTTAATGTAGGTCAGCAAGGGACAGCACGTGGCGCAGTGGTTAGCACTGCTGCCTACGGCACCGAGGACCCGGGTTCGATCCTGGCCCCAGGTCACTGTCCTTGTGGAGTTTGCACATTCTCCCCGTGTCTGAGTGGATCTCACCCCCACAACCCAAAGGTGTGCAGGGTAGGTGGGTTGGCCACGCTAAATTGACCCTTAATTGGAAAAAAGTAATTGGGTACTCTAAAATTCTTTAAATATATTTTGCAAGCTTCGCATATCAGGATGGAGGGTGACTTGTTCACTGGGCTGGTCAGTCCAATGTGTGGTCCGCAGAGTTTGCCACGTGCGGAGAAGATGCTGCTTGAAGGGCTGGGTGGAACCACAAACTCACACAGCGCAGAAGAGGCCCTTCGGCCCACCGGGTCTGCACCGATACGTGAAAAACACCTAACCTGCCGACCTAATCCCATTTACCAGCACTTGGCCCATAGCCTTGATGGGGTGGGTCGATGGGGTGTTTGGAGGTTTGTGCATTCGCTCCAATGTCATGACTTCCAGAATGATCAGTCAGATGAGTCCGTGGGGATGTCTGACCTCTTCCTGTGAAGCTTAGAGGACATCCCTGAAGTGTTTCTGCCGTGTTTCTGGCAGTCTCCTGTCGCAAGGAGTTCTCAGAAGAGCAGTTGCTTCTGGAGTCTGGTCTCGAGCATACAAATTACTCTACATTACTTCAGGCAATGCACGTCCCAACCAGGACACTGGGGAGGTGGTTTGTTATCCAGACATTGCCTGAACAGATTTCAAAGAAAACTGACTTTTATTCACTTAATCTTATTTACCAAGACTAAGATTTATGAAGACTTTGAGCAGATGGCTTTATTGTTGTTGTATGCTTTATATTTACAGTAATTAAGAAAGAAAATTACATTAATAAGGTTGCTACAGGTGTAACTTTCTCTGAGTCTTTTGGTATCAGGGACTTTGTTTGACTCTTTAATTCCCAAGATAAAGGCACTCAACAATTGACAGGATAAAACTTCTCTCTGCATGTTTCGGCGAGTCCTGTAGTGACTGTCTCCCACTTCAACTCGTCCTTCACCCCTGCATTCCCCCCATGCGACACTGCAAGGATTGGATTGGATTGGTTTTATTGTCATGTGTACCGACGTACAGTGAAAAGTATTGTTCTGCATGCAGCTCAAACAGGTCATTCCATATATGAAAAGAAAATACATAATAGGACAAACATAAATACACAATGTAAATACAGAGACACAGGCATCAGGTGAAGATGTGTGAAGAGATCAGATCAGTCCATAAGTCCATCAGTCTATAAGAGGGTCGTTTAGACGTCTGGTGACAGTGGGGAAGAAGCTGTTTGTGAGTCTGTTCGTGCGTGTTCTCAGACTTCTGTATCTCCTGCCCAATGGAAGAAGTTGGAAGAGTGAGTAAGCCGGGTGGGAGGTGTCTTTGATGATTCTGCTCGCTTTCCCCAGGCAGCGGGAGGTCTATGGGTCAATGGATGGGAGGCAGGTTCGTGTGATGGACTGGGCTGTGTTCATGACTCTCTGAAGTTTCTTGCGGTCTTGGGCCGAGCAGTTGCCATACCAGGCTGTGTTGCAGCCCGATAGGATGCTTTCTATGGGACACCTGTAAAAGTTGCTAAGAGTCAATGTGGACATGCCGAATTTCCTTAGTTTCCTGAGGAAGTATAGGCGCTGCTGTGCTTTCTTGGTGGTAGCGTCGACATGGGTGGACCAGGACAGATTTTTGGAGATGTGTACCCCTCGGAATTTGAAACTGCTAACCATCTCCACCTCGGCTCCGTTGATGGAGACAGGAGTGTGTACAATAATTGGATTGGTTTTATTGTCATGTGTACCAACGTACAGTGAAAAGTATTGTCCTGAAATCATTGACCAGCTCTTTAGTTTTGCTGGCATTGAGGGAGAGATTGTTGTCACTGCACCACTCCACTAGGTTCTCTACCTCCCTCCTGTATTCTGGCTCATCATTGTTCGAGACCCGACCCACTATGGCTGTGTCATCAGCAAACGTGTGGATGGAGTAGAAGAACAGTATTTTGTAATTCTTTGGAGTAGGATTTGAACCCACAATCTCCTCACTCAGAGACTGGCCCATCAATGATATTACTGCCTCCTGGAACCCACAAATTTAAAGATGGACTTTGACGTCAAGTAATTGCTATTTCTTGACATACGGTAATATTGCAGTTTTTATCACCGTGCTGTTGTCCTGCAATTTGGGTCTTGGATTTTCCCTTTTACTTTTTAACACTTGGCCCAATTCTCTCTTTTTTAAACAAATTTAGAGTACCCAATTCTTTTTTTCCCCAATAAGGGGCAATTTAGCATGGCCAATCCACCTACCCTGCACATCTTTGGGTTGTGAGGGTGAGACCCACGCAGTCATGGGGAGAATGTGCAAACTCCACATGGACAGTGACCCAGGGCCGGGATCGAAACCCGGGTCCTTGGCGGCGTGAGGCAGCAGTGCTAAGCACTGCACCACCGTGCTGCCCCTGGCCCAGTTCTTTTCATGGAAAAAAAATACAAACAGCTGTACGACTCGCCTTGATTGGTTTCATATTTAATAAGTAATATTTACTCTCAATAAAGGCATTTGTTACCAAAGACAGGTGATTAACATACCTACCCGCCCTCACCCATGCCATCCTTTGTGAGTTCTAAATATAATGAGGGACTACTCTTGTGTGTGTGGCTGCGTCTGAATAACATGTCTGCACACTGAGTTTTGCTGTCTTCTCTCGCCTCTTGTCCTTTTCCTCAGCTGTTCCATTGCTGCCTCACGGCACCGAGGTCCCAGGTTCGATCCCGGCTCTGGGTTACTGTCCGTGTGGAGTTGGCATATTCTCCCCGTGTTCGCGTGGGTTTCGCCCCCACAATCCAAAAGATGTGCAGGGTAGGTGGATTGGCCACGCTAAAAAATTGCCTCTTAATTGGAAAAAAAATAATTGGGTACTCTAAATTTAAAAAAAAAAAAATTCTCAGCTGTTCAGCAGGATAGGTGAAATTGGGGTTGAAGGGAAATCTAACTTTGTCACTTGAAGCCGCTCATTCCCTTGCCATGGGAGGTCCAGTTGTTGGGATATCCATACGTTAACACCACTGTGGTTGGCCCAGTGTTGCTCAGAGGGATTTCTTTGAACAACAGATCCTTTGAAGAAAGGACCCTATGAATTCTCGACTAGGAGAAGTTGAACAGTGTCACTGTGCAGAATATGCAGGGGCTGGTTTAGCACAGAGGGCTAAACAGCTCACTTGTAATGCAGAATAATGCCAGCAGCGCGGGTTCAATTCCCGTACCGGCCTCCCCGAACAGGCGCCGGAATGTGGTGACTAGGGGCTTTTCACAGTAACTTCATTGAAGCCGATTTGTGACAATAAGCTACTATTATTATATAAGCAAGGAGTAGTTCAAGGTCAAATTGAAACTAGTGCAACCATTAACTGAGAGCATTTCAGGCACGTTGGATTATACAGGTGGTACGGTGTCACAGCGCAGGCTACCTAACGCAACTTACTTGCCTATTGCTGTCCTTGGTAGAACATGGGGGGGGCCATTCAGACTGTTGAGTATATTCGGCCATTGATTTGAAACGTGGCTTGTGGTAGGGCAGAGTGGTGGTTGAGCGCGAGTTCATGCTCAAGGAGCAGCGGTAGGAGTGGTGGTTGAACGTGATTCCAAGCTTGCAGAACAGTAGTTGGTAGCGGCCCGTGGTATCCTGGCACTGCTCCTGCCACCCCGACAGTGCCAGCCTGGCCAGCTTGGTACTGCCAGGTCACAGGGGGCAGTGCTCTGCCATGTCCCCGACTACCCTGGAGATGAAATGGTCTTTGAGCCCCCGGCTTGTTCATCACGACTGGCCCCATTGGTGGAGACCAGCCCCGATTCCCGTCGGCCTCACACTGCATTTACCGGGCCGGTTAATCCTGGGAGCCAGGAGAATCTGGCTAAGACCCAGAAATGCATATTCCAGTGAGTTTAACTTAAATACCCGAATGTGGGCGTGAACCAGATTGCGTTCGGTGCTGCTGGCTGGGAGCATCGTGTTCCGTTTGGTGTCCAGCACCAGTCCCATTTAGGGGCTCTCCTGCGAGTGGTGGGAGGTGCGCTGGGTGCAACGCGGGGGATAATCGCCCCCCCCCCCCCCCATTTCTGATCTGATCATGGCCTGAATTTGCACATGTCAACAAGTGCTTTCTGACATCACTCTTGAACAGCCTGAGGGCGGGATTCTCCGGCCTCCCAGCCACGGGTTTCTCGGCAACAGGAGGTGGCAGTCACTGGCAGCAGGATTATCTGCTCCCGCCGCTGTCAATGTGAAATCTTATTGAAGGCATCCAACGCCACTCGGATGTTTGGAATCATACCTAACACAAAGGAAGATGATTGCGGTTAAGGGACACCAATCATCTCAGTCCAAGGACATTGCTGCAATTGGGCAACACTTGCTGAACAATCCTGAGTGTGCTAATAGTTACACTTACAGCCAATTTAAGATAACCAGCCAAGCCTATAACATGACTCCTTCGTACTGTCCAGTAACAATATACATTTATAGATAGGGACCTGTTCCCTGCACTGAAAAGGAATATGACCAAGCCTTCTTAGGTTGGCCATGCTAATACTGCCCCTTTGTGTCCAAAAATGTGCAGGTTAGGTGAGGTTACGAGGATGGGGCAAGGGAGTGGACCTAGGTACGGTGCTCTTTCAGAGGGTCGGTGCAGGCTCGCTGTGCCAAATGGCCTCATTCTGCACTGTACGGATTCTATGATTCTCCTGTCTATTTTTAATTATCCTGGAGTAAGGGGAGCCTATAGTTCCTCGTTGATTTCTCCTTGGCCACACCTCAGCTAATCAGAGTTGACCTAACAACCAATCAGCAACCTTTTCTCCTGGAGTATAAATTGTTGCGATTGTTTGAAATTTGGAGTTGTTGTGTTTGTCCTGATATATGCAAGTTGGGGAGGCCCAGCAACCTTTCTCACTTTTCAGTGGGATTGGCGTTCTATCAAGCAAGCGGAAAGTAATAGACCAGCTCATAAACACTATTTTTAAAAATAAATTTAGAATGCCCAATTTATTTTTTCCAATTAAGGGGCAATTTAGCATGGCCAATCCACCTACCCTGCACATTTTTGGGTTGTGGGGACGAAACTCACGTAAACACTCTTGGCCCATCAGGCCCGTGTCGACCATCCAAATACCCAGCTTCCGACTCGTATTCAATTCAGTTCGAGTGAGCGAATGATTGTGGCCACCTCAAAAAAGGGCACTGACCCTCATTTGCTCCTTAGATAACAAAGTTTCCCTCTTGCCACCCTCCCAAGAAATGCCAATATAAAGGACCCCAAAACAGCCCGTGGGCCCTTCCTTGTTTTGGAGCAGAACAAGAAAATTCTTCCCTTCTGCATTATCTGGTGCTTCTGATGTGTCGCAAGTTATCTGCACCAATAAGGTGTTTCTTTGACTCTGTGATTGCTCTGCGAGCATTGGGGATCGGTGCTTTCTGTTGCAGTTGTGAGCTTTTTAAGGTACATTCTAGGGGATCTTATGGGGGAAATTAAATTTGAACCTGTATGTGCAACATGTGGGGCGAAATTCTCCGGAAATGGCGCAATGTCTGCCGACTGGTGGCCAAAACGGCGCAAATCAGTCGGGCATCGCGCCGCCCCAAAGGTGCGGAATGCTCCGCATCTTTGGGGGCCGAGCCCCAACCTTAAGGGGGGAGGCCGGCGCCGGGCGAATTTCCGCCCCGCCAGCTGGCGGAAAAGGCCTTTGGTGCCCTGCCAGCTGGCGCGGAAATGACATCTCCGGGCGGCGCATGTGAAGGAGCGTTAGCGGCCGCTGACGGCATTCCCGCGCATGCGCATTGGAGGGAGTCTCTTCTGCCTCCGCCATGGTGGAGACCGTGGCGAAGGCGGAAGGAAAAGAGTGCCCCCACGGCACAGGCCCGCCCGCGGATCGGTGGGCCCTGATCGTGGGCCAGGCCACCGTGGGGGCACCCCCCGGGGCCAGATCGCCCCGCGCTCCCCCCAGGAGCCTGGAGCCTGCCCGCGCTGCCTTGTCCCGCCGGTAAGGTAGGTGGTTTAATCTACGCCGGCGGGACAGGCATTTTAGCGGCGGGTCTTTGGCCCATCCGGGCCGGAGAATCGCGCGGGAGGGCCCGCCAACCGGCGCTGCGAGATTCCTGCCCCTGCCGAATATCCGGTGCCGGAGACTTCGGCAACCGTCGGGGGCGGGATTCACGCCAGCCCCCGGCGATTCTCCGACCCGGCGGGGGGTTGGAGAATCTCGCCCGTGAAATCTAGTTGGCTATCTCTGTGGAACGTTTGTGCAGATAAACATGATGGTGTGTTAACAGCCGCCAGCTCTATATTCCCAGAATGTTACAGAAAGTTTCTAATAATGACACCACTGAGGAAAAATGGGCTTTGCCATCTCTGGGCCTTGTGCATGCTCCACTCAAGATCTGATTTATTTCCCAGATCTCTAGCAGTGTGTGATGTGGGTCGGAGATTCTTTCCTTAAATGTGCGTTCTGCAGGTTGCAGATTGATTTTTGTATTCAGGCCTGTTGCGGCTATATTTTAGCAGGTATATTTATACACCACCTTTCGTGACCTCGGGATATCTCAGAGCGCTTTGAATCGAATGGAGGACTTTTGAAGGTCAGTCGCTGTTTCACACCAGAAAATGCAGCAGCTAATGTACGCTCAGCAAGCCCCCACAAACAGCTATGACATATACGACGGGCCGAAAGGCCTTTCCTCTGCTGTATGATAGGCTCATCGATTTTTCATGATGTTGGTTCACATACTGGCCAGAGCAGAACTTAACCTCTCTTCGAATAATACCCTGGTATCTCTTACACCCACTTGCGAGGGCAAACACCTCTCATTGAAATGGTGGCACTCCCTCTGTGCGACACTGAGAGTGTCAACCGAGATTTTGTGTCAAGTCCGAGACTGGGACTTGAACCCACACACATTTCACTCAGAAAGGAAAGCTACCAACTGCAACCAGAGCTGACAGTGTCAAGGTGTCTCAATAATAAAATGCTTTCGGAGGGCAGCATGGTGGCGCAGGAGGTTAGCACTCTGCCTCAAGGCGCCGAGGTCCCAGGTTCGATCCCGGCTCTGGGTCACTGTCCGTGTGGAGTTTGCACATTCTCCCCGTGTCTGTGTGGGTTTTGCCCCCACAACCCAAAAGATGTGCAGAGTAGGTGGATTGGCCATGCTAAATTGCCCCTTAATTTGAAAAAATGAATTGGGTACTCTAAATTTATATTTTTAAAAATGCTTTTCGAATATTATTGCTTCAGCTACAAAGGGCAGCAATGAGTGAGACTAAGTTGGCTAATATCCTTATAAAGCAAAGAGGTGGCAAAATAGGTTCCTTTTCATTTTATCTTCTCAACCTATGTTTCCCAGCAATAGTGTGTGTTCCAGAGTTTGCATCAATTACCAACCAAATCCCCTCCCTTTTGTACATTATATTAACGATTAATTGGCACCGTGTAAATTATTTTTTCATGAAAACCTATTATGCAAAATTTAATTATAATCTAAAGGTAAATGGATTATCCTGTGAAATGAGGAAGAGAAGATTCAGAGCTTTTTCATTTCAAATTCCTGTCGTCTGAGACCATTCAAGTTCTTAGCGTCACTGACGTTCCCAAGCCTTGCAATCGTGGCCAACAAAAGTGTTTGTTAATCTCGCCAAATTCTCTCCTTTTTTTTTGACAAACCACCCAATGAGCTTTATCCTTTTTCACACTTTCTCAAACACGCTGCAGGCTGAATCGAATTGTGGCAATTTGTTGCTTGCCTCGACTGCGGTTCTACAGGCTTTCCAGCTGATTCTGAAAGCATTCGCAATCTGTGAGAAGAAAGAATCGAGGTGGGGGGTGGCGATGGGCGGGGCGGAAAGATATTTCTCTTTAAATCAGCAATCCTGTCACACAAATCCATTACAGTACACTTCCAAACAATACAGAGATCCCAGAGCACATAGATTTGTGCATCAGCATTTAATCTATAAAGAGATCTGATGAGAAATGTCAAAATGTATTTCAGCATTGATCGGTTAATCTGTAGAAGAAGCTGAGGGTGTAACCATTTGATGGTTAGTGCAACATCGGCACGGTAGCACAGTGGTTAGCACTGTTGCTTCACAGCGCCAGGGTCCCAGGTTCGACTCTTGGCTGGGCCACTGTCTGTGCGGAGTCTACACGTTCTCCTCGTGTCTGCGTGGGTTTACTCCGGGAGCTCCGGCTTCCTCCCACAAGTCCCGAAAGACATGCTTGTTAGGTGAATTGGACATTCTGAATTCTCCCTCTGCGTACCTGGACAGGCGCTGGAGTGTGGCGACTAGGGGCTTTTCACAGTAACTTCATTGCAGTGTTAATGTAAGCCTACTTGTAACAATAAACATTATTATTATCATAAGCCTTGCATTGTTGGGACATAGCGGGACTTTCAACTGTTACCTACCTGTGCAGGTGAGGTGTGTAAAGTGACAGCTACCTGTGCAGGTGAGGTGTGTAAAGTGACAGCTACCTGTGCAGGTGAGGTGTGTAAAGTGAAAGCTATTATTCTTCTCTTCATTCGGTGAACTTTGCGAATTGACCAGTTCCTCTTTGACAAAGTTATTTGACAATTTTGCAAGCATTTCTCTTCATAAAATCTTCAGGAGTCCCAAGAAGGTGATATATATAATGTAGGTATATTTGGAAAGCAAAGGTAAAGGCTGCGAAGCAGCATACTGCACATGGGTCCCAGCTGATCCCGATCCAGGCCGACCTTTAAGCATTAAGTTCACAAGCTCCAGCTGCTAAGCCTCTGCCCGTCAGCGGGGGAGCTCATATTCCACCAGCCGCACAAGGTCCATTCGGTCACCCAATTAGATAGGATGCTCTTTCCAAGAGCTGATGCAAACTTGATGGGCCAAATGGCCTCCTTCTGCACTGTAAATTCTGTGATCCCTGTCTGTCCCCATGGGAAGATCCATTGGGTCATCCCCGTCTGTCCCCTTGGGGAGATCCATTGGGTCATCCCCGTCTGTCCCCATGGGGAGATACATTGGGTCAGTCCCCATGGGGAGATCCATTGGGTCACCCCCATCTGTCCCCATGGGGAGATCCATTGGGTCATCCCCGTCAGTCCCCATGGGGAGATCCATTGGGTCATCCCCGTCTGTCCCCATGGGAAGATCCATTGTGTCAGTCCCCATGGGGAGATCCATTGGGTCATCCCCGTCAGTCCCCATGGGGAGATCCATTGGGTCATCCCCGTCAGTTCACATGGGAAGATCCATTGTGTCAGTCCCCATGGGGAGATCCATTGGGTCATCCCCGTCAGTCCCCATGGGAAGATCCATTGGGTCATCCCCGTCAGTTCAAATGGGAAGATCCATTGTGTCAGTCCCCATGGGGAGATCCATTGGGTCATCCCCGTCGGTCTCCATGGGGAGATCCGTTGGGTCATCCCTATCGGTCTCCTGAGGATTATTATACTTTTTCTCTCTTTCATTCTCCTCTGGCTCAGTGAGATTCAGGTTCTCAATCTTCAGATCTTTGGGCCCATGGGCAGAATGTCCCATGAGGTAGTGTGATTGGAGAGCAGGATTTGCTCCCTTTTCTTTCCATCTCTGCTGCGACTCTGCCTCAGTATTAGAATGTGGATGTTTAGGATAGTCCCCAAAGATTCTCGGTTATTGGTATGTGGGACCTATGTTCCCTCAGACGGTTCTCTAACACTGGCCAGGATTGCCAGCGGAGAATTTGAGGCTCCATTCACTGCTGCTGGACCAGAGAATCCCGTCGGTGTGAACGGACGGAGAATTCCGGCAACTATATCTGAACAAATTTCAGAAGAGGTTGTTGCCCAGTGTGTTCCATCCACTCCCTCAAGGGTCTAGCACATGACTGACTGATGTCAGTGACATAACATCATCTACGTCACTCATTAGTATATTCATTCTATTAACCCTTTATTCGACAGTTGTGACTTAAAGCATGATTCAGCTTGATGGTGAAACTGTCACCATTTTGAATGATTGGTAGCAAACGTCTCCCAGTCATGGGAATGTCAATATAGTCGCACTTCAAGAAGCTCTCCAAGAGTGGCGTTGACTGGTTTGCTTTGTCCTTCTCTGCAATGTTGGCCATTCTAGAGTTGGGAAAATGGGACTTTGCTGGGGAGGTGACTTTCAGCAAGTCGTACACAGTCCATTGAAGTTGATTTTGGAGGAATTTAGCCTGAATGCTTGTGGGGCTGGCTTCAGGAAGGACACTAGTGTTTGTTCAACAGTCTTCCAATTGAATTGGGAGGATACGGAGCCCGGAAGGGGAGAAGGTTTTTGGTTAGATGGGCAGCATGGCCGGCGAAGGCTTGGAGGGCCAAAGGGCCCCTATGCTGTACTTTGCTTTGTTCTTTGTATACCCATTCTCTGGTAACCACTGAGTTCACTGATCACCGTCGTGCTGATGGTAACATTGAGCTGCGGCCATGAGATGTGAAAGGCTCAGGTGCAGAAAATTTAGACCATTGTGTCAGTAACAGGCACTGTCCTGGCTCTGGTCTCTGCCTCCTGTCTTCAACTCTTCACATTGTCTTCAGCTTTCCTTTGAAAACAATGGCCTCTGTCTCAGGGACTACCAAGACAATGTGCAACTCTCTGGCAGCATGGTGGCACAGTGGTTAGCAATCCCGGCCTTGGCTGACTGTCTGTGCGGGGTTTGCACTTTCTCCCCGTGTCTGCGTGGGTTTCCTCCGGGTGCTACGGTTTCCTCCCACAGTCCAAAGATGTGCAGGTTAGGTAACTTGGCCCTGATAAATTGTCCTTTCGTGTCCAGGGATGTGCAGGTTAGGTGGGGTTTTGGGGACAGGGCGGGAGAGTGGCCCTAGATAGGGCGCTGTTTCAGAGGGTCGGTTCAGACACGATGGGCTGAATGGCGTCCTTTGGCGCTGTAGGAATTCGGTGATTCTTCCTACCAGCCCCCTTGTCAGTTTCTTTGTGAATGTTTTAAATTGTGGAGCTTCTGTCATTGATTTTAAATCAGAGTCTATCCCTGTTAACTCTCTCAAAACCAGCCATAAGTGTCTTGAAGAAATCTCTATTACCTTTCCTGCTCTTGTTGATTAAGCCTGATCTCTATCCTTTGAACCTTGTCAGAGTCAGAACATGGGGCGGTATTCTCCAATCCCGCGGCAGAGTGAACCGCCGTGGTAAACGCCGTCGCGTTTTACGACGGCATGAATGGGCCACTCCCATGATTAGTTCTGGCCCCGACAGGGGGCCAGCACGGCGCTGGAGCGATCCACGCCGCTCCAGCTGCAGATCCCGGCGCGAACAGTGGCCTCCTTCAACCCGCCGGCCCCGACGCAACAATGGCGCAGGGCTACAGGGGCCGGCGCGTTGGAAAGGAGATCCCCAGCCACAGAGGCCGGCCCGCTGATCGGTGGGTCCCGATCGGGGGCCAGGCCACATTGGATGCCACCCCCCCCAGGGTCGGACCCCCCTCCACCCCCCACAGGCCTCCACCCGACTCTTACCGGCCGAGGTCCCGCCGGCCCAGAACAGGTTAGAACGGTGCAGGCGGGCCTCGGTCGCTCGGCCCACCCGGGCCAGAGAATCGGTGGGCCGGCGCGTGGAGCGGCTCGCGACCAGCGACGCGGCAACCACGCCAGTGCCGATGACTGCGGAGAATCGCGGGGCGGCGTGGACCGTACGTGGGGATTCTCCGGCCCGGGGCTGACAGAATCCTGCCCAGAATCTTAAAAAAAAATTTTTTTTTTTAAATTTAGAGTAACCAATTCATTTTTTCCAATTAAGGGGCAATTTAGCGTAGCCAATCCACCTACACTGCACATCTTTGGGTTGTGGGGACGAAACCCACACAAACACGGGGAGAAGCGCAAATTCGGGATCGAACCTGGGACCTTGGCGCCGTGAGGCAGCATTGCTAACCACTGTGCCGCCGTGCTGCCCCCAGAAAGAACATTAACAAACCAGGGTGACCTTCATTAAATGACTTGGCCAGTGTGAATGACAGACATTCAGGTGAGATGTCAGAGGTCATGGAGCCAGGCCCTAACAAGACGTCAATGCTTTTCCACTCTCGAGGTGTCTCAAAGCTTTGCTTTATACTTTTGAAATACAAGTCACTGTTCTCCTGAATTTGGGGCTGGATTCTCTGGACACCCAGCCGCTTGCTTCTCGGTGGCGCTCCAGTCGCTAACAGTGAGATCCTCTTTTCCTGCCGCTAGTCAATGGGATTTCACAATGAAGGCAACCCATGCGCGCGGCCAACGGGAAATTAGAATCCCGACGGTCAGAGAACGCCTTTCTAACCCCACCAGTGAATGATGAAAATACAATTAATATCAAACACTGAAAAGGCCTTTTGCAAAGCGATTCTAGCAAACCTGAAGGTTCGAGAGAGAGAGATAACCTGGAAAGAGTTGGAGGTTAGCAATAGTAACCAGTGGAAATCAACGAGGATAAGTGCTGAGACCTCTGCTAGTCATAACATTAATGGTCCACAACAGGATGCCACAGCAAAAGGGCAAGGCGAGGCATGCTGATATAGAATTGCTCAGTGAAGCTAAACCCATGACAAGGATGAAAGATGTCATTGAAATGAACTCCCTGAGACTTTGAGCTTTGCCAAGAATCTTACCATTAGTACTGGACTAATGGTAAGATTCTTGGCAGTGTGGATGAGCAGAGAGATCTCGGTGTCCATGTACATGGATCCCTGAAAGTTGCCACCCAGGTTGAGAGGGTCGTTAAGAAGGCGTACGGTGTGTTAGCTTTTATTGGGAGATGGATTGAGTTTCGGAGCCATGAGGTCATGTTGCAGCTGTACAAAACTCTGGTGCGGCCGCATTTGGAGTATTGCGTGCAATTCTGGTCGCCGCATTATAGGAAGGATGTGGAAGCAGTGGAAAGGGTCCAGAGGAGATTTACCAGAATGTTGCTTGGTATGGAGGGAGGATCTTACGAGGAAAGGCTGAGGGACTTGAGGCTGTTTTCGTTAGAGAGAAGAATGTTAAGAGGTAACTTAATTGAGGCATACAAGATGATCAGAGGATTGGATAGGGTGGACAGTGAGAGCCTTTTTTCCTCGGATGGTGATGTCTAGCATGAGGGGACATAGCTTTAAATTGAGGGGAGATAGATATAATACAGACGCCAGAGGTAGGTTCTTTACTCAGAGAGTAGTAAGGGCATGGAATGCACTGCCTGCAACAGTAGTGGACTCGCCAACACTAAGGGTATTCAAATGGTCATTGAATAGACATATGGACGATAAGGGAATAGTGTAGATGGGCTTTAGAGTGGTTTCACAGGTCGGCGCAACATCGAGGACCGAAGGGCCTGTACTGCGCTGTAATGTTCTATGTTCCATGTTGGGCTAGGATTGATGAAATGAAATGAAAAAATGAAAATCGCTTATTGTCAAAAGTAGGCTTCAAATGAAGTTCCTGTGAAAAGGCCCTAGTCGCCACATTCCGGCGCCTGTTCGGGGAGGCTGGTACAGGAGGCTGATGCGTGCTTAATTCTGAGAGCTGGAGAGTTTTCTAAACTGAACGAGCACCAGAGGACACTCCAATAGACTTTAATTTGCTTTCGAATGGAATTGAAAGCAGAAGTGAAGGAGATTGAAGTTACAGTGACAAATACAAAAGCCCCAACTTGCTGCTGAGTAATTCACCTGGGTTTTATTGATGATATTCAGGCAGTCTCTCACTTCATGAAATAGAAAATGTTCTCTGAATGACAGGAATGATATGTTATAATCACATCCACCATCACCACAACCTTCAGACAGCTCCTTGTCCATCTACACTCTGTCGAGGAGGCAAACCCCTGAATCATTCAAGAGACAGTTAAAGCCAGCAACGGAAAAATCCAACATTTCCAATTTGAGGAACAGGACCTGCTGAATGGACCCTTTTGTTTGTATTGACCTTTTGTGTCAAAATCTGAACATAAGAACAGGAGGAGTAACAGGAGGAGGGGGAATAAGAGTTGGAGGAACTGGGGGGCGGGGGCGCAGGATGAGACCATTTAGTCTTTTGAGCCTGCACTGACATTCAGATGAAGAAGAATTGCATTTATATAGCACTTTTCAGGAGCACTGGATATTCAGGGGCAGCACGGCAATACAGTGGTTGGCACTGTTGATTCACAACTCCAGGGATCCGGGTCCAATTCCCAGCTTGGGTCACTGTCTGTGCGGAGTCTGCACGCTCTCTCCGTGTCTGCGTGGGTTTCCTCCGGGTGCTCCGGTTTCCTCCCACAAGTCCCAAAAGATGTGCAGGTTAGGTGAATTGGACATGATGTGTTATGTACTCTGGGATAACACAGGCTGCAACCCGATGCAGCTTTGACCAAAAGATACTCCAGACTTTGAAGTAAGTTCAGTGTGATTTATTGAACCATTAGCACAGTTCTCTATGAGTTCGACTCTCCTGCTAATCTTGCTATAGTAACTCAGTCTAACTAACCAGTCTGCTCTAAGCCACGTGGTGGGTGTGATGCTTCTGATCTGACCCTGTCCTTCTCTCTAAGTGTCGCCTGTGGAAGGAGATAGAGCATGTGTGCCCTTTCCTTATATATGGGTTGCCCCCTTGTGGTAGTGGGACCTCTGGGTGTCTTGACTGCCCATTGGTCGTGTCCTATTCTATGTGTTCATTAGCTGTATGTCTGCATGTCATGACATCTCCGGTGCTCCCTCTAGTGTTTACTTAGTTGTAGTGTATTTACATTAACCCCTTGTGTATATACAGTGATGCACATCACCACATCCCCCTTTTTTCATGTTACACATTTCTGTACAGTGTTCAAGAAAAATTGAACAAAAACAGGTAGACAAGTGATGACATGTACAAGTCATGATGACAGTGATGATTATGCAATACCAAATGATATTTATGAGTCAAAAGTTCATGAATTTGTCTGGTCAAGTGGCTTTCTTGTTTTGTGATTGAAGTGTCGATGTTGATGTTGTCATTCCCTTGTGAACACCGTCAGTGTCCCTGTGCTTAAGGAACCAATAAGTCATCAGGAGGTGTTCAAATGGTCAAAGCACTTCGTTGTCTGATTTGGACTCTTTTTTTTTTCGATGCTTGTGGTAGCGATTCTTGATGTCGTCTTTCCTGTCTGACCTGGACTGGTGTCTGTGTTTGCAGTAGTAATGTCGTATGTCAGCTGCCTTGAAAGCTGGTTTGCTTGTTCGTAGTGGAGCAAACTTGAATCGGTGAGATTGGCTGTCATGCCATGGTATGTCTGTACTCGTGCCAGTGTTAGGAGCTGAGCCGTTACATTGTCCTGCATGGGCAGAGTTGTACCATGTCGTACCAGTTGTTGTTCCATTGTTGTTGTTATTGATGTGCTTGTTGTTGTGTTTGTTGCGCTCAATGACCACCCCGAGTGGACAATTCGAGTCCTTCACAAGGTTACTTGTGTCAGTGCCCTTTGTGGCATCTGCTGTTTCCTTGAGCGTGCCGTCTCTGATTCCTCAGCGCTCCCCGTCTGGAGTAATGTCCGGTTCACTGGAATCATCTTTGGCTTGTCGATGCTCCCCGTCTGGAGTCCTTTCGGGTTCACCTGAATCAGCTTTGGTTTCTTGATGCTCCCCGTCTGGAGTCATTTCAGGTTCTTGTGGAGAGGCTCGAGTAGATGAGGTTTGAATTAATGTGGTGTCACTGCTGTCACTAGTAGCCTCACTTTGACTGTCGAGTGCCTCTGTACATACTAGCTGAGATCTGTCAGTCTCGCTGAGATGTCGCACATCCTGTGCGAGATTCTCCGACCACCCACCAGGTCGGAGAATCGCCGGGGGCTGGCGTGAATCCCGCCCCCGCCGGGCAGCGCGGGCAGACTCCGGGGTCCTGGGGGGGTGGCGCGGGGCGATCTGGCCCCGGGGGGTGCCCCCACGGTGGCCTGGCCCGCGATCGGGGCCCACCGATCCGCGGGCGGGCCTGTGCCGTGGGGGCACTCTTTCCCTTCCACCTTCGCCACGGTCTCCACCATGGCGGAGGCGGAAGAGACTCCCTCCACTGCGCATGCGCGGGAATGCCGCCAGCGGCCGCTGACGCTCCCACGCATGCGCCGCCCGGAGATGTCATTTCCGCGCCAGCTGGCGGGGCACCAAAGGCCTTTTCCGCCAGCTGGCGGGGCGGAAATTCGTCCGGCGCCGGCCTAGCCCCTTAAGGTTGGGCTCGGCCCCCAAAGATGCGGAGCATTCCGCACCTTTGGGCCGGCGCGATGCCCGACTGATTTGCGCCGGTTTGGGCGCCAGTCGGCGGACATCGCGCCGTTTCCGGAGAATTTCGCCCCTTGTATGGGAATTGTGAAGCGTTTGTCACTTGTTGCACATACAGTGGGTAGACCTGCAGTGTCTTCTTGTCGGTTAGATGAGCTGGGGAGACTGTCAGAGTCTTTTGATGGCTCAAATAATCTGGGTAGACTGTCATAGTCTTTTTGTTGTTCACGTGAGCGTGGGAGACTGTCATAGTCGTCTTGCTGTGCACTTGAGCGTGGCAGACTTTCATCGTCTGCTGCTGGTTGCTCAGATAAGGTTGCTAGACCTTCGTGGTTTTGTTCAAGCAAGGGCAGCGCTCTGGAGTCTTGCGTTGCTTCCATTGTGGAGTCTGTCAACGAGCTCGCTGTGGAGGCTTGTATCGCTTTCTCTGTGGAGTCTGGCATCGTTCCCTGTGTGGAGTCGTGCAGTGGTCTTGCTGTGGAGTCTGTCATCGCTTTCTGTGCGGAGTTGGGTTAGGATGTCGGCTGTGCTGGGCTGAGGATCCTCAAATCCGAAGAACTCGTCCATGTCTGTGTCGGATGCTTCAATGTGCAACACATCTCGTTGCGGTTCGGATTTGGCACTGAGGTCGCCACGTCCAATGATGAAATCATCATCTGAGTCGTAGTCTTCAAGGACTAAATCATCTCTTAGGGTGGTGCTAACTGCTTGTTGCAGGGTTCTGCGGAGGTTACTTTCAGCTACTGGTCGAAGTTCAGGCATTGTGCTGTCGTTCCAGGTGAAAGAATTGTGTTTTCTGGCTGTAAATTTTTTTTCACTATTTTCGGACATTTCCCCTTTAAGTGGGCGTGGTCCGGGACCTCTGATGGCATGCCGCTTGTGACGTAGAGCGTAGGAATGGACTGCGCATGCGCAAATCACTTTTCCTTTACTGTGCGCTCTTTGCGCAACTGCGCATGCGCGGCTTCTCGCGCATGCGCAAAACACTGTTTTGCCGGTTCGCGTCTCCTTGGGAACTGCGCATATGTGGCTCTTTGCGCAAGATGGCTGCCAATCAAAACTGCCGTTCGCCGCTACTGCAAGCCTACCTTTGCCTCGTGCTGAGTATAGGCGCCAGTTTTACCGATTTCTGTTGTGTTCACCTCGCAATAGTTTTCAAACTTGTCCAGGACTGTCTGGTAGTCTCTCTTGTCCTGCCCTTTGGAGTACTTGAAGGAGTTGAAGATTTCTGTTGCACTTTCACCCGCAGTGGTGAGCAGA
Source organism: Scyliorhinus torazame (assembly GCF_047496885.1). NCBI lineage: Eukaryota > Metazoa > Chordata > Chondrichthyes > Carcharhiniformes > Scyliorhinidae > Scyliorhinus > Scyliorhinus torazame. The sequence continues at coordinate 317,068,049 of NC_092713.1, read as the reverse complement.
AGATCTATCTTCTCAGCATCGGCCACGCCATCTAGGTCGGATGCGACCATGTAAATCTCAAATCTCTGCTTGAATGCATTGAGATTGCCGTGGTACCTGAGCTACTGAGGAACCGTAATCTCGATCATCTTGCCTGGGTGCTGTTGCTGGTAGTCACGGATCTTGCTGAGTTGAACTATGTAGATTCAACAGGCACTACTCGTACGGTGATGTGTTATGTACTCTGGGATAACACAGGCTGCAATCCGATGCAGCTTTGACCAAACGTTACTCCAGACTTCGAAGTATGTTCAATGTGATTTATTGAACCATTAGCACAGTTCTCTATGAGTTCGACTCTCCTGCTAATCTTGCTATAGTAACTCAGTCTAACTAACCAGTCTGCTCTAAGCCACGTGGTGGGTGTGATGCTTCTGATCTGACCCTGTCCTTCTCTCTAAGTGTGGCCTGTGGAAGGAGATAGAGCACGTGTGCCCTGTCCTTATATATGGGTTGTGTAATGCCCCCTTGTGGTAGTGTGACCTCTGGGTGTCTTGACTGCCCACTGGTCGTGTCCTATTCTATGTGTTCATTAGCTGTATGTCTGCATGTCATGACATCTCCGGTGCTCCCTCTAGTCTTTACTTAGTTGTAGTGTATTTACATTAATCACATGTGTATATACAGTGATGCATATCACCACAGGACATTCTGAATTCTCCCTCAGTGTACCCGAACAGGCGCCGGAGCATGGCGACTAGGGGCTTTTCACAGTAATTATTATTATATCTCAAAGTGCTTCACGGCCAATTAAGTGCAGTTATTATTGCAATGCAAGAAACAAACAGATTATGGTTGTACATAGAACATAGAGTACAGAAGGAGGCCATTCGGCCCATCGAGTCTGCAATGACCCACTTAAGCCCGCACTTCCACCCTGTCCCCATACCCAATAACCCCTCCTAACCTTTTTGGACACTAAGGGGCAATTTATCACGGCCAATCCACCTAACCCGCACGTCTTGGACTGTGGGAGGAAACCGGAGCACCCGGAGGAAACCCACGCAGACACAGGGAGAACGTGCAGACTCCGCACAGAGAGTGACCCAAGCAGGGAATCGAACCTGGGACCCTGGCGCTGTGAAGCCACAGTGCTAACCACTGTACTACCGTGCTGAATGTGTGTGATCTTACTCTCTGTGCTGAATTCTACAGGGTCGGGGGGGGGGGGGGGGGGGGGCTGGGGGGGGGGGGGGGGGGGGGGGGTGGTATGGGTTGTATGACTTATTGCCATTTTACAAAAGTTGATTGTGAACCAATTGACTTGGCACCTTAGGGAGGGGACTGAGGTGGGTGGGGGGGCGCGAGATGGGTTTTGGGGACAGAACAGAGCGGGGGTATAATGCGGCGACGGTGGGGGGGGTGTGATGTGCCCCCAGTGTGCTTTCTTTCCTGCGTTTTCACCTCAGATGGTGAAAAGGTTGACTTTCACCCACCTGCTCACGCCAACCATACTTTGTATTTTTGGTAATATTTGGGTCAATTGGCTTGTTAACGAGCTCAATTGCCTCTTAATGATTAATTTTAATGGGAGCGGGCTGCCGATTTGTCTCCTTTATGGGAAACCGATGTGTTGATGTTGGAATGTTACACTGCAGCTGTCCAAACCTGTCCTGTTAATGTAAAATCCTGGTCCCCTACGTGAGCCTGTGTCCATTTTCTGAAATACCTTTGGCTGACAAAGATACCAATCGATTGATCCGACCTAATTTTAAAATTGCCGACTGACCTTTTATAGCGACTGCCAATTGTGGAAGACAGTTGCAGATCTCTCCCACCATTTGTGCACAGAAGTGGTTCTGAATTTCTCTCCTGAAACGTCTGGCAGTAATTTTTCTCCCAAATCGCGAATTTCTGCCGAGCCAAACTTGGAATCGTTTTAATCTCTTTCCCCCCCATCCTTTGTTTTTATAAATTTGGAGTACCCAATTCATTTTTTCAACAAAGGGTCAATTTAGTGTGGTCAATCCACCTACCCTGCACATCTTTGGGTTGTGGGGGCAAAACCCACGCAAACACGGGGAGAATGTGCAAACTCCACACGGACAGCGACCCAGAGCCGGGATCGAACCTGGGACCTCGGCGCCGTGAGGCAGCAGTGATATTCACTGCACCACCGTGCTCACTCCCTTTCCCCCCATCTTGTTTTCTCGCCTGCTCTTTCTCCCTGTTCAGTGCTGAACCTTCTCCCTTCATCTCGATATCTCCCAATTATGTAAAAAGAATCCTGAAAATTGAATATGAAATGAAGCACTGGGAGTAGCGAAATAGAACCTTTATCAGTAAATGGGTTTTTGCTAAGAATCCTCGTTTCTTTTTTTTGTCTTTATAATGAAGTCATTTTTTAAACCACACTTACCAAATTGTTTTTTTTTTTGCAGTCAGTTTGCTTATAGCTGATCTTCATACATGGTTCACAGTTGTAGGATTTAGAATTCAAGCTTGCGAACACATGTTTAATACTCCTGCTTAAAGAAGGCACTTACGTGGTGCCTTTCACATTCTCAGTGTGTCCCAAAGTGCTTGACTGGCAGCACGTCACCCTTTGGAAGCAGACACACTGTTTGGGATGTCGGGATGGCGTCCTGTGTCTGCACTGCAACCTTCCAGTCCTGGGCAACCTGAAGACCACTCTTGGCATGGTCATCTCAGGTAGCCCTCCCTGTTCAAGATCTCTATCCTGGCCTGACCTGTTTAAACTCTGAAGTGGCCTTCTCACTCTGAACTGCTCTGCCTGACAGCTGATGAGCAGATCAGAGGGTCCAGCGAGGAGTCGAACCAGGAACACTCTCCCTTTCCTCACAGCTGCCCCCTGAGCCTATGCTTTTGAAACTGCTGCTTAATGAGGTGTCGGAGCCTTCCGAGAAAGTCCTCAACACTTCAAAAGGCTTGAAATCACCCAAGGACCCTTTGAAATGCCTTGCATTCATTTGATTTCACAGTGCTGTACCTTTAACTTGCCTTTGAATGACAGCTAACTGGTTTAAATACAGCTGCCAGGCCCTCTGTTTATTTATCTTTCCCTTCACCTGGAATGCACCTCAAGTACCCTCCATTGATCCAAATGCAATGTTTATAAACATTCTTGTTATGATTGACAGATGCTGGCCACTCCAACGATGCTAAGTACTTCTGCAGTTAGAAAAGAGCAAGTGAGACCACTTCGCTTTGAGACGGTTGTTGCGTGAATCAAGGTGAATGGTATTGATACTGTGAATGGAGCCCATACCACCTCTGTGTCCACTGTCAACACCCAGCTCAAAGTGAGGAGCACCATGTTTAAAATGCAAAATGAAGGACCCTCTACTCTGACCGAACAACGTGCTTTCCAGTCACACTCAGAAGAAGACCTCATCCTGCAAGAAAGTCCTTTGTCTGTTTCCCCGGCCACCTTCAACTTTGTGAAATGACCAGTTTGAACCGTTTTAGCTCTGCTGGCTGGCTGTGGCTCACACACGTCACGTGACGTTCATCACTTGGGTCGTACCCAATTACCTTTTTTTTCCAATGAAGGGGCAATTTAGCCTGGCCAATCCACTTAACCTGCAGATCTTTGGGTTGTGGGGGTGAAACCCACGCAGACACGGGGAGAATGTGCAAACTCCACACGGACAGTGACCCAGGGCTGGGATTCGAACCCGGATCTTAACGCCGCAGTCCCAGTGCTAACCATTGTGCCACATGCCGCCCCTTACTTGGGTCTGGGTTGAGATCAGAGGTTAAATCCTGGCCTTGAGTTGAAAAACAACGTCCACCATGTGACGTTAACCATAGACCTGGTCAGAATGGAGCCCGATTTCATCCGCCCGCTGGGCGCACAGTTTGTCCAGGACTGTTACGGTGAATGGCCCACTCCCAGTGATGCTCAGGCAACTCTCACTCTGCTTTGAGCCTTTAACTGAGCCCAGTCCACTGCCAGAACCGGGGAGATGTCACAGTAACCCACGCAAGTCAGGATCTGACGATGTCAAGAGGACTAAGTTGGTGTGCTAGTGAATGGGGACCGGTTTAGCTCAGTGGGCTGGACAGTTGCTTCGTGATGCAGGGCCAGCAGCGTGGGTTCAATTCCCCGTACCGGCTGAGGTTATTCACAAAGGCCCCGCCTTCTCAACCTTGCCCCTCGCCTGAGATGTGGTGACCCTCAGGTTAAATCACCACCAGCCAGATCTCCCCCTCAAAGGGGAAAGCAGCCGATGGTCATCTGGGACTATGGTGGCTTTACTTACCAGTGAATGGATCATGCACTGAGCATACCTCGTCCATTGGAATTTGACAATGAGTGACCTAATACCCAGTCACTGATGGGATCGTTGGATAATGTAGATAAAAAGTCACCTGTCATCCTTCTGGAGTCAGGACGAGCAAGCATAACCAAAACTACAACCAATGCCCAACCTTTTTAACCTTCCCGAGGGATCCCAGCTACCCCTCCCCAGTGTACACGCTGAGAATTGTAACAATCTAGCGATTGAGATAAGGCATCCATACTTCCAGACTCCTTGACCTTGTTGACTGATGTTTTGGGGTTTAAGTGTGACTGGCAGTAGACAGGAATCATGGGGGATAAGGAACAACAGTTGAAGAGCTCTTAGCGATTTCAGGATCCATTGCTAAGGGGATTGTGCATCAAGCAGCAGTTCCTCAAACAAACCCATTGAACCTTGTTTGAGAACAGGACAGTGAGAAGTTGGGGGAGAGGACGGGTCGGGATACGTGGTTGGGGGAGTGGGGGGGGGTTGATGGCAGCGTCGGGGATGGAGGGAAGGAGTTGAACTTTTCTATGATGCACAGTATGGTTGCATAGTTTGCAAACATTCACTACATGAATCCATTGACGTGTCGTGACCGCGCTAAGCTGATGGGTTGCTGCAAACGCCATTGGAACTGTGACTCCCACCCTGCCATTCCCCCACCGCTACCCCTCCCATCCAGCAGTGACAAGAGGTGGGAGAACATTATCAGGGAAGGATAGGGTGCAAAATGCTGTAAAGTAGACACTCTACAACTCTGGGATTGCAAGTCATCTATCCGAAGCTGATTGACTGTGAAATAAACATTAATAAAAACCGCAATACAGCTCAAACACAATTGTCCATGGATCAGAGGGTGAGAAATTGATCTTTGGATTCTGTCTAATGAGAGAGATTCAGCAGGTAGATGCAATAGAAGAGCTGGGAGGCGTTTGTATCTGAACGCTCATCCACAAAGCAGGTTCATTGCAACTTATCAAAGGCAAACAGCAGTTTGCCCTCAAGCACAATGCAATAATGCATGAACTAATGTGCACTGGGGGGGTCCGTTTCCCTTGTACAGGTTTTCTCAAATTTGTTGTTGGGTTGAAAATGAAAAAATGAAAATGAAAATGAAATGAAATTAAAATCGCTTATTGTCACAAGTAGGCTTCAAATGAAGTTACTTCATTTGTGAAAAGCCCCTAGTCGCCACATTCCAGCGCCTGTTCGGGGAGGCTGGTACGGGAATAAATAAATAACAACATCTTTAAAAAGGGTTTATTTGTAATCTCCCATCTCTTTCTTCCGCACTTTCTGTCTCTCCACCCCCACCAAACCGGCCCCTGAAGATGTTGAGTGTAACTGGCTCTCTCGGTGTCAGTTGGCCTGTGGTAGGTTGCCCATATTGTCATTCTTGTCCAGTCTGGGTGTGAGTAGAGGCGGAGACTTTCCGCTGACTATTTGACTCTGGAGGGCAGCGCAGCGCAGCCACACCAGATTATTTCATCAAGTGACTGACAGGTTAGTGAATAGTGATTGGGGGGGGGGGGTTGAAACACTGATTGATTTTATCCCACCCCCTCTCTTATTGAGTGAGACCATGGCCCCCAACCTCCAAGCCCTACCTTTCAGCAGGGGTGGGCATTGTGGCAGGGAGGGGGCCCTCCGCTGGATCTCGGTATCAGGCTGCCCACTCAAAATGATGGCCCGATACTGGATGCCGACGGAATCTGGCCAGCTGCCCCACAAGCATAAATTAGCACAGGTGAGGATGTTATGAACTGTTTTAATATTGAAGTGCCCAATTCTTTTTTTAATTAAGGGCCAATTTAGCGTGGCCAGTCCACCTACCCTGCACATCTTTGGGTTGTGGGGGCTGAAACCCACGCAGACGCGGGGAGAATGTGTAAACTCCACACGGACAGTGACCCGGGGCCGGGATCGAACCTGGGTCCTCATCGCCGTGAGGCAGCAGTGCTAACCACCATGCCGCCTAAATGTTATGGTTTATCGGGGGTTTTTGGTTGTCTGCGATGCAACCTTGCATTGGTATTTAGTGTCTGGATCTGCTGGAGATACAGCCTTGTGCTGGGATATGTAAACATGGCCAACACTTCTAAAGAAGGCAATGATAAAATCTTGCCATTGCACACTACCTGAAGTTGCCGTGTGTGTGGTACAGGCCCAGTTGACGTGCTGCTTTCCCCACTCTGATTATTAGCTGTGTAATGACAAACATTTCAAGTCAAAAATGCTTCTTAATGAAAATTGATATGTGGGCATTTGCTAATGAATGAATGAATGACTTGAATTTATGTAGCACCTGTTCATAGTTCAAGATATCGCCAAGTGTTCTATAGCCAATTAAGCACTTGTAAAACACGGGTTACTGTTGAAATGTAGGAAAAGTGACCAATTTGTGCACGGCGGGATCCCCACAAGTGCTAATGACCAGGGAATGTGCTTTTGGTGATATTGGTTGAGGGAGATTGCTGGCCAGGACAAGAGGGTGGACGTCTTTGCTGTTCTTCAAAGTAGTCCATGGGATCTTTTGTACCGATTTTGAACATAGGAACTGGGAGAGGCCCATTCAGCCCCTCGAGCCTGTTTGCCATTCAGCTAGATCATGGCTGACCTGCGTCTAAACTGTGTCTACCTGCTGTGCTCTTGTAACCCCTCAGACCCTTGCATGACGCAAATTGAATGCTCTCAGTTTTCAATTTTCCAACTGACCCCCCCCCCCCCCCCCCCCCCCGATTCCGATGTCCGCTGCACTTTGCTTGAAGGTGTGCTTCCTGACGTCACCTCTAGATGACCTGCCGGAGATCAGTAACCCCACCCAGAGTGGGAAATTCAAACCTAGAAACACTGTACTTTGGACAGGTCATTTCCCACCCTGGATATTGAGTTTGACGCAAGCGGAGGATATTATCATGGTCGTCAGCCTGAGAAATCTATGGCAGCCTATCCAGGGATGGAAGCACAGTCCCCAGATTGAGTTACGGTCATGCATTCCTCCCTGAAAACGGCAAGAGCTTCAAGATGGATTTCCCCCATTTCTATCAGGATAGTTGACCGCACATTACGTGCCAGGGCTTTCAGTTCACAGGGTTATGTGAAGGGTAGAGAGCTGCCCAGGATTTGTCCACTACACAAGTTACCTGGGAGAAAACAGAAAATGTTTTCAGAAAAATGTTCCGGGTTCTTTCATTCTCAATGGTTTTCTTTTTTAAAATATATTCAGAGTACCCAATTATTTTTTTCCAACTAAGGGGCAATTTAGCATGGCCAATCCACCTACCCTGCACATCTTTGAGTTGTGGGGGTGAAACCCACGCAAACACGGGGAGAATATGCAAACTCCACAGGGGCCGGGATTGAACCCGGGTCCTCGGTGCTGTGAGGCAGCAGTGATAATCACTGCACCAATGTGCCGCCCCTATGGTTTTCTGCATTGCAGCTACAATTCGCAAGACAGATCTGGTTTGTTCAAACCCTGATTCTTCATTTTTGAGAAACCTTGAAAATAAAGACTTGCTTCTCCCCATGTGTGCGTTGATCTTACCCCAAAGATGTGCAGGGTAGGTGGCTTGGCCACGCTAAATTACCCCTTAATTGAAAAGAAAGAATTTGGTACTTTAAATTTTAAAAAGAAAGAAGACTTGCATTGATATAGCTCCTTTCACAACCTTGGGACGTCCCAAAGAGATTGACAGCCAATGACCTACTCTTGAACTGTTGTGAAGTAGGAAACATTGCAGCCAATTTGCACAATGCACAACCACACAAGCAGCAATGTGGTTATGACCAGATATTTTTGGTGAAGTTGATTTGAGGATAAATATTGACCAGACCCTGAGGAGATCTCCCTTCCTTTTCTTCAAAATAGTGGCATAAAACCTTTTATGTCAACCTGTGCAGGCTGACTGTGGAGACGATTTTCAGCTCGCAATCGTCATCTCCAGAGGGATTGTGTTTCCGGATTTTCCCCGCCTTTCGCCGGTGATGTCACGAGGTTCACGCCCGCAAACGGCAAGAGCCTCATTTAAATGGATTTGAATACATTTCAATCTTATTTTTTTTTTTTTCATTGAACAATGCCAATATTTTACTTTGCACACACAAGGATGAAAATACTCGCAACCACTGACATTTTGTAAGAACATCTCAAATGGTATCTAGGCCAAGATTAGTGTTTCCAGTCTTACAGAATGGACCTTGATGAAAATTAAGGTGAATCGGCGCCCTCGGCGCCGGCGTGTCTGGCGCGGCGGCAGTCGCGGGCCACGCTACGTGGCCAGTCCGTCGATTCTCGGCCCGGGATGGGCCGAGCCGCCGCAGTTAAAATGTCGAGTCCCGCCAGCGCCATCTGTCATGATATCCACATCAGCATATCATGGTGCAATCACACACACACTGATGGACAGGCAGATGGACCAACCAACACACACACAACATCGCAACCAATCACCAGTGAGAGCACTCGCACTATAAAACAGGGAACACCACAGTTCCCGCTCATTCTACCAGGAGATAGCTCAGAGCACAGAACTCACAGCGCGCCACTCAGACATACACCATGTGCTGAGTGCCTCACTAAGATAGTGATAGGGCTGGGTCCACAGGTTAGCTGGTGAAGCACGAACCCAAGCAAGTAGTTAGTTGTTACAGTTGTTTAGACAATAAAACAGAGTTGTACCATCTACAGCCGTGTTGGATCATTTGTGCATCAGAACACCCAACACGACATGATACCAGTAGTGGACGCAAACCAGCGACTGTGAGACCTACCTGCACCCTTTCAGAAATCCGCCATCCTGCTCCATGGAAACCACCAGCTCGCCGCAGCCGCTCCGAATCGCTGGTAATCTCGGCGTAAACTGGAAGCTCTTTAAACAGAGCTTTCAGCTCTTCCTGGAAGCCACAGACAGGGAGAATGCATCGGACACCAGGAAGATCGCCCTCCTCCTCTCCACGGCGGGGCAACACGCCATCCACATCTATAACTCTCTGGCATTTGCGGAAGGCGAGGACAAAACAAAATATAAGACGGTGCTTCTGAAGTTCGAGGAACACTTCAGCGTGGAAGTCAATGAGAGCTTCGAGAGGTACCTCTTCCAGCAGCGCCTGCAGGGTAAGGATGAGCCTTTCCAATCTTACTTGACACACCTCCGTATCCTCGTGCAGTCCTGCGGCTATGGGGCCACCTCTGACTCCATGATACGGGATGAGATAGTTTTTGGGGTCATCTCGGACACCCTACGCCAGCAGCTCCTTACAATAAAGCGCCTCACCCTAGCGACTGCCATCGAGACCTGCATTCTCCATGGGAACGCGACAAGCCGGTACCCCCAAATCCAGGCGGCCGAAACGCCACAGCTCAGTTCCTACGAGGCGGAGCGGGTCCAGTCGATCGAGCTCCTCCCGGCCCGCGGCCCGGACGAGGGAGGCCATTTTGCGCGCTTTCCGAGGCCCCCCCCGCTTGTATGCGCCAAAAGAGGGGACGTTGACGCAGAGGGACGTGATGCGCAGGCGCGCTCTACGCAGGACCGCACCGCACATGCGCGGTGGTGCAACGAACGCCATGACATCACGACGTGCGGCAACTGTGGCTCTGCCCACTTAAAGCGGCAATGTCCGGCCAAAGCGCGACAATGCCTCCGCTGTGGCAGGATGGGTCACTATGCTGCCTGCTGTTGAGCAGCTCAACCTGCCGACTCCCTACAATTCCGCCAGCCTCGCAGGGACGTGCAGGCGATTCAGCCCCCCTACACTGAGCCATATCCAGATAGTATGCAGACCAGCGATACCGAAGACAGGGAGCCCTTCCGCGTTGTGGTAATCCACAAGAACCGGATGTCCCCAAGTCGGAACCACCAGCCGCTACCAGTGCACAGCATTGATCCGGGCGATGAGTGGTGTGCCACCCTAATGGTCAACCGATCCCAAATCACTTTCGCCTGGACACTGGTGCCTGCGCCAATCTCCTCGCATGGTCAGCCTTCCAGACCCTGAAGGTTAAACCACCGATTCTGCCATCCCACTGTCAGCTGGTTGACTACAATGGAAACGTCATCCCGGCCACGGGGTCCTGCCAGCTCGATGCTACATACAACTCACACAAAGCCACATTATCATTTGAAATCGTAGGATCCTCGAAGGACTCTCTGTTAGGCGCACAGGCGTGCAAGATCCTCCACCTCGTTCAGCGGGTACACACTCTGTATCCAGAAGGCACGTCCGATTTCCCGGATGCAGACTTCAGGGCGCAGCTCCACTCGCTCCTCGCCCACAACCAGGAGGTTTCCGAGGGCATGGGCACACTGCCCTACACTTACAGAATACGGCTCAAACCGGACGCCACCCCGGTCATTCACGCACTTCGTAGGGTCCCAGCACCACTCAAGGACCGCCTCAAGCAGCAGCTGCAGGACCTGCAGGACCAAGGAGTGCTTTCCCGGGTCACGGAGCCAACGCCATGGGTCAGCTCCATGGTGTGTGTCAAGAAGCCCTCCGGCGAGCTCCGGATCTGTATCGACCCAAAAGATTTGAATCACAACATTATGAGGGAACACTACCCCATACCCAAACGAGAAGAAATCACGAGCAAAATGGCTCGGGCAAAATTATTCACCAAGCTTGATGCCTCAAAGGGCTTTTGGCAGATTCAATTGGATCAGTCCAGCAGGAAGCTGTACGCATTCAACACTCCATTTGGCAGATCCTGCTGCAATAGGATGCCATTCGGCACCATTTCGGCCTCCGAAGTGTTCCATCGCATTATGGAACAGATGATGGAGGGCATCGAAGGGGTACGCGTCTACGTAGACGACGTTATCATCTGGTTCACCACACCACAGGAGCACATCAGTCGTCTCCAGCGTGTCTTTGCACGGATACGGGATCAGGGCCTGCGTCTTAACCGAGCCAAGTGCTCTTTTAGCCAGACTGAGCTAAAGTTTTTGGGGGACCACATCTCCTGGTCGGGTGTGCGGCCGGATGCCGACAAAGTGGCAGCCATCGCAGCCATGCAGCAGCCGTCAGACAAGAAGGCAGTGCTGCTCTTTCTCGGGATGGTCAACTTCCTGGGGAAGTTCATTCCTAACCTTGCTTCGCACACGACTGCTCTTCGCCACCTGGTCAAAAAGACAACGGAATTCCAGTGGCTGCCCGCACACCAGAGCGAATGGGAGGAGCTCAAGGTCAAGCTCACCACCGCCCCGGTACTGGCGTTTTTCAATACCACATGGGAAACAAAGATCTCAACTGATGCCAGCCAGTCCGGCATTGGGGTGGTACTCCTGCAATGGGACGACACCGCATCATGGGCTCCGGTTGCCTATGCGTCGCGGGCCATGACCCCCACAGAACAGCACTACGCGCAGATTGAGAACGAGTGCCTAGGTGGCTCAAGGGGCAGTGCCCACAATTTTACAACGTCCGGGATGACTTGGCCGTCATTGATGGTGTCCTCTTGAAGTTGAATCGGATCGAGATCCCACACAGCATGCACCGGCTTGTCCTCGAACAACTGCACGAAGGCCATCTCGGAGTTGAAAAGTGCAGGCGGAGGGCCCGAGAGGCTGTGTACTGGCCGGGCATCAGCGACGACATCGCCAACATGGTGCTCACCTGCCGCACCTGCCAGGGGTTTCAGCTGGCGCAACCCCCTGAGACCCTTCAGCCCCATGAGTTGGTCACGTCCCCCTGGGCGAAGGTGGGCGTGGACCTCTTTCATGCGCTCGGCAAGGACTACATCATTCTGATTGACTACTTCTCAAATTATCCGGAGGCCATACGCCTGCATGACACAACGTCATCAGCTGTAATTCGGGCATGCAAAGAAACCTTTGCTCGCCATGGAATTCCGCTCACCGTCATGTCTGACAACGGGCCTTACTTTGCGAGCCAAGAATGGTCTTCCTTTGCCACTTCATACAACTTCACACACGTGACGTCCAGACCCTTGCATCCCCAGTCGAATGGCAAGGCGGAAAAGGGCGTCCACATTGTGAAGCGGCTCCTCTGCAAGGCTGCTGATGCCGGATCTGACTTCTGTTTAGCCCTGCTGGCCTATCGCTCGGCCCCACTGTCCACGGGCCTCTCGCCAGCCCAGCTGTTGATGGGTCGCACCCTCAGGTCCACTGTGCCGTCCATTCATGTTCCTGAACCCGACCATGCTCCAGTATTGCGAAGGATGCAACAATAGCGTGCTCAGCAGAAGGTGGCACATGACGCTCGGATGACTGATCTTCCTGCCCTGGCACCTGGAGACAATGTCCGCATACACCTACCGGAGGGTGGCTGGTCGGCAACCGCCGAGGTTCTCCGCCACCTGACTCCCCGCTCATTCCTGGTTCGTATGCCTGATCGCTCCATTCGCCGCCGTAATCGGTGGGCCCTTTGTCTAGGTCCGCGCTCGCTACGAGATCATGCACTGGTGCCATGCCCTCCTGATGTCGACTTTGTTGAGCTTCCTGACACTCTGCCTCTTCCTCTATCGCCCGTTGCCAGCCGGTGGATTCTGACCCACCCTTGAGGCGGTCAACTCGAATTCGTCGCCCACCTGAGAGACTGGACTTACGAGTCTGTTCACACACTGGACTCACTGAATTGTTTTACAGTACTGTTAACGAGTTTCTTTTCTGATCGTTCATTGTTCCAGAAGTTTTCTCTCGTCGTTTGCTGATTGCATTTGTTCTGTTATTGGTACAACCTTGTTGTTCTTTGCACCTGACACCTTCCTCTGTATATAGTTTAGCCTCATGTACATGTTGTAAATATTGCACACACATACTCAGTACACATTTCTATTTATTAGCATGTAGGCACATATCCTTTGTGAAAGGGGGGGATGTCATGATATCCACATCAGCATATCATGGTGCAATCACACACACACTGATGGACAGGCAGTTGGACCAACCAGCACACACATAACATCGCAGCCAATCACCAGTGAGAGCACACGCACTATAAAACAGGGAATACCACAGTTCCCGCTCATTCTACCAGGAGATAGCTCAGAGCACAGAGCTCACAGCGCGCCACTCAGACATACACCATGTGCTGAGTGCCTCACCAAGATAGTGAAAGGGCTGGGTCCACAGGTTAGCTGATGAAGCACATACCCAAGCCAGGAGTTAGTTGTTACAGTTGTTGAGACAATAAAACTGAGTTGTACCATCGACAGCCGTGTTGGATCATTTGTGCAGCAGAACACCCAACACAATGAGGAGAGATTTCTTCAGCCAGAGAGTGGTGGGTCTGTGGAATTCATTGCCACAGAGGGCGGTGGAGGCTGGGACGTTGAGTGTCTTTAAGACACAAGTTGATAAATTCTTGATTTCTCGAGGAATTAAGGGCTGTGGAGAGAGCGGGTAAATGGAGTTGAAATCAGCCATGATTGAATGGTGGAGTGGACACAATGGGCCGAATGGCCTTACTTCCGCTCCTATGCCTTATGGTCTTATGGTGTTATGGACACCATCCACATCTGCTCGTAGCCGGTCGGAACTCTGCGTGCAAGGGTCGGGTGGCGGCCTGTGGGGCGGGAGGGGGGCTCCGACCCCGGGGGGGGGGGGGGGGGGGGGGGGGCACCGATGTGGCTTGGCCCGCGATCGGGGCCCACCGATCGGCGGGCCGACCTCTATGTCCCCCGGCCTCTTTTCCTACGCGCCGGCCCCTGTACTCCTGCGCCATGTTGCGTTGGGGCCAGTACGTTGAAGGAGGCCACCCCGCATGCGCGCATCGGCGCCAGCGCTGCTACGCATGCATGGATCCCGTGGGGCACAGTTCGCGCCGGGATCGGCAGCTGGAGCGGCGTGAACCTGGAGCAGACTTACTCCTGGTCGCGGCCCGTTGACGCCGTCGTAAAACACGACGGGGTTTACGACGCGTAGACACTCTCCCGTGGGATGTCAGAATCCCGCCCCCAGTCTGTGCAGCTGGAGAGCAACATGCTAGTTATCAGCCTGAACCGGACTCTTTTCCAAATTCTGGTATGATTCTGCCCAGTTTAGTCTCCCCTTTGAAAGGTGGCGCCTCCGCCATTACTGGTGTTGGTGTGGAAGCCTGGATTTTGTTCTCAAGTCTCCTGAACCTACAAACCTTTCACCCAGAGACAGAGAGAGACACTGACTGAACCATGTCTGACACCTCTATGGAGTCCATGTCATAGGTAGAGAATAAGAGAAGTTGAGATGAAGAAGTTAGTTTGCAGTAAATATTCAAAATCCTCAGGATGTAGGACAGCTATATTGAGCAGGTGAATTACCCAACAGTTTTGATACTCTTGAAATGAATGAATCAAAGTAAGAGATGGTTGACTTGAGAAGGAAGAAATTACCTTTTTGACACTGTTTTGAAATGATGTAACATTTTGCCGAGTTCAATTATTTGCATTATTATTGCTTCTTCAGATGACACAGCCACGGCCATTCTGACAGGTGTATCAAGGTGCTGCCATGAAACATACGGGAAAAAGAAACTCATTTAGGAAATTCAAGAGCAAAATAGTGTGGTTAAAAAAAACTGGAAGTGGTGGAGGCTGGCAGGGAGGAAAGACCCGGTTTTTGTGGTGTGGGTTGGATGTGAAACAGCCGCAATAATTTGCCATGATGTGTAATGTGTCTTTAACGTTGCGGAATGTCTCACGGTGCTTGACGGAGGTGGAATGATTGAATGTGTAAGTGCAGGAGAAAAACTGTTTTGCCAGCCGGTATAGATGCTGCAGCTCAAGCAGCTCAGAGAGGCGATACGGAATTAGAGCAAAATGTTTGCGTTGTCAGTGCCTCTGTAAAAGAGGCAAGGGTCATTGTCAATTTACATCATTGGGAGCTGACCACCTGGAAGAAGGTTAACGGCTGAGGGTCAATCGTACTCTGTTTCTGAGCGTAAATCTTCAAAGGTGCGACCTTTGTCAGACCTGTGGGAAGGTTCAGACATCCCCATCACTCTCACCGGTGCGTGACCACATTCAGTCCACAGGCTGAAGTTAACACATTCCTTCTCTTGCTCTTTCATTAACTTGGTAACCTTGGCAACCTTGCCGCAGATTATTCTCTTTTGTGGAGTTGATTGTGTTTAAATGACTCCTCTTTGTGGGTTAGCTTTTTGTGAAGGCGAACCCATTCTAACAGACATGAGAGGTACAAGCAGGTTCGAGCGCAGCGAGAGCTGTGTGGGGAGATTCCACCCCATTACGTTTTGAGGTAGATTTTCACGTTCTGGGTCTGTCGGATCATCGGATTCTATTTTAAAATAAATTTAGAGTGCCCAATTCACTTTTTCCAATTAAGGGCCAGTTCAGCATGGCCAACCCACTCACCCTGCACATCTTTGGGTTGTGGGGGCGAAACCCACGCAGACACGGGGAAAATGTGCAAACTCCACACGGACAGTGACCCAGGGCCGGGATCGAACCTGGGACCTCGGCGCCGTGAGGCAGCAGTGCTAACGCACTGTGCCGCCGTGCTACTCTGGATCATCAGGTTCTACAGATTAAGGAAACTGGGATCGGGAGGACCGTCTGCCCTTCAGGGAACTTTGCCGGAATTTTCCTGACAGATGGAACTTTCTTACTTTTGTTTGCCAATGGTCCCTTATAAATATTATTAATTTGACTTTTAAAAATTTATTAACGGTGAATTGTAGTTAAGTTGTGAGGGTGGGTATGTCGATCTCATGTCCACTCCCCCAGGTTTAGCGATGCTGTGGCAGATTGCAGTCTTTGGTAAAACACGTCAGGCTACAAGCAATCAAATGGAATCCATTTTGAAAAGTAATATAAGCGTGTGCACAGTCGTAAATGTGCTCCTGTTGCTCTAACACGGTCAAATGGAAGTGAATTGATGCTTACCATCTACGGGCGTTTTACCAGAAGGGTCAGCTTTCCCCGGAGGTGCATCAGAGGGAGTGCCGGCTCCTCACTGGGAGACCAAACCAAAGTCAGAGAGGAGGGTGAGCGCAGGAGGCCAGCGACACCAGGACACAGCATCGCTCAGAGTTTTCTGGAACTAATCCCATTCCATTCCCCCCCCCCCACTACCTTTCTGAAGCTATGTGTTCCCATTTGAATTACGACCACTTGGCCCCTCGCACGCACTCCACCATTCAGTCAGATCTGGGCTGATCTGAATGGAACCTCAATTCTATATTTCCATGTACCCCCCATAACCTATACCATTCATCCGCTGCCTCTTTCACTCCTCGGTTGGCAGCTGCACCTGGCAGAGTCCTAATCTCTGGCAATCCCACAGTAAATGTTTCCACGTCTCTACCTCTCTCTGCTACTTTGAGACACTCCTTGAAACATAGCTTTCTGACTAAACGTTTGGTCATCTGACCGAATACCTTCCTTGTGTTGAATTCTGTTTGATACTGTTCTCTCGAAGCATCTTGGGATGATATACTTACTGGATGAGACTCCCTGACCTCCCGCAGCTTGTTTCCCGACGGCAGGAGGGGCCCTCTGTTAGCTGGAGGTTCGATCTTCTGCTCCCGCCACTGCCAATGGAGTTTCCTATTGAAATCCCCCAACCCCCATGCCAGCGAGAAACCTGTGACAGGGGTGTTGAAGGCACCATATAGATGTGAGTTGTTTTGTTGGTATTCCGACAGGGTTAGATGGAGAAGATTGGAAGGAGAATTGATTGGAGCATTAATTCTGACATAGACTAGTTGGGTGGCATGGTGGCACAGTGGTTAGCACAGCTGCCTCACAGAACTAGGGTCCCAGGTTCAATTCCAGCCTCGGGTGACTGTCTATGTGGAGTTTGCACTTTCTCCCTGTGGCTGCGTGGGTTTCCTCCAGGAGCTCAGGTTTCCTTCCAAAGTTGTGTAGGTTAGGTGGATTGACGGTGCTAATTTGTCCCTTAGTGCCCAAGATGTGCAGGCTAGGTGGAGTTAAGTGGATAGGGCAGGGGAGTGAGCCTAGGGAGGGTGCTCTTTCAGAGGGTCGGTGCAGACTCGATGGGCCAAATGGCCTGCAGAATTCTATGGTTGAATAGCTCTGTAGGAATTCTGTGGTTGACTAGCTTGTTCTGTTGTGCTGATATAAGAACATAAGAACTAGGAGCAGGAGTCGGCCATCTGGCCCTTCGAGCCTGCTCCGCCATTCAATGAGATCATGGCTGATCTTTCGTGGACTCAGCTCCACTTTCCCGCCCGAACTCCAGAACCCTTAATCCCTTTATTCTTCAAAAAACTATCTATCTTTATCTAGAAAACATTTAATGAAGGAGCCTCAACTGCTTCACTGGGCAAGGCATTCCATAGATTCACAAGCCTTTGGGTGAAGAAGTTCTTCCTAAATTTAGTCCTAAATCTACTTCCCCTTATTTTGAGGCTATGCCCCCTAGTTCTGCTTTCACCTGCCAGTGGAAACAACCTGCCCGCATCTATCCTATCTATTCCCTTCATAATTTTATATGTTTCTATCAGATTCCCCCACATGATTCTAATTTCCAACGAGTACAGTCCCAGTCTGCTCAACCTCTCCTCGTAATCCAACCCCTTCAGCTTTGGGATTAACCTAGTGAATCCCCTCTGCACACCCTCCAGTGCCAGTACGTCCTTTCTCAAGTAAGGGGACCAAAACTGAACACAATACTCCAGGTGTAGCCTCACTAACACCTTATACAGTTGCAGTATAACCTCCCTAGTCTTAAACTCCATCCCTCTAGCAATGAAGGACAAAATTCCATTTGCCTTCATAATCACCTGTTGCACCTGTAAACCAACTTTTTTATGACTCATGCACTAGCACACCCAGGTCTCTCTGCACAGCAGCATGTTTTATATTTTATCATTTAAATAATAATCCCTTTTGCTGTTATTTCTAGCAAATTGGATAACCTCACATTTGTCACATTGTATTCCATCTGCCAGACCCTAGCCCATTCACTTAACCTATCCAAATCCCTCTAATCCCTTCATTGGGCGGGGCATTGAGTATAAGAATTGGCAAGACATGTTGCAGCTGTATAGAACCTTAGTTAGGCCACACTTGGAGTATAGTGCTCAATTCTGATCGCCACACTACCAGAAGGATGTGGAGGCTTTAGAGAGGGTGCAGAAGAGATTTACCAGAATGTTGCCTGGTATGGAGGGCATTAGCTATGAGGAGAGGTTGAATAAACTTGGTTTGTTCTCACTGGAGCGACGGAGGTTGAGGGGTGACCTGATAGAGGTCTACAAAATTATGAGGGGCATAGACAGAGTGGATAGTCAGAGGCTTTTCCCCAGGGTAGAGGGGTCAATTACTAGGGGGCATAGGTTTAAGGTGCAAGGGGCAAGGTTTAGATGTACGAGGCAAGTTTTTTACGCAGAGGGCAGTGGGTTGCCTGGAACTCGCTACCGGAGGAGGTGGTGGAAGCAGGGACGATAGTGACATTTAAGGGGCATCTTGACAAATACATGGATAGGATGGGAATAGAGGGATACGGACCCAGGAAGTGTAGAAGATTGTAGTTTAGTCGGGCAGCATGGTCGGCACGGGCTTGGAGGGCTGAAGGGCCTGTTCCTGTGCTGTACATTTCTTTGTTCTTTGTTCTTGTTCTCTGCAGACTTCCAGTATCCTCTGCATCTTTTGCTTCACTGCTCATCTTAGTGTTGTCTACAAACTTGGACACAACTCCAAATCATCTATGTAAATTCTGAACAATTGTGGGCCCAACACTGATCCCTGAGGGACACCACTAGTTACTGAGTGCCAGTCAGAGAAACACCCATTGATCCCCACTCTTTGCTTTCTATTCATTGACCAATCCTCTATCCATTCTACTATTTTACCCTTAACGCCATGCATCTTTATCTTATGCAGCAACCTTTTGTGTGGCACCTTGTCAAAAGCTTTCTCAGAGTACAACGCAGAGTTAATCATGATCCTTTTTGGATTTGTCCCTGGGGTACAAGGCCAGGTTGGGAATCAGGCGGTCGAACTAAGACAGGCCTGGGCCCAGTACTGGCTCTTATCGATTGCCCTGTAGCAAACAGTGCATCTGTTTCATGAATGGAGGCATAGAGGCTGTACATCTCAGTCCTGCATGTCCAGGTAGCCCTCCCCACTGCAGAAGTGGCTGAACAAGAGAATGCGCTGAATGGATGATCTCAGAGTTGAGCAGTGTTGGCAGAGCGCATCGGGTGCAACTAATGCCAGTGGCAGGAGATTTGTTAACCAGCTGGTAGAACCAGAGGGGAGATGGTCACTTTTGTGACACAGTGAGTTGTGATTTGGAACCGAAGCAAATGAAATAGTAACGTTCAAGAGGCAACTGGATGGGTACTTGAATTAAGAAAATTGCTGGTTTGTGGGGAGCAAGCAGGGGCTTGGGAACAATTCAACAACTATTTGGCTGGCGTAGCTATGGTGGGCCGAATGGCCACCTTCTGCGCTGTATGCTTCTGTGAGTGGTTCAGTATCTAACCTCCCCCGGGACACAGCTGGAACATGGTGACAGGAGAATTAAATTTGAAATGTGGTAAATTGCAAGTAAAACATTAGAACAATTAAAAGTGAATCCATCACTGCTGTTTAGTAAAATGATTCATCAATTTTAATAGCAGCCCCTGTCAGGCATAACGAGGTGTGAATTTTGCAATCTGATTTAAAACTGGAAAAAAACAGTTACTGAGGAAAAACATCAAATGGTCGGAAGTGGGACGCGATGTTTGTTTGCAGCTTTTTGCATATAATAAATTTGAAAAAGCCGAGGTCATCACGACACCCTTTTTAATAAGTTTTAATAAAGACTTGCTTTCATATTGCACCTTATTATATCCTCTCTGATCTCTCTGAATCACTTTGAAATTCAATGATATTTTGACTGCCGACAGTGGCAGCCAATTCCCACACAGTAAGATCCCGTAAAGAGTGACAAGATGAATGCGTGGTTAGTTTTCACGGTGGTGTCGGTCGGGTCCCATTGCTATCCGCTCTCTCAGTCAATAGGACCTCAGGAAAACGCGCAAAGCCACAGAACAGTATCACTTCAAAGGCAGTTGTGACTTGGATTTATGGGGTCTGTGAAACCCAGTAAGTTAAAGGATGAATGAGGCGAGATGACCTGCCCTCATTCCATGTCCCCGAAGACATATTACACTCTGTTGTAAACTGCTTCAGAGCAGCCTCGCTTCCCACCCACAACCCCTGGCTCCATGACCAAATCCAATGCAGTCCTTATGGTGTGGGCTGCAGTATTTCATTTATATGGGTTGGTGTGGCAGCCAGGTGGGTGGGCTTGCATGAACAATCTCCCTCTTCTGCACTGTACAAGAGGCACAGCGTTTTATTTTGGTTGCTCTATCGAGCCCTTGGGAAGGGATCCAGGATTTGATGTCTGTTGGAATTGCTTAAGTAAGAGTCTGCTGACCATGGGCGAAATTCTCCCCAAACGGCACGATGTCCGCCGACTGGCGCCCAAAACGGCGCCAATCAGACGGGCATCGCGCCGCCGCAAAGGTGCGGAATGCTCCGCATCTTTGGGGGCCGAGCCCCAACATTGAGGTGCTCGGCCGGCGCCGGAGGAATTTCCGCCCCGCCAGCTGGCGGAAACGGCGTTTGATGCCCCGCCAGCTGGCGCGGAAATTACATCTCCGGGCGGCGCATGCGCGGGAGCGTCAGTGGCCTCTGACAGTTTCCCGCGCATGCGCAGTGGGGAGAGTCTCTTCCGCCTCCGCCATGATGGAGACCGTTGCGGAGGCGGAAGGGAAAGAGTGCCCCACGGCACAGGCCCGCCCGCGGATCGGTGGGTCCCGATCGCTGGCCAGGCCACCGTGGGGGCACCCCCGGGGCCAGATCGCCCCGCGCCCCACCCAGGACCCCAGAGCCCGCCCACGCCGCCTTGTCCCGCCGGTAAATAGCTACTCTAATTTACGCCGGCGGGACAGGCAATTTCTCGGCGGGACTTCGGCCCATCCAGGCCGGAGAATCGAGCGGGGGGCGGCCCGCCAACCGGCGCGGCCCAATTCCCGCCCCCGCCGAATATCCGGTACCGGAGATTTCGGCAACCGGCGGGTCGGGATTCATGGCGGCCAACGGCCGTTCTCCGACCCGCTGGGGGGTCGGAGAATGACGCCCCATATCTGAACTTGAATCAAAGTTTGCATCACCTCATTCTTGCTGACCTACAGTGGCTCCCGGTTTGACAATGACACGATTTGGGCTTTGGGGGAAAGGCCGGAGAATGCTATCATGCGACGAGTCAACATGAACACAATGGGTCAGATGGCCTCCTCTGTGCTCTTAACCATTCTATAATTCTACGATCCATCCTTGTTTGTCAATCTCTCCATGGCCTCAGCCTGCCTATCTCTGTGACCTCCTCCAGCCCTACAACCCTCCCCCCCCTCCATCTCTGAGAGCCCCGCACTCCTCCAATTCTGGCCCATTGCACTTCCTTGATTTTCATTGCTCCACCATTCCTCCTTTCGATCCCAGTGCCAAGCACCTTCCCTCAACTTCCCTGTCTTTCTCACTCTCTTCCTTTGCAGAGACACTCAACACAATCCGCTGCTGGGTCCAAGCTTACCTGTGCTAACACCGACTTAAGTGGACCCAGTGTCACGCTTTGGCTGATAATACTCCCGTAAAGTGTACAGGGCGGCATGTGGCACAGTGGTTAGCACTGGAACTGTGGCGCTGAGGACCCGGGTTCGAATCCCCCCAGCCCTGCGTCATTGTCCCTGTGGAGTTTGCACATTCTCCTCGTGTCTGTGTGGGTTTCATCCCCACAACCCTAAGATGTGCTGGTTTGCCACGCTAAATTGCGCCTAAAATTGTGGAAAAAAATACTCCCGTGAAGCACCTTGGGATGATTTATCACCGTCACAGTGCTATACAAATGCAACTTTGGGATGGTTGACATAACTTGATTTTACACCATGGGTGGGAGAAAATTCACCGTCAGTCAACGTGTAAAGAGGGTCAATCAAGCTTCCAAACAACTTGCTGTGTGTAATTGTGTGTGTTCCTGTATGAATGGAGCCAGCCGCGATCACTCCAGCTTGCAGTTCCGAGTGTCCTTCCTCGGAGTGTCCCACCTCCAGGCAGTCAGAGTAACGTGGCAGTCCTCACATCGGAAAACACCTTTCCGGGTCTTTACAGCGAAGTAGCTGGAAACGATGAAACGGCACAGGGAAAAACGCAAGTTGTTGAGGAGGAGAATATGGAGAGGAGTTCCAAAAAGCAAAGAGGTTGATCGCTCGGTGAAGGGAGAGAGGGAGGTGAACTAGAATTCGACATCGAGAGGGGCTTAGATTGTGTGCTGAGGTGTACAGAGCATCGGCGTCTTAGAGCCCATTGGTAAGGAAGCCAAGTTAAAGTCCAGGGCTATAATGGCGAATAACATTTCTGATTCACTGCCCCTGTGAATAAGTTACAAGGTGTTAATCTAATTGTGGGGGTGAGGCCATAGGGAGGTTACTGGTTGCTTCCAGCTGACATGGCTCTGGACATTTGTTGCAGTCACTGGAACAGCAAGCGGTCAGCTCGCAGCCTGTAACTCATTAGTGGCGCAGGCAGCTTTACTTGCACCAAGTTTATAGTTAATAATTCTTGCAGGAGAAACCGAGCACAGTGCTGACTGTGGTGATGAGCTCATTGAGGCAAGAAAGCTATTGCAGGATAACTAGTGAATAATTTGTAGTTCCTTTCAGGGAAAATCCACATCAAATGAATATTGCAGTTTTTAATTAACTTGTTGCAATGGTAAAAGTCTATTAGTTTTTTTTTGAATGCTGCATTTTAAATTGTCATGTTATGGATTACCAGACTGTGAACCATCAATGGGTTGCATCCCCGCTGTCACTTTGATTCATAATCCTGTACTTTTCATCTTTCCTGCCCACTTTTCATGATGGATTGTGGTCCCAGAGATGTCGCCAATCTTCTGCTCTCTTGCCTGAGTGCTTTCAACCTCCCCTCCAGCCCCCCCCCCCCCCCCCCACCCTCCTCCAATTCTGGCCTCCGTGCTTCCTCCCTTTCCTTCACCTCCCATTGCCTTGCCTTCGGGTGCCTGGCTCCTCCTGATTGGCGCATACACCTCTCGGTCTCTCTCATGGCCTCTCTCCCTGTTTGCCCAAACTTGCCTATTCAGCACCCTGGCACAGTTAAATTGAAGGAACGGTATAAATGCGAGCTGCTGTTCAATACCTTGGGTGAGATTCTCCGACCCCCCGCCGAGTCGGAGAATCGCCGGGGGCTGGCGTGAATCCCGCCCCCGCCGGTTGCCGAATTCTCCGGCACTGGAGATTCGGCGGGGGCGGGAATCGCGCCGCTCCGGTTGGCGGGCACCCCCCCCGCGATTCTCCGGCCCGGATCGGCCGAAGTCCCGCTGCTGGAATGCCTGTCCCGCCGGCGTAGATTAAACCGCCTACCTTACCGGCGGGACAAGGCGGCGCGGGCGGGCGGCCTGTGCCGTGGGGGCATTCTTTTCCTTCCGCCTTCGCCACAGTCTCCACCATGGCGGAGGCGGAAGAGACTCCCTCCACTGCGCTTGCGCGGGAATGCCGTCAGCGGCCACTAATGCTCCCGCGCATGTGCCGCCCGGAGATGTCATTTCCGCGCCAGCTGGCGGGGCACCAAAGGACTTTTCCGCCAGCTGGCGGGGTGGAAATTCGTCCGTCACGGGCCTAGCCCCTTAAGGTTGGGGCTTGGCCCCCAAAGATGCGGAGCACTCCGCACCTTTGGGGCGGCGTGATGCCCGACTGATTTGCGCCATTTTGGGCGCCAGTCGGCGGACATCGCGCCGATACCGGAGGACTTTGCCCCTGGAGTGCTAAATAACGGGCAGAATTCTCCTACTAAATGACGAAGTTGGGGTGGTGAGGTGGGGGGGGGGTAGATTCTCCAAAACCTGCCGTCATTGGTGGAGTTCTCGTTGCGGTGGGGAATCTCACGCCGTGCAAGGGCGCGGATACATTTGCAATACCCTGGTCCCCCAATGGCGGCAGCATCGAGGTTCGTGGGCAGTGCGAGTGGGAGGATTCAAATGGGCCAGTTGAACCCATTCGTATCTATTAACGGACTTGGCAGCGAATTGTTCATGTCTCCGCGATGCCCCGACCCTCTGGGCCGGGAGTCAGACAGGTGTGCGCTGGCGCAAGTATTCCCCAGCTTGGCCCTGGTGAGGTGGGCCTCCAAAGTCCACCAGAGGGCCCCCCAAAATGCAAATTCTGCCCACCCCATCTTCAGACACTTCCACCAGAGACCACCATATCAGAGGCCTTCCACATATCAGAGACCCTACCCCCCATATCAAACCCCAAACTCCATCCCCCCCCCCCAATTCCACCCATTGGTCACCTCTACCTGGATGCTGAAGGGCAGGCTAGGCTGAAACAGTGGAAAAACACTGCTTTTCCACTCACCTGTCCCTTACGCCTGCTGCCTCACACAGAGGTGTACAAAGCAGCTAACTTCCTAGGAAGCCAAAACTACATCAAACCCCCTCAGGTCCTTTAATCTGCAAGGTCGCTATTCACTTTCAAAGAGTAGAAGCTTTTAGTAGGCTGCAATCCCCCAGGGTAATAGCTTCCAGACAGGCAGATGCCTAGATTGTTTATGTTAATTTCTCTTCACACTTGAATGCATCACAAGTACCCTGCTTTGAATCAAACTTCAATGATTCCTCTTTTTTTTTAGCAAAAAGCACCTAACTATGCTTGATGTGGTCAGGAGCTGTCAATCATAGCTAGATGTACTCACCCCATCGTCACTGCATCAACCCCTCGTCCAAGGATCGCTGGCACTGGGCTCCTCCCAATGGGTCTCCCTTCAGGTATTAGGCACCTCCATCTAATTGCCGGTATTTGTGGCCCCCTAGGTGAGCGACACCCTGCTATGGGGTCACCAAATGCTCGACCCTTCATGCCCCCCAACATGCCACCTCCCTCATTCTCCTTTCAGGCCCCACCCCTTTCAGGCAACACCATTTTTCAAGGACCACCTGTTGCCAGTGCCAACCTGGCAGTAGTGCCAGTACACTTGGCACTGCCCTGCCATGTCCCGAACACCCTGGTGCTCCAATGACCTCAGAGACCCCTGGCGTGGTCATCATGTCTGGGCTTCAGTTGAGGAGTCCAGCAGTGATTCCCATCGGCCTCACACTGCACCGTGGTGGGGAGAATACTGGGAGCAGCGTGAACCCGGCTTTAAACTGTCCCGCCATATTTAAATTGCAACTTAAACATGTTAATCTGGTTTAGGCCCAGCGAGGGGGTGAACCTGTTTTTGGCCGTGAAGGTCTGGGGTTGAAACTATGTGCTCCCGCCAGCGGAGACCCAGGACTGACCTCGCTGGCACCCAGGGCGTCACAGAGGTGGGATTCCCATGAGTTACGCATTGTGGACAGCACGCTGGTGCCCCTGCACTTTCCAATTTCGGGGCACCATTTTGAATGGGCAGCGCGATCCCAGCATCCAGGGACAAGCCACCCCGTCCCTCCCAAAATGCAGATTTTCATCCCCCCCTCGCCTGCTGATAGGGGATCACCCCCAACTCCTCAGCCAGGAGGCGCATCCTCTCCAACCATGGGAGCAGCCGGTCAATCTGCCACATATGCACACATGAGGATGACACCACTCCCGCCGCTCACAGCCCCTCAACCACACACCGCAGGCCCCTTCCTCCAAACGACCCCCACCCTCTCCCCAAGTGCTTTCACTCCCTCTTCCTAACCACAGAAAGTGTTTAGCCTTGTTGAAGTGGTCAGTATCTGTCGATCAGAACAAGGGAGTTTATAAACATTGATCTCAGGGGATTTCAAAGATTCTCAGAGTGCGAGATTCAGAGTCAGAAGTTCAGAGTGAGAAGTTCAGAGTGCGAGGGTCAGAGTGCGAGGTTCAGAGTGAGAGGGTCAGAGTGAGAGGGTCAGAGTGAGAGGGTCAGAGTGCGAGGTTCAGAGTGAGAGGGTCAGAGTGCGAGGGTCAAAGTGCGAGGTTCAGAGTGCGAGGGTCAAAGTGCGAGGGTCAAAGTGCGAGGTTCAGAGTGCGAGGGTCAGAGTGCGAGGTTCAGAGTGAGAAAGCCACTTCACAGTTTAAACAGTTCACAGGCCGGGATGATGATTTTGAACAGAGGGCTGCCTGAGTTACCATGCCACGAGTGATCCTCAGATTATCCAGGGCTGGAAGTGGCAGTGAAGACACGGGCCCCTCATCCCAGGGGAGGATCCCGAGATCCGTCCCTTATTCACAGCCCGAGGCAATCCAACTGCAGGACCCTTGGGGGACCTGCCTCTCCAGCCTGGCAGCGGCAGAGGGGCACATAAGCAATGGATTTACCCCTTGACCCTCTTAACCTCTCCTTCATGTCCACCACGCCAGGACAACACTTGTGAATACTCACAGCAAAGCTCACCAGGTGGAGGTCCCACAGGTGGGCTCAGAGCATAATGGTGGTGGTGGTGGTGGTGGTGGTGGGGGGGGGGGGGGGGGGGGGGGGGGGTGTAGAGATTCCATCTTGCAGCTAATAAGTCGCATTCAGATGAATGCATATGAGCTGTTTGCATGTTCCAGCCGGCATGTATGGGAAGCTGGTTATGGCCAGCGTGGGGTGGAACTGGAGATAAGTGTGCCGCCCGGCACCAATCCCATTTTGGGGCCTACGTGGGATTCTCCACCCAATCGGGATTCCCGATTTTAGCGGGCAGGAGCAGAGAGCCCCCCCATATTCAGCTGCAGTGGGCTGGAATGGGGCAGCACGGTAGCATGGTGGATAGCACAATTGCTTCACAGCTCCAGGGTCCTAGGTTCGATTCCGGCTTGGGTCACTGTCTGTGCTGAGTCTGCACACCCTCCCCGTGTGTGCGTGGGTTTCCTCCGGGTGCTCCGGTTTCCTCCCACAGTCCGAAGATGTGCAGGTTAGGTGGATTGGCCATGATAAATTGCCCTTAGTGTCCAAAATTGCCCTTAGTGTTGGGTGGGGTTATTGGGTTCTGGGGATAGGGTGGAGGTGTTGACCTTGGGTAGGGTGCTCTTTCCAAGAGCCGGTGCGGACTCGATGGGCCGAATGGCCTCCTTCTGCACTGTAAATTCTGTGATAATCTATGAGGAAGCATCGTGCCCTGTTCGGCACCTGGGTGCGAACCCCGTTTAGAGACTCTCCCGCTATTCCCGTGACATAATGGGATTTGTACCGTGTGCTATGTGGGAGGAGAATCACCCCCAGTATGGGGAGATGGTGTGGTAGTGGTATTGTCCCTGGACTAGTAACCCAGAGACCCAGAGTAATGCCCTGAGGTCACAGGTTCGAAACCCAATATGGCTGATGGTGAAATTTTAATTCAATAAAAATCTGGAATTAAAATCCAAGGAAACCATTGTGGATTGTCGGAAAAACCCATCTGGTTCACTGATGTCCTTTAGGGAAGGAAATCTGCCGTCCTTACCTGGTCTGGCCTACATGTGACTCCAGACCCACAGCAATGTGTTTCACTCTTAACTGCCCCTCACTGAAATGGCCGAGCGAGACGCTCAGTTCACGAACAGTTCGGGGTGGGCACCAAATGCTGACCCAGCCCAGCAAGGCCAGCATCCCAAGAACATCTTGTGTTGCAAAGAACCTCATCGAGTCTTTGAAACGCCTCTGAATCTTGTTTTTTCCCCCCAATCTGTCTATTTCTCTCAGTTTCCCTCCCTTTTTGAAGGCAGTCATGCTTTCCTGGGTGATGATGCCATTGGCACAGAAAATAAATTGTTGGGAGGACGCTGGAACTCTGAGTGGAAAATCTACAGAAAATGCTGGAAGTGCTCAGCAGGATTGGCAGTTTCTGCTGGAGAGAGCAAATGTTTCAGGTCTGTGACCTTTCACCAGCCCGAAAAGAAAGGTCAGAGAGCCGAATAACTCTGTTCCTGTCCCTCCACAGATGCGGCCAGAGCTGTTTCTTGACACAAAGCCCAAGTGACAATTCTGATCCACGACTGTGCCCATTGTTGACATGTTGTTCAACCGTGGTGGGGGCAGGGTGCACAAACATCCCAGATTGTACAGGCCGGCTCCAGAATGGGGCCGGTTGTCCTGGGATGTTTCAGGCCGGGATGACAGTTTTTTTTCTGTATCTGCCGGGTCCAAGCTTTGTGCGTGTGCAGTCCAGGGCTGTGCGTGGGCAGTCCAGGGCTGTGCATGTGCAGTCCAGGGCTGTGCGTGTGCAGTCCAGGGCTGTGCGTGGGCAGTCCAGGGCTGTGCGTGTGCAGTCCAGGGCTGTGCGTGTGCAGTCCAGGGCTGTGCATGTTCAGTGTTACCCCCGCTTTCCGAGCTTCACTTTCCCACCCCCGACCCAATCAGCAGGGAAAGAAATTGCATTTCAACATCACCTTTCACGGCCGTGGGACGTCCCAGAGAATTCCGTGACCAAAAAGATATTTTTGATGTGAAGTCACAGTCGTCATGTCAGAAATCTGGCAGCTACCAATGGGCAGGGGTGGGTTTAGCTCAGTGGGCTGGACAGCTGGTTTGTGATGGAGAGTGAGGCCGACAGCGTGGGTTCAATTCCTGTGCCGGTTGAGATTATTCATGACGGCCCCATCTTCTCAACCTTGCCCCTCGCCTGAGTTGTGGTGACCCTCAGGTCGACTCCCCACCAGTCAGATCTCCACCCTCAAAGGGGAAAGCAGCCAATGGTCACCTGAGACTGTGGTGACTTTATCACATGTGCACAGTAAGATCCCACAATCCGCAATGAGATCCGCACAGAGGTGATTTGTTTTTAATGCTGTTCCTTGAGGCGTAAAGATCAAAACTGTGATTGTGCGATCTTTTCCATCCAGCCGAAAGTGCAGGTGGGACCTCGGTGTAACATCTCACGGAGAACGGCTCCTCAGACGAAGCAGCACCCCCTCAGCACCGCACTGGGAGGGCCAGGCTGGATATTGGTGCACAAGTCTCTTCAGTGGGCCCTGCACCCACAAGCTTCTGATCCGAGATGAGAGCACTGCTATCTGAGCAATGGTGAGCAACTGAGCACAGAATGGTGAATCAAATCCCGGTCCCATGTGGCTATCTGCTGAATAAACAGACCGAGTCATTCAACGAAAGCTGCTAAACAAGGTCCTTTAGTAGCATTTGCTGTGGTTAACCTCACAGCTCTTGAAGTGTTTGCTCGTGGCAGAGTATAAAGTGTTTGCATTTTAATATAAATAATTCGTTTTTACAAACATCAATAATTTAATCTGCAAAACATTCCTGCTGAATGGTGTTTCCTGAGGGGTGTGTTTTTTTGTAAATTTTCGTGGTTTTTACATTTTATATCTTTTAAGTGATCTTTTTAAGATATCTGAATATGTTCAACTCCGTACGTTGAACAGATAAGAGCCATTTTGAGACGAGAGTGAATGATTCCTGTCACGTATTCACCGTATGCTTTTATCGTGTGAATTGTGCAGAAATGGATCTTTCTGAATCCTCCCTTTAATGTGTTGTGTCTGCAACCCTCACAAAATTGCTGTTCTTTTTTAAAATAAGTTTAGAGTGCCCACCTCATTGTTTTTTTCCAATTAAGCGGCAATTTAGCGTGGTCAATCCACCTACTCTGCACATAGAACAACAAGAACAAAGAAATGTACAGCACAGGAACAGGCCCTTCGGCCCTCCAAGCCCGTGCCGACCATGCTGCTCGACTAAACTACAATCTTCTACACTTCCTGGGCCGTATCCCTCTATTCCCATCCTATTCATGTATTTGTCAAGATGCCCCTTAAATGTCACTATCGTCCCTGCTTCCACCACCTCCTCCGGTAACGAGTTCCAGGCACCCACTACCCTCTGCGTAATAAACTTGCCTCGTACATCTACTCTAAACCTTGCCCCTCTCACCTTAAACCTATGCCCCCAGGTAATTGACTCCTCTACCCCGGGGAAAAGCCTCTGACTATCCACTCTGTCTATGCCCCTCATAATTTTGTAGACCTCTATCAGGTCGCCCCTCAACCTCCTTCGTTCCAGTGAGAATAAACCGAGTTTATTTAACCGCTCCTCATAGCTAATGCCCTCCATACCAGGCAACATTCTGGTAAATCTCTTCTGCACCCTCTCTAAAGCCTCCACATCCTTCTGGTAGTGCGGCGACCAGAATTGAACACTAAACTCCAAGTGTGGCCTAATCTTTGGGTTGTGGGGGTGAAACCCACGCAAATACAGGGAGTACGGGCAAACTCCACACGGACAGTGACCCAGAGCTGGGGTTGAACCTGGGACCTCGGTGCCGTAAAGCAGCAATGCTAACCACTGTGCCACCGTGCTGCCCTACAATTGCTATTCTAAATTACAGCTTTTGGGCTGTACATTGGTCAGGTATCGTTATTTATTTATTTATAGACTCCCTTCCTCCTTACGATATTTCGCTAAACATTGAGCATTGAAAGTCCTGATTTCCCCTCATGTGGCTGCTGTGACATTTTATTCTGTTAAAGGCGCTGTATGAATGCAGGCTGTTGTTGCTGTGGCTGCGGGAGGGCACGGAGCTGCCTGGGGCAGTTTCCTTTGTGAATTTGAATTATTTTGTTTGAAACTGTTGAATTGCCCTGCATTTTGTAATGTTTGAAAATGCAGGAATTCTCATGCAGGAAGTAAGTGTGGGTGTGTGATTCTGGTCACGGGCACTGGATAGCTTTGGGATGTTCTGAGGTCAGAAAAGGCACCATATAAATGCAATTGTTTTTCACATCAATAGAATAAATGACTCTGTAGAGTGCAGAAAAGTCCATTTGGTCCATCAAGTCTGCACCGACCCTGTGAAAGAGCACCCTACCTCGGCTCAATCCCCCCACCCTATCCCTGTAACCCCATCGCCCCACCTAACCTGTGGACACGAAAGGCAATTTAGCATGGCCAATCCACCCAACCTGCACATCTTTGGACTGTGGGAGGAAACCGGAGCACCCGGAGGAAACCCACGCAGACACGGGAAGAACGTGCAGACTCCGCACAGTGACCCAAGCCGGGAATCGAACCTGGGACCCTGGCGCTGTGAGGCAGCAGTGCTAACCACTGCACCACCTGCCATATATGTATCTATATATTTATATATCATGAAATAAAATATGTTTCTTTTTTATATTTATTTACATATCCCAGATTATGTAGTCTGTTTATATTTCCCATTTGTGTCACTTAATTTCTGTAACAATTCCCTTGAAAATCCCAGTTGCCAACATCCCTGTTGTAAAAGCAGACTCTTCCACCAGGAGAGGGAAGCTGAAAGTGGTCTCTGTGCTCTGCCGCTCAATTCACCATCTTCGTTTGTGCCTGACAGCTGACAGACAGGCGTGGTTTAAAACGGAGGAAAACATTCCGCTGAAATGGATTTCGGAATGAAAGACAGTCCGACACACATCATCCTCCATCAAACCTCTGTGCTCAATGTTTTGATAACTACAGCAGCAGCGATGTTGTTAAAGAATAACAATTGGCTGGTTTTCTTGCCTGTATTAATGTCTAGGCAAGAAAAGTAGGCATCAAAGCCACGGAACCCCAAAATGTGAAGCTTTAGTATTCTGATCTGTTTTGTCATGTGTTTGTGCACAAAGTATATACATGTTAGACTTCCACACAGTCAGCTCACTGGTACACGGGTGCACCCTGTACACATGTTGATTCTTTAGTTTGAGCACCCAGGAACAGAGTACAAGTGCTCACCTTTCACACGCACCTTACATGTTCCCAACCTCTGCAGACAATTTCTCTCCTCTGAAAATCTTTTGAAATAAATTTAGAGTACCCAATTCATTTTTTTTCTAATTAAAGGGCAATTTAGCGTGGCCAATCCACCTACCCTGCACATCTTTGGGTTGTGGGGGTGAGACCCATGCAAACACGGGGAGAATGTGCAAACTCCACACGGACGGTGACCCAGAGCCGGGATTGAACCTGGGACCTCGGCACCATGAGGCAGCAATTCTCACCACTGCGCCACCGTACTGCACTCTCCTCTGCAAATCTACGGAACCCTAAGTGAACCTTTCTTGAAATCTTTCTCCGTCGGTAGTTGATTGTTACTGCAATCAACCAAGGGAGGTGTTCCTGTATACCGTGTCTGCCACTGTGGGTTTCCTCCCACAGTCCAAAGATGTGCAGGTTAGGCAGGGTTACGGGGAAGGTTAATAGGGTTACGAGGGTAGGGTGGAGAAGGGGGCCAAGGGAGGGTGCTATTTCAGAGGCTCAGTGGAGGCCCGATGGGCCGAATGGCCTCTTTCTGCACTGTAGCAATTCGATGGTTCCATCATTCTCCATGTTTTGCAGTTTTTCATTGCTGGCCTGTAAACGTGGTTGGCAATATACTGTCAACATTATGAACGTATCCATGTACAGATGGTGAAATGTAGTCTCCAGCAGGCACTGCCTGGGATGTGATGGAGTTAATTTCACCCGCCAGGCTTGTTGATTGGAAAATCAATGTGGCTTTTATCATATAAAGAACATGAATTTCTATAGCACTGAGCACAACTTCAGGACTTCCCAAAGCATTTCACAAATAATTAACCATGTTTGAAGTCTCATCACCGTTGTTTTGGAGAAAACAATTTAATATCTACAAAAGGATGATTTTAAAAAAAAAATTAGAGTACCCAATTCATTTGTTCCAATTAAGGGGCAATTTAGCGTGGCCAATCCACCTAGCCTGCACATCTTTGGGTTGTGAAACCCACGCAGACACGGGGAGAATGTGCAAACTCCACACAGACAGTGAGCCAGAGTCGGAATCGAACCTGGGACCTCGGCGCCGTGAGGCAGCAGTGCTAACCGCTGCGCCACCGTGCTGCCCTGAAAGGGTGATTTTAATGGAAGCTTCAGTCCTCCGGTTGTTCTTTCAGATTTCTGCACAGTCCCCAGTTGTAAGAGGTTTTTCTGCACAAAGTCAGTTTCCCGACAAATTTGTTTGTGGCTTTTGAGCCCAAATCCCCAACTTCTACAAAAGTAAAATAATGCAGGTAAAAACAGAAAACGCTGCAAATAGTCAGCATGTCTGACAAGGTGATTGGAGATAGAAACAGGGTTAGCGTGTCAGGTCCCTGGTGCGGATTCACCATCAGCCGAGGCCAGAATCGCGGAATGCAAAATGTGGCAGTTGGCTTTGAATGTGTAAGGGCAAAGGGATTGGAATGAATTGGCACTAAGTTGGCATAAGGACCAGAGAGGACTATGGGTAATTAGTAGGGGGCCATGGGTTGGCACTACGGTGGCATGAAGGGGTGTATGGGAGCTGTGAGTGGTGGGTGGAGGGGCATAGGTTGGTATGGAGGGGATGAGAAGCCGTGGCGGTGGGTGGCTGGCATGTGTTGGCATGGGTGGCGGATTGGGTGTGTGTGTGGGGGGGGGGGGGGGGAGGGGGGCAGGGCGTGCGAGCGGTAATCGTCTGAGGGTTCTATTTGTTTTTGAAATGTCTTTACAACGGAAGTCCCAGCACCCCAAAGTGGGCCGTTAACCCAGCCCGTCAGAACCCCCAGCAGCCTCTGGGGCTACATCCAAACTCTTTCCGGGGGGATGGCTCATTTGAGCAACACACCCCCTCCCCCTGCCCCACCCCCCACCCCCACCCCCCACCACCCCCATCCCCCACCACCCCCACCCCCCACCCCCACCCCCAGAATGAAAATCCAACCATACAGAGCACGTTTCGACAAGTAAGGTTTGGGACGTTGGGAATTTTACCAACCTCATGTTCCCGATTTGGAAGTGAATACCTGGGCCCCTGCTCCTGTATCGACAGATGCTGCCTGACATGTTGACTGTCTCTGCCGTTTCCCTGCCCTGTGCACCACCCGACCACCAAACACAAGAAGGCAGATTTCCTGTCCGACAAACTTCTGCTCTGGAGAACGAGCTGGGTGTTGCCAATAATGGCAGGCCATCAACAGAAGGGAGTTTCTCAAACTCCACAGTGTTTCAGGTCAATGTTGATGAGGCAATCCACAAGGAATAGAGCCACAGGGCATGAGCTGAATGATAAATAAAGCTGAACAAAAAGAGGGGTCTGTCGCTATATATTTCAATCAATGATCTAATTATAATTTGCAGTGATTGGTGCCCTGAGGTAATAGCTTCAAGGGACCTCTTGCTTGTTTATCTAGAAATTCGCTGCAGACACATTGTTGACGCTGATTAATCTGAGGGAAGCTGACAATTGCTCTTGGTTCGAGGGAGGTTGCAATTTACCCCTCAAGAACCTTAAAGAGACAAGGAACACTGCCTGAAATACACTCTGCTGATTATACAAACACTTAGCCAATTTAAGTCTCTTGTTATTTTCCAAATAGTTCTTTCAGCCAAGTCTCTAAATTGTACAACAAGCTCAGACATGACTTTTTGGCAAGTCAGTCATTTTTGTCAGCGAGGTCACAAACCAGTGAGGGCATTATTAAATCTGAGCAAATAGGTGTGGAGTGAACCTTTGACCAGTTCAAGTATCACTGAATGTAAAATACTTGCAGTGCAAATATTGAAGTAGGTAAGTGCCCATTGCAAAGTATGAAGTCCAAAGCTTCATCTACTCTGCTCGCGCAACATGTCCCAGCTCATTCCTCAGACCTTCCATTGGTGGCAGTGCAATTTGCAGTCTCGGTCCCGAGATCTCCCGAAATCTGTCCGACTTCGCCTTTCAGAAGCTCCTGAAAACCTAATTGGAGCAGGGTGGAACAGCCTGTAAACACCCTTGACCTGGGCCCAATCGGGATTTTGAAAATCCCATTTTGGGGTAGTGGATGGTTCCTGGCATCCACATGGCTACTCTCCAATGTGTGTACGCTTTCACAGAACCAAAGGAAAGTTGACACAACGGCTGGGTGTGAAGTTGTTTTCGTCACCACATGGGTGTCCCTGTGAGGCAACGTGAAGATACATGCTCCAAATTTGCCATGTCTGTTTCAGCCTGCATTGTAACCGCACAGGGGGAAATAAATGATATCTCTGTGATGTTGCCCTTCAAGTGGCTAATTACTGTTGTAACTAACCATAATCACAAACCCTCCCTTTGTGCAATGTACCAACATCGAGACCTGCTTTGGGAGAGCTATGCATTCTTTGTGTTTGTAATGAGGCATGTACTGTGGTAAAGGAAGATAATAACTCGTTTGCTTAAAAAGTCTGTGCTTTCTAATGCGATGCAGGTGTTGTGAACACACTGTTCCACTGAATTTAGCCAGGGATTTACACATTTCAGCCTCTCAAACAGGAGAACAATTTAAGATTTATAACCGCAGCTAGCATTGATGTAGCACTTCGAATGGAGTATAGCCCCCCAAGATGCCTTACAGTGGTGTAATCTCAGACACAAATTTACACTAAGCCATATAAGGAAAGATTAGGATAAGTGACCAAACATTTGGTCAAAGCTGTACATTTTAAGGAACATTTTAAAAGAGGAATAAAGAAAACAAACAATAGAGCTCAGGAACAGGCCCTTCGGCCCTCCAAACCTGCGCCGACCATGCTGCCCGTCTAAACTAAAACCTTCTGCACTTCCGGGGTCCGTATCCCTCTATTCCCATCCTAATCATGTATTCGTCAAGATGCCTCTTAAACGTCGCCAATGTATCTGCTTCCACCACCTCCCCTGGCAGCGCCATCCAGGCACTCACCACCCTCTGTATAAAAAACTAGCCTCACACATGTCGTCTAAACTTTCCACCTCGCACCTTAAACCTATGGCCCCCTGGGAAAAAGCCTCTGACTATCCACTCTGTCCATGCCCCTCATAATTTTGGAGAGCGAGGTGGAGAGACTTCGGGATAGAGGGATTTACTTAAGTCCTGTTCAATAGGAAACTATCAAATGATAAAAGGGGCTGGTTTAGCACACTGGGCTAAATCACTGGCTTTAAAAGCAGACCAAGGCAGGCCAGCAGCTTAATTCCCATTCCAGCCTCCCCGAACAGGCACCGAAATGTGGCGACTAGGGGCTTTTCACAGTAACTTCATTTGAAGCCTAAATTCCCATTCCAGCCTCCCCGAACAGGCGCCGGAATGTGGCGACTAGGGGCTTTTCACAGTAACTTCATTTGAAGCCTACTTGTGACAATAAAGCGATATTCATTTCATTTTCATTTTTCATGTCAGTGAGGGCACTGGAAAGTTATTGAAGGAACATGTCAAAAGTAAGGAGGGTGAAATGATAATAATCTTTAGTAGTGTCACAAGTAGGCTTACGTTAACACTGCGATGAAGTTAGGCAGTACGGTGGCACAGTGGTTAGCATTGCTGCCTCACGGCGCCGAGGTCCCAGGTTCAATCCCGGCCCTGGGTCACTCTCAATGTGAAGTTTGCACATTCTCCCCCGTGTCTGCGTGGGTTTCGCCCCCACAACCCAAAGATGTGCAGGGTAGGTGGATTGACCATGCTAAAATTGCCCCTTTATTGGGAAAAAAAATAATAATTGGATACTCTGAATTTTTAAAAAAATTAAAAACAGCAATGAAGTTACTGTGAAAAGCCCCTGGTCGCCACATTCCGGCGCCTGTTCGGGTACACAGAGAGGGAATTCAGAATGTCCAATTCACCTAACAGCACGTCTTTCGAGACTTGTGGGAGGAAACCGGAGCATCCGGAGGAAACCCACGCAGACATGGGGAGTACGTGCAGACTCTGCACAGACAGTGACCCAAGCGGGAATCAATCTGGGGGCCCTGGTGCTGTGAAGCCACAGTGCTAACCACTGTGCTACCGTGCTGCACATGTTTTGATGCTGAATTTTCTTTCTGGAAATCACAAGCTGGTAAATTAGAGGAAGTGCAGAATCAAAGCTGTGAACCATTTTTCAGATTATCTAACGTTGATCAATAAAATAGATCTTTCATTTGAGCGTTTAAAATGTTTGAGATTTAATAGCTGGAACATTGTATTGTGGCTGGATTTAAAGAGTTGGTCGATTGCTATGAAAAGCTTTACAGAACATACAGTGCAGAAGGAGGCCATTTGGCCCATCGAGTCTGCACTGACCCACTTACGCCCTCACTTCCATCCTATCCCCGCCTGACCTTTTTGGTTACTAAGGGCAATTTATCATGGTCAATCCACCTAACCTGCACGTTGTTGAGCTGTGGGAGGAAACCGGAGCACACGGAGGAAACCCACGCAGACACGGGGAGAACGTGCAGACTCCACACAGTCAGTGACCCAGCGGGGAATCAAACCTGGGGCGTAGATTAAACCACCTACCTTACCGACGGGACAAGGCGGCGCGGGCGGGTTCCGGGGTCCTGGGGGGGCGAGGGGCGATCTGGCCCCGGGGGGTGCCCCCACGATGGCCTGGCCCGCGATCGGGGCCCACCGATCCGTGGGCGGGCCTGTGCCATGGGGGCACTCTTTCCCTTCCGCCTTCGCCACGGTCTCCACCATGGCAGAGGCGGAAGAGACTCCCTCCACTGCGCATGCGCGGGAATGCCGTCAGCGGCCGCTAACGCTCCCGCGCACGCGCCGCCCGGAGATGTCATTTCCGCGCCAGCTGGCGGGGCACCAAAGGCCTTTTCCACCAGCTGGCGGGGCGTAAATTCGTCCAGCACCGGCCTTGTCCCTCAAGGTTGGGGCTCGGCCCCCAAAGATGCGGAGCATTCCGCACCTTTGGGGCGGCGCGATGCCCGACTGATTTGTGCCGTTTTGTGCGCCAGTCGGCGGACATCGCGCCGATACCGGATTATTTTGCCCCTTGTTCTTCGAATGGAATTCTTTCTAAGTTTCATTTTCTTATTGTTTAAATGAAGCTGCCTTCACCCTTCCCTGCTCCACATGACCTTGGCACGATCCTTCCATTGGAGGAGGGTTTCACCCACTGAATATTTATTCAACATTGCTTTGAAGAAAGTCCTCTGATGTTGTAATAAAAATCTAACACCCAACTGTTTCAAAGAAGTTGAGCTGAATCTTTCCCTTTCTGCCACGACTTTGTTGGTTTTTAACCCTGTCACCATTCAAAACTTCCCAGCACCCTGCCAAAAAACCCTATTCTATTTCTCAGAAATTATTCTCTGTGCAGTGCACATGTTTTATTTTAACAATTCACTTTCGATAGAGTGACGTGAACATGCTACTGCTTTAGTTTTGAGCTGTCAACCTGACTGGATTCCATTGAAACCTTTGTCCTGCTTGTATCTCCGCCGACCAGCCTTCAAGGTTCTTGTGTGAGGGATGTTTCCCGTGCCCAGTTTATTCCAAATTTACAATTCCCACCTTCTGTCTCTACCATTTCCCTCGTCCCAGAATGCCTTTGCACCAGCGCATGCATTCTGCCGACATCTAGTTTCGCTCCACAAACCTATCAGAATATTAACACGAACGTGTGCAGTCTTCCGCCAGAAATCATTCCCTTGAGGGCGGCACGGTGGCGCAGTGGTTAGCACTGCTGCCTCACAGCGCCAGGGACCCGGGTTCACATCCGGCCTTGGGTGACTGTCTGTCTGGAGTTTGCACATTCTTCCCGTGTCTGCGTGGGACTTCTCCGGATGCTCTGGTTTCCTCCCACAGTACAAAGATGTGCAGGTTGGTGGATTGGCCATGATAAATTGTCTAAGGGTGTGAAGGTTAGGTAGGATTACAGGGTTAGGGTGGGGGAGTTGGCCTGGGTAGGGTACTCTTTGGAAGGGTTGGTGCAGACTCGATGGGCTGAACGGGGCACTGTGGGGATCCCATGGAGATAGTTGTATATTTTACTTTGTTCCTCCTTTTCCAGATTTTTAAAGAAATAATTATTTAAACTGGACTTGTTTTCTGTGGAAAGGTTACCTCGAGATGACCCGTTTAAAATGTTTAACATTACGACGGGAATTTACAAACTAAAGTTAAAAATTCACCATGGGGAAACTGGGTAGAATATTAAAAGAGACCTGGTTAAAATTAAGTGCAAGAAGTTAGCTCTTGCACAAAGAGCTTCAGAGTTCTGACTTGGGACGGTCAAAGTAGCAAGGCCATTCAAGTGGCATCGAAATGAGTTTCTGGAGAGAGAAGCAAGATATGGTGAGAATGTGAATAGGGAGAGTAATCTATCTGAGAGAGGTGGGCTGGTGTCTTTCGTCCTGTTACAACATCTTGATTAAATATTTATTGCTTGATATTGATGAAACTTAAGAAACAAGTGGTAAAAGAAAAGGAAATAATTTGGAGGGATCATCGGGTTTTTGAATAAATGTTGCCCAATTATTTTCTGGATGGGGCAGAGGAAAGATAAGGGCCGGGATTCTCCGATCCCAGGCCGAGTCGGAGAATTGCTGGAGGTGCGCGCGAATCCTGCCACGCCGCTCCGACGACAAGCACGGTCGCCGCGGCGCCGTTTGGGGGCAATTGAAAGCGCCCCCGCCGGCGATTCTCCGCGCTCGACAGGTCAAGTGACCGCCAGGTCCCGCCGGCGGCGTTTGCGTATGGTCCTACCTGGCGGGACTTCGGAGTTCTGACTGCGGGGGGCCGTCCTGGTTGGGGGGGGCAGGGGGAGCCGACTCCGGGGGGGGGGGGGGCCTCCATGGTGGCCAGGCCCGCGATCGGGGCCTACCGATCGGCGGGCGGGTTCATTCCGGGGGGGGGGGGGGCCTATGTTTCTCTGCGCCGGGCCCCTGTCGGGCTCCAACATATTGCACGACCATGATGCGCACGCGCGGATCTGCGCCGGCCGTGGTGGGCCGGCTTTCGGCGCCGGAACAGAGCACGGCACTCCGGCGCCGTTCCAGCTCCCGAGGACGGGGTGAATGCCTGACCCTGGAGGCCCATTGACGCCGGCGTCGCTCGCGCTGGTTTCGACGCCGGCGTCAACATTTGGCCGGGATTTCGGAGCAACCCGGCCAAGAGTGAAAGTCAGATGCCAGTTTGGTCACGGTGTCATATATTTCCTTATTTGAAAGTTTATCATTTGGTGCATTGAAACACATCACCTCGGTAATATGTCTTGATGGCCAAGCAAATTGTATTTTGACCCACCACTATTGGAACCAATTCTGAGAGACAGAATTAATCTGTAATTGGAGAGGCGGGGATTAATCAAGAACTGTCAGCATGGTTTTGTTAAGGGGACGTCATGTCTGACCAACTTGATTGAAATGTTTAAAGAGGTGACCTGGGGCGTCATTCTCCGACCCCCCGCCGGGTTGGAGAATCGCCAGGGGCTGCCGTGAATCCCGCCCCCGCCGGTTGCCGAAGTCTCCGGTACCGGATATTCGGCGGGGGCGGGAATCGGGCCGCGCCAGTTGACGGGCCCCCCCGCTGGATTCTCCGGCCCGGATGGGCCGAAGTCCCGCCGCTAAATTGCCTGTCCCGCCGGCGTGGATTAAACCACCTTTTGAACGGCGGGACAAGGCGGCGTGGGCGGGCTTCGAGGTCCTGGGGGGGGCGCGGGGCGATCTGGCCCCGGGGGGTGCCCCCACGGTGGCCTGGCCCGCGATCGGGGCCCACCGATCCGCGGGCAGGCCTGTGCCGTGGGGGCACTCTTTCCCTTCTGCCTCCGCCACGGTCTCCACTATGGCGGAGGCGGAAGAGACTCCCTCCACTGCGCATGCGCGGGAAACTGTCAGCGGCCGCTGACGCTCCCGCGCATGCGCCGCCCCGATATGTCATTTCCGCGCCAGCTGGCGGGGCAACAAAGGCCGTTTCCGCCAGCTGGCGGGGAGGAAATCCCTCCGGCGTCAGCCTAGCCCCTCAATGTTGGGGCTCGGCCCCCAAAGATGCAGAGCATTCCGCGCCTTTGGGGCGGCGCGATGCCCGTCTGATTGGCGCCGTTTTGGGCGCCAGTCGGCGGACATCGTGCCGTTTGGGGAGAATTTTGCCCCAGGTGTGTAGATGAGGGAAATGCATTTGACGTAATCTACTTGAATTCAGCAAGGCTTTTGATAGTAATAATAATCTTTATTAGTGTCACAAGTAGGCTTATATTAACACTGCAATGAAGTGACAGTGAAAATCCCCTCGTCGCCACACTCCGGCGCCTGTTCAGATACACTGAGGGAGAATTCAGAATGTCCAATTCACCTAACAAGCACGTCTTGTGGAAGGAAACTGGAGCACCCAGAGGAAACCCACGCAGACATGGGGAGAATGTGCAGACTCCGCACAGAAAGAGACCCATGCCGGGAATCAAACCCGGGTCCCTGGTGCCGTGAAGCAACAGTGCTAACCATTGTGCAACCTGCCGCCCACATAATGTCCCACATGGGAGGCTGAGGTAAGAACGAAGGTAAAGGCCCACGAGATCCAAGGAAATTTAGCAAATTGGATCCAGAATTGGCTGAGTGGCAGAATCAGAGGGTGATGGTTGAGGGTGTTTTTCTGACTGGACGCCAGTGTCCAGTGGGGTCCCGCAGGGATTAGTGTTGGGGCCCTTTCTGTTTGTGGTTTATATAATTTTAAAAAATATATAAAACTTTGAGTACCCAATTCATTTTTTCCAATTAAGGGGCAATTTAGCGTTGGCAATCCACCTACCCTGCACATCTTTGGGTTGTGGGGGCGAAACCCACGCAAACACGGGGAGAATGTGCAAACTCCACACAGACAGTGACCCAGAGCCGGGAACGAACCTGGGACCTCGGCGCCGTGAGGCAGCAGGGCTAACCCACTGCGCCACCGTGCTGCCCGTGGTTTGTATTAATGACTTAAACATGAATTTGGGAGTGTTGATCAGTAGATTCGCAGATGATATCAAAATTGGTGCGGTTGCAAATAGTGAGGAGGGTATAAAAGGGCTGGTCAGGTGGGCTGGTCAGTGGCAAATGGAATTCAATCTGGATAAGTGTGAGGTGATGCACTTGGGCAGGACAAACAAGGCGCGGGAATAGTTGATAAATGGCAGGACCCTGGGAAGGTGTGCATGTACACCCGTCCCTTATAGCAGGGTAAGTGGATACAGTGGTTAAGAAGGCATATGGATGGGCAGCACGGTGGTGTAGTGGTAGCACTGCAGTCTCACGGCGCCGAAGTCCCAGGTTTGATCCCGGCTCTGGGTCACTGTCCGTGTGGAGTTTGCACATTCTCCCTGTGTTGGCGTGGGTTTCGCCCCCACAACCCAAAAGATGTGCAGGGTAGGTGGATTGGCCACACTAAGTTGCCCCTTAATTGGAAAAATGAATTGGGTACTCTAAATTTTTTTTTTAAAGAAGGTATATGGTATACTTGCCATTATTAGCCAAGGCATGGAGTTTAAGAGCAGGGAGGTTATACTGGAACTGTATAAAACATCGGTTAGGCCACTGCTAGAGTATTGTGAGCAGTTCTGGAATCCACATTGTAGGAGAGATGTGATAGCACTAGAAAGGGCGCAGAGGAGATTTATCAGGATGTTAGTTGGGCTGGAGGCTATTAGCTATGGGTAATAAAAATAATGTTTTATTGTCACAAGAATGAAGTTACTGTAAAAAGCCCCAGTTGCCAAATTCCGGTGCCTGTTCGGGAATTGAACCCTGCTGCTGGCCTTGTTCTGCATCACAAACCAGCTGATGCCCACTGAGCTAAACCAGCTATGAAGCGAGATTGGATAGACTGGGGTTGTTTTCCTTGGAGCAGAGGAAACTGAGGGGGCCATGATTGAGATGTATCAAATTCTGAGGGGGGCATAGACAGAGTGGACAGGAAGAAACCTTTTCCCTTTGTGGAGGTGGTGGCAAAGTGATATTATGACTGGATTTGAAACCAGAAACTCAGAGTGATGCTCTGGGGACCTGGGTCCGAATCACCACCACTGCAGGTGGTGAAATTTCAATTCAATAAAAATCTGGAATTAAAAGTCGAATGATGACCATGAAACCATTGTCGATTGTCATAAAACCCATCTGGGTCAGTAATGTCCTTTAGGGAAGGAAATTTGCCATGGTCTGGCCGACATGTGACTTCAGACCCACAGCGATGGAGTTGACTCTTAACTGCTCCCTCAAGGGCAATTAGGGATGGGCAGTAAATGCTGGCCCAGCCCGCAATACCCACGCCCCATGAACAATTTTTAATAAGGGATCCGTGAC
This sequence comes from Scyliorhinus torazame, assembly GCF_047496885.1. NCBI lineage: Eukaryota > Metazoa > Chordata > Chondrichthyes > Carcharhiniformes > Scyliorhinidae > Scyliorhinus > Scyliorhinus torazame. The sequence continues at coordinate 317,024,866 of NC_092713.1, read as the reverse complement.
CAGGTGGCACAGATTTACGGTAAGGGGCAGGAGGTTTAGAGGGGATGTGAGGAAAAACGTTTTTACCCAAAGGGTGGTGGGAGTCTGGAACTCTCTGCCTGAAAGGGTGGTGGAGGCAGAGACCCTCATAACATTTAAGAAGTATTTAGATGTGCACTTGTGATGCCCAGGCAGACAAGGCTAAGTGCTGGAAAATGGGTTTAGAATACTGGTGTAGTTACTTTTGACTGGGGCAGATGGATGGGCTGGAGGACCTTTTCTGCACTGTAGACGTCGATGACTCTAACTCAACGTGTACGTCCATATTTGAAAGAATGCAGACAGCATTCATTGCAACTAATTTATTGGGTAGGGTAGAGGGCTCAGATTGTTGTACGATAGGGTTGTGGGGGGGGTGGGGGGCTGTTTGAACGGGCCGGGGATTTTTACTTGATGCCCAGTATTAGCCCAAGTGCCTCGTCACACCTTTCTTGACAGTGGTCTCGATCCGAACTGCAGGAAGTTACAGCTTTATCTGTGACTGAATATCAAATTAGCAATTTGACAGCACAATGAAAGTTGACGGTGAGGTGAAATTGTGTGACGGCAGTGGTGCATGCGGAAGCTGGCGCCAATTCTTCAGAAAATATCGCGAAGAGGCAACACATAAATAAGGACGGTGAGGCTGCCAAGGTTCCCGGCAGGTAACCTTTCCACCTCCACCAGAGTTAAGTTCTGGGTGGTAAGTTCCATGGTTGCTGGCCATGCCCCACCACCAATCGAGGTCTTTAAGTGATCAATTCATGACCACTTACAGACCTCATCCCATCATCGCTGGGATTGTGGCGTTGATGGCAGTTGAACTGTGCAAGGTGCTTGTGACCTTGGGACGGGCAGTGTGGTGGAGGGGGGGGGGCGGGGGGGGGTGGGGGTGAGGGGTCCTCGATCAAAGGATTGCCTCCATCACAAGCAACCAGTGCCTCATTGAGGGACTGGACCTCGGGAAAGGGGTCTCGGCTTCTCATAAGAGCCACACTCCTGTCCTTGCTTCTGAACCCTTTCCCCAAGTGTGGGAAGCTGGCTGGTTTCCATCGCCCCACCCCCGGGCCGAGGGGAACTGAAACTAATAACACAGTGACAACTGCGCCTGGAAACAACTCAGGACCAACCTCGTGTTGAACCGTGGCCTTCCGTGGTCTGTATGGCCCCGGCTAAACCCAAGCTGCTTTTACCCAACCAGGCTACAGAGGAGCAATGGGGCATTGATCTCTGCTTAAGGATTCATCACAAAGAACAAATCTGGTCTCAGTTCTAAATTCTGGGTGACAGTGAATGGAGAGTTGAAGCTTCTATAGGAGACGGGATAATGATAATGTCAGTCACCTGGACAAAGAGATTAACAAAATTCCCAGTGCAGGATACGGTCTGTTTGTTTACCTTAAGATTAGGAATGGGACAAGAGGGAAAATCTTTCGAGAAGGGATTAGAAAGGGTTAACAGCGACGAAGGAGATTTGTGGCATGGCCCTTCTTAACGTGAAATGAGTTTTTGTACCGACCAGCGGCCTGCAAATTTGACTTTAAGTATTTGGAATGAATTAGATTTTAACTGAGTTTGTGGACGATTAGCAGCAATGAGCATAACTCAAGCGTTCAACTGTTCTGTCGACAGGAAGAGTGTAAATCTTGGCGATTTAGCGTTCTGACCTGTTTTTGGAGTTTGTTAGAGGCAAGTAGGAGCGGCCTGCATATTGAGATGTTGGTGCATTTCCACACTAGCAGTGGGCATTCCTGCCTTGGGTATCTTAATCTGTTCCCTAGTGTTTCTGGCAGACTAGCCTGTGCAGCAGAAACAATGTAAGTTTACAAAATACATGTAGGATTGGAACAGAGTGCTGACAGATGCTTCTTTCAACGCTGCAGTTCCAGATTGCTCCATGTTAAACTACGTTGAAGGGATTTAGCTGCTGTTCCCCCATTTACACCTCCCCTCCACCATGGTAAATTGCACTGGAATGTAGAAGTGAGTAGGATAGGGGGCAGCACGGTGGCGCAGTGGTTAGCACTGCTGCCTCATGGCACCGAGGTCCCAGGTTCGACCCCGGCTCTGGGTCACTGTCCGTGTGGAGTTTGCACATTGTCCCCGTGTTTGAGTGGGTTTCGCCCCCACAACCCAAAAAGATGTGCAGGGTAGGTGGATTGGCCACAGTAAATTGTCCCTTAATTTGGAAAAGAAATGAATTGGGTAGGATAGGGATAATCACCTGGAGTCTCCCAGAGTTAGCGATTGATCTCACAGACACTGCTGCGAGCAAAATTGGGAGAAATGTTTCGGAGGCATTACAAAATAAAAGTGCTCACCTTTCGAACGCTTTCATTTATTACTTCAAAAGATTTATGGAGGTGGCAGGGGAGAGGCTGGCTGGAGGTAGGAGACCTGTGATGAAACCTCCAGGAATAAGTCCAACTAGAGTTGGCAACTGATACAGAGGAGCAGGTGGGTAAATCAATTGAGTATTCAGGTCCAAAGGCATCTTTCCTTTTCCTCCAGCTGGTGTGAGAAGGAAGTCCTGCCCAACCAACAGTGAATGCCCTTTCATTGACCTCAGTGGGCACTACCATTTATTAACCTTAGGATGTGCCCTTTTAACACAATTAATGTCCTATGGCCGTGAAGGGCAACATTAAGGCAGCACAGTGGTTAGCACTGCTGTCTCGCAGCGCCAGGGTCCCAGGTTTGATTCCGGCCTCGGATGACTGTGCGGAGTCTGCATGTTTTCCCCGTGTCTGCGTTAGTTTCCCCCGGGTGCTCCCACAGTCCAAATATGTGCAGGTTAGGTGGAATGGCCATGCTAAGTTGCCGCTTAGGTTTGGTGGGGATAGGGCGGGGAATTGGGCCTCGGTAGGGTGCTCTCTCAGAGGGTCAGTGCAGACCCGATGGGCCAATTGGCCTCTTCTGCACTGTAGGGATCCTATGATTGAGCACAGCTTTTCGCCTCTGCAGAATAATACACTCATGGAATAACGCTCCCGTCCCCTGTAAACAGCGCAATGCCTTGGCTCACCGACAGCATCATCAGCGAGAGATGCCAATTGTGAACCTGTACTGTTTTGTCTAATAATGTACTTTACAATGATTGAGCAATGCAAATTGTTTGGAGGTAAGAAAGAGTTAAGGAGAAATTGTTCAGGGCCGCACCCTGTTCAATGCTGAGTGATAGATTTGCCTCAATGTTTCATGTCTGGTCAAATATAGGTGCAGCCTTCACAAACGAACCTTTGGTACTCAGAGATTGCATTAGTAAATAAAACACAGCGTGAGCAACATGCCCACATTCAGAGAATGTTACCCAACAACAAATGATTCCAGTGTAGGTGAATCTTCTGACGTAGGAGTGGTTGACATTGTTCAATAAGTTTGCTGTGTCATCGATGTTACAGCCATCATTCCGCAATGATATTATATTTGCTCACCTTTTTGTTTGTCTTAAAGAAGTGGGGAGGAATTTTAGCAGAGTTTGGCAAAGTGTCAGGCTCAGACTGAAAACTGGCGGCGAGCACTTCGGTTACACAGGCCGCTTTCTCTCCAAATATTAAGACTCCTAGAGAGAAAGTAATGAGCGGGTGTTGTTTGTACCATCACTCTGGCAGGGCGGGGCATGCTGGAGCTGGAGAGCAGCTCCCCAGAGATTGGGACGCCGTTTTTAAAGGCCGTCCCCATCAGCGATGCAACCTGCCCGCCCCCAGACCCCGTTACGGGCGCCCCCCCCCCCCCCCCGACAATCCTCACCAGCAACCCCCCACCCCAACCAACACCATGGAAGTATCGCACTCCCGCTGTGCTCCCCCTCCCAGCACACAGCAATGCACACCGCCTCTTTCCAAGCACCGGTGCAGGCTCAATGGGCCGAATGGCCTCCTTCTGCACTGTAAATTCTCTGATTCTATGATTAACATTTTGTGATTCATGTACCAGGAAATTCAGAATCCTCTGTACCTCAGAGTTTTGCAATTTCTCATTTTAAATAATTTGCTGCTTTTCTATTCTTCCAGACAAAGTGAACAAGTTCACAATTTCCCACACGATACTCAAACTTCATTTAACCTGTCGATATCCCTTTACCTGCTCTTGACAACTCCCTTTCCTCCCGATCTGTGCCATTGGCACATTTAGCTCCCATACATTCATTTCTTTCGTCCAAGTCATTTGCACAGATTGTAAATAGTGGGTTCCCAACGCTGATCCATGTGGCACTCGACAGGCTACATCTTGCCAAAACTGAGAATGACCCATTTCTGCCTCATCTCTGCTTCCCGTTAGCTAACCCATCCTTTATCCATGCCAAATGGCAGCACGGTAGCACAGTGGTTAGCACTGTTGCTTCAGAGATACAGGGTCCCAGGTTCGATTCCCGGCTTGGGTGACTGTCTATGTGGAGTCTGCACGTTCTCCCTGCGTCTGCGTGGGTTTCCTCCGGGTGCTCCGGTTTCCTCCCACAAGTCCCGAAAGACGTGGGCTGGGATTCTCCCGGAATCGGCGGGGTGGCCCGTACTGGCGCCAAGAGCGACTTGAACCACCCCGGCACTTCCGGGGGCTAGGCCAGTGCTGGAGGGGTTGGCACCGTGCCAACCAGCGGTTTCTTCTCCGCGCTGGCCATGGCGGAGCCTTACAGAGGCCGCCGCGGAGGGAAAGAGTGCCCCCATGGTACAGGCCAGCCCGCAGATCGGTGGGTCCCGATCGCGGGCCAGGCCACCGTGGGGGCCCCCCACCCACCCGGCCGGGATCCCCCCGCGCCCCCCCGAGGACCCCGCTAGACGACCGACAATCGAGGTCCCGCCGGGATCAACCATGTCCATTCTACGGCAGCGGGACTGGCCAGGAACGTGCGGCCGCTCGGCCCATCGGGGCTCGGAGAATCCCACCCATGCTGTTGGGTATTTTGGACATTCTGAATTCTCCCTCTGTGTACCCGAACAGGTGCCGGAGTGTGGCACCTAGGGGCTTTTCACATTAACTTCATTGCAGTGACAATTAAGATTATTATTATTACCCCATAAAACACACACTTTTATTTTGTGTAGTAACTTTTGATGTGGCACCTTATCAAAGCTTTTTTTGAAATCCGAATAGACCACCTCTACAGTTTCCCCTTTATCCACCTTGCTTGTTATTTTCTCAAACTCTCTAATAAATTAATTAAACATGATAGAAAGCCACTTGGCTTGAAATAAGTTGAGAAGGGTTCTTGGGATATTCTTCAGCGATCACTCACTAACGAGTATGATTGTCCACCGAAGAAACTTTATGTCACCGGTCATGGGTTCTGTGGGTCCTCGCATCGCTGATGATCCCGACCATGGAGATGTAACTTTGACCGCAAACGTGGCAAGTGTGTCCGGGAGGTGGGATCAATCCTTGGACTCTAGCTTGTTGGTATTCCTTTCTCAGGCTCCTTTTTCCGGGCCTCCTCTGGCTGTCGAGTGTCCTCAAAGATTTGTGTCCCTTCAACTAGGAGCCTCCTCCAAGTAGGTCTCCCAGGCATTGACATCTGTGTTGCATTTATTGAAGTAAGCCTCTGAAGTGCTTCATTTGTCCTCCTCTTCCTTGAGCTGAGTGAAGTAGATTTGCTTTGGCAGTCGGGACTCTGACATCCGAAGCACATAGCCGGCCCAACGGTGTTGGTTTGGATGATCATGGCCTCGATGCTGCTGCTCTTGTCTACTTCAAGGACGATGATGTTAGTTCGCCTGTCCTCCCAGCTGATGTGGAGAATCTGTCTCAGACAGCGCTGATGGTACCTCTCCAGGGCCTTGAGGTGGAGTCTGTGTGTAGTCCAAGTTTCTGAGTCATACAGAAGGTTTAGGTGGATGGCCGCCTTGTCAGCACAGATGTCGCGGCCGTCAAAGACTCTTATCCTTAGATTTCTGAGGGAGGCGCTCCTAGATTGGCGATGATGTTGGATCTCTGCATCAACGTCAGTCTTTGATGAGAGGTGGCTCCCCAGGTATGGAAAATGTTTAAGTTTGGGAGGATTTTCCATTGATCTTGATGGAGGGAGAGACCGCATCTTACCCTGGGCAGGTTGGGAAAGGGCTTGAGTCTTCTTGTGGTTGAGACTGAAATCGATTCTTTGGTATGCTTCCACAACACGGTCAAGCATGGCGTGGAGATTCTCTTCTGAGAGAGTGCAGATGGCAATCCGGTCTGCATACTGAAGTTACGTGAACAACATCAGGGGTGTTTTCGTCTTGGGACTTCAAATGGTTGAGGTTGAAAAGTTTTCCGTCCATCCTGTCGACAATGTCCACTCTACTGTGAAACTTGTGCTGGCCAAGGTGAGGGATGGTGGCGATGAAGATGGGGAAAAGAGTGGGGACAATGACACATCCCTGATTGACTCCAGACTTGATCTCAAAGGTTTCTGTCGGTGAGGGCAAGCCTTGGAAGAGTAGGAGGATGTTGGTGACTTTCTCTGGACAGCCGGCCTTTGACATGGTCTTACATACACTTCCCGATTGACTGAGTCAAAGTTGTTGGTCAGATCGATGAAGGCCATGTAGTTGTTGTTCGTGGCATTTCTCTGAAAGTTGCCGAGCGGTGAAAATCATGTCCGTTGATCTACAATTTGTTGGAAGCCACAATGGCTTTTCAGAAGGATTTCTTCAGGGACTGAGAGAAAGAGGCTAACGGGGATTTGGGTGATGATCTTCCTGATGATGGAGGTTGGGAAGTTGCTCAGTAGTTCTCACAGTCCGCTTTGGTGATGGAGATGCCTCATCCCTGAGATCGGCTGGGATTTCTTCTCTGTCCCACATTTTGAGGATCAGCTGATGGAGATGTTGGGTGATCTTCTCCTCCAAGTTTGAAAATCTCCACTGGAATCTCGTCCACTGCTGCAGCTTTTCCATTGTTCATGTGTTTAATGGCAGCCAGGACTTCGTCCACACTTGATGGGAGTCCAAGATCATCTTTGATGGGGAGTTGGGGGTTTCCTCAAACATGTCCTCATCTATGATTGTGTTTAGGAGTTCTATGAAGTGTTCCCTCCATCGAAGGCTGATGTTTTCTCTGTCTCGCAAGAGGGTTTTGTCCTTACTCTGCAACTGTTTGAGGCCTAGGGGATTGGGTGCAACTATTGCCTTGGTGACACTGAAGAAGCCCCAGGTATCATACTTGTCAGTGAGGAGTTGCAGCTCCTTAACTTTCTCAATCCACCCTTGGGTCTTAATTTCACTAGTTCTTCTTTGTACCTCTACCTTTGCTAATTGATGAACTCTCCTCTTCACCTTGCTGGTTACGTTGTTTTGTTCGGCACAGAGAGCTTTCCTCTTGTTGTCGTTGAGGTCTTGGAAGGTCTGGTCATTCCCATTGAATGAGCCTTGGTGTTTCCTGGTGATGTAGCCAATGGCTTCTTCACAGCTTGAAATGAGGTCATCTTCAACTCTTTCCAGTTTTCCTCCACTCTATTCAAATGGACACTTTGGGAAGTTTGGGAAGACATTGTTGGAAGTTTATTAGCATTCTTGGCTCTTGAAGCTGCCCAACGTTGATCTTTTCTCTGAGCTGTTTCTTCATTTTCCGCTGCTTCTGGTGGAGTTTGATGGTTATAGAGGAGCGAATGAGTCTGTCCAGCAGTCATCTGCACTGGTCATCGCTTTGGTGACGAGGGCTTCCTTTGGAGCTCAGGATCGGACTATGATGGAGTCAACCCAAGGAAAGGAGAGGGATTTTATTAGCAGCAGACTGGATTTTTTTCCTGAAGAGTTAGAAATGTGGGGTGGGATTCTCCGCCCCGCCGCACCACATTTCTACCCCGGCCCGCCAGCGGGATTCTCCGTTACACCGGCCGGTCAATGGGGCAGCCCCACGGCGTCGGGAAATCCCTGGGCGCTGACAAAACGGAGAATCACGCCGGCGGTGTATCCTGCCCGTGGTGTCTCTTCAAGTAGTTAATCAGCAGCTAGTACGAGGTGGATTCTCCAAGATGGGCTCCTTTTAGGTGATAACCTTTTCTTCACCAATATTTAATGATCAGACGGCAAACCTTAGCACAGTGGCACGTGGTCCTGAGGATGCCAGTCCTGGTGTCAGGTTCCTCATCCAGAATTCCCCCAATTCCTTTCCATCTCTTTCCCCACATCCCGTAATGATTTTTCCCTAATTCTCTTTTGAACAGAAAGCCGTGGCTTTGTGCCTTGGTGCCGGGAATTTCCCAGGGCATGTGGGTTCTGCCGTTTAGCTGCCATAGTTTTGGTGTAAACTTCCTGTTTATTCTTATCTAGGATTCAGGGTGAATTTATAGTGGTAGATCAGACGACTGTATAACTGGATGCCTCGCGGTGGAGGATTTTCTTATGCACAATAACCTCGTATCAGTGATGTTTTGGCAAAAGCAATGTTCTCAATGGACTTTATCACATCATCACTGCCCCACCCAACTGCCAACAAACTGTGAATGTAGCTTACCGACTGCTAACAGTCATCTTTTCATTCCTCAATATCAGTACATCAATCTTTTCATGCACGATCAGTCCAGAGTTTTATCTTCTATCTCTAAAGTAAACATAGACAGGAATGAAATGCAATTCTTTGTGCAGAGCTATCGATTCCAGCAATGTTTTTAAAAATAAATTTAGAGTACCCAATTCATTTTTTCCAACTAAGGGGCAATTTAGCGTGGCCAACCCACCTAGCCTGCACATCTTTGGGTTGTGGAGGCGAAACCCACGCAGACACGGGGAGAATGTGCAAACTCCACACGGACAGTGACCCAGAGCCAGGATCAAACCTGGGACCTCGGCGCCGTGAGGCTGCAGGGCTAACCACTGTGCCACCGTGCTGCCCGCTTCCAGCAATGTTAGCAAACAGTGAAAGTTACTCTCATCGTGACGTTGGTTTCTTGTTGCCGCTGATTTGTCCTTTTTATTTTTCTCCCCATACCAAATATTTCCCCAGTGCCAATCTGGAGGTTTAAGGCATCCTTCAAGTTGCAGTTAAAGCACAGGGTCAGGCCGAGCTTTATCACATTCTGGTAACTCGCCTGGTAACTTAACTTGCAGATGTCCGGCATTTCAATTGTGCTTTTCCAGCCTGGTTATCGATTTTTTAAAAAAATGTTATTCCCTCCCTGAATCACGGACAGTGTGAAAGAAGTGATTTTATTTCGCAGTGATTTGTACCTGCCACCTCCCTGTACAACTCTCTCCATTTGAATGTAGATATTTTCTGTTGGCCGCATTCGAACTTCTCCTGTTTGTTCATTTTGCAATTGATTCAGCGAAGCAATATTAAAACACCACACAGAGGAATGACAAGTAACTCTGCCAAACATTCATCCAGGAACATTTTGCCAAAGGATTTCTAAAGTCTATAGAAATGTAAAGTTCAGCGTTGGAAGCTGGAGGTACTGGAGAGATCAAAAGATGTTGGATTCAGCACTTCAAATTATGCTTGTGTGCATAGAATCGCAGCTGTACAAACGGAGGCACTTTCATTTATATAACACCTTCACACCTTTCATGACCTACAAAGTAGCTTTGAAGTGCCGTGACTGCAGTAATGTAGGAAACGTCATGGTCACGATGTGCACAGCAAGACTCCACTGACAGCACGTGATAAAAATCAGTTAATGCTTATCTGAATCATTCACAGGATGGTGTTGAGCTTCTTGCGTATTGTTTAAACTGCACTAATCCAGGCATGTGGAGAGTATTTTAATCAGTGCTAGCATTGCCATTGAGTGTCAATGGGAGATGGCCAGATTCTCTCTTGTTGGAGATGGTCACTGCCATGACTGTCACTTGCTCCCTTTCTGCCGATGCCTGAATACTGTCCAGGTTTCACTGCACGTGGGTGCAGATTGTTTCAGTATCAGAGGATTGCCAAAGGTGCTGCGCATTGTATAATCGTCGGTGAGCATCCCCACATCTGACCTTATGATGGAAGGGAGGTCATTGATGAAGCAGCTGAAGATGGCTGGGCCGAGGACACTACCCTGAGGAACTCCTGCAGTAATGTCCTGGAGCTGAGATGATTGACCTCCAAACACCACAACCATCTTCCTTTGTGTTAGTTTTGGCTTCAATCAGTGGAATTAAGTGAGGCATAAACATTACTCAAGACTTGATTATTTTTAAAAATGCATTCTTTCATAGGATGCGAGCGTCACTGGTCAGTTCAGCATTTGTTGCCTAGCTGCAAGTATCTTTGATAATAACAATCATCTTTATTGTCACAGTAGGCTTTTTATTAACACTGCAATGAAGTTACTGTGAACATCCCCCAGTCGCCTGTTCGGGTACACAGGTGGAGAATTCAGAATGTCCAATTCACCTAACAAGCACGTATTTCGGGTCTTGTGGGAAGAAACCGGAGCGTCCGGAGGAAACCCATCAGACACGGGAAGAACGTGCAGACTCCGTACAGCCAGTGACCCAAGCGGGAATGAAACCTGGGACCCTGGCGCAGTGATGCAACAGTGCTAACCACTGTGCTGAATGGTTGGCTGGGAAATTTCACAGGGCAGTTACAAGTCAATCAATTCTCTGGCTCTTCGAAAAAGTGTCATGAGATATTGGCTGCGATTGAGCGACGCTGTGGCGCCCGGCATTTTAATAATCGGACGCCAGATTCACCCGGTGCTCGGGACTCAATGGCTGTGCCTACGAGATCTCGCCAAGGCACTATTTAGCACTGGTCCACACAAACATGGGCCAGGCGAACGGCACCTCGCAGGCCAGTGTATACCCTGGGTGGTTGGGGACAGGGCAGGATAATAACCTGGCACTCCCCCACCATCCTGGTACTGCCACTCTGGCACCATGGAAATTCCCCTGGCACCCTGGCAGTGCCAGAGTACCACCCTGCCCTGTCCCCGACCACCCGGGATCTCCAATGTCTTGTGAGACTCCCCGAGGTGCCATTGGGCCTGGTCTACGTTTGTGTAGACCAGTACGAAACGGCACCCTGACACAGCCTCACAGGCATGTCTGTTACGTCCCGGGAGCTGGTTGAATCTGGCGTCTGATAATTAAATGAGCCATTAAGGTATTTATGGGAGGCACGGTAGCACAATGGTTATCATTGTTGCTTCACAGCGCGAAGGTCCCAAGTTTGATTCTGGCTTGGGTCACTGTCTGTGCGCAGTCTGCACGTTCTCTCCGTGTCTGCGTGGATTTCCTCCGGGTGCTCCGGTTTCCTCCCACAGGTCCCGAAAGACGTGCTGTTAGGTGAATTGTACATTCTGAATTCTCACTCTGTGTACCCGAACAGGCACCGGAGTGTGGCGGCCAGGGGATGTTCACAGTAGCTTCATTGCAGTGTTAATGTAAGCCTACTTGTGACAATAATATACATTATTATTAAAAAATTAGCCATCAGGTCTCGCTGGATGGAGCGAGCCGTGTGACTCCCAATCGGCCCGGCGCCCGGTTTGAGGCTATCACACGATGCACCCGTTACGCCCAGATCTACCAAACGCGCCCAACTGCAGACTTAGTTTTATGTCCACTGAATCACGCCCCTTGTTTTGTCCACCTGAAAGGGACGGTTTAGGTGTTTATCGGATTACCACCACCTCTAGCACCGCTGAGCTCCCTCAGTCCTGCACTGAGATGCAAGTTTGAACTATTTGCTCAGATCTCTGGCGGAGGGGCAGCACGGTGGCGCAGTGGTTAGCACTGTTGCCTCACGGCGCCGAGGTCCCAGGTTCGATCCCGGCTCTGGGTCACTGTCCTTGTGGCGTTTGCACATTCTCCCCGTGTTTGCGTGGGTTTCACCCCCACAACCCAAAGATGTGCAGGCTAGGTGGATTGGCTATGCTAAATTGCCCCTTAATTGGAAAATAAAATGAATTGGGTACTCTAAATTTATAAAAAATAAGTTCTGTGGAGGAGGAACCAAAATCCTCGATAACACAGAGGTAAGAAAGTCTGCAATGATCCATTGCTGACCTCTATATAGCAAAGGTATTGCCTCTGTTATTTAATGGAAGCTAAACCCCCTTTCAACTCAGTTTGAACAGATCTCTGGTGAGATAGGACATGAAACTACCTACTTAGAAATTCTCAGCACGCTGATTTTTACTGCTTGTAAAGTCATCTGAATGGTACATTTACTGAGAGCGAGGCTTCGCTGCAGCTGCATGTCTCTTGTGAAAATTTAAGTAGCAAGACAAATTCACAAGCATTAATACACTGACTGCAGCACACCAACGTAACTACCATTGCAGTCTGATCATACAGAGACTGGACCAGTGCACTCAATACATCAGCTGTTTTGTGGATTTGCAGATTCCCAAGCGGCAGTTTATAAGAACAAAGTTCAGAGGATGAAATCTTTTCAATTGTCTCTCTGGAGCAAAGATAGTAACATTTGCAGAAACCTGGGGAAATTTCACAAAGATCCCAACTAACCAGCGTGCGAACTGCAACATCACACGCTTGGAGCCTGACCAAATACCCACAGCAGAAGATAAAAAATTGTTCAAGAAACTCAGCCAGCAACAGTTTGTGAATGGACACATAATGCGTGTGGAAATAAAGACTTTTAAATAATGGCCACATGCACAAAGGAAGCTGTTGGTGTCTTTGGGCGAGCAACAAAAAACATCTTTGCAATTATATAGTGGCTTTCACAATCTCAGCGTGCTCTAACACTCGTCACAGCCAATTAAACACTGTTCATCATGCAGTCACTGTTATAAAAGAGGAAACACAACAACCAATTTGGACACAGCAAGCTCCCACACAAACAGCAATGTGATGAATGTTCGTTGAGGGATAAATTTGACCAGGACAGCGAGAAGAACTCCCCTGTGCATTGAGTAAGGGGATCAGGAAGCGAGTTATTCACCACAGAATATTTAGACTCTGACTTTATGGGCTCTCTCTCTCTGAACTCCAGACTGCTGCTTTATGGGCTCTCTCTCGGAGCTCTGCACTGCTTTTTGGGCACGCTCTCTCTCTCTCTCTCTCTCCGGACTCCTACTACTTTATCAGCTCTCTCTCTCTCTCTCTCTTCAAACTCCGTGTTGCTTTATGGATTCTCGCTCTACCTCTCTCTGAACCCCCAGTGCTTATGGGCTCTCTGTCTCTGAACCCCTGCTGCTTTCTGGGCTCGCTCTCTCTCCAAAATGTGCTGCTTTATGGATGCTCGTACTGTTGCTTTATGGGCTCTCTCTCTCTCACTGGACTCCCGCTACTTTATGGGCTCTCTCTCTGAACTCTGACCTCCTGCTGCTTTATGATCTCTCTCTCCCTCTCCCTCTCTCTCTCCAGACTCCACGCTACTTTATGGGCTTTCTGCCTCAGTTCAGTTGCTGGTCAATGGTAACACGCAGGATGTCAGGATGGTAATGGCGGGGGGTCCAGTAAATGTCGAGGGGAGTTGATTAGATTCTCTTTCGAAACAGATGGTCATTGCCTGTTCTGTCTCAAACAGGTCCATAGGTAACATCTCGGTACTCCTGACAGTTGCAAAACCCTCTTGTTATTGCACGGAAGTGGCAGCCCAAATTATGCGTTCAAATCTCTGCATTTGGACTTGACCCCCCAATCTTCATGACCCAGAGGTGAGAGAGCTACAAGCTGAACTTTGGCTGATACCCTGTTAACTCAGTCTGTGTCGTGCACTCGCCTGTAGATTCATTCTCATGAGCTGCGCTAATATTCTTTCCAGTGTGTGGCTTTGTACAAAAGTGATTCAAAGGGCGGCATGTGGCGCAGTGGTTAGCACTGGGACTGCGGCGCTGAGGACCCGGGTTTGAATCCTGGCCCTGGGTCACTGTCTGTGTGGAGTTTGCAAATTCTCCTCATGTCTGCGTGGGTTTCACCCCCACAACCCAAAGGATGTGCAGGGTTAGGTGGATTAGCCACGCTAAATTGCCCCTTAATTGGAAGAAAATAATTGGGTACTCTAAATTTAGAAAAAAAGTGATTTAAGTTATAATTTACTACGCGACAGTTTGACTCAAGGCCTTGCACCTGAGCCAGGAGATTATGGGGTCAATCCCCATTCTCGACTTGAGAGCACAATGTAGGCAGAGATTCCACTGCAGTATCCTGCGTGCCGCATTGGAGCAGGTGCTGGATGAGGCCTTGTACTGAGCACCTGTCAGCCTGTTCAGGTGAACGTAACAGTCCCCAGGCATGTAGCTGAACAACAGATTTCTTTGCCATCTCGGCCACCATTCCTCTTTCAAACAACACCACAAACGGCAGATTAAATGTGTTTCCACAATTCTGCAACACAATGACTAAGTTTCAAAAGTAGTTTATTGCTGCTTTGCAATGTCTGACAGCATGACGAACATTATAAAGACAGCGTGTTTATTTTGTCATTGCTTCTATGCTTTGTTTCATTGTCTCTCTCACTCCCCCTCCTTCATTTTCATTCTTTCCCTACCTGTTCCTTTCCCCCTCTCTCACAGAATTGCATGGTAATTATTACAATACGTTCTGGTTATTGAGTCGAAGCAGTCCATGATAGTGTTGCTTTCCCTCGAAGGCTCTCCTGTGAGACTGATAAGCAGGCCTCCCAGCACAAGAGGCCCTCCCGAGGTATGTTTCAGACGTTTCTCTGGGAACCAAGAAGATTTGGAGTTCTCCTCGCAGCTCCCGCAAGGCAGGCTGTGGTCTCTGCGCCCAGCAGGCAAATCCCCAACCCCCTTCCCTCCTGACTCGCATAAAATTCTTCAGGGGCTTGACAGGGTTGATGATGGGAGGATGTCCCCCTTGGCTGAGAAATGGAAAACTAGGCGTCACAGTTTCCGAATTCAGGAGTGAGAGGAGGAGGTATTTCTTCGTCCAGTGGATTGTGCACCGTTCGAAGTTGCCACCCCGGAGGGTTGTGAATGCTCCATCGTTGAATATAATGAAGGCAGAAGTCAACAGATTTTGGAAGATGAAGGAAATCAGGGAACATGTACTTGGTGCACCTGAGGATTGTGGCTCAGGCATTTTCTGTAGGCACCTCCAGAACCTGCCAGTACTCTCGCAGTCATTAGGTGGCACCGCCGATTTCGATTTTTTTTACATCAAATTGCGCCTGGCCACCTACCTTCACCGGCATCTCGCTGACTCTTGAGGGATTGTTGAAAGAAAGTGATATCTCCTGCAGCACATCCCAAATGACAATATCATCCTTCGCCTCCCAGTGTACCCGTGGGATCTGCAGTGTTGTTTACACTTTCTTGTTGTGTTCTGAATCTGATATGTTTTATATTATTCATTCTTGGGACGTGGGCATCGCTGGCTGGGTCAGCATTTATTGCCCATCCTTAGTTGCCCTTCAGAAGTTGCTGGTGAGGCTGGGAATTCTGGGGCAAATAACTGACTTCCTGACTCCAACGTACAAGTCAGGAGTGTAATGGAATACTCTCCACTTGCCTGGATGAGTGCAGCTCCAACAACACTCAAGAATCTCGATACCATCCAGGGCAAAGCAGCCCCACTTGATTGGGGCCCCATCCACTTTCTTCAACATCCATCCCGTCCACCACCGATGCACAGTGGTTAGCACTGTTGCTTCACAGCGCCAGGGTCCCAGGTTCGATTCCCGGCTTGGGTCACTGGCTGTGTGGAGTCTGCACGTTCTCCCCGTGTCTGCGTGGGTTTCCTCCGGGGGCTCCGGCTTCCTCCCACAAGTCCTGAAAGACGTCCTGTCAGGTCATTTGGACATTCTGAATTCTCCCTCAGTGTACCCGAACAGGGGCCAGAGTGTGGCGACTGGGGGATTTTCACAGTAACGTCATTGCAGTGTTTTGTTTTCTAAATTTAGAGTACCCAATTCATATTTTCCAATTAAGGGGCAATTTAGCGTGGCCAACCCACCTACCCTGCACATCTTTGGGTTGTGGGGTGAAACCCACGCACACTCGGGGAGAATGTGCAAACTCCACACGGACAGTGACCCAGAGCCGGGATCGAACCTGGGACCTCGGCGCCGTGAGGCAGCAGTGCTAATTACTGCGCCACCGTGGTGCCCCCGCAACTCAAAGATGTGCAGGGTAGGTGGATTGGCCATGCTAAATTGCCCCTTAATTGGAAAAAAATAATTGGGTACTCTAAACTTATAGTAAAAAGGAATGGGCAACTGATGTTGGCCACCTAGCCAGTGATGCCTATGTACCATGAACAAATAAATAAAAAAGAACTGTCATTATATCTCCTTATGTGGATTGGTGTCAAATATCTGTTTGATAATGCTTCTTTGGAGTGTCTTGGTATGTTTTTCCATGTTAAGGGTGCAATAGAAATGCAAGTTTTTGTTGATCTGCCACAGATATTCTCTACGTCTGTAGTGATACAATAGTTCAACATGACAGGCCCTACTTCGGCCCAGTGTTTTTCAGGCAGCATGACCCTAACCTCTCTATCTCTTTTGAGAGAAATGTTTGTACCTTCCACCCTCCCTCCAGTACACATCTTCAGCATGGTTACATCTGCGCACAGGGTGAGAGAGCAAGCACTCAGAAATGTGGCTGACTTGCCCTGTTTCATCGCAATAACTGATCAGCCTGGAGCACTTAGTCATTTGAAATCTCAAACCTTGTCCTCAGAAGATAAGTGGTAATCAACCAACTCTTAAATGGTTTCAAATGAAGTCTGGGGAATGAGTTGAGAGAAAAAGGGGGACATTAATGTGATTTTTCCTGTGAAACATCCACATGTTATGACGGGAAACCTGACCCTTCAGATAAATGGAAACCATGCTGCATTAGCTGATGCTTTGCAAGGTTCCTGAGTGCCAAGTTCAACGTCTTAGGAGAGCAAGGTTGAGCTCTAATTGATGCTTGATTGGCAGCGTATTGAACAGGGCTAAGCAATTCTCTTCCTCTGCTACATGCTGTACATATTAAATAATTATCCGGCACTTCTCGTCGATTTATCTCCACCAGGAGTCATGTACCTCTGTTCTGAATTGGTGGGGGGGGGTCCACTAATTGCTGCTGAATGTGTACACTGCTGCCACTTTAATTGTCGCCACCTTCGAACCCTTGAGGCCAGAGATATCAACCTTGTGGCACCTGCTGCCATTGCTAAAATGAGAGAAACTATTTTATTCCATTAATGTTATTTTCCCAGTGCAGATGTGCCCCCTTGTCCCTCATCCAACAAAGCGTGTTTTGATATAACTGCTCGTGCGGCAGAGACGCTCCAACAGCAGTGAGATAGGTTCTGGGCTGTCGAAGGCTGACCTCCTTTCCTGGGATGTGGGCGTCCCTGGAAAGGTTGGCATTTTATTGCCCATCACCAGTTGCCCTGAGAAGGTGGTGATGGGCTTCTCTTTTAAACCAATACAATGGAGTGGTTGCTGGGGCACCTCACAGGGCAGTCAATACTCAATCCATATCCATGTAGGACTATAGTTTATTTTTTAAAGAGTATTTTAAAAAAATTTTGAGTACCCAATTCATTTTTTCCAATTAAGGGGCAGTTTAGCGTGGCCAATCCACCTACCCTGCACATCTTTGGGTTGTGGGGGCGAAACCCACGCAAACACGGGGAGAATGTGCCAACTCCACACGGACAGTGACTCAGAGCCTGGATCGAACCCGGCTCCTCAGCGCCGTGGGGCAGCAATGCAAACCACTGCGTCACCGTGCTGCCCTTGTGTAGGGCTATAATGACAGATAGGCCTAAACAAGGTCGAGGAAATGGTTTCCTTCCAAAAGAACAGCTTGCGGTCCAACTGTGCTTTCACAACAATGTCAACAATTGGTATAATGTAGGGCGGCATGGTGGCGCAGTGGTTAGCACTGCTGCCTCACAGTGCTGAGGACCTGGATTTGATCCCTGCCCTGGGTCACTGTTCGTGTGGAATTTGCACATTTTCCCCGTGCCTGCGTGGGTCTCACCCCCACAACCCCAAAAGATGTGTAAGGAAGGTGGATTGACCACGCTAAATTGCCTCTCAATTGGGAAAAACAAAGAATTAGGTACTATTAAAAAAAAATTTTTTTTAATTGGTATAATGTATAAAAGACAGAAAAAAGCCATTCATCCCAAAGGGTTGTTGACTCCTGGTTAATTTTTACTGAGACCGACACTTCTTTCATTTTCAATGTTCTTTATTTAAACTGAATTGAAATTCTCAATCCACCATTGGTGAGATTTGAAGTCAATTTTCTTCTGGATCATGAACCCAGGCCTGTGGATTACACATCCAGCAATACAACCACCACTCTGACGGTAGTTTAGTGCTGACATTCCTCACGCCCCTCGTCAGGATATGACCCTCCCTCCCACCTCTAGACATTCCTGATGAGAGGATGAAGTTCTGGTTCTGAATTCCGGTTTGGCACCCAGTGGGAATACCAGATTGTGGAGGACATATTTCTAATTGTTAGGTTGTTGACATCTTGACGTAATGCGTTGATGTGATCACCGGCAAAGCAAATGTTAAGCAGGCAAGTGACTGGAGTGAGGACAGATCCTCCAGGGACTCGAACACACAGCTCCCCATTCTCATCAATTAACCATGACTGGCTATATCTCTCAGTAATCTGCCTCCCACATGCCCTTTTTTGACCCCTCTCGCATTTCAAATTGAAATTGCTCCTTGACTGATGGCATGTCTTCAAGCTCTGGACTTCCCTCAATAAACTACACTCCCTTTCCACCATTTCTTCACTTGTAAAGGGCTCCCTTAAAACCCAGTGTGTGGTCGTCTGTCTTTTCCTCCTGAACTGGGGCAGCACGGTAGCCTTGTGGATAGCACAATTGCTTCACAGCTCCAGGGTCCCAGGTTCGATTCCGGCTTGGGTCACTGTCTGTGCGGAGTCTGGACATCCTCTCCGTGTCTCCGTGGGTTTCCTCCGGGTGCTCCGGTTTCCTCCCACAGTCCAAAGATGTTCAGGTTAGGTGGATTGGCCACGATAAATTGCACTCAGTGTCCAAAATTGCCCCTAGTGTTGGGTGGAGGTGTTGACCTTGGGTGGGGTGCTCTTTCCAAGAGCCGGTGCAGACTCGATGGGCCGAATGGCTTCCTTCTGCACTGTAAATTCTATGATTCTATGAACTGATTTGGTGTTTGATTAAACCAAATTTGACTTTTCGAAGGGCAGCACGGTGGTACAGGTGGTTAGCACTGCTGCCTCACAGTGCCGGGGACCCGGGTTTAATCCCGACCTGAGGTGACAGTCTGTGTGGAGTTTGTACATTCTCTCGGGGCAGGATTCTCTCAGCCTAGGGCCGGGCCGGAGAATCCCCGCGACCGACGTGAATTGCGCCACGCCTCCCCGACGCCAGCACCGATCCTCCGCAGAGCGGATAATCGGCACCATTGGCGCCGGCGTGGTTGACGCGGCGCTAGTCGGCGGCCATGCTATGGGCCCCCCCCCCCCCAGCAATTCTTGGCCGGGATGGGCCGAGCGGCCGTCGTGTAAACGCTGAGTCCCGCCGCTGCCGTCCACGCCTGCTCTCAGCCGGTGGGATCTCGGCGTAGAAGGGTCGGGGGGGAGCTTGGGGGGGGGGTGGTCCAACCCCAGGGGGGGGCTCCGATGTGGCCTGGCCCGCAATCGGGGCCCACCGATTGGCAGCTTGGCCTCTCTGGCTGGGGGCCTCCTTTCCTACGCACCGGCTCCTGTAGCCCTGCGCCATGTTGCACCGGGGCCGGAGCGTTGAAGGAAGCCACTGCGCAGGCGCGGATCCGCGGCGCCCAGTTCGAGCCGGGATCAGCAGCTGGAGCGGCGTGAACTGCTCCTGTGCCGTGCTGGCCCCAGTAGGGGCCAGAATTAGTCATTGGTCGGCCCGTTCACGCCATCGTAAAACGTGACGGTGTTTACGACGGCGTGGGCACTCTGTCGCGGGATTAGAGAATTCCGCCCCCCCCTTTCTGCGTGGGTTTCCTCAGGGTGCTCCGGTTTCTTCCCACAGTTCATAGATGAGCAGCGTAGATGGGTTGGCCATGATAAATAAGACAGTAAGACACAGGAGCAGAATTAGGACATTTTTGATTGGATTTATTATTGTCACATGTATTAGTATACAGTGAAAAGCATTGTTTCTTGCATGCTGTACAAACAATGCACACCGTACATAGGGAAGGAAGGAGAGACTGCAGAATATAATGTTACAGTTACAGCAAGGTGTAGAGAAAAGGTCAACTTAATACGAGGTAGGTCCATTCAAAAGTCTGATGGCAGTAGGGAAGAAGCTGTTCTTGAGTCAGTTGGTAATTTGGCCCATCGAGTCTGCTCCTCCATTCAATCATGGCTGATATTTTTCTCATCCCCATTCTCCTGCCTTCTCCCCATAACCCCTGATCCCCTTATTAATCAAGAACCTATCTATCTCTGTCTTAAAGACACTCAGTGATTTGGCCTCCACAGCCTTCTGCGGCAAAGAGTTCCACAGATTCACCACCCTCTGGCTGAAGAAATTCCTCCACATCTCAGATTTAAAGGATCGTCCCTTCAGTCTGAGGCTGTGCCCTCGGGTTCTAGTTTTTTTTTGTTTATAAATTCAGTGTACCCTATACATTTTTTGCAATTAAGGGGCAATTTAGCGTGGCCAATCCATCCACACTGCACATCTTTGGGTTGTGGGGGTGAAACCCACGCAGACACGGGGAGAATGTGCAAACTCCACACGGACAGTGACCCAGAGCCGGGATCGAACCTGGGACCTCGGCGCCATGAGGGAGCAGTTCTAACCATTGCGCCATCATACTGCCCTGGGGGTTCTAGTATTTCCTACAAGTGGAAACATCCTCCAGGCCACGCAGTATCCCGTAAGTTTCAATAAGTTCCCCCCTCATCCTACTAAACTCCAATGATTACAGAACCAGAGTCCTCAACCTTTCCTCATGCAACAAGCTATTCATTCCCAGGATCATTCTTGTGAACCTCCTCTGGACCCCCTCCAAGGCCAGCACATCCTTTCTGCCAAAAACTGCCCACAATATTCCAAATGGGGTCTGATCAGAGCCTTATACAATCTCAGCAATACATCCCTGCTCTTGTATTCTAGCCCTCTAGAAATTAAATGTTATGGGCGAGGCGTTTTCAGAACCCCAAAATGTATTATGGAGTTCAACCTACCTCACCCTTTAATGGATTTGTTGCTTTTCCTAGCCCATGGCTTGTTCCCTAGGTTGGGATTACAATTATGGACACGTGGGTTTTTAAACACAAAATACTGTTTATTCCATGAACTCAACTTAACATCTTAAATAAACATTGGATCTCTTAACACCCCTTACTTCAAAGATAACTCAGAAAATATTGCAACAGTAAATAACTCCTTAAAATGTTCCTTCAAACTTCCAAGAGACTTAACACCTTTGAACAATATCACATCAGGTTAAAGGATATATATAGTTTCTGTAGAATGGCAGAGATATGTTAGCTTGGTTGCCTTCAGCTCCAGTAAAACAGCTAGGCACCTTTCAAACTGCTTTTTAAACTGAAACTAAAAACCTGCAAAATGGCTGACCTAAAGCCCAGCCCCACCCACTCTCTGATATCACTGTTTTCTTAAAGGTACATTGCTTACACATCCATTTCTTAAAGGCACTCTCACATGACATAATGCTAATACTGCATTTGCATTCCTAACTGCCAACTAAACCGGCATGTTAACCTTATGAGAGTCCTTAACTAAGACTCCTAAGTCTCTTTGTGTTTCAGATCCCAAAGCCTTTCCCCATTTAAAAAATAGTCTGTGCCACTGTTCTTCCTACCAAAGTGCGTAACGTCACACATTCCACAATGTATTCCATCTGCCACTTCTTTGCCCAATCTCCTAGCTGTCCAAGTCCTTCTGCAGCCTCCCTGCTTCCTCAACACAACCTGTCCCTCTACACATCTTCCGATCTTCTGCAAACTAACTTCAGTTCCTTCTTCCAGATCGTTAATGTTTATCGTAAATTTCCTCTTAGTGGCCAAAAGGTTAAGCGGGGGTAAGGGAAGGGCATGGGCCGACTTAAGGTGCTCTTTCAGAGGGTTGGTGCAGATCCAATGGGCCAAGTGGCCTCCTTTTGACAACATTCCTGTGATGTACTTTGGGGCATTTTCCTACCTTAAAGGTGCAGTATAATGTCAAGTTGTTGTTGCAATTGCAAACTGGAGCAGATTTGCAAAATATCAGACGAAGCTGGAGCAGGGAGTTCACCTTTGTGGACTCTGAATTTCTTGTGTTAAGTTGGCCGTTTTGCAGGCCAGATTTAGTGAGGAGAAGTCATCTCCACAGCTCGGTGACATCGGGGACTCAGCCGCAGTTCTGGCTTGACAAGAACTGAGAGTCAGCACAAAGATTCACAGCTCCCCATTCACACACTCCTGACTTTCCAGCCATGAATTTGAATGAGCAGAAATCCCACTGAGTGACACTCCATTCTCGGGAAACACATATTCTGGGACACTAACCACACCCAGATCAAACCAGCTGAAGTATTGGGCAAAAACAGCATTTGATTCATTCAAAGAAATTAGATAGTGTGATAGTACTGCTTATTTATTAGGGATACACAGCCAGCATCCCTCCAGCCAAGAACTGTGAATGGTGCAAGGCGGCCAGTGAGTGTGTGACTGAACGAGGATTAATTACGTCAATGCTGCGGATTGTACATTGGTTGTCACTTCCTCTTAAATCTCCACTGAAAATCTCTCCATGTTTGGGGCAGCACGGTGACACAGTGGTTAGCATTGCTAGCTATGGCGCTGAGGACACGGGTTCGAATCCCGGCCCTGAGTCACTGTCCGTGTGGAGTTTGCACATTCTCCCCGTGTTTGTGTGGGTTTTGCCCCCACAACCCAAAGATGCGCAGGGTAGATGGATTGGCCACACTAAATTGCCCCTTAATTGGAAAAAATAATTGGGTACTCTAAATTTTTTTTTTTTAATCTCTCCATGTTGACCAAGCATTCAGTCACTATTATATAATAACTCCTTCCTTGGTGCATTCTTTGTCTGATCGTGCAGATGTCATCTTTTTTAATGTTGGGAAAACTGGGCGTGATTCTCCCGATCGGCAGTACTCCCCCCAATGGGAAAACCAGAGTGATTCCCGGCTGGCACAGGGCGTGACCAGAATGTGCCGTTCCCCCTTCCCCTCCGCCATTTAATGGCACACCGGTGTTGTCGGTGGAATTGAGAGGTCCGGGACCTAATCTCCATGACAGGTCCCGCTCCTCAGAAACGGGGCTCTCCACATTCAAAATGCTACTGTAGCCGCCTGGATCACGAACAAGAACCCCCCCCGCCCTCCCACAATTGCTGGCAAAGGTCCTGTCCCGTCCCCCCCCACCTCCCCCCACCACCAATAACTGGAGTGAAACCCGTTTTTGGCCTGCGAACCATCGGGACTGCCTCCGCTGGCAGGCAGCCCTGAGGAACCCCGCTCGCTAATAAATGCAAGAACCAAATTCTGTGTTTGCTGAAACGCTGAAACATAAACAGAACATGCTGGAAATACTCGGCAGGTCAAGGTTCAACTTTTTAGCTTCTTCACTTGTCCCGTTACCATCCCCTTCAATCCTGCACCCTCGTCCCATTCGTCATTTAATCTCCCCTGTCTTCCACCCTGCCGCAGATCTGCTCCTTTTATCCTTTCCCACTTTTCCCGCCTCTGCCTTTGATGAAAACCTCTCACATCTCAAATACTTCCCTGTTCTGATGAAAGCTCATCGATCTGAAACATTAACCCTCTTTCTATTCTCCACAGTGGCTGCCAGGCCTGCTGGGAATTTCCAGCATTCTCTGTTTTTGTTATTGTTCTGGATGTGAGTTGTTTCTTTGATGCAGTCCCATCCAGCAGTTTAAAGAAATGTCACTCTCCCCGCAGTATTGGCAGGGTAGAAGATTCTTAGGCCAGCTTGTTGACTTTTTAGTCTCACAGACCTATTTACGTTGACCAGGGTCAGCACAGCAGGCCTACTTCCCAGCTCAAGACTCAGACTGTTGCACCTTCCGCTCCACCCGTCGCGTGCATTTCTAATTCCAAGAGAGGGACAGTTCCACCCCTGGGATACCATGCGTCCGGGGGCGGCATGGTGGTGCAGTGGTTAGCACTGCTGCCTCACAGCGCCGAGATCCCAGGTTCGATCCCGGCTCTGGGTCACTGTCCCTCTGGAGTTTGCACATTCTCCCTGTGTCTAGGTGGGTCTCACCCCCACAACATAAAAAGATGTGTAAGGTAGGTAGGCTGGCCGCGTTAAATTTCCCCTCAATTGGAAAAGTAAAAATAAAGGGATGCCCTACGTTCGAGTCAATGAAACAACTTCATTGATTTGGACCAGGATCTACTTTCTTGAATCTGTTTAATTTGATCCTGCTATTCCTGCCTTCGTAAGGGAGGGATGAGAACATTTTTTAAAAATTTAGAGAACCCAATTATTTTTATTTCCAATTGAGGGGCAATTTAGCGTGGCCAATCCACCTAGCCTGCACATCATTGCATTGTGGGGGCGAAACCCACACAGACACGGGGAGAAAGTGCAAACTCCACACGGACAGTGACCCAGAGCCGGGATTCAAACCCAGGTCCTCAGCGTTATAGGCAGCAGTGCTAACCACTACACCACGTGCCACCCGGAGGAATGAGAACATGAGGACCACTCTGATAGTGGACAAGCAGATCTGTATTGGACAATACGGATGAGGCTTTAATTCACTCAACACCCCACGTACTTGTGGAGTGCTAAAATTGAACCTTGTGTTATTTTAGAACCTTAACAGATGTCTTGTCACATTGGTCATCACGCTCACAAACCAAAATTAATATATTTGGGGCAGTTCGGTGGCACAGTGGTTAGCACTGCTGCCTCACAGCGCCGAGGTCCCAGGTTCGATCCCGGCTCTGGGTCACTGTCCGTGTGGAGTTTGCACATTCTCCCCGTGTCTGCGTGGGTTTCGCCCCCATAACCCAAAGATGTGCTGTGTAGGTGGATTGGCCACACTAAATTGCCCCTTAATTGGAAAAAATGAATTGGGTACTCTAAAAATTGAAAAGAAAACTAATATATTTGAAATAAAGTTGCGTGAAAGTGCAGCCTCCATGGATGAACAAAGTGAATCGACATTGCCTTGCACAGTGAGAGCAATACCCTGTTGACCCCAGTGCCATAGTCAAATCATAGAGGTGGAGATGGTTAGCAGTTTCATATTCCTAGGGGTGCACATCTCCAAAACTCTATCCTGGTCCACCCACATCGACGCTACCACCAAGAAAGCACAACAGCGCCTATACTTCCTCAGGAAACTAAGGAAATTCGGCATGTCCACATTGACTCTTAGCAACTTTTACAGATGCATCACAGAAAGCATCATATCAGGCTGCATCACAGCCTGGTATGGCAACTGCTCGGCCCAGGGCCGCAAGAAACTTCAGAGAGTCGTGAACATTGCCCAGTCCATCACACGAACCTGCCTCCCATCCATTGACTCCATCTACATCTCCCGCTGCCTGGGGAAAGCGGACAGTATAATCTGGCACCAAAGGCTTACTCACTCTTCCAACTTCTTCCATCAGGCAGGAGATACAGAAGTCTGAGAACACGCACGAACAGACTCAAAAACAGCTTCTTCCCCACTGTCACCAGACTCCTAAATGACCCTCTTATGGACTGACCTCATTAACACGACACCCTGTGTGCTTCATCCGATGCCAGTGCTTATATACATTGTATATGTTGTGTTGCCCTATTATGTATTTTCTTTTATTCCCTTTTCTTCTTATGTACTTAATGATCTGTTGAGCTGCTCGCAGAAAAATACTTTTCACTGTACCTCGGTACACGTGACAATAAACAAATCCAATCCAATCCAATCCAAATCGAGGAGCCAGCTAATCTTATTCCCTTTGTTTCCTTTCCAGCTTCCTCACAGAAGAGTGACTTTCTCCACAGCTAATCAGTCCCAGGATCTGCAAGACCCATCACAGCACAGTTACTATGACAGCGGGCTCGAAGAATCAGAGACACCCAGCAGCAAGTCATCTTCAGGGCCACGATTGGGACCGCTGGCGCTGCCCGAGGACCACTATGAACGCACCACCCCTGATGGGAGCATCGGAGAAATGGAGCACCCGGAGAATGGTAATCCATGTTTCATGTTCTGGCATCACAGGCAGTCATGAGTGAAATCTGTTCTGTGAACTGTGAGCTGTTTGGCTGTGCACATTTCATTAATGCTAGGACTAAGAGGTGAGATAAACGTGGGGTGCGGAGAAGGGAGAGGCCGAGAGAATTACACAATCTTTAACCTGAAAAGAAAAAGATTCTGACTGGGAGCTCAACTGAGCATTGCAGAGTAGGAAGGTCACCCATTCCCGGATCCGTTTCAGGTTAACTGATGTCAGCCAGTGAGGCATAAACAGAATTACATTTGGTTCTGGTGTGAAGGCAAAGTCAGCCTGGTACTGCTCCTGATCACTACCTAATGTCCTGTAGGGAAGGGAACCTGCCTTTCTTGGCTCAGCCTGACTTAGAGGTGACTCCAACCCCACAACAGCTTGCAGCCTCTGAACTGGTACAGCCCCCTGGACTGGTACAGCCCTCTGAACTGGTGCATCCCTCTGAACTGGTACATCCCTCTGAACTGGTACAGCCCCCTGAACTGGTGCATCCCTCTGAACTGGTACATCCCTCTGAACTGGTACAGCCCTCTGAACTGGTGCATCCCTCTGAACTAGTACATCCCTCTGAACTGGTACAGCCCTCTGAACTGGTACAGCCCCCTGAACTGGTACATCCCTCTAACTGGTACATCCCTCTGGACTGGTACATCCCTCTGAACTGGTACATCCCTCTGAACTGGTACATCCCTCTAACTGGTACATCCCTCTGAACTGGTACATCCCTCTGAACTGGTACATCCCCCTGAACTGGTACATCCCTCTGAACTGGTACATCCCTCTGAACTGGTACATCCCTCTGGACTGGTACATCCCTCTGAACTGGTACATCCCCCTGAACTGGTACATCCCTCTGAACTGGTACATCCCTCTGAACTGGTACATCCCCCTGAACTGGTACATCCCTCTGAACTGGTACATCCCTCTGAACTGGTAGATCCCCCTGAACTGGTACATCCCTCTGAACTGGTACATCCCCCTGAACTGGTACATCCCCCTGAACTGGTACATCCCTCTGAACTGGTACATCCCCCTGAACTGGTACATCCCTCTGAACTGGTACATCCCTCTGAACTGGTACATCCCTCTGAACTGGTACATCCCTCTGAACTCCAATCAATTGTATTAAACCACGACAGAAAATATGTAAGAACTCTCAACGTCTGAACACTGTTGGAGATCCTCCTAGCAGGAGGCAGTGACCCAAAAAGATGGCTCACCACCAACATCTCCAAGGCTCCTGGAGATGGGCAGCAAACGTTGGCCTGCGATATCCCGGGAATTAATTTTGTTTTCGAATCATCGTCCAGCCTTGCTGCAAATGTGTGTTGATTTTCATTTCAGTTCAATCTAAGGCTGTGTTTCCTGTGTTTGTGCTCACACTGCGAGTGTTGAGAGGCTATTTGAATGTGTAAAGTCTCACGGCTGAGCCCAGTATTTGTTGGTACGTAGCCACCTCACAGCATCGCTCACCAGACAGCGATCAGCAGCAGCAATCCGGCTGGGCCAAGTTGAAGCAAATTGCCCCCTTCGCGCCCTGCTAAGATCAGGTAACTCCACACAGACCAGGGGCTGAATCTTCTGTTCCGGCCGGTGGTGAGCTCGGAGGTAGGAAGGCAGGATTGCAGCGTTCCAGGAATCTGACGCCTTCCCACTTCCACCAGAATTAGTTTCTGGGCCAGGCGGATGGTGGAACTTCCTCCCCTGTCACCTCTTGCGGCCATTAAGGGGCCAATTAATCACCAGTAAACGGGCACTGAATGTGCTGCATGGTCGCATTAGCTATGAGGTGATACTCCAATGAAACCCAACAACCATCTCGGTTTCCAATCGTCTTTTTAAAAAATGTCCCAGGATCTAAGGTATTTATACTCTTATCCCTGTGAACAACCTCCTTAACATTGGTGAGCAAAAGTTGATGTCAGCAGACTTGAGAAAGGGATGTGATTGTGTGTCACGGGGGAATCTCTTGCTCTCAATTTGAGACGTCCCCACTTTGTAGCCTCCACATAAGAGGGCTGGGCTCCTGAAACTCCATCCATGGCCACGTTTCTGAACTTGGCAGAGCCTGACGATGTGATGACAGGTCAACATGCTTGCTGGTCCATTGCATGTCCGCATGATTCATTAAGGAGACTGGGGAGGGTGGAGTGTGCGTCTGATGGATGAAGAACCAAGAGCTTGGGTGTGATTTTCTGCACTCCCCTCCCCACCCCGGGGGCATTTTTTCTGTTGGTGGAGGCTGGATTTCCCAGTCCTGCTGATGTCTTCAGGGCTTTGCGTGCACCGCACCCTCTGCAGCCAGGGAACCCACCACAGGGGGCATGATTGGCGGGAACAGGAGATCCCAATGGCGGAAAGGGTCAGTAAATGTCAGCCTTCATATCTGACAGAAATCCAGCAGTGCCACTGTATCTTTGGAAATGAGTGCTGCAAGGTCCAATGGGTTGCCCCTTTTTTTCTTCTAAATATTTACACATCTAGACTAGAGCTCAAAATTTTCAAAGGATCATCTCAAAGCACTTTACACAAGTAGGTGGGAAAAAAGATGGAATATTTGAAGGACGGTGGGATGGAACGGTCGCCGCTATTAAACATAAGGGGATTCTCTGATCCTGAGACTAAGTTTTAATGCCAGGGCAGAGTTTGTGGACTTTCACGGCAGCAAAACCGGTGAAGCACCTGGACTGATTCAGCGACTGCGGAGGGGCTAGCACCAGAGCCAAGTGGGACACCATCGATTCCACTGAGAAACGGTGCAGGTGTCAGCGGGTCCGTGATTGACACTCGGGAGGCTGACAAGCTGCAGCCGCACACCCACATTACACGCCCCACACACACTGGTCCCAACCAACAAGATGGCACTGGTTGTGCTGCAGCACGCCCATGTAGCTGATGGGTAAGCTGGCCCAGAGGGCACCTGGGGGGGAGGGTGGGGTGACCTGGGGGAACACCCATAGCACCTGTGACCCTAAGTTCCCAGTGCGCTGTCAGCGGCTTGTGCAGCTGCATGGCTGCCTTTCTGGCTGCAGCAATGATGTTCCGTGCCCGCCCAACACGATCCCACAGCCCACCTCCTGGCCACCCCCGCTACTCCCCCAGCCCTGGCAGAAGGCCCCCGGCCAGGGACACAACTGTCAGCGAACTATGGCGATGTATTTTTTTGTAAATTTCGAGTACCCAATTGTTTTTTTCCAATTAAGAGGCAGCTTAGCGCGGCCAATCCACCTAACCTGCACATCTTTGGGTTGTGGGGGTGAGACCCGCGCAAACACGGGGAGAATGTGCAAACGCCACACGGACAGTGACCCGGGGCCGGGATCGAACCTGTGTCCTTGGCGCCGTGAGGCAGCAGTGCTAACCACTGCGCCAGTGTGCTGCCCAAACTATGGTGATGTTGGACACTTTCCGTGCCCCCACTCTCTCCCTCAGCAGCCACGACGTCGGTTTCACGATTTTTAAAGGCACAAGTGAACCTCGCCGTCGGGACCCCGGCCCATCGGAGGCGGAGCATCGCAGAGGCCCCGGAGAATACCGGGTCAGGTCCGCTAATGACCTGCAAACAGTGTTTACCATATGTACCTACCGGACCGCATTGACTCCGCTGTCGAGGTGACGAAGAATTCCGATTTGGTATCAACTCGCGTCCGCCGCGATTCTGGCGTCAGAACCTATTCTCTGCCCAATTTCGGAGTCAGCGAACGAAGGAGAGAAACGGTGAAGCAAGAAGATTTGGGTGGAAGGTGTGAAGACGGTTTAATCAGAGCATCTGAACAGCAATGGGCATCAGTAGCAAAAACGGGAAAGTGATCACTGCACAAGGATAAGGTAATTGGATTGTCAACTATGGCTGGATGTGGAGTTTGCTCGTTCTCCCCATGTTTGCGTGGGTTTAGGGGCAGCACGGTGGCGCAGTGGGTTAGCCCTGCTGCCTCACGGCGCCGAGGTCCCAGGATCGATCCCGGCTCCGGGTCACTGTCTGTGTGGAGGTTGCACATTCTCCCCGTGTTTGCGTGGGTTTCGCCCCCACGATCCACAGATGTGCCGGGTCGGTGGATTGGCCGCGCTAAATTGTCCCCTAATTGGAAAAAAAAGAGAATTGGGCATTTTATATTAAAAAGAACTGCGCCTGGATGTACTGACTAACAAGAGCATTGAAAGAAAATGCGGAAGAAATATTCCCAATCTTTTAACATTCCCCGCTGGTCTTTCCCTCTTGGTGTCTGCAGATGTATCCAGGAAATTAATCTGTAATTCTTGGCGATTCTCGGGCACTCCTGAATGGTTTGTAACCCACAAGGATTCACAAACAGGCACAGATATTTTGTGCTGAAATCTCTGTGCGCGGGGAATCGGGAAGAGTTCTGCAAAAGGAACGATACCAAGTCGCCAGACAACATCTTCAGGCGACGCTACAGAGTCTGTGATGGCCAGGTACCGGGGATAAAGCGGGAAAGGGGGCGACCCAAACGCAGAAACAAAGAATTTGATTTCTCCCTCTCTTTAAATAAAAGACTTTGTGGAGCCACGGCGATGTTTCAATAGTTCCTGGGCACTGCACTCAAATAACTGGATTGACTTGTTCAAAAGCAGATAGATTACTGCCTTGTGTGTGTGTGTGTGATATGTACATACAAACACCCAGCTTTACTGAAAGTTGTACGTTTACGCACTCATATACACAAATCTATCGAATAATTTGTGCAATGCATTGCCAGGGTCCCAGAGAATGGAAATAGAGCTCTTTGATGTTTTGCAAAATCTTGACCATGAAACAGCAGGGGTGCTAAAATTAACGGGGATGTTTCCTTCCCTCCGTGTGCGGTGAGATGCTGCTGCAGTTTTCCTCTAAACTTCTTGCAGTGGTTTTAGTAAGCTGTTGTATGCTGGCCTCTCCAGCACTATTGTTTCTTCAAGCGCAGGTGTACAGACAAGAATAGAAACAATGCCTTTTACAGACACAATCTCCGCCGTGACTAATCTCAGCCCCTTTGTTGGTCTGCTGGGGATATTGGTGGGTTTTTTGAACCTCTGTGCTGGCCTCAACTCTCAAAGCTGGCTCCTTCCCACGGTTCGTTTTTTTAAAAAAGGAATGGTTTTCTTTCATTTCCCCCCCACTTCTCAATTCGTCGACTATTGTTTTAAAGTTATGATTGACTTGAAAGACTCCGTTTCAAACAACGGGCATTTCCTCTTCTCTCTGACACTGCACATTATTAAACAAAATCTTGTTTGATTCCCCCCCACCTTTGCTGTGGCTTGTCAACAATCACCTCCCCTCTCCTTTTGATGCTGAATGGTCTGCTCACAGCCTTGGTGTCATTCTTGACCCCAAGATGAGCCTGCACTCATATCTCCATGCCATCACCAAGAACACCTAATGCCACCTCTGCCACATTAGAGTAGAACACAGCCATAGAATGCCTAAAGTGCAGAAGGAGGCCATTCGGCCCATCAGGGCGGCACCAACCCTCTGAAAGAGCACCAGGCCCACTGCCTCGCCCTATCCTTGTAACCCCACACAACCTGCGCCTCTTTGGACACTAAGGGGCAACGTATTATGGCAAATCCACCTAACCTACCACATCTTTGGGTTGTGGGGGTGAAACCCATGCAGACACGGGGAGAATGTGCAAACTCCACACAGGGCCGGGATTCGAACCTGGGTCCTCAGCGCCGTGAGGTGGCAGTGCTAACCACTGCGCCACGTGCCGCCCCTTGCTGACCTACATTAACCTCCACAGCTGACGCCTTGCGTAGCCAACTGGTAGTAAGTGTGGCTGAACTGTGGAAGTAGGCTGAAGTTTATCATGAAGGAAGTGAGACAGCTATGACGGGTGACAGATTCAGAAATGTTTTTTTAGTTTCTGTGCTTGAGGCTATTGAAGCAACAGGACACAGTGCAGCGGAAAACCAGCATTAGAGCAGAGCTCACTGCACCTAAATATGCTCTGGACTCGGTTCAAGTTTAGTTTTAGAGGGTGTGCCTGTGTATGTCATAGTTAGTTGTTATTGCCACTTTCCTGAAATAAATATTTGAAACCTGTGTGTAGAAAGTGCACCCTTCAGGTTACTAATCAGTGAAGGAACCAAGGGTTATGGGGATAAGACGGGTAAGTGGAGTTGGAGCTAACCATATCAGATCAGTCACGATCTTACTGAATGGCAGAGCAGACTCGATGGGACGAATGGTCTCCTTTTGCTTCCACGTCCTTTTAACCTTTTTAAAATTTATTTATTTATTTATCCAATTAAGGGGCAATTTAGCGTGTTCAATCCGCCTGCCCTGCACATCTTTGGGTTGTGGGGGCGAAACCCACGCAAACACGGGGAGAATGTGCAAACTCTACACGGACAGTGACCCAGAGCCGGGATCGAACCTGGGACCTCGGCGCCGTGAGTCATCAGGGCCAACCCACTGCGCCACCGTGCTGCCCTTATGGTCTTATCCTTAACGCTTGATCATGAGCTTGGATAATCTGAAATTATGTGAAAGAGTAATGCAGGAACGTGTCGAGTCTACAGCAGATCAACAGGACATTCACCCCAACGGGCCCATGTCAGCGTTATGCTCCACACAAACTACCCCTCATTGTTCTTCCTCCAACCCTATTAGCATTGAATCATAGAATCCCTACAGTGCACAAGGAGGCCATTCGGCCTATCGAGTCTGCACCGACTCGGGAAGTGCACCGGACCTAGACCCACATTCCCCATAACCCCACCTAACCATCTGGACTCTAAGGGGCGGACAATTTAGCATGGCCAAACTCCACATGGACAGTGACCCGGGGCCGGGATCGAACCCGGATCCTTGGTGCCGTGAGGCAGCAGTGCTAACCACTGCGCCATTGTGCCCCCCAATACGGCTACTTTCACAATCTCAGTGTGTTCCAAAATGCTTAATGCACAAAACATTCTGATCACTTCCTTGAGAATGACCTTCGGTAATCAAGTACATGTGAAGTGTGGTCATTGTGGTAATATTAGCGGGGCTGCACAAATAACAATGTGACAATGGCCAGAGAAAGAAGAATGTTGTGTGATATGTTGGGGGAATAAATATTGTCGAGCGCATCTGCTGTTTTGTTGAATAGCATCCGTGGTGCCATTTGAGAGGGTAGATGGGGGCGGGGTCTCGGTTTAACACCTCCTCCAAATGATGGCACCTCCCTCAATGCTGCACTGGTGTGGAGCAGTGTGGAAGAAGCAGGCACCAACACATGGCGCAGTGTGAAGGAAGTGAAGGGTTTCGGGGGCAGATGGGAAAGTAGAGTTCAGATCACAGTCAGATCAACTGTGCCCCCCTGTGCCTCATCAAAACAAATGTAAATATGCATAAAGTTGAGAGGTCTGGCATGGATTGCAAATACGAATGAAAATCAGACAATGCGGGCACCCTGGTCACAGGAAAGGCGACAATTGGTTGTACAGATGTTTATGAAGTTTTTGTTGGCTACTTTCTTCGCTTGTGTGTTTTGCCAATGGCTCTGTTTATTGTCGTGTATAAATTGCGGCACCGGGCAGCACAGTGCGCAGTGGGTTGGCACTGCGGCCTCACGGCGCCGAGGTCCCAGGTTCGATCCCGGCTCTGGGTCACTGTCCGTGTGGAGTTTGCACATTCTCCCCGTGTTTGCGTGGGTTTCGCCCCCACAACCCAAAAATGTGCAGGTTAGGTGGGTTGGCCACGTTAAACCGCCCCTTAATTGGGAAAAAATGAATTGGGTACTCTAAATTTATTATTTTTTTGAATTAAAAAAATTTGTGGCACCAAATGTTAAATCCCAATAAAACTATTTTTCGGGAAAAAAAGGATCAGCTGTGGCGTAATGGACGCAGGCTCGAGGGGCTGAATGGTCTGCACCGAATCCTCGTGTTCTTTTCAGCTGAGGTAAGGTGAGGAAAGGTGAGCACAGGTGCCCGAGGCCCGTCCAAGAGGCATTAACACTGTACAGCTGCTGCATCCTTTTTTTTTTAACTGGAGGAGGGTGACTTTGCCGGTGACTTAATCACACTCTGGCTTAAACATCACAGACGTTTTGACAGCCAGGCTCTGTTGTTGCCTCAGTGCTTGCCGGTAATCTGCTTTTGCTTCAGTTCCTGCATAATATCAGTGGTGGAACTTGCTCTGAGTAATCCACATCGCTCCTGTTTCATATTCATTGTGGAAAATGTCAGAAAAACTGCTTGATTCTGTGGGCTGGTGAATTCTGTCCTGTATGTGTCGCCCGGAGCATTCTGCTGCTCAATAACGCTCCCGCGTGCTCAGATTTAATATTTTATGTTTTTTGCCAGCCTCGCTGTCACATGAGGATTTGATATTGTTTGTGACTGTGTGAGTAGCTCTTGCACTAGCCCCAAGGTAATTCTCGAGGAAGTAATCAGAATGTTTAGTGCATCAGGCATTTTATAGCTTGTAAGTGGAATAGGAGGGAAGCTATTATGTCCCTCACGGTGACAGCACTGTGAAAACATCTGGGGTTATTGTGTTGGATTGTGGAGCTTTTTGCCTTCACACGCTTGCTGTCCAGGATGGGAATGAACCAAAGTGGGCGGGGAGATGACAGGTGGCCTGTGCTGAACCGGCTGCTTGCCGCCGGGGTCAGGATAGGACCGTTGAAGCTTACCTCCGAGGCACTGAGTTGGGGACTGAGTGAGAAATGAAATGGCGGCCACGCCCTGCCACCTGTGAAATCTGTGCCTAGGTTAAAGTGGGCACAAGACAGGATCGGGCAGTGCTTCGTCCCGCCACCGTCCCAAATTCACCGGTAGCCTGTCGCCTCACACTCTCGGAGGTCGCATCTGAAGAGTGGTTTCTGCGAAGTGATTTCTGAGATGGGATGTGAAGTTGGACAGAGAAAACCGGGAGCAGGTCTGGAAAATCTCAGACCCTCATGATGTCGCAAAGCACTTTACAGCCAGTGACATGTAGATAATCTTTTCCCAAAGGTACAGGTGTCTAGAACAAGAGGGCGCAGGTTTACGGTGAGAGGGGAGAGATACAAAAGAGACCAGAGGGGAAAGTTCTTCACACTGAGGGTGGTGAGCTGCCAGAGGCAGTGGTCGAGGCAGGTACAATTTTTTCCTTTAAAACACAGACAGTTAGGGCAGCATGTGGCGCAGTGGTTAGCACTGGGACTGCGGCGCTCAGGACCCGGGTTAGAATCCCGGCCCTGGGTCACTGTCCGTGTGGAGTTTGCACATTCTCCCCGTGACTGCGTGGGTTTCGCCCCCACAACCCAAAGATATGCAGGGGAGGTGAATTGGCCACGCTAAATTGCCCCTTAATTGGAAAAAAAAATAATTGGGTACTCTAAATTTATATTTTAAAAAAGGGATAGTTACATGGGCAGGGTGGGTATAGAGGGATATGGGCCAAATGTGGGCAAGTGGGATAGAAACTGGGTGGCATGGACATGCTGGGCTGAAGGGCCTGTTTCCATGCTGTAAACATCTGTGACTCTATGTTGTCAGTGATGTAATGCCAGAAACACAGCAACCAATTTACACACAGCAATCTGTTCAGGATCACCTCATCTGCCTTTTAGTTCTATTGCTTGAATGATAAACATCTGGTCAGCACACTGGAAAAATCTCCCTGTTCCTTGTTGAAATGGAGCTGGTTCTAATGCAGCCCCTCATGCCGGGAAACATGGTGGCTGGGCCTACTTAGTTACGGGAGAGGCCGCACGTCAGTCTCCCAGCAGCAGGAAAATCTCGCTCGATGAAGTTGCAAACGGGAATGGGCCCTGTCAAACCTGCCTGCTCATTGTGGATTGTCTACTCGGGCCAATGTTGACCTGATTGACATCAGTTATCTCTGAATCCACTGGAGGGTTAGCGATTACATGCAAGTGGCTTGGCTTCCCCGTGCCTCCAGATGGCCATAAGGCTCGACCGCGGCCTTCTCAGAGGGGGTGGGTGCTGTCCCCTTGGCCATTGGAGGGACCAGGTATCCTCTGCACCCCCTTCTCATGTCCCCCACCCCACCCTCACGCACCAGTGGCCTGGGCCTCTTGGCCATTCCAGCTCTCTTCCTGCGTGCACTATGGCTGCAGCCTGTTCTGTCGGCAGTGCCGCCTGTAATGGGAGTGTTGCTGGCCTGGGTTGCATGCTCAAGTACTTCGATTGGGACCCATGCCTATTGCATTCTGAATTAGGGACAGTTGTGCTACCCGCTGACCCGCGCCTGAATGTTAAATCGTGCGTCGGTGATGGTATCTGAGGGAAGAGATGCAGGGCGGAATTCCCTCAAAACGCCTCTGTAGTAACCTGGTCAGAAGGAGAGCTGAACCTGGGGAAATTCTCAACCTTCAGCTGGCCAGTGCAGTGAAAACTCAACCACTCTGCTGTGATTTGTTCCAATCCATGATCTGCAAATACATCCAGGAACACACTGAACTAACGAGTCATTTAATTCTGTTAAAACAATGTTGGGGTCTGATGTGGAGCACCTCGAGAGACCATTCAGTAATAAGATTCAAATATCATCTGCTGTAGTCTGGAATGGGGGAAAATGGTAGCAAAGCAGCTTTGCTTTAGTATATTGGTGAATTATTCATTGGAAGTTGAAATCTATTGATTGCAGTGGAACACAAGCGGCAGGAATTTGGTTTGTTTTCAAAAACATAATGACGGTAGATTGCTGTTTTAGTAATGAGTTGATGATGCCATCTGTGTCCAGGTAGTTGCTGAGTCTTACAGTGCATAATCATAGAATCATAGAATTTACAGTGTAGAAGGAGGCCATTAGGCCCATCGAGTCTGCACCGGCCCTTGGAAAGAGCACCCTACTTAAGCCCATGCTTCTACCCTATCCCCCTAACCCAGTAACTCCACCTAACCTTTTTCGACACTAAGGGCAATTTACCATGGCCAATCCACCTAACCTGCACATCTTTGGACCACGGGAGGAAACCGGAGCACCCAGAGGAAACCCACGCACACACGGGGAGGATGTGCAGACTCCGCACAGACAGTGACCCAAGCCAGGAATTGAACCTGGGACCCTGGCGCTGCGAAGCAACAGTGCTAACCACTGTGCTACCGTGCTGCCCACAGGAAGGCCGTTTGTCCCATCGTGCCTTTGTCAGCTTTGGATGACACTATCCAATTAATCCCACTCCCCTCCCACCATTGCCATGTCTTCCCAATAGCTTTGCATTTTTTCCCATTTTCCAAGTACTTACCCAGTTTCTTTTTGAAAGTTACTATTGAAGCTGCGTCCACCATCCATTCAAAGTCCAGGTACGTACAGAAGATCCCATTAGGCGATGGTGTTAACTGGGCACTGGGTTTCTGGTGTCCAAAGCACTGTTTGACCCACACAACCAATACGGCTGTGTTGGACGGTAGCGTTTATCACTGACTTCTCACGTCTGAACAATCTAGCTCCAACTTTAAGGTCATGTATGTCCCCTTGTTCTGGGTGCTTTTGTGTAATCTGACCATTATTTTCCAGGTTAGTTTAATATTTCTCTGGATGTTATTCAGTTTTTTGAAAAGCATTACTACGGGTTGGATGTTAATGTTATTTAGGGCGTTTCTCTCCAACACGTTGATTTTAACCTTGTATTTAAACTACACTTTGGCCATTTCTGGCCCTCTGTGTTTTCCCCCTTTGTTTTCTGATTTTCCATGATGTTCTTTTTGCCTACTCCCTAACTCCTCAATTGTGCGATTCCTTCTTCAGGGCTAGAAGCTGCATTACTATAACATCATCCACAACCGCATGATGTTGTCCAATGCTCCAAGGTCTCCACGCTCTTCCCATTCCAGCCTCTTGTGTAGCCAACATTTGTGATAAATTCAGGAATTACAGATATATTGTCTTGGTTGTATTTGGTGCAGTAAGGGTTAAAAGTCTAGGTTAGAGTGTGTTTGACTGCTAAAGTAGTATTTTAAAGAATCCTGGTTTGATAGGCTTTAGGAGCCAGGGGTACAATTAGGGTTTCATAAAAGCTTGGATAGTTTTGTTTGGATTAAAGAGGGTTATTCAGATTTCAGCTTGGTAATATTACGTAGTTACTGGGGGGAGGAGGAGCTCAGGTTTCATGGATTTTGCAGGAAAGTAGTTCAGTTGTGTTTTAGATTGGGCTGGGAGCAGAAGTCAAGCATCTGCTCTCACTGCAGTTCAGTTAAAGATATGTCTGTAGATAGATGGGCAGTTTCTTTCCAAGCAGTTCAGAATGGTCGGATTAGATGGTGAGCTGAAACAAGCAGAGACGCAGGTTCTAAAGAACTACAGCCAGAGTTTCTGCATGCTTCTGACAGGATTCAGGTCTTACCTTTGAAAGTCTCAGAGAACATCTCTGTAAAGCAGGGCAACACAGTAACACAGTGGTCAGCTCTGTTGCTTCACAGCACCAGGGTCCCAGATTCGATTCCCGGCTTGGGTCACTGTCTGTGCGGAGTCTACACGTTCTCGCCGTGACTTTGTGGGTTTTCTCTGGGTTCTCCGATTTCCTCCCACAAGTCCCGAAAGACATGTTGTTAGGTGAATTGGAGTGTGGCGACCAGGGGCTTTTCACAGTAACTGCATTGCAGTGTTAATGTAAACCTACATGTGACAATAGTAAAGATTATTATTATTATTCCTGAGTGCTAACTGGATTTGATAGTGGATTGAGAGCTGAAATTTGTTTTAATTATTTGAGTGGGAGTAAAGATAGCAGTTAAGGGTTATTGTGTTGCTGCATTGATCACCAGGATTAAGGGAAATTGTAAGTTATTTGTGGTGTGATGTTAAAGATATTTTCATACTGTGTTAGCAATAACATTTGTTTTAATCTACCAAATCCTCACTTTTCGTGAAACACTCCTGGACGAGGAATCCTTTCCTCACAGTCTGACAAAATTGTTTCTCTTCAGCATCCTAGACACTTGGGGTCTGGTCGAGGATCGTAATAGGTTTTCATTGCTCCACCATTAGTGGCTTTTCCATCTACAGCCTAGACCCTAACGTGGAATACACCCCTCAGCCTCCCTCTGCTTCTCTCTGCCTCTCTCTGCCTCCCTCCTCTTCCCTCCACCTCCCTCTACCTCCCTCTGCCTCCCTCTGTCTCCCTCTGCCTCCCTCTGTCTATCTCTGCCTCTCTCTGCCTCCCTCCGCTTCCCTCCGCCTCCCTCTACCTCCCTCTGCCTCCCTCTGCCTCCCTCTACCTCCCTCTGTCTCCCTCCACCTCCCTCTGTCTCTCTTGCCTCCCTCTGCCTCCCTCTGTCTCTCTCTGTCTCTCTCTGCCTCCCTCTGTCTCTCTCTGCTACATTAATACATTCCTCAAAACCTACCTCTATGACCAAGGTTTTTGGTCATCTGCCCTAATATTGTTCATATTACAGTTTACAATTTATTTTATAATACCTTTCAAAACACCCTTGGATAATTTGTTATGTTACAAGTACTATAAATACAAATTGTTATTGTAAAGTGTTTCCCGGACGCTTGATACCATTTGAAGTGATACTCTTGGACGTGATGGTGCCTATTTTGGTTTGATGTCGTCCATCAGTGTTTCGTCATGTACCTGTCTTCAACCACTCCACTCGGTTAACTAAAATTTAATTCCATTATTCAATATTTTTATCACTGATAATCAAATACATTCGAAAGTGCCTTTATGATTCTTCTGTCCAAATTCTGCTAATTAATCCTTAATTGCCAGAGACACCAAGGTGTTGCAGGATGGAGGAAAGTACTGCCCTGTGCCCCTCAATTATTTTCACAAGAAGCAGCAGCTTTGCCTTCCTAGTTCCTGACCTCGGAGACGAACTGATCCATTGTGTCCGTGTTTCTGCCCACATTTGGGCAGCACGGTAGCATTGTGGTTAGCACAATTGCTTCACAGCTTCAGGGGCACAGGTTCGATTCCCGGCTTGGGTCTCTGTCTGTGCGGAGTCTGCACGTTCTCCAGTTTGTGCGTGGGTTTCCTCCGGGTGCTCTGGTTTCCTCCCACAATCCAAAAGATGTGCAGGTTAGGTGGATTGGCCATGCTAAATTGCCCTTAGTGTCCAAAATTGCCCTTAGTGTTGGGTGGGGTTACTGGGTTATGGGAATAGGGTGGCGATGTTGACCTTGGGTGGGGTGCTCTTTCCAAGAGCCAGTGTAGACTCGATGGGCCGAATGGCCTCCTTCTGCACTGTAAATTCTATGATTCTATTTAGCTTACTTCATGAGCGGTTTAGTTTCCGAGTGCTGACTCACCCTCTTGTTTCTATTATCTGCTTCTCTCTGTGGCTGTGTTCTACTAAAATTACAGGTGGGGATAGCATGTGATCTGAATCCACACGTGCCTCATCGTACTGGCCATGACTTCCCTCTCTCATGCAAATTTGGCCACCTGCCACAGCCGTTAAGGACCTGGCATTGTTGGACGCATGGCACTGACATGAACTATCAGCTTCAAATTACATTTTTTGCTCTAATCACAATGAAGTCTGTACAATTACTGTTTACTTGATAAGTCCTTTGTCACTAAGCCTGAAGAAGTCTTGTCAAGTCAGCCTGAACTGGAAACTGACTCTGGCAATGTCAAGTTTCGAGAGGGTAGTTTCATACTATTACCCCCTCCCCGGGCCTTTATTTTTATTTATTCATTTACGGCATGCAAAGTCCTCTTGTCTAGGTCAGCATTTATTGCCCATCCCGAGTGATGAGACTCTTCCATGTTAGAAATGGGAAATGCCTGGCACATGATTTCTGCTCATTAATTCCCTCCTCAGCTTTTGGAAGCATTTAGAACAGTATGATATCGCTAGTAAGGGCGGCACGCTGGCACAGTGGTTAGCACTGCTGCCTCATAGCGCCATGGACCCGGGTGACTGTGTGGACTTTGCACATTCTACCTGTGTCTGCGTGGGTTTCCTCTGGGTGCTCCAGTTTCCTCCCAACCCACCTAGCCTGCACATCTTTGGATTGTGGGGGTGAGACCCACACTGACACAGGGTGAATGTGCAAACTGCACACAGACAGTGACCCGGGGCCGGGATCGAACCTGGGTTCTTGGCGCTGTGAGGCAGCAGTGCTAACCACTGCGCCACTGCGCCGGCCCTGTTGTCAAGCTTCCTGAGTGTTGCCGGAGCTGCACTCATCCAGGCAAATGGAGAGCATTCCATTACACGCTTGACTTGTGCCTCATACATGGTGGACAGGCTTTGGGGGTTCAGGAGGTGAGTTACTCCACAGGATTCCTAGCCTTTGACCTGCCCTGGTAGCCACAGTATTAATGTGGCTAGTCAAGTTTAGTTTCTGATCAATGGTAACCCCCAGGATGTTGATTGTGGGGGATTCAGCGATGGTATTGCCATTGAATGTCAAGGGGCGGTGGTTAGATCCTCTCCTGTAGGAGATGGTCATTGCCTGGTATTTGTGTGGCGCGAATGTAACTTGCCACTTGTCAGCCCGAGCCTGGATATTGTCCAGGTCTTGCTGCATTTGGACAGGGACTGCTTCAGTACCTGAGGAGTTGTCAATGGTGCTGAACATTGTGCA
Source organism: Scyliorhinus torazame (assembly GCF_047496885.1). Lineage (NCBI taxonomy): Eukaryota > Metazoa > Chordata > Chondrichthyes > Carcharhiniformes > Scyliorhinidae > Scyliorhinus > Scyliorhinus torazame. Next base: position 316,983,324 of record NC_092713.1, on the reverse strand, counting down.
GTCACCCGCAAACATCCCCACGTCTGACCTTATGATGGAAGGAATTTCATTGATGAAGCTGCAGAAGATGGTTGGGCCTAGGACACTACCCTGAGGAACTCCTGCAGTGATGTCCTGGAACTGAGATGATTCACCTCCAGCCCCCACAGCCATTTTCCTTTGTGTCAGGTTGGCCAGGCAAAATTGCACTTCAGTGTCCAGGGATGTGCAGGCTAGGTTATAGGGTTATGGAGCTGGGGTAGGGTGGACAGTGGAGTGGGCTTTGGTAGAGTGCTCTTTCGAAGGGTCAATGCAGACTTGATGGACTGAACGTCCTACTTCTGCACCGTAGGGATTCTACGATTTTTTCGTCAGAACGTTGACCTTTGCTCTATTGGGCATTTCTCTTGAGTTGATATTCCCTTTATACTGTCCCAAAGATACAGATAGTTGAGGGTTTGCAGACACTCAAGTTTTAACCTCTTATTACCGAAGAATAGTTCTTTCCCCATAGCCTTGTAATTTTTAAATTATAATTGCTTAATGAAAGTCATTGGACTGAATTCTCCGCCGGCTGGAGTCTCCGTTTTGCCGGCGTCCGGGGGTTTCCGGATGGCGTGGGGCTGCCCCACAATGGGAAACCCCATTGACTGACCGGGATAAAGGAGAATCCTGACGGCGTGCTGAATCAGGGGCAGGATTCTCCGCAATTGGCGCGATGTCCGCCGACCGGCACCAAAAACGGCGCAAATCAGTCCGGCATCGCGCCGCCCCAAAGGTGCGGAATCCTCCGCATCTTGAGGGGCCGAGCCCTCACCTTGAGGGGCTAGGCCCGCGCCGGACTGATTTCCGCCCTGCCAGCTGGCGGGAAAGGCCTTTGGTGCCCCGCCAGCTGGCGCGGAAATGACTTTGCCATGCGGTCCATGCACGGGAGTGTCAGCGGCCACTCATGGCATCCCCGCGCATGCGCAGTGCAGGGGGTCTCTTCTGCCTCCGCCATAATGGAGACCATGGCGAAGGCGGAAGGAAAAGAGTGCCCCCACGGCACAGGCCCGCCCGCGGATCGGTGGGCCCCGATCGTGGGCCAGGCCACAGTGGGGGCACCACCCGAGGCCAGATCGCCCGGCCCTCCCCCCACCCCCCCCCAGGACCCCAGAGCCCACCCGCGCCGCCTTGTCCCGCCGGTAGGAAAGGTGGTTTGATTCTCGCCGGCGGGACAGGCATTCCAGCAGCAGGACTTCGGCCCATCGCGGGCCGGAGAATCGCCGGGGGGGGGGGCACCAACCGGCGCAGCGCGATACTCACCCTCGCCGAATATCCGGTGCCGGAGAATTCGGCAACCGGCGGGGGCGGGATCCACGCCAGCCCCCGGCGATTCTCCGACCCGGCGGGGTGGTCGGAGAATCCCGCCCCAGAAATCTGGCGAGATGGAGAATCCAGCCTCTTGTCCCGACAATGCTGCAGCTATAGCCTAATCAATGAATCATAAATGTGTGGCATAAGTTTCTTGCCTTCATACTCTCGACATCTGTTTAAGAAGCCCAGGATCCCATCTGTCTTTCTATCAGCCATTCCAATGGGTCCTGTCACGTACATACCTCTCTGGATCTCTCTGTTCCTGCACCCTCGCCAAAATTGTATTCTTCATTTTATATTTTGTCTCCGCATTCTGCCCACCATGCATTTCTCTGCATGAAGTTCCATTTGTTGTCTGCCTGTCTGCTCCAGCAGTCTGGCTGCGCCCTCCTTGAAGTGGATTACAGTCCTCATCTCTTACTACATTCCTGAGTGTCCTGTCGCCTGCAAACTCTCCAATTATACCCCATAAATCCAAGTTCAGGTCATTCGGAGAGATCAATAAGAGCACTGATCCGAATGCCAACTGTTGGGGGACAAGTCTCTCGCCCTCAGGACTCGAAGACAATTGTTCTCAACTCTCTGATCTCTGACCCTTAGCTGGCTTTGTGAGGAGGCTGCCACTCACTCCTTTAATGCCTCGTACTTCAATTGCTTTTATGTTCTAAGCCTTTTAGATACAAATCAAAGGATTCCATTTGCTTTTTTATGACCCTACCTATTTGCACTGCCACTTTTGAAGATCTATATATATTTTATAGAGAGATAGAACTTGCATTGTTACAGTGCCTCTTCACAACCTCAGGACATCCCAAAGCACTTTGCACCCAATGTAGCAGTATAATCCCTGCAGTAATGTAGGAAACACAGCAACCTTAAGACATTGAAGCAGAAGTCGGCCACTCGGCCCATCGAGTCTGCTCCGCCATTCAATCATGGCTGATATTTTCTCATCCCCATTCTCCTGCCTTGTCCCCATAACCCCTGATCCCCTTATTAATCAAGAACCTATCTATCTCTGTCTTAAAGACACTCAGTGATGGGGGGTGACATGTGGTGCAGTGGTTAGCACTAGGACTGCGGCGCTGAGGACCCGGGTTCGCATCCCGGCCCTGGATCTCTGTCCGTGTGGAGTTTGCATATTCTCCCCGTGTCTGCATGGGTTTCATCCCCACAACCCAAAGATGTGCAGGTTAGGTGGATTGGCCACGCTAAATTGGCCCTTAATTGGAAAAAATAATAATTGGGTACTCTAAATTTATATATAAAAAAAGACACTCAGTGATTTGGCCTCCACAGTCTTCTACATAAAGCAGTCCACAGATTCCCTGCCCTCTGGCTGAAGAAATTCCTCCTCATCTCGGTTTTAAATGATCGTCCCTTCAGTCTGAAATTGTGCCCTCAGGTTCTAGCTTTTCCTACAAGTGGAACCATCCTCTCCACGTCCACTCTATCCAGGCCTTGCAGTATCCTGTAAGTTTCAATAAGATCTCCCCTCATCCTTCTAAACTCCAACAAGTATAGACCCAGAGTCCTCAACCGTTCCTCTTACGTCAAGCTGTTCATTCCAGGGTTCATTCTTGTGAACCTCATCTGGGCCCTTTCCAAAGTCCACATCCTTCCGTAGATACGGGGCCCAAAGCTGTACTCCAAATGGGCTATGGCCAGAGCCTTATAGAGCTTCAGAAGTACATTCCTGCTCTTGTATTCTAGCCCTCTTGACATGAATGAAAACATTGCATTTACCATTAACCTGAAGAGAATATTGAACAGGGACTCCCAAATCGCTTTGTGCTTTTGCTTTCCCAAGCATTCCCCCATTTAGAAAATTCCTCCATTCCTCATTCCAAAGTGCATAACCTCACACTTTTCCACAGTATATTTCATCTGCCACTTCTTTGCCCACTCTCCTAGCTTGTCCAAGTCCTTCTGAAGCCTCCCCGCTTCCTCAATACTACCTGTCCCATTGCAGATCTTTGTATTATCTGTAAACTTAGCAACAGTGCCTTCAGTTTTTTTCTTCCAGATCATTAATGGAGATTGTGAAAAGTTGTGGTCCCAGCACAGACTCCTGAGGCACACCACAGTCACCGACTGACAACCTGAAAAAGACCCCTTTATTCCCCACACTCTGCCTTCTGCCAGTCAGCCAATCCTCTATCCATGCCAGGATCTTGCCCTTAACACCATGTGCTCTTAACTTATTTAACAGCCTCCTATGCGGCACCTTGTCAAAGGCCTTCTGGAAATCTAAATAAATCACGTCCACTGGTTCTCCTTTGTCTAACTTCCTTGTTACCTCCTCAAAGAACTCTAACAGATTTGTCAGACATGACCTCCCCTTGACGAAGCCATGCTGACTCAGTCCTATTTTTTCATGCACTTCCAAGTACTCCGCAATCTCATCTTTAATAATGGACTCCAGGGCAGCACAGTGGCGCAGTGGGTTAGCACTGCGGCCTCACGGCGCTGAGGTCCCAGGTTCGATCCCGGCTCCAGGTCACTGTCCATGTGGAGTTTGCACATTCTCCCCATGTTTTCGTGGGTTTCGCCCCCACAACCCCAAAAAAGAAATGTGCAAGCTAGGTGGATTGGCCACGCACAATTGCCCCTTAATTGGAAAAAATGAATTCGGTACTCAAAACATTTTTTTTTTTAAATGGACTCTAAAATCTTACCAATGACCGAAGTCAGGCTAACCGGCCTATAATTTCCCATCATCTGCCTCACTCCTTTCTTTAACAGTGGTGTTACATTAGCTACTTTCGAGTCCTCTGGGACCCTTCCTGCCTCCAGTGATTCCTGAAAGATCACCACCAATGCCTCCACAATTTCCCCAGCTATCTCTTTTAGGCACCTGGGGTGTAGTCCATCCGGTCCAGGTGATTTATCCACCTTCAGACCTTTCAGTTTCCCCAGAACCTTCTCCTTAGTGATGGCCACTACACTCACCTCTGCCCCCTGATTTTACTGGTGTCTTCCACCATGACGACTCCTGCAAAGTAACTATTCAGTTCCTCTGCCATTTCTTTGTTTCGTATTATTACTTCTCCAGCCTCATTTTCCAGTGGTTCAGTATCTATTTTTGTCTGTCTCTTACCTTTCATATATTGAAAAAAACTCATCCTATCTTCTTTTGTATTACTTGTTAGCTTACACTCATATTTCATCTTTTCCTCTCTTATTGCTTTTTTGGTTGTCCTCTGCTTCCTTTTAAAAGCTTACCAATCCTCTGGCTTCCCACTAATCCTCGCCATTTTATATGCTTTATCTTTAGCTTTTATGCTGTCCTTGACTTCCCTCATCAGCCATCGTCCTCTCCTTGGCATGTTTCCGCCTCCTTGGGATGAATTTCTGTTGTGCCTCCCGAATGACCCCCAAAACTCCCGCCATTGCTGTTCCACTGGGCGTGAGATGATGCCGAGATGGCCCGCGACGCCTGTCCGACGCCGGGACGCGATTCGCCGGTGACCGGAGAATTGCCACCAGCCGCGAGCGCACGATCGATGCGGCGCCGGTCGGGGGCCAATGAAAGAGGCTCCTGTGGCAATATTCCACGGTCGACCGGCCGAGTTACCGCTGGCGTGGTTCTATGATGGTTCCACCCGGTGGGAGCTTGGTCCCGCGGCCACGGTGGCTGTTCTGTTGGGGGGCAGGGGGAATCAGACTCCCGGGAGGGCACTCCACAACGGCCAGGCCCGCTATTGGGGGCAACCGATCGGCAGGCGGCGCGATCCAGGGGGGCGGGGGCCTTCCTTCTTCCGGGCCGACCCGCTGTGTGGCTGCACCATGTTGCGCGGCGCTGGCAAGCAGTGCAGGGCCTCGTACGGCAGCTGGAGCAGCGCAGATTTCAGAGAAACCCGGCCACTATCGTCCTTGCTAAGCTCCTTTTCCAATCAACTCTGGCCAGCTTCTCCCGCATGTCTTTGTAGTTAATTGTAAAACCATTACATTTGATTCCAGCTTCACCCTCTCAAATGGCAAGGTAGATTCTATCATATTGTGGTCACTGCTCCCGAAGGATTCCTTCACCTTAAGTACCTAATCAAGTCTGCCTCATTACACATCACCAAATCCAGAATTGCCTGTTCCCTAGTAGGCTCTGTCACAAGCTGCTCCAAAAAAACATTTCTTAGACATTTCACAAATTCCATTTCTTGGGATCAACAACCAATCTGATTTTTCCAGTCCAGTTGCATATTGAAGTCCCCCATGATTACTGTTGCCCGACTGAGCAACAGAGCCAGTTACGCTGCCCCTGTTCTTATTTTTAAAATTTAGAGTATCCAATTATTATTTTTTTCCAATTAAGGGGCAATTTAGCGTGGCCTATCCATCTTTGGGTTGTGGGACGCGACACACGCAGACACGGGGAGAATGTGCAAACTCCACACGGACTGTGACCCAGGGCCGGGATCGAATCTGGAACCTCAGTGCTGTGAGGCAGCAGTGCTAACCACTGCACCGCCTTGTTGCTCCTGGTGTCACGGTTTGGGCTGCTGTTGTTTTCCCCTGATAGGCTATCGCTCCCCAACAGTATCCAAAACGGTATACTTGTTAGAGAGGGGGACGGCCTCAGGGGATTCCTGCAATGACTGTCTCTGCTTTCTAGTGGTCACCCATCTGTCTGCCTGCACCTTGGGTGTGACCACATGTCTATAACTCCTATCTATGACACTTTCTGCCACTTGCATGTTCCTAAATGCATCCAACTGCTGCTCCAACCGAACCACGCGGTCTGTGAGGACCTGCCATTGGTTACACTTGCTGCAGACGTAGTCGACCGGAACGCTGGAAGCGTCACGGATTTCCCACACCTCACAGTTAGAGCTAATTTACATCCAACATGCAACAATGGCAGAGTATATAGTAAGGTTCTTTTATTTCTTCAAAAATGTTTAATTTAAAATGTATTTTCTTCCCTCGGGTTTAACTAGTTCATCCTTAGTTTTGTACAGCTGTACATAGAATCCCTACAGTGCAGACAGAGGCCATTCAGCCCATCGAATCTGCACCAACTTTCTGAAAGTGCACCATACCTAGGCCCAATCCACCATCCTATCGCTGTAACCTCACCTAACCTTTGGACACTAAGGGGCAATTTATCATGGTCAATCCATCTACCCTGCACATCTTTGGACTATGGGAGGAAACCGTAACACCCGGAGGAAATCCACACAGACACGGGGAGAATGTGCAAATCCACACAGGCATTCACCCGAGGCCGGAATCAAACTGCTGTGCTAACCATTGTGCCACTGTGTCATTCCATGAGTCAAAAATAGAACTCATCAAACATGGGGTAAAGCAGGTGATAAAGAAGGCAAATGATATGCTGGCATTCATAGCAAAAGGATTTGAGTGCAGTAGGGATGTCTGCTGCAATTATACAGGGCCTTGGTGAAGTCACACCCGGAGTCTTGTGTGAAGTTTTGGTCCTCTTATCTGAGGAAGGATGTTCTTGCTCTAGAGGGATTGTAGCGAAGGTTTACCAGACTGATTTCTGGGTTGGCAGGACGGTATGAGGAGAGATTGAGTCGGTTAGGATTATATTTGTTGGAGTTCAGAAGGATGACGAGGGAATCTCAGAGAAACCTATAAAATTCTAACAGGGCTGGGCCGGGTATAGGCAGGAAGGATGTTCCTGTTGGTGTTTGTGTCCAGAACCAGGGGTCACAGTTTGTCGATACGGGGTCGACCATTCAGCACAGAGATGAGGAGACATTTCTTCACCCAGAGAGTGGTGAGCCTGTGGAATTCATTACCACATGAAGCAGTCAAGGCCAAAACATTGAATGTTTTCAAGAAGCAGTTAGATATAGCACTTGGGGCGAAGGGGATTAAAGGATATGGGGGAAAGCGGGATTAGGCTATTGAGTTGGATGATCAAGTGGTTCGTTTTCTCCAATAGTACTGGTGACATAGGTTTGGGAGGTGCGGCTAGTGAGGGGTGGGGGGTGGTGGCAGGGGTTTGGGGGGCCGCAGAGGGTGGTGGGGCAGGGTACGGGTATTGCCAGAGATGCAGAACCTTGAAAAAATAACCTTACACTCAGAAAACAGACATCTCAATACTTGTTGTTGCACTGGACCTCAGTTTCCAACTTTGGTTGGTCTCATTCCTGGAGCTGTCACATGACATCTTGCCCCCCCCCCCCCACTCTTGTAGGCTGCTCAACCTGCTCCACGCTGATGCTTAGATGTAAAGGATTGGTCGAGACACGATTGGTCGACATCCCCTGCCCATGCTGTCAAGACACTTCTCCGTCCAATTGGAGGATTCTTGTACCAAAAACAACCTCTCTCTCTCTAAATGCTGGAAAAGGATCTGTAAAGACTTAATTATCTCCAAATGCTCACATTCAAAGCATTGTCTTGCATCTTTGACTTTGTCTGTATATATGTTTCTGGAACCTACCTCTTCATTCACCTGAGGAAGGAGTAGCGCTCCGAAAGCTAGTGTTTGAAACAAACCTGTTGGACTTTAACCTGGTGTTGTAAGACTTCGTACTGTGCTCACCCCAGTCCAACGCCGGCATCTCCACATCATAAATGCTGGAAAGACCAAGGAACTGATCATCAACTTCAGGGAGCGTAGCACGTCACCCCCCCCCCCCCTTGGCTACATCAATGGCTCCGAAGTGGAGATGGTCGCTAGCTTTAAGTTCCTGGGGGTCACCATCACCGACAGTCTGTCCTGGTCCACTCACGTTGATGCAACAGTCAAGAAAGCCCAACAACGTCTCTACTTCCTAAGGAAGCTAAAGAAATTCGGCATGTCTGCATCGACTCTCACAAACTTCCACAGATGTGCGATAGAGAGCATCCTATCCAGCTGCATCACAGCCTGGTATGGCAACTGCTCGGTCCAAGATCGCAAGAAACTGCAGAGTGTGGTGAATTCAGCCCAACGCATCACACAAGCTTGCCACCCCCACATTGCTTCTGTCTACACCTCCCGCTGCCTCAGGAAGGCAGACAGCATTATCAGAGACCCCTCCCACCCAGGCTTTGCCTTCTTCCAGACCCTTCCATCAGGCAGAAGATACAGAAATCTGAAGACCCGTACATCCAGACATAGGAACAGTTTCTTCCCCACAGCTACTAGACTCCTCAGCGACTCCCCCTCGGACTGATCTGTTCCCTGTAAGAACACTATTCACGACGTCCTATGCTGCTCTTGTTTGGCCCTTGTTCTGCACTGTAACCAATCACTATTTGTTGATGCACCACTGTCAATGTACTCTGTAGATTATTCTTTTGTCTACTACGTAGGCACTGTGTACGTTCCCTTGGCCACAGAAAAATAGTTTTCATTGTACTTCGGTACATGTGACAATAAATATCAATCAATCAATCACGATTCTTGACTGTCAATCTCGAATTGTCCTTTTTTGTCCATGTCCAATATAATTTTAGAACTATGAAAAGTGCTCAAAACAGTTTCAAAACTTATTTTTTTACAGACCCCATCCTTTTCCCAAGGTTAGTTACTGGCAGCAGCAGCCTGAAAATTCAACTTCAATTTCTGGAAACTCCAGAGCAATTCAGGTTGACCGAAGTGAAAGAATTTGTGTTCAGATTGCTCCTAAACACATTTGTGATACAAATTGAGCCAATTCCGACCCAAAGCAACTTGCACTTTTTTAACAATAACAATAACAATAACAAACAAGAGAAAGGCTGAAATTCGCCATCCTTTTGTCCCTGATCTGAACAGAGGGAGGTGAGGATGCAGAGTGACATATCGTCCAGGCGTAAATGAAAACATTCAACTCGAGAGCGGCATGGCGGCGCAGTGGTTAGCACTACTGCCTCACGGCACCGAGGACCCGGGTTCGATCCCAGCACCGGGTCACTGTCCGTGTGGAGTTTGCACAATTTTCCCCGTGTCTGCGTGGGTCTCACCCCCAAAGATGCCCAGGGTAGGTGGATTGGCCATGCTAAATTGCCCCTTAATTGGAGAACAAATATTCAACTCGTTTGTTGCTTTCTCCATTTGCCATGGATTCTGGTTGGTGTGAACATTTGTTCTGAAAACAGTTCTCAACAGTTTGCTAAAAATATAAACATGAGCTTGCTGATGTTTTACTCGTCACCACACATGCAAGTTCCTCTTGTTTCATTGTGTTAAATTCTGGTGCTTGGGAACCCTCATACCCTTTGATTTATTATCTACTATCCCGGCTCCACTCTTTAACTCTTGCTAAGTTCGGGATCCATGGAAGCTGTTCCCTGTTTGGTCATTTATCTGAATGACAACTCTGTGGCAACTTCAGTGAGTGTCTGCAGGTTGAGTCCCAAGTCAAGTCCTCATTGTCTATTAGCACATCAAACTTTCCAGTAAAAGTTGTGCTGAACAGCCAGAAGAGTGTGGAATCTGGAGGACTTGCTTCCTTCCAGCACACAAGCACTGTGCCCTGAGGGGAACGTCCCTTTTGCCGGTTGGGTCATTGACAAACTGACTCAGTACAGAGTGAGGCTGGAATTGTGGGGCCTTCCAGTTCATTATTACTCTGATTGAGTCATAGAAACGTAGAATCCCTACAGTGCAGAAGGAGGCCATTCGGCCCATCGAGTCTGCACCGACCCTCTGAAAGAGCACCCTGCTTAGGCCCACGCACCCACCCTATCCCCATAACCCAGTAACCCCACCTAACCTTTTGGACACTAAGGGGCAATTTAACATCGGCAATCCATCTGGATTGGGGCTGGTTTATCACACTGGGCTAAATAGCTGGCTTTTAAAGCAGACCAAGGCAGGCCAGCTGCACGGTTCTATTCCCGTACCAGCATCCCCGAACAGGCGCCGGAATGTGGCGACTAGGGGCTTTTCACAGTAACTTCATTTGAAGCCTATTGTGACAATAAGCGATTTTCATTTCATTTCATTTCTAACCTGCACATCTTTGGACTTTGGTCATTAACCAATTAAATGATGCTGGGAGCTGATTGAACAGAATGGCTGAATGCTGGACGGAGCAGAAACACCCGTACAGGGCAGCTGGGTGGGATTGCTGCTCTCTGTGCTGCATTCTTGATGTAAAAGTCATTGCTTTTCACTCTGATTCTGTTCAGTTTTTTGGGAGAATACTTTGTACCTAACTCGAGCTGAAGTACTCGTTGGTATACAATAGGTTTGCCACCTTTGTGCCTCTAATGATTCCCCCCTCGCTTTCCGACACAATGGCAAAAAGCTGCAGCTTTCAACATCATCTGGCAGGAAGGGAAATTCCAGCCGAGGTGTTATATTGATGGGTATTCATGCTTGGTCATTGCATCGCACGGTAGCCTTGTGGATAGCACAATTGCTTCACAGCTCCAGGGTCCCAGGTTTGATTCCGCGCTGGGTCACTGTCTGTGCGGAGTCTGCACATCCTCCCCGTGTGTGCATGGGTTTCCTCTGGGTGCTCCGGTTTCCTCCCACAGTCCAAAGATGTGCAGGTTAGGTGGATTGGCCATGATAAATTGCCCTTAGTGTCCAAAATTGCCCTTAGTGTTGGGTGGGGTTACTGGGTTATGGGGAACGGGTGGAGGTGTTGACCTTGGGTAGGGTGCTCTTTCCAAGAGCTGGTGCAGTCTCGATGGGCCGAATGGCCTCCTTTTGCACTGTAAATTCTATGTTAATCTATGTTATTGCTTTAGCAACAGAGTTGATTGTAGATGATTTGTCTTGTTCACACATTGAAGCTGTAAGATTTTTCTGATGGCCTCTGAAATCCACCACCATCAAGAATAAGACCAGCAATCGGAGGATTAATTAGAAGGAGAATCTTAACCTTGTGGTTTTCAACGTGAGCGATGGTGATATAGCTGCGGCAGGTATATAAGATGGTGAATGATAAAGAATAGTTAAATTTATAATGCTTGGATTGGATTGGATTGGATTTTGTTTATTGTCACTTGTGCCGAGGTACCGTGAAGAGTATTGTTTTGCGAGCAGCTCAATAGATCATTAAGTACATGGAAAGAAAAGGAAATAAAAGAAAATACATAATAGGGCAACACAAGGTACACAATGTAACTACATAAACAGTGGCATCGGGTGAAGCATACAGGGATATAATGTTAATGAGGGAAGAAGCTGTTTTTGAGTCTGTTCGTGCGTGTTCTTAGACTTATGTATCTCCTGCCCAATGGAAGAAGTTGGAAGAGTGAGTAAGCCGGGTGGGAGGGGTCATTGATTATGCTGCCCGCTTTCCCCAGGCAGCGGGAGGTGTAGATGGAGTCAATGGATGGGAGGCAGGTTTGTGTGATGGACTGGGCGGTGTTCACGACTCTCTGAAGTTTCTTGCGGTCCTGGGCCGAGCAGTTGCCATACCAGGCTGTGATGCAGCCTGATAGGATGCTTTCTATGGTGCATCTGTAAAAGTTGGTAAGAGTCAATGTGGACATGCCGAATTTCCTTAGTTTCCTGAGGAAGTATAGGCGCTGTTGTGCTTTCTTGGTGGTAGCGTCAACGTGGGTGGACCAGGACAGATTTTTGGAGATGTGCACCCCTAGGTACTTGAAACTGCTAACCATCTCCACCTCGGCCCCGTTGATGCTGACAGGGGTGTGTACAGTACTTTGCTTCCTGAAGTCAATGACCAGCTCTTTAGTTTTGCTGGCATTGAGCGATAGATTGTTGTCACTGCACCAGTCTACTAGGTTCTCCATCTCCCTCCTATATTCTGACTCGTCGTTATTCGATATCCGGCCCATTATGGTTGTATCGTCAGAAAATGATCCATCAGGTTCATCAGGGCAAGGCAGTGATGTAATGGTATTGTCGCTGGACTGATAATTCAGACACCCAGGGTAATGTTCTGGGGACCTGGGTGAAATTTGAATTCAATAAAAAACCTTGAATTTAATAATGACCAAGAAACATTGTCAATTGTCGTAAAAACCCATCTGGTTCATTAATGTCCTTTCGGAAAGGAAATCTGCCGTCCTTACCTGGTCTGGTCTACATGTGACTGCAGATCCACAGCAATGTGGTTGACTCTTAACATGGCACTCAGAGGGCAGCACGATGGCACAGTGGTTAGCATTGCTGCCTACGGCGCTGAGGACTCGGGTTTGAATCCCGGCCCTGGGTCACTATCCGTGTGGAGTTTGCACATTCTCCCCATGTCTGCGTGGGTCTCACCCCCACAACCCAAAGATGTGCAGGGTAGGTGGATTGACCACGCTAAATTGCCCCTTAATTAGAAAAAAATAATTGGGTACTCAAAATTTAAAAGGAAAAGAAAATGTCACTCAGTTCGAGGGCAATTCGTGATGGGCAACAAATGCTGGCCTTGCCTGCTACGCCCACATCCCACGGAAGAATTTAAAAACAATCCTACCCACAAGACAATCTTAGCTCATGCTCCATCATCCCCACATCCACCATTGATCATCATGTAGCTAACACTTCTCTCACAATAACTCCTATGTGTGTTTACTGTAAAAGATCCCCAATGCACTTCAGCGGAAACGTACCAAATTAAATTGTTTCATAAACGCCACAGTGGGGCAGTGGTTAGCACTGCTGCCTCACGGAGCCGAGGATCCTTATTTGATTCTTGCTCTGGGTCACTGTCCGTGTGGAGTTTGCACATTCTCCCCGTGTCTGTGTGGGTTTCGCCCCCACAACCCAAAGATGTGCAAGTTAGGTGGATTGGCCACGCTAAATTGCTCCTTAATTGGAAACCTTATTTAATAAAATAAAAACATTACGATGGAAGATTTTTTTTCTTCAAAAAATATACTTTATTCATAAAATCTCTAATAAACATTACAGAACATTTGAAATTGCTATGACTGTACATTTCCTCCAAAGGTACATATTCACTTGACTTTCTTGCATTCAATTGGGATGACATTCCACACATTTCCCCGTTTACATTACAATTCTTTCTTAAATATTTACATCGTCATGTTCCTTTCAATGATGGAAAATTTATCTTACTTCTTCCAAACTCACCATCCCACATGGGGAAGGACTTCAAATCTATAAATGACAATGTTGAGTGCTTCTCACATTCAAAGCAGACTTGTTAAAACCACTTTACCCAAGCACACTTTGGATAATATACTTCCCATTCATTCAGAGGCAGACTGATGTGTGACATTGAAACCAACAATTTAGAGAGAGCTGTGTTTAGAAGTGACTTTTTTTTATGTGTGTGTGACTGCAGTTTATTCAAATCCATTGTGGACTTGTGCCACCAAGCAGAGGGAGATCTTCCTGCATTCCTCCAACGTTGTCATGGCAACAGGAAATATTCAAGCTGTAACGTCAACCCCCTGTTTGCCATCCCATTCCCCTCAGCCCATTTAAAATTGGCAATGAATGAAATTCAGAACTCTCCCCATCCCACACTCTAATAAAAAAGGACATGTCACCAAAGAATTGATCCTAGGGCTTGGCTTTAAGGAAATCTTCAAGGGGGATAGAAAGACAGCCGGGTTTAGGGATTTAGGAATTCCGGAGCGGACAGCCCAGGACACTGAAAGTATGGCCGTTGATGGTTCAGGAGATGTGCAAGAAACCAAAATTGAAAATACCCACAATCGCTCTTTTAAAAAGCGGCTTAAAAACAAAAAGTCTCAACAGTAACTTGACTTGAAATATTTTTAAAATAAATTTAGAGTACCCAATTCATTTTTCCAATTAAGAGGCAATTTAGTGTGGCCAATCCACCTACTCTGCACATCTTTGAGATGTGGGGATGAATCCCACGCAAACACGGGGAGAATGTGCAAACTCCACACAGACAGTGACCCAGAGCTGGGATCGAACCTGGGACCTCAGCGCCATGAGGCAGCAGGCTAACCGCTGCACCACTGTGCGACTTGAAATATTTTGCTGCATCTTATTGGTCCCTTTCCCCATCTGCTGTGTGAAGATAGACCCATAACTCCTTTAATTACTGCAATTAAAATGAGGACTGGTTTGATTGGTGGCCAGAGCCGAGGGGTTACCAATCTTCCAGACTTGTCCTGGAGTCTCCAGTCATTAAAGATTAATCTCCCAAATACTGCTGCGAGCAATAAGCAGGACAGAAAAAAGAATCAACTGCTTTGTATTCCAGCATTCAGCTTTTCCCATTTTCTCTTACCTGTATAAGAAAATCAATGCCTCAATTGAGATTGCCAGAATTAGGGAGCTGGTAGGCTGCTGGTTTGGATCATTATTTTGTTTTAGCACCGAAGGCTTAACCCTGATCTGAACCCTGTTTGTGAACACAGGTTTGAGCCGGGATTTATTTAAATACACTATTTTAGTGTTGTTAATGGCTTCAGGATAGTGCAGCATCAGGGCAGCACGGTGGCGCAGTGAGTAGCACTGCTGCCTCACGGCGCCGGGGTCCCAGGTTCGATCCTGGCTCTGGGTCACTGTCCATGTGGAGTCTGCACATTCTCACCGTGTCTGTGTGGGTCTCGCCCCCGCAACCCAAAGATGTGCAGGACAGGTGGATTGAACACGCTAAATTGCCCCTTAATTGGACAAAATGAATTGGGTACTCTAAATTTATTTAGTAAAAAGGTTAGTGCAGCAGCAACTTAGTGCCATTGGGCTCTGGGCACATCACAATGAGGAAGTTTGACCTCCATTATTCCAGTAAAGTATATCTGTGACGATTTTCACACTGCAACGCACTTCCACTGGGAGAAAGCACTCCCTGCAGTCACATTTTAGGAAAATCGCCCCGGTATCAAGATTGTATTCGAAGTATTACATCTGCCATCTCCTCAAAACCTAAATGTGTGCTAAAAGAACGGTTGTGGATGGTTGATGTATCGATGACAGCAGTTGAGTCTCGCCATGATTAGAATGTGCTGGAATGTTTGTTTTCCAAAGCCATAGCGGGGACAATGAGTGCTGATTACAGAAATTGCAGTGTTGTAGCCAGGGAGAGCAGAACGAGTGAATGGGTTCCCTTGTCATCACATGGCCTATGTTGCACACCATGGCAGGTTGCCAAGTCTAACACAGGGTCGCCTAGTAAGCTGTCAATGAAAAGCAGGGGGTGCAGGAGAGAAATGAGAAGAATTAAGAATGAATTTCCTCCTGAATGGAAGATGCAATAAACCGCTCCCCCTGTGGTTAGGTTGTCATGGCAGAGTAAAGATCAACCACAAAACCACAAATTGTGTTTTCTTAAGTCAAAGTTGATTTGGCTGGCCTCAAGCAGGACAGGAGCGGGATGCTACAATTACTGTTCAGGTAGCAACAGGAGCACCAACCCGAACAAAAGAAAATTAATAGCGAAAGCCTCAGAGATCCCACCAGAGCAGCCTTTCTTTGTCAATATCTCAATGCGAACCTCTGGCCACCAAGAGCCAGAGTGTGTCCATCGTGGCAGATAGACCTGAAACTCCAGCAATGACAGGGACTTGCAAAGAGCTACAGGACCTAATTGAGCATAAGTGCAAAGCTTTGACAATGTGCTAATGTGCGCACATCTCAAGACAAAAGCAGCAGTCCTACAGATGTCTGAAGGAAAGGGTTCAGAATAACACCCGTGACATAAATAGCAAATGACAGGGAAAAAAGAGCATGGAAGATCCAACAGCTCAGAGACACCAATGACATTTGTGGTTTCTTGAGTGCTGTCCAGACAATCTATGGCCAGCACCCGAAGGCTCCACGTCACTGGGATCCTGGCATGGACGGGAGCTCATTCAGGACAGGATGGTAGTCAGTGCTCACTGAGAGAACGAGCGCGATTCAGTGGCCTCTGCACCCGACTTGGTGTTGGGATGAGGCCGTTGAATCTCATGAAAGGCGTCTTGTGATAGCCGCGATGTACGAAACCTCTTGCGAGATTCAACTCACTCTCGCTCTTGCTGGGCGAGATCCAGATCTGTATATTTAATAGCTCATTTAAATATCCATTCACTGGATTGATCCGGCAGCAGGGATTCACCGGCTGTACCGAGGCGGCATTTAGTACAGATCCAAATGTGGACCATGTAATGGCACCTAGGGGGACACCCAGGCCATTAGAAACCCCTGGACAGTCAGGGCAGGGCAGGGTGGTACACTGGCACTCCCTCTGGCACCTGGGAACCTTGGCACTACCAGCCTGGCACCTGGGTAGCACCACCTCAGCATTGCCAGGTTGGTACTACCAGGGGATGGGCTCGGAGTGTACATTGCCGGGTTGGGGGGGGGGGGGTTCCTGGGGGCTTCCCCAAGTTTAAAAAAAAACATTTAGAGTACCCAATTCATTTTTTCCAATTAAGGGGCAAATTAGCGTGGCCAACCCACCTACCCTGCACATCTTTGGGTTGTGGGGGCGAAACCCACGCAGACACGGGGAGAATGTGCAAACTCCACACGGACAGTGACCCAGAGCCGGGATTGGACCTGGGACCTCGGCACCGTGAGGAAGCAGTGCTAACCCACTGCGCCACCGTGCTGCCCTAGGCTTCCCCCAGGTTCAGGGAGGATGAGCGGTGGTTATAAAATATGAAAGTGAAAATGAAAATCGCTTATTGTCACAAGTAGGCTTCAAATGAAGTTACTGTGAAAAGCCCCTAGTCGCCACATTCCGGCGCCTGTTCGGGGAGGCTGTTACAGGAAGGGAGGGTAGCACGGTGGCACAGTGGATAGCATTGCTGCCTCACGGCGCCGAGGTCCCAGGTTCGATCCCGGCTCTGGGTCACTGTCCATGTGGAGTTTTCGCCCCCACAACCCAAAAATGTGCAGGCTAGGTGGATTGGCCACGCTAAATCGCCCCTTAATTGGAAACAAATGAATTGGGTACTCTAAATTTATTAAAAGAGGAAAAAAAAGAAAAGTGGCAGTTGTGACGGTGCCTGAGCAACATGGCCCCCATTCAGAGCAAAGTCAGAAAGCCATTTGAGAATTCAAGGAACCACAGACCCTCTGGAACAGATGGAAGCCCTGTCGGAATTGTGGGACAGAGCGAAAATAAACTCCTGGCATGTTGCAAAACCTCATCTCCCTGATCTGGGGAAAGGAGTGCATGTTGGAGGATCTCGGGCAACAGGCAATCTTCAATATATTCAAGAAGAGAGACATCGGCTGATTGTGACAACTGAAGAGGAATGCCCCCTGCTGCCCATGGAGTATTGTCGCCAATCCGGCTGCCCTCAGATATTTCTCCCTGTCTTCCGCCTGTTGTATAATGACAAGCAATCTATGATCCTCGCAAACGGAGCCAGCACTGACCCTATCTCGGTGAAGACTCAGGTCACAAAAGGTGGGGCAGGAGATTTAGAGGGGTTTTGAGGAAAATGTTTTTCAACCAGAGGGTGGTGGGAATCTGTGGAACTCACTGCCGCAGAAGGCAGTGGAGCCAAGTCACTGGATGTCTTTCTAACAGAGATAGATACTTGGAAGAATAATAAAGGGTGAACAATTTACTGTAACTACATCCAACCACTAGATGGTGATCAAGCACACACACGTGGATCGAGTGATAATCTTGATTCGGGGGGAAGGCTGTTAGGTGAGGTGGAGAGTAATCGTGTTATCAGGAGCTCTGTAATTGGAATCATGGTTTAGTGGATCTGTAATCTTTTATATCTGAGCAAGCAAGTTGAATCTATTTAGTTGCAGTGCAAATAAATGAGCTTTGTTCAAAACTTAGCTTGATGTTCTTTGTGTGACACTACTCTTCGAAGCCATCCTCATTCAGAAAGCAAAGAACATCACATGATTAACAAGTGGATCAAGAGTTCTGGGGAGAAAGCAGGAGAATGGGGATGAGAACCATGTCAGCCATGATTGAATGGCGTTGCAGACTTGATGGGCTGAATGGCCTAATGCTGCTCTTATGTCTTCTGCTCTTAAGTTTCTTTTTTGTAGGCTGTAAACCAGAAGTCTTGAAGCTCTGTCTAGAGCTTACACTAGCACTGCCCTGTCCTGTCCTGAGTAGCTCTTGATGTGTTGGGTGTTCTGGATCACATACAGGTCACCAACACTTGAAATAGTGCAACACTATTTTATTGAATCATTAACTGTTTAAACATACTTAAACAGTGGGTTAATACGATAGTAACTTTAACTAAAGACCTCTGCCTTGTCCTAACCAGTCGATGCACTCAGCACATGGTGAATGTCTGTGTTGCAGGCAGTGAGCTCTGTCCTCCTAGCTAGCTGCAACTCGAATGAGCGGGAACTCTGATGCCCCCTGTCTTTATAGTGCATGTGCTCTCACTGGTGATTGGCTGCGGTGTTGTGTATGTTGATTGGTCCCACTGTGTGTCCATCAGTGTGTGTCTGCACCATGATGTATATTATGACAGCTCTCTCCAGCAGACCCTGTTGTGAGATCATGTCCAGTAGGTACACAGTCTATTTGCGTCTCTGACCTTCTCTTACTTTTAAGAAAATTATCCATCTTCACAGTCCTCTTGACCGCAGCTGGAAAATGGAAGAAACTCTGTTCCGTGATTTGGCTCTGAAAGCACATACATGGAGGGCTCGTGGCGTTGAGTGTACTTGCTGGCCGTGTGACCTGCTCTCTGCTGCCGCTTGTTCATGAAAGACTCCACATAGCCTCATTTATTTTTATTTAAGAGGCAGCAGCGGCCATTGGGCGCTGCACCCCCACGATCAGGACCACTGTGGGAAGGCCGCGATCGGTCGCTCTGCGTAGCTCCCAACTCTCGGCGCGCAGTTCACTCTCGGCCCGCCCACACTTTGAAAAGCCACGCTGTAGAGAACGGCCTTTGCAGAGAATACCCACACCCACACAGTAGTCGAGGAGACAACGCAACTTCCCCACTCGCATTCTTTTCCATTCCTCGACCCAGGATATTGAGGCCAGGCTGATATCTCAGCTGTGACCAACGAGTTTACCAGAGCCCAGGAATTGGAGGTGATCAGTGTGGCTCTGGTGTGGAGTGTCCAGGGTAACTACACAGTGGCAACTGGTGTCTTTCAGTGATGTGTGAATAAGATTTACCCAACTGAAAATGAGTCGGCCACTAATATGTTTGGCCGCACTGAAGATGGAAAAATGAAAGGCCTGTATTTATAGCACACTTCATCTCATCTTTTAAAAATGTTTCCCCAGATGTCCCTCCCTAAAATTAACACCATAAAAAGAAATGAGACACAAGCGATTGAGTTCATTTGAGGTTTGCGGGAACTCGCTGTGTAGAAATAGCATTTACCAACATAACCACAGTGACTGTGGATCAAACATAAGCATTGGTGACGAGCTTGCTTGAAGCCGAGCAAGTTCAGCTTGGATCAGAGGTGCATCAGAATCCTTGTTTCTCGAACTGGCGACGTCTCTGTCAAAAAAGTTCGGAGGGGTTATTGGGTTATGGGGATAGGGTGGAAGTGAGGGCTTAAGTGGGTCGGTGTAGACTCCATGGGCCGAATGGCCTCCTTCTGCATTGTATGTCCTATGACTGCTCGTTATGATGGAGCAGGAAACATCTCTGAGGAAAGTCACTCCTCCCCTGCCACATCACTTTTTTATTTAATGGGATACTTTAAATTTAGGATATCCAATTCTTTTTTTCCAATTAAGGGACAATTTATTGTGGCCAATCCACCTACCCTGCACATCTTTGGGCTGTGGGGGTGAGACACGGGGAGAATGTTTCAACTCCACACGACAGAGACCCGAGCCGGGATGGAACCCGGGTCCTTGGCACCGTAAGGCAGCAGTGCTAAGCACTGCCCCACCGTGCCGCCCGTCACAAAAGGAACTTGAGAAGGTGAAAAAATGACTTGACCGGGACGACAGCAGACCTGAGAAGTTACAGGAGAGGGCGAACCTCTTTTCCCGAACACAGTGAAGGCTGGGGGGGTGACCGAATTGAGGTATTTAAAATTATGAAGGGGTTTGATGAGGTAAATGTTGTAAAGCATGTTGCCACTTGAAGGGAAGAGCAAAACTGGAAACCATAAATATATAAGGTAGTCACTAATAAATCCAATAGAGAATTGAGGGGAAACTGCTTCACCCAGAGAACGATGAGACTGTGGAACCCGCTCCCACAAATAATAGTTCAGACAAATACTCTAGATGGATTTTAGGTGAAGCCATAAGTTTGAGTTTTTGTTCCACACAAGCTTCCTCTCATTCTTATTTATTCTAACCCTGTTAACATCTCCTTCTCTTCCTTCCACTTCCATCTGTTTATCTAATTGTGCCATTCAACTACTTCTCCTGGTAGCAAGTTCCACGTGATCAATCCCCCTAACCTGCACATCTTTGGGTTGTGGGGGTGGGACCCAGGCAGACAGGGGGAGAATGTGCAAACTCCACACGGACAGTGACCCGGGGCCGGGATAGAACCGGGGTCCACGGGGCCGTGAGGCAGCAGTGCTAACCACTGCTCTCGCCGCACCATTTGGAGATAACTTTGAACAGCAGTAAAAATGCCAATTCCTCTGCTCTTTCTTTCTTTCTTTTCTAGTTACCATTCCCCCCCACTTTCCTAAAAAAGAACCAAAGGCCTTTTTCAGTTTTAACGATTTTCAATGATTTTGAATAAAGACGAGATGTTAACATGCTAACTGAGACAGTTGTTGTACCTTGATGTCCCAGAATATGCCTTTGAAAGGAGAATGGACATTAATTTTCCAAATTCTGCGTTTTACGCATAAAATTGAAGCAGGAGGAGGCCATTCGGCCCCTCGAGCCTGCTCCGCCACTCATTATGATCATGGCTGATCATCAAGTTCAATACCCTAATCCCGCCTTCCCACCATATCCCTTGATCCCTTTTGGAACAGGTTTATAAAACCCCCCCACCCTCCTCCGCGAAACCAAAAGAGCAGTCTGTGCTCTTCCAGTATTAGACAGCAGTTTAACAAGGAGACTTTCACTGACCTTTAGTTGAAGAATAAGCTTTTGAAATGGAATCTCCTGCTGCTGAACTGACACCAGGAGTTGAAGAGAGCTGAAAGATCTGCAACGTTCAGTGTGGCAGCTCTCAGCAGTGAGGCCCCCGTGACCAGGTATTGATTTTCTTGGGACAGCGTTAACAATGTACCAGGAGCACGGGCAGAACTTGCCATAATTGTTTGGGGGAATTAGAGCTTTGAAGAAGCCTAACGACAAACTGCAAGCATGTGTGTTTGTGTGTGTGAGTACATGTGTGTGAGTGCGTGTGTGCCTGAGTGTGTATCTGTGTGTGTGTATGTGTGTGTGTGTGTGTATCTGTGTGTGTGTGTATGTGAGTGCATGTGTGTGAGTGTGTGTGTGTATGTGAGTGTGTGTCTGTGTGTGTGTGTATGTGAGTGCATGTGTGTGAGTTCGTATGTACCTGAGTGTGTGTGTGTGTGTGAGTACATGTATGTGAGTGCATGTGTGTGAGTGTGTGTGTGTATCTGTGTATATTTGTGTGTGATTGTTTGAGTGTATTTCTGTTTGAGTGTGTGTGTATGTATGTGTCTGTGCGTGTGAGCGAGCATGTGTATGTGTATGTTCGTCTGACTTCATGTGTCTGATGGAGTGTGTCTATGTGCGAGCATGTATGCCTGTCTGAGTGTCTGTGTGTGTGTTTGTGAGCATGTGTCCATGTACGTCTGAGTGTGTCTATCTGTGTTTGTGTGTGTCTTGAGTGTGTGTATGTTTGAGTGTGTGTGTATGTTTGAGTGTGACTATGTCTGTGTGCATTTATGTTCGTGTGTGGGTGTTGTCGTGTTAAGCACACTGAGATAACACGGGCTGCAACTGGGTGCAGCTATAACTGAAATATACTCCAGACCTTGAAGTTAGTTCAATTTGATTTATTGAACCTGTCACACAATTTGCTCAGTTCTCTGTGAGTTCGACTCTCTGCTAACCTAAGTGTGATTACTCTGTCTGACTGAACCAGACTAGCTCTTAGCCACGTGCTGTAGATGTTATGTGATATATGCACCTGACTCACTCTGTAGATGTCCCCAGTGGAAAGAGACAGAGTGTGAGTGCCTCGTGCCTTTTACAGTGGGAAACCACCGCCAAGTGTTCTGCCTGCTGATTGGTTATGTCCTGTTCTCTGTGCTCATTAGCTGCCTGTCTGTATCTCATTATGTGCATGTCTGCAGATCATGACAGGTGTGTTTGTGTCTGTCTGAGTGTGTGTTCAGTTGTGTCTGGTTCACCGAGAAGGCACACAGGCCAAGCTCCATTTGTTAAACCCTGCTCGACATCAAGGCCAGGCTGTCAACCCTTGCGGTTCAGAGGTCATGTTCAGATTAAAAGCACAATGATACTTGGCTGCAGAAAGGTAAACACCCTGATAACGAAGCTTGTAATTACTGCAGTTGTGAAGGTTTATTCAGGGGAGGGGGGCAGTGCGGAGACATTTCATAGAACCCCAACAATGCAGAAAGAGGCTATTCGACCCATCAAGTCTGCACCGGCCCTTTGGAAGGCTACCCTGCCCAGGCCCAACCCCTGTCCTATTCCTGCAACCCCACCCTCAGGGGCAATTTATCATGGCCAATCCACCTTAATCACACATCTTTAGACTGTGGGAGGAAACCAGAGCACCCGGGGAAACTCACGCAGACACGGGGAGAAAGTGCAAACTACACACAGACAGTGACCCGAGGCCGGAATTGAACCTTGGTCCCTGGAGCTGTGAGGCAGCAGTGCTAACCACGGTGCCACCGTGCCGCCCAATAATGTTGTTGGCTTGAAGCTCGCATATGTTTTTCAGTCAGCAATCCTAACCAAATCCAAGCCAATTTTGGATGGATAGAAAAGAGAAAGATTGAATAGATAGTGCCTAAGCATGGACAAAACCATGTAGCCAACACTGTACTTGGGATCTGGCAAACCTGCTGCTCTGGATGCAGATGTGCTGACAAATTTGCAACTTGTGAGAAGCCACACCAGCCGTGAGATGAATGACTGTGTTATTGGGAGTTTTTTGAAATAAATTTAGAGTACCCAATTATTTTTTTCCAATTAAGGGGCAATTTAGCGTGGCCAATCCACCTACCCTGCCCATCTTTGGGTCGTGGGTGTGAGACTCACGCAGACAGGAGGAGAATGTGCAAACTGCACACAGACAGTGACCCGGGGCCAGAATTGAACCCGGGTTCTCGTGAGACAGTCGTCTTAACCACTGGGCCACCATGTCACCCTGGTGTCATTGGGAGTTGAGTTAATTTTGAAGTGTTTTCGGCCATTGGGAGATTTCCATTGCTGAAAAATAAAAGCAGTTTCGGATGTTTGGCCGTTTTCTGCACCGCCGCAGTTCAAGATCCCATCACAAAGCACAGGACCTCCAGCTTCCTCTGCCCCGCAGTGTGACATGAGTACATCATGGTGGCCACTGAAAAATAAACGATTCCAGCTCTTTTCACGATCTGGGCTCCTCTCGATATTCGGTACGTTCATTGGGGAATTAATTCACGTCGAGAAGGAAAATTGCAGCTTTGCTAGTTGGTTGTTTCATGCAAGCAATTGGTTTACGCTCAAAATCGGAAAAGGTTATCTTTACACAGAGGGTAGTGGGTGCCTGGAACTCGCTGCCGGAGGAGGTGGTGGAAGCAGGGACGATGGTGACGTTTAAGGGGCATCTTGACAAATACATTGTTGCCAATTTAATGGAATACTATCCCACGAGCGTCACCAATAATGTTGCCAATTAATAATGATGCTCTTTAGAATCGCCAGGTATCAAATGATACCACCACAAGGCTTTACCGGATATCGATCAAAGGACCACACAACCAGTTAGTCAGTTCAAGTTCAAAGATGGTTTATTTACACACAAGGATTACTTCTACATGCAACACAAAACATTACAAGTTAAACTACACCTAACAACTACAATAACCTATACTTAACTTCAGGGCAACCGACTCTATGCAGATGGACAAGGCCTTTGTCCATCTTGCGTGGCTGGGTGGAAGAAGTGGCTCTGTTTCTGCTGGGCTCATCCGTCTGGTAGCGATCGTTGGTCTTGAACTTGTCTGTCTGGTCGTTATGCTGCACTTGAGTTGGCACAGGCCGGATCCAAGAGAGACTGAAATCATGGCTGCATTGTCTTTTAACTGGCTTGAGTTTCCCCGCCCCTTTTGTGGGCGGTTTCTGGGTCACTGTCAATCAATTCCTCAGGGCTCCACCCTCTGATTGGTCACATCCAATCAGAACCTGCCACATCACTTTTGGGGTGGGCGTCAGTGGCCAATCCTGGGAGGGCTCCGAGCAGGACCTTGGTGCCGCCTAGTCTGGAAGATGATGTGATGGACCTGATGGTCCCATTGTTATTTTAATCGCCTTGAATGATCCATTTGCAGGTGTGAATTCCTGCATACTTCTGGGCTGCCGTTTGGAAAGGTACAAGCTGCAGCTTGTCTGTGTCCCAAACCTGGCCACAATTCCCATCATTCTTTACAGGTGGCCATCTCAGATGGCTACAACATGAATGGGATGGTAATAGAGGGTTACGGACCCCGGAAATGTAGAAGATTTTAGTTTAGACGGGCAGCAGGGTCGGCGCAGGATTGGAGGGCCGAAGGGCCTGTTCCTGTGCTGTACTTTTCTTTGTTCTTTGTTTTTTGTCCTTTGTTCTTTGTTTGGGGCTCCTGATCACTGACTGACCTGTCACCCAGCGTGGGGCGGGATTCACCGCAATCGGCGAATTGGCCCGCTGCCAAAAACGGCGCGGACCACTCTGGCGTCGGGCCAACCGGAAGTAGCGGAATTCTCTGCACTTTCGGGGGCTAGGCCGGCGCCGGAGGGGTAGGCGCTGTGGCAATCGGCGCCGAAAGGACTGCGCGAGTTAGCACATGCACAGAACCACCGGCGTGGTTTAGCTCATGCGCAGACTGGCCGGCGTATTCTATCGCATGCGCAGGGGGGTGTCTTCTCTGCGGCGGTCATGGAGGAGCCCTACAGCGGCCGGCGGGGAAGGAAGGAGTGCCCCACGGCACAGGCCCGCCCGCAGATCGGTGGACCCCGATCGCGGGCCAGGCCACCGTGGGGGGCCCCCCCCTTTCGGGGCCGGTCCCCACGAGAACCGCACCAGCCGGCCTACCAGCCACGTCCCGCCGTGTGGGACCGTGTCCAATCCACGCCGGCGGGACTGGCCAGAAACCGATGGCCGCTCGGCCCATTGGGCCCCGGAGAATTTCCGGGGGGGGCCGCTGCCAACGGCCCCCGACCGGCATGGCGTGATCCACGCCCTCGCCCGAAAACCAGCGCCGGAGAATACGGCAGCCACTGTTGGAGCAGCGGGGTGGGATTCGTGCTGCCCCCCCCCCGGGGATTCTCCAACCCGGCGGGGGGGTCGGAGAATCCTGTCCAAGGAAACCAAACGCAGAGGATCACACACAACCTCCTCAGTAAACTCTGGGCGGGATGGGGATTGAGCGTAGAAAGAAAGACGAAGATTGATATCACACCTTTCACATCTTCAGGATGTCCCAAGCGCTTCATAGCTCATTGGGTATTTCTGAAGTGCGATCGCTGTCGTGGGAAACTTAACGGCCAATTTGCGCACGGCAAGCTGCCACAAACAGCCGCTTGCTAAATGACCAGTTAGTCTGTTATTATTGATGTGTTTGTCAAACGGATAAATATTGAGCACCTGAAGGGCAGACGGACTTCCTTCGAAAGCTGGGCACCTTTGCCGGGGCAGCACTCCCTCAATACTTGCGCTGGGAATGTGAACCTGGACTCCGATAGACCTTTCCCTGGTCTGTATTAGGAGATGAATTCAGTGAGGACGCACGATAAGAGGTTCTTTATTTCTCTCTTTTCAGATAATTTGTAAACTGTCGGTGAATTGACATGAAGGTTTTGTGGAGCAATCAAATCTGAAACATGACCTTGTGCAAACATGTTTTCTCTCCATAGCAACCCTTTATTGCAGTCCTGACCTTTTTCTGCCGATCAGTGATTTATCAGTGAGTTCTCTTGTTACCGTGCTGCTGGATAGACACAGTGCTGTCTGATAAAGAAAGGAGGATTCAGATGGCTAGGATCACTGTTCAGTTTGAATTCTGACGCCTTGAAGTGTCAGGTGTCCGTTGGGACTTGTCAAGCCAGCGTCAGCCGTGTCTCTGGGTAGTAGCCTCCAATCACCAGGGAGACTAACTACTCACTTGAATATGCAAATTTGGGTGCCGTCCGTTGTGGCTGGGATCCAGAATGTGGCACCTCGCGAGATCGTAACAAGCCAGGGAAATCGCACAAGAGGCCACCCCGCGTCTCGAGTCGGGCACGGTGCGACTGTTAAATCTAGTTTCCAGCCAATTTACATTTACCTCAAATTGCAGTTACTGACGGATCTTGGGGTGTAGAATTTCTACCAAAGGTGCCCTGAGCTCTGGAATTCCCTCCCTCATCCCGCTGCCTCACTGAAGATACTTTTTAAAAAAAAAATTTAGAGTACCCAATTATTTTTTTTTTCCAATTCAGGGGCAATTTAGCGTGGCCAGTCCACCTACTCTGCACATCTCTGGGTTCTGGGGGTGAAACTTTGGGAGAACGTGAAAACTCCACACGGACAGTGACCCAAGGCCAGGATTTGAACCCGGGTCCTCAGCGCTGCAGTCCCAGTGCTATCCACTGCGCCACATGTTAAACCCTACTTCTTAAACTTTAACTCTCTGACTAAACCTTTGGTCTTCTGACCTAACATCTCCTTGTGTGACTCTGTGTCGTACTTTGTTTTATAACGTTCCTGTCAAGTGCTTTGGGATGTTTCATTGTGTTACAGGATTATTTAAATGTCACTTGCTTTTTTAAATAAATTTAGAGTACCCAATTCATTTTTTCCAATTAAGGGGCAGTTTAGCGTGGCCAATCCACCTACCCTGCACATCTTTGGGTTGTGGGGGTGAAACCCACGCAAACACGGGGAGAATGTGCCAACTCCACACAGACAGTTACCCAGAGCCGGGATCGAACCTGGGACCTCGGCGCCGTGAGGCAGCTGTGCTAACCACCGTGCTGCCCTCAAATGTCACTTGTTGTTGATGAAGGCTCTTTACAGCCCATTGCAAATCTCCAGGTCCTCTCGCAATTCAAAATACCTGAACCAGAACTGGGAATGGAAATAGGACAAAGGCTTTACAGGTCAGATGATGGTTACTGTTAGTACTGGAAGTCCAAACTGGCAGGAAGCAAAATCTTAGACCTTGAATTTGCGACTTTCAAAAGCTTCAAATGTCATCTGTGAACCTCTCCCCCACTCCTGTGCCTCGGTCGTTACCGACTATCAATTCATCGATAGTAATCTTTTGTGAAGTTCTGCCTAAATAGCACCTCATTATTTTCCAAAATGCTGGAGAAGCTCAGTGGGAGTTACTCCTTTCAGTTGTAAATGTCTTTTGTCCTGTTTCTTCTCTCAAACTTGCAGACGAGGAGATGCTTTACACTGTGAAAAACACCTCACTTGTACAACCAGACCACGACACAAAAGTGTGCATGAGCACGCTTCTGTCCCCCCCCAACACTCCCCTTCCCTGCTTCGTCATTGCACAAACATCACCTCGGACTGAACACGGTTTCCCTAACATGGAGAAAGTTCAATTATTTGAGCAAAGCCAGGTTTGTTGGTACAGGCACTCACATTGCCACGCTCAATATCTTACAGAGCTCCACCGCTGCCACGTCCGACATGAACTTCAATGTGGTCTGAACTAAAAGCAAAATACTGCGGATGCTGGAAATCTGTATATAAACAGAAGATACTGGATAAACTCAGCAGGTCTTGTAGCATCTGTGGAGGGCGTGGGTTTCCTCCGGGTGCTCCGGTTTCCTCCCACAAGTCCCAAAAGACGTGCTGTTAGGCAATTTGGACATTCTGAATTTTGCCTCTGTGTACCCGAACAGGCGTCGGAATGTGGTGACTAGGGGCTTTTCACAGTAACTTCATTGCACTGTTAATGTAAGCCTACTTGTGACAATAAAGATTATTATTATTATTATAGTTAACATTTCCATAGACCATAAGATTTTGGAGCAGAATTTGGCCATTTGAGGGCACCACGGTGGCGCAGTGGTTAGCACTGCTGCATCATGGCGCCGAGGTCCCAGGTTCGATCCCGGCTCTGGGTCACTGTCCGTGTGGAGTTTGCACATTCTCCCCGTGTTTGCGTGGGTTTCGCCCCCACACCCCAAAGATGTGCAGGCTAGGTGGATTGGCTCTGCTAAATTGCCCCTTAATTGGAAAACAAAATGAATTGGGTACTCTAAAATTAAAAAAAAAAGAATTAGGCCATTCAGCCCATCGAGTCTGCTCCGCCATTCGATCATGGCTGATATGTTCCTCAGCCCCATTCTCCTGCGTTCATGAGGTAATGATGCAGCTGTACAAAACCTTGGTAAGGCCACATTTGGAGTACTGTGTACAGTTCTCGTCGCCTCATTTTAGGAAGGATGTGGAAGCTCTGGAAAAGGTGCAAAGAAGATTTACCAGGATGTTGCCTGGAATGGAGAGTAGGTCTTACGAGGAAAGGTTGAGGGTGCTAGGCCTTTTCTCATTAGAGCGGAGAAGGATGAGGGGCGACTTGATAGAGGTTTATAAGATGATCAGGGGAATAGATAGAGTAGACAGTCAGAGACTTTTTCCCCAGGTGGAACACACCATTACAAGGGGACATAAATTTAAGGTGAAAGGTGGAAGATATAGGAGGGATATCAGAGGTAGGTTCTTTACCCAGAGAGTAGTGGGGGCATGGAATGCACTGCCTGTGGAAGTAGTTGAGTCGGAAACATTAGGGACCTTCAAGCAGCTGTTGGATAGGTACATGGATTACGGGAAAATGATATAGTGTAGATTTATTTGTTCTTAAGGGCAGCACGGTAGCATTGTGGATAGCACAATTGCTTCACAGATCCATGGTCCCAGGTTCGATTCCGGCTTGGGTCATTGTCTGTGCGGAGTCTGCACGTCCTCCCCGTGTCTGCGTGGGTTTCCTCCGGGTGCTCCGGTTTCCTCCCACAGTCTAAAGATGTGCGGGTTAGGTGAATTGGCCAATGATAAATTGCCCTTAATGTCCAAATTGCCCTTGGTGTTGGGTGGAGGTGTTGAGTTTGGGTAGGGTGCTCTTTCCAAGAGCTGGTGCAGACTCGGGGGGCCGAATGGCCTCCTTCTGCACTGTAAATTCAATGATAATCTATGATTAATCTAGGACAAAGGTTCGGCACATCGTGGGCCGAAGGGCCTGTTCTGTGCTGTATTTTCTATGTTCTATGTTCTATAACCCCTAATCTCCACTCCCAAGGGCATACGACTCTCCTGCAGGACTACAGAATGGTCAATAGACTCGAAACGCTCACTATCGCACTCAGAATTGTTGAGTCTTCCGCAGAGACACTCACTTTCAAGATGGACTTGAAAATAAACATTGCAACCAATGACACCTTAACATTGTGACATTTTCACTTGGAGATTTTACTGGAGAGACAAAGAAGGGGAGAGAGAGAGGTCAGAAAGACAAACCGAGATAGAGGCACGTTCCCGTGTGATCCGCCTTTTAAATTGAGAATGGCGGCCATTGCTGCCTTTGAAATGAGAATAACCGAGGCTGTGTGGAGTCTTCCGGCCAGAAGCGGCAGCAGCGCGCAGGTCACGTGCCCTGCACGGACACGTTTTTAAAAATTGTTTTTAGCAGTTTTCACATTTTTGTGTTACGCAATCCAGTTTGCCCTTTAAATTTAGAAGTTTCATCTCCGAGCGTCGTATTGAGCAAAGCACCCAAAGAAGAATTAAAAATTACAGGTGACAGAAATGCCAAAGAAGAATTGGAAGAAAAAAACAAAATTGTGCGAAGGATCGTGGATCGTTACACATATTTACATGTTTCCCCCCCCCCCCCCCCCCCCCCCCCCCCCACCCTGTGGCTGTGGGCCCCCTTTGTCCACTCTGTCTCAGTCGGACAGTCCAGTGTTGACCCGAGCTTTGTGTTGTTGTTCCCTCTGCCTTTTCCTGCTCGCCCTCGGGTCCGTCTCCTGTGGCTATGTCGATGGTATCCCGCAGCCTTTTTAGTGGTCTATTTTTTCCCATCCCTTGTCTCGTCCAGGTGTAAGCAGATCTCATCCAACAGTCGTCCGTGCAGATCCCCGCAGTTCCCCTTCCCTAGGTCACCCGCGTCCAACAGTTCCTCAGCTAGCGAGTATCCGTTCCCTACAGTGTTGATCGGTATGCCCTGCACATACACTTAACGACATTCGCCCTGTTTTTTATGTGCTTTTGGTGCGAAATCACAGAGGAGAGCAGTTTCCATTATCAAGATGACTGTAAAGATGGCTGGATTTCTCACAACTAAATGATTGCCAGAGTCACAAATAGGCAGCGTACCTACAGGACAGGATCTCACAGCAGAATCTGCTGCAGTGAGCTGCCCAGGAGAGTCCAAAGCAGGGCAGAGCAGTGCTGGTGTTAGCTCTGTACAGAACTTGAGGGCCTCTGGTTAACAGCCGACAAAGAAGAAACTTAACTAGGGAACAAAGCAGAATAAAGATGGTTTCTTGAGGTATGGTTTTGTCAACTGGGCCAATGCAAATAAGGATGTAAAGCCCAGATGTTTTATATGCAGGGAAGTACTGGTAAATGAGAGGAGAGGTTTCAGATTTTGAAAGAGAAGTGGCTGGTGAAAAATTCCTTTTGAGGGTGAGACTTCAGTTTCAGTTATTAACTTATAGCTGACTCCAAATGAAAAGACGATGCTGCTGGACCTGACCTGTGACAGCACATCAAAACACTTCAAGTCTCTCTCCAATTCAAGAAACTTTCTGGCATTGCTAAGTCTTGTGTCTGTTGCTGCCTGTGGGCTAATTTCCTCTTCCTATGTCTATGTGATTTCGCACTGGCTGTGCTTCGTGAAGATTATTTTGATCTTGCGTAGACTCCACAGATGTCTCCTTCCAGATTTAATTAATATCTAGCAATAAATAACTTGCTGGGAAAAAAACCTTGAAAGTAAAGTGTTGCCTGACTTTACACTTTGAACATTTTTGGAATTTAATCCAAGACTTTAGCTGTAAATTTTTTATGGTTGTCATAATTGAATTTTGAAATGGTAGCACTTAGAACTTGTAAATGTGATTACATCATTCCAGAGCTGGAAGGAGAGTGAGAATTCTCAGAATAGAGACCGTGCCAGACCTGGGTCCAGTGTAAGTCGGCGAGCACAGGGGCGATGGGTGAACGGGATTGGTGTCAGTTAATCAACAGGGAGTCGAGATTTGAACAAACGCATAGTGAAATGTGGGAGACGTGCCAGGGGACCATTAGAATAGTCAAGTCTGGAGGTACCAAAAGCAATGAGGAGGGTTTCAGCCATAAAGGAACCGTGTTAGGAGTGGAGTTGGGCAACACAGTGGAGGTAGATGATGGTGATGGAATCGATTTGCAGTTGGAACCCTATCTCAGGATCAAATACAAAACCAAGGTTTCAAATGGTACAGTTCAACCTCAGACCACCTCTCGGCGGAGGAGGTGGGATTCAGTTTGCAGTATGTTTTTATGATGGCCAAAGTGCGATATCAATGCAGGTTGATCCTGTTGAATAATTGGAAAGCTGTCATTATTCTATCTCAGGCCAGCAACGTCTTCACAAGGGAAGGGAAGCGGGTGAAGAAGAGGGAGGAGCAGGTATTTGCCCCTGACTGCAATTAAGTTACTGTGAAAAGCCCCTAGTCGCCACATTCCGGCGCCTGTTTGGGTACACAGAGGGAGAATTCAGAATGTGCAAAATACCCAACAGTACGTCTTTCGGGACTTGTGGGAGGAAACCGGAGCACCCGGAGGAAACCCACGCAGACACGGGGAGAACGTGCAGACTCTGCACAGACAGTGATCCAAGCGGAAATCAAACCGGGGACACTGGCGCTGTGAAGCAACAGTGCTAACCACTGTGCTACCGTGCCACCCATTTATCAGGGGGAGAGGGGTGATAGGAATGTGGCACCTCGCGGATGGTATGGGCCAGCGCTCAACCAGAAGGGCCGGAGGAAAATGTTCATCATCTTTTTGTGCCCCTTGTTCCTCTGCCTTTTAACGGGAAACTCAAATGCCAAGAAAGAGCTGCGGCATTCCGATAATCCCACAACAACGAGGTGCTTTAATTATCCCAAGTCTCCGGGACGACCTCTGACCAATTGATCAGTCAGAGCCATTGTAATCAGCATGAAGTAGGTTTCTGTGGTCAGGGTAGGCCGGGGCACTGCTTGTTGAAAAACAGGGGGCTGTTGAATTGTTGTGTTAAAACCTGAGGGGGCCCTGTGTCTCGAGCTGACAGACAATGGAGTTCATCTATCAGGATTCCTCTCTTATCAAAGTAGGACACTTAAAAGACCATCACACCACCTTCCGCAAACCCTGAAAGCATTTCTACCAATTCCCATTATGAATTTTATTATAAATCCAAAGTTGATCAGGTAGTCACACCTCAGTGCTGTGCGGGGCAGGGAAGAGAGAGTTATAAAAAAAATCAAATTCCCAGTTTCATCTTTCCTTTTCTGAAGGAATGTCTGAATATTGCATTGAAGTCACCACTCATCTTCCTCGTCTGAATTCCGACTCTTCATCTGTGAACCTTGATGGTAGGTAGTGGTGGCTGTTCCACTATGAAGGGCTTCCCTTGCCTGCTTCTACTTTCCGTACATCCAATTTCCAGTCAGAGTAACTCAAGGGAGGGGGCGGCATGGTGGTGCAGTGCTTAGCACTGCTGCCTCACGGCGTTGATCCCGGCCCCGGGTCACTGTCCGTGTGGAGTTTGAAAAACTCTCCCCGTGTCTGTGTGGGTCTCACCCCCACAACCCAAAAATGTGCAGGGTAGCTGGATTGGCCACACTAAATTTCCCCTTAATTGGGAAAAAAACCAATTGGGTACTCGAAATTTATTTTTAAAACAGAGTATCTCAAGGGACTGGGGTTTTGATATGTTTTCCTCTCTCCTCAGCCCACGATCAGTGGGCGGGATTCTCTCAGCCCGGGGCCGGGCCGGAGAATCCCCGCGACCAGCGCAAATCACGCCATGCCGCGCCAACGCCGGGACGTGATTCTCCGCAGCGTGGAGAATCGGCGCCATTGACGCCGACGTGGTGCCAGTCTGGGGACGCTGTACGTGGCCTTCCTGCCGATTCCCGGCCCGGGATGGGGCGAACGGCTGACGCAAAAAACCCGCCGCCGCTATTCTAACCTGCTCTCAGTCGGCGGGACCTCAGGGGGGGGGGGCCTCCATTGTGGCCTGGCCCGCGATCGGGGCCCACTGATCGGCGGGCCGGCCTCTCGGGCTGGGGGCCTCCTTTATTCCGCGCTGGGCCCTGCAGCCCCGGCCCCTGTAGCCCTGCGCCATGTTGCTTCGGAGCCAGCGCGGAGAAGGGAGCCACTGCGCATCCGGGCGTTGTTGCCGGTGCCACTGGGCATGCACAGATCCTCAGCCGCCCAGTTGACACCAGGATCAGCAGCTGGAGCAGCGAGGGCCACTCCAGCGCCGTGCCCCCCTCTGGGGGCCAGAATTGCTGATCCTGAGGCCGTGTTGACACCCTCGCGTTTCTCAACGGCGTCAACTCTTAGCCTCAGGGTCACAGATTTCCGCCCAAACTGTGTCCCATTGTAACATCTCTGGTGCTAATGTGGCTGAAATTTTGTCCTCGGCTCATGTAAAAAATTACTTCATTTAACTATTGAGCTTTGTAGGTAAATATGGCGTCCACATGACACACGGAAGAACAAACTAACTCCAAGGAAATCAACACCAAGTTAATCAATTTTTCATCGAATTGATTGAGAAAACCACTGGTGAGAATTCTCTACCTTTTGTCACGTCATTGGATTTCAACAGGAATTTGGATATTGCGACTTAATTTAGCATCGGATCCAAAGGAATTCATTTCCCTCATTCCTAACCTTCAATCACTGTTTTTCTGGCCATGTTATGTGCAGTTAGGGCTGAAATTCAAACACCCTTCCATCCATATTACTCCAATTTCATATCTCTTCCCACACCTAATGGTGCACTAAAGGTAGACTCATGTCTGTTTTCGCTGCTACTAAATCTCACAACAGATCGTGCGTATGTTGCCAGGGGTTTATTAGCTTGAGAGGCGCCACTCGACATCAGGCTGAGCAGGAGTCTCTCTGGCTCTTACCGCCTGCCATTGGTGTGTGGGAAGGATTTGCAGGTTGATACACTCAACTTGTTGGACTGAAACAAGCACTAATCTTCTGTTGAGGTGCATTAGGTCCCCTCACAGAGATTGGACAGTGATGAACGGGCTGAACATTAGGTCAACCCCACCCCTCATCACCCACTGTGGCCTAAGTAACTACCACCAGTTTATTACACAGACATTACAATCAAACCTCATCCCGTCCCCTCATTACTAGCTCCAATTCCAGCTGATGGTGTGAGGGCCTTTCCTCTTGATTCCCTTCATTCCTATTTCTTTTATTTTGTCTTTATGATTTTTGGCCCATGGATCGTTAATGGAGATATATCTTTAAGTCGAGCAGAGGAAGTAAGGAAGTGTCAAAATAGTACACTGTGTTAAAAGGTCTTGCATTTTTGACAGAAGATCGCAAAGTTTTATGTCATCCAAGAGATTGGGGGGGTTTATTTCGATTGGTTGACTGGTGGCCAATGGATTGGCCAGGGACAACATTCTGCCCGGCAACCAACAGCGATTGGTTCCTGTCAGGTGGGGGTTTTCGGAGAGAAACCGAGCGAGGCCACTGGACTCTCAAGGTGGAAGCCCCTCTCTCTCTGCCGTACTGCCTACCGTCTGAAGGCAGAAGCTTCTAGACCCTGAAAGAAGAAGCTGTCTCTCGCTAACTCTCGAATTCTGGCTGCCTGCTCTTTCTGTGAGTCTGCAGTGAAAACCCATCGCAAACTGAAAGAAAAGGTAGCATCCGTCTGAAAGCCTCGACTGAAGAAGAGACTAACTGAAGGACGTCCACCTGAAACAGACGCTTATCCTTTTACTTTCATCATTATTTTACACCCCTCTCTCCCCTCTGCGTTTGTTTGTCTGTGTGTATGTAGATGGGGTGGGGGGGCAAGTTAAAAGGGGTGTGGATGGGTGAGAGATTAGTTAGTAGTTAACCAGTTGTATGTGTTGTCTATTTAATTATAGTTACTGTTAATGAAAAAAAGTTAATAGTATTTAAATTTACAAACCTGGTGACTGTAATTATTGGGCAGCTGAAGACCTTGGGTATTTTAAAATAAAAGTTAATTACGCTGGCCCGGTGTGGCGTAACAATGAGATGTGCCTTCAGATCACTGCGAGTGAGACATAAACAGAAAGAAGGTTATCTAGGATTGCAACGGAATCTTGATCAATTAGGACAGTGGGCCGACGAATGGCAGATGGAGTTTAATTTAA
The DNA here is from genome assembly GCF_047496885.1 of Scyliorhinus torazame. Taxonomy (NCBI): domain Eukaryota; kingdom Metazoa; phylum Chordata; class Chondrichthyes; order Carcharhiniformes; family Scyliorhinidae; genus Scyliorhinus; species Scyliorhinus torazame. The sequence goes on along the minus strand of NC_092713.1, from coordinate 316,947,733 downwards.
ATAAATGTGAGGTGATGCATTTTGGCAGATCGAATCAGGCCAGGACCTACTCAGTTAATGGTATGGCGTTGGGGAGAGTTATAGAACAAAGAGATCTAGGAGTACAGGTTCATAGCTCCTTGAAGGTGGAGTCGCAGGTGGACAGGGTGGTGAAAAAGGCATTCGGCATGCTTGGTTTCATTGGTCAGAACATTGAATACAGGAGTTGGGACGTGTTGTTGAAGTTGTACAAGACATTGGTACGGCCACACTTGGAATACTGTGTGCAGTTCTGGTCACCCTATTATAGGAAGGATATTATTAAACTGGAAAGAGTGCAGAAAAGATTTACTAGGATGTTGCCGGGACTTGATGGTTTGAGTTATAAGGAGAGGCTGGATAGACTGGGACTTTTTTCCTTGGAGCGTAGGAGGCTTAGGGGTGATCTTATAGAGGTCTATAAAATAATGAGGGGCATAGATAAGGTAGATAGTCAACATCTTTTCCCAAAGGTAGGGGAGTCTAAAACTAGAGGGCATAGGTTTAAGGTGAGAGGGGAGAGATTCAGAAGGGCCCAAAGGGGCAATTTCTTCACTCAGAGGGTAGTGAGTGTCTGGAATGGGCTGCCAGAGGTAGTAGTAGAGGCGGGTACAATTGTGTCTTTTAAAAAGCATTTAGATAGTTACATGGGTAAGATGGTTATAGAGGGTTATGGGCCAAGTGCGGGCAACTGGGACTAGCTTAATGGTAAAAACTGGGTGGCATGGACTGGTTGGGCTAAAGGGCCTGTTTCCATGCTGTAAACTTCTATGATTCTATGATAAACATATTTGGTGAACTTGAAATTCAGGTTGACCATTTGGGGCACAGCAAGCCTGTCAGGAGCGGATTCCCGGTCCATATTTGGACCTGGGTGACCTTCAACAAACTGCCCCATCCAAGTGTTAGTTGTGCAGTTGTTGGGAAAATGTATGCCTAATGTTTGGAAAGAAAGACTTGCATTTATACAGCATCTTTCACAACTTCAGGAGGTTCCCAAAAGGCTTCACAGTCATCAAAATATTTTTGCTGTTGTAAAACAGGAAACAAAGACTGTGGGCTGGATTCTCCGTTTCAGGGACGATGTCCCCACGTCGTCATGAAAACTGTGGCCTTTCATGCCAGAAAAAACTGGTGTCAAAAGACCCCATACTCACAGCCCTGCAGGGAGGAACATAGGAACATAGAACATACAGTGCAGAAAGAGGCCATTCAGCCCATCGAGTCTGCACCGACCCACTTAAGCCCCTCACTTCCACTCTATCCCCGTAACCCAATAACACCTCCTAATCGTTTTGGACACTAAGGGGCAATTTATCATGGCCAATCCACCTACCCTGCACGTCTTGGACTGTGGGAGAAAACCGGAGCACCCGGAGGAAACCCACGCACACACTGGGAGTATGTGCAGACTCCGCACAGACAGTGACCCGGCGGGAAATAGAACCTGGGAAGCAACGGGCGCTGTGAAGCAACAGTGCTAACCACTGTGATACAGTGCTGCCCACTAGCTAGCAGGGAACCGTTGTGAAGCTCGCAGCTCCAGCTGCAGATATGGGTCGCCTCATTTCCGGGTCAGAGGACACGCATGCGGCCGTGACGTGCTCCATGGCAGACCCAGACCGCGGACCTGGACCTCCTAAATGGTGCCCCTGATCGGCCGGGCGCCCGACCCAGACCGCCTGCTTGAAAATACCCTGGTTCCGTATCAGGCCGCCTCTGCCCTCCGATCAGCCCACCCCCGACCATGAGTCCGCAGCTGCCATGCGAGTATCACGAACGGCAGGACCACAATAGAAATACGCCGTCGGGACTTCTTGGATTTGATTGGATTGGATTTGTTTATTGTCACGTGTACCGAGGTACAGTGAAAAGTATTTTTCTGCGAGCAGCTCAACAGATCATTAAGTACATGGGAAGAAAAGGGAATAAAAGAAAATACATAATAGGGCAACACAACATATATAATGTAACTACATAAGCACTGGCATCGGGTGAAGCATACAGGGTGCAGTGATAATGAAATCAGTCCATAAGAGGGTCATTTAGGAGTCTGGTGACAGTGGGAAAGAAGCTGTTTTTGAGTCTGTTCGTGCGTGTTCTCAGACTTCTGTATCTCCTGCCCGATGGAAGAAGTTGGAAGAGTGAGTAAGCCGGGTGGGAGGGATCTTTGATTATACTGCCCGCTTTCCCCAGGCAGCGGGAGGTGTAGATGGAGTCAATGGATGGGAGGCAGGTTCGTGTGATGGACTGGGCGGTGTTCACGACTCTCTGAAGTTTCTTGCGGTCCTGGGTGGAGCAATTGCCATACCAGGCTGTGATGCAGCCTGATAGGATGCTTTCTATGGTGCATCTGTAAAAGTTGGTAAGATTCAATGTGGACATGCCGAATTTCCTTAATTTCCTGAGTAAGTACAGGCGCTGTTGTGCTTTCTTGGTGGTAGCGTCGACGTGGGTGGACCAGGACAGATTTTTGGAGATGTGCACCCCCAGGAATTTGAAACTGCTAACCATCTCCACCTCGGTCCCGTTGATGCTGACAGGGGTGTGTACAGTACTTTGCTTCCTGAAGTCAATTACCAGCTCTTTAGTTTTGCTGGCATTGAGGGAGAGATTATTGTCGCTACACCACTCCACTAGGTTCTCTATCTCCCTCCTGTATTCGGACTCATCGTTATTCGAGATCCGGCCCACTATGGTCGTATCGTCAGCAAACTTGTAGATGGAGTTGGAACCAAGTTTTGCCACGCAGTCGTGTGTGTAAAGGGAGTAGAGTAGGGGGTTAAGTACGCAGCCTTGCGGGGCGCCGGTGTTGAGGACTATTGTGGAGGAGGTGTTGTTGTTCATTCTTACTGATTGTGGTCTGTTGGTCAGAAAATCGAGGATCCAGTTGCAGAGTGGGGAGCCAAGTCCTAGGTTTTGGAGCTTTGATATGAGCTTGGATGGGATTATGGTGTTGAAGGCGGAGCTGTAGTCAATAAATAGGAGTCTAATGTAGGAGTCCTTGTTTTCGAGATGCTCTAGGGATGAGTGTAGGGCCAGGGAAATGGTGTCTGATGTGGACCGGTTGCAGCGGTATGCGAATTGCAGTGGATCAAGGCGTTCTGGGAGTATGGAGGTGATGCGCTTCATGATCAACCTCTCGAAGCACTTCATTACGACTGAAGTCAGGGCCACTGGTTGGTAGTCATTGAGGCACGTTGCCTGGTTCTTCTTTGGTACCGGTATGATGGTGGTCTTCTTGAAGCAGGTGGGGACCTCGGAGTGGAGTAGGGACAGGTTAAAGATGTCCGTGAATACCTCTGCCAGCTGGTCCGCGCAGGCTCTGAGTGCACGACCAGGGATCCCGACTGGTCCCGTCGCCTTCCGAGGGTTCACTTTCAGGAAGGCCAATCTGACTTTGGAAGCTGTGATGGTGGGTATGGGTGAATTATGGGCTGCTGGGGCACTCGCCAGCGGATTGTTGGTAACCTGCTCGAACCGAGCATAGAATGCATTGAGTTCATCTGGGAGGGGTGCGCTGCTGCCAGAGATACTGTTCGGCTTCGCTTTGTAGCCCATTATGTTGTTTTGTCCTTGCCACAACCGCCGAGAGTCTGTCTGTGACTCTAGCTTGGTTTGATATTCTCTCCTGGCATTCCGGATGGCTTTGCGGAGGTCGTATCTGGATTTCTTGTATAGGTCAGTGTCTTCTGCCTTGAACGCCTCAGATCTGTCCTTTAGTAGGGAGTCAATCTCACGAGTGAGCCATGGTTTCCGGTTGGGGAACGCATGTACTGCTTTCTTTGGCACGCAGTCGTCCACACATTTGCTGATGAAGTCTGTGACGGCGGTGGCATACTCATTTAAGTTGGTCGCTGAGTTCTTAAATATGGACCAGTCCACTGTCTCTAAGCAGTCACGTAAGAGCTCTTCTGTCTCCTCGGACCAGCACTGCACAACCTTCTTAGCTGGATTCTCCCGCTTGAGTTTCTGCTTGTATGCCGGGAGAAGGAGCACCGTCTTATGGTCTGATTTCCCAAAGTGCGGTCGGGGGATGGAACGGTAGGCGCCCTTGATTTTTGAGTAGCAGTGGTCAAGCGTGTTGTCGCCCCTGGTGGGGCAGGAGATGTGCTGGTGAAATTTTGGCAGTACACTCTTGTGGTTGCCCTTGTTGAAGTCTCCGACCACGATGAACAAGGCCTCCGGGTGTTCTGTTTCGTAGTTGTTCTGGGGTGGAGAATAGCGGGCAGGCCTCTGGCAATGGCCGTAGGTGGGTGATACGCGGTGTGCCAGATTTCCCAGGTACGCCGCTTTACGGGGGCCGGAGAATCGAGTAACCGGCGCCAGTCCCAATTCCATGCCCGGAAATGATTCTCCGCTCCGGCGTCGGGTGCAACTTTTGCGTCGGGTTGCGGAGAATCCATCCCTATTCTTGTGAAAAGAGAGAGTGGAGTAAAATCAGAAAGAATTAAAGACACAACATCTCTCTCAGGGTGGCCATGCTTCACACAAACCTTCTCATAGTTGTTTTTTTTTGTAATTTTAGAGTACCCAATTCTTTTTTTCCAATTAAGGGGCAATGTAGCGTGGCCAATCCACCTACCCTGCACATCTTTGGGTTGTGGGGGCGAAACCCACACAAACACGGGTAGAATATGCAAACTCCACACGGACAGTGACCCAGAGCCGGGATCGAACCTGGGACCTCGGCGCCGTGAGGCAGCAGGGCTAACCCACTGTGCCGCCGTGCTGCCCTACCTTCTCAAAGTTAACGTAGCTCACCTGATCAGTGTGACCTTTCTTCATTGTAGACATATTACATTTGCTTGAAGTGCAAGAATACGATTCACTTCAGCCTTCCTGCGCTCGATCAAATTCTACATTCTGATCCACCTCAGGGTAAAGAAGTTTCCCCTGAATTCCCTGTTGGATTTAGCGGTAATTATCCTGAATCATCTGGGCCTGTGGTGGGATCACACCTGGAACCTCATGCCTGACTTTGGCCTCCATATGCAAGAGGAATATACTTGCGACACAAGCAGCAAAATGTCAGAGACACTGAGCAGGAGACGCAGTGTCTGTGCAGATTTTTCAGATTGCTGACCTTTTACCAGAAGGAGACGCAGCCTTTGAGGGGGCAGGGCAGATATTCACTACATTTCCTGAGATTACAGAGTTGACCTAAGCTGAAAGGCTGAGCAAGATTCTACTATGTCCTCTGGAGTTTCGAAGAGTGAGGGACGATCTGATTGAAATCTGAAGGGGTTTGACAGGATAGTCACTGAGACAAAGAGACTCAGGGAATCAAGTCACAGGAGCAGGTGGGGAGGAGTTCAGCCATGAATGGGAGAGCAGGCTGGGGGTTAGGGAGGGCAGATGCTGTGATTTCTCATGTTCTTATTGAGCCCATTCTATCAAACCCCTTCAAAGACCTCTTTGAGGTCACCTTCCAGTCTTCTCATGTCTGGAGCATCCAAACCATTGCACCTGACCTGTGCCGTAAAATTAACCAACAGCTTGTTTTAAAGGTGAATATTTTTTCATCCCATTCAGCTTATTTTGGTTTGCGTGCATGTCCCCTAACATATAAACATCTGTATTATCTCCTTTTAAATGGCCCTGATTAACACTGAGGGCTTGTCAATGATACGTACAATGAGCCTGTTTAATCTAAGCAGAATGAGGACAAATTACCATGGATTCAGCCTGACAGTCAATGATTTGATTAAGAGTTTACATCATTGCAGTGAACTGGGTGAAAGGGATGAATTACTCGAAGCGAGCTACTTCCTGAAGTACTTTCCAAGAACTTCAGAGATAGTTAATTAGAGTGATTCTATTAAAACCAAATTGCAGTCGGTTTTTAAATCCGTGTCTATCGAATTTTCATGCTGCAATAAGAGATGATATATTCATGCTCGCACAATTAACTGTGCATGTTGCTGAGAACAAACACATCTGTTAATCACCCATTGGCCTAGCCGGTGGATCGACCCTCACATCTCTTCCCCTGATCTCCCTGCAGAATGTCCATTCACTTGTAAACAAGGCCCTTGCTATCCATAAATTTATTGTGGATGATTACATCAACATCGTAGCCTGAGAGGAAACCTGATGGAGGTATTTTGGGAATGTAACCACAATAGGCTTTATTCTATGTCTTGCATGACCTCAGCTTGTCCTAATGCTTTGCAACCAATGAAGTACGTGTGAAGTGTAGTTGCTGTTATACAGGAACTGTATTAGTTAATTCGCACATTGCAAAATCGTACCAACAGCAATGAGACAATGACTGGATAACCTTGGTCAGTACACCAGGAGTCACTCCCCCCCACTTTGAATTAGTGCCCTGGGATCTCTTATGTCAACTTGAGAGAGCAGCCAGGCTTTGTTTCAATGTTTCATCCAAAAGAGGGCATCATTGACAGTGCAGCACTCCCTCAGCAGTGGTCCTCTGACAGTGCAGCACTCCCACAGTACTGACCCTCTGACAGTGCGGCACTCCCTCAGTACTGACCCTCTGACTGTGCAGCGCTCCCTCAGTACTGACCCTCTGACAGTGCAGCACTCCCTCAGTACTGACCCTCTGACAGTGTGGCACTCCCTCAGTACTGACCCTCTGACAGTGCAGCGCTCCCTCAGTACTGATCCTCTGACAGTGCAGCACTCCCTCAGTACTGACCCTCTGACAGCACTCCCTCAGTACTGACCCTCTGACAGTGCAGCACTCCCTCAGCACTGACCCTCTGACAGTGCGGCACACCCTCAGTACTGACCCTCTGACAGTGCGGCATTCCCTCAGTACTGACCCTCTGACAGTGCGGCACTCCCTCAGTACTGACCCTCTGACAGCGCGGCACTCCCTCAGTACTGACCCTCTGACAGTGCAGCACTCCCTCAGTACTGACCCTCTGACAGTGCAGCACTCCCACAGTACTGACCCTCTGACAGTGCGGCACTCCCTCAGTACTGACCCTCTGACAGTGCGGCACTCCCTCAGTACTGACATTCTGACAGTGCGGCACTCCCTCAGTACTGACCCTCTGACAGTGCGGCACACCCTCAGTACTGACCCACTGACAGTGCAGCACTCCCTCAGTACTGACCCTCTGACAGAGCGGCACTCCCTCAGCAGTGGTCCTCTGACAGTGCGGCACTCCCTCAGTACTGACCCTCTGACAGTGCGGCACTCCCTCAGCAGTGGTCCTCTGACAGTGCAGCACTCCCTCAGTACTGACCCTCTGACAGTGCGGCACTCCCTCAGTACTGACCCTCTGACAGTGACGAACTCCCTCAGTATTGACCTTCTGACAGTGCAGCACTCCCTCAGTACTGACCCTCTGACAATGCGGCACTCCCTCAGTACTGACCCTCTGACAGTGCGGCACACCCTCAGTACTGACCCTCTGACAGTGCGGCACTCCCTCAGTACTGACCCTCTGACAGTGCGGCACTGCATCAGTACTGACCCTCTGACAGTGCGGCACTCACTCAGTACTGACCCTCTGACAGTGCAGCACACCCTCAGTACTGACCCTCTGACAGTGCGGCACTCCCTCAGTACTGACCCTCTGACAGTGCGGCACTCCCTCAGTACTGACCCTCTGACAGTGCAGCACTCCCTCAGTACTGACCCTCTGACAGTGCGGCACTGCCTCAGTACTGACCCTCTGACAGTGCGGCACTCACTCAGTACTGACCCTCTGACAGTGCAGCACACCCTCAGTGCTGACCCTCTGACAGTGCGGCACTGCCTCAGTACTGACCCTCTGACAGTGCGGCACTCCCTCAGTACTGACCCTCTGACAGTGCAGCACTCCCTCACTACTGACCCTCTGACAGTGCGGCACTCCCTCAGTACTGACCCTCTGACAGTGCAGCACTCCTTCAGTACTGACCCTCTGACAGTGCGGCACTGCCTCAGTACTGACCCTCTGACAGTGCGGCACTCCCTCAGTACTGACCCTCTGACAGTGCAGCACTCCCTCAGTACTGACCCTCTGACAGTGCGGCACTGCCTCAGTACTGACCCTCTGACAGTGCGGCACTCACTCAGTACTGACCCTCTGACAGTGCAGCACACCCTCAGTACTGACCCTCTGACAGTGCGGCACTCCCTCAGTACTGACCCTCTGACAGTGCGGCACTCCCTCAGTACTGACCCTCTGACAGTGCAGCACTCCCTCAGTACTGACCCTCTGACAGTGCGGCACTGCCTCAGTACTGACCCTCTGACAGTGCGGCACTCACTCAGTACTGACCCTCTGACAGTGCAGCACACCCTCAGTGCTGACCCTCTGACAGTGCGGCACTGCCTCAGTACTGACCCTCTGACAGTGCGGCACTCCCTCAGTACTGACCCTCTGACAGTGCAGCACTCCCTCACTACTGACCCTCTGACAGTGCGGCACTCCCTCAGTACTGACCCTCTGACAGTGCAGCACTCCTTCAGTACTGACCCTCTGACAGTGCGGCACTGCCTCAGTACTGACCCTCTGACAGTGCGGCACTCCCTCAGTACTGACCCTCTGACAGTGCAGCACTCCCTCGTCTTAACTCAGAGGTTAGAGTGCTCTTTACTGAGCCACTGTGAGACTGGGGCAGTTTGTCGAATTCTGATAACTTTACGTCGTGGCAATGTAGCATTCAGGATCTAGACGGAGGTGGAAATCTGGAGAATCACTGACCCGTGACTGAGTTGGCCTGTTTTTTCTAAAATAATTGAAGAAAAATTCGGCAGGTTGAGAACTGGACTTGCATCTCCCTGTCAGAGTTTCCTATCTGTGCATTATTTAACGGCACTTGCGAACATGGGATGAATTTTATAGGGGGGTGGAGCTGGTCTTGAAGGCGACCAAAGTTAAATAAGGTCACCTCACAGCCATGAGATGCTCGTTGAGCTGAGGATGAGGCCGCCATCCCTCAGTGGGGGGAGGTCCCGCCTTCCAGAGCTGCAGTCCAATTGCAGACCCAGCGGCCAACAAAGGACGCAGCTGGGACAGTAGCTAGGCCCCAGAATGAAGTCAGCATGGAACCCGGGGAGAGACAATCGAGTTGTGCGAGGCCCCTCCATCAAGGTGGATAGTGAGGCGGTCGGTTCTGGGACTAGGGTCCTGAATCTAAATAAAGAAAATTACGATATGAGGTGCAAGTTGGCTATGATGGATTTGGGAACATTATTTAAAAGGATTTTGGATAAGCAACGGCAAATATTCCAAGAGTGCATGGGTGACCTGCAAAATTGCTCATTTCTGTCTGGTGCAAAATAAAACACGAAAAGTGGCCAAACCATGGTTTGGAAGGGGAATTAGAGATAGTATTAAATCCAAGAGGCACAGAGTTACGACCCCCTGGACTAGTACTCAGTCAATCCCAGCCCCATTTGACCCAAAGCCGCAACACAATTGAAATTAACTACTAAGTCTCAGAAAATACTCAAAGTCTTTGGTGCCTGGCTGCCAAATAATTACAGTCACCAGGTTTGTAAATGTAAACACAATTAATTGTTCTTAATAATAAGAACGTACACCCTGAAAGGACTTACCCCTCCGACTTCCAGTTAGATTAAAGAACAATTTTAAACTCCCATCTAGCGCAGCGGTTAGCACAGCTGCCTCACGGCACCGAGGACCCGGGTTCTATCCCCGCCCCGGGTCGCTGTCCGTGTGGAGTTTGCACATTCTCTCCATGTCTGCGTGGGTCTCACCCCCACAACCTAAAGATGTGCAGGGTAGGTCGACTGGCCACGTTCAATTGCCCCGTAATTGGGAAAAAAAGAATTGGTACTCTAAATTGAAAATCTTTTGAAAAAATGTTTCAGAAATGCCAGGTGCTGAATTACAACTGCTGATTGTCCAATTGCCTGCTGTTCTATGGGGACCAGACTGGGAGTGAGTGGGAAGGTGGTGGGCTAGACATTCGTCATATTTAACGTGTCGTTCTCTCCCCTGATACACCGAAAACACGGCATGAAATCCATGATGGCGAATCAACTCCAGATCAGATACTCAGCTTTCCGCTATCCCCACCCACCCCCAACTGACCTTCGACCTCTCACTGGAGCCCCCAGTTTAGGCTGGTGCCATTGTGTGAATCAACGAACGAAAGGCCCTTTGCTTTGACCAGGCTATGTCTGTGATTACGTTCGCTATTTCCGATATTTTATGAGTACCGCTGGGCCTCAAAGTTAGTTTACAGCAATCTAATTGTTCCTGGATATTATGTTCAAATTCTTGTCAATTATCTCCTGAGAATTCAACAGCACCCTCCCCACAACTGCCTTTTCTTCTCACACACTCCCATTACTGACGTACTGTTGTTGTTCTGCCTCTCCCGATGGCTTCGACTGGAAATGTTCGAAATGGAGCGACACAGAGCAGGTCTAAATCCTCGTCTGTATTTGTGGTAACCTTTCCCAGACAGGACAAGGCAGCATTGGTACTCCATCTTAATTATGCTAACGAATAAATCCCCGTAATAGTCAATAATAGGACATTGCATTTGAGAGGTTTATTCAAGGTCCCTGTTATGAATAGTATTCAAAATGGCCTCAGAGGGTTTGGATACTGGCCATGTGCCAGATGTCAACATTGCCTATCCATCCATCTTAATCCAGTTGGAATCAATAAAATCACCATGAATTAGCTGGTATGTTATAAATTTGGACCCAGGTCCCACTCAGCCACTGTTTCCAACACCCAGTATGTCTGCTCTTTCTTGGTGGTTTCTCGAGCTGATGGTCCAAACCCACAGACCTCAATATTGAATGGTTCAATCCCACCGGTGGCAGTTTCTAATACGAAGATCAGAGAATTGAGAGGAGGTTTGACAGAACTGTTCAAGATCTTGAGGATTTGGGGCAGAGTGGACACAGAGAGAGACCGCTCCCATTGGCAGACGATTCGAGCTGAATCCCGAAAGAAGCAAATGTGACACGAGGAAAATATTTTTATTGATGCAGCGAGTGGTTAGGATCAGGAATATATCCCCCGAGAGTGTGGTGGGGGCAGATTCGATTCCGGCTTTCAAAAGGGAATCGGAAAGTGATCTGAAGAGAAGAAATTTGCATGACTATCGGGGAAGGGTGGGGGGTCTGTGCTGTAACCATGCGCTGGTAAGTCAGGTAGACGGAACCACGTGTGGGGCATAGGTGGCAGAATGGACTAGTTAGACCACAGGGTCTGTTTCTGGGGTGCTTATACTTCGACATCATTATTGAACTTGAGGCAAATGTAAGGTTCTATTTACTGTTGTCTGGGTTTTTTTTTTTCTGATGCTTGTTTCAATTGCAATCCTGGCTTGTCACTGTGGAATATGAGAACAGGTTGATGATAGTGTGATAGGCAGACAACAGCAACTTGTACTAGAAGGTCCTGATTGAGGCACTTTTCGGAAGCATTATCGAAATTGACGCCCAGTCAAGTACGGGGATATTGGAAATTAAAACAGAAAATGCTGGATAAACTCAGCAGGCCTGGCAGCGTCTGTGAAGAGAGAGACGCAGAGTTAACACTTCGGGACTAAACGATCCTCCCACCCTGTCATTCACTCCACAAATGCCGCCGGACTTGCCGAATTTATCCAGGATCCTTTTCATTTTTTGTTTCAGACTTCATTTGAGGGGATATTCAGACGGGCGAACAAAGGTTTGCTCAAAGGTTTGGGCAGCACGGTAGCACAGTGGTTAGCACTGTGGCTTCACAGCGCCAGGGTCCCAGGTTCAATTCCCCGCTGGGTCACTGTCTGTGCGGAGTCTGCACGTTCTCCCCGTGTCTGCGTGGGTTTCCTCCGGGTGCTCCGGTTTCCTCACACAGTCCAAAGACACGCAGGTTAGGCGGACTGGCCATGATAAATTGTCCTTAGTGTCCAAAAAGGTTAGGCGGGGTTATTGGGTTACGGGGATAGTGCTTAAGTGGGTCGGTGCAGACTCGATGGGCCGAATGGCCTCCTTCTGCACTGTATGTTCAAAGAGGAGGGTTTCAAAGAGCACCTTCCACGAGGAAAGCGAGGTGTAGAATTTTACGTCGGGAATTCCAGAGCCTAGAAGGCAGGTCTGCCAGCGACAGAGCGATTAAATCCAGGGATTCACACGGGATCAAAATTGGACGAACCGAGGTCCCTCGATGCGCAACGTTCAAAGTAAATTAATCAGAGAAAAGGGCAGCCTGGACCACCCTGTGCAGTCACTAGCACAAGAATAAGCGTTTTAATTGCTGTCTTTAGTTGAGACCTTTAGCCAGTCCCTGGTGCAGCTTTGCTCGGGATAAGCTTGCAGGCCGCTGCCTGTGAGAGAGAGAGTGCTGTGTTCTTGTAAGTGAAATATGCAGGCTGTTTAAAAAAAAAGTGATTTTGAAATACAGCTAGCTTAAGGGGATTTACAGTGAAAAGGCCAGAAGCAGAGTCAGAAAAATAATGGAGAGGCCTGTACAAGGATTAAGGATTGTGAGAAGGCCTGTTCCCTTCATAGATTTTCCTGCAAAAAGTTGACAGGATAATGTTGAGGAGGAAGTGCATCAATAATATTCGATCAATACCATTGTACCGAAGATTAATCCCTGTTGGAGAGTCCGAGAAACATAAAATAAATTAATGCGGCAATTTAGCAGATTGTTCTTTCCTCTTGCTTTCACAACCCCCACACATATATTTTGTTTCCCGTATCTGAAAGCAGCGATTCCTTGGGGACAAAGCTTTTCTCGCATCCATTCCTCGTGACCACGTCCCCAACCCTTCAGGGCTTCAACATAATTGGGGTATTCAACGGTAAGTAGAATGGCATCACAATCCAGGGACCCGGGTTCGATTCCTGGCTGGGTCACTGTCTGTGTGGAGTCTGCACGTTCTCCCCGTGTCTGCGTGGGTTTCCTCCGGGCGCTCCGGTTTCCTCCCACAAGTCCCGAAAGACATGCTTGTTAGGTGAATTGGACATTCTGAATTCTCCCTCTGTGTACCCGAACAGGCGCCGGAATGTGGAGACTAGGGGATTTTCACAGTAACTTCACTGCGGTGTTAATAAAGATTATTATTATTATCCTGTCCTGGTTGGTGCTGGTGGGTGGGGGGGGGGGGGGGGGGGAGGGGTGGTGGCACCACAACCCTGCTACAACCACACACTTTCCAGCAAGGGCCCACTAGATGGTGCCCAGGCATTGAGTGTCCTTGCCGATCTATCAAAGTTCCCAAGTATAATTGTGGGGCCCTAAATCATGTCAGCCACGGCCTGGTGGTTACACTTTCCACCTCTGGGTCAGACGATCCTGACGTCAGGTCCCACTCCAGAGACTTCAGTATGCAAAGTAGACTGACCCACTCAGGGCAGTACTGAGGGAGTGTTGCACTGTCAGAGGTACCGTCTTTCAAATAAGGTGTTAAGTCAGGGCCTCAGCTAACCTCTCCAGTTTACATAAAAGATTTCGCGACGCTGTTTTGAAGATTATCATAGATTATCATAGAATTTACAGTGCAGAAGGAGGCCATTCGGCCCATCGAGTCTGCACCGGCTCTTGGAAAGAGCACCCTATCCAAGGTCAACACCTCCATCCTATCCCCATAACCCAGTAACCCCACCCAACACTAAGGGCAATTTTGGACACTAAGGGCAATTTATCATGGCCAATCCACCTAACCTGCACATCTTTGGAGCAGGGCAGTTATTTTCCTGGCCAATTGAGGGCCGGTTTACTCACTTGTCTGGACACTGGTTCGTGATGCAGAGCGAGGCCAGCAGCGCGGGTTCAATTCCCCGTACCAGCTGAGGTTATTCACAAAGGCCCCGCCTTCTCAACCTTCCCCATCGCCTGAGAGTGTGGTGACCCTCAGGTTAAATCACCACCAGCCAGCTCTTCCCCTCAAAGGGCAAAGCAGCCGACGATCATCTGGGACAATGATACCTTTACCTGGCCAAGGTGTATCTCTCAACCGATATCAAAAGGACTATCTAGTCATAGAACATAGAACATTACAGCGCAGTACAGGCCCTTCGGCCCTCGATGTCACACTGCTAATTGTGAAACTGGCTGTACTCAAATTGACTGTCGCGTTTCCTATATTGCGAGAGTGCCTGCAGTTCACAAAGTACTTTACTGGTTGTAAAATGCTTTGGTCTTGTGACAATCTTAGACTTACGATACACTTAGACCACAAGTGTGCCTGCAGGATAATAGGTGTGGAATCCACAGACATCGGTATACATGTAGGCAACTGTCTGACAAACGCTCAGAATCTAAGCTGTCGCTGCAACAGTGTGAGAGCAGCTTATGTGATCGACGAAGCCAGGTGTGATAGATAATGGGATGTGGTGGAGTTATTACCATTTAGATGGAACAGATCGTGGAAGCAAAAGTCTAATAGGTGCTGTGGCAGGAGACTTTAGATATTAAGTGGATTGTTATTAGATTTTATACAAATTCATGCTGAATAAAAATCTTTTGCTTACAAAATATATTTTTATTTTAAATTACCATGTGCTTTTCATTCCCCTTATTACTCCCCTCCTGAAGTTGCTGACTGCTGCTGGGGTATGGTTACATGGCCATAGGCTAACAACCCCCATACACCGCCCACCCCCTCCCCCAACCCCGCATCCCGCCTTGTACTGTTGGCCACATGTGAGTGCAGACGGTAAGAGTCTTCATGCTATCGGACTAATCGGTGAGGGAGGGAGGTGGTGGTTGGGGAGAGGGGGGTGGGGGGGGGGGGGGGTGTTGCTGGGGAGGGTGCCTCGTAACCAACCCTAATCCTGTTTCCACTTAATGTCCACATGCCTGTCCATTCAGCACGCTGATTGAATGCTGCTGGATACTGGGATTACTGGTTTTATTTTCTCACCATTTGCTCCCTCACCTGACAGCCCCCCGCCCCCCCTGCAACTGTTTGTCCCCCACTGTACCATAGCCTTAAGGCTCAAAGGCCAACAGTAGCAGCCATTCTGTTGCCCAAGCTCAGCACAGACCAAGCAACAAAGCTAGTCTCTTCGGCCCCTCTCCAGAAGAGGTCACTTGGCCAGCTTTCCCAGTGATTTCCTTCTCATCCTCCCGCCTCCCTTTTCCACTCAGTCTGACAAAAAGTCTAAAACTTTGAACCTTATTCCCCTCTTCTCTTTCTCTCTCTCTTTTGATTTTTTTTTCTATATATGCAGTTACCGTCAGCAAAGCCTTCTGAACCGACAGCTGGGTATCGGGAGATGGTTACAAGAATGCCACTTTAACACAGTAAGAAACGGGCTCAGAAAAATTATACATTTGAGATCAGTATTAAAACACAGCTGCGTATAGTTCATTCTATAGTGCCTCCAACCAGAAGGTCCAAACAGTAACTATAGGAAACCAGAATTATACTGGAGCCGTTTCACCTTGAGGTTATGATCACTATTTCTTTCTGGAGTTCAGAAGGAGTTTCCCCCCTTTTCTGCCCTTTCTGGTTTGTTGGAGCAGATCCTAATCCAGGAAACCCCTTTTCTAGTTGTCATTCAGTCTCCCGATGACTGAGTTGACGTGTTGTGATGCAAGGGGCTAAGGACCATTATGAATTAGCAGTTTCAGGAGATGGGCAGGAGTTGGGTCCAGGGACAGGAAGTCGATTAAATTTACGGCGGTGTACTGAGTCCCTCAGAAGCGTTGACTGTTTTTGATGGTGTAACTTGTCAAGACCACTTATCTTTCCTCAGCCCCATTCTACCCATTGGCTATTTGAGAGCATCGAGTTTTGCCACCCGCTGCTAAGAAAGATCCCATGCCGTGTCTGGCCAGTGAGGATCAGGAGACCCTTTAACTTCAGCATCATTGTACCCAAGCCCGATAACATTTCCAATAACAGTTTTGCTCAATGCTGGAATCCTGGGGAGGGGGCTTCCCCATTGTTAAGTAGGGATGTTGTATCAAACTGCAGCTTTGGCATCCCTCCGGTTGCGACCAGTTAACTGGGCACCTGTCCTGTTCTCTATTATACGACTGCATGTTTCAGTGTGATGCAGTTAATGCCCTGTCCATCCCAGGTACCAAACACCTGGACATTTCCTATCAATCTGGATCAACGCAATGCTGGGGGAGGGGGCGGGTGCATTTGCACACTCGATGTACGCCGACCACATTCTGGGGATCATTTTTTTGGCTGTCGGTTTTTCCTGTGGAATGAACTAACCAACTGGTGGGTATCTGTGAGTGGGTGACTGTAATGCACTGTGGAAAGGAACACCTGCAATTAAGAGCGAATACTTAAATAAGTGAAGAATGTTTCCATGTGGTGATTACTACCTGTGTATTTATAGAGACGTTGGAATGGGCAATAAAGAATTATCCGCCTACTTTACACACAACAGAAGAGGAAATAATAATAATCTTTATTAGTGTCACAAGTAGGCTTACATTAACACTGCAATGAAGTTACTGTGAGAAGTCTCTAGTTCAGGTACACAGAGGGAGAATTCAGAATGTCCAAATTACCGAACAAGCACGTCTTTCGAGACTTGTGGGAGGAAACCGGAGCACCCGGAGGAAACCCACGCAGACACGGGGAGAACGTGCAGACTCCGCACAGACAGTGACCCAAGCCAGGAATTGAACCCGGGTCCCTGGTGCTGTGAAGCACCTGTTAGCACCATGCCACCCAAATCAGGTGGCATATCCAGCAGTTGCTGATTTTTATGCCATTGGTCCCCCCCACCCCCCCCGCCCCACTTTCACCCTCCACTCCACAAGGAGGGTCAGCCTGCAGAGAGGGTGGAATGAACTGCTGTGCCTCCACGATGCAGCATTGTCTATCTACTTGTTATGTGTTGTATTCTATCCAGTTGTTTTCAACATAATCCCTCCAGGAACTGTGCAAAGTAACTCAGCAGTTGCTTCCTGGTCCCGCTTTAAAGACCTGCAGTTGGGAATTTGCTTGGTCTCAAAATGTTTTGAAATTGAGAGGAGCAAATGCCTGAAATGTTATGTTCATTGTTCTGTGCCATAATTGGCCTGCTTGATCTTTGCCACAGACAGAATTTATTACTTTCCCTTACTGTCCATGATCAGAATGATTTGTGTGTATTCCAATTTCAGCAGTTCCGAAAGCTAGTGATTCGAAACAAACCTGATGGATTTTAGCCTGGTGTTGTAAGGCTTCTGACTGGAAATATACCGCCATTCCTTCACTGTAGCAAATCCTGGAACTCCCTCCCTAACAGCACAGTGGGTGTACCTGCACCACAGGGACTGCAGCGGTTCAAGAAGGCAGCTCACCACCATCTTCTCAAGTGGAACTCGGCGAAGGGCAATAAATGCTGGTCGAGCTAGCGACTCCCACATCCCCGTAAATTGGGCAGCAATTGTATTTCTGTCCTTCCAACAGTCTGATTGTTAGGTAAGTATTAACTGGGCCCAGTGACTGTCCCCTGTGTGCTTCAGTTTCACAATCGATACCAATCCAGTGAGGAATTCAGGAGAACTACCTTTACCCAGAGAGTGGGGAGATGAGGAACTCGCTACCACTAACACTTGCTCGACAGGTTAGCCACAACCATAAAAAATAACAAAGCAAGCATTCGGTTTTACTTGTAAAAGGATAGAATTGAAAAGTAGGGAACTCATAATTGATAATTATGAGTTCGATGAAGAGATTGACTGTTTTGTATCCAAATTTGTTGATCAAACAAAGAAAGGTAGAAAAGCAGTTTGTGAGGAGGCCACAAAGAGCCAACAGATTGAAATTGACAGGTTAAGTGAGTGCAAAAATAATTGGCAGATGAACTATCGTGTGGAAAAATGTGAGGTTGTCCACTTCGGCGAGAACAGACGTAGGCCATTAAGAACATAGAGCCTGCTCCACCATTCACTTTAATGACCTTTTCCCAAATTATCCCCATATCTCTATATGTCATTGGTATTTAGAAAGCTGTCAATCTGCTTTAAACACGGCACGGTAGCATTGTGGATAGCACAATTGCTTCACAGCTCCAGGGTCTCAGGTTTAATTCTCGGCTTGGGTCACTGTCTGTGCGAAGTCTGCACGTTCTCCCCGTGTCTGCGTGGGTTCGAAAGACGTGCTGTTAGGTGAATTGGACATTCTGAATTCTCCCTCTGTGTACCCGAACAGGCGCCGGAGTGTGGCGACTAGGTGATTTTCACAGTAACTTCATTGCAGTGTTAATGTAAGCCTACTTGTGACAATAATAAAGATTATTATTATTATTACATGCTCACATCGCCAGGGACCCTTGTTCAATTCCGACCTAGGGTGACTACTTCTGTGGAGTTTACACTTTCTCCCTGTGTTCGCATGGGTTTCATCCGGATGCTCCGGTTTCCACCCACAGTCCAGAGATATGCAGGTTAGGTGGATTGGCCACGATAAAATTGCTCCTTAGTTTCCAGGGATGTGTAGCTTCGGTGGGTTATGGGGATTGGGAGGGGGAGTGGGCCTAGCTAGGGTGTTCTTTGTTGTTCTTCGTTCTTTCAGAGGGTCGGTGCAGCCTTGATGGGCTGAATGATCTCCTTCTGAACTGTAGGGATTCTATGAGACAGAAGAATAGAAAAGCAGAATATTATTTAAAAATGGAGAGGATTGCAGAAATCTGTGGAACAGAGCAGCACGATGGGCCTACTCCTCATTTCGTATGATGTAGAACAAACGTAGAGCACTGCGTGCAGTTTTGGTCGTCATATTATAGAAAGGATATAGAAGCACTGCAATGTACAGAGATTTACAACCACAGTACCAGAAACATGCAGATCCATGTATCAGGAAAGGATTGAGAGGCTAGGTCTCAATTGTCTTGAAAAAAACAAGGCTTAGGGTCGACCGAATGGAGGCCATTAAAATGATGAACGGCTTTGATGGAGTGGGTGCAAAGAGAGAGACTGTTTCCTCACGTGGGGAAGAGCATGACTGGAGAATGTCAATCACAGAGAGTCATTAAATACCCCAGTAGGGAATTTAGACAAAACCTCTTCAGCTAGTGAGTGCTGGCAATGTGGAACTCACTGCCAAGGAGAGAGCGGCTGAAGTGAATGGTATGGGTGCATTTGAGACAAGTAAGCATAGGGGGTGGGAAATGAAATGGAGGGTTATGATTGTAAATGTGGGTGAGATAAAATGGGAAGAGACTCTCGTGGAGCAACATGGAGCAGTTGGGCCGAAAGACCTGTCTCCGTGTTGTACATTCTGTGCAATTCTATATAACGCACCTGTCTACCCTCTGCGACTCAGCAAATATCAACGGGCATGAAATGAACAAAAGTATATGGCAAGCAGAAATCTCTTGCTGTTCACAGTGTACTAAGAAGATGGAAAATGGTAATCTCGTGAAGGTTCGTGACTTGAGCAAAGTACTCTTGTCCCGGAAAGTGATTTTTTTTTTTTCGAAAATCACTTCGAAGGAGATTATAGCCTGGTATTTGGTGTACAGAGCAGAATGCACATTAGTTAGATTTAAAACTCGGCTTAAGCAGGCTGAACGGGCAGTTTTCCAATTGCTTTGTGATGCACATGCTCTCCCCCTGCAGCAGCCCGTGTCAGGGTTAGAAGCCGGTACGGTGACTGATTCACCTCGAACCACCCGGCTCGGCCACTCATTGTGAAGCTGGCCTCTCAGGTGAGCCACTGCCAGTTCAGAAGCGGCACGGCTGATGGGGAGTGATTCAGGGGAAGGATGAGCCGGGGGTAGGATCAGCCACACTAAAGCAAGAGAGAAGAGAAGCTTATGGGATTAGCATTCCAGCTCTGTATCACCGTCGCAAGCCCCAGCTAATGCCATCTGATTAAAAAGTAATGTTTGGGGTTGATGGTGGAACAGGCATGGGATGCTCACAGTGTCTGGAATGCCAAAAGCAGGCAGAGGCATCTCCACAGGGACTCTCCTGTAATTTAATTAAAGAGTTGTAAATTAGCACAGTACCGCATAAATTTTAATCTAATTGTTTATTGCAGTTTGACCTGTGATCTGCAGAGTGGTGGAGACTGGTTACAGTGTATTTTCATCTGGGTCCAGATTTTCTTTCCCGGCAACCCATCTTGGCATTCATACTATTCCCTCTGCAATGGAATCCATTCCTCTCTTACAGTTGCCAACTCAAATTGAATCGATTCCTGGAGGCTGCATCATGTGACTTCTTACTCCCAATCACTCCACCTGCCCCTCCTCCCCCACCCCATCTCTGCGTCGAGGGTAAGAAATCAAACACACACTTGTCTCTTGGGTTCACTCACAGCTGTGTGCTGGAGGTGAATCTTTAATTGCTGGAAATTCCAGAGTTGATAATCCTCACCCTCCCACCTTGGAAGCGGAGGTAAACATAGAACGTTCTCTGAAGAAAATGGAGGTCACAGAACCACATGTGACCTCTGGCCCATGCCCCTTTCAAACATTGCTCATTGCTCCCTTTTGCCCGTGACCCCTGGGGCAACAGCTACCCTACAGTATCTCACCCAAGTGCTTGCTATTCAGCTTCCGGTGTCTTCACTGAGCCGGATCACATGATGTGGGCTTCGCGAGTTGGCCAGCATTTGTTGCCCATCCCTAATGCGCAAGGAAGCACTCCACTTCTTTTCCTTTTTTATTCTTTCTAAAAACATGTTAGTGTACCCAATTCATTTTTTCCAATTAAGGGGCAATTCATCATGGCCAATCCACCTATCCTGCGCATCTTTGGGTTGTGGGGGCGAAACCTACGCAAACACGGGGAGAATGTGCAAACTCCACACGGACAGTGACCCAGAGCCGGGATCGAACCTGGGACCTCGGCGCCGTGAGACTGCAGTGCTAACCACTGCGCCTGCGTGCTGCCTGAACGTTGGGATGTTGACTACTCTATAGACACTATAGAACTTGAAGTTTTTAATGGCCAGGACAACCATCAAATAGTGCCGAGGGATATTGTGCCTCTACCTGAGAGGGCAGAAATGTCCTTGGTTGGGTTGCTCACCAGAATGATAGAACCTCAGACAGTGCAAAGCTTCCTCAGTATTGCAATAGATGTATCAGGGGGTGTGGGCATCACTGCTAAATCCAACATTCATTACTCAACCCTAATTGCCCTTGACAACCTGGTGGTGAGCTTCTTTCGAGACACATTGGGTACATGTGGTGATGGAACGTTTTGGGAGAAGGTTTCAGGAATTCGACCCACCAACAATGACAGAGCAAAGATGCAGGGCTGGATTTCCCCGTTCGAGAGGCTGGTAGCGGGAGTCAGGAAATTTCCCGGCTCTGCACTCCCGCCTCGGGGAAAAAGTGCGATAAAACACAATTTTTGTTTGAGGTTTGTGGAAGCCATTCAGAATCGGCCACAGGAGGCTCCAAGTGCTGAGGCTGGTTAAAAGACCGACCTTGATTCTCCAGGAATTCTTCCCAGTTGTTTTGTTCATTATTATACCTCATTATGTATGTTTGGCTGAGAACCTAGACTTCCATTAGTTTGTTGAAACAGCTGCACACAAGGGAAAACATTGGTTGATTGACAGCTTTTCTTTTCTAGATCTATTTTAATGTCTCAATGCTCTTTTACACAAGATAAAGGTGTGCCAACTGCTTACAGTTTCTGCTATTAATATTTTAAAGGGATGGTTGAAAAACATTTATATAGGGTTGTTGTAACAGGATTTTCTTTTAAATGGTTCGTTATTTAAAGCTTTTCCACAAACACCGTTGTTACTATGGGTGCATTGGCTTTGTACAGAGTGTACGCTGGGTGAATGAGTGTCGTGAGTTGGCATGGAGGGTATGAGAAGCCACTGGGGTGGGCGGAGGGGCATAGGTTGACACGGGCAGTATGGGGGACCATTGGAGGTGGGTGCAGGGGAATGCATTGTCATGGGGAGCATGGGTAGAGCTTTCAAAGTTTTCTTTTAAACAGTTCTCACATCCTGACTATAGTTCATGACGCATTGGGGGTGGGGGGTGGGGGAGACCGCCAACCATGAGTCTTTGAGAAGCTGGACTGACTCCAAACAAACTGCTGGGCCACGGGATGCCTAGCCCCCTGACGGAGGCAGCCAGATCGGAAATACACGACCGCACCCTTCTCCTGCCCCAGCGAAATTTGGGAACACCAGGAAGGGGGGCCGGAATCCCAGGATCGGGTCCCCCCATCTCAGGAAAACTCTGTCCACAGTTCCAGGTCAGCACTGTGTGTGACTTGCAACGTGTGCTTGGCATCTCTGCTGTGGGACTTAAGCCGACAGCTTCCTGTTCAGAGGTAAGAGGATCCTCAACTGAGTTACAGCTGAGACACTTGACATCATTCAGACAGCATCCCTTCATTCCAACTCAAGTCTTTCAATTCCCGTGAAAAAGCTGTGTTTTAATGCGTGGGAGCCATGGTATTATGCAATATGGTGTTGCTATTGAATACGCTCCAGAGCATCTGTCTGTAAAGTGTTGTGCTTATTGTGATGCACTCATCTTCCTGCCTTGTTTACAGTTCCTAAATTACCAGTTTCACCCTTGGAATCACATCAGTCAGTGATGAGACCTGCCCACATGCTACAGAAGGTGGAGGGGGAAAAATCCCTTCCTGTGAAGTCAGTAATCTTTTTTGCATGCTATTTAAAGAGATCGCAAGCCTTGAAGGTGTCAAAAATTGAACAGCCCAAGGTTTATTATAGCTGCAAACCAGAGCGTAAAAATAGAGACAGCGTTTACATTTTAATGGCACAATACCAAATTATCGAGCCTCCTGCTGTTCCAATTATTGAAATGCAGATTGCTTGGGAAGGTTGCGCGTGTCTCGTGCCCACCTTGACATGTGTTTGTCTCCTTGTGGATGAGAAGATAAACAGCTGGTTTGTCGATCAGAGGAGGAGTTTGTGGCTTTGCCTGCTTTGAAGGCTTTCTGAAGAAGGGAAAAACTTGAGAGTTATGTGGAAACTGATTTGGATTTAGATTTATTGTCACGTGGACCGAGGTACAGTGAAAAGTATTGTTCTGCGTACAGTCCAGCCAGATCGTTCCATATATGAAAAACATAGAACATACGATAAATACACAATGTAAAGACATAGACACAGACATTGGGTGAAGTACAGCACTACTCAGTAGAGAAGATGTGTGGAGAGAGGTTGGCACTGCTGCCTCATTGTCACTATGGGGAGTTTGCACATTCTCCCAGTGTCTGAGTGGGTCTCACCCCACAACCTAAAGGTGTGCAGGGTATGTCGATTGGCCACGCTAAATTGCCCCTTAATTGAAAAAAAGTAATTGGGTAATCTAAAATTGAAAAGAAAGAGGTGTGGAGAGATCCGTTCAGTCCATAAGAGGGTCATTCAAGAGTTTGTTAACAGTGGGAAAGAAGCTGTTTTTGAGTCTGTTCGTGCGTGTTCTCAGACTTCTGTATCTCCTGCCCGATGGAAGAAGTTGGAAGAGTGAGTAAGCCGGGTGGGAGGGGTCTTTGATTATACTGCCCGCTTTCCCCAGGCAGCAGGAGGTGTAGATGGAGTCAGTGGATGGGAGGCAGGTTCGTGTGATGGACTCGGCTGTGTTCACGACTCTCTGTAGTTTCTTATGGTCTTGGGCCGAGCAGTTGCCATACCAGGCTGTGATGCAGCCCGATAGGATGCTTTCTGTGGTGCTTCTGCAAAAATTAGTAGGTCAATGTAGACATTTAAAAAAGATTTAGAGTATCCAATTCATTTTTTCCAATTAAGGGGCAATTTAGCGGGGCCAATCCACCTGCCCTGCACATCTCTGGGTTGTGGGGGGAAACCCACGCAAACTTCAGGGCGGCACGGTAGCACATTGGTTAGCACCGTCGCTTCACAGTTCCAGGGTCCCAGGTTCGATTCCCCACTGGGTGACTGTCTGTGCGGAGTCTGCACGTTCTCCCCGTGTCTGCGTGGGTTTCCTCCGGGTGCTCCGGTTTCTTCCCACAGTCCAAAGATGTGCAGGTTAGGTGGATTGGCTCTGCTAAATTGCCCTTAGTGACCAAAAAGGTTAGGTGGGGTTACTGGGTTATGGGATAGGGTGGAGGTGTGGGCTTAGTGCTCTTTCCAAGGGCTGGTGAAGGCTCGATGGGCCGAATGGCCTCCTCCTGCACTGTAAATTCTATGATTCTATGAAACACGGGAAAAATATGCAAACTCCACACGGACAGTACCCCAGGGCTGGGATTGAACCTGGGACCTCAGCGATGTCAGTGCTAACCCCCGCACCACCGTGCTACCCTGGAGTCAATGTGGACATGCCAAATTCCTTAGTGTCCTGAGGGAGTATAGGAGCTGTTGTGCTTTCTTGGTGGTAGCGTCGACGTGGGTGGACCAGGACAGATTGTTGGTGATGTATGCATCTAGGAATTTGAAACTGCTAACCATCTCCACTTCGGCACCATTGATACAGACAGGGGTGTGTATGATACTTTGCTTCCTAAAGTCAATGACCAGCTCTTTAGTTTTGCTGACGTTGAGGGAGAGCTTCTTATCGTTGCACCACTCCGGTGATTATCTATCTCCCTCTATTCAGGGAAGCACAATGGACGTTGCCCTAACTGATAGTTTTACCCCCTGCTTTTAACATTTTCAGGCATTGAACCTTTCTTAGAACTGGTGAAGAAATACAGATAAGCAGTATTGCCGAACAAAGGAATGAAGGGGGGAGGAAATCACAAACGCTCAACAATAAGTTGTATTTATACAGTGTCATTAACTTGGAAAAGATACCTTGGTGATTCACAGGCAAAAGTTGACAATATACAAAAGGAGTGACTGGGATCGATGAACAAATACTTTGCCAAAGCGGTAGGTAACACGGAAACGTGGAGTAGAGAGGTAGAGAATTCAGAGATTGGTGGAGTGAGGAAAATTGGGACTGTGCAAGGAACCAGAATTGGAGGGATACGGATTTGGGAGGGGGATGAAGCAGGTGTCAGAAGTTGGGTTGGGGTAGACCACGGAGAGATTTGAGGGTAGGAAATTGAGCCATTGCCGGACTGAGAGCACAGGATTAATAGGTAAATGGAACTTGGTACAAAATAGGATTTTCAAAATTCCTGTTGTGGGTTGTGGGCGTGGTTGGCAAGACCCATCCCTGATTCCCCTTGGTGAGTGGCTTTCTCGGCCATTTCAGTGAGCAGTTAAGAGTCAACCGCATCGCTGTGGGCCTGGAGTCACATGTAGGTCAGACCGGGTAAGGACGGCAGATTTCCTTCCCGAAAGGACATTAGTGAACCAGATGGGTTTTTTCAGCAATTGATGGCACTATTATTCTGAGTATATTTTGTATATTGTCAACTTTCAGTTGCAGATTCATAATTTAGTAAAATTCCATTTTGACTCCAGGATTTGAACTTGTGACCTCAAGATTATTAACCTGGACCTGGGGATTGTTGGTCCAGTAACATTACCACGATGCCACCATCTCCCTAGACATGTGCAGCTGAGTTTATGATTAAACCACGACAGACTGGCTCGAGTCTTGATCTGATAGGCAAGGGGTTTGGCCAACAGGTTGTCAGGAAGGAGCCTGAATCCTTTCTCCACCGTGAACCTCACCGGCACTTTGCAGAGACAGCAGGAGAAAGGCTCCTTGGAGAACAAAGAACAAAGAAAAGTACAGCACAAGAACAGTCCCTTCGGCCCGCCATTATTTAAAAAATAAATTTAGAGTACCCATTTATTTATTTATTTTTCTAATTAAGGGGCCAATCCACCTACCCTGCACATCTTTGGGTTGTGGGGGCGAAACCCTCGCAGACACGGGGAGAATGTGCAAACTGCATGCGGACAGTGACCCAGGGCCGGGATTCGAACCCGGGTCCTCAGCGCCGCAGTCCCAGTGCTAACCACTGCGACACATGCCGCCCTGCGTTGCTTTTAATTTGAGATAAGAAAGAGAACTCGCACCCTTCAGCACGTCAAACAGCTTCTGTGCAGCGGGAAGCAATGGGCGGGATTTTCAGTGGTGGAGGAGGCTCGTTATTGTCTGGCAGAGGGATTCTCCGGTCCGGCCAAGGTCAATGGCTATTTGCGTTGCTCACTGGCTGTGCTGCTGGGGAACCGTCATAGGGCAAAGGGGGAAGGGGGGGGGGGTCGCTTTTGGCCGGACTGGAATATCACCCTGGCAGGAAGGGCTGGAATATCCTGGCCAAGGTTCATGATTCAGGTTGAATGATCTTTCATCAGAACTGGAAGAAATTGGGGCAGCACGGTGGCCCAGTGGTTAGCATTGCTGCCTCACGTTGATGAGGACCCGAGTTCGATCCCGGCTCTGGGTCACTGTCCGTGTGCAGTTTGCACGTTCTCCCCGTGTTTGCGTGGGTTTCACCCCCACAACCCAAAGACGTGCCGGGTGGGTGGATTGGCCACGCTAAATTGCCCCTTAATTGGAACAAAAATAATAATTGCATACTCTAAAAAAATTTTTTTTTTTAAAGTACTGGAAGAAATTTGTGACGTTACAGACTTTAAGCAAAACACAGAAGCAGTGACAGGGGTGGGGGTTCCACAGGAAAGGGGTGAAGATGACCAAGGAGAGATTTCCTGAAACAAATCGGCTGCTGATCCCGTGAGCTTCCTCTCATGTTGAATTATCAGTGCTCCCGGTGCAGGGCCGATAACCGACATTTGGGAATCCAGGCAAGCTGACTTTCAGGTTGCATGTTAGGTGGGTTGACCATGATCCATGCACGGGGATTGCGGAGATAGGGCGGGGATTGAAGAACCATGAAATCAGGAACCGCTGGTCATGGCCTCAGCTGAGGAACTTGTTGCGAATAATGGACGGTAAAGGGGTTGTGAGGCATGCCATTGATGCAGCAAATGTGTGAAGCACCGAGTGTAAACTTGAAAGGTAGACTGAATCCGAGTGTTGGGATTGGTGGGATAAAGGGGATATCGTTTGGTCTGCTAAATCCTCGCCATTTTGTGGCAGCCTGAGATTAATGGGATCTATTTCCTGCTGAGTTCAAAGTTCACACCAACATTCCGTGCTCTCAAAGTCAAAACTATTCTTCCTTCTTGAGATGCTTCATTGGTCTTATGTTGTTTGAACGAACTGCTGCCGGGCAAGATTGCTCATCATCCATTGGAGCCCAAGATATTTTACTTTGAGAGCAAAATGCTATTACTGAAC
This sequence comes from Scyliorhinus torazame, assembly GCF_047496885.1. Taxonomy (NCBI): domain Eukaryota; kingdom Metazoa; phylum Chordata; class Chondrichthyes; order Carcharhiniformes; family Scyliorhinidae; genus Scyliorhinus; species Scyliorhinus torazame. The sequence goes on along the minus strand of NC_092713.1, from coordinate 316,920,696 downwards.
AGTGTAGTATTCTAGGGCAGCACGGTGGTGCAGTGGTTAGCCCTGCTACCTCACGGCGCCGAGGACCCGATTCGATCCCAGCCCCAGGTCACTGTCCGTGTGGAGTTGGCACATTCTTCCCGTGTTTGCGTGAGTTTCGCTCCCACAATCCAAAGATGTGCAGGGCAGGTGGATTGGCCACGCTAAATTGCCCCTGAATTGGAAAAAATGAATTGGGTACTCTAAATTTATATTTAAAAAAACAGTGGATTATTAAGAACATAAGAACTAGGAGCATCTGACCCCTCGAGCCTGCTCCACCATTCAATGAGACCATGGCTGATCTTTTGTGGACTGAGCTCCACTTTCCGGCCCGAACACCATAACCCTTAATCCCTTTATTCTTCAAAAAACTACTTGGGCGGGATTCTCCCAGCCTTGGGCTGGGCTGGAGAATTCCCGCGACCAGGCCTCGCTGCCCTGACGCCAGCTCGCGATTCTCCGTAGAGCCGGATGGGCCGAGCGGCCATAAGAAAAGAAAAGCGAGACCCGCCAGCGCGTTCTAACCTGCTCTGAACCAGCGGGACCTCGGCGTTGAAGTGTCGGGTGGCGGCCTGTTGGGGGGGCCTCCTTTCCTACTGAAGGAGGCCACTGCACATGCGCACGTTGGTGCCGGCGCCACTGCGCATATGCGGATCCCGCGGCGCATCGTTTGGGCCGGGATCGGCAGCTGGAGCGGCACAAAACACTCCAGCCCTGTGCTGGCCCCCTGTAGAGGCCAGAATTAGCCCGGGCAGCAGCCCGTTCAAGCCGTCGTAAAACGCGACGCGTTTACGGTGGCGTGGACACTCTGCCGCGAGATTGGAGAATCCTGCCTTCTATCTTTATCTTGATAACATTTAAAGAAGGAGCCTCAACTGCTTCACTGGGCAAGGAATTCCATAGATTCACAACCCTTTGGGTGAAGAAGTTCCTCCTAAACTCAGTCCTAAATCTACTTCCCCTTATTTTGAGGCTATGCCCCCTAGTTCTGCTTTCACCTGCCAGTGGAAACAACCTGCCCGCATCTATCCTGTCTATTCCCTTCATAATTTGATATGTTTTATAAGATCCCCCCCGCATCCTTCTAAATTCCAACGAGTACAGTCCCAGTCTACTCAACCTCTCCTTGTAATCAAACCCCTTCAGCTCTGGGATTAACCTAGTGAATCTCCCCTGCACACCCCCCAGCGCCAGTACGTCCTTTCTCAAGTAAGGGGACCAAAACTGAACACAATACTCCCGGTGTGGCCTCACTAACACCTTATACAATTGCAGCATCACCTCCCTAGTCTTAAACCTCATCCCTCTAGCAATGAAGGACAAACTCCATTCGCCTTTTTAATCACCTGTTGCACCTGTAATTCAACTTTTTTGTGACTCATGCACCAGACACCCAGGTCCCTCTGCACAGCAGCATGTTTTAATATTTTATCATAATAATCCCTTTTGCTGTCATTCCGACCAAAATGGATAACCTGACATTTGTTAACGTTGTATTCCATCTGCCAGACTCTAGCCCATTCACTTAAACTATCTAAATCCCTCTGCACTTTTTGCTTTACCTATCATCTTAGTGTCGTCTGCAAACTTGGACACATTGCACTTGGTCCCCAACTTCAAATCATCTATGTATTCTGCAGCTAACCTTGGTCCATGTCTAATGGCATGTTCCTTTGAGAAAATATCTTCAGCCTAATATCTGACATCTGTGCACAAGCACCCAATGAGGTCAGTTAGAGGTTAATTGTTTTCCTTCACTTGGAAAAGAATAATTTTTCAGTTTATGACTAATCTCGGAGGAAGTCAGATGGAAATGAATGACAGATTTTGCGTGTGTGGCACTTTCAAGTTTAAGTGCAAGAAGCTGTGATTAGAAGTTTGCAAAGGCAAGCTCTATTATAAATGCAGAGATAGGAATTTATAATGGAAGAAGTGAACACAATTGACAGACTTATAATGTGTGGTTAAATCGCTTTCAACATTTTATCTCTATGATTTTTGATTAATCTTTGGATTAAGAAAAAATATTTCTCATTTTAAATTTTGTTGAAGTTTGTTTATTCTTCTCGACTGATTCATTGTGAAACTGACAAAGGAAGCTTTCAGTTTCGATCCCTGGCTTTATTATAGTATTGTGGCAAAGAAAGTTTTAAAAAAATATAAATTCAGAGTACCCCATTATTTTTTCCAATTAAGGGGCAATTTAGCATGGCCAATCCACCTAGCCTGCACGTCATTTGGGTTGTGGGGTTGAAACCCACGCAAACACGGAGAGAATGTGCAAACTCCACATGGACAGTGACACAGGGCCGGGATTCGAACCGGGGTACTCAGCGCCGTAGGCAGCACTGCTAACCACTGTGCCACCGTGCTGCCCCAAGAAGGTTATTTATTATTACACACTTACCCCAAATATCAAAAATATGACATCTCACTTGTTCGTCTGTCACACACACTATCACACACCAATTAAGATGAAATGTTACAGTTACAATTATAAATATTGCAGTCTCTTTCATGAAAGGCCTGCAATTTCTTAGATGAGTTGATGCTTTAACTCAAGTGAAGATCTTGTAAAGCACAGGATTTTCAGTAATTTGGGAGGTTTCGAGTCCTTGAATTACCAGGAAGATGGTTCGCAGGTGAACTTGGAGCAGGTTGGGATGAAACCTTCTTGCACTTTCAAGGTATTGTTGTATACTACCATGAGGCTGCATGGGTGACTTGCAGAGGGTTCAATGATGTTCGGTGGGATTCTGTTTGCAAACAGTTTCTTGCTGGAGTTTTAAAATAGTCAACAAAAATGGCTTCCTCATCATGTGACTCGTGCCAGTTCAAAGTCCTTCTTCTAAAAGAAGGGTGATGTGTTGATGATGCATCCTGTTATTTGAAACCTTGGGAGTTTGAGACAGCCAATTTCTTTGTATTTGACAGACTCAGTCAATTTGAAATTACCTTTTGGAATCTGTTTCAGGAAAGGGCAGCCTGGAATGTTCCTTTTGTTGCCCCTTGAGACAAGGGAGTGGTTTCAACTCCCTAAGAACTCAGGTGATCCTTGGGCAACCAGCTTTTCACAGCCTTTGCTGGTCAGCGTTAAATTATAAAATTTATGGGCGGCACGGTGGAGCAGTGGTTAGCACTGCTGCCTCACACACCGAGGTCCCAGGTTTGATCCCGGCTCTGGGTCACTGTCCGTGTGGAGTTTGCACATTCTCCCCGTGTCTGCGTGGGTTTCGCCCCCAACCCAAAGATGTGCAGGGTAGGTGGATTGGCCACGCTAAATTGCCCCTTAGTTGGAAAAAATGAATTGGGTACTCAAAATTTTGTTTTTTTTAAATTATAAAATTTATTTTGACGTTCAGAAGATACTAGAATACTTCAGTGCAGAGCAGGCCATTTGGTTGGGAGAGATGCAGGCATGCAACTGGCACATTTAAATATGCACTCACCCAATTCTTTAATTTTTAAAAATCCCATCCTTAAAGTTATGAAGCCAATGCAGAGAGTGGACGCAGCAGTCCCTGAATCCATCTCAATGCTTGATCCAAAAAACAATTCATATTCAAATTGATGCCAATTCATAAGAACATCAGAACTAGGAGCAGGAGTCGGCCATCTGGCCCCTCGAGCCTGCTCCACCATTCAATGAGATCATGGCTGATCTTTTGTGGACTCAGCTCCACTTTCCGGCCCGAACACCATAACCCTTAATCCCTGTATTCTTCAAAAAACTATCTATATTTATCTTTAAAACATTTAATGAAGGAGCCTCAACTGCTTCACTGGGCAAGGAATTCCATAGATTCACAACCCTTTGGGTGAAGAAGTTCCTCCTAAACTCAGTCCTAAATCTACTTCCCCTTATTTTGAGGCTATGCCCCCTAGTTCTGCTGTCACCCGCAAGTGGAAACAACCTGCCCGCATCTATCCTATCTATTCCCTTCATCATTTTATATGTTTCTTTAAGATCCCCCCCCGCATCCTTCTAAATTCCAATGAGTACAGTCCCAGTCTACTCAACCTCTCCTCGTAATCCAACCCCTTGAGCTCTGGGATTAACCTAGTGAATCTCCTCTGCACACCCTCCAGTGCCAGTATGTCCTTTCTCAGGTAAGAAGACCAAAACTGAACACAATACTCCAGGTGTGGCCTCGCTAACACCTTATATAATTGCAGCATAACCTCCCTAGTCTTAAACTCCATCCCTCTAGCAATGAAGGACAAATCTCCATTCACCTTCTTAATCACCTGTTGCATCTGTACACCAAATTTTTGTGACTGATGCACTCGGACTCCCAGGTCCCTCTGCACAGCAACATGTTTCATGGTCTCCACAAAAGAGGGATACAAGATCCAAGCTGACAAGAAAAGGGATTGCACTTTATCTTGGTATTGATCTGACACTTGATCTTAGCCAGAAAGCCGAGAAACGAAGCGCTCACCCAATTCATGAGCCTCGCCAGCGAGGCATCTACCGGGCGCCGTTGGTACTCGTTCACAAAGTCATGAACCAGTCGCGGTGGCAATCAGGGGTCGTGCTGAGATGAGGCCCTCGGGTGGGCAGGCACTGAGCAGGGTGGCACCCTGGCACCTTGGCACTGCCAGTCTGGCACCGTGGCATTGCCATCAGGGCATCCCAGCGATGCCAACCTGACACGGCCAGGGTACCTGAGGTGAAACTGCCAGGCTGGCAAAGACTTTGCCAGGGTGCCAGGCTAGCAGTGTCAAGCTGCTCGGGTGCCAGGTTGCCCGTGCCAGGGATTAGTTCTGGGGGAGCCTTGCCCACAAGAGGGGAGGTGAGGGTGGGTCTCTGAAGAGGGGGGGGGGTCTTGAAGCCACGCCCTCCTTTGGGGCTGCCTTTAAAAATGTCTCAGCTCGGCAATGCAGGAGAGAGTGGCCTCGATGGGAAGCTCCTCATTGGCAAAATGCCGCTGGATGGCAGGATCTTTCTCGGCACTACAGGAACCGAGGACCTTCCCGTCCACCCCCCGAAGGTGGGGGAAAACCCTTGGGGATTGGGGTGGGGCAGGGGTAGTCGTGAGCGTGACCGGATTCTGGTGGGGAACGCCCTGGTATTTTTCCAATCGTTGCACGGGTGTTAAAGGAGGTTTAAATTCTTCTACCTCTCCCTGGGTAGCGATTGATGAAATGCTGGCAGAACCATCTGAAGTTTGCGATTTAAATCGCATTTTTGAATGGCTCCCAGTACAGGGCAATGGTCCAGAGGAGGTTTGCGTAACTCACATCTGGGAACCTCCGAGAGGGACTCCACAGTGCATCTTTGGGGTAACTACCCCCATCTGATGCTGGGGTGCTGGGACGTTACAGCGCATGCTGCTGGTATTAAGTCTTTGCTCTTCAACTGCCCTTTGTCTGGGTGGAGGTGACTCCTCCACAACCATGGTTAATTATTAGCCAGCTTGAGCTTTTAGAATCCAGATCATCACTTCACAAATTCCTGTGACTCAGCTGAGTGAAGCAGGGCTCTTGAACCATGGAGACCATGAAGTGGCCCTATTCTGTTCACAGATCAACCTTCGTATCATTAATCAAAAGGACACAAAGGGACTTTAATTTTTTTTTAAGAGTACCCAATTCTCTTTTTTCCCCCAACTAAGGGGCAATTTAGCGTGGCCAATGCACCTGCCCTGCACATCTTATTGGTTTGTGGGGGTGAGACCCACGCAGACACGGGGAGAATGCACAAACTCCACATGGACAGAGACCCAGGGCCGGGATGGAACCCGGGTCCTCGGCCCCGGAAGGCAGCAGTGCTAAGCACTGCTCCACCGTGCCGCCCGTCACAAAAGGAACGTGAGAAGGTGAAAAAAATGACTTGACCGGGACGACAGCAGACCTGTGTAGTTACACCTATCAGGAGAGAGCGAACCTTCTTCCCGAGCACAGTGAAGGCTGGGGGGTGACCGAATTGAGGTATTTAAAATTATGAAGGGGTTTGATGAGGTAAATGTTGTAAACGCATGTTGCCACTTGAAGGGAAGAGCAAAACTGGAAACCAGAAATATAAGATATTCACTAATAAATCCAATAGAGAATTGAGGGGAAACTGCTTCACCCAGAGAACGATGAGACTGTGGAACCCGCTCCCACAAATAATAGTTCAGACAAATACTCTAGATGGATTTTAGGTGAAGCCATAAGTTTGCGTTTTTGTTCCACACAAGCTTCCTCTCATTCTTATTTATTCTAACCCTGTTAACATCTCCTTCTCTTCCTTCCACTTCCATCTGTTTATCTAATTGTGCCATTCAACTACTTCTCCTGGTAGCAAGTTCCACATTCTCCCCACTCTCTGGCCGACTCCCTGCTCCTCGCTCCTACATTCCTGAAGACATTCCCCTTAAATTCCTGTTGCCAAATAAGGCAACGCTGCCTCTAGAGGTGAGGCAGGCCAACACCAGGGATGGTTCCTTCCCCAGAGCCAGGGGGAAGATAGGAAACAACGTTTACCCCAGTAGATGGTGTCATCTTGGTTGCTGTGTCATTCTTCTCTCCCTGAACTGGTTGAGGAAGAGTTGGGACGGCAACACCACAAACAAGCTTCAAGGAACCAGCTAGAGAGGTGGGTTTTCCTCAGCAGTTTGATAAAAGTAAACCTTATAGTTGCTGGAGAATCAGAACTGCTGGTGAAAAGAGCGTATTCTTCAATATCCCAGCCAATCATGTTTGAGAATTATTGTGCCTACTTGATGTTGTTTTCTGTAAATTGGATGCCAGGCAGGGATCTTGGATGTGGTGTGTCCACCTTCACTGGACAACCCAAAATATTAGTGGTAATTATTCTACTGTTGTCCCAGATAGCGGGAACACCAGAGGTCATAGGTCAACGGTGACTCAGTCAGTAACACGCTCGCCTCTGAGTCAGGTGGGATTGAATCCCACTTCAAAACCTTCAGCATAAAAATCAACCACTCCAGTCCAGTAATGAGGGTGTACTACTCTGTTGGAGATGCCGCCTTTTAGGCGAGATGCTCTGTCTGCCTTTTTGGGTGGATACAGAAGATTCCATAACACTATTGCAGAGACATGCAGTGGAGTTGCCCTTGGTATCCTGGCTCATGTTTATTCCTCAACCATTGTCACACAGACACATTATTAGGACATTTTCACATTGGTGTTTGTGGAGTTTTGCTTTGTGGAAATTGGCTGCTACATTTCCCACATTACAGCAATGACTACGGGCGTGAGTTAACGGAAATGAAACAGAATCCCGTGTTGAACGCGTTTGGCCGGTGATCTCCTGGCACTGGCAGCGCAAAGAACGACCCCGCAATTAAACAGGGCCCTGCTTAATTTCTGGGCCTCAGCGAGGGAAGCATTGCCAGGCTGATACCTGGGTAGCACTGACAGGATGCCAGGCTGGCAGTGCCACAGTGCCCGGGTAGGGTACCAGCTTGCCCAGAGCCCAATCACCCAGTGGCCTTGATCGCCTGGGAGACCTCCCCCAACTTCCGGCACACTTTTATGGAAACCAGTGCTAAACGGTGCCCGCTTAGGGTCTCCAAGGCGAAGCCATTCGGCCCCAGGTACTGAATAGACATATTCAAGTGAGACTAACTGCTCTCTTGAATATGCAAATCAGGGTCCGAATCTCAATGGGCGATTTCCTGATCGTGACGCCTCATGATCTCTCGTTAGATCTCGCAAGGGATGAGGCCGGTAAATCTCACGAGACGCCTCATCGTGTCCCGAGTCGGGCGTGGCCAATAGATCACACCCCATACTTCAGAAAGTACCTCATTCCCTGGGAAAATCCTCAGGAGATCCAGTGCTCATGGACGGGGCTACGTGAATGGAAGTCTTGAAATTTGCATAATTTATCCATCATTTCATGGGTTCCAGGCCTTTGACAGGCCTTTGCTCATCTGTAAATGTGAGGAAACAGATACATGTGTCTGTCTGAGAGCACTAGACCAAAGTAGCAGCCTTCCACAAGCCAATATCCCCAGGAACCCACATTTCCTGTCCTCCTTACAGTTGGCCTCCCTTCATGGGATGTGGGATGTCGCTGCAAGACCAGCATCGATCATGCAAGCCGAGACCACTCAGAGGCTCTCTGGGCTGATAGGTGAAGTGTGTCGGTGTATTTGTATCACCAGCGAGTGAAGAAAACATCTCGGCACCTGGGGGGCAAGTTCACAAACCAACAACTTGTTTAAATTGACGTAATGCTATCCAATTCGGCAAAAGACAAAGCTTCACCGTCTTTCATACTTTTTCAGTCCGTCATCATCGAATTTGATATCGGCTTTTCTGTAAACTTGAGGAAGAGTAGCAATAAAAGGAAAGCACGCAAACGGAGAAGGCCAGAACGTGGAGGTTAGTTTGCCACAGGAATTGCGAGCTAATAACAATCAGGGTTGTCCTGATTGCCTTCTGGTATCCTGGAATTTGCATAATGCATTAGCAAAGCAATGGGTTTGTCGATTAACCACCTTGACAAATCCTATGGCTATAGTGTAAAACTCTCGGAAAAATATCATGCAGGGGTACGATCTAACGTACAAACACCCATTTAATTCTATATCACACCTTTAATGTGGTAAAAAGACCCCTTCACAGGAGCATTATCAGCCAAAATGAGTCACACAATAACAGAAAGAGACATTAAGACCAAAGAAGTAGAGTTTGCGGATGCATTTGAAAGGAAGTGAGCGAGGTAGAGAGGCAAAGAGATTTAAGAAGAGAGCTCCAGAGTTTAGGGCCCAGGTGAAGGCACAGGCACCAATGGAATGAAGGAAATTGGAGATATACACGAGGCCAGAGTTGGAGTAAAAAGTGAAGTCACCATTGCCCCAGATGACCATGGGCTACTTTCCCCTTTGAGGGGGAGAGCTGACTGGTGGTTATTTAACCTGAGGGTCACCACACCTCAGACAGGGGACAACGTTGAGAAGGTGGGGCCTCCATGAATAACCTCAGCTGGTATGGGGAATTGAACGCACGCTGCCCTGCATCACAAACCCGCTGCCCAGTCAATAGAGCTAAACTGGCCAGAGTTGGAGTACTGAAATCTTGGGAGTATAGGTATGCATTTTTATGTCTTGGTACCCGTACAGTAAATAATCCAAGTGAATTCTCCCTGTGTCTGCGTGGGTTTCCTCTGGGTGCTCCGCTTTCCTCCCACAGTCCAAAGATGTGCAGGTTAGGTGGATTGGCCACGCTAAATTGTCCTTAGTGTCCAAAAGGTTAGGTGGGGGTTACTGGATTACGGGGATAGGGTGGAGGTGTGAGGTCAAGTAGGGTGCTCTTTCCAAGGGCCAGTGCAGACTCGATGGGCCAAATGGCCTCCTTCTGCACTGTAAATTCTATGAAATTCTATGATTTTAAAGTGACTTCAGAAACCCTGTCATGTTTCTGATGGAGGCTGACCTTTCAAAGGTCAATTTAACTCCTCCATTTTATTTATCTTTGCGTGTGTCTTCAAAATGGAATCAGAGTGAAAACAAATATATAATTCAGTTTCTTTTGAAGGGCATCTTGTTTCAAAGAACCTGGATTGAATATTTCTTTTCCCACAGGGACTGGGCATCGGGAAAAAAAACATCAGATCAACTTTATTTTTCCTGGCTTTCTTCTTTTAGTCTTTGATTCTCATCCTCCTCTATTATCATTTTAAAGCAAGCCTGGAACAGAAGTATTCACACCTCTGATCTCTGCTGGATGTGATGAAGCCTGTCTCTTACTGTGTGTTTTGATTGATATTCATGCTGTTCCATTGCTGCAATATGCCCAGCAGATGGGTCTTGGTGGAATGGGCAGCAAAGTCAGCGGGTTGACAGAGTGCTGGCACGCAGGATCCAGTTCGCTAAAAAAACATATTTTGGAGTTGCAGCCAGCTTTGGGAGCCCTGGACTTCAGGAACCCAAATTACTGGTGCACCCTTAGACCGGCTGATCTCACTTTGTCTTCTTCTGCATCACTCGCTCTCCTTCTTCCCCATTCCCCAAACTCTTGCAGCTCTCTCTTTGTGTGTTCCTCACCCTGTCTTGTCTCACTGCGTATCTCGCGCTGTCTCCCTGTCTCTTTCTCTTTATCTCTCCATGCGTAGCTCTCTCTCCCTCCTTCCCGCCTTATCTCTCTCTTGCTCTTTGCATTTCCTCCTCTCCCTCTCCCTCTCTGCATTTCTCTCTCTTTGTATCTCTCGTTCTCTGTGATTCTCTCTTTTGCTCTCTCGCTCTCTCCCCAGACACTTCGATGAGAGGAAAGCGCTCGGAGATGGAGGTGAAGTTCTTTTACTGTATATTTTTTCATTGGATGTGAGTATCGCTGGCAAAGCCTGCATTTGTTGCCCATCCCCCTAATTGCCCTTGACATCTGACGAGTCTGTGTGAATATACCTGTTGCTGCATTCAGAACTCCTCTCCTGTTTCAGCGAAGGAGCCCGTCCGGCATATTTTCAATCGGCTGACAACCAGCTTTCTGTTTTGCTATCTGAATTCAATCAGTTTATGGAAACTGGCACCTGACATCACATGTCAATGAGGAAATGACATGAGCTGGGAAGAACAGGCATTTTTCTCTTTCTTGCTTCCTTATACTGCTGAGAATATGGGACTTGCTGCCACAGGGAGCAGTTGAGTAGAGATGCATTTAAGGAGAAGCCAAATAAGGAAATTAAATGAGGGAGAAAGGAACAGACGGACATGTTAATGGAGTGAGTTGAGGAGGGACTGGGAGGATGTCTGTGTGGACCATTAACATTGGCGTAGATCTGTTGGCTCAACTGTGCAATTCAGTGAAAGTCATTCTCTGGTTACCTCCTTTGTCTTCGTTTTATTTTTTATTTTTGTTTCCTTTCCCTCGTACCCTCAAACTCTGGCCGTGATCTAACAGAAATGTTTCTCAGTGTCATTTGTGGCGGGATTTGCTGTGAGTTTCACCCTAGTGCTGTGCCAAGTTCCTCACCGCTATCTCACCACTCTTGGTCACTTTTTTGGGGCCCTGGGGAGTTCTTGCCGGTCAAGCCCACATTTAGAATTATTTTCATCATTGGAGAGCTGAACCCCCTGGCCAGACTGGCTCCTCAAGAGATCGGGCCACCATTTTGAAAGGGTTCCCCGATTTCTAAGTGCGCTTGTGGGTCTCCCCCTCCCCCCCACCACCCATGGGCAAAGTCACCCCCCCCCACACACAAAGGCATCAGCCCCCCCTCCAAGTGATGACACCCCACTATGTGGTCGCTGAGGCCTTTTCAGGCCTTCCCACGTCCCCTTTTGGGCCCACCCCCTTCCAGGACCCCACCCTTCACTCCCCTAACCTTCCAGAGGCCTCTTCATATCTCCTCTGTGTCAATTAAAGTATCAATAGCAGAAACCGATGGTACTTAACCTTTTTATCTTGCATATATGAACATTGTGCAAGTGACAAGAGAAATCACAGAGCTAGATCTGTCAATCTAGCAATGTTCTAGCAATCTAGCGGGCAGCACCGTAGCATAATGGTTAGCACAGTTGCTTCACAGCTCCAGGGTCCCAGGTTCGATTCCCGGCTGGGTCACTGTCTGTATGGAGGCTGCGTGTTCCCCCCGTGTCTGCATGGGTTTCCTCCAGGTGCTCCAGTTTCCTCCCACAGTCTAAAGATGTGCGGGTTAGGTGGATTGGCCCTGCTAAATTGCCCTTACTGTCCCATAAAAATGTTAAGTGGGGGTTACTGGGTTACGGGGATAGTGTAGATACGTAGGGTGCTCTTTGCAAGGGCCGGTGCAGACTCGATGGGCCGAATGGCCTCCTTATGCACTGTAAATTCTTTTTTAAAAAATGTTTTCCCTGGGACTCAGGTGTTTCACTACCAATGTGTAGATACTCAATGGTGCGTGATGGGACTTGGCTAAGATTGCAGAGAGATTAGTGGGGGGGGGGGGGGTGCATACCTTAGCAAGGTGGGCAGGAGGATGATCTTTGGACATTATCTGTCGAAAGGTTCCCTCATGCTGATGATGTTCATAACACCTCTGAGGTGCTGTAAACACAACCGATTGGAAAGCTGACGCGACTGCATGGAAACTGCAGAGGACTCGAACATGCTTTGCCCCACAGTGGAGCTGACCAGTCGGATAATGTGGGGTGGCAGTTCGTGACCCAAACCAGTCAGAATCCTTGAAAGGCACTGTTAAAAATCGGAAACCATGGGAATTGGACTCCGGAATCCAGGAATGGTAACCAGTTGCCATTTCTTGTTTTTTAATTTAGAGTGCCCAATTCATTTTTTCCAATTAAATGGCAATTTAGCGTGGCCAATCCACCTAACCGGCACATCATTTTTGGGTTATGGGGATGAGACCCACGCAGACATGGGGAGAATATCCTCCACACGGACAGTGAACCGGATCCTTGGCATGTTGGAGCAGCAGTGCTAACCACTGTGCCACCATGCCGCCCCAGATTCCCAACATTGACAACTGTTTGTTCTGGATGGGTATCACTTACTGGGCACTTTATTGGGAAGTGTCCAGGCTCTGGGAACTGGCAGATTGAGATATCTGGCACTTTATAAAAAAAACACCCAAGTGTCTGTTGCACTGGATGTAGAACATAGGTAGAGTTATTCATGGCCGTTCCATTAGCTGAGTGAGGGGAGAGTATTTGCATTTTGTGGCGTTACCTTGGTGAGGTGTCTATTTGGATTCTACCCACATCATGGCAGCTGAGAGTATGGGTCAAGTATTTATCACATCACCTCCAAAAGCAGGTTACTGGCTTAAGTCGATCAACAGGAGCCCAGTTGAACCCAGTCTGACATGCCCATATCTCTCCCGCTATGGAAATTGGCCATTTTATCATCAGTGGGAGCATAAAGCTGACAATCATTTAGGGGTTTACCCCTTTGCAGAAGGATAATGCTACAACATTGCATTGTTTGCAATGAATATGTGTTTTTCTTTATGATATGTGTTTACGGTCTTAACGTTTCCACTGCTTCTTTCGGATTGCCGAAGTTTTGATAAACTGTGATGAGCTCCACTCGTTTTGCTCCCAATTCTGCAATTTCACAAAATAGGCCAATTTCTATACAAAATGTGACAATTTTACTAACCAATTTTGCCGTGTTGCACTGGATAGCAGAAATTGACTAGCCAAGTTCATTTATCAGATTTCTCATTGTGTTTTTTAAATGTAAGCACGTTTGAGAGAATTATATTGAACCTGAAGCAGAGAAACAGACCACTCAGTCCTATTACATAGATTACATAGAACATACAGTGCAGAAGGAGGCCATTCGGCCCATCGAGTCTGCACCGACCCACATTAATCCCTCACTTCCACCCTATCCCCGCAACCCAATAACCCCTCCCAACCCTTATGGACACTACGGGCAATTTTTAGCATGGCCAATCCACCTAACCTGCACGTCTTTGGACTGTGGGAGGAAACCGGAGCACCCGGAGGAAACCCACGCAGACACGGGGAGAACGTGCAGACTCCGCACAGACAGTGACCCAGCGGGGAATCGAACCTGGGACCCTGGCGCTGTGAAGCCACAGTGCTATCCACTTGTGCTACCGTGCTACTATTGCTTGGTGACTGTGTTTATGCGCCACACGAGCCTCCATCTCGCTTTACCGACATATCCTTCTATTCCTGTCTCCCACAATGCACTGCAAACATTAAAAAAAATCCCATCCTTAAATGTTATGAAGCCAATGCGCAGAGTGGACAGGGCAAACCCTTAATCCATCTCATTGCTGGCTCCAAAACCAATTCAAATTCAAATCAAAGCCAATTCATGATCTCCACAAGAGAGACATACAAGATCCAAGCTGACAAGGAAAGGCCTTGCACTTCAGCTTGGGCAGGATCTGACACTTGATCTGAGCCAGAAGGCAGGGAAGCAATTCCCACATTATTTAACTAGCTTTCTCTTAAGAAACATTTCTGACTTTTGTCTCTGCTACTCCCTTGTGGGGGTGAGTTCCACATTCTCACCAAAAGAAGCTTCTTCTGAATGTCTCATTTGTTTTATTGGCGGCCATTCATATTCCTGACACCCTGGACCTCATTCGCAGGGGGAAACAACCATTCTCTACATCTACCTCATCAAACATTTTTGTAATCTTAAACACCTCAATTCAGTCACTCATCACAGACCCTGCAGAGACGCAGACACCCAGAGACATCCTGAATGGTTAGAATTACTCAATTCTTCTGTTACTTGGATTTATCTTATGCTTCTCACAAACTCAGTTGACCCAAATGTTCGTTGCTGCCGATGAGCTATTACAGTGAAATCAAATGTGCATTTATGTGGAATTAAAGACGGGCCTGACATTGGAAATCAAGTTGCGGTGGAACGACTGTGATGTAGCTGGTCTGCAGTCAGCATGACACACATGGAGCATCATTATCCTTACAAGTTGCTCTTTTATCTTCATGGGACATTTCTGGCTGGACCAGCATTTACCACCCATCCCTAATTGCCCCTTGAGGAGGAAGATAAGAGTCAACCACATTGCTGTGGGTCTGGAGTCACATGTAGGCCAGACCAGATAAGGGCGGTAGCTTTCCTTCCCTGAAGGACATTAGTGAACCAGATGGGTTTTAATGAGAATCAACAATGGTTTCATGGTCATCACTCGACTTTTAATTCCAAATTTTTATTGAATTCAAATTTCACCATCTGCAGTGGCGGGATTCGAACCTGGGTCCCCAGAGCATTCCCCTGGGTCCTCCGGATTACTAGCCCAGTGACAATACCACTACACCACCGCCTCCCCTTCTTGACCACTGTCCAATGGCTCATGTGCTGCTACACTCCCGCATTCGACACCTCAATGGAAAATCTGCCAGGTTATTTTAGATTGGATTCAAGGAAAGCCCCATATTCCATTGGATCTTCCTTCCCACTGGTTAAAGGATAAGGTCAACGGGGTTGGCCGGGGGGGGGGGGGGGGAGGGGGGGGGCGCAGTGGAAATAGCTGGGTGAGAACAGTATCAGTGACAACATTGTGTCACTGCACAATGGCACCATCAAGTGCGGCCAATTTTCAATGCTTCATGATAAAGCCCTGACACAGCAACATGATGTCACATCTTCACAAAGGTGTCATGGCCAGCCCTGTGAATCCACAGATTGTTGAAACTACTTCACAGGAAAACAGGTTGCACATTAATGACCCGATTCCCCCAGGGTCAGTTTCTTGGTCGACCCAAATCAATCCCTCCTCTCCCTTTATAAATAATGTCCATTTACCCTATTCTGCCCTCCCCATAATCATTGCATAATCTGAGCCTTACTGGATGCAGGTAACCCTGGCTCTCGCCCGTCTCAATTCAACTTCTGCTGATAGATCGCTTCTCCATGCCTTTGTTACCTCCAGACCTGACTATTCCAATGCAATTCTGGCTACTCTCCCATCTCCCCCTTCCATAAATTGGAGTTAAACTGCCCCTTGTCTTTCCATCAAGGTCAGGTCGCCCATCGCCTCTGGGCCCATCAACAAACACTGGCTCCCTGTCTGGGCAATGCTCGGTTCCAAAACCCTCCATGGCCTCTTCCTTCCTGCCTCTGTAATCACTTCCAGCCACAACACCCCCCGAGATCTCCGTACTCCTTCAATTCCGACCTTTTAAACGTCCCGAATTTTAATCACTCCACCATTGGCAGCTGTGCCTTCAGCTACCAGGGCCCTCAAGCCTGTAATTCCCTTCCCAAGACTCTCTCCCTCTCCATTTTTTCACCTTTGTATGTCTCCTTCCCCCTTTAAGACACTTCTAAATACATAGCTGCTCGACTAACGATGTGCTCACCTGCACTAATTTCTTTCAATCTGGCTAGGGTCACTTTTTTTATAGCGCCCTTGTGCTATGTCTCTGAAAATTTTAGGATGCTAAAATTGCTATGTGAATACAAGTTGTTGTTGTACTTCATTTACAAAGTACCTGTGGTACATTTCAGAGACAATTCAGCTCAACCAGCCCATGACAGTATTTGTACAGCTGCCTTTAAGGTGTGCGACCTGCAGCCGACATTTTCATCCCCAGGTGGGCTGAGCAGAATTGGGGGATTTCCCAACTCAGCTAGCCCCTTTGTTTAAAATGTCCGCCAGTGGCTCAGATTTCTGACCAGGGCTGGGGAGCTGGGTAAACTAGCTGTGGGTACAGAGGTGCATTATGTTGAAATGCATTTTAACATTAATGAAAATAAAACCTCCAACCCTAGCTCCTCAATCACTCTCCCATCCCCACCACACTTCCTATGTCCCAGCCGTGCCAACGTATCCCAATCCTCTGCCCCACCATCCATGTTCCCTCATCCCCTCATGTCAACCTAGTGTCATCTCATGCCAACCCATGACCCCCACACAGCACCCATTACCATTACCTCTTCTATGCCAATCCATAGAACCATAGAATTCCTATAGTGCAGAAGGAGGCCATTCAGCCCATCGAATCTACATTGACCCTCGGAAAGAGCACCCCACCTAGGCCTACTCCCCCACCCTATCTCCATAACCCCATAACCCCAAATAACCAACACATCTTTGGACACTAAGGGGCAAATTAGCATAGCCAATCACCCTAACCTGCACATCTTTGGACTGGGGGAGCACCTGGAGGAAGCCCACGCATAAACGGGGAGAAAGTGGAAACTCCACACAGATGGTTACCCAAGGTTGGAATCAAACCCGGTTCCCTGGTGCCGTGAGTCAGCAGTACTAACCAAAGTGCCATCTTGCCGACCTGGTGTATGGTACCAGCATCTCGTATTCTTGGATGCTTCTTGCACAGCTTTGACACTTCAAGGACAGTTTGACAGCTTTGACACTTCAAGGACAGTTTGACAGCTTTGACACTTCAAGGACAGTTTGACAGCTTTGACACTTCAAGGACAGTTTGACAGCTTTGGCACTTCTTGGGCTGCTGGGCAATTCCTTGAAAGGTTAACAGTTCCTTAACTGCTGGGCAGTTCCTTATCAGCTGGACAGTTCCTTGACAGGTTGACTTTTCCTTAACAACTGACAGTTCCATGACAGATAGATAGTTACTTGACAGCTGAACAGTTCCTTGCCAGGTGGACAGTTTCTTGAGTTGTTCAAAGTAAGCGCATAATCACATATAATTCTAACATTCCCAAAGTTCCCAACAAAGGAGATTGTCATCGACTTCAGGAAGCGTAGAGGAGAACATGCCCCTGTATACATCAATGGGAACAAAGTAGAAAGGGTCGAGAGCTTCAAGTTTTTAGGTGTCCAGATTACCAACAGCCTGTCCTGGTCCCCCCATGCCGACACGATAGTTAAGAAAGCCCACCAACAACTCTACTTTCTCAGAAGACTAAGGAAATTTGGCATGTCAGCTACGACTCTCACCAACTTCTACAGATGCACCATAGAAAGCGTTCTTTCTGGTTGTATTACAGCTTGGTATGGAGCCTGCTCTGCCCAAGACCGCAGGAAACTACACAAGGTCGTGAATGTAGCCCAGTCCATCACGCAAACCAGCCTCCCATCCATTGACTCTATCTATAATTCCCGCTGCCTCAGAAAGGCAGCCAGCATAATTAAGGACCCCACGCACCCCGGACATACTCTCTTCCACCTCCTTCCATCAGGAAAAAGATACCAAAGTCTGAGGTCACGTACCAACCGACTCAAGAACAGCTTCTTCCCTACCGCCATCAGACTTGTGAATGGACCTACCTGGTATTAAGTTGATCTTTTCTCTACACCTTGCTGTAACTGTAACATTATATTCTGCAGTCTCTCCTTCCTTCCCTATGTACGGTATGCATTGTTTGTACAGCATGCAAGAAACAACACTTTTCACTGGATACTAATACATGTGACAATAATAAATCAAATCAAATGAAATCAAAAAGTGTGCCTTAACTTTCCCAAAAGTGTCCCAGTACCCTCCAAAGGGATAACCCGAGTGTCCGAAAAATCCACCAAGTTTAGGACTCCTCATGTCTGGTCAACTCTGCACACTTCCATTCACACAGTAAGGGCTCAAAGGTCAGAATTCAGTGGAGACAGCTGGTGATTTAAATGGCCAGCTATCTATGCGAGTTGCATATGTGTGAACCTTGGCCCAACTTCAGTCCCACCCACGCAAAAATCGGAAATGCCGGGTTTAGGAACAGGCCGTAGAAGATTCAGACATTTCTGGGAATTCTGCCATGATGCCTCTCCGTCGTGGCAACCCTGGGCCTTAATGTCAACTTCTGCTCACCATCATCTGTCAGGTTCGATTCCCGGCTGGGGTCACTGTCTGTGCCAAATCTACATGTTCTCCCCGTGTCTGCGTGGGTTTCCTCCGGGAGCTCCGGCTTCCTCACACAAGTCCCGAAAAATGTGCTGTTAGGTGAATTGGACATTCTGAATTCTCCCTCAGTGTACCCCAACAGGCGTCGGAATGTGGCGACTGGGGGATTTTAACAGTAACTTCATTGCAGTGTTAATGTCAGCCTACTTGTGACAATAAAGATTATTATCTAGTCATTTTTCTTGGAGAAACCTGGCTGACATTCTTTCCTCTTTCGTTCAGAGTCATTTCCACCAGGTGTATGAGGAACCAGGAAGCTCAGAAGAAAACAATTTGCTCCATTATACTTTTTGAGAGAGTGACAGAATTGGTCCCATTCCTCCAGAGCTTCTCCATAGCCCTGCAAATTATTCCTTTAAAGTATTTATCCAATTCCATTTGAAAGTTTCTATTTAATCTAGATCATAACTTGTGTAATTTCTTTCCTCATCGTCCCTGGTTGATTGCCCAATGATGTTAAATCCATGTTCTCTGTTACCACTGATTCTTCTGCCAATGGAATTATTTCATGCTCATTTATTCTTATCAAGGCATTTCTTAATCTAGCTCACTTGTATTAAATATCCTCTGAACTGTCTCTGGTGTCAATCGAATAATCCCTGTTTCTGTGAATTCTCCACATCACTGAAGTTCATCATCCCTGATACTGTGAAGGGCAGCACGGTGGAGCAGTGGTTAGCACTGCTGCCTCAAGGCGCCGAGGTCCCAGGTTCGATCCCGGCTCTGGGTCACTGTCCTTGTGGAGTTTTCACATTCTCCCCGTGTCTGCGTGGGTCTCGACCCAACAACCCAAAGATGTGCAGGGTAGGTGGACTGGCCACGCTAAATTGCCCCTTAATTGGAAAAAATGAATTGGGGACACTAAATTAAAAAAAAAATAAAATCCCTGATACTGTTCTGTTAAATCTCCTCCAAAACCTCTCCAAGGTTTCGACCAGTGTTTCATAGAATCCCTACAGTGCAGAAGGAGGTCATTCAGACTGTGAGGTCTGCACAGACCCTACCCAGGGGACATCCTATCCCATAACCCCACCTAATCGGCACACCCCTGGACACTAAGAGGCAATTGATCATGACCAATCCACCTAACCTGCACATCTCTGGACTGTGGGAGTAAACCGGAGCACCCGGAGGAAACTCACGCAGACACGATGAGAAAGTGCAAACTCCGCACAGACAGTCACCCGAGGCTGTAATTCAACCCGGGTCCCTGGAGCTGTGAGGCAGCAGTGCTAACCACTGTGTCACCGTGTCGCTTCCGCAACCCTACATGGAAGCTTGTTCAGGGTGTGATTCACTCTTTATGTATCTCCTGATACTAATCTCTGCCTTCTCCCACTTACCAAATCCAGCTTGTTTCCTTGCCCTGGGCGAACTCGAAATGATGGTCAGGATTAACACTCTCTATTTCACTGAGTATTTTATATTCCTATGAGTCACATATAGTTTGTGTTGGCCTACTGGCTCCCACCAGGTCATATCAGGGCTTGGTGGACACAATTAGGTGCACAGAATTGCATTAACAAGGCTTGTATTCCTGTGTGTCGAGAGGATTGAGGGCTGATTAGGGGACTCAGTTTAAGAAATGAGAGGTCTCCCTTTTGAGACAGGAGATGAGGAGAATTGGTAGTCTGTGGAATTCTGTTCCCCAGTGAGTAGTGGAGGCTGCGGCATTGAATTTATTCACGGTTGAGCTCGATGGATGTTTGTGAGACGAGGGAGTCAAGGGTTCTGGGAGGCAGTCGGAAAAGTGGAGTTGGAACCATCTTACTCAAATGGTGGAGCAGGCTCGAAGGGCTGAGCAGCCACTCCTGCCCCTCCGTCCTCTGTTCCTCTGGTCTGATTGAGGTATTTAAAGATTAAAAGGATTGACAGGGGAGTCACTAGTCGTTTTGCAGTATAAATCAAAAACAAGGTGACAACATGTTAAAACACTTGGCAAATGCAATATAATGCGGGTAAATGTGAGGTTATCCACTTTGGTGGCAAAAACAGGAACGCAGATTATTCTCTGAATGGTGGCAGTTTAGGAGAAGGTGAAGTGAAACGAGACCTGGGTGTCATGGTGGTACAGCAGGCGGTGAGGAAGTTAATGGCACGCTGGCCTTCATAGCGAGAGGATTTGAGTATAGGAGTAGGGATGTCTTGCTGCAGTTAGACAGGGCCTTGGTGAGGCCACACCTTTTGTACTGTGTGCAGTTTTGGTCTCCGAGTTTGAGGAAGGACATTCTTGCTATTGAGGGTCTCCAGCGAAGGTTCCCCAGACTAATTCCCGGGACGGCAGGACTGACATATGACGAAAGACCGGATCGACCGGGCTTGTACTCACTGGAGTTCAGAAGAATGAGAGGGGATCTCATAGAAACATATAAAATCCTGATGGGACGAGAGAGGCTAGATACGGGAAGAATGTTCCCGATATTGGGGACATCCAGAACTAGGGATCACAGCCTAAGAATAAGGGGTAAGCCATTCAGGACTGAGATGAGGAAGAACTTCTTATCTCAGAGAGTTGTGAAGTTGTGGAATTCTCTCCCACAGAAAGCTGTTGGAGCCGGTATGTTGGATATATTCAAGAGGGAGCTGGACGTGGCCCTTTGCCCTGCTAAAGGGATCAAAGGTATGGAGAGAAAGCGGGAGTGGGATACTGAATTTGCATAATCAGCCATGATCATATTAAATGGTGGTGCAGGCTTGAAGGGCCGAATGGCCACTCCTGCACCCATTTCCTATGTTTCTAAAGCCAGGCCACTGAGTGGGAAATGAAGAAATATTTTTTCACACAGAGGACAGCGGCAATCAGGAAGTCTCTCCCACAAGAGACTGGATTCTGAGACATTTGAAGTTGTCAAGAGATTTTATTTTTGTCAGGTCAGAGTGTCAAAGAACAAAGACAAATAAATTATTGTCGAATAATGGGGTATTCTCGAAGGACTAAATGGGTTTGTCCTGTTCTGAATATTTTGCGATATCCAAAGTGCTGCATCAGCTTCTCCTGACTTCTGTGGAGCAATGGGGCTAACTCACTCAGTCAATAATGGCAGTGTTTCCAGCTTACTGTGGGAGAATTGCAATTCTGCAGTTAGTTGCACTCTTTAAATCTATAAACGCCTCCAATCAACCAAAAGTGCTTTTGTTGTTGGGAGGGGAATTGACCAGTCAGCTGACAAGAGTTACTTCGGAGCTTGTAAAAATCATCTGGTTCCAGGGCGATCTTCAAACTGTTGTCACACCCGAGAGTGGTTCATTCTGCACAAGTTGTGTGTGAATTCACAAGGATCATCAACAAAACACGCTAATAAGCAGACTCATTGGGCAGAATCCTCCTAAATTTTGAGTACCCAATTCTTTTTTTTTCCAATTGAGGGACAGTTTAGCGTGGCCAATCCACCCACCCTGCACATAGAATCATAGAATCATAGAATTTATAGTGCAGAAGGAGGCCATTCGGCCCATCGAGTCTGCACTGGCTCTTGGAAAGAGCACCCTACCCAAGGTCCACACCTCCACCCTATCCCCATAACCCAGTAACCCCACCCAACACTAAGGGCAATTTTGGACACTATGGGCAATTTATCATGGCCAATCCACCTAACCTGCACATCTTTGGACTGTGGGAGGAAACCGGAGCACCCGGAGGAAACCCACGCACACACGGGGAGGATGTGCAGACTCCGCACAGACAGTGACCCAAGCCGGAATCGAACCTGGGACACTGGAGCTGTGATGCAATTGTGCTATCCACAATGCTACCGTGCTGCCCAAAGGGGGGGCGGGGTGGGGGTGGGGGGTGAGACCCACCCAGGCACAGGGAGAATGTGCAAACTCCACATGGACAGTGATCCAGGGCCGGGATCGATACGTGGGTCCTCGGCCCCGTGAGGCAGCAGTGCTAACCGCTGCGCCGACATGCCGCCTGTTTCGGGTAGGGAAAATGATGAGAATCCTGTCGGATGTTCCGACATGTTCCAATTGCAATCCATGCACACTTAGTCATTTTCTTGGAGCTTGGGGAGATTCCCATCACCCACTCCCCCGGTAGCCCGACAATTGTTTAGGTTTTTTGAGAGTTTTTCTAGCCTCTCGCTAACCCCCACCCCACCCACCCCAGCAGTCACGGCGCCCAATCTGCACCAATATTTGCACCAATTCATGCCCGCGTGACTTCCGCCTGCGGTGTTGGTATCAGCGTCGGACACAAACCACGATTATGTGCCCAATCACGATTCCCACTGCCAGCGGCCGTCTTTCTCTTTGGACTGGAAACACGATGCTAAACATTTTCCTGAGCGCACTGCAGTAACTCTTGCCCTTCTCTGCCCTGTTCACCCAGCTCACATTTGTATGCTTCAAGTCCCCCATTATAACTACTCTATAATACTCGCATCTCTCCCTAATTTCCTTGCAGCCTGATAGAAAAAAGCCCTAATCCTGTGTACTTCCCTGTCTCCATATCCTTCTTTGTCCTTTCATATTTCCAGATGACCTATTCCTAATCAATAATGTGGAATTTCCCTCCAGCTGTCCGTACGCTTCACTGTCAGAGCTTCTCTCTGCACCTCGCCATCATGTTAAATACTTCTGAATATTTTGTCTGTTCCAATGAGATACGCCCATTTCTATCCATCAAGTCTATCTTTATTTGAGGATAAATACCAACATAAGACAGGTGCAGCTGAATGGACGGTTTGCAGAAGCAAAGGACTGCAGGTGCTGGAAACCTGAATTAAAAACAGAAAGTTCTGGAAATGCTCAGCACGTCTGGCAGAACCTGAGGAGACAGCAAAAGAATTCTGAGCAGAATTCTCCCATGGCCCCGGCGATGGGTTCAATGGAGGGTGAAGGGGAGAATTCAACATGAAGCAACTATATATTTCCCAGGGCACATTCCACTGCTGCCCACCATGGCGGATCGAGAACTTACTGCTGCCCATCATAGTGGATCGAGAACCCGTTGCTGCCCACCATGGCGGATCGGGAACACACTGGTGCCCACCATGGCGGATTGGGAACACATTGCTGCCCACCATGGCGGACCGAGAACCTACTGCTGCCCATCATAGTGGATCGAGAACTCATTGCTGCCCACCATGGCGGGTTGGGAACACACTGGTGCCCAACATGGCGGATCGGGAACACACTGGTGCCCACCATGGCGGGTTGGGAACACATTGCTGCCCACCATGGCGGACCGGGACACACTGGTGCCCACCGTGGCGGATCTGGAACACACTGGTGCCCACCATGGCGGATCGGGAATCACTGGTGCCCACCATGGCGGATTGGGAACACACTGGTGCCCACCATGGCGGATCAGGAACACAGTGGTGCCCATCATGGCGGATCTGGAACACACTGGTGCCCACCAAGGCGGATCGGGAACGACTGGTGCCCACCATGGCGGATCAGGAACACACTGGTGCCCACCATAGCGGATCAGGAACACACTGGTGCCCATCATGGCGGATCGGGAACACACTGGTGCCCAGCATGGCGGATCAGGAACCACTGGTGCCCACCATGGTGGAACAGGAACACACTGGTGCCCACCATAGCGGATCAGGAACACACTGGTGCCCACCATGGAGGACCGGGAACACACTGGTGCCCGCCCTGGCGCATTGGGAACACACTGGTGCCCACCACGGCGGATCGGGAACTCACTGGTGCCCACCATGGCAGATCTGGAACACACTGGTGCCCAGCAAAGCGGATCGGGAACACACTGGTGCCCACTACGGCGGATCGGAAACACACTGGTGCCCACCATGGCAGATCTGGAACACACTGGTGCCCACCATGGCGGATCGCGAACCACTGGTGCCCACCATGGCGGATCAGGAACACACTGGTGCCCACCATGGAGGATCGGGAACACACTGGTGCCCGCCCTGGCGGATCGGGAACACACTGGTGCCAACCACGGCGGATCGGAAACTCACTGGTGCCCACCATGGCAGATCTGGAACACACTGGTGCCCACCATAGCGGATCGGGAACACACTGGTGCCCACCACGGCGGATCGGAAACACACTGGTGCCCACCATGGCAGATCTGGAACACACCAGTGCCCACCATGGCGGATCGGGAACACACTGGTGCCCACCACGGCGGATCGAGAAACTACTGCTGCCCATCATAGTGGATCGAGAACCCGTTGCTGCCCACCATGTCGGATCGGGAACACACTGGTGCACACCATGGCGGATCAGGAACACACTGGTGCCCACCATGGCGGATCAGGAACACACTGGTGCCCACCATGGCAGATCTGGAACACACTGGTCCCCACCAAGGCGGATTGGGAACACACTGGTGCCCTCCCTGGCGGATTGGGAATGCATTGGTGCCCACCATGGCGGATTGGGAACTCATTGGTGCCCACCATGGCGGATCGGGAACACACTGGTGCCCACCGTGGCAGATTTGGAACATATTGGTGCCCACCATGGCGGATCGGGATCACACTGGTGCCCACTATGGCAGATTTGGAACACACTGGTGCCCACCATGGCGGATCTGGAACACACTGGTGCCCACCATGGCGGATCGGGAACCACTGGTGCCCACCATGGTGGATCAGAAACACACTGGTGCCCACCACAGCGGATCAGGAACACACTGGTGCCCATCATGGCGGATCGGGAACACACTGGTGCCCGCCCTGGAGGATCGGGAACACACTGGTGCCCGCCCTGGCGGATTGGGAACACACTGGTGCCCACCACGGCGGATCGGAAACTTACTGGTGCCCACCATGGCAGATCTGGAACACACTGGTGCCCAGCAAAGCGGATCGGGAACACACTGGTGCCCACTACGGCGGATCGGAAACACACTGGTGCCCACCATGGCAGATCTGGAACACACTGGTGCCCACCATGGCGGATCGCGAACCACTGGTGCCCACCATGGCGGATCAGGAACACACTGGTGCCCACCATGGAGGATCGGGAACACAATGGTGCCAACCACGGTGGATCGGAAACTCACTGGTGCCCACCATGGCAGATCTGGAACACACTGGTGCCCACCATAGCGGATCGGGAACACACTGGTGCCCACCACGGCGGATCAGAAACACACTGGTGCCCACCATGGCAGATCTGGAACACACCAGTGCCCACCATGGCGGATCGGGAACACAATGGTGCCCGCCCTGGCGGATCGAGAACCCGTTGCTGCCCACCATGTCGGATCGGGAACACACTGGTGCACACCATGGCGGATCAGGAACACACTGGTGCCCACCATGGCGGATCAGGAACACACTGGTGCCCACCATGGCAGATCAGGAACACACTGGTGCCCACCATGGCAGATCTGGAACACACTGGTTCCCACCAAGGCGGATTGGGAACACACTGGTGCCCTCCCTGGCGGATTGGGAACGCATTGGTGCCCACCATGGCGGATTGGGAACTCATTGGTGCCCACCATGGCGGATCGGGAACACACTGGTGCCCACCATGGCAGATTTGGAACATATTGGTGCCCACCATGGCGGATCGGGATCACACTGGTGCCCACTATGGCAGATTTGGAACATATTGGTGCGCATCATGGCGGATCAGGAACACACTTGTGCCCACCATGGCGGATCGGGAACACACTGGTGCCCGCCATGGCGGATCGGGAACACACTGGTGCCCACCATGGCATTCTGGAAAACACTGGTGCCCACCATGGCAGATCTGGAACACACTGATGCCCACCACGGCGGATCGGGAACACACTGGTGCCCACCATGGCAGAACGGGAACACACTGGTGCCCATTATGGCAGATTGGGAACATATTGGTGCCCATCATGGCGGATCAGGAACAGACTGGTGTCAACTATGGCAGATTGGGAATATATTGGTGCCCACCATGGCAGACCAGGAACACACTGGTGCCCACCATGGTGGATCGGGAACACACTGGTGCCCACCATGGCGGATAGGGAACACATTGGTGCCCACCACGGCGGGTCGGGAACACATTGGTGCCCACCATGGCGCATTGGGAACACACTGGTGCCCACCATGGCGGATCGGAGCACACTGGTGCCCACCATGGTAGATCGGGAACACACTGGTGCCCACCATGGCGGATCGGGAACACATTGGTGCCCACCATGGCAGATTGGGAACATATTGGTGCCCACCATGGCGGATCGGGAACATACTGATGCCCAACATGGCGGATCGGGAACACACTGATGCCCACCATGGCGGATAGGGAACACATTGGTGCCCACCATGGCGGATTGGGAACACACTGGTGCCCACCATGGCGGATCGGGAACACATTGGTGCCCACCATGGCAGATTGGGAACATATTGGTGCCCACCATGGCGGATCGGGAACATACTGATGCCCAACATGGCGGATCGGGAACACACTGATGCCCACCACGGCGGGTCGGGAACACATTGGTGCCCACCATGGCGGATTGGGAACACACTGGTGCCCACCATGGCGGATCGGAGCACACTGGTGCCCACCATGGTAGATCGGGAACACACTGGTGCCCACCATGGCGGATCGGGAACACATTGGTGCCCACCATGGCGGATCGGGAACACACTGGTGCCCACCATGACGGAGCAGGAACACACTGGTTCCCACCATGGCGGATAAGGAACGCACTGGTACCCACCATGGCGGATCATAAACACACTGGTGCCCACCATGGCGGATCGGGAACACACAGGTGCACACCATGGCGGATCGGGACCACACTGGTGCCCACCATGGCGGATCAGGAACACATTGGTGCCCACCATGGCGGATCAGGAACACATTGGTGCCCACCATGTCGGATCAGGAACACATTGGTGCGCACCATGGCAGATCAGGAACACACTGGTGCCCACCATGGGGGATCGGGAACACACGGTGCCTTCCACGGCGCATTAGGAACGCACTGGTGCCCAACATGGCAGATCAGAAACATACTGGTGCCCACCATGGCGGATCAGGAACACACTGGTGCCCACCATGGCGGATCAGGAACACATTGGTGCCCACCATGGCGGATCAGGAACACACTGGTGCCCACCATGGCGGATCAGGAACACATTGGTGCCCACAATGGCAGATTGGGAACACATTGCTGCCCACCATGGTGGATCGGGAACACACTGGTGCCCACCATAGCGGATCAGGAACACACTGTAGCCCACCATGGTGGATCAGTAACACTCTGGTGCCCACCATGGCGGATCGGGAATGCACTGGTGCCCACCATGGCGGATCGGGAACACACTGGTGCCCACCATGGTGGATCGGGACCACACTGGTGCCCACCATGGACGATCAGGAACACACTGGTGCCCACCATGGAGGATCGGGAACACAATGGTGCCCGCCCTGGCGGATCGGGAACACACTGGTGCCAACCACGGTGGATCGGAAACTCACTGGTGCCCACCATGGCAGATCTGGAACACACTGGTGCCCACCATAGCGGATCGGGAACACACTGGTGCCCACCACGGCGGATCAGAAACACACTGGTGCCCACCATGGCAGATCTGGAA
The DNA here is from genome assembly GCF_047496885.1 of Scyliorhinus torazame. NCBI lineage: Eukaryota > Metazoa > Chordata > Chondrichthyes > Carcharhiniformes > Scyliorhinidae > Scyliorhinus > Scyliorhinus torazame. Next base: position 316,892,864 of record NC_092713.1, on the reverse strand, counting down.
CACACCAGTGCCCACCATGGCGGATCGGGAACACACTGGTGCCCACCATGGCGGAACGAGAAACTACTGCTGCCCATCATAGTGGATCGAGAACCCGTTGCTGCCCACCATGTCGGATCGGGAACACACTGGTGCACACCATGGCGGATCAGGAACACACTGGTGCCCACCATGGCGGATCAGGAACACACTGGTGCCCACCATGGCGGATCAGGAACACACTGGTGCCCACCATGGCAGATCTGGAACACACTGGTTCCCACCAAGGCTGATTGGGGACACACTGGTGCCCTCCCTGGCGGATTGGGAACGCATTGGTGCCCACCATGGCGGATTGGGAACTCATTGGTGCCCACCATGGCGGATCGGGAACACACTGGTGCCCACCATGGCAGATTTGGAACATATTGGTGCCCACCATGGCGGATCGGGATCACACTGGTGCCCACTATGGCAGATTTGGAACATATTGGTGCACATCATGGCGGATCAGGAACACACTTGTGCCCACCATGGCGGATCGGGAACACACTGGTGCCCGCCATGGCGGATCGGGAACACACTGGTGCCCACCATGGCATTCTGGAACACACTGGTGCCCACCATGGCAGATCTGGAACACACTGATGCCCACCACGGCGGATCGGGAACACACTGGTGCCCACCATGGCAGAACGGGAACACACTGGTGCCCATTATGGCAGATTGGGAACATATTGGTGCCCATCATGGCGGATCAGGAACAGACTGGTGTCAACTATGGCAGATTGGGAATATATTGGTGCCCATCATGGCAGACCAGGAACACACTGGTGCCCACCATGGTGGATCGGTAACACACTGGTGCCCACCATGGCAGATTGGGAACATATTGGTGCCCACCATGGCGGATCGGGAACATACTGATGCCCAACATGGCGGATCGGGAACACACTGGTGCCCACCATGGCGGATAGGGAACACATTGGTGCCCACCACGGCGGGTCGGGAACACATTGGTGCCCACCATGGCGGATTGGGAACACACTGGTGCCCACCATGGCGGATCGGAGCACACTGGTGCCCACCATGGTAGATCGGGAACACACTGGTGCCCACCATGGCGGATCGGGAACACATTGGTGCCCACCATGGCGGATCGGGAACACACTGGTGCCCACCATGACGGAGCAGGAACACACTGGTTCCCACCATGGCGGATAAGGAACGCACTGGTACCCACCATGGCGGATCATAAACACACTGGTGCCCACCATGGCGGATCGGGAACACACAGGTGCACACCATGGCGGATCGGGACCACACTGGTGCCCACCATGGCGGATCAGGAACACATTGGTGCCCACCATGGCGGATCAGGAACACATTGGTGCCCACCATGTCGGATCAGGAACACATTGGTGCGCACCATGGCAGATCAGGAACACACTGGTGCCCACCATGGGGGATCGGGAACACACGGTGCCTTCCACGGCGCATTAGGAACGCACTGGTGCCCAACATGGCAGATCAGAAACATACTGGTGCCCACCATGGCGGATCAGGAACACACTGGTGCCCACCATGGCGGATCAGGAACACATTGGTGCCCACCATGGCGGATCAGGAACACACTGGTGCCCACCATGGCGGATCAGGAACACATTGGTGCCCACAATGGCAGATTGGGAACACATTGCTGCCCACCATGGTGGATCGGGAACACACTGGTGCCCACCATAGCGGATCAGGAACACACTGTAGCCCACCATGGTGGATCAGTAACACTCTGGTGCCCACCATGGCGGATCGGGAATGCACTGGTGCCCACCATGGCGGATCGGGAACACACTGGTGCCCACCATGGTGGATCGGGACCACACTGGTGCCCACCATGGACGATCAGGATCACACTGGTGCCCACCATGGTAGATCGGGAACACACTGGTGCCCACCATGACGGAACGGGAACACATTGGTGCAAACCATGGCGGATCGGAAACACCCTGGTGCCCACCATGGCGGATCAGGAACACATTGGTTCCTACCATGGCGGATCGGAAAGACACTGGTGCCCACCATGGCGGGTCGGGAACACACTGGTGCCCATCATGGCGGATCAGGAACACACTGGTGCCCACCATGGCGGATCAGGAACGCACTGGTGCCCACCATGGCGGATCACGAACACACTGCTGCCCACCATGGCGGATCAGGAACACACTGGTGCCCACCATGGTGGATCAGGAACACACTGGTTCCCACCATGGCAGATCAGGAACATACTGGTGCCTACCATGGCGGATCGGGAACACACTGGTGCCCAACAGAGTGGATCAGAAACACACTGGTGCCCACCATGGCGGATCAGGAACACACTGGTGCCCACCATGGTGGATCAGGAACACACTGGTGCCCACCATGGCGGATAAGGAACACACTGGTGCCCACCATGGCGGATCAGGAACACACTGGTTCCCACCATGGCGGATCAGAAACACACTGGTGCCTACCATGGCGGATCGGGAACACATTGGTGCCCACCATGGCGGATCAGGAACACACTGGTTCCCACCATGGTGGATCAGGAACACACTGGTGCCCACCATGGCGGATCAGGAACACACTGGTGCCCACCATGGCGGATCAGAAACACACTGGTGCCCACCATGGCGGATCAGGAACACACTGGTGCCCACCATGGCGGATCAGGAACACACTGGTGCTCACCATGGCGGATCAGAAACACACTGGTTCCCACCATGGCGGATCAGGAACACACTGGTGCCCACCATGGCGGATAAGGAACACACTGGTGCCCACCATGGCGGATCAGGAACACACTGGTTCCCACCATGGCGGATCAGGAACACATTGGTGCCCACCATGGCGGATCAGGAACACACTGGTGCCCACCATGGCGGATCAGGAACACATTGGTGCCCACAATGGCAGATTGGGAACACATTGCTGCCCACCATGGTGGATCGGGAACACACTGGTGCCCACCATAGCGGATCAGGAACACACTGTAGCCCACCATGGTGGATCAGTAACACTCTGGTGCCCACCATGGCGGATCGGGAATGCACTGGTGCCCACCATGGCGGATCGGGAACACACTGGTGCCCACCATGGTGGATCGGGACCACACTGGTGCCCACCATGGACGATCAGGATCACACTGGTGCCCACCATGGTAGATCGGGAACACACTGGTGCCCACCATGACGGAACGGGAACACATTGGTGCAAACCATGGCGGATCGGAAACACCCTGGTGCCCACCATGGCGGATCAGGAACACATTGGTGCCTACCATGGCGGATCGGAAAGACACTGGTGCCCACCATGGCGGGTCAGGAACACACTGGTGCCCATCATGGCGGATCAGGAACACACTGGTGCCCACCATGGCGGATCAGGAACGCACTGGTGCCCACCATGGCGGATCACGAACACACTGCTGCCCACCATGGCGGATCAGGAACACACTGGTGCCCACCATGGTGGATCAGGAACACACTGGTTCCCACCATGGCAGATCAGGAACATACTGGTGCCTACCATGGCGGATCGGGAACACACTGGTGCCCAACAGAGTGGATCAGAAACACACTGGTGCCCACCATGGCGGATCAGGAACACACTGGTGCCCACCATGGTGGATCAGGAACACACTGGTGCCCACCATGGCGGATAAGGAACACACTGGTGCCCACCATGGCGGATCAGGAACACACTGGTTCCCACCATGGCGGATCAGAAACACACTGGTGCCCACCATGGCGGATCGGGAACACATTGGTGCCCACCATGGCGGATAAGGAACACACTGGTGCCCACCATGGCGGATCAGGAACACACTGGTTCCCACCATGGCGGATCAGGAACACACTGGTGCCCACCATGGCGGATCAGTAACACACTGGTGCCCACCATGGCGGATAAGGAACACACTGGTGCCCACCATGGCGGATCGAGAACACAGTGGTGCCCACCATGGCGGATCAGGAACGCACTGGTTCCCACCATGGCAGATCAGGAACACACTGGTGCCTACCATGGCGAATCGGGAACACAGTGGTGCCCACCATGGCGGATCAGGAACACACTGGTTCCCAACATTGCAGATCAGGAACACACTGGTGCCTACCATGGCGGATCGGGAACACAGTGGTGCCCAACAGAGTGGTTCGGGACCACACTGGTGCCCACCATGGCGGATCGGGAACACACCTGTGCCCAGCATGGCAGATAGGAACATATTCGTGCCAACCATGGCGGATCGGAAACACCCTGGTGCCCACCATGGCGGATCAGGAACACATTGGTGCCTACCATGGCGGATCGGAAAGACACTGGTGCCCACCATGGCGGGTCAGGAACACACTGGTGCCCATCATGGCGGATCAGGAACACACTGGTGCCCACCCTGGCGGATCGAGTCCACACTGGTTCCCACCATGGTAGATCGGGAACACACTGGTGCCTACCATGGCGGATCAGGAACACACTGATGCCCACCATGGCGGATCAGGAACACACTGGTGCCCACCATGGTGGATCTGGAACACACTGGTGCCTACCATGGCGGATCGGGAACACATTGGTGCCCACCATGGCGGATCAGGAACACACTGGTGCCCAGCATGGTGGATCAGGAACACACTGGTGCCCACCATGGCGGATCAGGAACACACCGGTGCCCACCATGGCGGATCAGGAACACACTGGTGCCCACCATGGTGGATCGGGAACACACTGGTGCCTAACATGGCCGATCGGGAACACATTGGTGCCCACCATGGCGGATCAGGAACACACTGATGCCCACCATGGCGGATCAGGAACACACTGGTGCCCAGCATGGCGGATCAGGAACACACTGGTGCCCACCATGGTGGATCAGGAACACACTGGTTCCCACCATGGCAGATCAGGAACATACTGGTGCCTACCATGGCGGATCGGGAACACACTGGTGCCCAACAGAGTGGATCAGAAACACACTGGTGCCCACCATGGCGGATCAGGAACACACTGGTGCCCACCATGGTGGATCAGGAACACACTGGTGCCCACCCTGGCGGATAAGGAACACACTGGTGCCCACCATGGCGGATCAGGAACACACTGGTTCCCACCATGGCGGATCAGAAACACACTGGTGCCCACCATGGCGGATCGGGAACACATTGGTGCCCACCATGGCGGATCAGGAACACACTGGTTCCCACCATGGTGGATCAGGAACACACTGGTGCCCACCATGGCGGATCAGGAACACACTGGTGCCCACCATGGCGGATCAGAAACACACTGGTGCCCACCATGGCGGATCAGGAACACACTGGTGCCCACCATGGCGGATCAGGAACACACTGGTGCCCACCATGGCGGATCAGAAACACACTGGTTCCCACCATGGCGGATCAGGAACACACTGGTGCCCACCATGGCGGATCAGGAACACACTGGTGCCCACCATGGCGGATCAGGAACACACTGGTTCCCACCATGGCGGATCAGGAACACACTGGTGCCCACCATGGCGGATCAGGAACACACTGGTGCCCACCATGGCGGATAAGGAACACACTGGTGCCCACCATGGCGGATCAGGAACACACTGGTGCCCACCATGGTGGATCGGGAACACACTGGTGCCTACCATGGCCGATCGGGAACACATTGGTGCCCACCATGGCGGATCAGGAACACACTGATGCCCACCATGGCGGATCAGGAACACACTGGTGCCCAGCATGGCGGATCAGGAACTCACTGGTGCCCACCATGGCGGATCAGGAACACACCGGTGCCCACCATGGCGGATCAGAAACACATTGGTGCCCACCATGGTGGATCGGGTACACACTGGTGCCAACCATGGTGGATCAGGAACACAGTGGTGCCCACCGTGGCAGATCAGGAACACACTGGTGCCCACCATGGTGGATCGGGAACACACTGGTGCCCGCCATGGCGGATCGGGACACACTGGTGCCAACCATGGCGGATCCGAAACACACTGGTGCCCACCATGGCGGATCGGGAACACACTGCTGCCCACCATGGCAGATCGGGAACACACTGCTGCCCACCATGACGGATCGGGAACACACGGTGCCCACCATGGCGGATTGGGAACACACTGGTGCCCACCATGGCGGATCAGGAACACACTGGTGCCCACCATGGCGGATTGGGAACACACTGGTGCCCACCATGGCGGATCAGGATCACACTGGTGCCCACCATGGCGGATAAGGAACACACTGGTGCCCACCATGGCGGATCAGGAACACACTGGTTCCCACCATGGCGGATAAGGAACACACTGGTGCCCACCATGGCGGATCAGGAACACACTGGTGCCCACCATGGCGGATAAGGAACACATTGGTGCCCACCATGGCGGATCAGGAACACACTGGTGCCCACCATGGCAGATCAGGAACACACTGGTGCCCACCATGGCGGATAAGGAACACACTGGTGCCCACCATGGCGGATCGAGAACACAGTGGTGCCCACCATGGCGGATCAGGAACGCACTGGTTCCCACCATGGCAGATCAGGAACACACTGGTGCCTACCAGGGCGAATCGGGAACACAGTGGTGCCCACCATGGCGGATCAGGAACACACTGGTTCCCACCATGGCAGATCAGGAACACACTGGTGCCTACCATGGCGGATCGGGAACACAGTGGTGCCCAACAGAGTGGTTCGGGACCACACTGGTGCCCACCATGGCGGATCGGGAACACACCTGTGCCCAGCATGGCAGATAGGAACATATTCGTGCCAACCATGGCGGATCGGAAACACACTGGTGCCCACCATGGCGGATCAGGAACACATTGGTGCCTACCATGGCGGATCGGAAACACACTGGTGCCCACCATGGCGGGTCAGGAACACACTGGTGCCCATCATGGCGGATCAGGAACACACTGGTGCCCACCCTGGCGGATCGAGTCCACACTGGTTCCCACCATGGTAGATCGGGAACACACTGGTGCCTACCATGGTTGATCAGGAACACACTGATGCCCACCATGGCGGCTCAGGAACACACTGGTGCCCACCATGGTGGATCGGGAACACACTGGTGCCTACCATGGCGGATCGGGAACACATTGGTGCCCACCATGGCGGATCAGGAACACACTGATGCCCACCATGGCGGATCAGGAACACACTGGTGCCCAGCATGGCGGATCAGGAACACACTGGTGCCCACCATGGCGGATCAGGAACACACCGGTGCCCACCATGGCGGATCAGGAACACACTGGTGCCCACCATGGTGGATCGGGAACACACTGGTGCCTACCATGGCCGATCGGGAACACATTGGTGCCCACCATGGCGGATCAGGAACACACTGATGCCCACCATGGCGGATCAGGAACACACTGGTGCCCAGCATGGCGGATCAGGAACACACTGGTGCCCACCATGGGGGATCAGGAACACACCGGTGCCCACCATGGCGGATCAGAAACACTTTGGTGCCCACCATGGTGGATCGGGTACACACTGGTGCCCACCATGGTGGATCAGGAACACAGTGGTGCCCACCGTGGCAGATCAGGAACACACTGGTGCCCACCATGGCGGATCGGGAACACACTGGTGCCCGCCATGGCGGATCGGGACACACTGGTGCCAACCATGGCGGATCCGAAACACACTGGTGCCCACCATGGCGGATCGGGAACACACTGCTGCCCACCATGGCAGATCGGGAACACACTGCTGCCCACCATGGCGGATTGGGAACACACTGCTGCCCACCATGACGGATCGGGAACACATGGTGCCCACCATGGCGGATTTGGAACACACTGCTGCCCACCATGACGGATCGGGAACACATGGTGCCCACCATGGCGGATTGGGAACACACTGCTGCCCACCATGACGGATCGGGAACACACGGTGTCCACCATGGCGGATCAGGAACACACTGGTGCCCACCATGGACGATCAGGAACACATTGGTGCCCACATTGGCTGATCAGGAACACATTGGTGCCCACCATGGCGAATCAGGAACACATTGGTGCCCACCATGGCGGATCAGGAACACACGTTTGCCCACCATGGCGGATTGGGTCCACACTGGTGCCCGGTGTGAAACTAATTTGCATCCCGCTATTGGGACGCAGGTGAAGGCCCAACTGGAATCTTTCACCCACATCCGATTCGCCATGATGCCAGCGGGAAAACACACCGGTCCAGAACACTTCCGGAGCAACGTGGCATGAAGATGGTGGGACTTAGCTGCAGACTACCTGGGACTGCCCCTGGAGTTCAGGATGGAGGCCACAATCGACCCTGGACCCTGGAACACCACAGCAGTGTGTGGGGGGAGCATCTATCAGGTGGATTTTCCAGATTCGGTGTCATCGAGGAGGTCTACCTCCAGCCTCAGAGTGTACCCTTCAGATCCATCTTCTTTTTCCTGCGGTCCATCTTCTTTCTTCAACGATGGGTCAGTGATGTTGGGCGCCTTATAAATATCGCACCCGGCTATGATGGCAGGCGCGTGTCATCATGCCCCTCCCACCATGGAATATGGCGCTAAAACCCCTGATGCATAATTAATGAGGTCAGGGCTGGAAGACATGCAGTGCTTCCAAAGAACATCCTCAATGGGAAATACTCCTGTCCCGATCCCAGACCAACCTCGCCACAGGGGAATTCCGTCCATGTTTCAGGTGTGCCCTGTTTCCGTGCTGCTAATCCTGCGTGCCCGGTCAGCGAAATCTCTCGACAATTCTTCATTTCTCATCCACCTATCAGCTATCTACCAACCTATCATCTATCATCAATCCCTTACGTATCTATTTTTCTCTGTATAATCTTTCCTTTGCTTTCTCCTAACTTTCTCTTTGCTCTCTCCCCAATTCTCCCATTCTCCCACGCTTTCCTCTCGCTCTTCTCGCTCTGCCTATCTTTATTTTTCCTTCTCCATCTCTTCCTCCATTTCTATATCTCTCCTTTGCCCCCTCTTCACAGGCTAATCAGAGTTAAATGAACTGGGTGATCTCACGTCGTGAGACAGACGGGGTCTGGCCTGTCCACATCAATGCAATATCATTCCTGGGGAGTGTGCTGAGTTTAATGAGTTTCGACTGCCTCCTTACAGTTAATTCACATAATGCAGCACAAAACGGCTCGGAATATTCCCACTTGCATTCTAATCAGATCGAGAGCGGGATGAATGGATGCAGCTTATTCATCAAAGCCTGCTTCAGAAATTAAAAGGTTTTGCGAATTCGAGGCGGGGGGGGGTGGGGGCTGGGAAATTTTCTGCTTTTGAGTGAGTTTACATAAATTGCTTTTATTACAGAAATGTCCAGCTCAATTGGTAGAGTGCTCATTTGAACCCTAACCACAGAGCGGGAGGAGTTGATCTCTCTCTCTCTCTCTCTCCTCCCTCTCTCTCTCTCTCTCTCTTCTCTCTCTCTCTCTCCACAACAAGCCAGAGAGTGTCCTGCATTAGCAGAAGTGTCATGGATAGAAGTCTACAAGATTATGAGGGCCATGGACAGAGTGGATAATCAGAATCTTTTCCCCAGGGTGGAAGAGTCAATTATTAGGGGGCATAGGTTTAAGGTGCGAGGAGCAAGGTTTAAAGGACATTGGAAAGGGTGCAGAGGAGATTTACCAGAATGTTGCCTGGTATGTAGGGAAGATCTTATGAGGAAATGCTGAGGGACTTGAGGCTGTTTTCGTTAGAGAGGAGAAGGTTAAGAGGTGACTTAATTGAGGCATACAAGCTGATCAGAGGATTGGATAGGGTGGACAGTGAGAGCCTTTTTCCTCGGATGGTGATGTCTAGCACGAGGGGACATACCTTTAAATTGAGGGGAGATAGATATAAGGCAGATGTCAGAGGTAGGTTCTTTACTCAGAGAGTAGTAAGGGCGTGGAATTCCCTGCCTGCAACAGTAGTGGACTCGCCAACACTAAGGACATTCAAATGGTCATTGGATAGACATATGAACGATAAGGGAATAGTGTAGATGGGCTTTAGAGTGGTTTCACAGGTCGGCGCAACATCGAGGGCCGAAGGGCCTGTACTGCGCTGTAATGTTCTATGTTCTATGTTCGATGTACAAGGCACATTTTTTACACAGAGCCTGGAACTCGCTGCCGGGGGAGGTGGTGGAAGCAGGGACGATAGTGACGTTTGAGGGGCGTCTTGACAAATACATGAATAGGATGGGAATTGAGGGATACGGACCCTGGAAGGGTAGGGTTTTTTTTAGTTCAGACGGGAAGTATGGTCGGTGCAGGCTTGGAGGGCCGAAGGGCCTGTTCCTGTGCTGTAATTTCTTTGTTCTTTGTTCCGATGGACTATCAGCTCAAGTCCTATCTGCTGCATCAGGTGGGCATCAAGGACCCTGCAGCACGATTTGAAGGAGAGTTCGAGGATTTTCTTGTGACCTTTGTACACAATCCCATTCGACCAAAAGAGATATGTTGGTTGCTCTCTGTCTGCTAGATCATGATTCACAGATTGGCTGCTGCACTAATCTGCACCAGAATAGTCAAAGCAGCTTGGAAACCACATCGAGGGGGTTTGTGCAGCCACGCATGAAGAAAGCACGAGGAGGGCCTGCAGACCTTTCCGCTGTAGATGTTAAATTTGGATTCAGCTGTTGACGAAGGCTCAAAATGCTGCCTCTCTTGCAGATCAATGTGGTTGCTAGATTCCAGGGCGGCGAGTTATGGCAACCAGGGTGGTGGCTGATTAATGAGATGATAATGTGACCAGAGGTGCTGCTGGTCCCTTCACTCCATGCTGGCTGTGGTTAAAGGAGATGTTTGCGTCTGCTGGCACAAGCTCCTAATTTGGGACCGTGATGATCTTTGTGTTGCTTCTTTCAGGATGGTTGGCGTAGTGTTCACACAGACCTCAAAATCGCTTGAACTCGAACAAAGCTATAAATTTATTAACACTACTAATCTGGATTCGACATGTACTCCTAAAGAATACACAGTTGATTAATAACATCGAAACTACACTCATCTACAGCTAATCTCACTACTGGTTAAAACTATGATCTGCTCTCACTTACACTATCTGTACTTCTGACTCTCACTAGCTAACTCCTTCACTTCTCTCCCACAAGGCTTAGCATTACTGCCTGAGATAGTTGTAACTGTAGTTCCCTCTAGTGGCTACTCTCGACACTTCATTAACGCTTGCAGTACTGACAGTTATGATAATACCACCGGGCCATGAGCTGAGCTCTCGCCCCCCCAAATCCCACCTCCCTTGCTGCTTTCCCACCGCCCAGAAACCAACCGTGACACACCCTGGCGAATTGATAATCATTGGAATTGATGCGGGAAATAACAGTTCCATTTCCAAAGATGCAACTGCCCAGATAACCACATGGGGACTGAAAAAGAAAATTCATAGATTAGCATAGAATTTACAGTGCAGAAGGAGGCCATTCAGCCCATCGAGTCTGCACCGACTCTTGGAAAGAGCACCCTACCCAAGGTCAACACATACACCCTATCCCCATAACCCAGTAACCCCACCCAACACTAAGGGGAATTTTGGACACTAAGGGCAATTTATCATGGCCAATCCACCTAACCCGCACATCTTTGGACTGTGGGAGGAAACCGGAGCACCCGGAGGAAACCCACGCACACACGGGGAGGATGTGCAGACTCCGCACAGACTGTGACCCAAGCCAGAATTGAACATGGGACCCTGGAGCTGTGAAGCAATTGTGCTATCCACAAGGCTACAGTGCTGCCCTAAAATGGCATGCGGGCACTGCTGGCAAGGTCAGCATTTATTGGTTGTCACAAACAGCCCAAGAATAAAAATATTTATTGGAATAATCCATACTATCCAGAGTTTAGAGCCACATTGAAGCATGGAATCACATGCATGCAACACTTTTCTTTGGTGTGACTACAGTACTCCCTTATTTCATCTTGAAATTAGGCAAGGCAAGTATTTATTGCCCAAGTTCCAAATCAAATGTGATTTTTTTTACCCTCCTTCAGTTCCTTTGACTAGAAATCTTTCTCTCTGCACAGATGCTACCAGACCTGCTGAGTCTTTCCTGCATCTTCTGTTATTCTGTTTCAGATTTCCATCATCGGCAATATTTTGCTTTTAGAGGTGGCAAATGGAGTTTAATGCAGAAAAGTGTGAGGTGATTCAGTTTGGAAGGAATAACAGGAAGACTGAGTACTGGGCTAATGGTAAGATTCTTGGCAGTGTGGTTGAGCAGAGAGTTCTCGGTGTCCATGTACATAGATCCCTGAAAGTTGCCACCCAGGTTGAGAGGGTTGTTGAGAAGGCGTACAGTGTGTTAGCTTTTATTGGTGGAGTGATTGAGTTTCGGAGCCATGAGGTCATGTTGCAGCTGTACAAAACTCTGGTGCGGCCGTATTTGGAGTATTGCGTGCAATTCTGGTCGCCACATTATAGGAAGGATGTGGAAGCATTGGAAAGGGTGCAGAGGAGATTTACCAGAATGTTGCCTGGTATGGAGGGAAGATCTTATGAGGAAAGGCTGAGGGACTTGAGGCTATTTTCGTTAGAGAGAAGAAGGTTAAGAGGTGACTTAATTGAGGCATACAAGATGATCAGAGGATTGGATAGGGTGGACAGTGGGAGCCTTTTTCCTCGGATGGTGATGTCTAGCACGAGGGGACATGAAAATGAAATGAAAATCGCTTATTGTCACGAGTAGGCTTCAATGAAGTTACTGTGAAAAGCCCCTAGTCGCCACATTCCGGCGCCTGTTCGGGGAGGCTGGTACGGGAATTGAACCATGCTGCTGGCCTGCCTTGGTCTGCTTTAAAAGCCAACGATTTAGCCCAGTGTGCTAAACCTGCCCCTTTAAATACATACCTTTAAATTGAGGGGAGATAGATATAAGACAGATGTCAGAGGTAGGTTCTTTACTCAGAGAGTAGTAAGGGCATGGAATGCCCTGCCTACAACAGTAGTGGACTTGCCAACACTAAGGACATTCAAATGGTCATTGGATAGACATATGGACTATAAGGGAATAATGTAGATGGGCTTTAGAGTGGTTTCACAGGTCGGCGCAACATCGAGGGCCGAAGGGCCTGTACTGCACTGTAATGCTCTATGTTCTATGTTCGATGTTCTATCTATTCCTAATTATCCTCATGGCATTAAGAGTCAAATGCATATGGTGTGGGACTAGAGTTCACTGGGTGAAAGTTCCTTTCCTTTCCCCTGGGACAATGAGTGAATCAAGTGGGTTTTTTAAGCTGTCAAATGGGCCATTGACCTTAATTACAAAGGGATAGGAATACAAGTGTGAAGAGGTCTTACTGCAATACACAAGGCCATCGTGGGACTGCACCTGAGATTTGGTGTAGACTTTTTGGTCTTCCTAGAAAGGATATACTTATACTCGAGGGAGTGCAGCATAAGTTTGTAAGACTGATTCCTGGGATGGGGAGTTTTTCAATCTGGAGAGTGTGAATAGAGTATGGAATTTTGCACAATGAGACATGATCTTATGATAAATTTGCTCAGGGTGCGACAGTGTAGCCAGTGGGAGTGTTTCACTGGCCCTGGAGTTTCAAACTAGGGGGCACAGTGTCAGAATGAAGGTTTGACCAGTCGGACTGAATTGAGGAGAAATCTCTTCACTCAGCGGATTGTGAATTTAAATTTTTTTAAAATTTCCTCTCCCAGAGATCTCTGAATGCTCAGCCATGGAGTATGTTCAAGACAGACACTGGTATCCTTTCGGCTATTAAGGGAATTGAAGGATAGTGAGAGATGATGTGAGAAGGTTGCTTTAAAATAGAAGATCAGCCGTAGGCTGGAATTCTCTGGCCGTTGAAATTTAGTTTTCCCACTGCGGTATTCAACTTCAACAACAGCAAATTGCATTGTATAGTCTCAAAACACTCTACAGCATCGTAACACCCACACCTGGATTATATTGGGATGTTCCTGTGTCTCTGTGACCTTACTGCTTGCTTCTGTCTTGCCGTGTTTAGAAGATAAAGATTGAAATGAGGCTGAGTGCAATGTATTGATGGACTTCCAAGTGTGTGCTCAATCATCATGACTTCCCCAGTCAATGATACATACATTGGCATTGCCTCCCATTGATCAGGACAATAACCCTGGTACCAAACAGATAGAGCTGAGGCTTAGTACGGCTCTCTCTGTAACAGGAATTGATTAGCTTCTTTATCGCAAGTGAACTGCTGAAACCTCACACAGAACCAGCACCTGGCTGCACTAACCGCTCAACTGATATACCGCCATCATTTGTCAGCTGAGCCAAGTGACAGGGGTTTTCATTTAGCTGTGGAAAAGTTGTCAATGGGTTTGTCGCACGCGTGCATTATTTAACCCATTAACAGCCGGGAGACTGCACCATATCTCCATATCTACGTGGGAATCAGGAGCACACTCAATCGACTCCGTCGAATAAAGTCTGTCACTGTCAAATTGTAAGAAGTCTGACAACATCAGTTAAAGTCCAACAAGTTCATTTGGAATCATGAGCTTTCGGAGCGTAGCTCCTTCATCAGGAGCTGTTACACCCGATGTCGGTGTCTATGTATTTACATTGTGTATTTATCGTAGGTCCTATGTTTTTTCATGTGTGGAGTGATCTGCCTGGACTGTACGCAGAACAATGCTTTCCACTGTACCTCGGTACACGTGACAATACATCTAAATAAAGCTACAGTGTGGGAAGTGAAATTTGCAAAAACATCCAGCAAACAGCAATGAGATAACGGCCAGATCATCTTTAATGGCACTGGTTGAGGGATCAGCACAGGCCACAGTGAGACCCGGGGACCTGCTCTGCAAGTGGTGACCGTGAGATCGTTTAGGTCCCGCTGAGCTGGCAGATGAGGTTTAATGTACAAGGCCCTGTGCCTCTCTCCTCATTGATGGAGGTGAGCCCCGACCTTTGCAGCAGTGTCTCCCACCTGGGAAGCTGATGGTTAAACACAATTGATGCACATTCCATCACAGGTTCCGTGATCAGACAACCACAGCGGTACGAGGCGCGCGGAGTTTGACCAATTTACCAGATGAGCAGATGTAATTTCCCAGCAATAAAGCCAGAACATCCTTTTTTTAAGTGGGTCCCAGCCAGCAGGAAATATCAATTAAAACTCCCGTGGACCAGAGCTGACGTAGGCTATCACTCAGTGGGTTACTGAATTGTCACCGTAACCCCATTTTGACACTGTTACCCCTGGTGAGCTTGAAAGCATTCCAGGCTGAGATTAATGAGACAGGAGAAAGGGACATGTTTTACATATTGTTCTCGGGTGTGGGCAGTGGATTGAGAAAAGCAAAGTCTAAGGGAGAATATTGCCGTATAACGTCAGGGCGAGCCTTTCCTGATGGCTTCTTCTTTTAATGTTCTGTCAGTGCTCTGTGGCTGTGCATCCCCTCGGAGGTCATTTGTGATTGTGCTGTAACAGTGACATGTGAATTATCCTAATTCACATTGTCTTTGGCAGTGCAGAGTGGGTGCTGGAGAGGGAGAGAAACGCTTTTTGAAGCAGTAAGTGGTGTCACTGCACGTATCAGGCAATCAAATACTTGGGAGTGTAGGGCAAGGGACTGGCGGATAAAGGGTTAATCTGGGACTCAGTACAGTATAACCCACAGAGTGACGTTAGAGAACACATGACCCGCAACTTGGGGTCAGTGTCGTGTTGGATAGAGCCGTGTGTAGAAGCAACCTTCACTGTACCGTGCGTATAGTTTAGTAGTTAATCAATTCTTACTGTTGAACTATCTAAGGCTATGTGCACCTTGATAAGACGTACCAAATCAAGCCCAATACCTTACAACTGAGGATTACTAATCACTGCTGTTGATTTCTCTCAGGAAGCGATGAATAAATGTATGAAATGGATGCACCAAAACCTAATAACATGAAGTACATTGAACGTCCAGAATGTACAGAAACAGACAATTTGGCCCAACTAACTGTTAAGATTCCACCCAAACATCACCTATGCTTCTTTCGAACCTTTCACAATCCTTTCTGCCCGATTTATTTCTAAATTGGAACGGGCCCTGTCTGTCTTCTGTTTATTTTCAGCCATTCAGAAGGATTTATTTTTGTTGCATTGTTGTGTCTCTCCTTGTGAAATGAATGGCTGCTGAAGCACCCTCTGTGTCTCTGGACAAGGGGGAGACGGATGTTCGAGGTGGTTGGGTAACTCTTGGGCAAGCGATTGTTTGGTTGGTCCAGATGATCAGTTTCTCTATCGCTGGTCTGCTAGGTTAACCAGTGTGTCGCTGCTGTGTCGCAGCAAGCAGGAGCACAGCCCTTTCCGTCTGTTTTTTATTGGCCCTTTTTCTACCCCAAAGATGTTAGGTGGGATGCTCTGTTTCTGAGACTCAGTGCTGACGCCAACGCAGAATCCGTGGACTTTTACGACAGAAACACCGGCGCCGCACCTGGACTGATTCCACAACCATTGAGGAACTAGCACCGGGGCCGTGTGGAACTCAATCGATTCCAATGTGAAACAGTGCAGGATTCGCCGGGTACGTGATTGACAAACGGGAGGCTGACAAGCTGTAGCCGCACATACGCATTACCCTCCCCACACACACTCATCCCAGTCAACAAGGTGGCACTGGTTGTGCTGGAGCGCCCCCATACAGCTGGTGGTCAGCTGGAGCCAGAGGGCACCCAGGGGGGTTCCCTGGGGGGGACACTTATACGACCCATGGCACTAAGTTCAGAGTGGGCTGTTGGCGGCGTGCGCAGCTGCATGGCTGTCTTGCCGGCTGCGGCAATGGTGCTCCCTGCCCGTCCACCCCCACCCCACAACCCACCTCCTGGCCACCCCCCCACTGCTCCTCCGGCCCTGGCAGAAGCCCCCCCGGCCAGTGGCACAACTGTCAGCACACCATGGCGATCTTGGATACTTTCCGTGCCCCCCCTCTCTCCCTCAGCAGTCATCACACCGGTTTCATAATTTTTAAAAGCACAAGTGAACCGCGTCGTTGGGAAGTCGGCCCATCGGAGGAGGAGCATCGTGGAGGCCCCGGAGAATACCGGGTCGGGCCAGTTAATGATATGCAAACGGTGTTCACAGTACGTGCATTCCGGAACGCATTGACGCCGCTGTCGAGGTGCTGGAGCATTGTGATTGGGAGTCAAAACGGCCCCTGCCGCGATTTTGGCGTCGGAACCAATTCTCCGCCCAACCGCTTCTCCCGATTTCAGCGTCGGCTAACTGAGAATCCCGCCCTTTTGAACCCAAATGTTGGGCACTCAGGAAATCCAACTTGGAAGGGGAGGGAGAAAGCCATGGAAACCGTATCCCTGAGCCGATCGTTTAGCACAGCTGAGTCTGATTGTGCGATCTGCCTTAGTTGAGCCGCAACGCTTTTACCAATTAAACATCTGGAAATCTTACACATTTCCCATATATAAGGGAAAGAAGACAAACACGGAAGCAAATCCTTTGTGGTTTTGTCGAAACCCAGCGCATTCCCCGCAGGAAACCTGTACACTCGCCCATTACCGCTGAACAGAGGCACAATGTGTCGGCAGTTACTGAATAGACCTTCACTTTGATAAGGATCATCCTCTGTGATATGATGAGGGCTCTATTAGCTTATCTCTGTGTTAATGTGATTGGGAGATCAGATCGGCATGTGACAGCACTGCAAATGACATGGTTCCTGAGACTGGAAGAAAATGAGCACCTCCAAATCAGTTGAAAGGAGATTTTGGTGATTGTCTTCAGGCTTGCCTTGAGCTTTACGTGTTCATGTCAGTTTATGTTGTTTTAAGCTGAAATCAATGTGCATTATCTCATGTGAATAAACAGTCGAGATGTGTCCATTAAGCACTGTTTATCAGCTTGACAATATCCACCAACAGTTTGGCAGAGAAAGACTCGAGGCCGGAATTCTCCACCGAACAGTGAGCAGCCTCCCGTTACTAAGAAACAGGCGACTTGGAGGCCGAAGAATACAGCCTTCTTCCTAATTTGATTTTCATGTTGTTGTGTTTTTTCAGATTTCTCTCATTGTTTCCTTTACTCCTCCCATTATCAACCTCTCTTTTTCTTTCTTTGAATCACTGATCTGTGTCCATCTTTCTAGGATGGACCATGGGAAAATATTAAGACTCGCATTTATATAGCTCCTTTCATGACACACCGAAGTAATTTACAGCCAATGACGTACTTCCTGAAGTGTAATATGGGGAGGCCAATCTGCAAACAAGAAACTCCCACAAACAATAATGCGACATGGTGCAGATGATGTGCTACTGGCACGGTAGCGCAGTGGTTAGCACTGTTGCTTCAGAGCGCCTGTGACCCGGGTTCGATTCCCGCCTTGTGTCACTGTCTGTGCTGAGTCTGCATGATCTCCCTGTGCCTGTGTGGGGTTCCTCCGGGTGCTCCGGTTTGCTACCCAAAAATCCCGAAAGACGTGCTGTTAGGTGAATTGGACATTCTGAATTCTTCCTCTGTGTACCCGAACAGGCGCCGGAATGTGGTGACTAGGGGCTTTTCACAGCAACTTCATTGCAGTGTTAATGTAAACCTATTGGTGACACTAATAAAGATCATTATTATTATCACATTGATGTTGGATAAGGAATAAACATTGAGCAAGTGAGCAGGAAAAAAAGCTGCTGCTTTCTGTAGAAATTGCGACCGAATAATTCACATCCAACTGAGAGGGCAGGTGGAGTCCCCCTTTTAACTTTTCAAACAAAGTCGGCACTTAACCAGTGCAGCATTCCCTCAATGTTCAGGAGCAGGACTATTGTCTGATAACCTTCTGACTAAAAGGCAAGAGTGTGGTTCCTCAACCTAGCCCACCAGGGTCACTTTCCAGCAGAAAACACACACAAATAGCATCGTCGGGTCTTGAACCTTGCCTGATTGTTCCTCTTTCCCTCCCAGATCCAACTGTGCAAAGGAACAATTGTAGCTACTCAACAATTGATTGGACTCATTGTGTCTTTCTGATTCCAGAGAGTATCCCCTTATGACTCATTCACCAACAACTTCGCGAGCATGGAGCTGAGCTACATTCACCTTCAATGCTGCTGGGCTAGGGAGCAGGACCATCTTTCAACAGAAATATCCAACATCTCTGTCGCACCTTTCATGCAGTAGAACATCCTAAAGAGCTTCACAGGAGCATAAGATTTGAGCAACAGAAACCCAAAGGAGACCCGAGGACAGGCGTCCAAAGGTTTATTTAAAGAGCTAGGATTAAGGAACATAAGAACATAAGAACATAAGAACTAGGAGCAGGAGTAGGCCATCTGGCCCCTTGAGCCTGCTCCACCATTCAATGAGATCATGGCTGACCTTTTGTGGACTCAGCTCCACTTTCCGGCCCGAACACCATAACCCTTAATCCCTTTATTCTTCAAAAAACTATCTATCTTTATCTTAAAAACATTTAATGAAGGAGCCTCTACTGCTTCACTGGGCAAGGAATTCCATAGATTCACAACCCTTTGGGTGAAGAAGTTTCTCCTAAACTCAGTCCTAAATCTACTTCCCCTTATTTTGAGGCTATGCCCCCTAGTTCTGCTTTCACCCGCCAATGGAAACAACCTGCCCGCATCGATCCTGTCTATTCCCTTCATAATCTTATATGTTTCTATAAGATCCCCCCTCATCCTTCTAAATTCCAACGAGTACAGTTCCAGTCTACTCAACCTCTCCTCGTAATCCAACCCCTTCAGCTCTGGGATTAACCTAGTGAATCTCCTCTGCACACCCTCCAGTGCCAGTACGCCCTTTCTCAAGTAAGGAGACCAAAACTGAACACAATACTCCAGGTGTGGCCTCACTAACACCTTATACAATTGCAGCAGAACCTCCCTAGTCTTAAACTCCATCCCTCTAGCAATGAAGGACAAAATTCCATTTGCCTTCTTAATCACTTGTTGCACCTGTAAACCACCTTTTTGCGACTCATGCACTAACACACCCAGGTCTCTCTGCACAGCAGCATGTTTTAATATTTTATCATTTAAATAATAATCCCTTTTGCTGTTATTCCTACCAAAATGGATAACCTCACATTTGTCAACATTGTATTCCATCTGCCAGACCCTAGCCCATTCACTTAGCCTATCCAAATCCCTCTGCAGACTCCCAGTATCCTTTGCACTTTTTGCTTTACCACTTATCTTAGTGTCGTCTGCAAACTTGGACACATTGCCCTTGGTCCCCAACTCCAAATCATCTATGTAAATTGTGAACAGTTGTGGGCCCAACACTGATCCCTGAGGGACACCACTAGCTACTGATTGCCAACCAGAGAAACACCCATTAATTCCCACTCTTTGCTTTCTATTAATTAACCAATCCTTTATCCATGCTACTACTTTCCCCTTAATGCCATGCATCTTTATCTTATGCAGCAACCTTTTGTGTGGCACCTTGTCAAAGGCTTTCTGGAAATCCAGATATACCACATCCATTGGCTCCCCGTTATCTACCGCACTGTTAATGTCCTCAAAACATTCCACTAAATTAGTTAGGCATGACCTGCCCTTTATGAACCCATGCTGCGTCTGCCCAATGGGACAATTTCCATCCAGATGCCTTGCTATTTCTTCCTTGATGATAGATTCCAGCATCTTCCCTACTACTGAAGTTAAGCTCACTGGCCTATAATTACCCGCTTTCTGCCTACCTCCTTTTTTAAACAGTGGTGTCACGTTTGCTAATTTCCAAACCGCCGGGACCACCCCAGAGTCTAGTGAATTTCGGTAAATTATCACTAGTGCATTTGCAATTTCCCTAGCCACCTCTTTTAGCACTCTGGGATGCATTCCATCAGGTCCAGGAGACTTGTCTACCTTTAGCCCCATTAGCTTGCCCATCACTACCTCCTTGGTGATAAAAATCCTCTCAAGGTCCTCACCTGTCATAGCCTCATTTCCATCAGTCACTGGCATGCTATTTGTGTCTTCCACTGTGCCTTCCAACGTCTTAGAGGAGGTGGGGAGCTGGACTTATTGAGGGGAGGAAATTCCAAAGCTTAAAGGTTAAATGACTGAAGGCATATCCTCTGATAATGGAGCGCAGGAAATGTGCAAGGGGCCCAAATTGGGGAAACACAGAGTTCTCGTAGAGTTGTAGGGCCTGTTGAGGTAGAGGGAACAAGAGACAATTGAACACATGGCTTAGGTTTCTGAGCTTGAGGCATTGGTGGACTGTTCGCCAATGTCAGTTCGCAAGCAAAGGAAGGGTGGGTGAAATGGGGCAAGGCTCCTCCTCCTGACTCTTGCCCAATGACTTCTTCCAAAAAACGCACACGTTGTGAAGTTTGGAGCAGTGTGACACTGCCCCCATCACTTCAGCAGCCGGTCGACAAACACTTGTGTGGCTTGGGTGACTAATTCTGTCCCTGACAGCACTGATGGTGTACCTGTCAATGGCTCATCACCACCAACTCGAGGGCAATTAGGGATGGGCAATAAATACTGGCCTGGCCAGCAATGCACACATCCCGTGTGCGATTAAGGAAAAAAAAGGATTAGGCACTGGGAGCAGCTGAAACCATTCGTGATGCATGAATCGCATCCAAAAAAAAAGAATGTGAAGAAAATAGGGGACTTTAAAAAATGATCCCAGATGTGCCCATTAGCTAAAGTCTGTGACGGCAGCAATATTCTTACACCCAGTCGGGGAGATTGTTACTTTGAAATGAAATTGATTTTAAAACGGTTGCTATTTTCAGATCTGACTCTTCACAGCGTTCCATTATATAGGGTACCTTTCTAAAACGTTTGTTCATTTATCATGCATTTTGTTTGAAATGCAAGATGATATCTTCGCAGACCCATAAAAATTGACATTTGAGAAAAAGTCAATTCTTTCAATCAAATATAATTGCCGAAATAGATTGGTCTTCAATTAAATCTGTTCCGTACTAGAATTAAAATCATTACATTTATAATGATTTTATGACCATTCTCTCTCTCTCTCTCTCTCTCTTTCACTCCCCCTCTCTCACCATCTCACTCCATTTATCTCTCTCCATCTCTATGGTTCTTTGAGACTCTCTCAATCTCTCCCTCTCACTCACTCACTCATTCATTCTCACAGTCTCACTCAGACTCACTTTCACTCTCATTCCCTTGCAGTTTCATTCTCCATCTCTTTCACTCAATTTCGGTCTCTTAGGCCGCCCATGTCCCACTCTTGACTCTGTCCCAAAGGAAGCTCCTGTACCTGGGGTACATCTTTCACATTTCATACACTGCACTTTAAGGGGTTAAACACATTTCTTTAAAGAAGGAAAGGGTTCCTCATTTTTCTGAGCTCACATTCAGAAACTGAGTCAAAGTAAGGAGTTGCTCATCTACAGAAACGTGGCTCAGCAACTCATCTCCAGTCGATCTAAGAGTGTACCTAGTCTGTGAGCAGTAGTCTTAAAGGTCAGACCAGCTTTTAACAACCAAACAGTTCAACTGTGTCATGCCCAAGATAATACCAGGGAAGCATGAAATAGTACAGGAGAGAAAGAGGTCATTTGCCCTATCGGGTCTTCAACTGCTTTTTCGAAGAACAGTCTAGTTAGTCCCACTCCCTTCTCTAACTCTGTATCCCTGTGATTAATTATTTTTTTTAAAATCTTTATTGTCACAAGTAGGCTTACATTAACACTGCAATGAAGTTACTGTGAAAAGCCCGTAGTCACCACATTCCGGCACCTGTTCGGGTACACAGAGGGAGAATTCAGAATGTCCAATTCACGTCTTTCGGGACTTGTGGGAGGAAACCGGAGCACCCGGAGGAAACCCATGCAGACACAGGGAGAAAGTGCAGACTCCACACAGACAGTGACCCAAGCCGGGAATCGTACCTGGGACCCCGGAGCGGTAAAGCAACAGTGCTAACCACTGTGCTACCGTGCTGATTATATTTCTCCTTCAAGTATTTTTCCAATTCCCTTTTCAAGTGGCCATTGAATCTGAATCCAGCAGCCTACCAGGCAGTGCATTTCAACTCCCATGATCTCGCATTGTGTATATTTATGTCCTTTGCCAGCCACCTTCAATCTGTGCCCTCTGAATATCGAGTCTTCAGCCATTGGGAAGGGTAAGCTTTTAAGCAAAAACATGATCATTAATATTGCAAAAGAGGGCACTCGCAGTGAGAACTTCACTGAACTCCTCCACCAGCTGAGCTGAGTGAGCTACGCTAGTTATTGTCCACTGGTATATTGTAGTCGAAAGCTGAAAAAATTCATTTCCTCCCAGTAAAAACCTTTTAATAAAAGCATGCCACTAGCCTTCTGGGACAGTTTGTTTTCCAAGTAGATCTGCAGTTGTGTACAAAGTGTATTCGGAACTCTTCAAATCAATTGAAATGGCCCAGTGGTCCATATTGTCCTCTGATTAAAGGTAAATAAAAGTGTTGTGGCAGAGATGGGTTTTGAATTAAATTGTCTACACGTTAGTTGGTCTGAGGCTTGAAAATTCAAAGCTCCATATTTCTTCATCAGAAGTTGGTATTAAAGGATAGTGGTCCACTTCTTGCGAGGACACGCTTGCCAGGATTATTATTTCAGAATCTGTAATTGAAACGATAGTAATGACAAGGGCAGTCCGGCGAGTTCACAGGGAGGCGTTATTCAGTTTGAAAGTGGGTTCAAATCCCACTGTGGCAGATGGTGAAATTTGATTTCATTTAAAAAAAATCTGGAATTAAAAGCCTAATGACGACCCATTGCCGATTGTCGTTAAAAACATATCTGCATTCACTAATGTCCTTCAGGGAAGGGGAAATCTGCCGTCCTTACCCGCTCTGGCCTACATGTGACTCTAGACCCACACAGCGATGCGGCTGACTCTTAATCGCGCCCCCCCTCCCACTGAAACGGCCGAGCAAGCCACTCAGCTCAAGAGCAATTAGGGATGGGCAACCAATACTGGCCCAGCGACAGCGAAGCCCACATCCCAAAGACGAATAAAAAGAAAAGTATTTTGCTCTGATGAGATGGAAAGTACCTGAACTGGATCCCCATTGCTCTTTATTCATTCATGGTATCTGTGTGTTGCTGGCGAGGCCAGAATTTACTGTTCATCATGAATCACTCTGAACCGAGTGGCTTGCTACGTTCACAGGCCAGTTAAGAGTCAGCAACATTTTGGTGTGCCTGGAGTCACGTGTAGGCCAGACCCAGGTAAGGACAGCAGATTTCCTTCCCTGAAGGACGTTAATGAACCAAATGGGTTTCATGACAATCCAAGATCATCATTACCGGCATCTTTTTGTCCCACATTTGTTCATTAACTGAATTTGAATTCCCCAGCTGTTTCACGAGTCATTGTGCTGCTGGTACTATGTGTGTGTGATCGCCTGGCTTGAGTGGTATAGTTAGCCTGAGTACTGTCAGGCCAACAAGTGGGAAATCATTGCCAATACTCCCTGGGGACCATCTGCTGGTAAAATAGTTTATGTCGTCGAATAACCTGTTGACTTTCACTTTCAATGCTTCTAAATGAAGTACAGCTCAAGTATCCTTGATCCTTAAATCCGAAAATCAAACACATCCAAAAACCCTATGTTTTTAAACCTCACTGACCTTTAGCACGGGCAGTCTAGCTGTTTGTCTGCACCTTGTGAGTTTTGTGGCGCACATATCAAAATGCAACTTATTACAGATACTCTTTATTTATTATTCGGTGATACATCTTACTTTCCTCCACATTTTATTTACTTTACACCACAGTTGATCTAGGCGTAGGCTATTGTAATGCAAGTACCCGGAAACCGCAATTATCTGAAATTGGAAATGCATTTACCCCGGGGTTTCTGATAAACGTACCCAACCTGTTTGTCACTTGGGCATTCTGCTGTGTTACAATCTCAGTTGCAGCGAGAACTGAACGGGACAAGCCCAGAATGGAATCCTGGCTCAAAAGACTGTAACTTGTATATTTTGTTCACAAAACATGGAGCAGCAGAGTTACAGGACCGCTAATTAATTTTAACAAGAAGAGAAAACATGTATTAAGCATTGAAAAATTGGATTATAACAGAATACTCCTTTACTCCACCCCCCCTTTGCTTAACAATTACACACAGATTTCAAGATTAACACGGATTATAAAATACATTTGAAGATGCAGTGGTCTCATTGACATACAAACTCCCTTTAATGCAGACAAACTGCCTGTGGTTAAATACACCCTCACTCTGAAACCCCAAGTGAATGTTTATGGATGCCTCCTCAAAAACGCCCCAGAGACTGTCACATAAGAGTTTCCAAACTCTAACCCCTGAAACGTGCATTAAAATCTTCTCTCATCAGCATACTCTCCATTAGCAGTTTGCATTCTGAAGTTCCAAAAGACTCTTATGAACAGACCTTTCACTCCACTTTAACAAGGGAATCCAGTCCAGGATTTAACAAAAACCTCTTTCAGGATTTCTTGCTCTTAAAGGCTTCGACACCAACTCTTGAGATCCAGCCAATGATTTATTCGATTATTTCAAGTGATGTCTCAGAAACTCTAGTAATGTTTCACAAGCCCTAACACCACTGCAGATATCTTTCCGGCCTCTGATAATCCAATGCTTTTTCAAATCTCTGCGACTTTAATCTGTCTTGTTCCCAGTTTCCTCTGTTCTGTCCAACCTTCTGAAGAAACTCTTTCGGTCCCAATTCCCTGATTATCTGGACGGTAATTTGTTCCTTGGACGCTTCCAGTTTCTCCAGGAAGAGTTAAGAGCTGTTCCCTCCTCAACGATCTGGTTCCAACTGCTGTGGCGTTCAATTTAACAAAATTAAGATCAAAGCAAAGCTTTCTGCCTCTGGGAGGAGGCCTCTTCTTGCCAAACATCACTTTTTGGTTTTGTTATTTTTCACACCACAACTCTCTCTATACACAATGGAATCTCCCATACATATAAACACCATTGTGCAGCTTCAGTCCAGCTACAGGTCCCTTTCGGGCACAGGAACATTAAATTAAACCCACGTAAAACCATACCTTAAATCTAATGTGGGGTAGCACGGTAGCATAATGGTTAGCACTATGGTTTCACAGCACCAGGGTCTCCGGCTTGGGTCACTGTCTGTGCGGAGTCTGCACGTTCTCCCCGTGTCTGCGTGGGTTTCCTCCAGGTTCTCCGGTTTCCTCCCACAAGTCCCGAAAGACGTGCTTGTTAGGTGAATTGGACATTCTGAATTCTCCCTCCGTGTACCCGAACAGGCACCGGATTTTCACAGTAACTTCATTGCAGTGTTAATGTGAGCCTACTTATGATAATAAAGGTTATTATTATGTTTACCCAGACAAATATAAATCCCTTAAACTACCTTCATTTTTCTAACAACTGGAATGTGATCACGGGATGTTGAACTGAAGCTTGAGTGCCAGGACTCCCAGAGTCCTGAGAGAGGATTGGCATCATAAGACCATAAGATATAGGAGGAGAGTTAGGCCACTCGGCTCATCGAGTCTGCTCCGCCATTCAATCATGGCTGAAATGTTCCTCATCCCCATTCTCCTGCCTCCTTCCCATAACCCCTGATCCCCTTATTAATCTAGAAATCCCCTTATTAATCAAGGACACCAGATTTGTACTTGAGGTGCTGTTCCCTACAGGGCTACAGACCAAGAGCTGGAAGATGTAGTGAGATAAATGATGGAAGACAGTACTGATATTTAAACTCACCTTGCAAGTGTTACCATTTCAAATATTTGCAAGATAAAGCAGCTACTTTTAAATTGATGTAAAAACAGTGCAATTGCAGTCCATAATATTCTAGTATTGGAACATTCGCTGGAGATTTTGCAACTTCATTCAGCAGCCACAGCATTAGAAATGCTATTAATGCTACAAAGAGTAATAATGGCTCAGACGGTATCTCAGGTGTTTTTTTTGATTTGTATCAACATTCTTCTGTTGAATATTGAAGTTCCAACTTGATATTAATGCACGGTGCACGGTGAGCTTGGTGCTGGACTGGTTCGTTACACTGACTGATAAAAAAATTGTAATTGATTTTAAGGAGAGCACGATCCTATCAGTGGGAATTATGAACTCATTGCGTTTCTTGATCTCTGATCACGTGTACCAAACATCACGGTCTGTGTGCATGACACCACAGTCTGTGTACACAACATCACAGTCTATGTGCACGACATCACAATATATGTGTACGACATTACAGGCTGTGTACACAGCGTGACAATCTGTCCACAAGACATTACATCACCATCTGTGTGCACAACATCACAATCTGGTTATCAATAAAGGCCCCGCCATCACAAACTTGCCCCTTGCCTGAGGTGTGGTGACCCTCGGGTTAAATCACCACCAAGCCGCTCTCCCCCTCAAAGGGGAAAGCAGCCTATGGTCATCTGGGACTGTGGCGACTTTTCCTTCTTTACACAACATAGTCTGCGTGTCTGACATCACAGTCTGTGCACATGACATCGCCGACTGTGTACGTGACATCACAGCCTGTGTACACGGCATTACGGTGTTACGCCACCCCGGGCAGATAAACAGTCAATTCCATCCCCAGTCATCCTGGAGTCACAACACAAGTGAATTAACCAGTCATTCTTATAGAAATACCCAACGTCTTGACCCTTGGCTGTCCAACAATAACAGTCACCAGGTTTGTAAGTTTAAACACAATTACTGTTTATTTATAACAAGAAGAAATATGCAAAATGCAGTATACACAACTGCTAATGACAAGCTAATACCTGACCCCACCCCCCCCCCCCACACTTTAACTGCCCCGCTCTCTACCTACACAAAAGGCAGACAAACACAGAGGGGTGGGCTGGGGAAAAATAAGAAGGATTAAGGTCAAAAGATAAGAGTCCTTGCTACAGATGATGAGTTCTTTAGTGCAGTCTTGTCACAGTTTAAATGCAGATGAAGTTTTCTGGCTGATCTTCCTTGCCGTTAACAATATCTTACTCACAGATTTCCCAAGAGATGCCCTTGGTTTCACATCAACGGTTCTGCAGTGAGAGCGATCAGATTCTGGGGTAAATCCCGACCCCGCCGGCGGCCGGGTTCTCCGACACCGAAAATTTGGCGGGGATGGGAATCGCGCCGGCCGGCGGCACCCCCCGGCGATTCTCCGGCCCGCGATGGGCCAAAGTCCCGCTGCTGTCATGCCAGTCCCGCCGGCGTGAATCAAACCACCTGCCTTCCCGGCGGGACTGGCGGCGCGGGCGGGTTCCGGGGTCCTGTGGGGGGGGGGGCATGGGGCGACCTGGCCCCGGTGGGTGCCCCCACGGTGGCCTGGCCCACGATCGGGGCCCACTGATCTGCGGGCGGGCCTGTGCCGTGGAAGCACTCTTTTCCTTCCACCACGGCCATAGCCTCCGCGATGGCCGATGCGGAAGTGACCCCCCCCCCCCTGCGCATGCGCGGGGATGACGTCAGCAGCCGCTGATGCTCCCGCGCATGCGTGGACTTCTGCCGCCCGGCAGAGACCCTTCTGCCCTGGCTGGCGTGGTGCCAAAGGCCTTTCCCGCCAGCCGGCGGCGCGGCAACCACTCCGGCGCGGGCCTAGCCCCTCAAGGTGAGGGCTTGGCCCCTGAAGGTGCAGAGAAATCCACACCTTTGGGGCGGCCCGACGCCGGAGTGGTTCCCACCACACCATCCCGCCGGGACCCCCCCGCCCCGCCGGGTAGGGAAGAATCCCGGCCCTGGTCTTTGTTTGCCTGCAGAAAGAGTTGGTTCCAAAAGTGGCCTTATGGTGAGAATTAGTCAGTTTTTCCTGGAGAAACCGGTGTGGGAAAAAGAGAGATTTTCTCCGTTAACTGCGAAAGTGAAACTGAAAGATCCTTAGCTCTCTGAACAATTTGAGTGGAAAAGGATCCATTCACCGCCTGTTACCTGGCAGAACTCAACCTTCTGGACCAATCCATTGGCCGTCAGCCACATCAACCAAACCAATCACTGATCTCTCTTGCTTCTACAACCTGCTTTGCTTTAAAGTCACAGGTCCATTAAACAATTATGGATTAAAAACGTAACAGCAAAAATAGAAGCAAGGGGAAATAAGATAACACACAGAAACAAACAGGAAGGACCTTTACAACAGCCTGTGTACATGACAACCCAGTGTGTGTACATGGCATCACAGTCTGTGTACATGGCATCCAGTCTGTGTACATGGCATCCAGTCTGTGTACATGGCATCCAGTCTGTGTACATGGCATCCAGTCTGTGTACATGGCATCCAGTCTGTGTACATGGCATCCAGTCGGTGTACATGGCATCACAGTCTGTGTACATGGCATCACAGTCTGTGTGCGTGACATCATGGTGCATGCATGACATCACAGTCTATGTACATGGCATCACAGTCTGTGTACATGGCATCACAGCCTGTATGTGTGACATCACAGTCTGTGGGCATGACATCTCAGTCTGTATACATGACATCGCAGACTGTGTACATGGCATCATGGTTTGTGTACATGACATCACAGTCTGTGTACATGGCATCACAGTCTGTGGGCACGACATCGCAGTCTGTGTACATGGCATCACAGTCTGTGTACATGGCATCACGGTCTGTATGCGTGACATCATGGTGCGTGCATGACATCACAGTCTGTGTACATGGCATCATGGTTTGTGTACATGACATCACAGTCTGTGTACATGGCATCACAGTCTGTGTACATGACATCGCATTCTGTGTACATGACATCGCATTCTGTGTACATGACATCGCAGTCTGTGTACATGACATCGCAGTCTGTGTACATGACATCGCAGTCTGTGTACATGGCATTACAGTCTGTGTTCACAACATCACAGTCTGTGTACATGGCATTACAGTCTGTGTACATGGCATCACAGTCTGTACATGGCATCACAGTCTGTGTACATGACATCGCAGTCTGTGGTATATGACATTGCAGTCTGTGTTCACAACATCACAGTGTGTGTGCACAACATCAGTGTGTGTGCACAATATCGTGATGTGTGTGCATAGCATTATGACTATTAGAGAACCCATATAATGGTAAATTGAGGTGATTAGATTAGCCAGTTGCTTAACAAATGGTGATGCCAGTTTCTCACCAGATCGAATTAGTCTTCAAGCAAGAAAAGCAGAAATGATGGGGGTCAATCATGCAGATAGGCTGTTCAAACTGAATCATCAGAGAAAATTGACAGTTGGCAATATTGAATTAGCAATGTGGCCCTCAAGATTAATATAGCCCCTGTACTCAATAAAACTTTGTCTGAAAACATCAAATCAAGTTCTCTGGATGTCTGTGTGTCTGACTGGCACTTGCTCCCATCCCCTTTTGCAATGATTTACATGTTAATTCCAGCTTAACCTCACAAATTCTCCCCTCACGTGCTCATTGTAAATTTCCAGTCTGATTCACCAATTGATCTGCTGCCGGTGCAGGGGTGAGGAAGCAGAATAAGATTATTTTTTAAAACTTTCAAAGTTCCTTTCTCTTGCTTGCCTTCATTTAGCTGAAGTCGATCAGAAATGTATCAAGCCCTCCTGAAAAAGCACGGGTGTTAAATCCTTTCAGATTGGGGGTGGGGGTGGGGGTTGGCGTTTTGGGGAGGAGGGTGGAATGAACCAGCTGACCTGAACTTTTGATTGACTCGGTTGCAGAGGAAGGATTGACAGCCTGTGGAAGTGGAAGTCTTCACTGCAGGTGATTTAAGCAGGCCAAGCTCCTGTAAACAACAATTATAATGATTGGATAATCCAATTTTGGTTTAGGGATCATTATTCGGACACTGGGGAGAAAGCATCTTGAAATACGGTCCCTATTTAATATCTGATCCAATAGATGGTGCCTCTGACAGTGCGGCACCTCCTCGGTGTGCTCCTGCTGGAGGGCATTGCTGTTTCTGTAAATTTTCACAGGCGATGGTTCGCTTCCAGCACTTTGCCAAGTAGCCATGTTCAAGGGTGGGCCCGGATGGGGAGTCTTTGCCGGTCGGTGAACCGCACCACACCTTGACCCCCGTTCACTCGCCGAGGCACAACGTCAGCCACTGGTCAGTGCAGAGCAACAGAGGGCAGCAGCCTGGTGGACTTAACCTTCCTGCGAACCAGTCAAAAGATGCTGAGTCCAATTGTACTGCCAACTGCCACACCAACTACGTGAACCAACAGATCCGCACTTGAAGCAAGGAAGAACCCCCGAGAGGTTCACAGCCAGCCAACAAGTGTGGAGAGGGCAGACAAGTTTACTTCTACAAGTTCAAACGCTTGGTCAGATCATGCTTGTTTTCAACACAGATGCTGACTGATCCCTTCTGCGTCGCCAGTATAATTTGCATTTGCTGCAGATTCTAATGCCTTTGATCTTTTGCCATGTATGCTAATTGGTCGCCAACATGGATACTCTGCCTGCCACCCTGCCGGGCCGATCAGATAGATTTTTTGATGCGCTTTTTTCTCCCTCTTGTTCCTTCACTCAAAGAAAAAGACTTTTTGTAATGCAGCGAGTGGCTGCGATCTGGATTGCACCAGAGAGAGAGGGAGAAGAGAGCGAGTGGCGGAAGCAGCTCCGATTGTGCCTTTCAAATTGGATTAATCATCTGAAGGGGAAAAAAAGATTGTGGGGCTCTGGGAAAAGGGCTGGAAATGGGACTGGATAACCGGCCTTTGCAGGGAGCAGTCGCGGGTTTGATGGGCTGAATGGTCTCTGCTGTACTGCAAACATTCAATCAGTGGTACGCCGTGCCAGTCAATTTGAAATGCCGCTTTGCAGGATATTGAACGGCAGAAGTGACAGCTCCTACTCCAGAGCTAGAAAGGATGAGATGTTCTGAGTTTGTGAGAGTTTTGATGGGATGACTGATTTGTTTTTATGGAACTATTTCAATGGGGACAGAAATGTTTTTGATTTGGCTCCTCTGATTTGGGATGAAGAAGAACAGAATTGTATTTACATTGTGACTTGTGCGACTTCAGTCCACACCACAGCTCTTGACAGCCAATGACAGGCCCGGATTTTCACTCCCCGGTCGGGCCTGCAGAATCAGGACCTTTCTGGGGTTTGCGAACCTGCCGCAGGAAACAATGGTCCGGAAGTTGGTCCGGAAGTTGGGATTTTCATTCGGGGGGTGGGGCATGGAGCGGATCGGAATTCCAGCCCGCTGCCCGCGGAATGCGTGTTGTCGGGTGTGCAGGCAAACTGGCTGTGAACTCTCTACCTCTGCTCTGTAAATGTGTGAAACTTGTAAATATACAAGGCAACCAAAAAAAAGACCCACCTTGTCCCCCACCGTGAACCCCCGCCCCCACATTCATTTGCCCCACCCATGCCACCTCATGCCCTTCCCACCCCCCCCCCCCTCTGGAGACCCACACCCTCTTTGCCAACCTGTGCCCTTCTACCCATGGGCAGCACGGTAACACAGTGGTTAGCACAGGTGCCCCACAGCTCCAGGGTCCCAGGTTCGATTCCCGGCTTGGGTCACTGTCTGTGCGGAGTCTGCACGTTCTCCCCGTGTCGGCGTGGGTTTCCTCCGGTTTCCTCCCACCGTCCAAAGATGTGCAGGTCGGGTGGAATGGCCGTGATAAATTGCCCCGAGTGTCCAAAAAAGGTTAGGTGGGGTTATTGGGATCGGGTGGTGGTTCGGGGATAGGATGGAGGTGTGGGCTTAGGTAGGGCGCTCTTTCCAAGGACTGGTGCAGACTCAATGGGCTGAATGGCCTCCTTCTGCACTGTAAATTCTATGATTCTGCCCATCCTCATGGACAACCTATGCCACTCAACTAATCCCCTCATGGACCCCATACCCTCCATGCCAACCCATGCCCCCCCAAACATCTCCAGGGTCCTTTATAAGCTTTTTATCTACATTAACAATACATACCAACCCATTCCCCACCCTTTCCCCTTACCCCCTCCCTGCCATGGACAAACCTTAGAAGCTATGCTGACACAAAATAAACTCACGTGTCTATTGATGGTGTCACTATGTAAAACAGAACGCTCTCACTGATGAAAAATAATTCAATATGTTGAAATTCCTTCATCTAATCTTTCATGAAAACAAAGTCCATTTTCTCAAACTACATGGAGCTATCAATCAACTGGCTCACATAACCGGCACCCGAATGTGATAATGTCAGGCTGTAAAATCATTCATTCAGCACAAATCTCCTAATGATAGCCCTCAGGCTTTGTCAGCAGACTGAGTGAAATAGACAGCACAGATTTTTTGTATAACTCAATCCATTTTAAAAAAAAATGAAGCCAGCAGAGATAAATCCCACTGGAGCTTTCACAGCTCCAACGAGCTTTAACACTTCCAATGATTTTGACAGTTCTTTGACAGCTTGACAATTTGACTGAAAATAGAGACATGCTGTAAAAGCTTTTGATCTTGCACTCATCAGGACAGCTTGCATGAAATTACCAGCATTAATAGGAGAGTGGGTTATATTGCATGATAAGAGCGAGCTTATTGGTTGGTAAGTGGACTCTGATAGGTGGAGACGTTGCCATGGATTATGCAGCATGGAACAGTTAACTGCTCAGCTTTGTTCAAATACGAATCGGGCTGGGCAAGTCTGATTGGTCAAGGCATTGTCTTTGAGAATGAACCCATGGAATGACTGTTCTTCAAGCTTTTGTTTGGTTGAAAGTGGCACAATGTGTGGACATGTTCCTTCTGTCTTCAAAGGTATATGAATTTCAGTGCTGGTGTGATGTCAACATACTGTCCAAAATTAGATATGATTCAAAGATTGGACAATATCTTCACAGGTGGCACAATGGTCAGCACGGCTGCCTCACAGAGCCAGGGGCGCAGGTTCGATTCTGGCCTTGTGTGACTGCCTGCATGGAGTCTGCACGTTCTCCCCATGTCTGCGTGGGTTTCCTCTGGGTGCTCCCGTTTCCTCCCACAGTCCTACGATGTGCAGTTTAGGTGGATTGGCCGTGCTGAAGTTGCCCCTTAGTGTCCAAATGTTAGGTGGGGTTATGGGGATAGGGGTGTGGGCCTAGTTAGGGCCCTCTTTCAGAGGGTTGGTGGAGACTCAATGGGCTGAATGGCCTGCTTCTGCACTATAGGGATTCTATTAACAATCCTGATTGTGCTAGGAATTATACTGAACGCTAATTTAAGATTCTCAACCAGGAACGCAGCGTGTCACATTTACACTGCAAAAAGCTACATCTATTCACACGCAGGACCCTGTTCAAAGCAGACAAAGAGAACAAGCCCACACAATGAGCTTTTCACAATTAAAATAATTCAATTAAATAATACTCTTGGAGCGGGAGTTAGCATTCTCATACATTGAGCAGTGACAGACCTAGAATTAGTGGGTGGAGTCCATAGATGTGGGATCCAAATCGTGGTTTGTAGAGAAATGTGGAGCTGCTGGTTACTCTGTGGGTGGCAATGGGTGATGACAGGGGTTGATGGGTGGCGAGGGGAGGGGGGGGGGGAGTGGGGAGAGAGGGCTGGTGGGGATGGGGTTGCATCCCGTGTTAGGATTAGCATCAGAGGCCATCCTTCAAGGGTTTCGTGTTGGCTTCACTTATGCTGGAATCAGACTCAGAATAATTGCAGAATGGTGCCTGCTGAGGGAGACAAACTCGATTTCAAAAGCCTGGGACTGATTGAACATGAACATCTGCCTGAACTGCTGCGTTTTCCCAGCATTTACTGCTTTGTATTGAAAATTTTAACCTTCTGATCGTCTGCTTTACGGGTTGGACATTTCGGTGCGCTGTCAATGGAATCACAGACACATTTTGTCATGTGAGACCTTGGGCTCAAACTTGTCCAAAAACCTTTGAAAAGAACTGGGAGGGAGACATCCTTCAGAATTAGTTGTCCTTGTGTGCCACGGCACTTCTGGCAATGGGCGCTGCCAAGAACAAAGTTGTTCCTTGTCATCTGACTGTGCTGACCTGTTAGTGTGAGAATGGCAGTGAACGTTTACAGTGGGCAGCACCGGGGCCAGCGTGAGCCTCGTGCAGCTCCAATGTGTGTGAGAGCTGTGCTGAGAGCCTCCAGGTTCACTATCATTCATTAGGGAAGGAAATCTGCCGTCCTTCCCCGGTCTGGTCTACATGTGACTCCAGAAATGCATTTGGCTCTTAACCACCCTCTGAAATGGCCGAGCGTGATGCCCAGTCCAAGGACAGTTAAGGGTGGCACAGTAGCGCAGTGGTTAGCCCTGTTGCCTCATGACGCCGAGGTCCCAGGTTCGATCCCGGCTCTGGGTCATTGTCCGTGTGGAGTTTGCACATTCTCCCCGTGTCTGCGTGGGTTTCGCCCCCACAACCCAAAGATGTGCATGGTAGGTGGATTGGCCACGCTAAATTGCCCCTTAATTGGAAAAAATGAATTGGGCACTCTAAATTTATTTTTAAAAAGCATAGATGCCTCCACGGTCTCAGGTTCGATTCCCCGCTGGGTCGCTGCCTGTGCGGAGTCTGCACATTCTTCCCGTGTCTGCGTGTGACTCCTCTGGGTGCTCTGGTTTCCTCCCACAGTCCAAAGATGTGCAGGTTAGGTGGATTGGCCATGCTAAATTCCCCTTAGTTTCCAAAAAGGTTAAGTGGGGTTACTGGGTTACGGGATAGGGTGGAGGTGTGAGCTTGGGTAGGATGCTCTTTCCAAGGGCTGGTGCAGACTCAATGGGCTGAATGGCCTCCTTCTGCACTGTAAATTCTATGATTCAATGATTCTAATTAGCGATGGGCAACAAGTGGTGGCCCATAAAAGAATAAAGAAAATATCGCATGCGGAAATGTTGCCTATGCTCATTCGCGTTTGGGGCAATGAGAGCTGATCTTATTGAAACATATAGGATTTTGAGGAGCTTGATGGGTAGCTGCTTAAAGACTGTATCCTCATGTGGAGCAACCCAGAACCAGGGCACTCAGCTGCAACATAAGAGGTGCCTCAATTCAGAGATGGTTAGTTTTTGAAATTCCTTTCATAAAGCACAGTGGAAATTGGATCATTAAATGTAACCAAGTTAGACAGATATTTGACTGTCAAGGGACAGGCAGGGAAGTGGAGATGAGCCATGATCTTAGCGAATGGTAGAGCAGGCTCGAGGGGCGGAATGACCTCTTCCTGCTTCCGCCTTTTCTGATTCTTATCTGGGCCAAGAGCTGTGAAAATATTTATTGTTGCATTTTAGTGGTGGTCGGCCTTTGAAAGCTCGAGAGCCAACAATAAAATCCTTCTTCTGTGAAAAGTCCATTGACAGATTCTTCCATGGATTTGCTTGTGCGGATCCCCATCGCCTTCTCCAGTGCTACAATCCTCGGAGATCTCTGCATCCATCCACTAGTGGCCTCTTGTACATTCATGATTCGCATTGCTGCACCATTAGTGATCCACATGTGAATCGTGTCAGGGAATGCCGTTTCCTACAGGAACGCCGCGGCGGGAGTGACGTTTCCTACGGGGACGCCGTGACTGGAGTTCGGCAGGACATAGCTGAACAGCTGAGTCCACATCAGAGGCCGCAGAAGGCTGTGTTTCTGGAACCTGAAGAAACGACATCCCGCGTACCCATGTGGAGATCAGGTTGGCCTGACAGCAGGACCCGAAATCCGGAACGGGGCGCACATCACGAACCTGACGAAAGGGCGGTCGCCACGTCCGAAGGTGGTCCAGATGGTGTTTCCACAGATGGCCATTGGCTCAATCCTGGTGGGGGACTGGCCCAGTCTGGTGAAAAACATTTCCCAAGAGCCAGCCAGCGCCGACAATGAAATTGCGGAAGAACACCACGCCTTCCAGAGTGAAGTGTCAGGGTGGTTCTCGGCAAACAGTGCGGCATCCCTGTAGCTCCTGGTTATGGCTCACCTTCACCCCGATATCGGCGAACAGCAAACCGAGGCGGGTACGGAGTCCTCAGCCCATGAGTATCTCAGCTGGGGCCACTTGAGTCTCTGAGTGCGGCCTGGTCTGATAAGTGGACAGGAACTGAGCCGGCCTCGTATCCATGGAACATGATGTCTGTTTCCGGAGCCCCCGCTTGAACGTCTGTACTGCCCGCTCAGCCAACCCGTGTGGTAAGGGATCCTTCGCCATGCCGAATCCCATTGGTCTTCACGAACGCCGAGAACTCCTACCTGGTGAAAGAAGCCCCGTCAGCCATTATGAGGACCTCAGAGATGTCATGCATCGTAAAAGAGACACACAGCTTCTCGATGGTCACCTGGCATTAGAGGCCATTCTGTGGACCTCTAACCACTTGGATGGGAGTCCACCAATAGAAGAAACATCGAAGCCATGAACAGACTAGCGGAGTCGGTGTGAACGCAGGCCCAGGGGTGATCTGGCCATTCCCAGGGATGAAGAGGCCCAGCAGGACAGAGTTCCTTGTGCTCCTGGCAAATATTGTCGAGCTACTTTCTCGATGCCCGTATCTATGCCTGGCCACCATAGCTCCGCACCAACATATCCATCTTAGACATGCTTGGGTGTCCATTGTGCAGGTCCGTCAAGACGAGCTCTTGAACCTTCGCCGAGACCACAACCCACTTGCCCCACAGTAGAATACCATCTTCCACACTCAGATCGGACATCCTGGAGGAAAGGGCTCACAGCTCCCCTGGCAGCTGCCGATGCCGGCCACCAAACAATACCAGATGCCGCACCTTCGTAAGCACAGGGTCCATCTGAGTCCACTCGCGGTCACGCAATGACTGATGAAATTCCTTACTCAGTTTCTGCTCGGCGATTCTGCATTGTCGCGCATCCTGAAGGCCGCCTTGGAGAACGCTTACCCGAAGATCAGAGGCCGAATGCCCTTGACTGCTGAAGTGTTCCCTGACTGGAAGGGAACATTCCTGCCTGGCAATTGTCGCGCGATGTCCGTTTATTCGTTGTCGCAGCGTCTGCATGGTTTCGCCAATGTACCACTCTTCGGGACATCCTTTCTTGCAGCGTATCAGGTGGACAACGTTGGCCGATTCACACGAGTATGCACCACGTACCCCCTGGTGGGTGGTGTTCTCACGTGTAATGGTGGTACCCATGTCGATGATACGGCCTTCAGGACGCGCGACAACGCAGAATCGCCGAGCAGAAACTTATAGCCAAGTTCCGCACACATGAGTACGGCCTCAACGGGGACCTTGAATTCATGTTGCCTTACATTCACCCCCCCACCATCTGGCCTGGGCTTGCGAAATCCTACCAACTGTCCTGGCTTGAGACAATTCACACCTCTTTAACCTGCGATTATCCCTCTCTCCAGTTGCTCCGTCTGCACCTGTAGACTTAATTACCTGCAAAGACGTGCATTCAAAGTATCGTATTGCATCTTTGACTCTGTCTATTGTTTCTGGAACCCATCTCTTCATTCACCTGAGGAAGGAGTAGTTCTCCGAAAGCTAGTGATTCGAAACAAACCTGTTGGATTTTAACCTGGTGTTGGAAGACTTCTTACAACTGAGATAGACAGATTTTTAATCAGTAAGGAAATGGAGGGTTATGCGGATAAGGCGGGAGAGTGGAGTTGAGGAGAATCAGATCAGATCAGTCATGATCTCATTGAATAGCGGAGCAGACTGAATGGGCCGAATGGTCTATTTCTGCTCCTATGTCTTATGGCCTTGTCGTCTGTCTCAGTGTGCAGACCTCAGTGCAGAATGGTTTCTAATATTGCCAATATAATCCTGATCTTTTGGCTTGGCAGAGTCGAGGGGAAATTCGCCCCTGAGATCGAATGATTGAGTGAAAACATGCTCCCATAATTTGAAGAGCTGGTCCTTCAGTGGAGATGTCACCTTTGGAAAGGGTCATTAACCTGGGGCCTCAGGGTGGATGTAAAGATCCCCTGGTGTAGTGCAATAAAACTGTAGTGGAGTTCCTGTGCCCTCGCCATTGCTTTCAGCCATTATCATCAAATATAAATTAACCGCTCATTCATCTCATTGTGGAACCTTGCTGTGTGCACCTTGCCTGCCGTGTTTGTCATACAAAACCACAGCAACTGTACTCCAAAAGAAATTAATTAAGTGTGAGATTCTTCAGCAAGTGGAAAGCACAATATAAAAGCAAGGCAAACCCTTTGTTAACACTCCTGTGGAGTATCTCACTCTGTTTTAACCATATTCAAGGTGCAAGTTTTTAAAAAAATGTTTATGTACTTTTTTAAACTTTAGAGTACCCAATTAATTTTTTTTCCAATTAAGGGGCAATTTTCTTTTTACAAATTTAGAGTACCCAATTCATTTTTTCCAATTAAGGGGCAATTTAGCGTGGCCAATCCACCTACCCTGCACATCTTTGGGTTGTGGGGGTGAGACCCACACCGACACGGGGAAAATGAGCAAACTCCACACGGACAGTGACCCAATGCGGGGGTCGGACCCGGGTCCTCAGCGCCGTGAGGCAGCAGTGCTAACCACAGCGAAGAAATACAAGTTGATGGGCAGCACTGCAGTACAGCGGTTAGCACTGCTGCCTCACGGCGCTGAGGACCTGGCCCCGGGGCACTGTCCGTGTGCTGTTTGCACATTCTCCCCGTGTCTTCGTGTGTCTCACCCCCCACAACCTAAAGATGTGCAGGTGGACGTGCTAATTTGCCCCTTAACATGGAAAAAAAATCAATTGGGTACTATAAATTAAGAAAAAACTTTAAGAATGAAATACAAGTTGACGTTACCTGTGCTGTACTTTTCTTTGTTCTTTGTTCTTTGTTATAACTGGGAGTTGATGCTTAATCCTTTAATGGAGTTCTGACATGATGCAAACTGTGCATTGTTATTGGACAGGCCTTTTGTGTTATGCCCCTGTCCATGAAACGTCGCTTAACTAGAATTCCATGCGGGTGAGAATAACAATATACAGAGCCAGTGAGATCACAGCTCATCACTGTCTGGATCTGGTGTCAATAGTTATCAGAGGCCTCTATCAGCTGACCACCCATGGAGCCACTATTGTCTTTTTTTCTCAAGAGTGAAGCAAAAGCAAATCAATAAGAATTGACTATGGGCCTTTGTTGTTTCCATGGTTACAGGCCTGGTCGTTGTGACTGTTCGGACTTACTAATATCTGCCGTTTCTACCTCCAGCAATTTTCTCGTAAAGCAGATCTGTTGAGTGAGGTGATTGATGACTGGTTTCTGGTCAGAAGCTTGACATGCGACAGGGCAATCCTTCTTTCGCCTTAGCCTCCTCTCTTTTTCAATTGTTCATGAGCATTTATTGCCCATCCCTAATTGTACCTTCAAACTATGGTAGTCTTTAGTTCCTTCTGTCTTGTGTTCCCTTTCAGCCTCCATCTCATCTTCATCTCTTCCTCCTTCGCCCCTCCTCCCTTCCAATCTCAGTCCTCTTTTTCCCTAAGTTCCTCTCCTCTTTCTCGCCCCCGTAATCCCACCTAACCTTTTTGGACACTAAGGGGCAATTTAGCATGGCCATTCCACTGAACCAGCACATCTTTGGACTGTGGTAGGAAACCGGAGCACCCGGAGGAAACCTATGCAGACACAAGGGGAATGTGTAAACTCCACTCAAGGTCGGAATTGAACCCGGGTCCCTGGTGCTTTGAAGCAGCAGTGCTGACCAGCACTGTCCTCCTCCCTTCAACCCTCAACCCTCTCGTTCCCTCAATTCTTTTCTTACTTTCCTGATCTCTGCCTCTCTCAGCCCTGAGCTTCCCTCTCCATCAAGCTACCCCTTCGAAAATCAAAACTTTGCACCACTTAACACGACGGTAGCACGGTTGTTAGCACTGTTGCCTCACACGTCCAATCCACCTATCTGCACATCCTTAGGTTGTGGGGGGGTGAGACACACGAAGACACGGGGAGAATATGTAAACAGCACACGGACAGAGCCGGGTCCTCAGCGCCGTGAGGCAGCAGTGCTAACCGCTGTACTACAGTGCTGCCCATCAACTTGTATTTCTTCGCTGTGGCAGAGTGGAGGATGCCCCAGAGGTGCTGGCCATGCCCACCCCTGGTACTACCCGGCCATGCGTAAAACAATTAAAGGGGAAAGGAGGTAGGGACGTGGTACCGTACGCACAGGTGCCACAAGGGAATGTGCTGAGAGCAGTGGGGCAGCGTTCTTCAGCCCTGGAGGGGCCCAAGGTCATGTCCAAACTGCCCCTCATGCGCCACAGGTGGTAATAAGGCGGGCGGATGACGATCTCCAGCCCTGCAGGGGCCCGAATCAAAGTATTTTGTTGCAGCCTCGATGATCCCACTCCCACCTCAGGCAGAGGGGTGGGAGGACAGAAGGCTGGGCCTGTAATCCCAGGTGGTCCCACTCCCACCTCAGGCAAAGGGGTGGGAGGACAGAGACAGGCAGCAGGGCCTTCACCCCAGGAGGGGGCCTGCAGCGAAAGGCCCCTGTATGTTCCCACTCCCACTTCAGGCAGAGGGGTGGGAGGACAGAGGCAGGCAGCAGGGTCTTCAGCCCAGGAGGGGGCCTGCAGCAAAAGGCCCCTGTATGTTCCCACTCCCACCTCAGGCAGAGGGGTGGGAGGACAGAGGCAGGCAGCAGGGTCTTCAGCCCAGGAGGGGGCCTGCAGCAAAAGGCCCCTGTATGTTCCCACTCCCACCTCAGGCAGAGGGGTGGGAGGACAGAGGCAGGCAGCAGGGCTTTCATCCCAGGAGGGGGCCTGCAGCAAAAGGCCCCTGTATGTTCCCACTCCCACCTCAGGCAGAGGGGTGGGAGGACAGAGGCAGGCAGCAGGGTCTTCAGCCCAGGAGGGGGCCTGCAGCAAAAGGCCCCTGTATGTTCCCACTCCCACCTCAGGCAGAGGGGTGGGAGGACAGAGGCAGGCAGCAGGGTCTTCACATCAGGCCGAGGCCTACAGCACCAGGCCTCAGGTAGTCCCACTCCCACCACAGGCGCAGGGCAGGTACAGGGTGGGGATTAGGCAGGAGACTGTGCAGAATTCACCTTCAAGTTGTTTGGTTTAGAAGAAGGTGAATTTTCAATCAGCTTTAAACAAAGGTTCTACATGTAGGTACTTGCAGCTGGAGCTTGTTAATTAGTTAATTGGGTTAGGCCAGTTTTCAGAGGCTCGATTCACAGTATAAACATGATCCACCTGCAGTGCAGACTTTGTTTGCCCTGAGTGCTCAATTCGGTGCATTTGAGTGCGATAGTGAGAGTTTGGTGACTGAGGGAGTTAGGTGAGGAGGGAGTAAGATGCTCCTTTCATCGCATTTCCTACATTTCCGCAAAGAGCGAGAAGGGAGCCAGGAGTTTACAGAGAGTGCAAATGACTGGGAGCAGAGTCGGGGGGCAGAGGTTCAGTTGGTCCACAGGGCAGCTATATTCTGTAAGGTAAGAGGGGATGGAGGCTAGGCCAGTTACATGCTCCTCCTGTAGGATGTGGGTGGTGAGGGATACCACCGGTGTCCCCGCTGACTATACCTGCGGGAAGTGCACCCAACTCCAGCTCCTCAGAGACCGTGTTAGAGAACTGGAGCTGGATGAACTTCGGATCATCCGGGAGGCAGAGGGGGTTATAGAGTAGAGTTACAGGGAGGTAACCACACCCAAGGTACACGACAAGAGTAGCTGGGTTACAGTCAGGGGAAAGAAAACAACCAGGCAGACAGTGCAGGGATCCCTCGTGGCCGTTCCGCTTCAAAACAAATATACTGTTTTGGATGCTGTTGGTGGGGGGGTGACCTACCGGGGGAAGGCCCTAGCGGCCAGGTCTCTGGCACTGAGTCTGGCTCTGGGGCTCAGAAGGGAAGGGGGGAGAATAGAAAAGCAATAGTAATAGAGATTCAATGGTTAGGGGAATAGATAGGAGATTCTGTGGTCGCGAGTGAGACTCCCAGAAGGTATGTTGCCTCCCGGGTGCCAGGGCCAGGGATGTCTCGGATCGTGTCTTCAGGATCCTTAAGGGGGAGGGGGAGCAGCCAGGTGTCGTGGTGCACATTGGTAGCAACAACGTAGGTAGGAAAAGGAGTGTGGAGGTAATAAATGAGTTTCGGGAGTTAGGCTGGAAGTTAAAAGCCAGGACAGACAGAGTTGTCATCTCTGGTTCGTTGCCGGTGCCACGTGATAGCAAGGCTAGGAATAGGGAGCGAGTTCAGTTGAACACGTGGCTGCAGGAATGGTGTAGGAGGGAGGGCTTCAGGTATTTGGATAATTGGAGCGCATTCTGGGGAAGGTGGGACCTGTACAAGCAGGACAGGTTGCACCTGAACCAGAGGGGCACCAATATCCTGGGAGGGAGGTTTTCCAGTACGCTTCGGGGGGGTTTAAACTAATTTGGCTGGGGAATGGGAACCAGATTTGTAATCCAGCAACTAAGGTAGCCGATATTCAGGACGCCAAAGCATGTAGTGAGGCAGTGGGGAAGGGAACACTGACAAAGGAGAGTAGTTGCAGGCACGGAGATGGGTTGAAGCGTGTATACTTCAACGCAAGAAGCATCAGGAATAAGGTGGATGAACTTAAGGCATGGATCGGTACTTGGGACTATGATGTGGTGGCCATCACGGAAACTTGGATAGAAGAGGGGCAGAAATGGTTGTTGGAGGTCCCTGGTTATAGATGTTTCAATAAGATTAGGGAGGGTGGTAAAAGAGGTGGCGGGGGGTGGCATTGTTAATTCGAGATAGTATAACAGCTGCAGAAAGGCAGTTCGAGGAGTATCTGCCTACTGAGGTAGTATGGGTTGAAGTCAGGAATAGGAAAGGAGCAGTCACCTTGTTGGGAGTTTTCTACAGGCCCTCCAGTAGTAGCAGAGATGTGGAGGAACATATTGGGAAACAGATTTTGGAAAGGTGCAGAAGTCACAGGGCAGTAGTCAAGGGTGACTTCAACTTCCCAAACATTGAGTGGAAACTCTTTAGATCAAATAGTTTGGATGGGATGGTGTTTGTGCAGTGTGTCCAGGAAGCTTTTCTTACACAGTATGTAGATTGTCCGATCTGAGGGGAGGCCATATTGGATTTGATACTTGGTAATGAACCAGGGCAAGTGGTAGATTTGTTCGTGGGGGAGCATTTTGGAGATAGTGACCACAATTCTGTGACTTTCACTTTAGTAATGGAGAGGGATAGGTGCGTGCAACAGGGCAAGGTTTACAATTGGGGTAAGGGTAAATACAATGTTGTCAGACAAGAATTGAAGTGCATAAGTTGGGAACATAGGCTGTCAGGGAAGGACACAAGTGAAATGTGGAACTTGTTCAAGGAACAGGTACTACGTGTCCTTGATATGTATGACCCTGTCAGGCAGGGAAGAGATGGTC
Source organism: Scyliorhinus torazame (assembly GCF_047496885.1). NCBI lineage: Eukaryota > Metazoa > Chordata > Chondrichthyes > Carcharhiniformes > Scyliorhinidae > Scyliorhinus > Scyliorhinus torazame. The sequence continues at coordinate 316,848,638 of NC_092713.1, read as the reverse complement.
GAGTGAGGGAACCATGGTTGACAAGAGAGGTTGAATGTCTTGTTAAGAGGAAGAAGGAGACGTATATAAGGCTGAGGAAACAAGGTTCAGACAGGGGGCTGGAGGGATACAAGATAGCCAGGAGGGAACTGAAGAACTGAGCTAAGAGAGGACATGAACAACCTTTGGCGGGTAAGATCAAGGAAAACCCCAAGGCCTTTTACACATATGTGAAAAATATGAGAATGACTAGAGCGAGGGTAGATCCGATCAAGGACAGTAACGGGAGATTGTGTATTGAGTCTGAAGAGATAGGAGAGGTCTTGAACGAGTACTGTTCTGCAGTATTTACAAATGAGAGGGGCCATATTGTTGGAGAGGAGAGTGTGAAACAGACTGGTAAGCTTGAGGAAATACTTGTTGGGAAGGAAGATGTGTTGGGCATTTTGAAAGACTTGAGGATAGACAAGTCCCCGGGGCCTGACGGGATATATCCAAGGATTCTATGGGAAGCAAGAGATGAAATTGCAGAGCCGTTGGCAATGATCTTTTCGTCCTCACTGTCAACAGGGGTGGTACCAGGGGATTGGAGAGTGGCGAATGTCGTGCCCCTGTTCAAAAAAGGGACTAGGGATAACCCTGGGAATTACAGGCCAGTTAGTCTTACTTCGCTGGTAGGCAAAGTAATGGAAAGGGTACGGAGGTACTGAGCATCTGGAAAGACACTGCTTGATTAGGGATAGTCAGCACGGATTTGTGAGGGGTAGGTCTTGCGTTACAAGTCTTATTGAATTCTTTGAGGAGGTGACCAAGCATGTGGATGAAGGTAAAGCAGTGGATGTAGTGTACATGGATTTTAGTAAAGCATTTGATAAGGTTCCTTATGCAGAAAGTAAGGAGGCATGGGATAGCGGGAAATTTGGCCAGTTGGATAACAAACTGGCTAACCGATAGAAGTCAGAGAGTGGTGGTGGATGGCAAATATTCAGCCTGGATCCCAGTTACCAGTGGCGTGCCGCAGGGATCAGTTCTGGGTCCTCTGTTGTTTGTGGTTTTCATTAATGACTTGGATGAGGGAGTTGAAGGGTGGGTCAGTAAATTTGCAGACGATACGAAGATTGGTGGAGTTGTGGACAGTGAGGAGGGCTGTTGTCGGCTGCAAAGAGACATAGATAGGATGCAGAGCTGGGCTGAGAAGTGGCAGATGGAGTTTAACCCTGAAAAGTGTGAGGTTGTCCATTCTGGAAGGACAAATATGAATGCGGAATACAGGGTTTAACGGTAGGGTTCTTGGCAATGTGGAGGAGCAGAGAGATCTTGGGGTCTATGTTCATACATCTTTGAAAGTTGCCACTCAAGTGGATAGAGCTGTGAAGAAGGCCTATGGTGTGCTAGCGTTCATTAACAGAGGGATTGAATTTCAGAGCCGTGAGGTGATGATGCAGCTGTACAAAATCTTGGTGAGGCTACATTTGGAGTACTGTGTACAGTTCTGGACACCTCATTTTAGGGAGGACGTGGAAGCTTTGGAAAAGGTGCAAAAGAGATTTACCAGGATGTTGCCTGGAATGGAGAGTACGTCTTACGAGGAAGGTTGAGGGTGCTAGGCCTTTTCTCATTAAAACGGAGAAGGATGAGGGGTGACTTGATAGAGGTTTATAAGATGATCAGGGGAATAGATAGAGTAGACAGTCAGAGACTTTTTCCCCGGGTGGAACAAACCATTACAAGGGGACATAAATTTAAGGTGAATGGTGGAAGATATAGGGGGGATGTCAGAGGTAGGTTCTTTACCCAGAGAGTAGTGGGGGCATGGAATGCACTGCCTGTGGAAGTAGTTGAGTCGGAAACATTAGGGACCTTCAAGCATCTATTGGATAGGTACATAGATCATGGTAGAATGATATAGTGTAGATTAATTTGTTCTTAAGGGCAGCACGGTAGCATTGTGGATAGCACAATTGCTTCACAGCTCCGAGGTTCGATTCCGGCTTGGGTCACTGTCTGTGCGGAGTCTGCATATCCTCCCCGTGTGTGCGTGGGTTTCCTCCGGGTGCTCCGGTTTCCTCCCACGGTCCAGGGATGTGCAGGTTAGGTGGATTGGCCGTGATAAATTGCCCTTCGTGTCCAAAATTGCCCTTAGTGTTGGGTGGGGTTACTGGGTTATGGGGATAGGGTGGAGGTGTTGAACTTGGTTAGGGTGCTCTTTCCAAGAGCCGGTGCAGACTCAATGGGCCGAATGGCCTCCTTCTGCACTGTAAATTCAATGATAATCTATGATTAATCTAGGACAAAGGTTCGGCACAACATCATAGGCTGAAGGGCCTGTTCTGTGCTGTATTTTTCTATGTTCTATGTTCTAAAACGGAGAATCCCGCTGGCAAGAACTGCCAGCAAATCCCGCTCATCATTTAAACTCACTTCGAGACCAGCCATGATCGAATTGCGTGTCGAACAGGCACGATGGGCTGAGTGCCCTTCTCCAGTAACTGGCATTTTCATGTTTGGTTTTGCATTGCCGGGTCTTCCCCTGATCCTGGGGAAGATTTTAAATGATAAAATAATTAAATTGTAAAAAACATTCGGTGGAAAAAAAAGAAGTCCCCTTTCACTTTGAGATTGTGCCACTGACGTTGAACGCTCGATTTTTCACCAGTGAAGATCATTGCTGCCTGGGCAGGATGTACTTCTGTGGCCGGTTCCTGGAGCCTTGTGCGTGGCCCAGGTACAGCTGAGCTGGCTGCAGATTGAAATCCGAGCACATTACAGGCATTAAGATGTCAGGACTTTAACTATTCAACAAAGAATGGCAACTGCAGCGAAAACGACTCGGATTTATATCATGTTCTTGAGTAATAAAAGGCTGAGGGATGTCAGAGAGGGGCAGAGGGGAGAGTTTCTCAGCTGCTTTATCAGACAGGACTTGGCACGGCACCACATAAGTAGAGATTCAGGCAGGTGACCAATGGCCTGGTCAAAGAGACTTGAATAAAAGCCACACGTACGAGGCTGTTTGTTCAATTTAACACTGCTTTATCCACACCAATCAGAAATCTGCTGTTTCTTTATAAATTTAGAGTGCCCAGTTCAATTTTTTTTCCAATTAAGGGCCAATTTAGCACGTCCAATCCACCTACCTTGCTCATCTTTTTGGGTTGTGGGGGTTTGCACTGAGCCAGTCATGGTCCTTGTGAAGCCCCTGCTTTGGGAAACAGGTGGCCCACCACGGTTTGAGCCCCACCTCATCACCTGCCCATTAACCCCCTGCCCCCACCCCCACCCTCAACTTGACCCTGACCCCAACTCCGGTGGAAACAAAGTCCAAAAGTCTCATTTTGAGTAACAAGGCTGGATGGACTCTTTGCTGCAGCCAAACATTTCAATCGGTGGGTTCCATGAGCGTTTTTCCAAGCGTTTCCTGGTTCTGAAGATGTGTCTAATGTGGGAAATAGGAACACAAGGAGGTTATTCAGTCTGGGCTGCTCTACAATTATATCACAGTTCATTGGCAGCTTTAAAAAATATATATTTCAGAGTATCCAATTATTTTATTTCCCCAATTAAGGGGCAATTTAGCGTGGCCTGCACATCTTTGGGTTGTGGGGGTGAGACCCACGCAGCCACGGGGAGAATGTGCAAACTCCACACAGACAGTGATGCGGGGCCAAGATCGAACCTGGGACCTCGGCGCCGTGAGGCAGCAGTGTTAACCAAGACGCCACCTCATTGGCATCTGAAGTTTTTGCACAGCTAAATTTGTTTTAACAATGGCCGGAACGCTCCAGCCACCGGGATTGATTTTCCCGCTGGAAACGCACCCCCTGTTGGCGGGTTTCGCGGTGGCGTTGTGTCGTTTCAATGGCAAATCCCATTGACGAGCTACGGGAGGATAGAATCTCGCCAACAACGAAATGCGCGCAGCCGCGAAACACCTGGATGGGGGACAGAGGGAGTATCCCGCCCGGCATGGTACTGTGTCATTATTACAAACAGCCAATAGGTTACAGACAACCGTTCTGGTAACTTGCAGCTTCTATTATAACTTTGAAATTGTTTCAGTTTCTAAACGTTTCATTCGAACAGCAGAGATTTGTACTGACTGTATCTAAAATTAAAAACTGCGAGAATAACTCAGCAAGTTGACAATGGCAATGGCGAGTGCAACAGGTTTGACATTTCAGCTCAATGACTTTTCGTCAAGACCATTTCCTAGTGAAAGGTTTGAAACACTGAATCACTCTCTCTCTCCATAAACACGGCCTGATCTGTTCAGGGTTCCCAACTATTTTTGTTCTTATTTTAGATTTCCAGCATTTCGAGTGTTTCGATTTTTTGGTATCTAAAATTCTGCTATACTTCCTCCAGAATGGGTCATTTCGCTGCCCAAGTGTGGGGTGTGGTGCCGGAGGACAAAGTTCAAACTTTATATTCACTGGTCTTTGCTAGATGGTCTTAACTTAGCTCCATTTGTAGGTCCATAGACTGATACAGCACAGAAGGAGGCCATTTGGCCCATCATCCCTGTCCTGACATTTTGAAAGACCAATTAGTCCTATTCTCCATCAAGCATTTATCCAATCACCTAATTATAATCCAGGGCACCCAGGTGTCCCCCTCCTGGGAAGTATGTCAATCAAAAACGTTCTGCATCAAGCTAGTCTGTAATGATCCCCCATTTCTTTAAGATAGCAATAAACCTCAAGAGGTTATAGACAGATGAAATGGTGGACAGTGGGCAGCTGAGGTTGGTACAGAGAAATGTCAAGTGATAGGTTGTAATACGGAAAATTAGGAGATCGAATGGTACAATTTGAAAGGGGCTACAGGAGGACAGAGACCTGTGGGGAAGGATTTTGTGCAAATCTTTGAAGGACAGGTGAAGGATGGGTGGCACGGTAGCACAGTGGTTAGCACTGTTGCTTCACAGCACCAGGGTTCCAGGTTCGATCCCCGGCTTGTGTCACTGTCTGTGCGGAATCTGTACGTTCTCCCCGTGTCTGCGTGGGTTTCCTCCGAGTGCTCCAGTTTCCTCCCACAAGTCCCGAAAGACATCTTTGTTAAGTGAATTGGACATTCTGAATCCTCCCTCAGTGTAACCGAACAGGTGCCGGAATGTGGCGACCAGGGGATTTTCACAGTAACTTCATTGCAGTGTTAATGTAAGCCTACTTGTGACAATAAAGATTATTATTATGAAGCAGTTAATAAAAGGGCAGTTAGAGATGGGCAAAGCATGCTGACCTCGCCAGTGAAGCCCACATCCTGTGAATGAATAAAAAGAAGAAATCCTGTGCTCTATAAGTAGAAGTACTGAGTAGAAAAACCAGAAGGTTTTATTAAACCTTTACAAAACACCAGGGGCGGGGCGGGCCGTAGTGGCGCCGAGGAGTGGCGTGAACCACTCCGGCGTCAGGCCGCCCGGAAGGTGCGGAATCCTCTGCACCTCCGTGGGCTATGCCGGCGGCGGAGTGGTTGGCGTCACGCCAACCGGCGCCGAAGGGCCTCCGCCGACCGGCGCGAGTTGCCGCATGCGCAGGAGCACCAGCGTATTCTGGCGCATGCGCAGAACCGCCGGCGTGTTTCCTGCGCATGCGCAGGGGGTTTCTTCTCCGCGCCGGCCATGGCAGAGGTTTACAGAGGCCGGCGCCGAGGAAAAGAGTGCCCCCCCGGCACAGGCCCGCCCGCAGATCGGTGGGCCCCGATCGCGGGCCAGGCCATCGTGGGGGCTCCCCCTGGGGCCGGATCCCCCCGTGCCCCCCCGAGGACTCTGCAGGCCGCCCTCCACGCCGGGTTCCGCCAGCACGGACCTGGTTTAATCCACGCCGGGGTGACTGGCCGAAAATGGGCTGCTGCTCGGCCATTCGGGGACCGGAGAATCCCGGGGGGGGGCCATTGCCGACGGCCCCCAACTGGCACAGCACGATCCCCGCCCCACTCAAAAACCGGTGCCGGAGAATTCGGCAGCTGCCATCGGAGCGGCGGGGCGGGATTCACGCCGCCCCCCCCCCCCCCCCCCCTGCGATTCTCCGACCCAGCAATATTTTGTACAATTCTTGGCGCTACAGTTTTGGACGGAACTGCAGGATTTGCCACAGGCGCAGACGAAAATGCCCGGAGAGATGTTCGGGATGAGAGATGGCCGGAATTCTCTGGCCGTTGAGACTCTCAGTTCCCGCCGGCAGCACAACCCCGCCCGTGGCTGTCCCGGTGGCGTAGGGCGTCTCCAATGGGAAATCCCGTTACCAAGCGGCGGGAAGATAGAATCCCACCGCCACCAAATGGCGCAACGCCAAGAAGCACGCGGCTCGGGGACCGGACAATCCAGCCCGTTATATTTACATGGATGGACTGGGGAAGCTCCTGTTATTCTCCTTGGAGCAGAGAAGGCTGAGAGGAGATTTGGTGGAGGTGTTGAAAGTCATGAAGGGTGATAGACAGAGTGAACAAAGAAGAATGTTTTTCACTGGCTGAAGGGTTGATAACTAAGGGGCATTGGTTTAAGGTGACTGGCAAAAGAACCAGAGGCGACATCCGAAACCAAACATCTTACCCAATGCGTGGTCAGGTTTTGGAATGGACTGCTTGATAGTGTGGTGCTCACACATTCAGTTATCGCCTTCAAAAGAGAATCGGATAAATATGCGAGTGACAAAGAAAATGGCAGCGATCTGGGGGAAGAGCAACGTAAGTGAGAGTAACTGGAATGTTCTTTGAAAGAGCCGACGCAGATTTGATGCGCTGAATGCTCTCTGTGCTATTCTAAATTTGCACCCTTCCAACACTCAGTTCCTAAGCATTAGTGTTAGACATGTGGGCACTGAGCCAGAGACTGACTGGCACCTGCACAACTGCATTTCATCATCAGTCAGTCCATTTAAGAGAGAAAATTGCTGAGAATGCTTATTCAGTTGCTGTGCTTTTTTATGTCCACTTTGCGTTCAATTGCCAGAGCTGATTGTGCCTTCAGCGCTGCCTCATTGACAGGTGACAGTATGTTATTTGCTTGACAATTTGAGGGAGTATTTTCACTGCAACTGGTAATAAATGACTAGACTCTGCTTTTCAGAATTGCCTTGTCTTCTTAACCCGATAAGGACCGTTCTCCGTGCATCCACAAGCTCACCCTTTGGCCGTACCTGGAGAAGGGATAACTGGGGGAAGGCCAGAGGCTGAGAACCTGGAGTGAACGTCCAACACATGAACTTCAGTAAAGTGTTGGGGACTTTAGCATGGAGATCTCAGGGATGACGACCATTGTCAGTCACTAAGTAGTCCTGCACCTAAGTGGATGGATAGTGCGCTACTTGAAGAGGCAGTGGAAGCAGATTAAATCTTTCAAGAAGGGATCAGAAAGGGTGGGCTATGTAGAAAGAGCAGGGAAGTGGGAAAAATGGATAGCAAAGATACGATGGACTGAATGGCCCATGATGTATGATCTTTATCAAATAACCTAAAATATATTCCGAATTTAAATCCAGCCTATTTAATTTGACTCCCTCGCTGACAAACCAAAAGCATTTACAAGTAACTGTAATGCCTTTCAACAGAAACCTGCATTTATATAGGGCTTTTAATACGATAAGGTGTCCCAAGACACTTCATAGGAACATTCCGAAACAAAATTTGACATCAATCTAATTGGCCAACAGGTCTCTGAGGCAGGATTTCCAGCCGGTGATGGGCAGAAGTCCTGCCTGCTCCCAATTGACACTCATGGGATATGTTCTTTGCCATCTCGAGGTTCGACCATTCCAGCGTTCTCCTGCCCCCCCCCCCAACCCTCCGTGCTCCCAGTCCAACAACACCTTAGATTTAAAATTCTTATCCTCGGTCCCACTGAGTGCCCACCATCCTAAAGCTTCAGGCCTGTGGCACTAACTTATCAGCGGTGCTCATTGGGTGACTTTTTCCACTGTTGGTATGGTTGGCATGAGTTATCATGGGAATTAGAACGAGTTTCTTGCTGCTCGCCAACAAGCTGGACTTATTGAAGAGATGGCTAGGTGCTCTAATGGGGGCAGCCACTGCCCCACCGTGCCATCCTGCGGCTGGAGATCTTAAGCAGAACCTAAGTTGATATCCTGCTCAATTCTTGTCTGTATTCAGAATTGACTATTCCAGTCCTCTTTTGACCAGTCTCTCACCTTCTACCGTGCATAAAGCTGACCTGATTTAATACCCTGCTATTCGCCCCTCCGCCCATGGTCACTGGCAAATGTTGCCACCCAATCCAACAGCACCTTGAGTTTAAAATTCTGAACTTCCACCACCCCACAATTGGCAGATGTTATGGTCTAGATCCTAAAGCTCTGGGATTCGCAACCTAAAGCTCCCTGCCACTTTCTCCTTCTCAATGATCAAAACTTTGTTCCCCACCACCTTATCTCCTCATATCATTCAGTGTCATTCTTTCTGTAACCACCCTGTGATGCATCTTGGGGCATTTTACAAGATTACGTGCACTATATAAATGTAAGTCAATGTTGCTGTATGGGAATAAGCAATATGCTACAAACTAATTATTTATTTTCTTTATATTTGTCCGTGTAGATCTCAGACCGCTGCCTGACGTGGCTATGACTGGGAATTGCACAAGAGAATGCACAGAGTTTGGCCACTCCGATTCTTGCTGGATGCCAGGCCAGCCATCCCCCAACAGGAAGCAGAATAATGCCCCCAAACTTTCCACCTTTGTGCCTTACGAAGAACAGGGGAGCCAGGATCGTCTCACCAACATGAGCCCACGGCTCATGGAGGATGGCAATGCCAAAATGGCCAACATCCGCTTCATACCGACACACAGTGCCTTCCCCAGTTCAAACCACGAGCCCAACAAGGACTCTGCTCTGGAAGAAATACCACTCACCCAACCGCCTGACTACCAGCACACTACCGACCCCGGGCCAGCCAATTCCAAGCGGGAGATTTACCTGTAAGGAAAGACGGAGCCTCCTCTGTGCCTGTTTGAAGCTGTTATATAACCACATGGAAATGCGAGAGTTGAAAAAAACAGAACAGCAAAGAGGAACGTACGTATGGTGGAAATTAAAAATATACAACGGCTTTATTGTCCGCAGTACAATTCTACAACAAACTGGAATTTCAGAGAATGGACGGGGTTGAAATGGGCTGCTCCAATTCCGCATTGTCCAGGTTTGTCCACACCATTGGCAGAGACTCCAACCCAGCAAGAGTCAACAGCGGAGGGGAAAACACAAGTGCATCAAAACCCAAACCTGACTTTGGTGACCCGTTAATCAGATCCATCGTTGCCGAACTTCTTCACCGCATGCAAGCGATTCTTTTTTGTTCGTTTTTTTTTTTGTTCCTGTTTCTTGAGTGTATGCATGTGTGTGTGTGTGTGTGTATGGTGGGAGTGCGATGTGGGAGTGGATAAACCAGTTGATTCATGTCATTTGTGTGGATGTAGCGGGAGGAGAAAACCAAAAAGAAAAAGAAACCTTATGCTCTTGTAGTTCTAGGATGTAGGGCCTCAGTGCTTAATTCCCGCCATCGAACACTCAACTGGCACATGTTTGCCCTAATTACAGGGACCAATCAACACAGAAGCGTGAGAGCATTGCTGTACTCTTGTGTAAATATAATCTTCAAATATATATGAATTGCACCTCGTGTGGTTCGAGATTGGGAGAAATCCATTCCACGGTTATTACGTTGCTCAGCGACATGAGGCGAAGCAACCTTAAGTTGTGTTTGTCCTTTTTTCTCATGTAAATAATTTGAAAGGTAGCGATGAAAAGTCATTTTGTCAGTGTAACTGCAGGAATCGTTCAGTGAATTATTTAGGTTGGTGGCGGTTCGATGTGACCTTTGCCTTTTCTGCTACTGACGGTTGTTTGGAATACGGGCGGGTGAACCATGACCATTCTTGCTTCTTACTGTTTCTCCCTTTTCCTTTTAAAGTAACACAAAGCGCCGTAATGTGCTGTTTTAAGTTTTTGTTATTGTGGCCTTTGTTGCCACTTAATTTGAGGTGGAGCTATTGGGAGGGAGGCGTATAGCGCGGGGACTGTGGTCCTCTGGCATGCTCACTGCCAGTTCTGGATTTAACATCCATTCTTGCTGCGCATACATGACTTAAACCATCAATGTGGAGACTTCACTCTGCGCTCACTGCGGAGAAGAGGAACTCATGCCAGACCCAAGGTCTTGTCAGCTTTCCATAAGAGAGTTTACAATTTAAAATGACATATGTACGTGTGATATGCACACATGTATGTGTGTGTGTGCACGTGTGTGTGATATGTACACGTATATACATGCGCATGTGCGAATGTGTGGTGTGTGCACGTGCGTTTCTGTGATATGTATACGTGTGCATGTACGCATGTGCATTTGTGTGTGTGGGTGGTGTGTGTGTGATATGTGCACATCTAAATGTGGGTGTGCATTTGTGTGTGCGTGTGGTCTATGTGTGCATGAATGTGTATGAGTATGTGCGTGCATGTGTGAGTGTGCACGTCTACATCACTGGCCTGGATCTTCCAGAGGAAAGGGAGGGGGAAGATGCTCATGATCAGAGGGGCAGATTGGCCTCCTTCCCCTCCCCGCCCAGCCCCATGCCAGTGGGCAAGATATGTTACAATACTTTTAGATGTACCTATGATGCAATGGTCATCGTGCCAAGTTTATAAAAGTACCTTCTTCTGGGCTGGAAACTTAGGTGAGCTTTCAGTGGTAAATTGGTGATGGGGTTGAACAGATAGCTTTGACAGATATCTATTCAAATGGTGAAAGTATGGTTTTTAACATCAGACAAATACGAACCAAACTCCCAACTTTCATCCAATCCATTCCATTGCCCAGGGATCAGGGTATCTCGTGGCAGCTTAAATTAATTTCATGACCAGTTATGGATCACAGCACTGCTACCTACCCTTCATTTTAAAATTTATTTTTTAATGACCCAACAACCATTCTCTGTTTATGATATTAATCGTGGTCGTTACCTCCAAATACTGCACCCTTTCCAATTGTACCCACTTACCCAACTTCTGAAGCTCGAGTCAGGGATGGTGGTGTATATGTATAAATAAAAATGTTATGTTCGCATGATTATTGCTCTGTTGTCACAAAATATTCGCATTCTTCTTTGTGTCTATGTATTTTTTTGTTTCAGCATCTGTAATAGAGCCCTGCTAAATCTGTGACCAGACCTCATCCCATTTAGAATCCGAATGGCCCAGCTTTGGGGCTGGACTCGGGAAGCAGTACTCATTTTGTGCCTTGTGGAGATAAGAACAGGGATGAGCAGTAACAGGAAGATGGGATGGTTCATTTAAGCTTCTAACTGCAATCTGCAGTGTTCTTCACGTGCAAGATTAATTAGCCAAGATTGAGGGTCTATATTTGAGCAAGGGGAAATCTTGGTGCATTAAAATTGGTGAAACTCACAGTATTAAACAATTTCCAAATCAGACTTGAACAGTACGCTGAAAGTTTTTGCAGAAATCGGATCAAGTTGTAACCCCTGAATCCATCGCTAAATGCACTCGAATGGAATCTTTGAGCTTATTTGATTGTGTAAGACGGATTGTACTCTGGATCATGGGACCTGGAGGGTGTACAGTTCAAGGCAGGAACACCAATGGTTATTTCCAGAGTTCTGTCATCTCCGATTCTCAGGAAGTGGCGGAGGGACTTGATATTCCTCCAGCGAAGATTGTTGGGCAGTTACACCAGTGTCAATGTGGGCTTCTCAGCTGCATGCATTCTCAAAGTTGCCGTGGTTCCTTCAGTCGCTCAGACAGATCAGCAGATTGAGCTGGGACTGTGAACAGAAAACGACCAACAAGTTGCAAGTTAACCTTCGCCACCCCACACCCTCAGTCTGGGGACCTTGCCGGAAACTTTAGTCAGAGTTAAGCATCCGTTTGGGAACTTGAAGCTGAAATGTTATAGGTGCCTTGTAATATAAATGAAGCTGCAGTTTGCCTGATGCGGGAGTCTTGTGATTAGAATAGATGCAACAACAATTAAAACAAAAAAGAAAGCCTCCGGAACAGAGATCGTACAGGTACCAAAAATATCCAACAAGCACTGAGGTGGCAGAATGACTACACGATTTCTTAAGAGACCACTTCTCCTGCATTTGTAAACAAAGGTAGCTGATGCATTTTTTTTTGTGTTTCATTCTATGGAAAATGGATCCAACGGTAGATTGTACATGTATTTATAAAGTATTGTGTCACAACGTAGCTTGCCATGTGATACCCTGGACCAGGAATGCAGCAGCACATGCACCTGTAGAAGGACCAGTACTTTTAATGAGTCTGTACCATATATGTAGCTACGACCCTGAAACAGTCCCATAATGGGTTAATTTTAGGGGCAGGGTGGAGGGGGGGGGGTGGAAATCCAAAGTCCGTGAGATTTGGCGAGAGGCAGCAGCCGCTGTTTAAATCATTTGAACTTCAATGTTGGTTCTATTTATATAATTAATTTAATTGCTTGTATGCCATGTTTTTGTACAGTTTTATGTACATGCAAATGTTGCTTTTATATAAAAACAAAAACAGCAATGGAAGTATGTTACTATTTTTAGATGGGTTTAATGTGTAATCAGAACCATATTGTTAAAAGTGTTTGGAAACACATGTAATGCTTTACTAGTTAATCCACTGGCTTCCTATGTTACCTATGAGATTTATGCGGGCAGTGAGCACAGTTCTTCTATTATTTTTTCTATTGTTAAGCATGTGAAATTCTTGGCCCTCATTTGCTGAGCAGTCAATGGAGAGAAGACAAAATCATTGTAATTATTCCTTCCTCAAAGCTTTACAATAAAATGGGAAAATGAACAGTCTATTGTCCCTTGCGACTTTCTCTCTTATCAAGGGGAGCTCCTGGGGTGTGAGGGATCTCTTATCGCATTGGCGCTCTACTTGAAGTCAGTGGCCCCGAAAAGACAACAGGCCTGGTGGGTTCAGCTCCCGACCCTGCTCACCAACTTCACAGTGTTCTTGGATGCTAGGCGGTGGTGGTAGAGGAGTGCCCAGGTGGGATGAATGTAGCACTGTGCAACATCTCATGGCCGTGATGCTACCACCAGCACAGTAGTAATTATTTTTTGCAGAGAGCATGCTTTACATCTCCGTGATGTCTTTGGTCTAACGAAACGGACCGAGAACTTCACACGAGCATTATCAAAAACAAAATCAGACACCACGTCACTTTAGCAGAGATTGGGATGGAGCCCAAAAACTTAGTCAACGAGGTAGGTTTACAGAAAGCACCTTGAAGAGGACGGAAGAAGTTTAGCAGATTTGGGAAGGGAATTCCAGAAGTTTGACCCTGGCAGCTGAAGGCATGGCCACCAATGGTGCAGCAATTAAAGTGGTGGGTAGACAAGATGGTGAAATTGGAGCCAGAGGGATATCTGACAGGTTGTAGGGCCGCAGGAGGTTAAGGGATAGGGAGGTGCGAGGCCAAGGAGGGATTTGAAGCCAATAATGAAATTTGATACTTTGCCAATTCAGATCAGCGAGCACAGGGCTGACAGGTAGCACGGTACAGTAGCACAGTGGTTAGCACAGTTGCTTCACAGCGCCAGGGTCCCAGGTTCGATCCCCGGCTTGGGTCACTGTCTGCGCGGAGTCTGCACGTTCTCCCCGTGTGTGCGGGGGTTTCCTCCGGGTGCTCCAGTTTCCTTCCACAGTCCAAAGATGTGCAGGTCGGGTGGATTAGCCATGCTAAATTGTCCCTTAGTGTCCAAAAAAGGTTAGGTGGGGTTACGGGGATAGGGTGGAGCTGTGGGCTGGGGTGGGCTGCTCTTTCCAAGGGCCGGTGCAGACTCAATGGGCTGAATGGCCTCCTTCTGCATTCTATGATTCCAAGAGGTGAACAGAACTTGGTTCGGGGTAGAATATGGACAGACATGTTATGGGTAAGCTCAAGCTTTGGGAGACTGTGAGGTTGGAAGCCGTCCAGGAGAGCACTGGAACATTCCATAGCTGTTCTGTTTTAGGTATCCTGGGAGACCCCAGCTGAATGTTACACCAGAGGGCAGCTTACCTGGTTCAGGGTGATGCAGGGCCTTTTGGAATAACCCAGGGCAGATGTGCAAACTATTTCACGGAAATGCCCACCCTCCCCTTCCTTCCTCGCCTAGCCCCCTAGTTTAGCCTCTTCTGCTGTCAAAGACCATGGGCTGGATTCTTTGTTTCTGATGCCAAGCACGGAGGGTCTGAGGCGTTTTATGTGAAAAAACAGTATGGGGGTGACCCGACCCTGCATCCCCCCCCTCCCCCCGCAAGGCACTCCCTAACTAAGGAGATGCCCCTCAGGGACCTCCTTCATTGGAAGACTGCCCCCCAGCCCCTGGGATCCCTTTAATAGGGAGACTCCAGAAGGTCCTCCTTAATAGGGAGACACCCCCCACGACTCCCTAACTAAGAGAACCCACCACAAAGACCCCCAAACTAAAGGGACCCCCTATCTGGAGGTACCGTCTCCCCCCACCCCGCCAAGAAAATAACCCCTTGTCTGGAAGCTAGAGAGCAGTCCAGGCGGGGCAGTGGAAAATAATTCAGCTGTAACACTTAGCTGAATGCTCCATCAAAGAGAGTTAGGTGGATTCTAATCGCTAAGTGCATTCCAAACACACAAACGTGTTATTACCGCTCTTTGATGTGGTTAATGTTGGTAAACATTGGCGTTTCAGCACCTAGAGTCACTCATCCATGAATTAAGGCTGCAGCCATTTTGCGGAAGTTGTGAATCACTGCCCACTACAAGAAAGGAATGGAAACAGAAAATGTTGGACAACCTCAGCAGGTCTGACAGCATCTGTGGAGAGAGAAGGGAGCCAACGTTTGAAGTCAGGGTGACTCTGTCAAAACTGGAGAGGGCTGGAACTAGGGTCAGATTTATACTGTAGTGGGTGGGGGATGTGGAACAGTGGGGCTGGATAGAAGGCCAGCGATAGGTGGAGATTGACAAAGATGTCGTTGACAAAAATATAAAGGGTTGTAAATGGTGGTGATGATGGCACATGAAGAGATTAGAATGTATTAGTCACAGGACAAAGATAAGCAGTGTGTCAAAGGGCAACTAGGAACAGGGAACAGATGGCCCAAGTGGGGTAGGGTGGGGGGCATGGGGGGGGGGGGGGGGTGGGAATGGTGAGGGATAAACAGATCGATGAAAGAAATGAAAATAAATGGATAGAAATAAAAATATGGTGAAGGTGGAGGAGAGAGTTCACAGTCGGAAGTTGTTGACCTCAATGTGAAATCTGGAGGCTGTAACATGCCTGATCGGAAGATGAGTTGCTGTTCCTCCAGTTTGCACTGGGCTTCACTGGAACGTTGCAGCAGGCCGAGGACGGACATGTGGACGTGAGGGCAGGGCGGTGAGTTGAAACGGCAGCGACAGGGCGGTCTGGGTGAAGCTGAGGAAATGTTTTTTTCACCCAGAGGGTTGCGGGGGCTGTGGAACTCCCTGCCTGAAAGGGTGGTGGAGGCAGAAATCCTCAGCCGATATAAATGGTGTCTGGAAATCCACCTCGAGCGCCATAACCTCCAGGGCGACAGACCAAACGGTGGAAAGTGGGGTTAGGCTGGATGACTCATTTTTCAGCTAGCACAGATATGATGGGGCAAATGGCTTCATTCCGTGCCGCAAACGTTCTAGGAATTTCAGGAAGGGACTCAAATCTTCCAAAGTCTGAAGTTTCTGAAACGGTAGTTAATGAAAGATTGGTTGGTAAATCAGGAGGGGGTGGGGGCCGCACAGGCTCAGAACTGTCACTCAAAGAACAAAGACAGAGTTAGAACATTTTTCTCCCGCTCATTAAGCTCTGAATTGTTTCAGTGCAAGTGGCAGAGAATATGAGGCCCAAAAGGAATCCCAGATTAGTCGCTGTTTTATTAACAAGTATTTTTATTGAACTTTTAACATATTATAACAACAGGGCAGCATGGTGATGCAGTGGTTAGCCCTGCTGCCTCACGGCGCCGAGGTCCCAGGTTCGATCACGGCTCTGGGTCACTGTCCGTGTGCAGTTTGCACATTAGAACATAGAACATTACAGCGCAGTACAGGCACTTCAGCCCTCGATGTTGCGCCGACCTGTGAAACCACTCTAAAGCCCATCTACACTATTCCCTTATCGTCCATAATAGAACATAGAACATTCTCCCCGTGTTTGCGTGGATTTCGCCCCCACAACCCAACGATGTGCAGGCGAGGTGGACTGGCCACGCTAAATTGCCCCTTAATTGGAAAAAATGAATTGGGTACAGTAAATTTATTTTAAAAAAAGAAGAAAAAGAAAACATATTCTAACAACAATGAAACCACTGCATGGTCTAACAATATCTCTCACAAACAAAATCAGAAAACACAAGCAACAGCAATATCATGAATTCCAAGAACTCCAATACTACCCAGGTCTCTCCGCTGGCTACGTTAAGCGGCATCTTACATTAGAAGACAGCTTTCTGCCCCTCACAAACGCGGTCTGATCTTTCGCCACTACCTCTGGAAGGCAGGGGGCGTCATTCTCCGCCGGCGGGAGTCTCCGTTTTGCCGGCGCCCGGGGGTTTCCCGATGGCGTGGGGCTGCCCCACAATGGGAAACCCCATTGACCGGCCGGTGTTACGGAGACTCCCGCCGGCCGGTCGGGGCAGAAATGTGGCGGGGCGGGTAGGAGAATTTCGCCCAGGATTCCAGACCCACTGCCAGGGTTTTAGCCAACAGTTTTGTGTCTACGTTAACACAGTGGTTAGCACTGTTGCTTCACTGCGCCAGTGTCCCAGATTCGATTCCCGGCTTGGGTCACTGTCTGTGTGGAGTCTGCACGTTCTCCCCGTGTCTGCGTGGGTTTCCTCCGGGTGCTCCGGTTTCCTCCCACAAGTCCCGAAAGATGTGTTATTGGGTGAATTGGACATTCTGAATTCTCCCTCTGTGTACCCGAACAGGCGCCGGAATGTGGCGATTCGGGGTTTTTGACAGTAACTTCATTGCAGTGTTAATGTAAGATGACTTGTGGCAATAATAAAGATTTTTATTTTTATTATTTTTTAAATTTAGAGTACCCCATTAATTTTTTCCAATTAAGGGGCAATTTAGCGTGGCCATTTTTGGGTTGTGGGGGCGTAACCCACGCAAACACGGGGAGAATGTGCAAACTCCACACGGACAGGGACCCAGAGCCGGGATCGAACCTGGGACCTCGGCGCCTTGAGGCTGCAGGGCTAACCCACTGTACCACTGTGCTGCCCCTATTTTTATTATTATAAGCAGAGAGACTGGGTGGTATGACCCACACTCTGCGGGGTCCATGCCCTTCTTCAGAAGGAGGGAGACAGATGCGCGTCCCAACGTCTCCGGAAGAGATTCTCTTGAATCATTGAGTCATTGAACATCTTCAGAACCAAAGTGGTCAGCTTGTCTGCGAACGGCTTGTAAAATTCGACTGGGAATTCCCTGCCTGCATCTTACCTAAAGCTCTGCAGACCTCCTCCAACTGCAGCGGCACTTCCATTGTTTCCCGCATCTCATCCCCACCTGTGGGAACTCCAGGTTCTCCAAGAGCTTAGTCATTTCCTGCTCATCTTCGGGTGGTTCTGAACTGTAAAGTCCCCCAGAAAAGGAGCAAAAGACCACATTAACCTTCTCTGGGATAGCAGCTAAAGTGGCAACGCATGTGATAAGGTGGTCAAGAAGGCAAACGGCATTCTGCCCTTCATCGGTCGGGGCATTGAATATAAAAATTGGCAAGTCATGTTGCAGCTGTGCAGAACCTTAGTTAAGCCTCACTTGGAATATTGTGTACAATTCTGGTCGCCACGTTACGAGAAGGATGTGGATGCTTTGGCGAGGGTGCAGAAGCAGTTTACTAGGATGTTGTCTGGTATGGATGGAATTTGCTACGAGGAGAGGTTGGATAAACTCGGTCTGTCCTCACTGGAACAACGGAGGTTGAAAGGCAACCTGATAGATGTCTACAAGATTATGAGGGGCATAGACAGGATGGATAATCAGATGCTCTTTCCAAGGGTAGGAGAGTCAAGTACTATGGGACATAGGTTTGAAGTGCATGGGGAAAAGTTTAGCACAGATGTGCGAGGCAAGTTTTTACACAGAGGGGGGTAAATATATGGAACGTGCTGCCTGGGGAGGGGGTGGGAGCAGGTACGATAGCAGAATTTAAGGGGCATCTAGACAAATTTATGAATAGGGTGGGAATGGAAGGATACGGACTCCGTAAGCGCAGACGGTTTTAGGTGAGGCAGGTACCATGGTCGGGGCAGGCTGGGAGGCCGAAGGACCTGTTCCTGTGCTGTATTGTTCTTTGTTCTTTGTTCACCACAGAAATCCGGTATCTGCAAAACCTTCCGGGCCGCCCTAGCTGATGAGCAAACAGTCGGCTGGCCTTCTCCCCACACTCATAGACCACCTCTTTTATTGGTCGCAGCTGTGGCACCACCTGGCCCATGGACAGTAGGTCAAAGTACATTTGCAGCTTCTTCCAAAGTGTTAAAATCTCTGGCATTGGGTCACTCACATATTCTCTATCCACACCTAAAATATCATCCACTACCCCCTGACACTCCCGTCCGTTCACCCTGTCCAAATGTGACTTATATGAGATGATCTCTCACCTAATTACCGCTTTTAAAGGCCACCACACTGTAGACAGGGAGACTATCGCGTTTCATTCAAATCGATGTAGCTCTTAATGGACCCCAAAACCCACATCCAGCCAGCAACCCGCGCGCTGCATTCGATCCCCTTTAAATTTAAATCCGCCAAGTATGGCGGGAGATAGGAAATCACCACCGCGAGTGCTCCTCACTCTTCACTCCAGGTAACAAGGTCTTATCAATAACAAAAAAATCGATACGTGAATACACCTGATGTACTGACGTGAAAAGAGAAATCTTCTTACCTCCTGGGACATAAACCACACGGATCTACCACTACTGTCTCTTCCATAAATGCTGGGAGCACCTTTGCCATCCCCTAAGGAATCAGCAACGGTCCACCGTTGGATTTAAGCCACAATTTAAGACGCCTAAAAGTAGCTGGTGTGCGTCCAGTTCGGAATGGCAGCCAACACCCCTTTCAAAAAATTGACATTGTCCCAATTCGGGGTACATACGGTACAACAGCTCTCCCCTCTAATATGCCTGTGACTATCACATAGCGACCCCATGGGTCAGCCACCACCGTTCCTGCCTGAAATTGAACCCTCTTACGAATGAGAATTGCTACTACTGCTTGCTCCAGCGTGTCGAAGGAGAAGTCCTTCAAATTCAAACTGTTCAATTCAAATTGTGCACCACTCCAACTCTCAGGCCCTCCTGTAAAACACGGCCTTCGCCATGTTGAAGGCAGCTCTTCTCGCCAGTTCAACGCTGACATCTTGATAAATTCATCTCAGCTAATTTGCCGAGCCCTCTTTGCCCAATCACAGGTCCTTTCCATCCTTTTATAATGATGGAGTGCATTACAACCATCCCAGGCGGCTCATTTGATTGTGGTTTTGGTGTGAGCGCCCTGTGCGCTCTATCCAATTCCGGAGGCGTGCACTGCTTATCTCCGCCCACGAGCTTAGAGAACATCTCCGAAAACTATTGAGTCAGAATTGAACCCTCTGCTCCGTCTGGTCGGCCCACCAACCTGAGGTTTTGCCGCCATGACCTATTTTCTAGGTTCTTTTTTAATTAATTTACTGGATGCGGGCTTCGCTGGTTAGGCCAGCATTTATAGGGGCTGATTTAGCACAGTGGGCTAAACAGCTGGCTTGTCATGCAGAACAAGGCAGCAGCGTGGGTTCAATTCCCGTACCACCCCCCCCCCCCCGAACAGGCGCCGGAATGTGGCGACTAGGGGCTTTTTACAGTAGCTTCATTGAAGATTAATGTTGTGTTATAGTAACTTAAGCTACTACTTGATGTCGGCTTTGCTGAAAGGTGCTCCAGACTCTGAGATAAGTTCAACGTATTTATTGAGTGATTAACAATGCTCCTAAATGTGTTCGACACTCTGCTAATCTGACTCTAGTTACTCTGTTAACTGTACAAGCTTGCTCTCGATCACGTGCTAGGGTGTGATGTTGCTGTCTTGCTCTCTAGATTTCTGTCGGTGGGAGAGACAAAGCCTTGTCCTTTTTATAGTGTTACAGTTGTTCTCCCCCCCCCCCCCCCCCCCCCACACACACACACACACACACACTCACTGCTCTTGCTTTTAACACCAGCTAACATACTCTTGATTTTCTTACTGCATCAATTGAATGACCATGCTGGCCCTGAAGTGCTCACATTATTACAGATGTGGGACTACCTTAGGCGTTTCACCAACCTCCAGGTACTTGACCTGAACTGAGATGGTATTTCCCACTTTTTGAGCAAGACTCATCTCGTATTCCCGTACCAGCCTCCCCGAACAGGTGCCGGAATGTGGTGACTAGGGGCTTTTCACAGTAACTTCATTTGAAGCCTACCTGTGACAATAAGCGATACTCATCTCTGAAAGGCAGGTGAACAAAAGCAGGTGCAGCATATGGGTACTTCATTTAGCTACAATACATGAGAGTTTTTGTAAAGCGTTCTGTGGTACAGCCATTATAATAGTTCATGTGGGTGGCATACCCTGCAGTTATTTGGTTCTGTTTTCCTTTAACTGTTCCTTCAGAATAAAATTGGCAATGTCTCTATAAATAATTCACTGTGGAAATGAGGTCAGACTGCAGGAGATGAAAATACAGGCCCTGCAGAATCGCTCGATGCAATGAGCCTGCATCGTCACAACAAGTGTTTATTCTGGGGTACGGGAGTGCAGTAGTGATGTGGCTGAACATGTAATCCAGTGGCTGTTTGAGAATTCACTCGCAGTTTCACGGATACGGCTGGGCAGGTGAAGTTGGTGCAAAGCCGTTTGGATGTTGTTGAAATCTCAGCGAGTTCCATCAGTCACCTGTTTGGAGGAATACAGCTTTGCACAGGTCACCGGGGACTGTATGGCCGAGATTCTCTGTCGCGAGTTCGCCCCGCTGCCGTGGTGAGCGAGGGCGGAGAATTTGGCACGCTGTTCAGTGGCGGCGGGATTCTTCTAATCCCGTCACTTGTCAATGGGAATTCCCACCGAGAAAGCTGCACGCGGGGGTGCACTGCCAGCAGGGCGAGAGAATCCCGCCCTCTGTGACTCCCGTACCCCGCTGAAGAGATTGTCACTTAACTGATCTCCTCTGGCCAACTAAGGATGGAGAATATAGCCCAGCGCTGCCAGCAGAACCTACGTCCTGTGAATTAATGAAATATTTGTAAAATGGAACAAGTAAATATCCCTAACCCTCCGCCCTCACTCTCCATCCCTCTCGAAAATCTCCCCCTTTTGCATGACCCCAGAAACTGAGGATGGGATTTTTTAGCCCCTCCCCCCACCGATGGAATTTTCGAGTCCGATTGAAGCCAACCCCCTCACAGCGGGGTCCCCAGTTCGGTGTGGGAAAGTCACACTAAAGACCACGGGCTTCGATGGGACCAGACGATCCCATCAGTGGCCAATGGCTCGTGAGGGGGGGTGCAATCCTGGACTGAGTGTTAACATCTTCTCATCCAATGAGCTGAACTCTACCCTGCTCATCCTGCCCCAATCTATCATTCACATGCAGACCTATCGGGCGGGTAAGTGGGGTCTCTGAACTTTCTCAGCCCCTCCTCACCACGGTTTCCCCGCTGACTGAGGTTTGTTCACCCGGAAGGGAGCCGCTCAGGAATGTTTGTGGCCTGCGTATCCTGATTTGAAAGGCGAGGCGTTAACCGTGGAGTCTGTCCGCTCAGATGGATATCACCCAATCAGACCGTCAGAACGCACTGTGTGAATGTCACTCCCCAATGTCCTCTTTACTTCTTTTTACCGTATCTCCATTTTCTCTAATCAGCAACCCTTCAGCAGGGTTAACAGTTTCTCCTTATTCACTCCAACAATTTCCTGCATGAATTTCAACACAATTGGTAATGTTCTGCTTTGACATAAACATATTAACCATATGCACGGATTGGTGAAATAATAACTTGGATTCTTCATTTGGCGATAAGACTCCAGATAACATTCACTGGAGGCCAATTACAGCACATCTCATCTCCACCTTGTTCCTTGCAAACTGACCACAAGCAATGGGGCTAATACATCATACCCGCCAAGGTAACAATGATTGAAAACAATTTAAGATAAGGTTCCTTAAAGGTACATGCACAACATCTCGTGCCATCTCACTGAAACCTCTCCCTCACTTTTGCTATTCTAAGAGGAGCAAACATAGCTTTTCCAAAAGGAAGTAGCAAATGTGATCCCTCTGATCAAGATGGGAAGGGGGCAGGAAACAGGAAGTTATAGGTCTGTTTAACCACGGTGTCTGTCGTGGGGAAGGTGTGAGAGCCAATCATTAAGGAGGTTATAGCTCAGCACATGGAAAAACTGCAGATGATCAGGAACAGTCAGCATGGTTTTGTGGAAGTGAAATTAAGTTTAATCCATTTATTGGAGCTCTTTGCTGGGGAAACAAGCACTGTGCAGACACACTGGACTTGGATTTCCAGAAGGCACTTCCACATCAAAGGTTACTGCAGAAAATAGAATCTCCTTGTCTCGGGGATGACCTATTAAAATGGATGAAAGGTTGGCCCTCTGGCAGAAAACAGAGAGTATACATAAATAGGTAATTTTCTGATTGGCAGGATCTGATGACCTGGAGTTTCTCAGGGGTCGGTGCTGGGGTCTCAACCTGTTCCAATTTACATCAATGACATAGATTTCTTGAAAATAAATTTGGGGTAGCCAATTATTTTTCTTTTCCAATTGAGGGACAATTTAGCATGGCCAATCCACCTAACCAGCACATCTTTGGGTTGTGGGGGTGAAACCCACGCAGACACAGGGAGAATGTGCAAACTCCACACGGACAGTGACCCAGGGCCGGGATTCGAAGCCGGGTCTTCAGCACCGCAGTCCCAGTGCTAACCACTGCGCCACATGTCACCCACATCAATGACATAGAGGAGGGGAGCAAAGGCATAGCAGCTAAATTTGCAGATGACACAATGATAGGTAGTAAAGTATATTGTGAAAAAGACATAATGCCTCACAGTGCCAGGGGCACAGATTAGATCCCCACCTTGAGTCACTGTCTGTGCGGAGTCTGCACGTTCTCCCCGTGTCTGTGTGGGTTTCCTCCGGGTGCTCCGGTTTCCTCCCACAGTCCAAAGATGTGCACGTTAGGTGGATTGGCCATGATCAATTGCCCCTTAGAATCCAAAAGGATAGACAGGGTCATGGGGGTTGGGCCAGGTAGGGTGCTCCTTTGGAGGGTCGGTACAGACTCGATGGGTCAAATGGCTTCCTTTTGCACTGTAAGGATTCTCATATTCTATGATTCTGTGATAATGAGTTGCAGAAGGGTACAGATAGGTTAAATAAGTCGGCAAAAATCAGGCAGATGGAGTAGAACATAGAACATACAGTGCAGAAGGAGGCCATTCGGCCCATCGAGTCTGCACCAACCCACTTAAGCCCTCACTTCCACCCTACCCCAGTAACCCAATAACCCCTCCCAACCTTTTTGGTCACAAAGGGCAATTTATCATGGCCAATCCACCTAACCTGCACGTCTTTGGACTGTGGGAGGAAACCGGAGCACCCGGGAACCTGGGACCCTGGCGCTGTGAAGCCACAGTGCTAGCCACTTGTGCTACCGTGCTGCCCATGTACAATGTGGGAAAATGTGAAGTTGTTCACTTTGGCAGGAATAATAAAAAAGCAGCGTATTACTTAAATGGAGATTGGCTGCAGAATTTTGAGGTGCAAGAGGGATCTAGGTGTTTTAATGCATGAGTCACAACAAGTTAGTATGCAGTTACAGCAAGTCATTTTTTAAAAAATTGTAAATTTAGAGTACCCAATTCATTTTTTCCAATTAAGGGACATTTTAGCGTGGCCTATTCACCGACCCGGCACATCTTGGATTGTGTGGGCGAAACCCATGCAAACACGGGGATAATGTGCAAACTCCACACAGACAGTGACCCAGAGCCGGGATCGAACATGGGACCACGGCCCCACCCTGCTGCCACAGCTCCAGCAAGTAATTAAGAGGACTAATGGAATATTGCCCTTTATGATGAGAGAAATTGAACGTAAAAGCAAGTGTGTTATGCTTCAGTAATACGGGGGGAGACTGCATCTTGAATGCTGGGTGCAGTTTTGGTCTCTTTACTTAAGGAAGGATGCAAATGTGGATAATCTGTCTGTGTTTCAAGTTCCACAGTCCAATCTATCCCCGATAACCTTTGATCCCCTTGCCTAACAAGAATCTATCCACCTCCATCTTGAAAATATTCAATGACCTCCCACCTCCACCACCTTCTGAGGCAGAGAGATCCAAAGTCGCACAACCCTCTGCGAATTCACCCCATTGCTGTCCTAAAAGGGTGCTCCCTAATTTTAGAACAATGCTTCCTAGTTCTGGATTCACCCACAAGAGGAAACATCCTTTCCACACCCACCTTGTGAAGACCATTCAGGATCTTGTAAACTTCAATCAAGTCACCCCCTCACTCTTCTAAACTCCAGCGGAAACAAGCTCGTCTGTCCAACCTTCCCTCATCAGACAACCCGCACATTCCACGTATCACTCTAGTAAGCCTTCTCTGAACTGCCTCGAAGACATTTGCAGGAGCGGGGAGAGGGGGGGTAGAGGGAAGAGACAGAGCAATAGAAGAGAGCCAGGGAGGGGGGAGGCAGGGAAACATTAACAAACTTAACGTCCACAGGAACTGAGAAAACGGGAGGGCCGCAGAAGCGGAAGTGCGCAGAGGCGGAACGAGACGACAACGGCAGCGAACTCTGTCTGGGAGAAGCAAGGGACGACAACACCACGAACAGTTTGCCAAGTGTACAGAGCTGCTGCTGTTCAGCGGGGGCATAATACCGTCCGATGGCTTCTCAGGGAAAATTAAAACATCAGCAGCAGCAGCGACCCATAGGGGAGTGGGGATGAGTGCTCCGTTGGGAGGGTGTGGGAAGACTGAGGCGCGTGGGGTCACGTCTAGTCAATTGCTAGTGTATATTCTCTTTTTGCACTATGTTAATGTTCACTCTATTTTGCTGTGTTAGGATTATTACTATTTATTATGAAAAACTTTGCAAAACTTTAATAAAAAGTTTTTTTAAAAATGGTTTGAGGGGCTGAATAGCCTGGTTCTGCTCCTATTTCATATCTTGATATGTCCAGTCTTTGTGCAGAACTGAAGTCTTTCACCCCGGTACCATTCTAGTAAATCTCCTTGTCCACACTGTCCCGACGGTGTGGTGTATAGAACTGAACAAATTTCCATATCTGGAGCCTTTAAGATCACAGTCACAGAATTGTTACAGCATAGAAAGAGGCCATTCAGCCCATCAAGTCTCCCCCAACCCTCTGACTGAGCATTTCACCAAGTGCCATTCTGTTGTCTTTTCCCCGCAACCCTGCAGATTGTTTCTTTTCAAATAATTACCTAATGCCCTCTCTAACGCCTCGATTGAACCTGCCTCCACCACACTTCCAGGCCGTGCGTTCCAGCCCAAACCACTCGTTGTGTGAAAAAGATTTTTCTCATGTCAACTTAGCATCTTTGGCCGAATACTTTAAATCTGTGTCCTTTCGTTCTCCATCCTTTGACGAGGGGGAGTCTCTCCCTGTGTACTCCTGATTTCGAACATCTCTATTGTCATAATATCCATGCATGTATATAATGAGATGCAGACAGGCAGTGATTGACACACAGGATGACCAGTAAGCACACAGCACAGTGCAGCCAATCACCAGGCAGGACACTACCACTATAAAGCCAGAGGGCACTAGGTTTCCCGCTCTCTCGGGACCCAGCTACTGAGACAGTCAGAGTCCACGAGCTAGCACAGTGCAAACACCATGCAGTATCTAGTAAGTCTGGTCAGGCGTCTACAAGGTCTCCAGTCAGTTCAGTATAGTGTCGACCCACAGTTAAATATGTATGTTCGTTCTATCATTCAATAAAACCGTGTTGGATCTTCTACAGTGTTAGAGGTCAGTTTCTCGCATCGCTGCATCAGGTGCAGTCCACACCGAACCGACCTGCCGAACACACCATCTATCAAATCTCTTTTCAGCCTTATCTTCTCCAAGGAGAACAGTCCCAATCTCACCAATCTATCTTCATCACTGAAGTTTCTCATCCCGAGAACCACTCTTGAAAACATCCTCTGCACTCCCTCCAATGTGTTCACATCCTTCCTAAAATGCGATTATGGTTTAATTATGCCAGCCACAGTTATTCCGGACTGGGTACGCTTCAGAAGCCAACTGCGGCTGGCATGGGTTCATGAGGGTATCATGAGCCGCCCATAGCCCTTAAATGTTTGTTGTTGACCCATACTGGTAGGCCCTCAGTTAACGGCCAAGCGCTATAAATCCCACATGCATTGTTGTGGGTGGCTCGTTCGAATGAGTTCCAGTCCTCCTTTCTTAGTTTAGTTATTGCCTGAACGTCAATTTCCAGCTTAGCGATTATTTTCTTCAGGTGGACGGTCACAACCTGTTTTTTTTGCAGCTTTTGTTCTTCTACCTTCCCCGGGAATTTTCTTTAATTGATCCCACAGGGTATTGAGCTGCACTTGGAGTTTGGCACTCTCTGAACTATTGATTAGTGAAGTCCCGATGTTACATGCTGTCGCTGCGTCACTTGGTCATTCTTTCCTTTCTCTTCCTGAGTCAGTGAGCCGGCTTCTATCCAATTCCTATAAATTCTCCTGAAATTTGTCACCATAACGAGGTTCATAGAATTGCCGCAACATTTCCTTTAATAGCTTCTCCTTATTCCGTTCTGTCTCTACTGAGCATCACTGGGGTAGTCGTACCTCTGTAAAATTAAGGACGACTGGATCTATCTCGTAATGCACATCATTGCAGCCAGGGTGGGTGCACTTTTGGAGGATCAGTGCAGACTTGAGAATGGATTCGCCGGTCGCCGACGCCGAAATCGCATTCGTCAACCAGCCGGAGAATCTGAGTTCCTGGCCAAATTGGGGGCAGTGCCAATTTCGCGAAGCTCTGCCGCCTCCAAAAGTACACCGTGTGACTTATCGACGGCCTCAGGACATTGCCTGAGTCCCGCCCCCCCCTCCCCCGCCCCCCACCCCCGACCGGCTAAGTTCCCGATGGCGTCGGGTGCGTGTGGTCTTACCCGTCAGGAACTCGGGGTGGCGGCTGCGGACTCAGCCCAGCGCTGCCATGGTCAGGGGAGAACCAATCAATGGGCAGGGAGGGACATAATTCTGGGCTGGGGGCACTATGGTAGGGTGGTCCGGGGCGCACCACAGTCCCGGCAATTCTCCGGGGCATATCGGCAGCTAGATCCGGGTGCTCTATGCTGCCGGCTTGCTAGCTCCCAGCAAAATGGGGAATCGGTGGACGTTTAGCACTTGTTTTCCTGGCGTAAAACGCCACAGTTCCCAAGCCGGCGTGGGGACTTAGCCCTAGAATCGCAGTATCCAGCCCTTGATGGGCCGAATGGCCTCCTTCTGCACTACAGGAATTCTATTCTATTCTAAGATTAATCATGGGATGGCACCTTCCCCGTCAGACTGACACTAACCCGTTCCTGGACCCATGTGTTGACTTCTATAACCCGGGCCTTTGGGGTCCTTGATGAAGGCTGCCTTTCAAGTGTTACCAATGGGGCTGTTTAGCACAGGGTTAAATCGCTGGCTTTGAAAGCAGACCAAGGCAGGCCAGCAGCACGGTTTGATTCCCGTAACAGCCTCCCCGAACAGGCGCCGGAATGTGGCGACTAGGGGCTTTTCACAGTAACTTCATTTGAAGCCTACTTGTAACAATAAGTGATTTTCATTTCATACCAGTTTGGGGACATTGATGGCATTTGAGGGATCTGGGGCCACGCAAGAGTCTAAACTCTGAGTCCAATCGAGTCCGGATCCTTTCCAGCTTTTGCGTTCAGATCCTTCCCACTCACATCGATATAAATTCCTTACTCCTCCTCCCACTATTTATCCCAACACAATTTTGTAACCCTCCTTTGTCCTGTCTAAATGAATCATTTCCCAGGCTCTCTCTGAATATATCAGCTTTACTCCTATCTGTCCTTCATCGTCACCTCCTCACTGAGATGTTTCTCTTTGCCTCCTCTCTATCTTGCTGGCTCTCATGCTTAATTTCGGCAGGGCACGAATGTTTCACCCAGATGGTCGCTCGTGGAGTTGGAGTATTTTGTTGAATTTGACCCCAACCAACCTGGTCACTTTCCTACATGGGAATGTATAAAACTGTGTCTCTATTGTGCTGAGGGAGCTTATGATGTGAAAAGTAAATAAAACAATTGGAGAAAGAATGAGCTGTTGCTTAGCAACCAGGAGCCCCTTTAGGGTAGGAAGAATTTTGAGTTTAGTTTTAGCTGAATTCAGAGCAGTGAGAGAGAAAATATTTCTTACAGCCTTGTTGGAAGAGTAATGGGCAAGAAAGCAAGTCCCAGAAACGAAAGGACCGTTATTTCGAGAAACAAGAGATGTTTTCAGGAAGATTTAAGTTATCAGGAAAACATGAACTGGAATTTTAACAGGGCACTGTCATTGTGGCTAAAGGCAGAACTGGGGAAAGCAGATGAAGTAGCTAGAGGAAAGCCAGATATCTGAAGCAATCATAAGGTTTGGTGTCCTTATTTCCTGTATTCTGTTGGGGATTGAATACGTGAGAGGTTGGATGGAAGCTTGAATGCAGGTGACAATATAAAACAAGAGGAAACGGAAAGGACAGTTGGACAGCCTGGAGGTGGATCCTTGCTGAAACAGCTGAGGGAAGCATTGTTTGGATAAAGATTATAAGGCGTGCCTTTTGAGAGTTGACATGGGAAACACACGTGTGACAATCATCTGGGGGGGAATTTGAGGAGCAATTCACAGCAGCTCCATTGAGTGATATCCCGTGACATTGGTTAAAGAATGGTGTGTTGCCTGACCTCAGCAAGCACACCAACTATTCACTCAAAACCTTACCGCATGAGATGCATTTTGTAACCTGTGCTAATCTTAACATGTACACATTTGCCAAGGTAAGTGGCAGTGAAGAAGCATTGTATCACAGTGAAGCTTTTCATGTTTCATAAATGCTTTTTGTTGTTGAAAGGTAATTAGCAGTCCTGTGATTCTGTTCATCCACGTTTTCTGAAAAAAATTAAAGTTTCCAGCCTTTGAGCCAGCTTTCTATTCCGGGATCGAACTGTCCTGTAGTAACACCAACCCTGATCGTGTCGACAGAAAGAAGGCAATAAAAGTAAAGAGCAATGTCTTGTGAGCGGCTCTTTCCACAGAGAAAACAAAGAAACAAAAGGCCCTCTCCCCCCTCTCTCTCCTCCTCTATCTCTGTCCCTCCCCCTCCCTCTACCCCTCTCCCTCTCTCCCTCCCTTTCTCCCTCTCTCTCCCTCCCTCTCTCTCTCTCCCCCCTCTCTCCCACTGTCTCTCCCTCTCCCCTGCCTTTCCCGCTCTCTCTTTCCCTCGTTCCCCTCCTCTCTCACTCTGTCTCCCTCACCCGCTCTGCCTCTATCTCTCCCTCTTCCTCTCCCCCCCCTCTCTCTCTCTCTCCCCCTCTCTCCATCTCTTCCCCTCCCTCTCTCCCTCTCCCTCTCCCCCTCCCTCTCTCCCTCTCTCTTTCCCTTTGGGCAGCACGGTAGCACAAGTGGATAGTGTCATGATATACACCAGTATATCATGGTGCAGACACACACACTGATGGACACACAGTGGGACCAATCAACAAGCACAACACCGCAGCCAATCACCAGTTAGAGCACACGCACTATAAAGACAGGTGGCATCAGAGTTCCCACTCATTCGAGCTGCAGCTTCCTAGTAGGACAGAGCTCACAGCCCGCAGCACAGACATTCACCATGTGCTGAGTGCATTGACTGATTAGGACAAGGTAAAGGTCTTTAGTTAAAGCTCGTATCGTGTTAACCCACAGTTAGAGTATGTTAAACTGTTAATGACTCAATAAAATAGTGTTGCACTATTTCAAGTGTTGGTGACCTGTATGCGTTCCACGGATCCAGAGCGCCCAACACAACATGATACCAGGAGTTGAGGGATATTAGCACTTCTTAGACCTACCTGCAAGTGATCTGCTTTCCGCCAGCATTCCGTCATCCTGCAACATGGTCAACATCTGCCCGCCGCTCCGCATCGCCGGCAACCTCGGGGCCAACTGGAAGATATTCAAACAGTGCTTCCAGCTCTCCCTTGAGGCCACAGACAGGGAGGACGCCTCGGATACCAGGAAGATCGCTCTCCTCCTATCCAGGGCCGGGGACCAATCCATCCAGATTTTCAATTCTCTCATCTTCGCCGATGATGAAGATAAAACAAAGTTCAAGACGGTCATCCTCAAGTTTGACACTCACTGCAGCGCAGAGGTGAATGAAAGTTTTGAGCGCTACGTGTTCCAACAGCGATTGCAGGGTAAGGATGAACCTTTCCAATCCTTTCTCACGCACCTCCCCATCCTTGCGCAGTCTTGCAGCTGTGGGCCCACCTCCGACTCCATGAAACGCGACCAGATCGTTTTCGGTGTTCAGTCGGACCCCCTACGCCAGCAGCTCCTCAAAGTAAAGCAGCTCACCCTAGCGACCGCCATCGAGACCTGTGTCCTACACGAAAACGCCACGAGTCAGTATTCCCACATCCAAGCGGCTGAAACGGCACGGCAAGGTCCCCATGAGGCAGAACGGGTCCAAGCAATTGAGCAACTCCAGGACCTCAGCCTGGATGAGGGCGGCCATTTCGCGCGCTTTTCGCCGACTCCCATGCTTGTGCGCGCCAAACGAGGGGACGTCGACGTCGAAGCACGTAATGCGCAGGCGCGCACCACGCACTACCGCACCGCACATGCGCGGTGGCGCAGCGAACGTGCTGACTCTATGACGTGTGGCAACTGTGGCTCCGCCCATTTAAAGCAGCAATGCCCTGCAAAATCCCGACAATGCCTAAGATGTGGCAGACTTCGCCACTATGCTGCCTTATGCTGAGCAGCTCAGCCTGCCAACTCATATCGCTTCAGCCAGCCTCGCAGGAATGTCCGGGCAATTCAACTCACGGTCACCGAGTCCGATGCGGACCTCCCAAACAGCAGTGACACCGAGGACCCGAAGTCGTTGTTTCGAGTCGGTATCGTGACAGAAAATCAGGGTATCCCCGAAGCAAAGACACCAGCCGCTGTCGGTATAAAGTGTCGATCCAGACGATGAGTGGTGTGCCACCCTGATGGTCAACCAGAATTCGTCGCCCACCTCAGAGACTTAATTTGTGAACTTATAGACTTTCTGAATTATTCTGTTCTTCCGTTTGATCGTTTACATGGTTTGGTCATCTTGTTATTCTTGTTGCATACTGTTTTTCTGCACAGGGACCTTCCCATGTAAATAGCTTAGTTCTCATGTACATAGTCCTGTAAATATGTATTTCGCACACACGTAGTCAGGGACATTCTCACCATACATTATTTATTGCCATACATGTACATTCTTTTATAAAAGGGGGGATGTCATAATATACACCAGTATATCATGGTGCAGACACACACACTGATTGACACACAGGGGGACCAATCAACACACACAACACCGCAGCCAATCACCAGTGAGAGCACACGCACTATAAAGACATGGGGCATCAGAGTTCCCGCTCATTCGAGCTGCAGCTTCCTAGAAGGACAGGGCTCACAGCCTGCAACACAGACATTCACCATGTGCTGAGTGCATCGACTGATAAGGACAAGGCAAAGGTCTTTAGTTAAAGCTAGTATCGTGTTAACGCACAGTGAGAGTATGTTAAACTGTTAATGACTCAGTAAAATAGTGTTGCACTATTTCAAGTGCTGGTGACCTGTATGTGTTCTACGGATCCAGAGCGGCCAACACAACAGATAGCACTGTGGCTTCACAGCGCCAGGGCCCCAGGTTCGATTCCCCGCTGGGTCACTGTCTGTGCGGAGTCTGCACGTTCTCCCCGTGTCTGGATGGGTTTCCTCCAGGTGCTCTGGTTTCCTCCCACAGTCCAAAGATGTGCAGGTTAGGTGGATTGAAAAATGTAAATCGCTTATTGTCACATGTAGGCTTTAAATGAAGTTACTGTGAAAAGCCCCTAGTCACCACATTCCGGTGCCTGTTCGGGGAGGCTGGTATGGGAATTGAACCGTGCTGCTGGCCTTCCTTGTTCTGCTTTAAAGGCCAGCTCTTTAGCTCTGTGCTAAAACAGCCCGAAGTAGGGCCAAGATTGGCCATGATAAATTGCCCTTCGTGACCAAAAATGGTTAGGAGGGGTTATCGGGTTACGGGGATCGGGTGGAAGTGAGTGCTTAAGTGGGTCGGTGCAGACTCGTTGGGCCAAATGGCCTCCTTCTGCACTGTATGTTCTATGTTCTCCCTCTCCCCCCTTCTCTCTCTCTCTCTCTCTCTCTCTCCCTCTCCCCTTCCCCCTCCCTCTCCCTCCCTCTCTACCCCTCTCCCACTCTCCCTCTTGCACTCTTTCTCTCTCTCTCTCTCTCCCTCTCCCCCAGCTCTCCCTCCTCCTTCTCCTTCCCCCTCTCTCTTTCTGTCTCTCCCCCTCCCTCCCTCTCTCTTCTCTCTCCCTCTCCCCCTCACCCTGCCTCTCTCTCCCTCTCCCTCTCTTTCCCTCTCTCGCTCACTGTCTCTCTCCCCCTTTCTCTCCCTCTCCCCCTCCCCCTCTTTCTCCCTCCCTCTCCCCCCCCCCCCCCTCCCCCCCCCCTCTCTCTCTCAGCACAAACTTACAGCACAATTGGATTTAGCAGTTCCAACAACTACTCACTGACAGACACTGAGCGCTGGAGCACAGAGACACAAAACCAAGATCGAAACACACAGACTGGAACTAAATCCATTCCCATAAACACTCAAGGTTTATTTTACTGTTAATGCACCATTTTGAATATACTGTGGGTATATCAACTTCACCTCCCATAATTTCCCCATACCATTTTCTATCGTCCCCAAATGGGGTCTCTTGCACCTTGGGGTTGGTGTATGAGGGGGTGACCAGGTTGGGTGTCTGGTTGCTACTCCGGCTTAGTCACTGGGAAGGTGCTGGGATGTTGGGCTTCTCACCGCCCACAGCAATATCTAGTTTTCCACGTCCCAGGCCTGTGACCTGCTGTAAAGCAGTTACCAGACTTTTTACTGCATCGACTGCCTTCTCCCCCACTTCTTCCACTCCCTGAGGCTCAGCATCCCCCCCCCGCCCCCCCTGGCCGCCCCCCCCCCCGCCCCCCCGGCCGCCCCCCCCCCCCCCCCCACGCCGCCCCCCCCCCCCCCCCCCCCCCCCGGCCGCCCCCCCCCCACCCACCCACCCCCGGACTCCATGGCAGGCAGAAGGGTACCCGAGTCCTCGCCAGTGGTTCCTCACCAGCCTCTTCCAGTTGTAACCGACCCGGTTTACCTCCTGTAGCTTTTAAAAAAGACAGGCCATAGCCTGCCCGTAAACACGCCCGGTGCCTCACCCATTAGCTGCTGGCTCTGTCTGCCCTGTGAGAACAGGGTACCCTGACCATGTCCCAACACAATTAAAATCTCATCCTTCAAACCGTTTGCATTTCTCCCCATTATCCTCGTGGCTGCTGATAAAATCTGGATTCCCCTGAGGAAGGAGCAGCGCTCCGAAAGCTAGTGATTCAAAATAAACCTGTTGGACTTTAACCTGGTGTTGTGAGACTTCTTACTGCGCCCACCCCAGTCCAACGCCGGCATCGCCACATCCTGGATAAACTCTGTCCACAGAGAACAAGATCAGGGGCGGAATTCTCCCTTCCTGAGACTAAGGGCGGGATTCTCCCGCACTTGGCGGGATGGCCCGACGCTGGCGCCAAGAACGGCGCGAATCACTCCAGCGTCGGGCCACCCGGAAGTTGCGGAATCCTCCAGGGGGTAGGCCGAGGGGTTGGCACCGCGCCAACCGGCGCCGAAGGGCCGCCTTGGTCCTGCGCATGCGCAGGGGGGTTCTTCTCTGCGCCGGCCAAGGCGGAGCACTACTGAGGCCGGCGCGGAGGGAAAGAGTGCCCCCACGGCACAGGCTTGCCCGCAGATCGGTGGGTCCCGATCGCAAGCAAGGCCACCCCCCCCTACACCCCCCCCTACACCCCCCCCCCCAATGGCCAGATCTCCCCGCACCCCCCCCCCCCCCCCCCGAGGACCCCGCGAGACGGCCGACCAGCCAGGTCCCTCCGTGATAGACCATGACCATTTCACTCCGGCGGGACTGGCCAGGAACTGACGGCCGTTCGGCCCATTGGGGCCCGGAGAATTGCCGGGAGGGCCGCTGCCAACGGCCCCCGACCGGCACGGTGTAAACCCTGGCCCCGCCCGCAAACCAGCACGGGAGAATACGACAGCCGACGTCGGAGCGGCGGGGTGGGATTCACACCGCCCCCCCGGGGATTCTCCGACCCGCCGGCCCTAAGTGTTCACGCCGACGCAGTATCCGTGAACTTTCACAACACTAAAACTGGCGCCGAACCTGGACTGATTCAGCGACTGCGGAGGGGCTAGCACCGGGTCCACGTGGAACACAATCGATTCCAATGGGAAATGGTGCGGGATTCGCAGGGTCCGTGATTGACACTCAGGAAGCTGACAAGCTGCAGCCGCACTTACACACATTACACTCCCCACACACACTCATCCCAGCCAACAAGATGGCACTGGTTGTGTTGGAGCGTGCCTACACAGCTGATGGGTCAGCCAGGGACAGAGGGCAGCTGGGGGTGGTGGCCTAGCGGGACACCTGTGCGACGCGCGGCACCAGGTTCACAGTGGGCTGTCTGCGGGGTACGCAGCTGCATGGCTGCCTTGACGGCTGCGGCAATGGTGTTCCGTGTCCGTCCACCCCAACCCCAAAACTCACCTCTTGGCCATTTCCCGCTCTTCCCCCTGGCTCTGGCGGAACCCCCGCCCCCTCCCCCCAAGCCAGCGGAACAACTGTCAGCACACTATAGCGATGTTGAACACCTTCCATACTCCCTCTCTCTCCCTCAGCACGTCGTCGGTTTCACGATTTTTAAAAGCACAAGGGGCAGAACGGTAGCACAGTAGTTAGCACTGTGGCTTCACAGCTCCAGAGTCCCAGGTTCGATTCCCGGTTGGGTCACTGTCTGTGCGGAGTCTGCACTTTCTCCCTGTGTCTGAGTGGGTTTCCTCCGGGTGCTCCGGTTTCCTCCCACAGCCCAAAGACGCGCGGGTTAGGTGGATTGGCCATGATAAATTGCCCTTAGTGTCCAAAATGGTTAAGTGCGCTTACTGGGTTACGGAGATGGGGTGGAGGTGTGACCTTAAGTAGGGAGCGCTTTCCCAGGGCCAGTGCAGACTCGATGGGCCGAATGGCCTCCTTCTGCACTGTACATTCTATGGTTCTATGATTCTAAGTGAACCACGCCATCGGGAACTCGACCCATCGAAGGGGGAGAACCGCAGAGGCCCCGGAGAATACTGGGTCAGTCCCGCTAATGATATGCAAACACTGTCGACTGTACTTGCGTTCCGGAATACACTGACGGCGCTGTCGAGGTGACGGAGAGTTGCGATTTGGCGTCAAATCGGTGCCCGCCACGATTTTAGCGTCAGAACCAATTCTCTGCCCAATCGCATTTTCCAATTTCTGTGTCATCCAACAGAGAATCACGTCCCAGCTCTTCCATCGCCCCGTCATCACTATTGTTAATTGCCCCTATCCCTTCTATACCAGCAGAGTGGGCAGAGGCGTCCCCTCCGTGTTTTAGCTTTGGCACTTTGGCCAGCATCTCCTGTAACTGGGGGGATGTGCATGGGACAACATGGTCACTTCGCAACGGACCAACACCTCCTGGGGGTGGGAAATACATCTGCTGTCGCAGAGGCACGCAGGTCTTGGTGGACCAGGTTCTTTGGGGGCCGGCCAAGTGCCACTACTCTGAGTCCCGTTATCAGACTCTTTCCCCATTCCCCATCCCAGTCCATACCGTCTTCCCCTGGCGCCATGATGCTGGCCATACTCCTGGCCCCTGACAATGCTCGGCTCAGCTTCCACATCTTTTCCTTGTAGGGCCTGGAGTCAGCCCTCTTCATGTGCCAGACCCTGTAAGCTGCCTTAACATCTGTCAGCTGCCTCTCAGCATTGCTCGCACTCTCTAGATTCCTGGTCCTCAGCACTGTTGAGCTTGAGCAATGTAACCCAAATTGCAACTACCTTATCGGGCTCTTTGCAACCTCCTCCAGCACTCTCCTCTCCTGACCTTCTTGGTCTAATTCTGCTGCAAGCAGTTCTGTAAGAGGGGCATGCTCCCATTTACTTTTGCTGTCAGTTCTTGATTTTAACATTTTATACAGGACAAACGTACACACACATATAGAGGCTTTTAGGCTAAACCACTAATGCTTTGATCATCAAAAAGAAACGCTTAATTCCTCATAAAAGAGCGTCAAACTAATGTAATGGCGCTGCACCACATTCAGTGCAATGACTTATTAATAAAAACCTCCATGAGAAAACATGCAGTTTTTTCCAAAACTTCAACTCAAACCCACTCAGGATTTAGTTGCTATCCTTCAGCTATCTTTAAACCTCAGCCTCAATATCTCTCCAATCTGGTTGTTACTAATAACTCCCCACACAGCTGGTCCTTCCAGTAGAAGCCGTACATGCATCAATCAGGGTGACCGTTCCTGACTCTCCTTGGTGACTGCAGTCCAAGTCTCAATTGCCAGGCGTTTTTTATTACAAAACTTCATCAAAAATGTCAAAACATATTCTGGAGAGATCCTTTGGATGGCCAGTGCTGAGCACCTTTTAATCTCTTTTCGCCTGCCTCTCGCCTTAGTCCAGACGAACCATTCATTGCGATGTTGTTTCCACAACCGAATGGACCCATCCAGGTTGATGTGTCTGTGATAAAGTCCATTTCTCCTCAGCTGTGGTTGACGTTGGTTTGTATAATGGCTGCTGTCTGGGCAAACAACTCTGATGGTCTCCCAGTTTCTTCAATTGGATTGCCCGATGGCCACTGTTTTGTCCTTGCGATGTCCCAGTGTCTTAGGTTCAATATTGACATGTTTTGAAGATGAACCCCTCGCGGTACAGTTAAGATTTTTACAGTGTTTATGTTCCCTGAAGATTTTTGGGTTTCATGTTTAATAAAAGTCCGATTGGGAGCGATTCTGACCCTGCAGTGCTCATCACCAAATCCCCCCTTGGGCTGACCTCCGACCCATCCGGCACCTTGTCTTCCATTGAGCATTTCACCTTATAGCCATCCCCCCCCCACCCCCCCCCCCCCACCCCAACTCACCACCTCACTGTCAAAGTCATTTTCCTGTATCGCTCTCCCGAGTACAATAAAGAATTTTCTCACCCACATCCCTTCGTTGCTTGCCTCCCTCGGCCCCAGCACTGAACAATTTTTCATCCTCTTTGATTTCAGCTTTCACCTCAATTATTCATCCTCTTCTCCCTCCTGTGAGTTCATTGCCCTCTCACCCTCCCTAATTCTCTCCGAACCCCCTGCCCAAACCACATTCACGGCCACCTGGGTTCGATTCTGACCTTGGGCGACTGTCTGTGCAGAGTTTATGCGTTCTCCCCGTGTCTGTATGGGTTTCCTCCGGGTGCTCCCATTGTCCAAATATGTGCAGGTTAGGTGGATTGGCCGTGCTAAATTATCCCTTAGTGTCCAAAAAGATTAGGAGTTGTTACAGGGATAGGGAGGGGAACTGGGCCTAGGTAGGGTGCTCTTTCAGAGGGTTGGTGCAGACTCGATGGGCCAAAAGGCCACCTCCTGCACTGTAGAGATTCTATCAACTTTACTCAAACGTAACAAAGAATACATACTGCGAGAAATAGAATTCATCCTTGCAACTGCAAGAGAGAACCCAATCACGACAATCATGTAATCTTACTTCATTTCCCCTGTTGCTAACTTTGGTTGGCTCTTAATTTGTTGCCCGTTGGATCTTTACTTAATTTGCTCTGTTTCTATAACCTTTGCTCTCGAGTCGCCAGGTATCTTTATGATACCGCCACGAGGTTAAAGTTCAAGTGCTGATCAATAACTCAACACACCAATTAGTAAGATTCAAATCAAAACACATTTATTATACACAGTCAGTCACTACTCATGCATAAAACTCTACTTACTGGACTATCTCTAACACTATAGGCCTATACTTAGCTTCGGAACTGGCCCACCAGGTCAGGGGAACAAATGGATGGCCTTTCGTTCGATCTGAGTCTGCAGGATTCAAAAGCTGGTGTAGACTGGTAGCTAGGAGCGCCTATCTCGTAGCGAGCGTTGACTGGAGACTTACTTGGTTGATGCGGCAGCGAGGCAGGTCACTGTCAAGGGTTGTTTCGAGCTGCTGAGTGACCCTGCCAAGAAGGACGAATTGAACTTGGGGACTGTTTTATAGTCCCCAGGGGGCTTCACGCCCCTTCGGGGCGGACCCCGTATCTGGTTCCAAGTGATTGGACTACGATCCGATCACTTGGATCGATTTCTCCAATACTGGAGTTGTTCCCTGATGGCTGG
This sequence comes from Scyliorhinus torazame, assembly GCF_047496885.1. Classification (NCBI taxonomy): domain Eukaryota; kingdom Metazoa; phylum Chordata; class Chondrichthyes; order Carcharhiniformes; family Scyliorhinidae; genus Scyliorhinus; species Scyliorhinus torazame. The sequence continues at coordinate 316,810,034 of NC_092713.1, read as the reverse complement.
GCGGCCCCTGAGTGTCCGTTGGCCTTCCTTTGTCTTGGCTCCTGCTGGCGCCGAGGAGTCTGGCTTGGCCTTTATCATCTCAAATGTTTCAATTGTTCCCGGTGATCGCTCATTAATATGCAGGTGGCTGTGAGTTTCAGTGCTGTCTGGGTTTCTGCAAGTTTTAATACACAGGAACTTTGCACCTACTAGTTTTTCCTGTGTTGGCTGAATTTCCCTGCAGTCTTTGCGGATTTCCATTTTAAGTCGGAAAGTGGCCAACCCAGGTGGCTACACCCCAAGATAATAATAATCACTTATTGTCACAAGTAGGCTTCAATGAAGTTACTGTGAGAAGCCCCTAGTCGCCACATTCCGGCGCGTGTTCAGGGAGGCTGGTATGGGAATCGAACCCGCACTACTGGCATTGTTCTGCATTACAAGCCAGCTGTTTAGCCCACTGTGCTAAACCAGCCCCTAAACCAGGTGATGTGAACTGTGACATTGACACTTTACACAACAGCAATGGCTTCTCTTTCTGCTCCTGCACCGTTCCCTCAAGTATTTCCTGTGGTGGTATGTATTAGGGGTAATACGGTACACCATGTGTCGACAGGCTATTGGTGGAGGGATGCCAGGTCCTGATAGGATCTGCCACCTACTGAACTCCACCCAGAAATGCCGGTATAAGAACCCAGTTTTCCCTCCATTTTCCTCAGCAGCTGCATTCTGTAATCACACTGCTGGGGATAAAGTTCTGCTTAATAAAGCCTTCAATTGACATTACCTCAACCTGCCTCGCGTCATATTGACGGTGCTACAATTTATTAAGCAGAATTTAAGTTGAAGAAAACGCCATGGGAACATGGAGCTCCGAATCACCCGGAGTGCCTGCGCATCGCACCCCAAGCAGCTAACTCGACCTCTATCTTCAATCACTGGATGGCATGCTTTGAGGGCTACCTCCGAACGACCCCCGGCACACCAACAGACGAACAAAAGATGCAGGTCCTCTATTCCAGGTTGAGTCCTGACGTCTACTCCCTTATCGAGGACAAGGACGGTTTCACCGGTGCCATTGCCGCGCTGAAGGATATCTACATCCGGCCCGCCAACCAGGTTTTTGCTCGCTACCAGCTCGCCACACGACGGCAATTTCCGGGGGAATCGCTGGACGAGTTTTATAACGCCCTGCAGATCCTGGGTCGAAACTGCAACTGCCCGGCGGTAACAGCGAGTGAACACACAGAGCTCCTGGTCCGCATATGTGGCAGGTTTGGCCTCTTCCCAGATCCGCCAGAGGCTTCTGGATAAAGAATCTCTGGGACTTACAGAAGCTCGGGCCCTGGCGGCATCCCTCGATTTGGCCTCGCGTAATGCCCGCGCCTACGCCCCCGACCGCACTACAGCCCCTTGGGCTGCTTGGACCCCCGCTGTGGTTGACTCTCCGACACCCCCCCCACCCCCGCAAACCTGCGCGGCCAAAACACCAGACCAACCAGGGGGGCCCCGCTGCTATTTTTGCGGCCAGCCGAAACACCCTCGGCAGCGCTGCCCGGCCCGCGCGGCTACCTGCAAAAGCTGCGGGAAGAAGGGCCACTACGCGACGGTGTGCAAGTCCCGCGGGGTCGCCGCTATCTCCGGGGAAGAAATGGGACCACAGACGCAGCCCCCCCAGCGATCCACGTGTGACCAACGGACACCACGAGGGAGAGATGGGCGCCGCCATTTTGTCCACCCCTGACCGCGCTCGATCCGTGGACGCCGCCATCTTGGCTGAAGGACCCCGACACAGACGGCCACATACTGCCTGATTACGATGCTCAACTTCAACAATCATGTCTGGCTTCGGCGACCCTCGACCAGTCGCGACCCCGGACGCTCCAGACTGCAACCACTCCAGTCCTAGTGAATGGCTACGAGACGCCGTGTCTTATCGACTCTGGGAGCACGGAGAGCTTCATTCATCCGGACACGGTAAGGCGCTGTTCCCTTGCAATTCGGCCAAGCACCCAGAAGATTTTCCTGGCGGCGGGATCCCACTCCGTTCAGATCACGGGGTTCTGCATCGCTAACCTAACGGTGCAGGGGAGGGAGTTCCGAAATTACCGGCTGTATGTCCTCCCCCATCTCTGTGCGCCCACACTCCTAGGGTTGGACTTCCAATGCAACCTCCAGAGTTTAACATTTAAATTTGGCGGCCCTATACCCCCACTGACTGTCTGCGGCCTCGCGACCCTCAAGGTTGAACCGCCTTCCTTGTTTGCGAACCTCACCCCGGATTGCAAACTCGTTGCCACAAGGAGCAGACGGTACAGCGCCCAGGACCGAGCATTTATCCGGTCCGAAGTCCAGAGGCTGCTGAAGGAAGGCATCATCCAGGCTAGCAACAGTCCCTGGAGAGCCCAGGTGGTAGTTGTTAAGACCGGGGAGAAACAGAGGATGGTCATCGACTATAGTCAGACCATCAACAGGTACATTCAGCTAGATGCGTACCCTCTCCCCCGCATGTCCGACATGGTCAATCGGATTGCACAGTACAAGGTCTTTTCCACCGTGGACCTCAAGTCCGCCTGCCACCAGCTCCCCATCCGTCCCGGTCACCGCAACTATACTGCCTTCGAAGCAGACGGGCAGTTATACCACTTTTTAAGGGTTCCATTCGGCGTCACGAACAGAGTCTCGGTCTTCCAACGAGAGATGGACCGAATGGTTGACCAGCACGGTTTACGGGCCACGTTCCCGTACCTCGACAACGTCACCATCTGCGGCCACGACCAGCAGGACCACGACGCCAATCTCCAAAAATTCCTCCAGACCGCTCACGCCCTGAACCTCACTTACAACAAAGAAAAATGCGTGTTCCGCATTGAACGTCTAGCCATCCTGGGCTACGTAGTGCGTAATGGAGTGATAGGCCCCGACCCTGAACGCATGCGCCCCCTCATGGAGTTCCCTCTCCCCCACTATGCCAAAGCCCTGAAACGTTGCCTGGGCTTCTTTTCTTATTACGCCCAGTGGGTCCCCCAGTACGCAGACAAGGCCCGTGCACGAATCCAGTCCACTACCTTTCCGCTGACGACAGAGGCATGCCAGGCCTTTAGCCGCATCAAAGCGGATATCGCAAAGGCCACGATGCGCGCCATCGACGAGTCCCTCCCCTTCCAGGTCGAGAGCGATGCATCGGATGTAGCTCTGGCGGCCACCCTCAACCAAGCAGGCAGACCCGTGGCCTTCTTCTCCTGAACCCTCCACGCTTCAGAAATCCGCCACTCTTCAGTGGAAAAGGAGGCACAAGCAATAGTGGAAGTTGTGCGACACTGGAGGCATTACCTGGCCGGTAGGAGATTCACTCTCCTCACTGACCAACGGTCGGTTGCCTTCATGTTCGATAATGCACAGCGGGGCAAGATCAAGAACGACAAGATCCTACGGTGGAGGATCAAACTCTCCACCTTCAATTATGAGATCTTGTATCGTCCCGGAAAGCTGAACGAGCCAACCGATGCCCTATCTCGCGGCACATGTGCCAATGTACAAGTGGACCGTTTACAAGCCCTCCACGAGGACCTCTGCCACCCAGGGGTCACTCGTTTCTCCCACTTCCTTAAGGCCCGCAACCTCCCTTATCCCTTACTCCGTCGAGGACGTCCGAACAGTCACCAGAAACTGCCAGATCTGCGCTGAGTGCAAACCGCACTTTTTCAGGCCAGATAAAGCGCACCTGGTTAAGGCCTCTCGACCCTTTGAACGCCTCAGTTTGGATTTCAAAGGCCCCCTCCCCTCCACCGATCGCAACACGTACTTCCTGAACGTTGTTGATAAATACTCCCGTTTCCCTTTCGCCATCCCCTGCCCCGACATGACAGCGTCCACGGTCATTAAAGCCCTCGGTACCATTTTTACACTGTTCGGTTTCCCCGACTATATCCATAGCGACAGGGGGGTCCTCCTTTATGAGTGACGAACTGCGTCAATTCCTGCTCAGCAGGGGCATAGCCTCGAGCAGGACGACCAGTTACAACCCCCGGGGGAACGGGCAGGTAGAAAGAGAGAATGGAACGGTCTGGAAGGCCGTCCTGCTGGCCCTCCAGTCTAGGAGCCTCCCAATTTCCCGCTGGCAGGAAGTCCTCCCGGATGCCCTTCACTCTATCCGGTCCCTGCTGTGCACCACCACGAATCAAACACCTCACGAGCGCCTCCTCCTCTTTCCTAGGAAGTCCTCCTCTGGAACGCCACTTCCAACCTGGCTAGCAGCTCCGGGACCCATTCTGCTCCAGAAACATGTGCGGGCGCACAAGTCAGATCCGTTGGTGGAACGGATGCATCTCCTTCACGCCAACCCGCAATACGCCTATGTGGAGTACCCTGATGGCCGACAGGACACGGTCTCCCTGCGAGATCTGGCACCCGCCGGAGCTACCCACATACCCCCAACGCCAATCACCACCTCCTCACTCCCGCCGGTTCATCCCGCAGCCACCCCCTTCCCGGGGGGTTCGGTTCTCCTCCCAGACCCGCCCAGGAGTAAGGACTCAGGGGACAGCGCTATGCTCCCAGAGTCGACGGGACTTGAGCCAGCGCCATCACCACCATGCCCGAGACGATCGGAAAGGACGACCAGGGCGCCCATTCGGCTCATCGAATCACTTTAACTCTCAACGTTTTCAGTTATTGTGTCTTGTTATAGTTATGGCATCATGCCGACCCTGTTTGGCCCGTTGGCCCAGTTGAAGCGATAATTTTGTGTTTTGTTCAAAGTTACGGCACAGTACCGACTCTGTAAACCCCTACCACCATGCGAACCACCATCCTGCCGGGGGTTTTTTCAACAAGGGGTGAATGTGGTGGTATGTATTAGGGGTAATACGGTACACCACGTGTCGACAGGCTACTGGTGGAGGGATGCCAGGTCCTGATAGGATCTGCCACCTACTGGACTCCACCCAGAAATGCCGGTATACGAACCCAGTTTTTCCCTCCATTTCCCTCAGCAGCTGCATTCTGTAACCACGCTGCTGGGGATAAAGTTCTGCTTAATAAAGCCTTCAATTGACATTACCTCAACCTGCCTCGCGTCATATTGACGGTGCTACATTTCCCAAGGATTTTTCCTTGCCCCCATTCACCCACCCCCCCAGCAACAGTACCCAGAAGCACAGTGTTAGTTGTCACATCTATGCTGACGAAACCAAACTCTTCCTCACCACAGCCTCTCTCAACTCCTCCGCGTTGTTAAATATCAGACTGCTCGTTTGACATCCAGCGCCAAATGAGCAGCAAATTTCACCAATTAAATATTTGGAAGACTGAAGCCATTTTTTCTGTCCCCACTCCAAACTCCATTCCTCTATCCCTCTCCCTGCAACAGTATGAAGATAATAATAATAACCTTTATTGTCACAAGTAGGCTTACATGATCACTGCAATGAAGTTGCAGTGCAAATCCCCTCGTCGCCACATTCCGGCGCCTGTTCGGGTACACGGAGGGAGAATTCAGAATGTCCAATTCACCTGACAGCACATCTTTCGTGACTTGTGGGAGGAAACCCACGCAGACACGGGGAGATCATTGAGACTCCGCACAGACAGTGACCCAAGTTGGGAATCGAACCTGGGACCCTGGCGCTGTGAAGCAACAGTGCTAACCACTGTGTTACCATTCTGCCCCCCCCCCCCCCCGCCCCCCCGCTATCTCTGCAATCTCCAGCCCCACAGCCACCTGAGAGCCTGTACTCCTCTAATTCTGTCTCCTTGAGTATCTCTGATTATAACTGTTCCATCACTGGTTGCCATGCATTCAGTTGCCTGGGCCTCAGCTCTCTGTATAACTCTCCACCTCTCCACCTTGCTTTCCTCCATTAAGAGCCGACTTAAAGCCTACCTCTATGGTTAAAGGCTTGGTCATCTGACCTAACAACTGGAATTTTAAGTGGAGGCGGTGACCTTTAAATAGAGAACCCACCCACCCACCCACCCCCGCCCCACTCCGAACCCGAGCTGAAAGGTCCAGGACGAGTCCCCTTCCACTTGATTGGGTCCCCCCCACTGCAACTTTATGGCTGTTTGGACAATAACTGAGTGAAGATAAAGTCACCAGACTAGCAATCCAGAGGTGCGATTAAAATTCTGCCATGGCAAACTGGTGGATTTGTATTAATTAATAAATCTGAATTTGGAAGCAAGTCTGAGTAAAGACAACCAACAAACCATTGTCGATTTTTGCAAATGCCCACCTGGTTCACTTCCGGGAAGGCAATCTGCCGCCCTTTCCCGGTCTGACCTACACGTGACTCCAGACCCACAGCAATGTGGTTGTCTCTGAACTGCCCTCCGAAATGGCCGAGCAAGCCGTTCAGTTCAAGCGCCCTTAGGTATTGGTCCAGCCAGCGATGCTCACAACTCATGAAAGTATCATTTATTTAAAAAATGGTTCCCAGAGAGACTTCAGCACCATCTTGGAGGATGTCCTACCACAAGAGCTGCCAGCCAATCAACTGGCCAGAAGTCCTCTATGTTAAGTAATGGGTTAAGAGTTAAGTAATGCATTAAGAGACACTGCAATTAGTTGTCTCATTGACTTTAAGTATCCAATGATTGACACTGATATGTAAAGGGGCTTCAGGTGGCCCTTGTGTCAGGTGGTGTGTTGTTAAGAGTTTTGTGCAGAGGCTGTGGAAGTGAAATGAATGGTGTTTGGTGAAAAGGAACAGGACTATTAACTCTTCATACAACGGTAACTAAAACGGATAACACTCTAGACCTGGCAGCATCCCTGGGAGTAGTGGCCACTGGAGAACCTACCAATGCTGAGAAGGCACAGAGCCAGAGACACAGAGCCAAAGGCACAGAGGCAGAGGCACAGAGGAGTTCAAGGTTTCAATGGGACAAACCTGCCAAGCTGTGGCAAGGGAGGAGAGAGACCGTGGGACCGATTCAGCGACCCGGGTACAATGGGTAAATCATGCGAGAGTCTCAAATCGGGCTCTGCATGGGAACCGGGCCAATCTCCAGTCACCTGACCCGCTCTACCCGGAGTGATCCAAACCTCAAAGCCCATCTAAATACCCGGACCCCGGATTCACCCAGAGCCCGGGACTCAGTGGCCTGGCCTGCGAGACCATACAAATGTGGACCAGGGGTAACGGCGCCTCACGGTGATGTTTTCTGACGTCACTCTGTAAGAACCCAGCTCTAATTTCAGGATAATGCTCCCTTGGCCAGGATTCTGCACCAGAGGGAATTGTTTCTTTCCAATCAAATCATCCTCAACACCAAGACTAGACCATCCGTTTATTGTCTATATTTAAGGGAAGGCAAGACTTGTCGATGTCCTCTGACTGTGGTCATTCTTGAATCAATCTCATCTTATATCAGAGAACCTGGGCGTGATCTCTGGTCGCCGACGCCGAAATCGCATTCGGCCGGAGAACACCCGTTTCCGATTAAATTTGGGCAGCGCTGCTTTTGCGATACTCCGCCCCTCCAAAACGAGTACACCATGCGCCGTACTGACGGCCTCAGAACGTTGCCTGAGGCCCACCCCCCGAAGCACTACCCCTGACTGGCCGAGTTCGCGACAGCGTGGGTCTCTCATGGTCTCACCCGTCAAGAACGCAGCATGGCGGCTGCGGACTCAGTCGGGGAAGGGCTGATCCGCGGGCAGGGGGGACTTTATCAGGGGCTGGGTGCACTGTTGGGGGCTGGTCCGGGGCTGCAAGCCGGCCAAAGGGGGGTCCATGCCCGACTGATTTGCGCCGTTTTGGGTGCCAGTCGGCGGACATCGCGCCGATACCGGAGAATTTCGTCCAGTGTGTCACACAAATAACGAGATGAACACTATGTACAAACCACTCGAACGATTAAATGGAAGAACAGAACAGACCAGAGAGTCCATTAGTGCAAAGTTTACAAATCAAGTCTCTGAGGTGGGCAACGATTTCTGGTTGACCGCCTCAAGGGTGGGTCAGGAGCCACCAGCTGAGGAGCGGGCTGGACTGCGTCAGAGTGAGGAGGATGCAGAGTAACCGGAATCTCTGCATAGTCCAGGTCAGGGTCAACAGGAGGGCGTGGCACTGGCGGAGGATCACGTAGCGAGCGCGGAACGAGACAAAGGGCACGTCGATTACGGCGCAGAATGGAACCATCCGGTAGACGGACCAGGAACGAGCGGGGAGCCACCTACCGAAGAACGACAGCAGTTGCAGACCAGCCACCATCCGGAAGATGGATACGGGCATTGCGGAGATCAGCTGCACGGGCGTCATGAGCCGCCTTGTGCTGTGCACGAGACAGTTGCATTTGTTGAAGGACCGGAACGTGGTCGAGGTCTGGGATGTGAATGGACGGCACCGTCGTCCTCAGGGTGCGACCCATGAGCAGCTAGGCTGGCGACAGGCCAGTGGACAGTGGGGCCGAGCGATAGGCCAACAGGGCGAGGTAGAAGTCGGATCCCGCATCGGCAGCCTTGCAGAGGAGCCGTTTGACTGTGTGGACGTCCTTCTCTGCTTTGCCATTGGATTGGGGGTGCAGGGGACTGGATGTCACATGCACAAAGGTGTACCTCCTGGCAAAGTTGGACCATTCCTGGCTGGCGAAGCAGGGGCCATTGTCCGACATCACAGTGAGTGGGATGCCGTGACGAGCAAAGGTGACCTTACAGGCACGGATGACTGCAGACGATGTGATGTCGTGCAAACGTACCACCTCCGGGTAGTTTGAAAAATAGTCTACAATCAGAACATAGTCCCTGCCCAGCGCATGGAACAGGTCAATGCCGACCTTGGACCAAGGGCACGTGACCAACACATGGGGCTGGAGGGTCTCATGTGGTTGGGCCGGCTGGAAGCGCTGACAAGTGGGGCAGTTGAGCACTGTGTTGGCGATGTCTTCATTAATGCCGGGCCAGTACACTGCCTCTCGGGCCCATCGGCCGCACTTCTCCATGCCAAGATGGCCCTCGTGTAGCTGTTCCAAGACGAGCTGGCGCATGCTGTGTGAGATAACAATGCGGTCCAGCTTCAGGAGGACACCATCGACTACCGCCAGATCGTCTCTGATGTTGTAGAACTGCGGGCATTGGCCCTTGAGCCACCCGTCTGTTAGGTGGCGCATGACACGCTGTAGCAGGGAGTCAGCCGCAGTCTCGCAGCGAATTTGGACGAGGCGTTCATCTGTGGCCGGTAGATTGGAGGCCATGAAGGCCACATGGAGCAGAATGCGCTGGAGACGTGATGTCGTTCATGTCTTTTCGTATTATATTGACCAGCGGGCGATGGTCGGTCTCGACGGTGAATTGGGGAAGGCCGTACACATAATCATGAAATTTGATGACACCGGTCAACAGGCCCAGGCACTCCTTTTCTATCTGCGCATAGCGCTGTTCCGTGGGGGTCATGGCGCGTGACGCATGCGCAACGGGGGCCCATAATGAGGCCTCATCGCGTTGCAGGAGCACTGCCCCAATGCCAGATTGGCTGGCATCGGTCGAAATTTTTGTCTCTTTCGCTGGATCAAAAAAGGCCAATTCCGGGGCCGTGGTAAGTTTGGTTTTAAGTTCTCTCCATTCGCGCTCGTGGGCAGGAAGCCATTGGAAGTCTGTCGTCTTCCTGACCAGGTTCCTGAGAGCTGTGGTATGAGAGGCAAGGTTAGGGATGAACTTCCCGAGGAAGTTGACCATGCCCAGAAATCGGAGGACCGCCTTCTTGTCCTCTGGCTTTTTCATGGCTGTGATGGCAGCCATCTTGTCCGCATCCGGCCGCACACCCAACTGGGAGATGTGGTCCCCTAGGAACTTGAGTTCCGTCTGACCGAAGGAGCATTTGGCTCTGTTGAGGCGTAGGTCCTGCTCCCATATGCGTTTGAACACACGCTGGAAGCGACTGACATGCTCCAAATGATTATGTCGTTAACGTTGATCCTGTAGAATACTTCTGACGCCGATATGATCCCAAACGGCATCCTGTTGTAACAAAATCTGCCAAAAGGGGTGTTAAAGGTACACAGCTTTCTGCTGGACCTGTCTAGTTGAATTTGCCAGAATCCTTTCGAGGCATCAGGTTTGGTGAAGAGCTTGGCGCGAGCCATCTCGCATGTGATCTCCTCGCGCTTCGGGATTGGGTAACGCTCCCTCATTATGTTGCGATTCACATCCTTTGGATCAATGCAGATTCTGAGCTCGCTGGAAGGCTTCTTTACGCACACCATGGAACAGACCGATTCTGTTGGTTCCGTAACTCTTGAGATCACTCCCTGGTATTGGAGGTCCTGCAGCTGTTGCTTGAGGGGGTCCTTGAGGGGTGCTGGGACTCTGCGAGGTGCATGCACCACAGGCGTGGCGTTCTGTCTGAGTATGATCTTGTACGTATATGGGAGCGTGCCCATGCCTTCGAAGACATCGCGGTGCTGGTCGATGATGGCGTTGAGTTGCGCCCTGAAGTCAGCATCCTGGAAGGCAGACGTGTCATCAGGAGAGAGAGAGTGAACTCTTTGAACGATGTTTAGTAATTTGCACGCCTGTGCGCCAAGCAGAGAGTCCTTCGAGGAACCCACGATCTCAAAAGGAAGGTTGGCTTTTCGTGACTTGTGCGTCACTTCGAGTTGGCATGAGCCGGTAGCAGGAATGATGCTGCCATTGTAGTCCACTAGCTGGCAGGCCGATGGGAGAATGGTTAGTTTGACACGAAGGCTTTGGAAAGCAGACCACGCCATAAGATTGGCGGAGGCACCAGTGTCCAGGCGGAATCGTATTTGGGACCGGTTGACCATCAGGGTGGCACACCACTCATTGTCTGGATCGATGCTGTATAATGACAGCGGCTGGTGTCTTTGCTTCGGGGACAGCCTGTTTTCCGTTATGACACCGACTCGAAAAGGCGTCTTCGGGTCCTCGGTGTCACTGCTGTGTGGGAGGTCGGAATCGGACTCGGTGACCGTGGGTTGAATTGCCCGAACATTCCTGCGAGGCTGGCTGAAGCGATGGGAGTTGGCAGGCTGAGCTGCTCGACAGCAGGCAGCATAGTGGCCAAGTCTGCCACAGCGTAGGCAGTGTCGAGATTTTGCGAGGCATTGCCACTTTAAATCGGCGGAGCCACAGTTGCCGCACGTCGTGACGTCAGCACGTTCGCTGCGCCACCACGCATGCGCGGTGCGGTCCTGCGTGGTGCGCGCCTGCGCATTACGTTCCTCCATGTCACTGTCCCCTCGTTTGGTGCGTACAAGTGCGGGAGTCCCCGAAAAGCATGCAAAACGGCAGCCCTCATCCAGGTTAAGGCCCTGGAGATGCTCAATCATTTGGACCCGTTCTGCCTCGTGGGGACCTTGCCGCGCCGTTTCAGCCGCTTGCATATGTGAGTACCGACTGGTAGCATTTTCATGTAGGACACAGGTCTCGATGGCAGTCGCTAGGGGGAGTTGCTTTACTTTGAGGAGGGGGTCCGACAGAACACCGAAAACTATCTGGTCTCGTATCATGGAGTCGGAGGTGGGCCCATAGCTGCAAGATTGCGCAAGGATGCAGAGGTGCGTTAAAAAGGATTGGAAAGGTTCGTCCTGACCCTGCAAACGCCGCTGGAACACGTAGCATTCGAAACTTTCATTCACCTCTATGCTGCAGTGAGTGTCAAATTTGAGGAGAACCGTCTTGAACTTCGTCTTGTCTTCGTCATCTGCAAAGGTGAGAGAGTTGAAAATATGGATGGCATGGTCCCCGGTCGTGGAGACGAGAAGAGCAATCTTTCTGGTGTCTGAGGCACCCTCCCTGTCCGTGGCTTCGAGGTAGAGCTGGAAGCGCTGTTTGAAAATCTTCCAGTTGGCCCCGAGGTTACCGGCGATGCGGAGCGGCGGCAGCGGGCTGATGTTGTCCATGTTGCAGAATGACGGAATGCTGGCAGAAGGCAGATCACTTGCAGGTATGTCTAAGAAGTGCTAGTATCCCACCACTCCTGGTATCATGATGTGTTGGGTGTTCTGGATCACATACAGGTCACCAACACTTGAAGCAGTGCAACACTATTTTATTAAAAAGTTAACTGTTTAAACATACTTGAACTGTGGGTAAATACGATACTAGCTTTAACTAAAGACCTTTGCCTTGTCCTAACCAGTTGATGCACTCAGCACATGGTGAATGTCTGTGTTGCAGGCTGTGAGCTCTGTGCTCCTAGCTAGCTGCTACTCGAATGAGCGGGAACTCTGATGCCCCCTGTCTTTATAGTGCGTGTGCTCTCACTGGTGATTGGCTGCGATGTTGTGTATGTTGATTGGTCCCACTGTGTGTCCATCAGTGTGTGTCTGCACCATGATATACTGGTGTATATTATGACACCACAGAAAGTAGTTCAGGCCAAAACCTTGTGTAAGTTCAAGAAGGTGTTAGATAAAGCTCTTGGGGTTAAAAGGATCAAGGGATATGGGGGAAGGCCGGGTCATGGTATTGAACTTGATGATTAGCCATGATTGGGGGGCATGATAGCACAGTAGTTTGCACTTTTGTTTCACAGCTCAACGGTGCCAGATTCGATTCCCGGCTTGGGCCACTGTCTGTGCGGAGTCTGCACATCCTCCCCGTGTGTGCGTGGGTTTCCTCCGGGTGCTCCGGTTTCCTCCCACAGTCCAAAGTTGTGCAGGTTAAGTGGATTGGCCATGATAAATTGCCCTTAGGGTCCAAAACAAAAGTTAGGTGGGGTTACTGTGTTACGCGGATAGGGTGGAGCTGTGGACTTAGGTAGGGTGCTCTTTCCAAGGGCCAATGCAGACTTGATGGGCCGAATGATCCCATTCTGCGCTGTAAATTCCATGATTCTAGGATCATAATGAATGGCGGAGCAGGTTCGAAGGGCCGAATGGCCTCCTCCATCTTCAATCTCCTATGTTTCTATGTCAAACATTCATCTGAAATAGAACCAAGGACTTCTCCCTCATTTGTATGAATCAGTGGTGCTGTTAGTCATCCAACCACCAAAGGGTCTACCTCACAATGAATCAGGAAAGTTGGTTAACTGTTGGAATATTAAAGTGAAAAATAAAAGAATTGCATGTATGTCGCAACTTTCACAAACTCACTGTTGTATTTTGTGCCTCGGGAGATGTGCAGAGATGACACACAGCAGGGCTTTGTGTACAGATGTTTTACTCAATGCTCTAAAATGTCTGCACTCTGCAGACACAAACTTCCAGCAAGGCTTGAGGTTTTTTTTCTTCTTTTCTGCATAGAGAACAGCCACCAGGCACTCATAATCAAATGCCAAACAATAGAACAATTAAATGTTGCACCTTTCCCCCCAGTAAAACTGGAAGACCTCATTTTAAATTAAACAACAAAGAGATTAGCTGTAAGGGTCCTTCCTGTGATTTCCTGTTTATCCCCTTATTTTCCCTTTCATTTACTTTTGCCATTACATATCTGATCCCTGGATGATTTATGGACATGTGTGTTTAATTCAAGCAGAAGCCTGTGCTGGTTTGAATAGGGGACCATAGGCTGACCGCCACCACTGACAGAGATTGGCTGGGGCTTGGTTTGATTGATTTGGGCTGGTGGCCAATGAATGGGCCCAAAGGGCTGTGCTCTGCCCGGTAACAGTTGGTGATTGGATATTATCCCACTGGAATGTTTTCAGAGTCACGAGGTTCCATTTTGGTCTCACTTTCTGCACCATGGATGGGGGTGATCTGACTAACTCTCTCCAGGAAAGACCCAACTAAACCTCTGCAGAAGGCCCCGGCGAGGGCAGACTCGCTCTCCAGCAAGTCTGGGAGTCATTCTCGCAAGACAGCAAAGGACCGAAGTCAACTCACGAGCTGAAAGCAAGGTTTGATGTGAAATGAAGAGTCCATAAAGAAAGATGAAGGGCTGGATGTGAACCTCAAGCTCAACCTCTCCAGAAAGCTTGCTGCCTGTAAATACTGCGCTTTCCAGCCTCCGGGGATCCTGAATGAATGACTCTGTAAAGAAGACCATTGCCAGCTGCAAACCAGAGGCTTTGACCAACCAGCGTTCTGTGAGGAAGGTGTTCTAAAGAACCGCCATTTGAAGAAAAGACTTTTGTTTTTCGACCTTGACCCTTGTTATTTTTAGCCCTTTCCGTCCCTCTGTGTTTGTCTGTCTTCTGTGTGTGGATAGAGGGTGAGACAGTGAAAGGGAGTAGTAAGTATTGGCTTGTTGTTATCCAGTTGCATTTGCTGCATATTTCATGATATGATGTGGAGATGCCGGCGTTGGACTGGGGTGAGCACAGTACGAAGTCTTACAACACCAGGTTAAAGTCCAACAGGTTTGTTTCGATGTCACTAGCTTTCGGAGCGCTGCTCCGTCCTCAGGTGAATGAAGAGGTAGGTTCCAGAAACATATATATAGACAGATTCAAAGATGCCAGACAATGCTTGGAATGCAAGCATTAGCAGGTGATTAAATCTTTACAGATCTAGAGATGGGGTAACCCCAGGTTAAAGAGGTGTGAATTGTGTCAAGCCAGGACAGTCGGTAGGATTTTGCAGGCCAGATGGTGGGGGATGAATGTAATGCAACAGGAATCTCAGGTCCCGGTTGAGGCCGCACTCATGTGTGCGGAACTTGGCTCTAAGTTTCTGCTCGGCGATTCTGCGTTGTCGCGCGTCCTGAAGGCCGCCTTGGAGAACGCTTACCCGGAGATCAGAGGCTGAATGCCCTTGACTGCTGAAGTGTTCCCCAACTGGAAGGGAACATTCCTGCCTGGTGATTATCGTGCGATGCCCGTTGATTCGTTGTCGCAGCGTCTGCATGGTCTCGCCAATGTACCACGCTTCGGGACATCCTTTCCTGCAGCGTATGAGGTAGACAACGTTGGCCGAGTCGTACGAGTATGTACCGCGTACATGGTGGGTGGTGTTTTCACGTGTAATGGTGGTATCCATGTCGATGATCTGGCACGTCTTGCAGAGATTGCCATGGCAGACCAAAACAGGCCAGCAGCGCTGGGTTCAATTCCCGTACCAGCCTCCCCGAACAGGCTCCGGAATGTGGTGACTAGGGGCTTTTCACAGTAACTTTATTTGACAAGCAATTTTCATTTCTTCAAACGTTTTCCCCTCTGACATACAAGCTCTCAGAGCATCCTTGGTCAACATCATTGCAATTCCGATTGTGTTGCGATATCCGATGATTCTGTAGCTTGTTCAGAACTCTGTGAATTGACCTGGAACTTCCTGGAGTCCAATTTCTGTAGTAATGGACTCCGGCAAACCTAATTTTGTCAGCAACTTGTCTGGAATGTCAATAATTGAAGTGGTGGTTATGGAATTTGACACAGCGATTTCCAGCCACTTGCTATGTAGATCATGAACAACAAGCAAAAAATGTTGATTCCGACAGCCTCCAAAAATATCAACCGTGAATTGTTGCCATGGTTTTCTTGGCCATGGAGTTCGTTGATCTGATTTCTCACTGATTGTAAAGACGCAAGGTTTCTAATGAACACTTCTATTTGTTTATCTATTGTTGGTTACTAGACTGTTTCATCTTAACAATCCCCGAATGTCCTTCAAAGGCAAGCTGCAATATATTTTGCTGGAGCGCTTATGGGATTACCACTGTGTGCAAAACAAGTTTAATCAAACCATGCAAATTCATTTTGCATTCTGTTGTATGGGACCAGCTCTCCCTCTCCGTTTTTAGGTCCTGGTTTACAGTCTCTGACCCTGCCTTCTTCTGCGCTCACGTAATAAGATTTGTGGTCACTCGTGAAATTACCGTGATCAAGTCGTCTTTGATGCTGCAAATTGCTTTGCTACTGTTAACACTGACTGTGATAGTTATTTTTATTTGTTCATTGGCTGGGCTAGCATTTATTGCCCATCCCTAATTGCCCTCAGCCATTGCAGAGGGCATTTAAGAGTCAACCACATTGCTGAGGATCTGGAGTCATAGATAGGCCAGTTTGGGTAAGGATGACGGATCTCCTTCCCTGAAGGACATTAATGAACCAGATGGGTCTTTACAGTTCTCTACAATGTTTTGTGGTCATCGTTAGACTTTTAATTCCAGATTTTTATTGAATTCAAATGTTATCATCTGCCATGGTGGGATTGCAACTGGGGTCTATGGATTATAGTCTGTTGACATTGCCATGGTACCCCTAAGTAACACTGCTACATATGTCAGTTAACCTGTGAGAAACCCAACCTTGAAGTTGTACTGATGCAGACAATCTGACCACCTCATTCTGACATGGATAACAATGTAACCATTGCTTGGTGACCAGTGTGGGGAGTGAACTTTCAATCCTCGAGGTACATGTGCCAGTGTTTACAAGTGTAGATAATGAGCACTTCTATTTGTTGATCTATTGTTGGTTACTAGACTGTTTCATCTTAACAATGTTCTCCTGTAAAGCATTTGCTTTCAGTTACTGACAATGGGCATTCAAAGTACTGTGAGGACAGCTGTAATCACAGTTCCTGGTTTATTTTTAATTTGTTCATGGGGCGTGGGAATACGCTGGCTGGGCCAGCATTTATTGCACATTGCTGTGGGTCTGGAGTCACGTGTAGGCCAGACCGGGTAAGGATGGCAGATTTCCTTCTGCTGAAGGGCATTAGTGAGCCAGATGAGTTTGCACAACTAACAATGGTTTCATGGTCATCATTAGACTTTTAATTCTGATTTTTTTAAAAATTGAATTCAAATTTCACCATCTGCAGCGCCGGGATTTTGAACCTGAGGATTACTCTGGGACTCTGGTTTACTAGTCCGGTGACAATACCACTATGCCACTCCCTCCCCTGTTGTGACAGATGTTTCTGTGGGAGGGTTGAAATTCACAAAGACTGGCAGAAATGCTATTTTCACCTTTAACATTTCAAATGCAGGCCAGCACGGTGGCACAGTGGGTTAGCCTTGCTGCCTCACGGCGCCGAGGTCCCAGGTTCGATCCCGGCTCTGGGTCACTGTCCGTGTGGAGTTTGCACATTCTCCCTGTGTCTGCGTGGGTTTCGCCCCCACAACCCAAAGATGTGCAGGGTAGGTCGATTGGCCACGCTAAATTGCCCCTTAATTGGAAAAAATGAATTGGGTACGCTAAATTTATTTTTAAATAAAACATTTCAAATGCTGCTCGGTGCGAAGCTGTCTAATCCCATTGTGAATCTTTGCGCAGAAGCTTTCAAAGAACAGATTTGTGACAGAAAATAAAATGATTCCAATGCTTTGGAAGAGCTTGAATGACTTGGCTGTCATCATGTGTAGGCTTCACCCCAGCTGCTGTGGCTCTGTACCCTAGAATGTCAACCTTGGATGCTGTGAATGTGAGAGTCAGATTGTGTTGTGTGAGTCTGGTGAACACGACTCATAACCATTGATCATGTTTTGCTTTCTACGTCCATGGATAACATCACCCAGTAACTTGAGCAGCCCCTCAACGTTTAAAAAGGCTGATGAGCCGATCTTCTGGAATGCACTGGAACAAAGAACAAAGAACAAAGAAAAGTACAGCACAGGAACAGGCCCTTCGGCCCTCCAAGCCTGCGCCGATCATGCTGCCCGTCTAAACTAAAATCTTCTACAGTTCCGGGGTCCGTATCCCCCTATCCCCATCCTATTCATGTATTTGTCAAGATGCCCCGAAAACATCACTATCGTCCCTGCTTCCACCACCTCCTCCGGTAGCGTGTTCCAGGCACCCACTACCCTCTGTGTAAAAAACTTGCTTCGTACATCTCCTCTAAATCTTGCCCCTCGCACCTTAAACCTAAGCCCCTGAGTAATTGACCCCTCTACCCTGGCAAAACGTCTCTGACTATCCACTCTGTCTATGCCCCTCATAATTTTGTCGACCTCTATCAGCTCGCCCCTCAATCTCTGTCGTACCAGTGAGAGTTGCAACATGACTTGCCAATTTTTATCCTCAATGCCCCGGCCAATGAAGGCAAGCATGCCGTTGACCTTTTTGACTACCTTCTCCACCTGTGTTGCCCCTTTCAGTGACCTGTGGACCTGTACTCCAAGAGCTCTTTGACTTTCAATACTCTTGAGGGTTCTACCATTCACTGTATATTCCCTACCTGCATTAGACCTTCAAAAATGCATTACCTCACATTTGTCCCGATTAAACTCCATCTACCATCTCTCCGCCCAAGGCTCCAAACGATCTAAATCCTGCTGTATCCTCTAACAGTCCTCATCGCTATCCGCAATTCCACCAACCTTTGTGTCGTCCGCAAACTTACTAATAATTAGACCAGTTACATTTTCCTCCAAATCATTTATATATATTACGAACAGCAAAGGACCCAGCACTGATCCCTGTGGAACACCACTAGTCACAGCCGTCCAATCAGAAAGGTTCCCTTCCATTGCTATTCTCTGCCTTCTATGAAATAAAATGAAAATCGCTTATTGTCACAAGTAGGACCTAGCCAGTTCTGTATCCATCTTGCCAGCTCACCCCTGATCCCGTGTGACTTTCTCCTAGGTGTGGAACTTGTTCATAGGACCATTCTGAGGTACTGAAACACACCTTCTTGAGTAACGAAAGGTGTAAGATATCGACTTTGCTCTGCGAGTGGCATCTGAAGATAGCTTCATCGCGTGTTGAACTTCATGAAGACCACAGCGTCACAAAATGATACCAGTAGTTCCTGGACCATAGAAAGTGCATCCTTGTTTGGAATGATTGCTTTGTTGAGCACCTTAATTTTGATGCATAGTCTACGTTCACCAAATTGCATTGCGCAATGACTAAGTTTGAGATCCATGGTGATGTGTCAATTTGCTCAGTGAAACTATCTGTTTCAAATCATTTCAGTCTCTCTGCAAAATGCAACCGTCTCAAATTTTGTGAAATTAGTAGAATTGATGTGTCAGTGTGAGGAGTAGGACAGTACTCCTTAATTCCCCCAAATCCAATCAAGGAGGAAGGATACTGTTGTGAATGCTCAGCATCATTGACCAATTTAATATGTGCTCTGTGTGCCTTTTTAGTTTGGATCCAAGTCTCATGAAGAAGTTTTCCTCCATCAGGCTCTGCTTTTTGCTCGGTAGAATCTGAATCTCAGGGTGATTTTTTTTGTAGTGCAGTGGAACTGTTATTGCTACCAAAACCGAAATAACCAATGAATTGTTGGCTTGAACAGTGTCTATCACAGTTGTGAAAGCTGTGGAAAATAATGATTGCAGAGTTTGCTGGTCAATCTCTCTACTTTTGCACCAATGTCAATTGAGAAGTGACATTGAGATGCCCACAACCTTGACTCAGGAATTACCAGGTGCCTTATAAAAATGAAAATCACTTATTGTCACAAGTAGGCTTCAAATGAAGTTACTGGGAAAAGCCCCTAGTCGCCACATTCCGGCATCACTTCGGGGAGGCTGGTACGGGAATTGAACAGGCTGCTGAGTCTGCCTTGGTCTGCTTTCAAAGCCAGCGATTTAGCCCTGTGTTAAACCAGCCCCTTGCCGTCCATAATAGTAAGTTCTAAATGGCCTTTATTCTGAGTTTGGGTTTTCTATGTTCTATACACAGGCCATGCCTCACTCTCAGGAAGAAAGTACCCCACAGGTTGATAGATAAGGTCCTCTTCTTCAATTACCTGCCGATGTATCTTTGTTTGCATGAGTTACAATTTTTCCTGCAAGCTGGGCCTGATATTGAGATTCGATGGATACCTCCACAATTTGGACATATTTTTGAGGATATCTGACTGTGACGCACTCTTTGGCATCTCTGATGGAATGTATATCATTCAATTATTACACTTTTCTTTGGCCTGAAATATTTTTTGTGAGAACTTACTAACAAATATAAATGTGTCTACCTTGAGCTGCTTAAATATTAATTTTGCCTTTGTACAATGTATGAGTGTCGTTTTCTTACCTGTCACCACTACAGTGAACTGTCCCATCCCCAATGCCTGGAAATTGGATTGTGTTGGATTTTTTGATTGTCACGTGTACCGGGGTGCAGGGGAAAGTATTGTTATGCTTTCAGTCCAGACAGATCATTCCGTACATGAAATAAAACAGAGGGCAAACAAATACACAATGTAAATACATGGACATCAGGTGAAACATGTGGAGTGCAGTACTTCTCAGTAGAGATATTGTGTGAAGAGATCAGTTCAGTCAATAAGAGGGTCATTTACGACCCGGGTAACAGCGGGAAAGAAGCTGTTTTTGAATCTGTCTGTGCGTGTTCTCAGACTTTTGTATCTCCTGCCCGTTGGAAGAAGTTGGAAGTGTGAATAACCTTTGATTATGCTGCCCACTTTCCCAAGGCAGCAGAAGGTGTAGACAGTCAATTGATGGGAGGCAGCATATCAATTTTTACAGATGCACCATAGAAAGCATCCTATCGGGCTGCATCACAGCCTGGTATGGCAACTGCTCGGCCCAGGACCGCAAGAAACTTCAGAGAGTCGTGAACACCGCCCAGTCCATCACGTGAAACCGTCTCCCATCATTAACAATGTGGACAGGGGTGAAATCCAATGATCCCAGGGCATGTGTGGATCTCCTGGTGAAAAAAGGAAAGGTGCTGGAGCTTGAAAATGTAAACTTTCCTCCACCTTCGTCGCCAATTGTGTTTGTGCTGCGCCTCGGAGATACGCAGAGATCGAACACACCAGGTTCTTGTGCGAACAGCGTTTTTTTTCAATGCTGTTAAATATCTGCACTCTGCAGACACACATTCTTAACTTCCTCTCAATTTTCTTTTTTCTGTGATCACACCCACAGGATTGACTAAGAGCACAACGTCACCAGCCACACAACATCAGACACTTAATAATTGAACAATCGAATATCAGATTCAGGACATCCCAGAGCCCTTTGCAACCAATGAAGTACTTTAAAAAAAAAATTTAGATTACCCAATTAAGGGGCAATTTAGCGTGGCCAATCCACCTACACTGCACATTTTTGGGGGCGAAACCCACGCAGACACGGGGAGAATGTGCAAACTCCACACGGACAGTGACCCAGAGCCGGGATCGAACCTGGGACCTCAGCGCCGTGAGGCAGCTGTGCTAACCACTAGACCACTGTGCTGCCCATGAAGTGCTTTTTGAAGATTCATCACTGCTTCTACTATTTGTGCAGAGCAAGCTCCCACAAGCTGTAATGAAATAGTGTTTGGAAAATTTGATTTTAGCCAAGTTGATTGAGGGACAGATATTAGCCATGGAACCAGGAGAACTGCCCTGCCTTGCTTCCACATAGCTCCCCCACATCTTGTGCATCCACCTGGTGGGGCTGCTAGGTCCAACAGTTCATCCAAAAGACAGCACCACCTCATCAGATCATCCCTGATATCCTTTCGAACGGGTCTTGAACCCCAAACTTACCCACTCAGAAATAAGCTTGCCACCAACTGAGCCATCGCTTGTACTAATCATGGGCGAGATTCTCCGAACCCCCGCCGGGTCGGAGAATCGCCGGGGGCTGGCGTGAATCCCGCCCCTGCCGGTTGCCGAAAGCTCCGGCACCTGAGATTCGGCGGGGGCGGGAATCGCGCCGCGCTGGTTGGCGGGCCCCCCTGCTCGATTCTCCGGCCCGGATGGGCCGAAGTCCCACCGCTAAAATGCCTGTCCCGCCGGCGTAAATTAAACCACCTACCTTAGCGGCGGGACAAGGTGGCGCGGGCGGTCTCCGGGGTCCTGGTGGGGGCGCGGGGCGATCTGGCCCCGGGCGGTGCCCCCACGGTGGCCTGGCCCGCGATCAGGGCCCACCGATCCGCGGGCGGGCCTGTGCCGTGGTGGCACTCTTTCCCTTCCGCCTTCGCCACGGTCTCCACCATGGCGGAGGCGGAAGAGACTCCCTCCACTGCGCATGCGTGGGAAGCTGTCAGCGGCCGCTAACGATCCCGCGCATGCGCCGCCCGGAGATGTCATTTCCGCGCCAGCTGGCGGGGCACCAAAGGTCTTTTCCGCCAGCTGGCGGGGCGGAGATTCGTCCGGCGCCGACCTAGCCCCTCAAGGATGGGGCTCGGCCCCCAAAGATGCAGAGCATTCCGCACCTTTGGGGCGGCGCGATGCCCGTCTGATTTGTGCCGTTTTGGGCGCCAGTCGGCGGACATCGCGCCGTTTCCGGAGAATCTCGCCCCATATCTCCATTCCTCGCAGGATGATCAGCTCTACCAGCGGAGCGAATCTCTGTACTTTTTCCCATGTAACCTGCAAGTTGTGTGGTGATAATAATGATGCATTGGGGGTGGGGTGGGAGGGGGTGGGGGGGGGGGGGGGGCGGGGGGGGGGGGGGTGAAATCTCCAATCTCACACAATCCTGTACCAGCCTCCCCGAACAGGTGCTGGAATGTGGCGACTAGGGGCTTTTCACAGTAACTTCATTTGAAGCCTACTCGTGACAATAAGCGATTTTCATTTCATTTCATGCCTTTTCCTGGCGGTTTTGTTAGGTTGGCCAAAGAGTATTGCTGAACAAATTGTCACACTCTCTCTCTCCTCACGCTTCATTCATTTCTCGACAGCTTTGGCCAATTCAGTAATTTAAATATTTCTACAATTGCTGCCTGAGGCAATGTACAGAAAAAACGTCATTTTTTAAATAAAAAAAGCACTCCAACCGTTAATCCCCGTTTCACCGACTTTATCTTAATCTAAATGGAAGCGCAGTTGAAGCATTGTTTTATCAATCTATGTTCGTCAGGACCCGTAACTCTGAACATATTAAGTAGCGGAACACTATGATGTCTCATTGCCCCATTTTCAAAGGGACTTTTAATCTCCAATGTGATGAATAAAATGGAACACTGTCATCGACATAATTGCCTGTGTAAAGCATTCATCTGTATTTTAATTGTGGAATTCTGCTTCTTTCCAATTTCCTCCCTCGCTGCCTTCTAGACCTTCAATCTTGTCGATGGTGTTGTTTCAACATGTCCCTCAAACATTATCCAAGTGCCCAGTCTTCAACAACAACGTACATTTATATAATGCCTTATATATCAGTTGAAAGAACTTCATAGGAAGGTCATACAGCATAAATTGACACTGATCCACACATAATGATATTAATTCAGATGACCAAAAATTTGAGTCCAGAGGAAGGTTTTTAAAAAATATATTTTTATTGGCATTTTCAATTTTATATACATTTGCATTTTGTGTTTGTTATTGTCAAGTACATCGGATTATTTTGTGTCTATTTACATTTTGTCACCATCTGTCTCGGTGCGCTATCCTCCTTTCCCCTCCCCCCAGTCCCCCCTTGATATCCTCCCTGTTCGCAACCCCCCCTCTACTCTCGCTCTCCCTTCCCCTCCCTTTTTTCCTTTGTGCTTTCCATTGCACCTGCCTTGTGGGTGGTGGGGTGGGGCATCTTCCTCCCCTCCCCCTTCCTCTACGTTGTTCCCGTTATTCCCTGAAGGTTCAGATGGAGAAATTCCGAGAGGTCAGCGAGCCCAGTCTGCAGCTGTGGCTGGTGCTGCCGATCGCCAGCCGAGTTGGATTCTCCGGTGTGCGATTAGGGAAGCGAAAGCAAGGGCGTCGGCCCCCTTCCACATGTGTAGCCCTGGCTGCTCCGATACCCCGAAGATTGCCACTATTGGGCATGGCTTCACCCTCACCCCCACAACCTTGGACATTGCCTCGGAGAAGGCTGTCCAGAACCCAGCAAGCTTGGGGCAAGCCCAAAACATGTGGGTGTGGTTAGCCGGGCCCCTCTGGCACCGCTCACATTTGTCCTCCACCTCTGGGAAGTACCTGTTCATTTGGATTCTGGTCAGGTGCGCTCTGTGCACCACTTTGAGCTGCATGAGGCTGAACCTTGCGCAGGAGGAGGTGGAGTTGGCCCAGCTCAGTGCTTCGCTCCAGAGTCCCCATCCTACCTCTGTCCTCAGCTCGTCCCTTCATTTCCATCTGGTCTCGTCCAGTGGTGTTCGGGCCCTGTCCAGTGGTATTCGGGCCCTGTCCAGTGGTATTCGGGCCCTGTCCAGTAGTTGTCCATACATTTTCCCACAAGTTTCCCCCTTCGTTACTGTCCATATTCATCAGGTCCTCTAATAGTGTGGTCTGGAGGAAGGTTTTAAGGGGTGTCTTAACTGAGGAGAGGAAGAGAATCAGGGAGGGTTACGGAAGGAATTCTAGAGTTTAAGGTCAGGGAAGCTGAAGGTACGGATGCCATTGTTGGAGCAATCGAAATCAGGATTACGCAAAAGCTTCGAATTGGAGGATCACATGCAGATATCAATCACATAAACGTACAGCACAAAAGGAAACCAGTTGTCCTGTCATGCCGACACTGACTCTTTCAAAGAGCAGTCGTGATTTGACTCAAGTCCCTACTTTTCCGCAGGGTGTTCTGGGGCTGGAGAGATTAGAGAGGTCGGAAGGGGCTCGGCCTTGCAGAAATTTGAAACCAAGGCTGAGAATATTAAAATCGAGGTGTTGCTTAACTGGCAGCTAATGTAGGTCAGTGAGCACAGGGTAATAAGTGAACAGGGACTTGGTGCAAGTTAAGACATGGATGGTCGAGATTTAGATTACTTTTAAGAATGTGGGAGGGATTAGTCAAGTTTCGAGGTAATAAGGAGACATCGACATGATCGACTTCGACTCGGTGCAAGAGTGTAAAATGTGCAACAATGAATTGGCAGCCCACTTTGTGACGGTTCAAGTCAATGGAAATAAAACACTGAGTGATATAAAACGGGCAGCCAGCACACTATCCATCCTATTGCACAAAATCAAAAGTCGTTGAGTGCAATTGATTCGCCTCCTGAAACTTCTCTCTGTCTCTCCCACTCCCCTCTCTCTGTCTCTCTTCTACCAAGCTTTTTAATCATCCTTCGTAATATCACCTTCTTTAGCTTCAGGGTCAATTTTATGACCCAGAAATCAATAGAGGCTGAATCATTGAATTTATTCAAGACGGAGTTAGATTTTTTGATGGATAATTGAGCCAAAGATTGTGAGGGGTCGACAGGAATGTGGAGGTGCAGCCACAACTAGATCAGCCACGATTGTATCAGGTGGCAGAGGTGGTCAGCGCCACTGGCAACACCGTCCGGACTGTGAGACGAGCGCTGACGAGGAGCGAAGTTCGGAGACCAGCCCTCCACCCGGGGCGCAGCACACCCGGAGCTCGGGTCAGAGGATGCCGGTGATTTCCTGTCGTCGCTGTCTCCAACACCCTCCACCATCCCAGAGACACTCACCTTGGTTGGGCATGTTGGGCAGAGGCTCCTGGGACACTATCTGGTGCTCACCACACAGTTGATCTGGGACAGCAGGTGGAGGTAGGAACTCCCGAGGGGGCGGACGGTCAGAGAGCAGGCCGACCCCAGGGACTAGCTGCCGTCCAGACGGGTCTCGGGCTTATGGAACAAACAGCCCCATCGATCGTGGAGATGCAGTCAGAGAGCCAGGTTGGCGAGCATCCAGCACCTGCAGGCGCAGGTGGAGGAGTCCAACCATGCCAACCATGTGTGTCACCCAGGCCGAAACATCGTGGGTGGCATCCTCAGTGGAGGCATTGGGGTGGTGGTTTCGACTATGGATCAGCATATGCAAGGCCTGTGGAATTCTGTGCAGGCGCTGGCTAAGGCCAAGGACAGGGCTGCCGCCTCACAGGTGACCACGGCGTAGATCGCAGTGATGCTCGCTCCTGAGCAGGCCAAGGCTGAGAATGTTGGCTGCATTGCCCAGGCGCTGGCCAACATGGCACAGATACAGAGGGAGCTGGCCCAGTCCCAGAGGGAGATGGTTCAGTCAGTGGCTGATGTGGCACAGACCCTCAGGGTGGTGGCACAGTTGCAGCATGATGTGGCGCAGTCCCAGAGGGCAATGGTCCACTCCCTGTGCTCCATGGCCACGAGCGTGCAGACTCTGGTCGAAACCAGAGTGGGCCTCAAGGGCTGGCAGCGCCAGGTGTTGGGGGAGCCTCAGGGGCAGGCTCCACTCTCACCCTCGTCCTATGTAGTAGCCTGGAGGCCATCGGGCACCCCAAGAGAGGAGGAGGGGATGGGGCCCGTGCTGGTGACTCTAGCACGAGAGGTGCTGGAACACTGCAGCACTTCGGACTCCCCCCCATTTCCCTGGCGCATCTGGTGGGCAGTGGGCAGAACAGGGCGGCACCACACCACCCGGGACGCCCGAGCAGCAGCTGGGCCCATCCAGGCCTGCTCGCCCCAGAAGACATGCGCAATGGGGAGCCAGATCGCAGGGCAGGAATCACAGTGGCTAGCACAGTTACTGCACAGCTCCAGGGTCCCAGGTTCGATTCCCCGCTGCGTCACTGTCTGTGCGGAGTCTGCACGTTCTCCCCGTGTCTGCGTGGGTTTCCTCCGGGTGCTCCGGTTTCCTCCCACAGTCCAAAGATGTGCAGGTTAGGTGGATTGGCCATGATAAATTGCCCTTAGGGGTCCAAAAAGATTAGGTGGGGTTACTGGGTTACGGGGCTGGGGTGGAGGCGTGGACTTAGGGAGGACGCTCTTTCCAAGGGCCGGTGCAGACTTGATGGGCCAAATGGCCTCCTTCTACACTGTAAATTCTATGATTCTATGAGGACGGGAATCACAGCAGGCTGCCTCCACTACCGATGTACCATCTGGGGAATCACGTAGGTACAGCGTTAGGGCCCGTAAAGCCAGGAAGTTAGACACTAGTGAAGTTGGCACGGGTGCAGGGCACAGTTTAGTTATAGGAGTGAGGGCACAAACCTGTAACTAGCTGTTCACACTGTTACAACCTGCCTCGGTGCTCTGTCTGATGGGTGTGAGGGGTGGGCTGGCCTGGGTGGCCCTGTGGGTGGCCTAGGCCAACCAGGTCCAATGGGCTACACAGTGGACCCAGTTGGCACTGCGGACTCTGCCCCCACATGCCTCCCCCTCCCCCCACCCCAGTACCCCTGGCCCCGTCAGTGGCTGGCATCGTGTGGCCTCTGGCCCTGGCGCCTGTCCATGATGCCAGGAGTACCATCGGCTGGCACTGTCCTCGCCAGGGGTATGCACCATGGCACCTGTAGGGGCTACTGCGGATGTTGCCCTGGATGGGCCTCTGGCATGTGGCGGCTGAGGAGGGGGGGGTGTGGCGAGGGGGTGTGGCGAGGGGGTGTGGCGGAGCATGGGGTATGGGCACGCGTAGGGCCGGTGTCACTCTGCAGAACTAGGGGCCACGGCAGCCCACAGTCGCGCCTCTACGTGTCCTCTCTCCCTCAGCAGCCACCACACTGGTTTCATGATATTTGAAAGCACAAGGGAACTCAGCCCATCGGAGGCGGAGAATCGCGGATGCCCCGAAGAACACCGGGTAAGGCCCATTATTGACATGCAAATGGTGTTTACTGTACGTGCGTTCTGGTACGCTTTGGTGCAGCCGACGAGGTGATGGAGAATCGCGATTTGGCCTCAAAAGACGCCCGTCATGATTTTGGTGTTCGAACCTATGTTCCGCCAATCGCATTTCAGTTCGACCTGTTTTTGTTAATATACAGCTATATATAACAACATACCTCCCAGTATAGCCCTAACCTAGAACTGTCTGTGCCCACATCCCTCCCACTCCTCTACACAGGGGGCAGGATTCTCCGACCCCCCGCCGGGTCGGAG
The DNA here is from genome assembly GCF_047496885.1 of Scyliorhinus torazame. Taxonomy (NCBI): domain Eukaryota; kingdom Metazoa; phylum Chordata; class Chondrichthyes; order Carcharhiniformes; family Scyliorhinidae; genus Scyliorhinus; species Scyliorhinus torazame. Next base: position 316,782,519 of record NC_092713.1, on the reverse strand, counting down.
AATCGCCGGGGGGCGGCGGCGTGAATCCCGCCCCCGCTGGCCGCCGAATTCTCCGGCACCGAAAATTCGGCGGGGGGCGGGGATCGCGCAGTGCCGGTCGGCGGGCACCCCCCCTGGCGATTCTCCGGCCAGCGATGGGCCGAAGTCCCGCTGCTATCATGCCAGTCCCGCTGGCGTGAATCAAACCACCTACCTTCCCGGCAGGACCAGGCGACGCGAGTGGGCTCCGGGGTCCTGGGGGCGGTCGTGAGGCGATCTGGCCCCGGGGTGTGCCCCCACGGTGGCCTGGCCCACGATCGGGGCCCACCGATCCTCGGCGGGCCTGTGCCGTGGGGGCACTCTTTTCCTTCTGCCTCGGCCACAGTCTTCACTACGGCTGATGCGGAAGTGACCCCCCCCTGCGCATGCGCGGGGATGACGTCAGCAGCCGATTGGCGAAGTCCTTTCTGCCCCGGCTGGCGTGGCGCCAAAGGCCTTTCTCGCCGGCTGATGGCGCGCCAACCACTCTGGCGTGGGGCTAGCCCTTCAAGGTGAGGGCTTGGCCCCGAAAGGTGCGGAGAAATCCGCACCTTTGGGGCGTCCCGACACCGTAGTGGTTCACGCCACTCCATCCCGCCGGGACCCCCCGTCCCGCCAGGTGGGGTAGAATCCCGCTCCTTGCCTGCTGTCATATTACTGCCTGCATCATAATGTGGATGGTGTTGTTGTCCAGTCCCACATTCACACTTGCTTATGCCGAACACCTTTGTGCTACAAGGCCCTCTCAGGGTGACCGTCTTTCAGATGAAAGTGTAGAAGTTTGTATGAAACACTGAGGTGAAGAGCGAGTGTCCGTCAGAGTCCTGGACAATATTTATTCCTTAACATGCAAAACTATCATTTGTCCCATTGCTGTTTACGAGACCTTGCCATGTGCCAATTGGTTGCCACTTTTCTCCATCTTTGCAAGAGAGACTACACTTTAAAAAGTATTTAATTGTCTATGAGGTTCTTTGGGGCATCCTTAAGGTTAAGATACCACAGTAATGCAAGTTATTTTTTCTTACACCGCACAGCCTGGAATATCAAACATCTTCTTCCGCCTAAGACTGGAAACATCAGCAAACAGATTAAAACACCAGTAAACCGCAGCTTGTTGTCCAGCCTGTAACTGGACATAACAAAGTGCGAAACATTCTCCTTCACATTCAATGCTCCAGTTAAACTTTTCCTGAATCCGGGTGTTTCTTTTAACATTGATGAAATAGCTGCAAAGAATTGTGTGATATCATCAGGCTTTGAGATTAAAAAGATCCTTCAAAAATAATAGATTGTCTGATGCAGGGATATGGACAAAAAGGTTTCCAATATTCTATCCCTCTTCGTTGTCAATCGTAAGAAATATCTTCATTTGAAAAGAAAATAATTTTTTTGCAGCCAAGTGAGCAGAAAGCTGAGAATTACAAATGTTTATTTGGTAAGTCACTCTTTGGCCAGCTCGACCAAACGTTGTTCCACGTGCCAAGCCAATTTATCACCACTCTCCATGGACTGAAATGTCACTCCAAATTGCCACTTATTACCACAGGACACACAGCCAACAGTTCATCTAATAGCAAACAAGGTCACTTTGCTCAGCAAAGAGTCTGAGTAAACAGCACACTACAGGAAACAGTCCAGAGTCGTATTTTAAAAAGGACTTCCACAAAATACACAGTGCTGGCAGGTTAATAAGGCAATAAAACCAGCAAACAAATCACTTGGACTCATTCCTAGGGGAATAGAAATTGAAAAGCAGAGATGTTATGTTAGACTTGTATAAACCCTCCTCAGTTAGACCACACATGGAGCACCAAATAGTACTGGTCTCCACATTCTGAAAAGAATATTGAGTCATTGGAGAATGAGCAAAAAAGAGGGATTTCCTGAATGATGTTGGATCTGCGCATCGAGAATGATTGAACGGGCTGAAACTCTCTCCCCTGGGATAGAGAGGACTGAGGGAAGGCCTCATCGCGATCTTTAAGGCTTTATCAGCAATTGATAGGGTAGATGTAACTAACATGTTTCCACTCTTGGGAGAGTCCAGTATTGGGAGCCATCATTATGAGCTGGTCATAGATAGAATCAATTGCAAATTCTGCAGAAACTTCTTTACCCAGAGAGTGGATACATGGAGTAATTGAGATTAATGGTTCAGATACATTCCAGGAGGAAAGTTAGATGAATATAAAAAGGGGGAAAGGAATAAAAGGATATGTTACTGGGGTTAAATAAATGGGGGTGGTGGAGGCTCCATTTGTTACATAAACATCGTCATGGACTTGTTAAGTTGGATAGCCCGTTGCAGTGTCTTAAATGCTGGATGATAAGCACGGTAGCACAGTGGTTAGCACTGTTGCTTCACCGCGCCAGGGTCCCAGGTTCGATTCCCGGCTTGGGTCACTGTCTGTGCGGAGTCTGCACGTTCTGCCTGTGTCTGCGTGGGTTTCCTCCGGGTGCTCCGGTTTCCTCCCATAAGTCCTGAAAGACGTGGGCCGGGATTCTCCCGGAATCGGCGGGGTGGCCCGTACCGGCGCCAAAGCGCGGCGTGAATCAATCCGGTGTCGGGCGGCCCGGAAGTTGAGGAATCCTCCGCACTTCCGGGGGCTAGGCCAGCGTTGGAGGGGTTGGCACCGTGCCAATCGGCACCGATGGGCCTCTGCCCAGCCGGCGTGAGTTGGTGCATGCGCAGAATCGCCGGCGTGATTCCTGCACATGCGCAGGGGGTTTCTTCTCCGCGCCGGCCATCGCGGAGCCTTACAGAGGCCGGCGCGGAGGGAAAGAGTGCCCCCACGGCACAGGCCCCGCCCAGATCGGTGGGCCCCGATTGCGGGCCAGGCCACCATGGGGTCCCCCCCCCCCCCCCGGGGCCAGATCCCCCCCTGAGGACCCCGCTAACCCCCCTCCAAGCCAGGTCCCACCGGGATGGGCCATTTCACGGCGGCGGGACTGGCCGAAAACAGGCAGCTGCTCGGCCTTTCGGGGCCCGGAGAATTGCCAGGGGGACTGCTGCGGGCCCCTGACCAGCGCGGCGGCGATCCCCGCCCCCGCCCGAAAACACAGAACCCAATTGTAAGACTGCCAAAGTATATAGCTGTGAGTGATTCTCCGGAGAGATTGCTCAGTGTGGTGGCGAGTGGGACCTGTCTCGAGCTTCCTGGCCCTCAGTCCAGCGAGGCCGGCAATGCTGTTCAACGTTAACTGGTTCACTTAACGAGGCCCCACGGGCTTCTTGCTGCAAAAGAAGTCTCACCAGCTGATTCACTGGGACCAAGCTCGCTAGCTCCCCACTAATCAAGGTGGAGCAGCATTTAAGCTGCACTTACTCAGCCAACCCCAGTCAGCTCGCAACCATGGCACCAAGGAGACTGGCCCCAAGATTCGGCAATGTGGACCGGGTGAGGCCCCTGGCTGCGGTCGAATCCAGGAGGCATGTCCTGTTCCCCCGGGGGTCCCGAAGGGGTCTGGGGTCTGGGGTGTGTTGACGGTGGCTGTAATCTCTGGAGTGTGACCAGGAGGACTGGCCTATTGTGCCGTAAGAAGGACCCCCCCCCCACCCTCTTATGGTGGGCTACCCTTGCGGTGGGTCCCCCACCCCCATTCGAGGGTCCCCCATACCCTATCGAGCACTGTGGCGGCAAGTCCCCCCGGCTGTTTGCCTGTCAGCAAAGGTGGCTACTCATCGTCCTGGTTCCCCGCAGAAGCCCCTTCCGCCAGGTTCACGTTTTTAAAAGGAGCATTAATCAACGCCAGTGTGACCACTTACTGGGGCGGCCAGTGTATGACGGGAAGCTGTTGGATATGGTGTGACCCCCGTTAACGTCATACAAATTGGGCTCAAGTGGTGATAATTAGTTTCTCGCCTCACTACCGCGAGATCCCGATTTCGCCTACGGGGGGCAGCCAGTTGCATTGCAAACTGTTTGGCGCCCGGTGTGGTTCTCATTTTTGACCTCTCCGCTATTCACCGGCCTCGCTTCGCTCGAGCGAGTTCCCAACGAGGCAGGCCAATATGTATTTTATGTAAGGTCATTTTTAACATGAAAACTTGGGGCTGAATTCTCCGGTCGGTGGAAACTGGGGCGTGGCCATTATGGTGATGCTCCGCCCCCTCCCCGAGAACGCTGCATGCCGAATGGATGCCCTCCCCCGATGCTCCGCCCCCGATGGGCCAAGTCCCCGACGGCGTCGCCCGCGTGTGCTCACACCGTTCAGGGGCCTCGCGTGGCGGCTGCGGACCCTGTCCAGCGCCGCCGCAGTGGGTGGGGGGAGCCATTCCGCTGGCTGGGGTGGCTTTGGCGGGGGCTGGGGGCACTGGTGGGGGGTGGTCCGGGGGTGGTGAGGCTGATTACAGGGGGGGGGGGGCAGGTTTTGGCAGGCCGGATCCGCGCTACAAACCTGGCCATTCTCCGGCCGTATCCGCAGGTAAAGCCGGGTTTACGCTGCGTGGCTGCTAGCCCCCCCCCCCCCCCCCCACCCCCCCCCCCCCCGCCACAGCCTTCTGCGGCAAAGAGTTCCACAGATTCACCACCCTCTGGCTGAAGAAATTCCTCCTCATCGCTGTTTTAAAGGATCGTCCCTTCAGTCTGCGCTGTGCCCTCGAGTTCCAGTTTCTATGGCCAGTGGAACAGTTCTCTCCACGTCCAATTTATCTCGGCCTCTCAGTGTTCTGCAAGTTTCAATCCATGGGAGAATTCAAAGGGTTGCCGTGTCGATGAGCTGGCATGCTTTAATTCAAATTTCTATCAGACGTGATGACCATTCCCTCAGCCCGGCGGCTTCACAGCTAGCTGCGTACGACCAATTTATGCATAAATGCCCTGGATGGAACCACCTGTTGTGCCATTGACATCGGGTGCAGCCAAGTAACTGCCGAATCCAGATCAGCTTCAGCCTTCAGAAGCTATTTCCTCAGCTCTGACCTCAACAGGAGTGCAAAAAAACAAATGTTTCACTGGAATGAAGCAGAGCTTCGCAAAGAAAACGTTGTTTGGAATTCTAGGAACAGAACTTTCCAATTCTGACAGACTGAAACAAAATCAAAGTTCAATTTCTAACGCAATTTTTGATTGTGGGTCAGCATTGTGGAAAGGTTTAATTCAAGTACATTGCCCAAGATGTGACCATCTTAGCTTGTTAATTGGAGACTGTCCTGGTGGGAATGACTGAAGAACCATGGGCGGGATTCTCCGGTTGCGAGGCCGGAATCCACGTTCATGACCAAATCGGGGGGGGCGTTGCTTTTGCGATGCTCTGCCCACTCCATAGTGGCGTACTCTGCGATTACGCCGTGCGGCGTATCGACAGCCTCAGGTCGATGCCTGAGGCCCACCCCCCCCGATGTTCCACGTCCGAGCGGCCGAGTTCCCAATGGCATGGGTCTCTCATGGTCGCACCCATCAGGAACTCGGCGTGGCCGTTGCGGACTCAGTCCAGCGGCACCACAGTCGGGGGAGGGCCGGTCCACGAGCAGAGGCACTTCATCAGGGTCTGGGGGCAGTGTGGGGGGGTCTGGGGCTCATGAGCCGGCCAAAAGGTGGGTCACTATTTGGCAGGGGCCGGGTTTGTGAGCGGACGACGCCATGTTGCACAGCCCGGCCGCTGCAGATCGCTTGTGCGCATGCGTGGCCACGGACCCGGCAATGCCCCAGGCCGTATCGACAGCTATGCTGCCGGCATGCTAGCCCCCAGCCACACGGAGGATTGGTGGCTGTTTTACGCCGAATGTTTGGGCGTAAAACGCCAACGTTCCCAAGCCGGCGTGAGGACATAGCCTCACAAACAGAGAATCCAGCCCCATCAATTTGTTCAACATCGAAGAAATTGGATGGACCCATCGTGTCATCGATGAGTCCCACTCCGCCCTGTCCTTTCCCCATAGACTTGAAATGTTCTCCTTTTCAAGTATATTTCCTATTTGCTTTGGAAAGCCACTGTTGAATAAGCCTAATAGCTGAAAAAAACATTTTGTTTGGTGTGACAAATTTGGGCGGCAAGGTAGCACAGCGGTTAGCACTGTTGCTTCACAGCGCCAGGGTCCCGGGTTCGATTCTTGGCTAGGTCACTGTCTGTGCGGAGTCTGCACGTTCTCCCCGTGTCTGTGTCGGTTTCCTCCGGGTGCTCCGGTTTCCTCCCACAAGTCCCGAAAGACATACTTGTTCAGTGAATTGGACATTCTGAATTCGCCCTCCGTGTACCCGAACAGGCGCCAGAATGTGGCAACGAGGGGATGTTCACAGTAACTTCATTGCAGTGTTGATGTAAGCCTACTTGTGACAGTAATAAAGATTATTATTATTACAGATTATAATTATGAAATGTAATATTGTGCTCATTTCTGGACACCACACTTTAAGGAGGAGGTAAAACCTTTGCTGAAACTGCAGCGGTGATTTATCAGGGCGGTTCCATGGATGGAGACTTCAGGGACGGGATTCTCCGCCGGCGGCATTCCCCGTTTTGCCGGCACCTGGGGGTTTCTCGACGGCGTAGCGCTGCCCCACAATGGGAAACCCCATTGACCGGCCTGCGTAACAGAGAATCCCGCCGGCGGGTCGGGGCAGGAATGTGGCGGGGCGGAGAATTCAGCCTCAGATACATGCATCGACTGGAGGAGCTGGGCTTGTTCCCCTTACAGGAGAGAAGATTCAGTGGAAATTTGATGGAGGTGCTCAAAATAATGAAGAGTCCGCAGACAAGAGTAACTTCCCATTGGTGAAAAGGTCAAGAATCCAAGGTTTAAGCTGATTGGCAAAAGAATTGACTGATTGAAATCAGAAACACGAACCGAGATCGGGCGGAGCATAGGGAATAATCCAAATATCGAGGTTTGAGCCCAGTGCCGATTCCGACGCCATTCTTCGGTCCCTCGCTAGCACAAAGACTGTGCCCAGGACTGTCATTTGCATGGATTTCAATATCATTAGCGGTTTGGATCGAGTATGCTCCACCCCCTCCATGATGCTCCACTCCTCTTAGACGGACATCACATGGGTGCAAATTGGTGCAACTATTTACAAGCGGGGCTTGGGCACCGTGGCGGTTGGGAGGAGCAAGAAGGTAAGTTAACTCTTAAAACTCTCCAATATTGTCAGGCTTGCTGGAGGATGGCACCAGGCCCCGGGGGGCGGGCGGGGGTAGGAGGGGCGCGGGGGGGGGGGGGGGGCGTTGGGGATAGATTGGTGCTAAGTCCATGGAATCGGGGTATCCTCCTCGGGATCAGGGAGGCCTGGCTCAGACGCCATTGCTGTTGTATGTGATTTAAACGCACCCCTTTGGCGCTACTTACAGGCCCCTGGCTGTTCACTCTGCTGACTGCTCACCGTGCCCTGTAAATGTTCAGAGAGCCTCTGGTCATCTGGAAGTGGACCCAGGCCACCCCTCTGGAAACCCTCATACCCTCGCTCACGTCCACACACAGGTGCACCTGTGAGGTGACGGATGCCCTATGCAGCCGGGCAGTGGACTACCTCACCCTCCTTCTGGCCCAGGCCCAGCAGGCTGCCTGGGCTGCACGCTTCGCCATCCTCACTGGCATGCCCCAGGTCCAAGGGGTGATCAATGGCACACACATCTCCCGATGAGCATCGGTTCATCAGTGGGTGCCCGTCACAACAGGGAGGATTTCTACTCCCTGGATGAGCAGCGGGTGTGTGACCACCAGCTGCACATCCTGCATGTCCGCGCCTGATACCCAGGCAGGGTGCACAATGCTTACATCCTGCCGCAACCTGAGGTTCCCAGCACCTTGGAGGCGCTCCCTCAAATGAGGGGCTGCCCTTGGGTGCGAAGGGTTACCCTTTGAGCTCATGGCTAATGTCACTTTTCTGGAGACCACAGGCCAAGGATGAGAACCATCAAAATGCTGCCCTTTGCAGCAACTTGGAGCGTCTTGAGCAGAGTATCGGCTCATTGAAGATGCGCTTCCAATGCCAGCCGCTCTAGTGGGGCTCTCCATTATAGCCCCAGGAAGGTCTCGGGCATCGCGCTGGCCTGCTGTGTCCTGCATAACATTGGGCAGCAGAGGGGTGACATGCTGGGGGAGGAGGAAGAACGGCAGGCCTCATTTGACAATAAGGATGATGAGGATGTCCTGGAAGAACCGGGCATGGAGCCTGGGCTGACAGGACAGGCCGTCCGACGTGTGCTCCAGGGCCACCGCACTCGGGACAATCTCATCACCTCCCGGTTTACCAACTGAGAGGCCCACCACAGCGAATCAGATGCCAGCGGGAATGGAAATTGCTGTGAATTCACGTCGGTAGAGAGCTGGCCCATTTGAATCTCATGACTCGCTTTGCGAATAGCCCCCCCAGTGGGAGAGCGAAGCGCACTCAATTCAATCCCGGAGGCAACACTTGGGGCTGGAATAACCAATTTTGAGGCTATGTCCAGAGGGAGTGTCTCGTTCCACAATGAAAAAATCGGCGAGGCCCCAGTGCCAATCTTCCGACTGGTGAGGGGCTAGAGGCCACGGCACATAAAACACAGGGGGCTGGATTCTCTGCCGGCGGGATGCTCCGTTTTGCCGGCAGCCCGGGGGTGTCCCGACGTTTTGGGGCTGCTGCACAATGGGAAACCCCACTGACCAGCCGGCGAAACGGAGCTTCCCGCTGGCGTGCTGAACCAGGAACCTGGCACAGCGGGGCGGAGAATCCAGCTCAGGGTCTTAGCGGAATAAACGCCTGGATAATTGCCGGGTCTGCATCCGCACGGCGATGACCTGCTGCAGTCGCGGCGTACAACATGTCGCTGGCCACGCGTGGACCCGACCTGCCAGATAGTGCCCCCTTGGACACCCCCTCACCAACCCCAGGACACCGTCCCCCCCCCCACCCATTCCCCCAGCTCTCGCCGAAGACCCCTCCCCCCCCCCAGCCAATGCCACGGCTCCCCCCCAACTGTGGCGAAAACTGAGAGGACAAGTGACCCGTGCCATCGTGAACTCAGCACATTGCCGTTTTGGAGGGGGCGGAGCATCCAAAAACAGGCGTGCCCCCCCCCCCCCGATTTCGGTGTCCAAAGGGGTTTCCCGCCCGATCGCTGATTATGAAATCGGTGATCGGGAGGAGATTCCCGCCCTTAATCTCCCAAACGGAAAATTCCACCTTTTATGCAGCGAGTGGTTAGGGTCCGGAATGCACTTCCAGAGAACGTGTTGCAGGCAGATTCAGTCGTGATTTCCAAAAGGGAATTATATAACAACCTGAAGGAAAATACCTGCCGGTCTGTGAGAAAAAGAAAGGTTGAGTGTTTAAATTGTCCTTGCAGAGCGTTTGCCTGGCTTTGATGGGCAGAATGGCCATCTTCTCTTCAGATCATTTTAGAATTCAATCCAATTTGGACAGATTTCTCATCTCGAAGGGAATCAAGGGTTAAAGCAGATGGGGATGGAGGGGGCAGAGTGGGGGAGGTGGCTAGTGGCAGGAGAAGGCCACAAACAGGTTCGCTTCACCTTATTGAAACCCCCGGAACAGGCTCAAGTGTTTGAATGGCGTACGACTACTCCCAATTCTTATGATCTTATGATTCTATGAATCTTCTTCCATCACCTTTTCAGACCACTGTTCCATATCATCACAACCCACTGTATAAAACGTTGGGCGGGATTCTCCGAGCCCCCGCAGGGTCGGAGAATTGCCGGGGGAGGGGGGGGGGGGGGGGGGGGGCGGGGGGGGGCGTGAATCCTGCCCCGCCGCTCCGACGCTGGCTGCCGAATTCTCCGGCGCCGGTTTTCCAGCGGGGGCGGGGATCGTTCCCGCCGGTCGGGGGGCCGTTGGCAGCGCCCCCCCTGGAAATTCACTGGGCCCCGATGGGCCGAACGCCCCACCCGTTTTCGGCCAGTCCCGCCAGTGTGGATTGCACGTGGTCTATCCCGGCGGGACCTAGCTTGGAGTGCGGCTAGCGGAGTCCTTGGGGGGACGCGGGGGGATCCACGGTGGCCTAGCCCGCGATTGGGGCCCACCAATCTGCGGACGGGCCTGTGCCGTGGGGGCACTCTTTCCCTCCGCGCCGGCCTCTGTAAGGCTCCGCCATGGCCGGTGCAGAGAAGAAACCCCCTGCGCATGCGCTGGGATGACGCCAGCACACGCTGGCGCTCCCGAGCCTGCGCCAACTTGCGCCGGCTGGGGGAGGCCCTTCGCCTGCCAGTGCCGGCCTAGCCCCTGAAGGTGCAGAGGATTCCGCACCTTCCGGGCGGCCCGACGTTGGCTTGGTTCATGCCGCTCCTCGGCGCTGGTATGGCCCGCCCCGCTGGGTAGGGGAGAATCCTGCCCAAGTTATCGTTTCAGACGGAGATGAGGAGGAACATTTTCTCTCGCTGGGTTGTCCGTCTGTGGAATTCTGTTCCACAGGAAATGGTGGAGGCTGCATCATGGAGTTTGCAGAGATAGATTTTTGATGGACCAGGGTCAAAGGTTATGGGGACAATTGGCAAAGTGGAGTTGAAGCCACAAGCAGATCAACCATGATCTTATTGAACGGTGTAGCAGGCTCCAAGAGCTGCGTGGCCAGCCTCTACTCCTGTGTTCCAATGTTCAGCTGCCTCATCCCTATAAGCACTAGAATTCTGTCCCTAACCCTCTCCACCTCTCTCCCCCTCGGTTAAGATAGTTCTGCCCGAAAACCTACCACTTTGACAAAACTTTTCATCGCCTCTCCTCAAATCGCATTTTCGGGCTCAGTGCAACATTGTCTCTGATCACGGTCCTGGGGAGTTCCAGTATTATGGTCAAGAGGCTGTACGAATATGAGTTGTTGCTTTTGAGTTAGGCTGTTCATAGAATTTACAGTGCAGAAGGAGGCCATTCAGCCCATCGAGTCTGCACCGGCTCTTGGAAAGAGCACCCTACCCAAGGTCAACACCTCCACCCTATCCCCATAACCCAGTAACCCCACCCAACACTAAGGGCAATTTTGGAGACTAAGGGCAATTTATCATGGCCAATCCATCTAACCTGCACAACTTTGGACTGTGGGAGGAAACCGGAGCACCCGGAGGAAACCCCCGCACACACGGGGAGGATGTGCAGACTCCGCACAGACAGTGACCCAAGCCGGAATCGAACCTGGGACCCTGGAGCTGTGAAGCAATTGTGCTATCCACAATGCTACTGTGCTGCCCTAACCGTGCTGTTCTCCACATCTTAATGGTCAAATTCACCAGCAAACAACTATTGACCAAACCCATAGGTGAAAATTGAGTGGGCCAGAGGGGGAGCCACATTCCATCTTGATGAAGCTTCAGGAATCAAACAAAGACTGTCAGCAGGTTACATGCATGGCATGTGGTTAGTTGAACTGATTCCAGATGTTTTGTTGAGGATTCTACAGCTGTATAGAATAATTAATAACCCTAGTTAAAGAGATCTGTAACAATTTCCCCGCCTGCACTTTGTTTTATTATTCAGTTAATCACAGTACTTGAAGGAACAGTGCCTTGATTGCTTTAATGTTGCACATTCAAACTCAATTAAGGATAGTCAGGCCCGAATTAGCCTTATCTTCACACGATACTGCAGCACGTCGTCAATCACCCTCTCTGCACCTCGTGTGGGTTAATCACAGGTGTTTACAGTAAATTTGCAGCATTTGAAATCTGCGAGGGACCAGAAATCAAGAGAATTGAAATTGAAGTCAATGGAGTAGACAGAGTATTGGGCAGGGTGTAACAATTCACGGCCAAGATTGTTCAGCAAGGCAGCCATGAGCTGAACGGTCACACGAAAGATGGATCTCTCCCATGAATTTCTCACGAGATCATTTTAACCCGTCAAACGGGACCAAAAGTTAGACCAAGTTTCCCAACTTAACCCCCACTTGGTACGCAACTGACGGGCCAGCAGTCAGGCTGAAAGGACAGAAAGAGCAAGGAAGACCCCAACACCAGAACAAGGGGCCACGCGGGTCAAGCCAGGCAGGAGCATGGCAGACCCAGCGGGGCCCCCAGCGTCGGCCCAATTATCGACGGCGGAACTGATGGAGGTTAACTCGACGGAGCCCCCAGAAACACAGAGAGACAATAAAGGAGGACCTGATGGCGGCTATGAAGTGGGCAATCGAGGCTGCGCTGACCCTCATAAAGAACATGATGGAGCGGAGACTTGAGGCCCAAGAGGCGACGGAGCGGGGACCTGGGAAAATCGGCCACCAATCAGGATGAGTGGATCACCGCACTTGAAGACAAGCTGGTACGGTTGGTGACGATCTAGAAGATGCTAAAAGGGAAGGTAAACAACCAAGTAAACAGGTCAAGTCAAAAGAACATTCCAATCGTTGGACTGCCGGAGGGCATCATAGATTATCATAGAATTTACAGTGCAGAAGGAGGCCATTCGGCCCATCGAGTCTGCACTGGCTCTTGGAAAGAGCACCCTACCCAAGGTCAACACCGCCACCCTATTCCCATACCCAGTAACCCCATCCAACACTAAGGGCAATTTTGGAGACTAAGGGCAATTTAGCACGGCCAATCCACCTAACCTGCACATCTTTGGACTGTGGGAGGAAACCGGAGCACCCGGAGGAAACCCACGCACACACGGGGAGGATGTGCAGACTCCGCACAGACAGTGACCCAAGCCGGAATCAAACCTGGGACCCTGGAGCTGTGAAGCAATTGTGCTATCCACAAGGCTACCATGCTGCCCTCCGGCATGGAGGGCAGGAACCCGACGGAATATGTTTTGAGGATGCTGGGAAAACTGGTCGGGAAGGAGGGCTTTGCCAAGCCCCCAGAGGTGGACCACATGTCGCTCTGACAAAGGCCCAAATCAGGGGACCCACCACGAGCAAGAATGGTGAAACTGCACAAAGTTCAGGACAAGGAGCGGGTTCTGAAGTGGGTAAGGGGCACGCGGTCATGTAAGTGGGAAAGATAAGGTTGCACCATCCGCAGGTACCAGGACATCGGAGTCGACCTGGCCAAGTGGCGGCAGAATTTAATGGGGCCCAAATCGCAGTGTTTAAGAGTAAGGTGTGATTGTACCGGAAATAATTTTATTTCATCATGCCTGAGGAAGTGAATGAGTTTGCATGGAAGAACAGACTCGGGAGGAAAAGCGAGGGACAATTAAAAACCAACTGGAATTACACGATCTGAGGGGAAGGAGGAGGCAACTGTTATTGAGGATGTTGGGAGGTGGGGGGGTACCCAGGCGGGCACAGAAATGTCCGTTTCTTGGTGGGAGCCATCACACTGCCAAACAGGCTGGTTACGGGAGTGAAAAGAGTAGGGGGCCGCGGTGCGTCTCCAAGAGGGAGGGAGTGTTTGGTGGGGTGGTGGAAGGGGTAAAATAGGAAGCCGGTGTGAGGGGCAGGGGTGAAAAGCAAGGGGGGGGGGACAGGCAAGGGGGGGGGAATTCAACAGGGTAACGGGGTAAAGGAAAGGGACACTACACAGGCAGAGGGGCGATCGGGGGTCAGATGGGGGAGGGGAGTGGGGAGTGGAGAATGCTGGTTAAAACAGGTCCCATATGGAGATATTTGGAAAGAGGAAGGCGATGACGGCCACCTTGGATGGCCTATGATTGGACGGAATCCCCGGCGTGCAGGTAAGTATGGCTGACTCCACAGGAGGTGAGGGGCAGAGACCCCTCCTCAGAATAGTCACCTGGAACATGAGGGGACTTAACAGACCAGTGAAAAGATCCAAAGCCTTCGCCCATCGAAAAAGCCTGCGGGTCGACGTAGTCTTTCTTCAGGAGACATTTTTTTTAAATAAATGTTTTTTATTGGGTTTTTGAATAAAGTATATTTACCGTTATGTACACAAAATAGAATACAGATATATATATTATATATATCGAAGGGAACACGCACAAAAAAACAAAACAAACAACAACAAAAAAAGTTAGAATAAAATAACTGGTCGGGTATTATGTGCTAGCTCAACAACAGCAGCTCTGTACAATTGGCAGTATTGTTTTTAACACATAAGTAGGCATCTGTATGTTGGGGCGGGGGGGGGGGAGAAACTGGGGGGGGGTACATATACATTTCGGCGCCAGGGAAACAATTACAGAACAATTACAGAGGGCAATATGCGAATAGGTCTGGTGTTGGTGTTGTTGCTTGCTTCTCCCGGACGGTTTTCACTGCCGTTGTCGTCTCGCGATCACCTCCGCTTCAGCCGTTCGTCCCGTCTTTCACACCGGATTTTCCTTGTTCGCTGCTCCTGTAGATGTCAAGTTTGTTATTGTTTCCCTTGCCCTCCTTCCGGCTGTCATTCCCTTGCCTCCCCCCCCCACATCACTGGTTCAGGAGACACTGTTAAGAGAGAAAGACGGACAAAGGGTAAGGAAAAGTTGGGTAGGGCAGACACACCAGGGGTGGGATTCTCCACAAACTGGCGCGATGTCCGCTACCCGGTGCCAAAAACGGCGCGGATCACTCCGGCGTCGGGCCGCCCCAAAGGTGCGGACGTCTCCGCACCTTTAGGGGCCAAGCCCTCACCTTGAGGGGCTAGGCCCGCACCGGAGTGGTTTCAGCTCCGCGGGAAAGGCCTTTGGCGCCACGCCAGCCTGCACCGAAAGGACTTCGCCGGGCGATGCATGTGTGGGAGCGTCAGCGGCTGCTGACATCACCCCCCGCGCATGCGCAGGGGAGGGGGTCTCTTCTGCCTCCGCCATAGTGAAAACCATGGTGAAGGCGGAAGAAAAAGAGGGCCCCCACGGCACAGGCCCACCCGTCCATCGGTGGGCCCCGATCATGGGCCAGGCCACCGTGGGGGCACCCCCCAGGGCCAGATCGCCCCACGCACCCCCCCAGGACCCCGGTGCCCGCCCGCGCCGCCTTGTCCCGCCATTCACAAGGTGGTTTAATCCACGCCGGCTGGAGAGGGTTGACAGCGGCGAGACGTCGGCCCATCGTGGGCCGGAGAATCGCCGGGGTGGGCCCGTCGACCGGCGCGATTCCCGCCGACCAGCGCGGAGCGATTCCCGCCCCCGCCGAATCTCTGGTGGTGGAGAATTCGGGACACGGCGGGGGCGGGATTCACGCCAGCCCCCGGCAATTCTCCGACCCGGTGGGGGGTCGGAGAATCGCGCCACAGGTATCTTTAACACAAGGGTTGGCCATATTGTTTAACCAAAGGACAGCCTTTACATCGAAGAACACGGTGAAGGACTCAGGGGAATGATACATAATGGGTAGAGGGATGCTGGAAGGGTCCTCGTTGTACTCGCAAATATATACGTCCCAAACTGGGACGCCAGCAAATTCATTAAAAAAGCGAAGATATCCGACTCCGAATTCCACCAATAAATCATGGGGGAGGACTTCAACTGCGTGCAGGAACCAATGACAGACAGGTCCAGCCCCAAATTGGGGCAAAATTAGGAATAGCAAGAGAACTAAACTCCTTCATGGAGCAGATGGAGGGGACAGGGGGTGGTGGGGGGTAGGTGGTGCGGCGTGGACCTGTTGAGGTTCAATAATCCGAGGGAGAATTCTCCTTCTCCAAAGTCCAACAAAACCTGCTCTGATTGGACTTCTTTGGAATAATAATAATCTTTATTAATATCACAAGTAGGCTTGCAATGAAGTCACTGTGAAAAGCCCCTAGTCGCCACATTCCGGCGCCTGTTCGGGGACACAGAGGGAGAATTCAGAATGTCCAATTCACCTGACAGCACGTCTTTCGGAATTTGTGGGAGGAACCCGGAGCACCCGGAGGAACCCCACGCAGACACGGGTGTAATGATGTGTATATAGGCAAGCCAGTGAAGAGTTAATTATTATATCTCAGTCTAATTCAAACACTGGAGGGCACCACCAGTTTTCAGTATATAAATCAGACCTCCGGGAATGCTGGGTAGTTAGCAAAGGAGAAAGACTGAGAAGCCTTGTCCCAAACAGCTTATACAGACAATTAAATACTTAAATATATATATGTATTTTTATTGGTTTTGTAATTATTTATAGTACCAGCCATGGGCAACACGTAATAATAATAAAGGACAGCACGGTAGCATTGTGGTTAGCACAATTGCTTCACAGCGCCAGGGTCCCTCGTTTGATTCCCGGCTTGGGTCACTGTCTGTGCGAAGTCTGCACGTTCTCGCCGTGTGTGCGTGGGTTTCCTCCGGGTGCTCCGGTTTCCTCCCACAGTCCAAAGATGTGCGGGTTAGGTGGATTGGCCGTGATAAATTGCCCCTCGTGTCCAAAATTGCCCTTAGTGTTGGGTGGGGTTACTGGGTTACGGGGATAGGGTGGAGGTGTTGACCTTGGGTAGGGAGCTCTTTCCAAGGGCCGGTGCAGACTCGATGGGCTGAATGGCCTCCTTCTGCACTGTAAATTCTATGTAACTATATGTAACTGAGAACAGCACGAGGAGAGACTTAGATTAGAGAGAGATAACACAAGGATATCATTAGTGACGACTAGATTATTGATTACTGCTGGACAGATTCAGCATTACTTTATTATTAACTATAGTTCAGTAGTGTGTGCAAACTTCATTTAGTTAATCGTTATCCATTAAATTAGGTTTGATTCAATCTAATGATTGGTGGTTTCTTTGTCATCAACTCATCGGACCATTCTGGCTCAAAAGGCAAAGAACAATGACATATTACCACCAAAGGTAATATAACACGGTACCCAGGGTGTCCACTGTAGCTAATTAGATAGTTTAGTGAGAATCTAGTAAGACAAGCTGAGGCGCAATTCAAATTTCTAAGCACCAACCTGTTACTACGGAACATAGAGGAAGCTCAAGCTCCATGACAACTCCGGATCACCGGTAAACTCCCCCTTCACATTCTGGGAGGCCCTGAAGGCAGAGATCAGGGGGACAATCGTAGCCCATAGGGCCCTGAGGGACAGGAAGGAAGAGGCGGCCACACAATGGCTGATCGGCTCCATATCAGGAGTGGATCGACGGTACTCCACGGCCCCGACCGTGGTGCTGCCGGTGGAGAGGAAAAGGTACAAATCGAATTTGACCTGCTCTCCACTGGGAAAGCAGTGAACCAGCTCCACCAGACCTTTATGAGCACGGGGACAAAGCCTGCTACCTACTGGTACACCAGCTGAGGAAGCAAGCAGCCACGAGGGAGATAGCACAGGCAAAGGACGGGAATCGTGGGCTGGTCACAGTGCCAGATGGGAGCAACGAGACCTTAACAACTTTCTACCAGAGACTGTACACCCCCGAATACCCAGAGGGAACTCGGAGATGAGACAGTTCCTCGACAGGCTAGGCACAGCAGCGGTGGGGGAGGAAACGAAACAGGGACTGAAGTACCATTAGGACTGGAGGTTCATGAAATACATCAACTCCATGCAGTCAGGAAAGGCACCGGGACCTGCCGAGTTCCTGGTGGACTTCTATAAGATGTTCACAGCAGCACTGACCTTGCCTGCAGGAGATGGTCAATGACTCGTTGTCAAGGCGGGTCCTGCCGCCCACACTGGCAGAGGTCTCGCTATCATTGATCCTTAAAAAAGACAAGAACGCAGCGGAGTGTGGGTCAGACACACCTCACATCTTTTTCCAATTAAGGGGCAATTTAGCCTGGCCAATCCACCTACCCTGCACATCTTTGGATTGTAGGGGTGAGACCCACGCAGACACGGGAAGAATGTGCAAACTTCACACGGACAATGACCTGGGTCCGGGATCGCACCTGGGACCTCGGTGCCGAGAGGCAACAGTGCTAACCACTGCATCACTGGGCCACCCGCATCTCACTTCTGAACTCTGACGCGAAAGTCCTGGCAGAAGGTCCAGCGAGGCAACTGGAGAGTTGCTTGCCAGAAGTAATCGTGAGAGATCAGACTGGGTTTGTCTAGGGCAGACAGCTAACAGCGAACATCAGACACCTGCTGAAAGTGAGCATGACCCCACTGGGGGAGGAGACACGAGTAATGATCGTCTCTCAATACAACAGAAGGCCTTCGACTGGGTCAAATGGAGGTTCCTCATGGAGGTGGTGGAATGATTTGGTGTGGCCAGGTTTCCCGTTGTGGGAGAGACTCCTGTACGCGCTCCGATGGTGAGCTTACGGACGGGCACCAACTCTGGCCACATCCGGCTGCACAGAGGCACAAGGCAGGGAAGCCCCTTGTCCCCACTGCTGTTTGTCCTGGCAATCCAGCCACTATATATCACTCTCAAACCAGTGAAGGGGTGGAGAGGCATCCAGAGGGGAGACAGAGAGCACAGAGTTTCACTCTATGTGCATAATCTGCTCCTCTATTTCTTAAACCCCTTAACCAGGGGAAAGAGCCCCAGCATCTTACAAAGAAGGCAGCACAGGGGGGTGGGGGTGGGGGGGTTGGGGGGGGGGGGGGGCGGGGGGGGGGGGCGGGGGGGGGGGGCCTTGACATGCCAAATCTCCTGTTCTACCACTGGGCAGCAAACGCAGAAATGGTGCGGGGTTTGGCTGCGAGAGCCGGAGGTGGAAAATGTCTAGATGGAGGAGAACTCCTGTATTGGAACGTCCCTCCAAGTATTGGCCAGCGCTTCACTCCCATTCCCCCCGAGCTACGATAATTATAACTGTGGGACTTCCTCCGCAAGGAGACCGCAATGGTCCCCCAGTTACCTGGTCACACCTTACCGGACTGGGACAGCGGATGAATTAGGGGACGGTAAATGCGCTGACATGTACGGATGACCATTCGAAGAGGTAAGGGCCCCACTGGATGAGACATGAGAAAGATGGGGGGAGGAACTGGGTGGGGTGATAGGGGGAGGTTCTGGATTGAGGCACTGCACAGTGTGAACTCCAAGTCCTCTGCACAAGGCTGGGCGTAACGCAGCTAAAGATGATGCACAGCGTCCACCTGACCAGGACACGTATGAGCAGGTTCTTCCGGGAGGTGGAGGATGAATGCGAGTGGTGCCAGGGAGCTTGGCCAACCACGCCCATGTGTTCTGCTCCTGCCCCAAGCTTGCCGGGTTCTGTATCACCTTTTCCAAGGCCATGTCCAGGGTCCTGAAGAAACACAGGGACCCCACTTTGGGTCAATGCGGTGGCAGGTGGCTCCGGGCATCTGTCCTGCCGACCACCATGACAGGATTCTGCACCAGAGTCAGTGCTTGGAAGGTCCTTAATTATGCAGAGGCAAATTCCCCACCGGCTCCCCTGGTAGGCTGGCAGCTGATTCCCCGCCCACCCTCAGCTAGTGGGTTCGGAGATTGTGGCACCATATTTAAACACCAGTCCAGCACACTCACCCAGCCCACTTGTCTTTATCAGACCCTTATTCCCGAAGTCCAGGCCACCCGCCATGTCCTCTACCCCAGGGAAAGTTGGCAAACACCATGGAGACCTTAGTCCAGCTGGCCCTGCTGGACGTGCTCTCCACTCTGCTCTCCATGGCCACACACTCCGGTGGTGGGCCCCATCAGGCTGTCGGCCACATGGGACCAGCTACCTTGACCTCACTTCAAGCTCAAAGAAGCAGGCCACCTTCACCTCTCCGGCTTGGGAAACTGTTGCTCAGGAGACTGGTACAAAAGGTGAAGTCACATGGCATCAGAGGTGAGCTGGTAAGATGGATACAGAACTGGCTCGATCACAGAAGGCAAAGGGTGGCAGTAGACGAGTGTTTTCTGAATTAAAGGTTGTGACTACTGGTGATCCACAGGGATCTGTGCTGGGGCCTCTGTTGGTTGTCGTGTACATAATCGGTTTGGAGGGAACTGAGGTCTGATTCATAAGTTGGTGGAGTGGCAGATAGTGTTGAGGATTGTCAGAGGATACAGCAGGACATAGATAGGTTGGAGACTTGCGCAGAGAAATGGAAGATGGAGTTTAATCCGGACAAATGTGAAGTAATGCATTTTGGTAGGTCTAACATGGAGGGGAAATATACCGTAAATGGCAAAATTCTTAGGAATACAAAAACCAGAGAGATCTGGGCCTGCATGTCCACAGATCTTTGAAGGTGGCAACACAAGGTAGTAAAGAAAGCATACGGTATGCTTGCCTTCATTGGACAGGGCATTGAGTATAAAAACTGGCAAGTCATGCTGCAGTTGTATAGAACCTTGGTTAGGCCGCACTTGGAATATTGCGCACAATTCTGGTCGCCACACTACCAGAAGGATGTGGAGGCTTTGGAGAGAGTGCAGAGGAGGTTTATCAAGATGTTGCCTGGTCTGGAGGGTGTTAGCTATGTGGAAAGGCTGAATAGACTCTGGCTGTTTTCATTAGAAAGACGGAGGTTGAGGGATGATCTGATAGAGGTCTACAGGATTATGAGGGGCATGGATAGAGTGGATGGGCAGGCACTCTTTCCCAGGGTGGAAGGGTCAGTCACCAGGGGGCATAAGTTTAAGTTCCGTGGGGCAAAGTTTAGAGGAGATTTGCGAGGCAGGTTTTTTACACAGAGGGTGGTGAGTGTCTGGAATGCGTTGCCAGGGGAGGTTGTGGAAGCAGATACATTAACGCCATTCAAAAGGCATCTTGACAAACACATGGATAGGACGGGTATAGAGGGACACGGCACAAGGAAGTGCTGAGGGTTTTGGCCAAGGTTAGTATCATGACCGGTACAGGCTTGGAGGGCCGAAGGGACTGTACCTGTGCTGTATTGTTCTCTGTTCTTTGTAAGTGCACCCACCCACAATACGCCAAGTGTAGGAAGAGGATGAATGATCTATTCGGCTCTGCCAGGGTAAGTCCTCTCTCAGCTCCCTCTACTGTCGAACTCTCAGCCTGGCTAATGTGCTCAAACAGCTACAACTTCACGGGTCCACTAGTGGGGGACACATATCAACAGCCACTCTCTCAACAAGATTTTCACAACACCAACATCCCATCAGTCTTGCTGCTCACACTCAGTCTTGTTGCTCACACTCAGTCTTGCTGCTCACACTCAGTCTTGTTGCTCACACTCCAGTTTCTGTCCCCCACAGGGTAGGGCGCACCATACACACAGGGGACATGCATTTCACCCACCCTCTGCTCCATCCCTCTCATCAAATCTCTTCCTTTTGTCCCATATAGGCCAAACTCATGCACAATAGACCGGGTTGGGATGACGGAGATCATTGGCCTCACCGAGTTCGAGGAGGCTGCTGCAGAGCTTGCTGGCGAGGACCGCGATCACTCCTGTGGCAATGCAGAGCTTGGCCCTCCCACAACAACGTAGCTCTCAGCTCTATCCTTTCACAATCTCTCCCTCAATGCCAGCAAAACTAAAGAGCTGGTCATTGACTTCAGGAAGCAAAGTGCTATACACACCCCTGTCAGCATCAACGGGGCCGAGGTGGAGATGGTTAACAGCTTCAAATTCCTAGGGGTGCACATCTCCAAAAATCTGTCCTGGTCCACCCACGTCGACACTACCACCAAGAAAGCACAACAGCGCCTATACTTCCTCAGGAAACTCAGGAAATTCGGCATGTCCACATTGACTCTTACCAACTTTTACAGATGCATCCTATCAGGCTGCATCACAGCCTGGTATGGCAACTGCTCGGCCCAGGACCACAAGAAACTTCAGAGAGTCGTGAACACCGCCCAGTCCATCACACAAACCTGCCTCCCATCCATTGACTCCATCTACACCTCCTGCTGCCTGGGGAAAGCGGGCAGCATAATCAAAGACCCCTCCCACCGGGCTTACTCACTCTTCCAACTTCTTCCATCGGGCAGGAGATACAGAAGTCTGAGAACACGCACGAACAGACTCAAAAACAGCTTCTTCCCCGCTGTCACCAGACTCCTAAATGACCCTCTTATGGACTGACCTCATTAACACTACACCCTGTATGCTTCATCCAATGCCGGTGCTTATGTAGTTACATTGTATATGTTGTGTTGCCCTATTATGTATTTTCTTTTATTCCCTTTTCTTCTCATGTATTTAATGATCTGTTGAGCAGCTCGCAGAAAAATACTTTTCACTGCACGTCGGTACACATGACAATAAACAAATCCAATCCTGGGGAAATTAACCTCAAGGGCTGCTACCAGGAGCTCATCACGCCACATGGATGAGTCCATTACTCCCTCTACCCTAAAGAACACAAAGATAACAGCAAGCCTGTGAATCTGTGATACTGGCTATCCTTGTTCAAAGCAAAGTTCATACAATGGTGGGTCCTCCTGTCAAGGGCATTGGTCACCTCCTGAAGGCACCACCGTGTTCCTGACTGAAATGCTGCTCAGGGCCCCAGTTGCTCCCTGTAAAATTCCAGAGGCAAAGAAATTGAGCATTGCCGTCACCTTCAGGGCCACCAACAGGGGGAAGCTTCCAAACCCACATCGTGTCAGGTCTTCCCGGAGAATGTGGCATATCCAGATCTCTGGACAATCACAGCCTTGCCCTGCACTGGCTTTCACCCACTTGTCAAAGGAAACACGTGGACAATAGACCCTTGGTGTTGCCCGTCACCTCCACAGTCTGGGTCTCTGCTTCTCAGTCTCCTATTGATGCTCAATCTCCTCCTGGCCCTGTCCCACATGCAGTGCCTCCTGCTGGAGCTGTTCGCGCAGATGCCTTTCCCTCCTCTGTCTCCTGCCTAGAATGAGGATTTGTAGTAAAGTTCCCTGGATTACTGGATCCATTCTCACTGTAACCTGCGCTCCCCAAAGCTACTCTCTTGTCTTCCACTGCGTAGCATTCCCAAATTTGACGTGAGGCTATTGAGTTGTGCCGATCCCTTTCAAAGCACAAAACTAGAAACCTGGCTTGCTCACGTGAACCAACATTCAGTGTTTCTAGTGTTCTTGATCACAGAAAAATCAAGAGGTTGGGAAAGAAAATAAGCCGCGGCTTGTTATTTAAAACAAACACATTCAAAACACGGGTGGTAAGAGGGAAACGGTGCTGTTTGAGCTGACCTCTCCAATCCTGTCCGTAACAATCACATTTCTGTTTGTAGGAGCTGGCTTTATTCAAACGTTCCATTGCCTTTACATTATGACAGTGATTACAATTTAAGAGTGCGCCATTACTTGTAAAGTGCTTTGCAAATATCCGGCGGTCGTGAAAGGTATGATTTCAATTCAGTCTTGCTTTTTGCCATTTAACAAAATGGATATGGGTTAACTGGGGAAAATACAAAACATATTTACAAGGATGATACCAGAGTTGGGACAGCGAACACGAAAGATCAAACACCCTCTGGTGCTCTTTTCTCTGACAGTAAGGTTCAAATTATGATTGGCTTTGCTCGGATAGATATAGAAAAGATGTTCCCACTCACGGGGAATTGCAAACACTAAATATCATAAATAAAAGACAGTCGCAAATAAATCCAAATGGAATTCAGGAGAAATGTATATTCCCCGAGATTGGTGAGAATGTGGAATTGCGTTCCCACAGGCACTGGCAAGTAGCATAGGGGCCTTTTAAGGGAATGTTCGATAAATTCATGACGGAGGAAGGCAGTATTTTTTTGAAAACTTAGAATGCCCAATTCTTTTTTTTCCAATTTAGGGGCAATTTAGCCTGGCCAATCCGCCTACCCTGCACATCTTTTTGGGTTGCGGGGTGAGGCCCACGCAGACATGGGGAGAATGTGCAAACCCCACACGGACAGTGACCCGGGGGTGGGATCAAATCCAGGTCCTCGGCGGTGTGAGGCAGCAGTGCTAAGCACTACGTCACCGCGCCGCCCAACTTCAATTATTCCTGATGCAGTTACAATCCTTCTTATCAACGTGCCACCATTGGATGATTTTAGCTGCAAAACAAAGAATGTTTTGCAAATGATTTATTCCGCAGATTGCTGAAGCTCAATCCATTACAGTTGCAACATGGACACTCAAATCGGTGGCTCATTTGTGTCCAATTAACAGGACGTTAATACCGCACATTAAGTTTTATTTCTGTTCGGCAACAACTGCCTCCGCACTGCAGAATTACAATGTGAAATTCTTTCATGTAACAAATTAATTGCCTGAGCAGATAAAATGTCTTTTGTTTTCGTTTTAAGTCTTTTTCAATCATGCTGCATTAACAAGTCAAATATAAATGATGCTCAGCCACATGTATCAAGGCAAGGCTAACTGGCAGTTCAATGTCGCACAGATAGCATCATTTTCCTGGAGGGTGGCCTCTCATGTCAAGGTCTTGGTCGGAAATAGCTGTGTCATCTTAAAAACCTGACTGTCCCAGCGTAGGTCCAAGCACTGAATCTCTCTTTGAGCTGCACAACCGTTCTTGCCCTCTGCTATCCTCTCTCATGCTGTTGGCACGCTGCTCACTCAGCATCCAGCCACTAGATGGAGTAAGAGCAACCCACACGGTGGTCCACGTGATCTTGGGGAGTGAGTTAGTCGAGAGGGTTGGAGACAGCCGTGTTTTTCAGTAGTTCTGTGTCTTGTAGTTATTTGATCTAATACTTAGCTTTTTCGGCACACTTAAGAATTCACAATTCATAGCGCAGTGTAAATAAATTAACTTTGATTTAGTACAAAGTCTGCATCTTCTTTGTAGCAACAGCGCAACCTTAATAATATTAATTTAAACAAACAAAGAACATCACAGTGTTCTGTTGCCTTGTTTTTCTGCCAACAAAGGCCAACTCTCCATCTCAACAATTTTCTTGCCTTTGTTTCTTCAAAGTGGAGACTTGGGCAGATGAAGCAGTTCCTTTTTAAAAAAAAATTTAGAGTACCCAATTCATTTTTTTCCAATTCAGGGTCAATTTAGCGCGGCCAATCCACCTGCCCTGCACATCTTTGGGTTGTGGGGGCGAAACCCATGCAAACACGGGGAGAATGTGCCAATTCCACACGGACAGTGACCCAGAGCCGGGATCGAACCGGGGACCTCGGCACCGTAAGGCAGCAGGGCTAATCCACTGCGCCACCGTGCTGCCCAGATGAAGCAGTTCCAGGGGAACTGCCAGATTGGCAAGTTACCCCCATGCCAGTTTGGCACACTTGCATCTCAACAGGTGGGTGTATGGCAATCGACTTTCATCTCACTCTACATGCAGTCCAGTCAAGATTGCCAGATAGCCTGAGTTCCTCAGAGTAGTGCCCTAAACCCAACCATGCTCAGCTGCTTCATCAATGATCTCCCTTCCAACATAAGTCAGAATTGGGGATGTTTGTGGATGACTGCACAATGTTCAACACCATTCGCGACTCCTCAGATAATGAAGCAGTCCATGTCGAAATGCAGGAAGGCCTGGACAATATCAACTCTTGGGCTGATATGTGTCAAGTTACATTCACGCCACACAAGTGCCAGGTATTGACCATCTCCAACAAGACAGAATCTAACCAACGCCCCTTACATTCAATGGCATTACCATCTCTGAATCCCCCACTACCAACATCCTGGGGGTTACTATTGACCAGAAACTGGACTAACCATATAAATACTTTGGCTACAAGAGCAGGTCAGAGGTTCAGAATCCTGCGGCGAGTAGCTCACTTCCTGACTCCCCAAAGCCTGCCAACCACCTACACGGCTTCAGTCAGGAATGTGATGGAATATTTTCTCCAAACCTCGATGAGTGAACCTACACCTCATGGACTGCAGCAGTTCAGAAGGCGGCTCACGACCACCTTCTCAAGGGGTATTTGGGGTATAAATGCCGGCCTAGCCAGTGGCATCCAAATCCCAAGAAAGAATGGCAATAATACCAGGAGCAGGAGTAGGCTACTCGGACCCACGAATCCATTCAATAACATGTTTGCTGATCTGATTGTAATCTCGACTGCAGATTCCCACCTATCCCCGATAACCTTTCACCCCCTTCCTTACCAAGAACCTATGTACCTTTGCCTTGAAAATATTTCAAGGCTTTGCTTTTGAGGAAGAGTCCCAAACCTCTGGGAGAAAAACATTCTCCTCTTAACGGGGCATCCCCGTATCTTTAAGTATTGACCCCCCCCCCCCAGTTCAGGTTCTTCCACAAATGGAATCATCATCTCCACCTTGGCCCTGCCAAGACCCTTCAAGAACTAAGGGATAAATCATGCCAAGGACACCGAAAATAAATCTACGGCACTTCTAAATAGTGCCGGGGCATCTTTTCTGTCTATCTAAGAGGGTGGATGGGACCTCAATTCAATGTTCCATCTATAATACAACACATCTGACAGTGCAGCACTAACTCATTCCTGCACTGGGAGTGTCAAATCTACAGCCTTCAGGCCCAGAGTAGCTTCAAGGAGCACTTCAAGTGAATTAGGTCAAGTTGAACTATGATTTCTCCAGGAGCCTCTCCTAAGTCGAGCTTTTAGCTTGCTGGCACTTGTTGTTTGAGCTACCGCATGGAGTGGGGCCACCCGGCTGAAGACTTGTCGAGTTTTAGCGGAGCAGGGCAGACAATCTGGGTGGAAATGTATGTTTCCTGTGTGTGAGTAGCATTCTGAAGAGGGAAAGGACATTGAAAAGCGCACAAAAACAAAAAACCTCTTCAATTTCTGCGGCATTGCAACCAGTCCACTGCCGAGATCAGCTGATCAAAGGAGCAAATCAGCTCTCCACAGCAACAGGCAAAAGGAATTCTCTCTGAGCTGCTTTTCTGCTGTGTCGATGAAATTAATTAGTGCTGGAATATTGCGAGTGTGTTTTGCGCGGTGAAGAATTAGAAAGAAATAATTGCCTTTGGCAAAATAAGAGGTGTTACCATGAATAGTTTGTTTCGACTGCAGAGGTTGGGAGGGCATTTTGATTCACCACACTGCACAGCAGAATGTTTTGCATGTTCTCGATGATGATGTGAACTGAATTTGTGTGCAGGTTGGCATAACAAAATCTACCATAGTTCAGACACTGCTTTTGATTTGCGGCAGGCTGCGTGTAATCATTGATTGATATCTCAGACTGATTCACCTTTTTATTGCTGGCAAAGTAACGGCAATCAGCATTTACATTGATGCAAAGTTTAAAATGTTCAGGGAACTTTTCAGCAACACAACTGGTACCAAGTCCACAACTTCATCACTGACTGCCTCAGTAACCTCGGGATGATATTAAAATTTAGCAGCCATCAAATTGCATGGCTCCTTTTTTTAACCCTGGCCAAGGAATAATAGAGAGCTATTAATTTAACTTCAACCTGTCATACCCTCATCTCTCACTGCGACAAATCTGAGTGTCCTCTCTGTCTGACTGGCTTCATCAATGTCAAGAGGAACAGCAGTTGACTTCTCCCCAATCGCTTGGTGCTCTCCAGGACTTTGGGGGGTGGATGTGCTGTGGGGAAGTGGATGAATGCAGGGATCTCCAGGTCAAAGGTGGTGATACCCCCAGCACAGGCTACACAGGCACAGGGAGGGTTAGCTTCCCCAACATGACAAAGCAACATGACATCAATAGGCCCAGGTTTTCATGAAAGGTTATTGTTGGTATCTGCAGCCTCGTGAAACAAGACACCCCCCTTTCAAAGGACCAGGTGGGCATTAATTGCTACTGGCTGTCAAGGTCACCATTGCCTTGAATTTCTTTGCCTCCAACTCCTTCCAAGAATCTTCTGTTTACTTCTTCAGGATTTCCCAATCTGCTGGCCACATGGGTATCACACAGGTGACCAATGTCTTGTTTGTATTTTTTTAAATCGTTCATGCGACGTGGGTGTCGCAGGCTGTACCAGCATTTATTATCCATCCCTAAATGCCCTGGAGGGGGCAGTTTGAGTCAACCACATTGCTGTGGGTCTGGAGTCACATGTAGGCCAGACCAGGTAAGGACGGCAGATTTCCTTCCCTGAAGGACATTAGTGACCCAGATGGGTTTTTATCACAATCGACAATGGTCATCAGCAGACTTTTAATTTCAGATATTTTCTTGAGTTTAAATTCCATCACCTGTCGTGGTGGGACTTGAACCCGGATTACTAGTCCCGCGACAATACCCATATGCCACCGCCTCCCCTGGAAGCTGCTGTGATTCTTTCATTCTTTGACAGTCACATCTCCAGACAGAGAGAGCAGGTGGTTCCTTGGAGACAAGTGTTGTCCTCTGTTGGCCTGGTTAAGGCTCCTGTGAGGAGAGGTAAAAAGGCAGCATGGCCACGAGGTTGATGACTGAGCAACACTTTGTGTAGTTGAAGATGCGATTTAGACCCCTGATCTAATGACATCCTTTAGTTTGCACCAGTGAAGGTTGTGGTCTTCTCAATGACACTGCGGAGAGGAATGGAGCTGCAGGCGGAGGGCGGTATAAAGGAGGGAACAAATGCATAATAATAATCTTTATTATTGTCACAAATGGGCATACATTAACACTGCAATGAGGTTACTGTGAAAATCCTCTATTCGGCACACTCTGGCACCAGTTCGGGTACACGGAGGGAGAATTCAGAATGTCCAATTCACCTAACAAGCACGTCTTTCGGGACTTGCGGGAGGAAACCGGAGCTGTGAAGCAACAGTGCTAACCACTGTGCTTCCATGCCACTGAGGTCGTAAACAATCTTCATCCTGAGAGAGTGACCAAGATGGAAGGTGGGCTCGATGGTTGTAGAAAGTTTGTGGTAGGTCCTAATGTTTAATTTTGCTTTCGCGGTGCTGACTGAAAAACCTGGTGTAAGAGTTGTAAGAAATTGGGCATGGAGAATGGGATGCGACAACTTTGGAGAGAAAGGGAGGTTGGTAATAGGGCGGTACTCTGCCAGGACAGAGATGTTAGGAGTGGCTTTTTGCCAAGGGGACTAATGAAGACAGATTTGAAAGGGCGGGAGACAGTACCGAACAGAGGGAGTAATTTACAATGTCAGCTAATATGAGCACCTGGAAGAGGGCTCATCTAGTCAGTGTGAAATTGAGAAAGCAGCAGGTGCTCAGGTGGACAAGATGAGTTCAGAAGAAAACTAGAGAATAACTTGAGTTCAGGACGAGAGCAGGAGGAAACATTGCACAAGACTTGGCTTCGAAGCTACGTTGACCATAAACTATCACCTCTGGGGTTAAAGATCATGTTAGACATGGAATGAGATTTCCTTTGCAGCTTGCGCCTGTCTGTGATATTTCTTGAACAGCGCAATTCATTGGAGGGGAAAGGCAAACAAGCTGTGTGATCATGAAGCCTGTGTTTAATATACTGCCTGAAGACAATGGAAATTGTTAACTGGAATTACCCTTAGACAGTGAGCAGTGCTGCTACTGCAGTCACCCATAGGGAAAAACTCGGCATTAATGGTCAAGTCCTGATAACAACGGCATCTCCTCGCATGTTTACAGAGGAAAATTGAATTTACTTCATAATCTATTGATCTGATCTCCTCAGTGTTCACACATTACAAGCTACCCCAGGGCAGCTTACATATAAGATAGCATTAGGCTCGACGCATGTCTCCTTATTTTGGGACAAAGAAGGGAATTCAAATTGGCATCCACACTGCATTTCTTCAATTGCCTTCACGTTGGAGCCGATTCTTTTTCCTCTTTAATTTTCTTCCCCCCCCCTCTGACTTGCTCTGGCACTTCTCCCTCAGTAACTCCTCCTTCTTCTCGGAGCTTTGACAAAGGATGTCCATGGGAGACTCAATCATCTGGGGCCATGACAGCTGAGCTCCATCATGGCCTTCCCCTGACACCGCAGGCAAGTGCTCAGAATCAGAGAATTCAGGTGGGAGAAATGAGGCTGGTTAGCACCTATTCCCTGGGCACCAGATGTGCAAAGCGGCCTCTGTGCGCAGGCACACTTTCAAGACATGACACGCGGCAGGTATCGTCTTGACACAAGTGTTAGCGCATGCAGTGAATACTCCTGATAGATTTACAAATCAGGTAGACCGTGATATCAGTCAGAGTGCAGCACTAATTTCAACATTTTAGCCAATGTCCTCTCTTAATGTTCCCAATTGAACTTGCTTTCAGCAACAGGATGGCTCCGTTGCTAGCTCTATTTAAAGCCATCATCAACTTTTTCAGGTTAATCGACGGTTGAAATTATTACGGGTGCTGCTACAATTCTACATTTATTTGGTGTTTTTGATAATTTCTTGTTTCAAAGGTCTACTGGGAGTGGTATGGTAGGTGTTGAAGTACTACTTTGCTGAATTCAAGGCCTCTGCACCAACCGGTTCCCCCCAATATGGATTCCCCTTGGAGTACACTATGACATGGAGAATGAGCAGAGGTGATCAGAGCAAGGCAAGATGCTGGAAGACGGAGGAGGACAAATGGGGGAAGGTGTTTTACCAAGGGTATTGAGGGATTAATTCTCCTACATAAACCTCAGCAAGGAATCGTGTGGGCATTGTCTATGCCTGACTTACAATGGTTATTACTGAAATCAGCCACCAACTGAAGCCACAATTGTAATCTCAGAGTAGCGCATTGATGGCATTGTCAATGGTTGTAAAGATAACCAAGATGATACATTTTATGTGTCTGCTCCTTCCAGAATGTTTTTTTTTAAAGAGTACCCGATTATTTTTTTCCAATTAAGGGGCAATTTAGTGTGGCCAATTCACCTAACCTGCACATCTTTGGATTGTGGGGGTGAAACCCACGCAGACACGGGGCGAACGTGCAAACCACACACAGAAAGTGACCCGGAGCCGGGATCGAACCCGGGTCCTCAGCGCCGTAGGTAGCAGTGCTAACAACTGCGCCGCCATGCTGCCTCTCCTTCCAGAATGGTACTGGTGACATTAGCAACAGTTGGCAGTCTGTTGCCCACTGTTGCAGAAGGGAGATCGCTGAGTCTCTCTACTCAATGGGAGTGAACTGCCTTTCATTCCCCGTGCCAGAGAATAGCATGTGACGTGCAGGGTTCCATGGGCTGCACCCACATTCACTTTGTGGACATTGTATGCCAACTCTGCCATGTGCCAGAACCAAAGGGAATCCACTCCCTCAACCTTTCCTGTGTGTAGGCAGTGAATCATAGTGGTAAGTGCCCCAATATTGTGGCAACAGTCATGGTGCTGTCATTTTGCAACAGTCCACTGTGCTAGCTCTAAACTCAAGAGTGTATGAGGAAGTCTTTAGGTTCAGGCTGAAACACATCAATAATAATAATAATCTTTATTAGTGTCACAAGTAGGCTTACATTAACACTGCAATGAAGTTACTGTGAAAAGCCCCTAGTCGCCACACTCCGGCGCCTGTTCGGGTACACAGAGGGCAAATTCAGAATATCCAATTCACCCAACAAGCACGTCTTTCGGGACTTGTGCGAGCTGAGGAAGGAAATTAATGTGAGGATTAGTTGCCCACTTAGAGCATACATTAATTTCTGAAATAAATTTTTAAAGGTCAGGTAACGGAAAAGCGTACTGCTTAATATTTTGTTCTCGGCCTCATTACGATAACACATTGTCCTCCCGAAAGATAACAAATGTGAATGGGAATTGTTTTTAAACCAAGGGCAAAACATTCATATTTCCTCTTGCGTATGTTCTCAAGGTTTTATTTCTTCAGAGTTATTTATTTCACACTATAAATATAATGGTTTTCAACTGTATAATTCAGAGTGCTGCGGAATGGCTATTTCGCCAGACCACGGCCCTCTCCGCAAATATTTGTGTCAAAAAAATTTCCTGAATCGAAGCATGAAAAATTTGTCTTTATTATACTTTCCACAACAGGAGGAAAGGAGCACCCAGAGGAAACTCACGCAGACACACGGAGACCTCCCAGCCAGGGCTGTTCTCGCCGTCCCTCAAGACCAAGGCCAGGAACGTGAAAGGTGCCAATACTACAGCAATGGGCAACATATAGGAGGGCACTTGGGAATTGTCCTGCTGTTCCACTTGGTCAGTTCTTCCGTGTTCCTGACTGAGAGACAAGGGGCTTCCACTGAAGCTGACAACTCCCGTTTTCAGAAAGCACGTTGGGGAAACAAAATAAAGAAAAAAAAGCACTTACAGATTAACAATATCAAACAAAACCTAGTTGTGCCTCAGCGAGAAGTCCAAATAGCAAAGCAGCATTCAATCTAAACTGCTAAAATTGAAGCAGAATGATGACATATTTCCACATCATGCAGGAAGCCCTCAAATCCAATTAAGCTGAAAAGTTCAACAAATTTCCCAATTACAAAAAATAATTAAAAGATGCAAAGAGAACGACTGCGATCGAGAAAATTGGTGATTGAAAGGTTTACGTTAGAGTATTGTACTGGGCCTCCCAGAAGGAATCAAAAAGGGGAATATCAAGCAATTTGTAGCTAATTGGTTGCTGGAAGCAGTGGGATTAAACTTCATAACTATCAGCTGCAGTTCAAAAGGTTTTGTGGTATCCCAGTGGATAGATCGTGTTGATCACACCTCGACCTGACACAGTTCTCCATGCACTGTGCTGATTTGGTTGCCTTGTCACTCGATGAGGTGGTCAGTTCTGGCTATCACCATCTTCTTCTTTGGCTGGGTGTCAATTTTTAAAACATCTAATTATGCTCCTCGGAATATTTTAGGAGCCCTTATTGTCTCCAAGCATGATCCCATTATGGACCTCTTATGGACATCTTCCACTAGTTTAGCTCCTGCATGTCTCCCAGCACCATTGACTTCAGCACCATTGCTATGAGATCGGACTGGTTGTCCAACATCAAGAGTTGAATGAGCCCAACTCTCCTCCAGTTCAAAGTTGAGAAGACAAATGCTGTTCTTTTTTGGCAGACAGTTTTTACATATCTCTGACTCTTGTAGCCATCTAAGATGGCCACCTGCAAAGCACCATGGGAATTATGGCCAACCCAGGACTCAGACAGATACCGAGCCTATGTGTATCTGAAACACAGGTAACCAGACCTGATCAAAACCCCTGCTCGTTGGCATTTTAATGGCCCATTTTCCCAGGACAACAGAACTCCAATCAAGCAGCCGGTACAGCCACGGACTGATCAGCGCCACTCCCCTTATTCAGAAAGCCCAACTGCCAAAGTCAATGACCGCTTAGGACCCGCCCAGCCACCAAGGCACCCGCACCTTTATTGGCCAAAATCGAAGAAAGTGATCAGAGCCCTGTCGAACTATTGGGTCCAAGGTTAAGAACTGCCCCAAAGAGCGCGAAATCCCAGAGGGATAAAAGAGAGCACAGCCGTGTGTTCTGTCTCTCTTGGATCCGACCTGTGCCAACCCAATTGCAGCAGGAACAGCCAGCTAAGTTCAAGACCAACGATCGCTACCTGACGGCTGAGCCCAGCAGAGACAGAGACACTTTCTTCAAACCAGCCAAGTGAATCCAGATAAAGGCCTTATCCATTTGCACAGTGCCAGTCGCCCTGAAGTTAAGTATAGGTTATTGTAGCTGATAGGTGTAGTTTAACTCGTAGTAGATATTGTGTTTGCATGTTGAGATAACTCTTGTGTATGTAAATAAACCATCTTTTGAACTAACTAACTGGTTGTGTGGTCATTCGATCGATATGAGGGAAGGCTTGTGGTTCACCAACATTATTACAGAGCAACATTATGAACTCAAGTTAATTTCTCCAGGTGCTTGCTTATAGGCAGAACTGAGCCAAAACAGAACCCTGAACTATTGCGGTCTATCACTAACACTGCATTCCTCCACTGCCATACTATGTTTGCTAATGCATATCCACCTCTGCTGGTGAGCCCCACAATATGGGGGCTGGTTTAGCACAGTGGGCTAAGCAGCTGGCTTGTAATGCAGAACAAGGCCAGCAGCGTGGGGTCAATTCCCATACCGGCCTCCCCGAACAGGCGCTGGAATGTGGTGACTAGGGGCTTTTCACAGTAACTTCATTGAAGCCTACTTGTGAAAATGAGCGATTATTATTGCTCTATTATTATATGTTCCTTCAATACCTTCTGAAATGATTCCTTATATCCTCTCCAGATCAGCCTCTGTGTCTTCACCCTTCATAAACTTGATTGAATCTGGGCTTCTGGGGCCATCATGCCCATCCCACTCACTTATTTAATGCTGGCTGGTATCATGACCGGTACAGGCTTGGAGGGCCGAAGGGCCTGTTCCTGTGATGTATTGTGCTTTGTTCTTTGTACATTTCTTTGTATTTAAATGCACAGAATAGTTGCCACTCCTGCAGCTTGTCCTCTTCAAGATATCTCTGCTTTGGCATCATTGGCAAACTTTAGTGTCATATCCAAGTGCTACTTAGACAGCACCGTCCAAACCTGCGATCTCCACCACCTAGAAGGTCAAAGGCAGCACGCACCTGGGAGGGTCCCCACTGAATTCTGCAAGTTCCCCTGCATATCCCATAACATGCTGGTTTGGAAATATATCACCAACCTTTCATCGTCTTGGAACTCCCTTCCCAACAGCACAGTGGGTGTACCTACGCCGCGTAGACTGCAGCGGTTCAAGAAGATGGCTCACCACCACCTTCTCAAGGGCAATTAGAGATGGGCACTAAATGCTGGCCCAGCTTGCGAAGCCCACCTCCGGAGAATGAATTAAAGCACCTCTTTGAAATTCAAATAGGGATGCAGCAGAGGTTCCAGCACAAATTCCCAGAGCACATCGCTACACTGATCTTGTCAATCTGAAACTCATCCATCTTGGAACGCGGTGGCACAAGTCATCTCAAAATAGCTCATTGCAACACAAAAATTATACTGTGTAAATTGTCTATCATTATGAGTAAATGACATACGGTTCTTCCATTCTTCTCAATCAGCAGGCATGAAGTCAGCGCCTCTTTAATAATGTACGAGATTATAGAGAATCTCATCCTCTTTGTGCTCTCATGCTAATTTATTCTTTATGTCAGAAGGATGCCAACTGCTGTGAAAAATCAAGATGAATCACAGGAGATTGGCATCAATCAGCAGCTCAAGTGACAATAAGACATTCATTATCATAATCAATAGCAACTTGTGTCTCAAAAGAGATTTTCTCATTTTGGGATTTATTTTTCATTCCCTTTGTCGGCTCATTGTGAAACAAAATGGTACAGCAACACATGCCTGTTTCAGTGAGGCAGATTCTTATCCACACGCTGAGGGAATGTGCCATTGTTGGCATGTACACGGAGCTGTATCTGTGTTTATAAAATAAGCACGGTGCCATGTGTCTGAGCAAATACCAGCTTCACGCAGCACATGCATCAGTCATCAGTTTTCTGAGCATTCTAAAACTTGCTGCCATCAAATGTCAATAATTAGGGACTTGGAGAGAAGGCCTGACTTTGCCAGGCGCTGCCTGGAGATAGGAGGCCTTAAAATCGGACAGGTGCACCGTCCTGTGCACCTGATTTGCTGCACACTTGATTTTGTGAGGTTCGAGAGAGCTGAGTGAGGCACAGGACCAGCAGGCATCACTGTCACACTCATACTTGCCTGCAAAAGTCTTGAGCTGCGTCTGAGGAAGGCTCCATCCACTGCTTTCAATATGTTGAGACCTCCGGGGGAATAACAATTGGGAGGGCTGTACAGCTGGCTGCCACCTCCCTGCCTCCCATTTTGCATGATCGTGCTAACTCCAAACGCACCACTAGTATTTCATCCTACCGACTCCGATGTGCCAGTACTCCTTATGTGTTTTTTACAACTCCCTTTGGGATGTCTGCAGTCACCTGGAACAAATTCTAAAGAAATTCTAGCAGATGAACTGTAAATCTAGTGGGATTTTGCAATGGTTATAGAGTGGAGTAGTTAAATAGAGCATGTTGGTTGTATAACAATGTCACTTCTGTTTTGCTATTCATTTCATCTTTACGTTCTTACAGTGGGTTAATCTCTCAGTCCCTTTGTCCCCTTCTATATCATTACAATCTCCTCCAGCATTATGTTTGGCCAAATGCTTAGGGGACAATTTTAATCCTAACTGACCCACAGGAAGCAGGCGAGCAGGGAGTCCAAACTCCTTGATTTATGTATTTACCCTGCCTCTCTCTGGAGCCCATCCAGCTGCCAGTTTAACCTCCTCTCCTGAGAAGGCGACAAGAACATCTGTCTGAAGTCAGTGGGGTCCTTCTTTACGTATGAGTGTCAGGTCCTGATGACCTATTTGGGAGCTGACCGCAATTTTAACTCTGGGGCAAGTAGGGCAGCTGTGTTAACTTACCTGATCCATGTGGGAGTAAAGACAATTCAATAGTCCAGGCACCCATAGAAATGTACAGCCCACAAGGAGACACTTGCCCCATTCCATGCCTGCTAGCTTTCTGAAAAAATATTCTCTTCACCTAAGCCCTCATAATCTTTTTTTTTATAACAGTAACATAAACAATGACATCAACATGGTAAAATACACATTTCCCCCCCAGCCCAATCTTCACGCACCTCAACCATACAACAACTATCCCCCCCCTACCCCCCCCCCCCACGGAATACTGCATCTGCTGACATTTTAATTTTCCCCGAGAAAGTCGACGGACGGCTGCCACCTCCGGGTGAACCCTAACATTGACCCTCTTAAGACAAACTTTATTTTCTCGAGACTGAGAAACCCAGCCATGTCACTAACTCAGGTCTCTACACTCGGGGGCTTCGAGTCCCTCCACATGAACAAGATCCGTCTCCGGGCTACCAGGGAGGCAAAGGCCAAGACGTCGGCCTCTTTCGCCACCTAAGCTCCCGGCTCTTCCGCCATTCCAAAGATCGCTACCTCCGGACTCGGCACCACCCGTGTTTTTAGCACCGTGGACATTGGGACATCGGGAACCGGAAGTTCGACCCGCGGACTTCTGGGAAGGTTCCCCCCCCCCCAACCAATAAATTCTGGTGGAGAGGAAACCCGAGACACTACACGTGTAGTGTCTCCCACCCGCCCTCCTCCTCTAACCTAATAATAAGACCCATTGGTGTGAGGTAAGTGCCAAATTATATTATTATTATTATTATTTTATTTATTTATTTATTAACCAGATCTTGGTTGGAAGTTAGAGGGATGGCAGGGAAGGGAGTGCAATGTTCCTCCTGCAGGATGTTTGAGGTGAGGGATGCCGTTAGTGTCCCTGCTGATTTTACCTGCAGGAAGTGCAGCCATCTCCAGCTCCTCCAAGACCGAGTTAGGGAACTGGAGCTGGAGTTGGATGAACTTCGGATCATTCGGGAGGCAGAGGGGGTCATAGATAGCAGCTTCAGGGAATTAGTTACACCAAAGATTGGAGATAGATGGGTAACTGTAAGAGGGACTGGGAAGAAGCAGTCAGTGCAGGGATCCCCTGCGGTCGTTCCCCTGAGTAACAAGTATACCGCCTTGGATACTTGTGGGGGGGACGACTTATCAGGGGTAAGTCATGGGGTACGGGCCTCTGGCAAGGAGTCTGTCCCTGTTGCTCAGAAGGGAAGGGGGGAGAGGAGCAGAGCATTAGTAACTGGGGACTCGATAGTCAGGGGCACAGATAGGAGATTTCGTGGTAGCGAGAGAGACTCACGTTTGGTATGTTGCCTCCCAGGTGCAAGGGTACGTGATGTCTCGGATCGTGTTTTCCGGGTCCTTAAGGGGGAGGGGGAGCAGCCCCAAGTCGTGGTTCACATTGGCACTAACGACATAGGTAGAAAAGGGGACAAGGATGTCAGGCAGGCTTTCAGGGAGCTAGAATGGAAGCTCAGAACTAGAACAAACAGAGTTGTTATCTCTGGGTTGTTGCCCGTGCCATGTGATAGTGAGATGAGGAATAGGGAGAGAGAGGAATTAAACACGTGGCTACAGGGATGGTGCAGGTGGGAGGGATTCAGATTTCTGGATTACTGGGGCTCTTTCTGGGGAAGGTGGGACCTCTACAGACAGGATGGTCTACATCTGAACCTGAGGGACACCAATATCCTGGGGGGGAGATTTGTTAGTGCTCTTTGGGGGGGTTTAAACTAATGCAGCAGGGGCATTGGAACCTGGATTGTAGTTTTAGGGTATGAGAGATTGAGAGTATAGAGGTCAGGAGCACAGATTTGACTTCGCAGGAGGGGGCCAGTGTTCAGGTAGGTGGCTTGAAGTGTGTCTACTTCAATGCCAGGAATATACGAAATAAGGTAGGGGAACTGGCAGCATGGGTTGGTACCTGGGACTTCGATGTTGTGGCCATTTCGGAGACATGGATAGAGCAGGGACAGGAATGGTTGTTTCAGGTTCCGGGGTTTAGGTGTTTTAGTAAGCTCAGAGAAGGATGCAAAAAAGGGGGAGGTGTGGCGCTGCTAGTCAAGAACAGTATTACGGTGGCGGAGAGGTTGCTAGATGGGGACTCTTCTTCCGAGGTAGTATGGACTGAGGTTAGAAACAGGAAAGGAGAGGTCACCCTGTTGGGAGTTTTCTATAGGCCTCCAAATAGTTCTAGGGATGTAGAGGAAAGGATGGCGAAGATGATTCTGGATAAGAGCGAAAGTAACAGGGTAGTTATTATGGGAGCCTTTAACTTTCCAAATATTGACTGGAAAAGATATAGTTCGAGTACATTAGATGGGTCGTTTTTTTGTACAATGTGTGCAGGAGGGTTTCCTGACACAATATGTTGACAGGCCAACAAGAGGCGAGGCCACATTGGATTTGGTTTTGGGTAATGAACCATGCCAGGTGTTGGATTTGGAGGTAGGTGAGCACTTTGGGGACAGTTACCACAATTCGGTGACGTTTACGTTAGTGATGGAAAGGGATAAGTATACCCCGCAGGGCAAGAGTTATAGCTGGGGGAAGGGCAATTATGATGCCATTAGACATGACTTGGGGGGGGGGGGGTAGGTTGGAGAAGTGGGCTGCAAGTGTTGGGCACACTGGATATGTGGAGCTTGTTCAAGGAATAGCTACTGCATGTTCTTGATAAGTACGTACCGGTCAGGCAGGGAGGAAGGCACCGAGCGAGGGAACCGTGGTTTACCAAAGAAGTGGAATCTCTTGTTAAGAGGAAGAAGGAGGCCTATGTGAAGATGAGGTGTGAAGTTTCAATTGGGGCGCTTGATAGTTACAAGGTAGCGAGGAAGGATCTAAAGAGAGAGCTAAGACGAGCAAGGAGGGGACATGAGAAGTATTTGGCAGGTAGGATCAAGGAAAACCCAAAAGCTTTCTATAGGTATGTCAGGAATAAAAGAATGACTAGGGTAAGTGTAGGACCAGTCAAGGACAGGGATGGGAAGTTGTGTGTTGAGTCTGAAGAGATAGGCGAGATACTAAATGAATATTTTTTGTCAGTATTCACTCAGGAAAAAGAGAATGTTGTGGAGGAGAATGCTGAGACCCAGGCTATTAGAATAGATGGCATTGAGGTACGTAGGGAAGAGGTGTTGGCAATTCTGGACAGGCTGAAAATAGATAAGTCCCCGGGGCCTGATGGGATTTATCCTAGGATTCTCTGGGAAGCCAGGGAAGAGATCGCTGAGCCTTTGGCTTTGATTTTTATGTCATCATTGACTACAGAAATAGTGCCAGAGGACTGGAGGATAGCAAATGTGGTTCCTTTGTTCAAGAAGGGGAGTAGAGACAACCCCGGAAACTATAGACCGGTGAGCCTCACGTCTGTTGTGGGTAAAGTCTTGGAGGGGATTATAAGAGACAAGATTTATAATCATCTAGATAGGAATAATATGATTAGGGATAGTCAGCATGGCTTTGTGAAGGGTAGGTCATGCCTCACAAACCTTATCAAGTTCTTTGAGAAGGTGACTGAACAGGTAGATGAGGGTAGAGCAGTTGATGTGGTGTATATGGATTTCAGTAAAGCGTTTGATAAGGTTCCCCACGGTAGGCTATTGCAGAAAATACGGAGGCTGGGGATTGAGGGTGATTTAGATATGTGGATCAGAAATTGGCTAGCTGAAAGAAGACAGAGGATGGTGGTTGATGGGAAATGTTCAGAATGGAGTTCAGTTACAAGTGGCGTACCACAAGGATCTGTTCTGGGGCCGTTGCTGTTTGTCATTTTTATAAATGACCCAGAGGAGGGCGCAGAAGGGTGGGTGAGTAAATTTGCAGACGACACTAAAGTCGGTGGTGTTGTTGACAGTTCGGAAGGATGTAGCAGGTTACAGAGGGACATAGACAAGCTGCAGAGCTTGGCTGAGAGGTGGCAAATGGAGTTTAATGTAGAGAAGTGTGAGGTGATTCACTTTGGAAGGAATAACAGGAATGCGGAATATTTGGCTAATGGTAAAGTTCTTGGAAGTGTGGATGAGCAGAGGGATCTCGGTGTCCATGTACATAGATCCCTGAAAGTTGCCACCCAGGTTGATAGGGTTGTGAAGAAGGCCTATGGAGTGTTGGCCTTTATTGGTAGAGGGATTGAGTTCCGGAGTCATGAGGTCATGTTGCAGCTGTACAAAACTCTGGTACGGCTGCATTTGGAGTATTGCGTACAGTTCTGGTCACCTCATTATAGGAAGGACGTGGAAGCTTTGGAGCGGGTGCAGAGGAAATTTACCAGGATGTTGCCTGGTATGGAGGGAAAATCTTATCAGGAAAGGCTGATGGCCTTGAGGTTGTTTTCGTTAGAGAGAAGAAGGTTAAGAGGAGACTTAATAGAGGCATACAAAATGATCAGGGGGTTAGATAGGGTGGACAGTGAGAGCCTTCTCCCGTGGATGGAAATGGCTAGCACGAGGGGACATAGCCTTAAACTGAGGGGTAATAGATATAGGACAGAGGTCAGAGGTAGGTTCTTTACGCAAATAATAGCGAGGCCGTGGAATGCCCTACCTGCAACAGTAGTGAACTCGCCAACATTGAGGGCATTTAAAAGTTTATTGGATAAGCATATGGATGATAATGGCATAGTGTAGGTTAGATGGCTTTTGTTTTTTGACATCCCATGTCGGTGCAACATCGTGGGCCGAAGGGCCTGTACTGCGCTGTATCGTTCTATGTTCTATGCCTGAGCAAAACCCTACCAAAATCCTCAAAGCTTCGGGCATGCCCAAAACATGTGGACATGATTTGCTGGGCTTCCCGCGCACCTCGCACACCTACCTTCTACCCCGAAAAACCTGCTCATCCTAGCCACTGACATGTCTGCCCAATGGACTACCTTAAATTGTATCAGGCTAAGCCAGGCGCACGATGAGGAGGTATTAACCCTGCCTAGGGCATCTGCCCATAGACCCGCCTCTAGCTCGTCCTGCCACTTGCCCTAAAGCTCCTCCACTGGAGTTTCCTCCGCCTCCGAAAGCTCCTGGTAAATATCCGATACCTTCCCCTCTCCCACCCATGTACTGGAAACTACTCTATCCTGTATCCCCCGTGGCGGCAGCAGCCGAAAGGCCGGCACCTGTTTTCTCAGGAAGTCTCGCACCTGCAAATACCCAAAACCATTCCCTGCTGGCAATTTAAATTTATCCTCCAAAGCTTTCAAGCTGGGGAAGCTCCCGTCTATAAATAGATCCCCCATCCTTCTAATTCCTGTCCTTTGCCAACTCCAGAACCCATCATCCAGCCTACCCGGTACAAACCTATGGTTATTATAAATCGGGGTCCAAATCGATGCTCCCTCCACTCTCATATATCTCCTCCATTGCCCCCAAATTCTCAGAGCCGCCACCACCACCGGACTTGTGGAGTATCGGGCCGGCGAGAATGGCAGAGGTGCCGTTACCAGTGCTAACCAGCGCCAATGCCACCCTTCCCCCGACTGCGCTCCAGCAATACTTTCTTCACTCGTGGGGATTTATCCGCCCACAAAAAGCCCAAAATAATCTTATTCACCCGCTTGAAAAAGGCCTTGGGGATGAAGATGGGGAGGCACTGAAAGACGAACAGAAATCAGGGGATGTCCGTCATTTTCACGGTCTGTACCCTCCCCGCCAGTGAAAGCAGGAGCATGTCCCATCTCTTAAAGTCCCCTTCCATTTGTTCTACCAGCCGGGATAGGTTTAACTTGTGCCTCCCATTCCCGGGCCACCTAGATTCCCAGATATCGAAAGCTCTTTGTACCATTCTAAGCGGCAGCTCTCCCAGTATCTTCCCCTCTCCTCTTGCCTGGTTCGTGAACATCTCGCTTTTCCCCGTGTTCAATTTATACCCTGAAAAATCGCCAAATTCCCCCAAGGTTCACATTACTTCTCCCATCCCCTCCAGCGGGTCCGAAATGTAGAAGAGCAGGTTATCTGCGCAGAGCGAGACCTGGTGCTCCACATCCCCCCACCCCCCCCTCCCCCCGAACCAGCCCTTTCCAGTTCCTAGAGACTCTTAACGCCATGGCCAATGGCTCTATGGCCAGAGCAAAAAATAGCAGGAGAGGGGGCACCCTTGCCTCGTCCCTTGGTGTAGTTTAAAATACCCCGACCTCAGCCGGTTCGTACGCACACTCGCTACTGGTGCCTGATAGAGCAACCGCACCCAGTCAATGAAGTCCTCACCAAACCCAAACCTTCCCAGCACCTCCCACGGGTAATTCCACTCCACCCGATCAAAAGCCTTCTCCGCATCCATCGCAACCACCACCTCCGCCTCCTCTCCTTCTGAGGGCATCAAAATAACATTGAGCAGCCTTCGAACATTGGCCTTGAGTTGCCTGCCCTAAACATATCCCGTCTGGTCTTCCCCTATCACCCCCGGAACACAGTCCTCTATCCTTGTGGCCAGTATCTTAGCCAGCAGTTTGGCATCCACATTCAGTAGAGCAATTGGCCTGTATGACCCACAATGCTCTGGATCCTTCTCCCATTTCAGGATCAATGAAATCGAGGCCTGCGACATTGTTGGGGGGAGGACTCCCTTCTCTCTTGCTTCGTTAAATGTCCTCATCAGCAGTGGGCTCAATATCTCTGAAAACTTCTTGTAGAATTCCACCGGGTAGCCGTCAGGCCCCAGGGCCTTGCCCGACTGCATGTCCTCCAGCCCCTTGATTATTTCCTCAATCTCAATTGGGGCTCCCAGCCCCTTCACCAGGTCCCCGTCCACCCTCGGGAACCTCAACTGATCCAGAAACTGCTCCATCCCCTCCACCCCAGCCGGGGGTTCTGACTCATATAATTTACTATAGAAGTCCTTAAACACCTCATTTACCCTCGCTGGGTCTAGGACAGTATTACCGTCTCTACTCTTTACTTTACCCATCTCCCTGGCCGCCTCTCTTTTCCTGAGCTGGTGTGCCAATATTCTGCTTGCCTTTTCCCCATACTCATAGATCGCCCCCCTTGCCTTCCTCAGCTGTTCCACTGCTTTCCTTGTGGTCAACAGCCCAAACTCCGCCTGGAAACTCCGCCGCTCCCTCAGTAGCCCCGCATCAGGGGCCTCCGAGTATCTCCTGTCCACCTGGAGTATCTCCTCCACTAATCTATCCCTCTCAGCCCGTTCCGCCTTTTCTCTGTGAGTCTGTATTGAGATTAATTCCCCTCTGACTATTGCCTTCAAAGCTTCCCAGACCGTCGCTGCAGAGACCTCCCCCGTATCATTTGTTTCCAGGTAGTTCTGGATGGACTTGTTAACCCGCCCACAGGTTGCTTTGTCCGCTAGCAACCCCACATCCAGTCTCCACAGCGGGCGTTGCCCTCTCTCCACACTGACCCGTAGATCCACCCAGTGCGGGGCATGATCCAACACTGCAATTGCCGAGTACTCAGTATCCACCACCTTCGGTATTAGCGCCCTGCTCAGAACAAAAGAGTCAATGCGAGAGTATACCTTGTGGACATGTGAAAAAAAGGGAAACTCCTTCGTCCTCAGCCGTGCAAACGTCCATAGGTCTACTCCCCTCATCTGTTCCATAAATCCCTTCAATTCCTTTGCCGCAGCCAGCCTCCTCCCTGTCTTGTATTTTGACCGGTCCAATTCCGGATCAATGACTGTATTGAAGTCCCCTCCCATGATCAGGTTATGTGACTCTAAGTCTGGGATCTTACCTAACACCCGCCTCATAAATTCCCCAATTCGAAGCATATACGTTCACAAGTACCACTTGCTCACCCTCCAACGTCCCACTCACCATTATGTACCCAGCCCCCCTGTCTGACACGATTCTCCCTGCCTCGAATGCCACTCATTTGCTGATCATGATCGCTAGCCCCTGGTCTTTGAGTCCAGTCCTGAGTGGAACACTTGGCTAACCCACCCGTTCCTCAATCTCGTCTGGCCTGTAACCTTTAGGTGAGTCTCTTGTAGCATTGCCACGTCCGCCTTCAGCTCCCTCAAATGCGCGAGCACGCGAGCCCTCTTGACCAGCCCATTCAGTCCTCTCACGTTCCATGGATCAGCCTGGATGGGGGGCTACCAAACCCCCCCCCCCGCCCGCCCCCCCCCCCCCCCCCCCCCTCCGCTGCCGACTAGCCATCGCCCTTTTTAGGCCAGCCTCGAGCTCGCGCCCTCCGCTTCCACGAGTCTCCACTCGGGCAGTCACCGTTCCCGACCTCCCATTTGTCCCCTAGTAACAGTTCCTCCCCTGTCAGCAAAGCAGCTACCCCGCCCCTCCCTCCCCCCTAGCAACAACACTAAAAATCCAATCCCCCAAGTCAAGCTCCAGTTTAACATCTGCTCATCCCCCACTGCGCTTCCATGGGTCAGCTGACCCATGCTGACTCG
Organism: Scyliorhinus torazame; assembly: GCF_047496885.1. Lineage (NCBI taxonomy): Eukaryota > Metazoa > Chordata > Chondrichthyes > Carcharhiniformes > Scyliorhinidae > Scyliorhinus > Scyliorhinus torazame. Next base: position 316,738,246 of record NC_092713.1, on the reverse strand, counting down.
GTAGCTCCCACCCCTGGCACCAAGCAGTCTGTCTCCCTATTATTCTTTCCCCTCTCCCCCCACATGAATAAACATTTCAAAAGCATCACATTCCTCAGTAAACAAACATCAGAAAAAACAGTGAAGAAACAGTCACTTTAGAAAAATAGTCACCCAAAAAGCAGAACCAAATTCAAAGCCCACCCCCCCTCTAACCAGCTCCCTGCAAGACAAAGCAACCTTTAACCATTCACACAGCCCATTATTTCACATAGCGCTACTTAAATTTATACAATCCCGCACAACAAATCGCCGCCACAATACTTTTCCAAGGCTTCAGTGTCTTTTAATTCACCTCCAGCTTTATTTCTTTAATAAAGCTCCATACTTCGTCTGGCCTTTCAAAGTAGAAGTTCCGTTCCTCATGTGTGACCCACAGACGGGCTGGGTACAGCATCCCGAACTTCACCCCCTTCTTAAAGAGGGTCATTTTTGCCCGATTGAACCCAACTCGCTTCTTGGCCAAATCCGCTCCCAGGTCCTGATAGATGCGCAACTCACAGTTCTCCTACTTGCTGCTCCGTTCTTTCTTGTCCATAAAATGGTGAAAACGTACCACCATGGCCCATCGGCGGTTTGTTCTCTCTGGGCTTCCTCGCGAGGGCTCTGTGCGCTCTGTCCAATTCCAGGGGCCAAGGGAACGCCCCAGCCCCCATCAACATCTCCAACATGTCCGTCACATAGGCCTTCGTATCCGACCCCTCACTGCCTTCAGTGAGGCCAACAATTCTGAGATTCTGCCTCCTGGACCTATTCTCCAGGTCCTCCAGCTTCTCCTGCATTCTTTTCTGGCGGTCGTTCATCATCCCCACCTTGCTTTCCAGCACGGTTATATACTCCTCGTGCTCAGACAACTTTTGTTCCACCTCCTGGACCGCTCTCCCGTGGGTTACCTGGGGCAAAATTCTCCGTAATTGGCGCGATGTCCGCCGACCGGCGCCAAAAACGGCGCAAATCAGTCCGGCATCGCGCCGCCCCAAAGGTGCGGAATCCACCGCCCCTTGAGCGGCCGAGCCCTAACCTTGAGGGGCTAGGCCCGCGCCGGACTGATTTCCTCCCCGCCAGCTGGCGGGAAAGGCCTTTGGTGCCCCGCCAGCTGGCGCGGAAATGACATTGCCGGGCGGCGCATGCGCGGGAGCGTCAGCGGCCGCTCACGGCACCCTGTGCATGCGCAGTAGAGGGAGTCTCTTCCGCCTCCGCCATGGTGTAGACCGTGGCGAAGGCTGAAAGAAAAGAGTGTCCCCACGGCACAGGCCCGCCCGCGGATCGGTGGGCCCCGATCACGGGCCAGGCCACCGTGGGGGCACCCCCCAGGGCCAGATCGCCCCGCGCCCCCCCCAGGACCCCAGAGCCCGCCCGCGCCGCCTTGTCCTGCCGGTAAGAGAGGTCGGGACAGGCATTCTTGCAGCGGGACTTCGGCCCATCCGGGCCAGAGAATCGCTGGGGGGGGAGCCCGCCAACCGGCGCGGCGCGATTCCCACCCCCGCTGAATATCCGGTGCCGGAGAATTCGGCAACCGGCCGGGGCGGGATTCACGCCAGCCCCCGCCGATTCTCCGACCCGGCGGGGGGTCGGAGAATCTCGCCCCTGATTCTGAACCACTTGATCAATCGAAGCCTTAATCGGGTCCAACGTGTCCTTCTTCAGCTTGGCGAAGCAATCCCCGAAAAACTTCACCAGCTGATCCGTCGACCACTGTGTCTCCCCACGGCCCTGCTTCTCCGCCATGCTGTCCCGTCTTACCAGCTCTCCTTGCAGCTCCCTTATAGGACTTTGTCTTCTCACACGGCCACTTCTGGTCCAATTCTCCATAAACCGGAGGGGGATTTCTCCTTACTGTCTCACTCTTCACCGATTTATCCCATAAAATCCAAAAAGAAACGGGGGAAAAAGGTCCACAATTCCGTTAAAGGCGGGAGCTATCAAATGTGCGACATACCCCCTCATGGCCCCCACCGGAAGTGCCCTCATAATCTTTTGAATAAGTGTTCCACAAATATTTGTCCACTTACCCTTTAAAAGCTAGTGGACCATAATTTGCTTTGGCAGGGGAATTGGAGAGTGGAAACCATTACACTCAGGGGCAGCACGGTAGCATTGTGGATAGCACAATTGCTTCACAGCTCCAGGGTCCCAGGTTCGATTCCCGCTTGGGTCACTGTCTGTGCGGAGTCTGCACGTTCTCCCCGTGTCTGCGTGGGTTTCCTCCGGGTGCTCCGGTTTCCTCCCACAGTCCAAAGATGTGCAGGTTAGGTGGATTGGCCATGCTAAATTGCCCTTAGTCTCCAAAATTGCCTTTAGTGTTGGGTGGGGTTACTGGGTTATGGGGATAGGGTGGAGGTGTTGACCTTGGGTAGGGTGCTTTTTCCAAGAGCTGGTGCAGACTCGATGGGCCAAATGGCTTCCTTCTGCACTGTAAATTCTATGATTAGTTAAACTTGCCTTTACATTTTAAAATTATTTTTGTGTCAAGTTGTCAAATTAAATGCGACCTGGTATATTGCAGAGAGGGAAACACGGAACAGGACCTGGGTGAAATGGGGCAACAAGTATATCTCCTTCATCAATCAAATTGAAAGATTCTGAAAGATTGAAGTGAATGGTGCAGGGGCAAAGACGGAATTTCAAATCAGAGGGGGTGAATTCAATGTCAAATCAGGTCGGAAAGAAGAGTAAGGAGTCGGAAGAAAAGATTAGAACAAAAGGAAAGGATAAAGAAACAGAAAGAAAAAGTTGTTAAAACTTGCATGGCAAAAATCTCCAGCAACAATTAAAACCTAAAAGAATGACCTGCCAAAATTGAAACAGTTTACTGTCAATGCAAGGGAGGTTGACAGCAATTTGCTGCTGCTTCAGTTTGTGAGACTTCATCAATTCCCCCAATTTCCTCTGAGGTTTTTAGCTTTGTCAGCAATGTGCGGAACACTCTTTTATCGTCCCAATCCTACCGCAGCTTTTTTGCCCATTGCAGCCTTCAGTGCATGGGAGAGTTCCATTTGCTTTAGCAGGTGGGGATTGTGTGCCCCACAGCGGGGGTGGGGATGACAACACCACCTCCTCTGAGGAAGAGAAGGGCCGAAGGGGGAGGAGGTCGGGTGTCCGCAGGCAGCCTCACAGAGAGAGCTCAGTAAGAGGGGAAGCGCAGTCACAGGGGTGCAGGGCCAGCAGGCAAAGGTCGGCAGAGGACACGGCGGAAGACACCAGGCTGGCAGTGCCCAGGTGCCCTGCCCTTATGAGGTGGGGTGTGGGGGGGCACCAGGACCCCGTTATAGCTATGTTAGGGAATTCGGGGGGGGGGGGGGGTGGGGTGGTGGGGGGGTGGAGGTTCGGAAGCTGCAGTGGGGGGGGGGGGGGGGTCCCGATATCGGGCCGCCAATTTTAAATGGTGTCCCAACCTCTTCCTGCACTGTCGAGCGGAGCTCATTAGTGCAGGAAATGGGACTGAGTACGGCCTTGGCGAGAGATTCCTCGTCGAGACCCCGATATGAATCAGAGTCCTGTTCGATAGTGTGGTCTTTCTTGGCGTTGCAAGCGCCTGGAAACACTCGGCTAATCGCGCTCGACACGGGACACTGTTTCATTTCCGTTAAATTGTGCCCCATGACGTCATTATGTCAGAATTTCAACAAGGTTCCACCTAAGAGATTAGTGTGTGGAACTAAAGCTCATGGTATTGGGGCTGGTGTATTGAGATGGTGAGAAAACTGGTTGGCAAACAGGAAACAAAGAGTAAGAAAGAGTAAGCAGGGCTTTTTCCAAGTGGCAGGCAGTGAATAGTGGGGTACCATTGGGATGAGTGCTGGGGCCCCCAGCTATTCACAATATACATAAATGATATAAATGAGGGAACTAAATGTAACATCTCCAACTTTCCAGATGACACAAAGCTGGGTGGGAGGGTGAGCTGTGAGGAGCATACAGAGATACTTCAGTGTGATTTTGACAGTGAGTGAGTGAGGGGGCAGATGCATGGCAGATGAAATATAATTTGGATAAATGTGAGGGTGTCCACTTTGGTAACAAAAATAGGAAGGCAGATTATTATCTGAATGGCTGTAGGTTGAGAGAGGGGAATATGCAACGAGACCTGGGTGTCCTTGAACACCAGTCGCTGAAGGTAAACATGCAGGTGCACCAAGCATTAAAGAAGGCAAATGGTATGTTGGTCTTCATAGCGAGAGGATTTGAATACAGGAGCCGGGATGTCTTGCTGCAATTATACAGTGCCTTGGTGAGGCCACACATAGAAACCTGTAAAATTCTAACAGGACTAGACAAGGTGGATGCAGAAAAGATGTTCCGAATGGTGCGGGTGTATAGAACCAGGAATCACCATCTAAGGATATAAGGCCATAAGACCATAAGACACAGGAGCAGAATTAGGCCACTCCGCCCATCGAGTCTGCTCCGCCATTCAATCATGGCGAATATTTTCTCATCCCCATTCTCCTGCCTTCTCCCATAACCCCTGATCCCCTTATTAATATGGGGTAAACCATTTAGGACAGCGACGCGGAGACATTTCTTCATCCAGAGAGTGGTGAGCCTGTAGAATTCATTACCACAGGAAGTAGTTGAGGCCAAAACATTGTACATTATCAGGAAGAAGTTGGATTTAGCTCTTGGGGCTAAAGAGATCAAAGGATATGGGGAGAAGGCGGGAAGGACCATTGAGTTGGATGATCAGCCATGATCAGAACAAATGGCAGAGCAGACTCGAAGAGTTAAGTGGCCTCCTCCTGCTCCTATTTTCTATGTTTCCATGATTGGGTCAGAGATCACGTCCAACTCTGTTGCTGGACATCCAGTGCCAGTGACTCTGAAGGTCACAGTGACCCTCAATTCTTATGCATCTGGATCATTCCAGGGGTGTGTGGTGATCTGAGTGGAGTATCCCAATCAGCTGTCCAGAGCTGCGTCAAGGTCATAACTGAAGCTTGGTTCAGACGGGTGCTCACGGTCATCCATCACTAGACGCTCCAAACCAGACAAGCTGAGAGGCTTTGCACCTATTGTTAGGTTCCCCCACATCCAGGCAGCCAGAGACTCCACTCTTATGGCACCAACGGGTCAGCGCATCTTCGTGAATAGGAAGGGTTACCACTCCACAAATGTGCAAATAATATGCGACCACAGGACCCAGATTCTCCAAGTCTGCGCGAGGTATGCCGCCAGCTCCCATGATGCAGACATTCTGCAACACTCTCAGGCACCAAGGCTGTTCATGGCTCCAGCTCAGTTGGATGGTTGGCTCCTGGGTGACGAAGGGTATCCATTGAAAAGATGGCTCATGACGCCACTCCAGCAGCCCTTGGACAGAAGCGGCAGATAGATACAATCGAAGCCATGCCTGCACAAAGACAGTGGTTGAGAGGACAATCGGGGAGAATCGGGCGGCGACATATTTAAATAAACGTAATGGCTCATTGGGCAAGATCCAGATCGGGAGACCTCATTAGATCACGCGAGGTGTTCCAAGCGTCGCAACGCACAAGATTGAACTGCATTATCGCGTCACCGAGTCAGGCGCGACGAGACTGTCGTGCCCTGTAATGCTGTTAAATAATAAAAGCTTCTTTGAGTTACATTCACAAACCTGCCGACTGCAGTTTATTGGCTCAGCCAAGGTCCTCGGTTATTTTAAAACAACATCTGATTTCACTTGTGTTGTGACTCCGGGTCAAGCGGGGCTGGAATTCACCGCTCACCAGCCCAGGGTGTCGAGGCAATTGCAGGTCAGTGATCGAAGCCTGCCGAATTATTGGGTCCAAAGCGAAGTACCGCCCAAAAGAGCGTGAAAACCCCAAGGATAAAGAGAGACACGGCCATGTGTTCGATCTCTTTTGGACCTGGCGCTCCGGCAATGTCCATCTCCAATCGCAGCACCACCAGAAGCAAGTTCAAGTTCAACGCCCGCTACCAGACGGATGAGCCCAGCTGAGCAGCAGTTACTTCTCCAGACCCGATAGACCCAGAATCGAACAATGGCCACTGTTCCTCTGACCTAAGCCGGGTGCCTGAAGTTAAGTACAGGTTGTCATAGTTGATAGGTGTAGTTTAGCTTGTAGTGTTTTATGTTGCATGTGTAAGTTAATCTTGTGTGTAAATAAAGTACCATTGATCTTGAACTAACTAAATGGTAGTTTGGCTGTTTGATTGATACCCGATTGAACCTTGTGGAGGTATAATTTGATACCTGGCGACTATCATATCACTATCTAGATAAAAGAAGGGCAACCTTATTGACTGCCATATTTAGAGCAAGGAAAGATAGCAACAGTGTGTAATAAACCTGTTGCTCATTTCTACCCTACCGTGCGATCCTGTTGTCTCTCCTATACGGGTTCTGCAGCCTCAAACCACCGTGAAATATAAACAGAAAATGCGGGAAACACTCAGCCGGTTTGGCAGCATGTGTGGAGAGAGAAAGAGAGGCCTGGATCTTCGCTACCGGGTCAGGTTTGTGGAGCCGGGGAACGTCCTGACTTCGTGCTCCAGACCCTGGAGAAAGTGGCCCACGTTTCGGATTTGTGTCCTGGGGTGGCCGGGTCTCCTGGGAATTGGGGCAGCTGACGTGGAAAGTGCAGAGGATGCCAGGTGCAGAGACAGGCCGGGCAGGAGGCTTGCCTCAGTGCATCAACACTGCATGAAGTTCAATAAACCCCAGAAATATATAAAATAGCCCCCTAGCCGTTACCACTCCTTCACACCCCCCTCACTCCCCATGACCCAGCCATGAAAGCCATGCCATCTCATGCCCCACCCATTCCTATGACCCCACATATCCTCCATGGCAACCCATGCCCACCACCCACTATCGTTTGCCCTTAAACCTGCTGTGCCAAATCACCCAGTATCCACCATGGGCAAATTTCAGGACTCACGGCGAGTGGCTATTTCAGACTTTGCTGCATAAGATAAAAACTCTCATTCATGAATGAGAAAGAATAGTCGGTGGCATAGTGGTGTTGTCACTAGTCTAGCAATTCGGAGACAAGGGTCTGGGGACCCGGGTTCATATCCCATCACTGCAGATGGTGAAATTTACCCTAAAAAAACCCCACTGTTGATTACTGTATAAACCCATCTGGTTCACTAATGCCCTTGAGGGAAGGAAATCTTCCATCCATGTCTGGTCTGGCTTACATGTGACTACAGACCCACAACAATGTGGTTGACTCTGAAATCGCTGAGGATGCTGCCCACTTCTATTCTGCTGCAACAAATAAAGCCCCAAAAGGAATCAAGCTGGACGGACCACCATGCATTGACCTCAGCAAGAGAATCGACAAATTTATATTTTTAGTTGTTCTGTTCTTCTTTACAGGAGAGACAAAGGATGAAAAAGTTGCCACACCCCAGGCTACTTAACCAGTGAGTCAGACTTTGTTGTCAGAGGTGAAAGAGGGAAAATCTCCCAAGTGCCTCTGATGATGTCACCACATAATCATGTGACACACTATTTGGGTTACAATCCATAACACAAACCCAGCCCTGTTGACGCTGCAAAGTTCCCCTTACTAACATCTGGGGGCTTGTGCTAAAGTTGGGAGAGCATCTGACAGATTAGTCAAACAGCCTGGCATAGTCATACTCACAGAGTTCAGAAGAATGAGGGGGGGATCTCATAGAGACTTATAAAATTCTAACAGGACTGGACAGGGTAGATGCAGGGAAGATGTTCCCAATGATGGGTGTGTCCAGAACCAGGGGTCACAGTCTGAGGATTCAGGGTAAACCATTTCGGACAGATATAAATAGACATTTCTTCACACAAAGAGCAGTGAGCCTGTGGAATTCATTGGGAAGTAGTTGATGCGAAAAAATTGAATATATTCAAGAGGCGGCTGGATATATCACTTGGGGAGAATGGGATCAAAAGCTATGGGGAGAAAGCAGGATTAGGCTATTGAGTTGGATGATCAGCCATGATCGTGATGAATGGCGGAGCAGGCTCGAAGGGCCAAAAGGCCTCCTCCTGCTCCTATCTTCTATGTATACCTTAAAGAGATCCAGAAACCACTATCACCATCCTGGGTATGTCCGGTTCCACTGGCAGGACAGACCCAGCAGAGGTGGCGGCACAGTGGTATACATTCAGGAAGGAATTGCCCTGGGAGTCCTCAACATCGACTCTGGACACCATGAAGTCTCATGGCACCAGGTCAAACATGCGCTTGTCAACCACCCTCAGCTGATGAATCAATACCATACTCCTCCATATTGAACTCAACTTGGAGGAAGCAACGAGCATGGAAATGGTACAAAATGTACTCTGGATGAGGGACTTCAATGTCCATCACCAAGAGTGGCTCGGCAGTACCTCCACAGACCGAGCTGGCCGGGTCCTAAAGGACATAGCTGCTAGACTGGGACTGCAGGCAGGTGGTGAGAGAACCAACAAGAGGGAAAAATGTACCTGACCTCATCCTCATCAACCTGCCTGCCGCAGATGCATCTGTCCATTACAGAATTGGTAGGAGTGACCACCGTACAGTCCTTGTGGAGATGAAGGCCCGTCTTCACAGCGAGGATACCCTCCATTGTGTTGTGTGGCACTACCACCGTGCTAAATGGAATAGACTTCAAACAGATCGAGCAACTCAAGACTGGGCATCCATGAGGCCATCAGCAGCAGCAGAATTGTATCAACCACAATCTGTAACCTCCTGGCCCGGCATATCCCCCACTCCACCATTACCGCCAAGTCAGGGGATCAACCCTGGTTCAATGAAGAGTGCAGGAGAACATGCCAGGAGCAACATCAGGCAGACCGAAAAATGAGGTTTTGACCGGGTGAAGCTACAACACAGAACTAATTGTGTGTCACACAGCATAAACAGCAAGTAACAGGTAGATCTAAGTGATTCTACAACAAACGGATAATCTAAGCTCTGTAGTCCTGCCACATATATCCAACATTCTGGCAATAGTACTGAAGACTTGTGCCCCAGAAATTACTGCGTCCTTAGCTAAACTGTTCCAATACAGCTCCAACACTGTCCAGATGTGCCCTGTATACAAGAAACGGGACAAATCCAGCCCAGCCAATGACTGCCCCATCAGTTTACTCTCATCTGTAAAGTGTTGGAAGGGGTCATCAACAGTGCTGTAACACGGCACTTGCTCAGCAATAACCCGGTCACTGATGCTCAGTTGGGGTTCTGCCAGTGCCACTCAACTCCTGACCTCATTACAGCCTTCGTTCCATGATGCACAAAAGAGCTGATTGCCAGAGGTGAGGTGAGAGTGACTGTCCTTGACATTAAGACAGAATTTGGTCGAACATGGCATCAAGGAGCCCAAGCTAAACTGGAGTCAATGAGGATCAGGGGGAAACGCTCCACTGGTTGGAGTCATACCCGGCACAAAGGACGATGGTTGTGGCGGTCGATGGTCAATCATCTCAGCTCCAGGACGTCACTGCAGGAGTTCCTCAGGGTAGTTTCCTCGGCCCAACCATCTTCAGCTGCATCATCAATGACCTCCCTTCCAGCATAATGTCAGGAGTAGGGGGTTCGCTAATGTCTGCACAATGTTTAGCACCATTCACGACTCCACAGATAATGAAGCAGTCCAAGCTCAAATGCAGCAAGACGTGGACAATATCCAGGCTTGGGCTGACAAGTGGCAAGTTACATTCACGCCACACAGGTACCAGGCAATGACCATCTCCAACAAGAGAGAATCTAACCATCACCCCTTGACATTCAATGGCATTACCATCGCTGAATCCCCCACAAACAAAATCTTGGGGGTTACCATTGATCAGAAACTGAACTGGACTAGCCATATTAATACTGTGACTACCAGGCCAGGCCAAAGGCTGGGAATCATACAGCGAGTAACTCACCTTCTGATCTCCTAAAGCCTGTCCACAATCTACAAGGTACAGGTCAGGAGTGTGATGGAATACTCTCCACTTGCCTGGATGAGCGCAGCTCCAGCAACACTCAAGAATCTCAGTAACATCCAGGACAAAACAGCAAGCTTGATTGTTCCTCCTTCCACAAACATTCAAACCCTCCACACCGCCTAACAATGGCAGCCGTGTGCACCATCTACAAGATGCACTGCAGTACCTCACCAAGGTTCTTTCAGCAGCACTTTACAATCCCATAACCACGACCATCTAGAAAGACAAGAGATGCATATACATAGAGACACCACCACCTGGGAGTACCCCTTCAAGTCATTCATCACCCTGACTTGGAAAGATGTCACAGAAGACTGGAGGAAAGCAAATGTTGTCCCCTTGTTCAAGACGGGGAGTAGAGACAACCCCGGTAACTATAGACCAGTGAGCCTTACTTCTGCTGTGGGCAAAGTCTTGGAAAGGATTATAAGAGATTGGATTTACAATCATCCAGATAGGAATAATTTGATTAGGGGTAGTCAACACGGTTTTATGAAGGGTAGGTCGCGCCTCACAAACCTTATTGAGTTCTTTGAGAAGGTGACCAAACAGGTGGACGAGGGTAAAGCAGTTGATGTGGTGTACATGGATTTCAGTAAAGCGTTTGATAAGCTTCTCCATGGTAGGCTATTGCAGAAAATTCAGGGTGATTTAGCAGTTTGGATCAGAAATTGGCTAGCTGTAAGAAGACAGAGGGTGGTGGTTGTTGGGAAATGTTCAGCCTGCAGTTCAGTTACTAGTGGTGTACCACAAGGATCTGTTTTGGGGCCACTGCTGTTTGTTATTTTTATAAATGACCTGGGGGAGGATGTAGAAGGATGGGTGTGTAAATTTGCGGATGATACTAAAGTTGGTGGAGTTGTGGACAGTGCGGAAGGATGTTGCAGGTTCCAGAAGGACATAGATAAGCTGCAGAGCTGGGCTGAGAAGTGGCAAATGGAGTTTAATGCAGAAATGTGTGAGGTGATTCATTTTGGAAGGAGTAACAGGAATACAGAGCACTGGGCTAATGGTAAGATTTTTGGTAGTGTGGATGAGCAGAGCGATCTCGGTATCCATGTACATAGATCCCTGAAAGTTGCCACCCAGGTTGATAGTGTTGTTAAGAAGGCGTACGGTGTGTTAGCTTTTATTGGTAGAGGGATTGAGTTTCGGAGCCATGAGGTCATGTTGCAGCTGTACAAAACTCTGGTGCGGCCGCATTTGGAGTATTGCGTGCAATTCTGGTCGCCGCATTATAGGAAGGATGTGGAAGCATTGGAAAGGGTGCAGACGAGATTTACCAGAATGTTGCCTGGTATGGAAGGAAGATCTTATGAGGAAAGGCTGAGGGACTTGGGGCTGTTTTCGTTAGAGAAAAGAAGCGTAAGAGGTGACTTAATAGAGGCATACAAGATGATCAGAGGATTAGATAGGCTGGACAGTGAGAGACTTTTTCCTCGTATGGTGATGGCTAGCACGAGGGGACATAGCTTTAAATTGAGGGGCGATAGATATGGGACAGATGTCGGAGGTAGGTTCAAGGCGGGTCAAGAAGGCAGATCATCACCATCTTCTCAAGGGAATCTAGCAATGGGAAATGAATGCTGGCCTAGCCAGCGAAGCCCGCAATCCATAAATGAATAAAAATAACCTATTTACCCCATTTGAATTCCCTCAACTACATTATTCCTTATAGAAACATTTACTTCAAGTACACAATCCTTATAAAAACAAACATTGGAATTCTTCCAGTTAGACACATTGCAGCTCTTGGCACTCAACTTTGAGCAGCTTCAGATTGTCATCATTCTTCTCCATCTTAAACCCCTTTCATTTTAAATATCCCATACATGTCCTGCCTCAATGGAAGTCTCCATCCTCCCCTTCCCAAATCAGGCCACCTGTCCTTTTTTCTTAAAGTTGCTCCATTTTGTTGAAATCTCTCACAGCTTCACTTTTGTATCTGACACATTCTCCCCCCTTTCAATTCAGCCAAAGGACTTAAAACGTTAATTATACTTTCTCTCTTTAGAGATCTAGCCAGACCTGCTGAGATTTTCCAGCATTTCCTGTTCCTCTTTCCGATTCCAACGTCCATTGTATCTTACTTATTTTCTTATATCAAAATTCACAGTCCCACTTCAAACAGTCCTTGGCCAGTAGGAGTGGGACATCCGGATTTGCATCTCCTCTGGTACTTTTGGCATGATGGAGAGTCTCTCCAATATGTTGCAAATTCAAGGCGGAGTTAACATTTCAGGTTGATAACCTTTTGTCAGATATCGTTATTTTAAAAATCTCTCTCTGTTGGTTGAGCATCTTATTTGAAGTCTGCTGAATTGATCCTTTGTGATCAGACTGAATCAACAGCGATTGGTTTGGCAGGTGTTTGTTAGAAGTGATGTCAGTTGAAAATAGAGATTTGAACACAAAGTCAAGGCTGACAGCTCAGTGCCATACTGAGGTAGTGCACTGTGGAGCTCCCCTTTCCAAGTGCGGTGTTAAACTGGGGCTCCTTCCACTCACTCAGGTATATATCAGAGGTCATGTGGCATTATTCTGAAGAAAGGCAGGGGGCGGAATTCTCTGCTCCAGCGGCTAAATGCTAGCGGCAACGGAGAACCTGCGGGTGGTTCACGACAGGAAAATCGGCGCGAACCCCTCACCGATTCCGCTACAGGAGAGGGGCTAGCACCGGCGCGACGTGAAATACCCATGGATTGCGCAGAAAACGGCCGGAGAATCGCCGGGTTCTGGGCCGCGCATGCGCAGTGCTGACGGCCTGCACTGGTCGTGCCGAAAAACCCACCCACCCCGACCCCAAAATAGATGTCCAAAATACTTTATTCGCTCTGAATTGCTTTGGGATACCTGACGGTATGAAAAACACAATAGAAATGCAAGTCTCTTTACAATTGGGCTTGTGATGTTGTGCAGACACGCCCTGTGAAGGCTCACATGTTGACAATAGGCATTTGGATAAAGTTGGAAGGCAATGGGAGAGCCAATCACTGTGAGAGCATGAGCCAAACAAAGGGTGGACACCGACAGAAGTAAATTATAAGATGTGAAATGAGTCTTTGCAGGACAATCCAGTTAGTCCCGTTCCTCTCCTCTATCCCCGAACCTGCACATTTATTTCCCTCCATTCAATTTCCTGCCCCAAAGTCTCAAGTCAAAAGTCTCACACTTGGTGGTCAAACTGCGGGAAGTCTGAGGGACAGGAATTACAGGCTTCTCGTGGACACTTGTGTCAGTTAAAAACCAAAATGTAAACAAATGTTGACCTTTAATTATACTTCGGTTGACAGGATATTTACATCCATCACTGCTTAATTAGCTTGCTGCCTTGAAGCAGTTCCTTCATTGTTTTTGACAAATGGATCCCGTGTCAATAATGGATTAAATGTATCTGCCTCCTCCTTTTTGGGGGGATTTGGTCCCAGAGGACATCAGTCACCATCCTGTACTTCACACAAGCCTCTGTGAAACATGGCTGGGCAGGAGGAGAGTGTGGGAGGGATCAGATGTTCAACATGGCACTAACACCTTCCAGTGAAGATCAGCTACCCGTTACAGAGACCTTCCCATTTTCATTCCTTTTGAATTCGATCTGCACGAGCGGATTCCGGGCTCCCTGAGCTGAGGGGCGCAGGACCCCATTTACAATCTCTGGAGTTGCAAGCGACAATCTCAACGCAGATTATTTATTGAACCATCCTTATCCATATGGCTTATCAACACATTGGGCTGCAGTTTAACCAAATGAGCGATGTGGGTGTTTGAAAGCTGTATTTATATATTGGCGTGTCAGTCTTGGCTCAGTTAGTGTCTCTGTTGCTGCTGAGTCAGAAAGCTGTGGGTTCAAATCCCACGCTGGAGACTTGAAGCATGCAACCAGACGGGTTGCAAAGTAGAATACTGGGAGTCTGATAGAGAGTCGTGGAGTTTGTGTGGCACAGAAAGAGGTCCTTCAGCTCAGCTGTCTCTGCCGGCCATCAAAACCTGTTGGCTGGCATTCTGATCCCATTTTCCAGCACTTGCCCCATAGCCTTGAATGTTCTGATATTTCAAGTGCCCATTCAATGCTTTTTCAATGTTGTGGAGATGCCGGTGTTGGACTGGGGTGAGCACAGTAAGAAGCCTTACAACACCAGGTTAAAGTCCAACAGGTTTGTTTCGAATCACTAGCTTCTGGAGCGCTGCTTTTTAAAAAATGTTGTGCGGGTTCCCCCTCTACCACTCTTTCCGGCAGCGAGTTCCGGCCAGATTCCCATCACCCTCTCAGTGACAACGCTTTCCCCTTAGACCCTTCTAAATCTCCTGTCCCTCACTTTAAATCTTTACCCGCTAGTTATCGACCCCTTTACTAAGGTGAAAAGTTTCTTCCTGTCTACCCCTCATAATTTTGCCCACCTCGATGAGGCCCCCGCCCCCCCCCCCCCCCCCCAGCCTTCTCTGCTCCAAGGAAAACAGCCCCATCCTAACCAGCCTCTCTTCACAGAGGGCACCTTTTTCGAGTAGACACTGTCTCACGTAGTTGGACCTGACTCCAGCCACGTAGGTGTCCCAGATGGCAAGGTCCATATGTTGAGTGGCCGTAATGGCCTGGTAATTGCAGCTTCGTGCAAGGACTTTGAGGTTGCGTCGGTACTCTTCCAGCGATTCCCCGGGGCACTGGCAGCGAGTAGTGAGGAGATGCCACGCGTATACCTCGTTCACGGCCCTTACGTAGAGGCGCTGTAGAATCGCGAGGGCATCTGCATAAGTGGAGGCTTCCTCGAGTTGAACAGAGATTCGATGGCTCATCCGGGCGTGGAGGAGACTCAGCTTCTGTTCGTCGGTGATGGAGGCGAGGAGGAGACGGCGAGGTAGGCCTTGAAACAGCGGAGCCAGTGCGAAAAAATCCCTTTTGCCTCCGCGGCCTGCGGATCGAGTTCCAGTCGGTCAGGTTTGAGGGCCGATTCCATTGTGGTGTTGTAGTCAATTAAATTGATGCGACCATCAATTCACTCGAAACCAGGAGTAGAAGTAAACTGTGGCTTTAATCAACTAGAACAGTGCCTGCCTGCGACTGGTCTGCTCGTGAGAGCCACCTACAGGGCTACTGCTCTTTATACCTCCCCTCAAGGGGTGGAGCCAGGGGCGGAGCCCACAAGGCACCAACATGATACATTACAGGGAATACCTTACAATGGTCCATAGGTGGAGCCCACATGGGCAACAGCGTGATACAGTTATACACACGGTGAATGGTTACTGCAAAACGTTCACCACAACAGGGACAGAGAACAAGGAAAATCTGGGTGAAAGACGGGCCGAACGGCAGAAGCGGATGTGATCGCGAGATGGCAATGGCAGCGAAATCTGTCCGGGAGAAGCAAGCGACAACACCAACACCAGACCCATTCGCGTATTGCCCACTGTAATTGTTTCTCTGGCACCCAAATGTATATCTACCTCCCCAGTCCCCCCCCCCCCCCAAACAGATGCCTACTTATGTGTTAAAAATAATATTGCCAATTGTACAGAGTTGCTGCTGTTGAGCTGGTGCATACCCTACCAGTTATTTTATTTTATGTTTGGTCTTTTTTTGGTATGTTTGTGTGTGCTCTTCTCTTCTAATATATATAGATCTCATTTTGTGTACATAACGGTAAATATACTTTGTTCAAAAATCCAATAAAAAACATTTATAAAAAAAAGATGTACATACTGTGTACGTTCCCTTGGCCGCAGAAAAATGCATTTCATGGTACTTCGGTACATGTGACAATAAATCAAATCAAATCAACCACCTGCAAATCCTCCTCTGGATCAGCATGCAAACCTGGATGAGGGAGCAAAATGTATTATCTCCAGATCTGCAGATGATTCAACGTTGTGTGGGAGGGTGAGCTGTGAGGAGGATGCAGAGATGCTTCAGTGGGATTTGGACAGGCGGAGTGAGTGGGCAGATGTATGGCAGATACAGTCTAATGGGGATAAATGTGAGGTTATCCACTTTAGTAGGAAAAATAGGAAGGTTGACTATTATTTGAATGGGTGAAAATTGAGGAAGGTGGATACTCAGTGAGACCTTGGTGTCCTCGTGCATCAGTCACTGAAAGATAATGAGGGGGATAGATAGAGTGGACATTCAGAGACTATTTCCTCGGGTGGATGTAGCTGTTACAAGGGGGCATAACTATAAGGTTCAGGGTGGGAGATATCGGAGCGATGTCCGAGGTAGGTTCTTTACTCAGAGAGTGGTTAGGGTGTGGAATGGACTGCCTGCTGTGATAGTGGAGTTGGACACTTTAGGAACTTTCAAGCGGTTATTGGATAGGCACATGGAGCACATCAGAATGACAGGGAGTGGGATAGCTTGATCTTAGTTTTGGACAATGCTCGTCACAACATCGAGGGCCGAAGGGCCTGTTCTGTGCTGTACTGTTCTATGTTCTATGAAAGTAAGTGGCAGGTATAGCAGGCTGATTCCTGGGATGGTGGGACTGTCAGATGAGGAGAGACTAGATTGGTTAGGATTCTACTCATTGGAAATTAGAAAAGTGAGAGGGGGTCTCATAGAAACTTACAAAATTCTAATTTTAGACAGGGTAGATTCAGAAAGAATGTTCCCGATGGTGGCGGGAGTCCAGAACTAGGGGTCATAGTTTGAGAATAAGGGGGGGTAAACCTTTTGGGACTGAGGTGAGGAGAAATTTCTTCACCCAGAGAGCGGTGAATCTGTGGAATTCACAACCACAGAAAGTAGTTGAGGCCAGAATGTTGTGTAACTTCAGGAAGGAATTAGATATAGCTCTTGGGGCTAAAGGGATCGAGGGATATGGGGGAAGGCGGGATCAGAGTATTGACATTGATAATCAGCCGTGATCAGAATGAATGGCGGAGCAGGCTCGAGGGGCCGAATGGCCTCCTTCTGCTTCTATTTTCTCTGTTTCTCCGTATTCCCATTTCTTCAGCAGCAAAAGAGTCAAAGTCCTCAAACACCCTATTGAACAGCATCGAGGGAGTACATTCAGCACACAGACTGCAGGAGTCCAGGAAGATGAGCCTCCATCATATTCTCAAGGGGGCAACTACAGGCGGTCAATAAATGCCAGCCTACCAGTGATTTCCACACTGTAAGAATTAATTTTGAAACGTTCTAGCATCAGTTAAAGTATGCATGTGGATGCACAATGCTCCGGGACCTGGGATGGCTTCATACAAAAGAAAATATTTCCTTCAAATTTCCTGGAGCAGTCCTGAGATGGGTAATTCTTACCGCTTCAGCCTGATTGGTATCAACCGATAGAAAGGATACTTCCACGGTGAATGAGTTAATAGAGGTTTCTGGTTTCAGGCTTCCAATGCAGCATTCACTTCCTTGAAGAAACAGGATAATCTCAGCTCTGAAAGCTTGGGGGCGAAAGGGTATTCTTATCTCTTCCTTCAGATCAAATTTATAACCAAAAATAGTTGAAAGAAAACTGGAAGAATTTGATTAACTGAAGCCATTCCTTGAGAAACGTGAATAAAGATAGAGTCATAGATATTCCTTTGGGTATCAAATGCATTTTTTCTTCTGTACAATGCAATGCATTCAAGGTGGAAATAGTTTGCACCTGGGCCCAGAAGGCTTGTTCACTTGGGAATTTCAAAATCATTTCACACACAGTGAAGAATTCAATGATACACAGAAGCAATTGATGGGAATACAAGTGTAGCCATCTGGGATGGCCACTTCCAAGGGAAGTATGGCCACTTGCAAAGAATCATGGGAAATATGGTCAATGCAGGATCCAGACGGACTCAGAGCTTAAGTGTATATTTGCCACTAGATAACCAGACACGATCGAAACCCCTAGCCGATTTGCATTCTAATGGCCCATTTCCCCAGAACAAAAGACTTGTACTCAGGTATCAGATACAGATCCAGACTCATCGGCGCCACTCCCTTCACCCAGGAAGCCCAAACAGCCAAGGCCAATGACCGCTCAGGACACGCCCAGCCATCAAGGCACCCGCCACTTTATTGGCTAAAATCGAAGGCAGTAATCAAAGCCTGCCGAATTATTGGGTCCAAAGCTAAGGACCGCCCAAAAGAGCGCAAAACCCCCAAAGGATAAAAAGAGACACTGCCATGTGTTCAGTCTCTCTTGGCCCCGGCGCACCGGCACTCTCTTGGCCCGGCCTACGCCCGATACCAATTGCAGCACCACGACCAGAAGCAAGTTCAAGACCAACGATCGCTACCAGACGGTGCCCAGCAGAAACAAAGTCACTTCTCCAGACCCAGCCACGCAAGATCCGAACAAAGTCCTTGTTCCTCTGCATAAAGCCGGGTGCCTGAAGTTAAGTACAGGTTGTTGTAGTTAGGTGGAATTTAGCTTGTAGTGTTTTATGTTGCATGTCAAAGTAATTCTTGTGTGTAAATAAACTATCATTGAACTTGAACTGACTAACAGGTTGTGTGGTCCTTTGATCGATATCTGGTTAAACCTTGTGGTGGTGTGTAGAAGGAACTTTAGTTGTCGGATTAGTTGCCTTAATACCCTGTACTCCTTCTTAACCGGCTGCTTGACTATATTTCATGGCAATAGGCACTTGGCAAAGCATGATGGATATATTAGCTTTATTTCAGTCAAGGAGCTCTGCATGTAATAGGCAGAAGGTCAGACTATGTAAACAAGTGCACAGCTGCACATTTTGCTGAGAGTAGACAATTATTATTGTTCTTAGGCTGGGAATTCAAGGCCTGTTGTTTAACGCTGCTCGCTTTTCTGTCTGGGCTTATCAAAGGAATGCCTCGTTTTTTCTAAATATTGCTTATTAAACCACATCAAGTACTGCTATACTCTTGTAAGGTGGGGACAATTAGAAGGACGGTGGTCACTCTAACTCCCTCCACGAACTTCGTGTTATAATGAAAGACCTTTGCGAAACCTCGAAGTTTTGGCTAGTTTTTTCCACAACAATTGGCGTAGTCGTGCAGTTTCCCTAATTTAACGGGAAGCGAACCCCGAACAGATCTCCATACAGGACTCTCTCAGCTGAAAGGGAGAGAGCCATAGCGCGACCCCAGCTGAAAGGGGGGTCTGCGGCTCGGCAGCCTTAATTACTGGCTGGTGACTCATGCTAGGAGAGCTATCTTAGTTAAAAAATTAATGATAGCTGCATGAGAAGAACAAAGGTGCCTTAGAGACTGAAAGACTAAAACATACTGGACAATCAGCAAGCTTCGAGATTCGCAAAATGACTAAGACCGGTGAGCGCTCCTTATAGTTTTTGTTGATAATTTGCCGCGGCCCTTGTTGTTACTTGTCTGTGCTTTGAAGTTTTTTCCAGAGGCCACGATGGGCAATAACCTCGGACACCCCCTTACAGGTCACCCCGAAGCCACGGTACAGACCTCCAGAGCAATACGAAACGTGGACTCTGCGAAGGAGACGGATCAGGGAGTGAAAATGAGTAAGATGACGGAACAAATGATAAAAACTATCGTAAGGCAACGGAGGAAGGTAGGAGATCCCCTCGCCCCACCGGGATCACCAGCTGATACTGTGATAACATTCAGTAACATGCGGTAACATTCAGTAGCGATTTGTATGCGTGGTCCCACGGGGCTTGGCCGTACGGGGGTAGTTTTAAAATACCGCTGATTGAAATGTGGGAAGCTTCGACAAGAGATAAGAGTGGGAACCCTAATTGGGATTATAATTATATGCTGTGGTGCTTTAAAGCATGGAAAGAAGTGGCTAAAAGGCACCAGCCCCCAAAGATCAAACGTCAGAATGGCGAAGTCAGTAAACGTAACTTAAAGAGTGAGAATGACAGTAAACAGACAGAGACGGCAGCAGCAGGGTTATATCCTAAAGTTTTAACTGAGGCCTCTGCACCGCCTGACGAATTTGACGACCTTTTACTGATGGCAGCTGCGATGACAGCACAGCCGCCGGTGGATGGGCAGGCCAGGCAGCCGGTGAGAGGGAGCAATGCACAGAGCAGTTTGCTACATAATCAGCTTAATGTAGCCGCCGCTCCTGCGGGAGAGGTAGAAACAGCGGCCGCTGGACCATCCTCTAGTGGGAGTATACCTTTGCCCGACAGTACGGTGTCTGACAGACAGCTGCGGTCAGCGCGACCTGTTACTCAGCACCCCAAGATAATGATAGGAGACGTACCTGACTTAAAACCTTGGACCCCTGCAGAAGTAAGGGCTATGGTTCATGAGGCTCCGGACCCAATAAAGAAACCTACTGCATTCCACAACTGGTTACAGCAAATGTGTGCTATTTATAGCCTCCTCCCAGGAGGTGTTTTGCTGCTTTTAAAATACTCTTATGGTGCATCTTGGCCCGCTTTAAAAGACAGAATCGCGGTCCCACCTGGTATAAACGGGGACTAGGCTCATAATGATGCTCATTTAAATGAAGGAAATGAGTCCCTCGAACACTGGTTAGCAAATAGAGGGAAAGAGGTTATCATGCAAGGGGCCAAGGAGCATTTAACCCCCAGGAAGGTGCAGACATTATTGAATTGCATGCTACCAGAGCATGCACAAAGTTACAAATTGATTAATCTCACCTGGCAAACACAGCCATGGACGACAGTGGTTACCTCCTTGGTGAACATGGACCGGGAAGGACTGTTTATAGCCCCCATAGATCAAAAGCCTAGAATCACAGGGCAATTCTACCAAGGAAAGGGTGGGCACGGTTGTGGTCAGCAGGCCAGCAGGGGGCAGAGAGATAGGGGCAGAGGTAGAGGACAGTGGGAAGAAAGAGATAGATCCCAGGATCAATGTAGGCGATGTGGGGCAAAGGGACATTGGGCTCGTGATTGTAACTTTTATCTCCAGGAAGGATGCGCCCCACTCGGAGACATGCCCCCTCCCCCACCTCCATTTACGTACACTGACCCGAACCCTAACCAAAACCAATAGGGGTGTCACGGAGAAAAGGTGATTCAGGCGGCTATGATCAGACTGTCCAACTCAATAAGAGACGAACCCATGACAACTGTTAAAATAGGAGATCATTATGTGGACCTTCTGGTCGATACTGGCTCTACTATGTCGTCTGTGCCCCCCTCCGTGGAATTAACCCCCGGTGAGTCCTCTATTGTCACTGTGGGAGTAGCCGGCATTCCCATGACTGAGCCATTATCACGCCCGACTAACCTGGAAATTGACGATATCCCCTTGGTCGATACTATGTTTATTTCAAAAACTACGCCCCTCCCTCTGCTTGGCAGGGAGATCCTCTGCAAATTAGGGGCAATAATTCATTGCACTAACAAAGCCATGTTTATAGAACTGTCTCAAATACGAGCTCACCAGCTGAAAAATGTAATAACTTCTGAGCCTACGCCCGATCGCTCTGTGTCTGTGTTCCATGCTGCCTGCTGAACGTCAACCCTTACAGTACCACTGTTAAAAAAAAATGTTAAACTGCAGGAAGTCTTACAAAAGATTAATGATCCTTGGGCACAGCTATTAAAACACTTGTTAGAGTCCAGATGAGAGAATCTAGTGACCCATTGCACGGCTTGGTATGCTCGTGAGGATGAGCACGCATACAATTTATAAACACAAAGTCACTTAGGACAGCAGACAACATTGCATGTCACCCCATTTTTATTTTTCACAGTTGTGGGATTAGGAATGTTAGTACAGTTGACGGATAGTCAGAGGGACCTCTTTAGGATGGGTGAAACTTCAGAACCCCATTTAACATTAGCCGTAAGACATCCCGCTAAGGCAAAGCAAATGGGAGAATCGATGAAAAAGGCCAGAGAAAAAAAAGTCCTACATCAAATTGATGTTGACATAGACGGACATAATTGCCTGATAGACTTTTATGGCAAACAGGAGGGCAGAGTGACCTGGAAAGATGAACAATGGCCCGCTACATTTGAAAGACAACAACTGCCCCGAAACAACCATCATTTACTCCCTTCAGTCCTCGCTCAGGTACCGTCAGATCGATGGGCACAGCATAAAAATCATGTTGGAAAGGTACATTCTGCCCCAGTGCACAGGGTACAGTTACAGAAGAACATTGCCCTGCCCTGCTTGAAACAATACCGGTTGGCGTCAGACGCAGAGAAAGGAATAGAGGGCGTGATCAGTGCACTATTACAGCAAAGGGTGCTGAAGAGGTCACAAAGCCCCTGTAACACCCCTATACTCCCCATTCCAAAAGTGGGAAGACCCAACGAGTGGCGATTTGCACAGGATCTCAGAGCCGTCAATAAAATTGTTATCACTATTGCTCCATTGGTGCCGGACACAAATGTTATTTTGTCTTCTATACCACCAGCAGCAGACACTTTCTCTGTCATAGATTTATGCTCGGCCTTTTTCTCCATACCACTGCACCCGGACAGTCAATATCTATTTGCTTTTACATATCGGAATCAGCAGTACACTTGGACGCGCCTGCGGCAGGGCTACACAGAAAGCACGGCAGTATATGCTGCGGCGGTTACAAGAGACTTGGATGAGTGCCAGTTGCCGTCCGGCTCAACGCTGTTGCAATATGCGGATGATTTATTATTGGCGTCAGAGGGGGTCTAACTTGCCAACAGGATACCCTTTTGTTATTGACACATCTGGCAAAAAGAGGGCATAGGGCCTCCATGGAGAAGCTGCAATTCTGCCAGGAGACAGTTCAGTATTTAAGATTTCAGCTTCAGCAAGGGCAGCGGAGGCTTGGGTCTGAAAGAATACAGGCTGTGGCAAGGGTTCCAACTCTGCGTACAAAAAAGGAGACCCTCACCTTCCTCGGCATGGTGGGCTATTGCAGGCAGTGGAAACCGGACTTTAGGGAGATGGACGCGGTACTGCGCACGGCTACCCTACAGGATGCCCCTTCAGTTGTTACCTGGACCCCAGAGAGGGAGAAGCATTTCGGAATTTGAAACAATCCATGATTAGCGCCCCTGCCTTGGGGCTTCCTAATTACGCCAAGCCCTTTACTCTTTATGTGAATGAAGCAGGGGGATTTGCGAAAGGGGTCCTGGTACAGGATCATGGAAGAGGGAAACGACCCCTTGCCTCCTACTCAGTCGCCCTATGTGCAGTGGTAAACGTTGTGCCAAATTGCTTAAGAGTAGTAGCAGCCACAGCGGCCATAGTAGAAAAAAATCAGTTTTGCTCCTGCTTAATTCATCCGCAACGCAGCATTTTTCTGCGTCTCGACGCACTGGGTACGAGCTAATCCTTCTCTCTAAGACTAACTTTGTCTACAAGCGAGCACCAGCTATCAACCCTGCTACACTCTTACCCACATCCTCGGATGAAGAACATTTGTTTCATCATGACTGTGTACAATTGGTTGAAACCACCACAACCCCTCGCCCTGATTTATTGAGTCACCCACTTGAAAATCCAGACATCATTTTTTTTACTGATGGGTCAGCGAACCGACCAAATGATACGACCCTCCTGGCCGGCTCTGCAACAGTAACTCCATTCGAGATAGTGGAAACTTTTGCCCTGCCTTCGGGAACGTCTGCCCAAGCGGCTGAATTATTCGCGCTTACTCGGGCATGTATTCTAGCAAAGAGTAAGACAGTCAACATTTATACTGATTCCCGATCCGCTTTTGGGGTAGTACATGATTTTGGCCAATTATGGAGAAGCAGGGGATTCATAACTTCCTCCGGCCAACCTATTAACCATGCTAAATTGGTTTTACATTTACTAGATGCTGTTCAGCCCAACAAGATAGTCGTTTTAAAGTGAGAAGCGCATACTACCGCAGACGATGAAGTCTCATGCGACAAATAGATTTGCTGATAAAATAGCAAAGGAAGGGGCTCTCAAACAGCAGCCACAACTGCAAGCTTCTGCAGTTGAACTTCCGTCCACCATAACAGAACCAAAGTTAAAAAAGGCCCAGGAGCAAGCCTCTCGACAGGAGCATCGCTCTTGGCGAAAAGCAGGTTGCTATCAAGACAATTTTGATAGGTGGATAAGGGCTTTGAAAATAAACCAAACGAGTGAAGCTCTCAGAGAAATTATACTTTTGGAGGAGTTTAAAAATTCAATTCCTGATGTAGTGAGAACTCATGTGGAAGAGCAGAGGGTTAAAACTGCGAGATTAGCAGCAGAAATGGCAGATGATTATGAATTAGTTCATAAATCAAAGCTTGGTTTCCGACATCAGTTTCAGCCGGTGAGGGATAGAAACTGGGGACATGAGAAATACTCAAGTGGTAAAGGTAAAGGTGATCTGATGGGAGACAATAAGGAGAGTGTACCTCAGATTACAAAAGAAATCCAGGAGGGTGGAAAAGAATTGAAAAGTTTCAGATGTTTTCACTGTAATAAACTAGGCCATGTGAAGTCACAGTGTTGGTGGTTGAAGAAAAGCACTGGGAAGGCTGAGGTTGTAAAACAGGATAAGACAGTGGGGTTTGTTAAAGTGGTAAAGGAAAGCCCAAGTGAAGCGAAGGAGGTGCAAAATATTGTACAGCCTGTTCAAGAGGTGATTGATAAGAAGGTGCCAGATCTTTTTAAAGAATTTACTTGTGTGGGTAAAGTTTACTCATGTGTATCAGGAGGAGTAGGTAAAGAAGTCACAATTTTAAGAGATACAGGAGCTAGTCAATCCTTGATGGTTGGAGATGAGGAGTTATGTAGTCTGGGAAAAATGTTGCCAGAAAAGGTGGTAATATGTGGAATTCAGGGTGAGAGGAGTAGTGTTCCATTATCTAAGGTAAGGTTGGAAAGTCCAGCGAAGAGTGGTGAAGTGGTAGTAGGAGGAATAGTGAAATTATCTTGTCCAGGAATACAGTTTATCTTGGGTAATGATATAGCTGGCTCGCAGGTGGGAGTGATGCCTACTGTGGTTGATAAGCCAGTGGAAAATCAGACAACTGAAGTGTTGAAGGACGAATATCCTGGGATTGTGATACCAATGGGTATTAACAGTGACAGGGGAACTCATTTCACTAGCAAATTGACCAAAGCCCGAACAGAAGCCATGGGATTTGATTGGAAATTGCATATCCCATATCAGCCACGGTCCTCAGGAATGGTGGAAAGGGTGGATGGAATAATTAAAACTGCAGTTACAAAAGTGTGTCAACAAAATGGGTTGCTCTGGCCAGATGCCATACCCATAGTGACGTATGCCCTGAGAAATCAGAGAAATCGTAATACGGGTTTAACCCCGTATGAGAAAATAATTGGAAGGTCCCATGGCAACTGGAACTAAACCCCCAATGACTCCAGCGGCAGTACCCATAATATGGGCAGATGAGGCATCGCTAAAGTCTGCCCAGGCCATGTGTGAAACCTTAAAGTTTTGGCTAGTTTTTTCCACAACATGGTGTCATTTGAAACCTGGTGACTCTAAAGAGCATCATTATTAATTGGCGACATTACTCCGATGCCGATTGGCTACATTATTGGTGGCGCTGGTGGGATAGTATTCCACTCATTAAAATGAGCAACACAAGGCAGTTTTAACTGCAGTCTTGTGTTTACCTTGAGATATCACGATCTCATTTTCCCAAGAAACGCTAATGGCAAAAACATTCATCTGATCATTTTCACTCTGGTCTCTAATTCACAGCTCAGAGAATGAAAGACCAGGGGCGAGATTCTCCCTTTCCCGACGGCGATTTCGTAACCGGAGATCGGGCGGAGAATCCGTTTTTACGCCCGAATTGGGGGCGGTGCCTGTTTTACGCAGGTTTCGCATGCTCCGCCCCCTCTGAAATGGCATCATCGCGGCGCATGCCGCACGCCATTGGGACGGCCTCAGGACATCGCCTGAAGGCCCAGCCCTGGTGCTGTGTCCCTGGGCCGCGTTGCCGATCACGCAGTTGACCTGTGGTCCCAGCCGCGCGGGAACCCGGTGTTACAGCTGCGGACTGTGTCCAGCGTTGCCACAGTCAGGCGGGAGTCGTGCTGCTGGCCGGGGGGGGGGGGGCTTCGGCGTGGGCTAGGGAGACTGGTGGGGAGAAGCCAGGGGTTGGCGACGGGATGTCCAGGGGGGCACGACCTGGCAGGTCGGGTCCGCGAAGGTCCAGGTTGTACGACGCGACTGCTGCAGGTCGTCGCTGTGCGCATGCGTGGCCACAGACCCGGCAATTCTCCAGCCGTTTATTTTTTGGAGGCCGGCATTTTACTTGGCGCGGCTGCTCGCCCCTGTGGGCGCCTCCGATTTTTTTCCACGTAAAACGCCACAGTTCCTCCGCACAGCCTCAGAATTGGAGAATCTGCCACCAGGGGCGGAACTCTCCATTTCTGTGACTCGTCGGGCAGGAGCCATGGACTTTCTCACCAGCAACACTGACGCTGCATCTGGACCAATTCAGCGACCGTTGAGGGGAACACCATCGATTCCAATAAAAAACGGTGCGAGATTTGCCAGGTCTGTGATTCACACTCAGGAAGCTGACAGCACACACACATTACACTCCCTGCTCACACTCATCTCAGCCAACACACTCCCCACACACTCATCCCAGCCAACTCCACTCCCTGAACACACTCATCCCAGCCAACACACTCCCTACACACACTCATCACAGCCAACACACTCCTCACACACTTATCCCAGCCAACTCCACTCCCTACACACACTCATCCCAGCCAACGCACTCCCTACACACACTCATCCCGGCCAACACGCTCCCCACACACACTTCCTACACACACTCATCCCAGCCAACACACTCCCCACACACACTCATCCCAGCCAATTCCACTCCCCACACACACTCATCCCAGCCAACTCCACTCCCTAAACACACTCATCCCAGCCAACACACTCCCCACACACTCATCCCAGCCAACACACTCCCCACACACACTCATCCCAGCCAACTCCACTCCCTACACACACTCATCTCAGCCAACACACTCCCCACACACTCATCCCCAACTCCCCTCCCCACACACACTCATCCCAGCCAACTCCCCTCGCCACACACACTCATCCCAGACAACTCCCGTCCCCACACACACTCATCTCAGCCAACACACTCCCCACACACACTCATCCCAGCCAACTCCCCTCCCCACACACACTCATCCCAGCCAACTCCACTCCCCACACACACTCATCCCAGCCAACTCCACTCCCTAAACTCACTCATCCCAGCCAACACACTCCCCACACACACTCATTGCAGCCAACTCCCCTCCCCACACACACTCATCCCAGCCAACTCCACTCCCTACACACACTCATCCCAGCCAACTCCCCTCCCCACACACACTCATCCCAGCCAACACCCCCCCACACACACTCATCCCAGCCAACTCCCCTCCCCACACACACTCATCCCAGCCAACACACTCCCCACACACACTCATCCCAGCCAACACACTCCCCACACACACTTATCCCAGCCAACACACTCCCCACACACACTCATCCCAGCCAACACACTCCCCACACACACTCATCCCAGCCAACTCCCCTCCCCACACACACTCATCCCAGCCAACACACACCCCACACACACTCATCCCAGCCAACACACTCCCCACACACACTCATCGCAGCCAACACACTCCCCACACACACTCATACCAGCCAACTCCACTCCCTCCACACACTCATCTCAGCCAACACACTCCCCACACATTCATCCCCAACTCCACTCCCCACACACACTCATCCCAGCCAACTCCCCTCCCCACACACACTCATCCCAGCCAACTCCCCTCCCCACACACACTCATCCCAGCCAACACACTCCCCACACACACTCCCCACACACACTCATCCCAGCCAACTCCCCTCCCCACACACACTCATCCCCGCCAACTCCACTCCCCACACACACTCATCCCAGCCAACTCCACTCCCTAAACTCACTCATCCCAGCCAACACACTCCCCACACACACTCATTGCAGCCAACTCCCCTCCCACACACACTCATCCCAGCCAACTCCACTCCCTACACACACTCATCCCAGCCAACACACTCCCTACACACACTCCCCACACACACTCATCCCAGCCAACACACTCCCCACACACACTCATCCAAGCCAACACACTCCCCACACACACTCATCCGAGACAACACACTCCCCACACACACTCATCCCAGCCAACTCCGCTCCCCACACACACTCATCCCAGCCAACACACTCCCCACACACACTCATCCCGGCCAACACACTCCCCACACACACTTCCTACACACACTCATCCCAGCCAACACACTCCCCACACACACATCCCCAACTCCCCTCCCCACACACACTCATCCCAGCCAACTCCGCTCCCCACGCACACTCATCCCAGCCAACTCCACTCCCCACACACACTCATCCCAGCCAACTCCACTCCCTAAACTCACTCATCCCAGCCAACACACTCCCCACACACACTCATCCCAGCCAACACACTCCCCACACACACTCATCCCAGACAACACACTCCCCACACACACTCATCCCAGCTAACACACGCCCCACACACACTCATCCCAGCCATCTCCACTCCCCACACACACTCATCCCAGCCAACACACTCCCCACACACACTCACCCAGCCAACATATTCCCCACACACACTCATCCCAGCCAACACACTCATCCCAGCCAACACACTCCCCACACACACTTCCTACACACACTCATCCCAGCCAACACACACCCCACACACACTCATCCCAGCCAACTCCACTCCCTACACACACTCATCCCGGCCAACGCACTCCCTACACACACTCATCCCGGCCAACACACTCCCCACACACACTTGCTACACACACTCATCCCAGCCAACACACTCCCCACACACACTCATCCCAGCCAACACACTCCCCACACACTCATCCCAGCCAACACACACCCCACACACTCATCCCCAACTCCCCTCCCCACACACACTCATCCCAGCCAACACACTCCCCACACACACTCATCCCAGCCAACACACTCCCCACATACACTCATCCCAGCCAACACACTCCCTGCACACACTCATCCCAGCCAACACACTCCCCACACACACTCATCCGAGACAACACACTCCCCACACACACTCATCCCAGCCAACTCCCCTCCCCACACACACTCATCCCAGACAACTCCACTCCCCACACACACTCATCCCAGCCAACACACTCCCCACACACACTCATCCCAGCCAACTCCAGCCCCCACACACACTCACCCCAGCCAACACACTCCCCACACACACTCATCCGAGACAACACACTCCCTGCACACACTCATCCCAGCCAACTCCCCCCCCCACACACACTCATCCCAGCCAACACACTCCCCACACACACTCATCCGAGACAACACACTCCCTACACACACTCATCCCAGCCAACTCCCCCCCCACACACACTCATCCCAGCCAACACACTCCCCACACACACTCATCCCAGCCAACTCCCCTCCGCACACACACTCCCCACACACACTCATCCCAGCCAACTCCCTTCCGCACACACACTCCCCACACACACTCATCCCAGCCAACACACTCCCCACACACACTCATTGCAGCCAACTCCCCTCCCCACACACACTCATCCCAGCCAACTCCACTCCCTACACACACTCATCCCAGCCAACACACTCCCTACACACACTCCCTACACACACTCATCCCGGCCAACACGCTCCCCACACACACTCCCTACACACACTCATCCCAGCCAACACACTCCCCACACACACTCATCCCATCCAACTCCACTCCCCACACACACTCATCCCAGCCAACACACTCCCCACACACACTCATCCCAGCCAACACACTCCCCACACACACTCATCCCAGCCAACACACTCCCCACACACACTCATCCGAGACAACACACTCCCCACACACACTCATCCCAGCCAACACACTCCCCACACACACTCATCCCGGCCAACACACTCCCCACACACACTTCCTACACACACTCATCCCAGCCAACACACTCCCCACACACACATCTCCAACTCCCCTCCCCACACACACTCATCCCAGCCAACTCACCTCCACACACACACTCATCCCAGCCAACACCCCTCCCCACACACACTCATCCCAGCCAACTCCCTTCCGCACACACACTCCCCACACACACTCATCCCACCCAACACACTCCCCACACACACTCATTGCAGCCAACTCCCCTCCCCACACACACTCATCCCAGCCAACACACTCCCCACACACACATCCCCAACTCCCCTCCCCACACACACTCATCCCAGCCAACTGACCTCCCCACACACACTCATCCCAGCCAACACCCCTCCCCACACACACTCATCCCAGCCAACACACTCCCCACACACACTCATCCGAGACAACACACTCCCCACACACACTCATTCCAGCCAACACACTCCCCACACACACTCATCCCAGACAACACACTCCCCACACACACTCATCCCAGCCAACACACGCCCCACACACACTCATCCCAGCCATCTCCACTCCCCACACACACTCATCCCAGCCAACTCCGCTCCCCACACACACTCATCCCAGCCAACACACTCCCCACACACACTCATCCCGGCCAACACGCTCCCCACACACACTCCCTACACACACTCATCTCAGCCAACACACTTCCCACACACTCATCCCAGCCAACACACTTCCCACACACACTCATCCCAGCCAACAAGGTGGCACTGGTTGTGCTGGAGTGCGGCCGTACAGCTGATGGGTCGGCTGGGGCCAGAGGGCACTGGGGGGGGGTGGCCTGATGGGGACACCTATACGACCAATGGTTCGAAGTTCAAAGTGGGGCAGTTAGCGGCGTACGCAGCTGCATGGCTGTCTTGCCGGCTGCAGCAATGGTGGTCCGTGCCCGTCCACCCCCACCCCACAGCCCACCTCCTGGTCGTCCCTTGCCCTTGGCAGAAGCCCCCCGGCCAGCGGCACACTGTGGCGATGTTGGACGCTTTCCGTACCCCCTCCCTCTCCCTCAGCAGTCACGATGGTGGTTTCATGATTTTTAAAACCATGGGCGTCATTCTCCGACCCCCCAGTGGCCGCCGTGAATTCCGCCCCCACCGGTTGCCGAAGTCTCCGGCACCGTATCTTCGGCGGTGGCGGGAATCGGGCCGCGCCGGTTGGCGGGCCCCCCCGCTGGATTCTCCGGCCCAGATGGGCCGAAGTCCCGCCGATAAATTGCCTGTCCCGCCGGCGTGGATTAAACCACCTTTTGAACGGCGGGACAAGGCGGCGTGGGTGGGTTCCGGGGTCCTGGGGGGGCGCGGGGCGATCTGGCCCCGGGGGGTGCCCCCACGGTGGCCTGGCCCGCGATCGGGGCCCACCGATCCGCGGGCGGGCCTGTGCCGTGGGGGCACTCTTTCCCTTCCGCCTCTGCCACGGTCTCCACCATGGCGGAGGCGGAAGAGACTCCCTCCACTGCGCATGCGTGTGAAACTGTCAGCGGCCACTGACGCTCCCGCGCATGCGCCACCCGGAGATGTCATTTCCGCGCCAGCTGGCGGGGCACCAAAGGCCGTTTCCGCCAGCTGGCGGGGTGGAAAGTCCTCCGGCGTCGGCCTAGCCCCTCAATGTTGGGGCTCGGCCCCCAAAGATGCGGAGCATTCCGCACCTTTGGGGCGGCGCGATGCCCGTCTGATTGGCACCGTTTTGGGCGTTGCGGGAGAATTTCGCCCCATAAGTGAACCCCACGTCGGCCCATCGGAGGCAGAGAATAGCGGAGGCCCCGGAGAATACCGGGTCGTGGCCGTTAATGATCTGCAAACAGTGTTTACTGTACGCATTTTCTGGACCACATTGTCGGCACTGTCGAGGTGACGGAAAATTGCGATTTGTCATCAAATCGGCTCCCTCCGTGATTTTGGGGTTAGACCTTATTCTCCGCCCAATTGCGTTTTGCGATTTCGGCATCAACCAGGGGAGAATGCGGTCCCCGTTCTGAAACCTATTGAACCAACCAGCCTCCCACATGAAATGAAATGAAATGAAAATCACTTATTGTCACGAGTATGCTTCAAATGAAGTTGCTGTGAAAAGCCCCTAGTCGCCACATTCCGGCACCTGTTCGGGGAGGCTGGTACGGGAATTGAACCGTGCTGCTGGCCTGCATTGGTCTGCTTTCAAAGCCAGCGATTTAGCCCAGTGTGCTAAATCGTGGATATTCTGTGATTTTAAGTTTAATATTCTTCCAGGTATGATGATGACCTGTCCCAACAGCGTGCAGCGTACTCCTTGAGTATGCTGTTTTTGAGGGGGCGGACACCCTTCCTCCCCCTTCCGTATCCCCTCTCTCCCCCTTCCGAACCCTCCCTCCCCCTTCCGTACCCCCTCTCTCCCCCTTCCAAACCCTCCCTCCCCCTTCCGTACCCCCTCCCTCCCCCTTCCGTGCCCCCTCTCTCCCCCTCAGCAGCCACCACGCCGGTTTCACGATGTTTAGAAGCACCAGTGAACCTTGCCGCCGGGAACTCGGCCCATTGGCGGTGGAGCATCGCAGAGACCCCGGTGAAGATCAGGCCCGCTCATGATATGCAAACGGTGTTTACTGTACGTGCGCTCCGGACCACATGACGCTGTTGAGGTGACGGAGATTTGCGATCTGGCTTCAAATCGGCACCCGCCGTGATTTTGCCGTCGGAAACTTTTTTCCACCCAATCGCGTTCCCGATTCAGCCAACGGAGAATCCCGCCCAATCATGTTTTAGCAACGATATTGCTTGAAGGAAAACTATTCATCTGGACATCAGCCCTTACTCCCCATCATTCATCTCCAAAAACTTTTATGTCGACCTGAGAAGGGAGCCACACCCTTACTTAATACTTCGCCCGGAAGAAAGCACCAATGACAGCGCAGCATTCCATCCGCGCGGCACTGAAGTGTCAGCCGAGATTGTGAGCCATGGGCCGGGATTCTCCGACCTGGCGGCGGGTCGGGGAGTCCGCGGGGTGGGGGGGGGGGGCGGTGGAGGGGGGGGGGCGGTGGGGGCAAGAATCGCACCCCACCGCCCCAACGCCGGCTTCCGCATTCTCCGGCGCCGTTTTTCGGGCACCCGCGGGATTCCCGGCGATTCTCCAGGCCCCGATGGGCCGAGTGGCCGGCGAGTTTGGCCAAGTCCTGTCGGCGTGGATTACTCACCTCATACACGTTGGGGCCTGGAAGGTAAGTGTGCGGGGGATCCGACCTCGGGGGGGGGGGGGTGCCCTGGGGGGGGGGGGGGGGCCACCGTGGCC
Organism: Scyliorhinus torazame; assembly: GCF_047496885.1. NCBI lineage: Eukaryota > Metazoa > Chordata > Chondrichthyes > Carcharhiniformes > Scyliorhinidae > Scyliorhinus > Scyliorhinus torazame. Next base: position 316,705,136 of record NC_092713.1, on the reverse strand, counting down.
TGGCCTGGTTCCGTGTGGGCCTACCTTACTCTGCTGCTGGCCCCTGTAGGGCTCTGCCATATTGCCCGGGGGCCGGCGCGGTGAAGGGAACCCCCGCGCATGCGCGGGAATACGCCGGCCGTTTCGCGCATGCGCGGACCCGTGCGGGCCGTTCCCCGCCGGCTGGAGCTGCGGGGACATCTCCGGCGGCAACCTAGCCCCCTAGATATGTGAGAATGCCTCACTTTCGGGGGCCATTGACGCCGGAGCCTTTGGCACCGGTTTTCCCGCCAGCGTGGGGACCGAGCCCCACTTTGAGAGAATCCCGCCCATGATCTCTGGACCTGAATCCCAGACATCCTGGTTGAGAGCAGACAGCACCTCAGCTGTCAGCACTTCAGAACTTTCAGCACGGGAAATTAGTACATTTTTACTGAGCCGGAGAACCTATTCGCTTGACCAAAACACAATTTAAGTTCTGTGTCCGACTCTGGACTTTTCCTGTATCAACCCAGTGAGTCCCATCTGGATTTTATTCAGTGCAATGAAAACTGACAGAGCTAAACAATATTATTATTTAACAACTGCTGCCTTGACATTATTTGTTGCAAAGTTATCAAATTAGCTAAATAACATCATGGCTGTAGATTAGAGAAAATCTATACTGTCATAAAGTTGCAGCCTATCCATCCATGAAGTGTCAAAACACTTTGGATATGGTGCAGTGCAAGCGACATGTTATCCAGTATTCATTGTTTCAGTATTGGTAACCTTGGATTAATATTGGTTCATTATTCCTGCAGCTCTCTGTACTCCGATATCTATTACTGGTGCCTGTGAATGTGGCATATTGTGAATAGTGTATAATTACTATGCAGCGGCCGCACATGTATTTGAGTGGGAATTGCATTTATTATAAAATTAATGGAGCTGAGCCAGCACAATTGCATGTTGCTTTGATTAACATGTGATTTGTGTTTGACAGAGGAAATCTATATTTGAACTAATTTGAATGTTGCGAAGCTAACCGTGCAAGTGGCAAATTTCAAGAAGGGCTTTGTGTGGCGAGTGTACAAAATTGTCATATTTTATAGATTTTTTTCAGTAATGTTATTAAAACCAGGGTTACGATGCACACAGACAGTATGACTGCTGGAGCAGTGATTAAGGTGCCGTAAAAGTGAGGTGTTCATTCAGTTGCAGGTGAAGTGCTCTGCCAACAGACCTTCAGAGCCATTAATTTGCTTACCGAAAGCTAGCTGATGGAATATTCTTTAGGGGTTTGAAGGACACTTGGGGGTATAGATAATTTATGAAGATTTGGTCCTGGCTAAACAAGCCAAGGGACATCTTGTAAGAAGAGACAAAAGAATGCCTTATGCTTTGGGTACAGATGATGCAGTTAATGGGAGGTTACAAGCCTGTCTGAAGAGTCAGTGGGTCCTAGAACTCTAATATAAACAGTGGTGTTTCAGTTTGGTCGTGGAACGTTCCCACTCCAAAGATTCTGCACAGAGAAAAGCAAGAAAATCCCTGGCTGTCAAGTTTATTCATGGGTGGTATTTGAAATATATTGGTTTGCTTGATTGGAATATAGTGGCAGGTTTAGGAAGTAAGTTAAGGTTTCTTATTTTACTAAAGAACTGTTGGCACTATTAACTGTAAAGCTATATCTTTGTTGCAAATGTGGTTAATTCTGTGTTTAAAATAAAGTTTGTTTTAACATAAAAGTTACTGATGGGTCAGTGTCACTCATGCGGGGCAGTAACATTTCCTCGAGAGTTTTACGAATTGAAAGTAGTTGGGTTCCCGTTCAAGATCCTAACATTTGTCAGAGGAAGACTTGGGTTTATTCAGCACCTTTCATGGCTTTAGGGCATTGCAGCAATCCTTTCAGCTGACGAAACAGTTTCCAGGTGTAGTCACTGTTTTAATGTTGGAAGCATAGCAGTCAATTTGAACACAGAAAGCTGCTCTAAGCACCAATGCGATAATAATCAATCTATCTGATTTGATAATACAGTAAAGAATTGGCCAAGGCACCAGGTAGAGCTTCCTCGTCTTCAAAATTGATACTGCCAGAGGCTTCTTTAGTTGAGCAGAACAAACTTTATTTACAAGGCTGCTCCATGAGCTACATGTTCGCAGCTAGTCCACAGGACAGAGAAACATTGAAACACAGAAAATAGGAGCAGGAGGAGGCCTATTTGCCCCTTCGAGCCTGCTCTGCCATCCACAGTGGCTGGCTGGCGGGACGGAGGATTCCGCTGTCGGGGCTGGCGTGCCACACCAGAAAACGGATGCGAAAGGACGGAGAATCCCGCCCTGTATGTTTTCAAGAAGCAGTTAAACATCGCACTTGGGGTGAAGGGGATGAAAGGATATGGAGGGGAAAGCGGGATTAGGATATTGAGTTGGGCGATCAGCCATGATCATAATCACAGAATTTACAGTTCAGAAGGAGGCCATTCAACCCATCGAGTCCACACTAGCCCTTGGAAAGAGCACCCCACCAAAGCCCCACACCTCCACCCCATCCCCCTTATCCCCGTAGCCCAACCTAACCCTTTTGGACACGAAGGGCAATTTATCACGGCCAATTCAACTAACCTGCATGTCTTTGGACTGTGGGAGGAAACCGGAGCACCCGGAGGAAACCCACACACACATGGGGAGGACGTTCAGACTCCGCACAGACAGCGACCCAAGCCAGGAATCGAACCTGGGAGCCAGAAGCTGTGAAACAACAGTGCTAACAGTTCACCGATATGGCGGCCAAGTGTTGACGTCGGCATCAAACCCGTCGCGAGCGACGCCGGCGTCAACGGGCCTCCAGGCCCAGTAATTCTCCTGTTTTTCGGGGGCTAGAATGGCGCTGGAGTGCTGTGCTTTGCTCAGGTGCTGAAAGCCTAGAGTTGAGCAGTGTGACGCTCTCCAGTGCTGTGCTGGCCCCCTGTGTGGTGCAGGATCGCTGAGTCTAGGGGCCAGATGACGCCGTCGTAAAACGCTCTGGCGTTCCCGACGGCGTCAACACTTAGTCCCAGGATCAGAGAATCATGCCCCAGATCTTGTGAGAAGTCATGCTCCTATTGTGGGTGGGACACAGTCTCGCATGGTGAAGTGAGTTGACAAACTCAAGCTGGATAGAACAGCCAGCATCTAACGGCCTCGCTGCGGAGACCCCAGCCGGGCGCCGTTACGTACTGGTCCCCACAAACGGGACCAGGCGGAAAGGTACCTGGAAGGGTCTCCCAGGCGATCGGAGGCCCCTGGTTTATTGGCCTCTGGGCTGCGGGGCACCTTGGCACTTTGGCAGTGCCACCCAGTGTCCCACAGTGTCCAGGTGGCACTTCCAGGCTGGCAGGAATGGGGGGGGGGGATGCGTTCTCCGCCAGGGCACTAAAAACAAATGGGGGGGGGGGAGCGGGTTGCGTTCCCCGCCATGGCACTAAAGAAAACCAGAGTGTCATTAGATAGCGGGGTCATTCCTGGTGCTACAAGTGCCAGGAACGACCCTACTAATCTCGCCCAAAACAGCCTTTTGTTTTTAGTTAGGTCGCGCCCCAGGTTTACAGGTAGGACAATGGATTTGTGGTGACAGATTCTTGATGAGATATTTAATAGCTCTTAGTGAAAAAAACACTGTACACATCTGCAAAGGTTAATGGTCGGTCAAAAGATTGAAAAGGTATTAACAACCAGCAAAGAATGACCAAAAAAATAAGGAGAAAGTAGAGTATGAGTGTAAGATTTAAAAAAGTAAACAATACATTAAACAAGTATTTAAACGCGAGTAACTAAAGCTTGTATTGGCCATCTAGAGAATGAGTCTGGGGAATTGATAATGGAAAACAAAGAAATGTCAGAGACATTGGGCAGGCATCATGTTTGTCTTCACTGTAGAAGACTTAGAAAACTTCCCAAAGATTCTTGAAAGGCAAAAGGAAGAGAGGAGATTAATCCAATCACCATCATCAGTGAAAAGGTGCTGGGAAAACTATTAGAGCTGAAGATTGACAAACCCCCAGGGCCTGATGGCCTGTATCGCGTGGCCTTGAAAGAAGAGATAGAAGAGGCAACGATTATCGTCTTGCAAAGTTCCTTAGATTCTGTTGGGTCCCAGTGGATTGAAAAATAGCAAATGTAACAGCTTCATTCAAGAAAGGAGGGCGGCAGAAGGCAGGAAACTACAGGCCAGTCAACCTAATATCTCGGGAATTTGTTAGACCTATTACTAATGCGATGATTACAGGATACTTAGAAAATCATATTGGGATCAGGTAGAGTCAACATGGTTTTGTGAAAAGGAAAGCATGTTGAAATAATGTATTGGAGTTCTTTAAGGAAGTAACAAGCAAGTTGGATAAAGGAAAACGTGTAGATGTGGTGAGGCTGGATTCTCCATTTCACGCCGCCGGTAGCGGAGATCCCGATGCGGCATCAGGGAGAAAACGGGATCGGCGCCAGGCGCCAACCCGTTCAACCCCCTCTCCCCCCGGTGGTATTGGGATCGAGGTTCTGGTCCTGTGCATCCCATTTGCGTCCAATTACCGGGCTGGGCACCATATTCTCCGGGCCTGCATGATCCTCTGGTCCTCTGGACTATGAATCACGTGAGCGAGAATTAGTGTGGATCCTGACCAGCATATATTTGCTGTGGACCTTGTGGTGGATCAATGGGGTAACTCGTTCAGGGAGTTGCCTCAAAGTCCATCGGATGGCCAGCCTTCCCCACAGTGGAAGACCTGACAACCCCACGTGCACCAGGCCTCTCTCCACTACCCTCCTCCACCAGATACCCCCGAATCAAATAGGCCCCACCCCATAGCAAGTTTCACAGCTGACCACTTCCAAATCACTCGACTGTGAAGCGAGACGATTGGAAAACACTTAACTCTGTTAGATGTGGACCAGGAGCTGTCAATCAAAGTTTGATGCTCATAAACGTTGCAGTTAATTTCACAGCTGACCACTTCAAAGTTACTCAAGCATGAGGGGACATGCATGGAACAATACTGACAGCTGGGTTTGTGTGGAAGGTGTCAATCACAGTCAAGTAAAATCAATATCAAAGAGAAATCAATGAAAGGCTTGTTGATCAAAGATCTGACAGGGATAAAACGCAGCTGACAGTTTTTTTCTTTCCAGGAATTGACATGTGCTGCTTCCTCTGCCTGAGCCAGCAGGTGTATTCCCAGGAAAGCGTTAAAGCAATGAATCTCTCCAGCTTCCAGACAGGAGTCTTTCTTCTGGAGAGCTTCCCGACAGGGGTTTCCCTTCTGGGGGCCTCTGTGGTGGGTGGTCTCTTTATTTAGGGGGTCTTGTTAATTAGGGGGCATCTGTGGGGTCCTTCTTTATTTAGGAGTCTCTGTGGGGGTCTTGTTATTTTGGGGGTCTCTGGGGGTCTCTTTATTTTGGGATCTTTGTGGGGGTCTTGTTATTTAGGGGGTCTCCGGGGCATGCCTCTTCATTTAGGGGGTCTCTGGTGATGGGCTGGGGGGGGGGGGGACGGTTGGGGTGGGTCAGGTCATCCTTGTACTCGGGAGAGGGGGGGCGACCCAGAAACTCCTGGGGGGTGGGGGCGGTGCTGGATAGCATTGAGGGTGGGAGCCTGGGATGTGGGGGCTGAATTGCGTTGCAGGGGGCCAGCCTCGGGATGTCGCTATTGTGCCACCCACTCAACGTGCTGGCCCGATAGCGGGATGCCCGAGAGGCAATCCCTTGCAATCCTCGCCAAGCATAAATTTGCACGGTTAAGGATTGGGAATCGCTTCCTGGTAGTGCTCGCAGAGCGAGTGCGAATCAGGTGCAATCCTGCTCCGGCGGGAGATCACCGTCTCCCAAACGGAGAATCCTGCCCCAGGTGTGCTTGGATTTCAAAAAGCAATTTGAGAAGGTGCTGAAAGAGACCAGAACTCATGGTGTAGGGAGTAACACATTAGCATGGATAAAGGATTGGTGAGCTAACAAGAAGCAGAGAGTAGGGATAAGTACAACTTTTTGAGTTTGGCAAGATGTCATTAGTGGAGTGCCACAGGGATCAGTGCTGCGACCTCAACTATTTGCAATCTACATTCATGAGGCGGGTGAAAGCAAAATTTACATGAGATAGGTCGGAATGTAAATGGTCAAGAGGACGTTGAGAGTCTGCAGAGGGGCCTGGACAGTTTTAGTGAGTGGGCAAAAAGTTGGCAGGTGGAGTATAAATTAGGAAAATGTGAACTTTTCACTGTGAATGAAAATGAATGAAAATCGTTTATTGTCACAAGTTGGCTTCAATGAAGTTATTGTGAAAAGCCCCTAGTCTCCACATTCCGGCGCCTGTTCGGGGAGGCTGGTACGGGAATTGAACCGTGCTGCTGGTCTGCCTTGGTCTGCTTTAAAAGCCAGCGATGTAGCCCAGTGTGTTAAACCAGCCCCTGGGGATGGAGAAATATATGAACAATATATTATTAAAATGGAAAGAGATTGCCGAACCCTGAGGTACAGAGGGATCTGGGCAAATGTGATACATGAATCACAAAATGTTAAAAGCAGATACGGCAAGTGATTAGGAAGTAAAGTGAAATGTTGGTATTTATTGCAAGACAAATGGAATATGTCTGTGGGGAAATTTTGCAGCAGGCATACTGGGCTTTTGTCAGACCTTGTCTGCAATATTGGGCACAGTTTCACCCTCCTTATTTGAGAAAGGATATAATTGCAACGCGAAGGTTCACTCGATTCATTCCTGGGATGGGGGCTTATCCTGTGTTATGGACCAGGGTTTAGAGAACCCCAAAGTGTATCATGGAGTTCACCTGACCCACAACTTTTAATAGATTGTGGCTATGGGGAGCACACGGTCCACTCTACAGGTGTGAGAGATCTACAGTACTTTTAAATTAAAACAATGTTTATTTATGAAACCAGTTAACATTTTAAAAACCCACAGTAAACATCTTAACAACTATCAACACCAATAAATCACCCAAAGAATACAGTACACTATAAGTAACTCTTAAGCTTTCCTTGCAACATCCATAAGACAAAAAATAACCCTTTTTACGGAAAGACATCAGGTTTAATTTCTCTAGTGAGAGCAGTTACCTCTTTGAACTCACCAAATGAACATTCTTTAGCTTGCAGAGATTCAGACACATCTTGCTGTGGCTGCAGCTGCTCCAAATCTAAAATGAAACTAACCACACCCTGTAGCAGACAGCCCCAAAGCGAAAGTAAAAGCAGACAGACAGCCCAGCTCCACCCACACTCTGACATCACTGATAAACACCCATTTCTTAAAGGTACATCCACTACAGCTATTTTATAAACCTCCATTTCTTAAAGGTACTCTCACATGACACCTGGAAGAAAGGTTGAACAGGTTGGTCCCAAAGCCATTGAAGATTAGAATAATGAGAGGTGACCTGGTTGGAACATGTAAGATCCTGAGGGGTCCTGATAGGGTGGATACCAGGACAATGTTTCCACTTGTGGAAGAGACGAACTGAAAATTAGTAATCTCCCTGTGATGATGAAGACAAAGAGATTCATTTTCTCTCAGACCCATGACTCTGTGGAATTTTCTTCCTCAGAGAGCAGTGGAGGATGGATCATTGAATTTATCCCAGGCCGAGTGAGATAGATTTTTGAAAGGTAAGGGTGTCTGGGGATATGGGCAATCAGGCAAGAAAGTGGACTCAAGACCACAATCTGGTCAACCATGATTTTTATTGAATGGTACAGCAGACTCGAAGGGTCGAATGGCCACTTCTGCTCCTTACTCCTAAATTCGGCAGAGTGGTTAGCACTGCTGCCTCACAGCAGCAGGGACGCGGGTTCAATTCCGACCTCGGGACAATGTCCGTGTGGAGTTTTCACATCTCCCCCGTGTGTGCGTGGGCTTCCTTTGCGTGCTCCAGTTTCCTCCCACAGTCCAAGGTTAGGTGGATTGGCCATGCTAAACTGCCCCTTAGAGTCCAACGGTTAGATTGGGTATGGCATAGGGTGGGGGAGTGGGCCTAGGTGGAGTGCTCTTTCGGAGGGTCGGTGCAGACTAGATGGGCCGAATGGCCTCCTTCTGCACTGTAAATTCTATGGAATACAGAGAAGTTCCCATGTGTTACTGAGCTCAGGTGTTGCGGAAAGTGCTCGAACTGATGGCCAATCAGATTGGCTGATAACACTTGAGAGAGAGTATTTACCCCACTAAGGAGGAGATGTCCATCAGGAAGACTGCTGACCTCTTTGGAACCTGCTTTCCGTCCTCATCGGCCCCTCCCTCCACCCCTCCCCCATAACATCCAGCCCTCTGACTCCAAGACATAACGGTGTGTTTCTGCAGACTGTCTTTGAGATCTTGCCCTCACCTGACTGGCTGACTGCCATCAGTGGAATAAAGACCCTCACAGTTGATTACAGGTCTGGGAGATGAAAGCCTTTTCCTGAACATCGTGTATTATTACAGTCATTCATAATCACATTGTCACTGTGAAGCTAGGTTGAGTGATTTTTCTCACCATTACATATCCTTTTAAACTTTTTATCTTGCAGATTTATTTTCTTAAGAAGAATGAGGCAGGAACAATGTAAACTAAATGATACAATTTAAAAGTGAATGCAGGAACAGGGAGGCCTTGCATAAATCTTTGAAGCTAGCAAGGCAGGTTAATAAAGCAGCGAAAAGAGCATATAATGGGCGGGATTCTCTGATCCTGAGGCTAAGTGTTGACGCCGTCGGAAATGCCCCCAGGATCAGTGACCCTGTGCCTCACAGGGGGCCAGCACGGCACTGGAGCGACTCACGCAGCTCCAGCAGCCGATACCGGCGTCAAACGGGCAGCATGGGTGGTCTGTGCATGCGTGCTCCAGCCGGCGCAAATTCGCACATGTGTGTTCCGACCGGCACGAACCCGAACATGTGCGCTAGTTCCCTTCTCCACGCTGGCCCCGACGCAACATGGCAGAGAACTGCAGGGGCCTGGCGCGGAGTAAAATAGGCCCCCACCTGGAGAAGCTGGCCTGCCGATTGGTAGGCCCCGATCGCAGATCAGGCCGTGGTGAAGGCCCCCCCGCCCCCCGGGGTCGGATCCCCTCTCCCCCCCACCAGGCCACCCCCCCCGCAGGATGAACGCTGCGGTCCCGTCGGGTAAGACCACATGTGAACGCCGCCGGCAGGTCTCGGGCTATCTCGGCGGCCACTCGTCCCAATGTGCGAGGAGAATCGGCGGGGGGGGGGGGTCGTGTAGAGCGACCCCCGACCGGCGCTGCGCCGACGCCAATGGTGCCGATTCTCCAGTTACCGGAGAATCGGTGGATCGGCGTCGGAGCGGCGTCACGTGAATCGCACCCTCCCCCCCCCCGGCGATTCTCCGACCCGGCCTGGGGTTGGAGAATCCCGCCCAATATCCTAGGTTTTATTAACAAAGGAATTGAGTCTAAAGAGGAGCTAGTTTGATTAAATCTTAAACCGAATCTTCCAGTCCTTCCCACAGGCGTGATCGTCCAGTCCCACTCATGGCTGACCCCCGCGGTGGGTTCCCAGGCAGCGCGACTGATGAACAATGGAAAACGCGGTTGCCATTGGTGGGAACAGATGATCCCGACACCGGCCAATGTTGAGCTTCCTCCACTGACGGAAAACACGGGGGGGGGGGGGGTCGCAGAAAACCCCGACCGTAATAAAATATCAGCGTAGCCTTGGGATTCTCTTTTCCCACTGGTTGCGCACCCTGTCCCACGGGATTCCCGGTGACGTGGGGTGGCTTCCATGGGAAATTCCATTAACAAGCGGCGGGAAGTGAGAATCTCGCCACCAGCGAACGGCACGCGGCCGAGAAACATGCTTCTGGGGGAACGGATAATCCCGCCCAAATACTTTGTTACGACCCGGTTAGGCAGGATGAACTGACTACCCTCTTTTCCGCACTCCTGGACTGATCTTAAAACGGAGGTGATATTGCCAATTCAACATTAATAGCCCAGTGTGTGTAGCTCGGTGTGAGAAATGGGTCAGCCAGCTTCCTGAAGTGAACGAGAAAAGAGTTAGTGTTATTGCTCAAACTCACTCAGGCAAAGACACAAAACTGATCAAAAGGCTTAAAATGTACAAATATATCCATCTATCCAGAGATGCAAAAGCATCACACTTGCAAACCCTCACCCCAAATATGTAAAAAATGATCAGATCTCGACCAAATGAAAATTAAAGTCAGGAAAATTTAAATTTTCACGATTCTCCGGATATTTGTCCACAGCAGAAAGAAACGGGCTGCAATAATCACTGGTGCTCGGGTGCCTCGCTGGAACAGTCTTGTTTGGCTAATTTTCTTTGTCCTTGGAGGCAGTGATGATGGACGCGATTTAATAGCCAAAACACAGAGCCCCGTTTTGGGTGCATGAAGCAAGGTGTTCCCTGCTACCAATCGGGCTCCGGCGAGGAAGACCCCACCGAGACTGTACGTACCTCAACTTCCTGCTCGTCAGTGCAGAAAGAGACCAGGGCACCATTTCTAAATGCCCCAATCTCTCGACCTCCACAGGCTCCCCACTACGGGCTCCGGACCTTCCTAATGCCCTAACTTACCTCTGAAGGCGTCCTCGAGCACCCATCACACCACCTCTTAAGGGCAGGACACCCCCAGGCCTGATCCCTGGCACGGACAACCTGGCACCCAGGCACATTGGCACTGCCAGCCTGGCATCCTGGCAGCTCTCCTGGGAACTGGGATGGCCTGGGAGACTCCCCCCCAGGTGTTGTTATGCCTGGTCCATGTTTGTGCGGACCAGTGCTGAACAGCACCATGGTGAACTCTCCCAGGCATGGGCGTCCATTCCAGGCCTCCGGAAAATTGGGCGGCAACATATTTAAATGAGCCCAATGGCTCACTTAAATGTGTAAATCTGGATCTTAGCCTTGTGAGGGCAAGATCCAAATTGTGAAATCTTGCAAGATCGCATTAGATCTCGCGAGGCATTCCGAGTGTCGTTAATCTCATGAGAGGTCTTGTGCAAGGTTTAATGGCGTTGTTGCATCACTGAGTCGGGCTCGACAAAGCCGTTCGATCGCACCTGTTGGTTCTGAATCACTTTTAAAGTACTCTCAGTTTGTAGCAATAAGGCCTTCTGGTGGGTTGTCAAACCACAAATTGCTAAGCTGTGATGAAGGCGATTTCAGAGAAAGAGGGGGATGGGGTAAGTCTGTTGCCCCTGTGGCAGCCTCTCTGGATGTTAGTTAAAATCCAGAATAGTGTACACCCAAGATGTGGGTCAGATGACCTCTCTCTCGTTTCAATCGACGCTTATGTTAGCCATTGTCTATATAAAGCAACTTGTGCCTTTTGCAAATATGTCACGGTCAACCAGTATCCTCTGTCCAGCAAAGTGATCTTTTCAAAAATGTTCAATATATGTATGTCATTATGAATGAATATTTCATACAACACATTTTCTAAACAACTTGAAAGAAAGGAATTCACAGGCTTATAGGAAAAGAATGGATGAGTGAGCCTAACTGGATAACAATAGAGCTTGCAAGTGCATCGTGGACCAAATGTGTTGTCCAAGAAGATAAGAAATATGAGCAGGAATAGGCCATCTAATCCTTCGAGCCTGTTCTGCCATTAAAAAAATAATTTGCCTGATCTCCCTACTACACCTTCCCGCTCTCTCGTCAGATCCCTTGAGTTCCTCAGAATCGTTCGCTGTCTTGAGGCAGCCTGCGATTCTTCCATTGGAGCGAGCCTTCCTTTAATTTACCTTGGCAACAAACAAGTTTCATGTGAATCTTCCAATATATTCCCCAGGAAACCATGCCAGGTTTGCTGAATACTGTTATTGCTTTGTCACCTGAAGTGCTGACAAGTATCCACAGCATTTTGACTACACTGAGTAGAATCTTAAAAGGCCATTTAAATCTTCCTGAGTTTCTCAGATGAAATCAGATGTTTAATGACAATGAATTTCTGCCACGGCGAGATATGTATGATAGGCTTCTTCAAGGTAGTCTGAAAGCGAGTTCACATTGCTGGAATGGCCTTGAGCTCTTTGGACGCTATGATGTTAGATTAAAGTTGGATTTATTTTCAAACAGGAAAATCCAGGTAATTTATTTCTTTTTTAAATTTAAGGTACCCAATTATTTTTTTCCAATTAAGGGGCAATTTAGTGTGGCCAATCCACCGAACCTGCACATCTTTGGGTTGTGGGGGTGAAACCCACGCAGACGCAGGGAGAATGTGCAAACTCCACACGGACGGTAACCCAGAGCCAGGATCGAACCCGGGTCCTCGGCGCCATGAGGCAGCAGTGCTAACCACTGCGCCACCATGCCGCCCAAAAATCCAGGTAATGGTGAATGCCCCATGGTATCAGGTACAGAATTTCAAAACAGCAAGAACCTATATTAACATAGCACCTTTAAACTAATTGAAGAGCATTTTAGAACAAAGTTTGACACCAAAGCCACAAAAGGAGATGTTAGGTCAGGTGAGCAAAAGCTTGGTCAAAGGACAGTGTCACATGACTTAAATGAATTTAACTTTCTGGCGTTAGGGTGTCAAGGGACATGGAGCAAAGTGGGAATGACAGAGCAGGCACAGGGGGCTGAATAGGCCATTCTTGTTCCCTGTGTTACCATGCAAACCTTCCATGCAAGCATTCTTCTTTAAGACGGTTTCTCTATAGGTGCTTGTAGTGCTCTTTACATGGGTATGTACAGAAGGGGTTGATGGGAAATGGAAAGATCACTAGATGGCAGCACTAGCGGGTATAAAAGGAGAAGCAAGCAGCCCTCCGGGCTCTTTGGCTGATTAGACTGTGAGGAGAGCAGAAGCAGAGATTTAGCTCCGCGCTGCTAGTGTGGTCAGGCCTAGTTGTTGCATGTAAAGTTGTAACCTATCTACTAGTATAGTTCTTAAAGTAAGAACTCACGCAGTTGTTAAGTTTTGTTACTCAATAAACCTTACATAAACTTCTGGACGACTTCAAGCCTTCTTCCCTAAGCCTCTGCTGTAACTGGATTGAGTAGCACATGTTACCTACCACACAGGTAACAGAACATGGCACCATAAGAACATAAGAACTAGGAACAGGAGTAGGCCACCTGGCCCCTCGAGCCTGCTCCACCATTTAATGAGATCATGGCTGATCTTTGTGGACTCAGCTCCACTCTCCAGCCCGTACACCATATCCCCGGATCCCTTTATTCTTTAGAAAGGTATCTATCTTTTTCTTAAAGACGTTTAAAGAAGGAGCCTCAACTGCTTCACTGGGCAAGGAATTCCAGAGATTCACAACCCTTTGGGTGAAGAAGTTCCTCCTACACTCCGTCCCAAATCTACTTCCCCTTATCATCAGAGTTCTGCTTTCCCCGGCCAGTGGAAACAACCTGCCCGCATCTATCCTATCTATTCCCTTCATAATTTTATATGTTTCAATAAGTTCCCCCGCATCTTTCTAAACGCCAATGAGTACAGTCCCAGTCTACTCAGCCTCTCGTCATAATCTAATCCCCTCAACTCTGGGATCAACCTAGTGAATCTCCTCTGAACTCCCTCCAGTGCCAATATGTCCTTTCTCAGGTAAGGAGACCAAAACTGAACAAATACTCCAGATGCGGCCTCACCAACACCCTATACAATTGCAGCATAACCTCCCTAGTCTTGAACTCCATCCCTCTAGCAACGAAAGACAAAACTCGATTAGCCTTCTTAATCACCTGTTGCACCTGCACACCAACTTTTTGCGACTCGTGCACCAGCACACCCAGGTCCCTCTGCACAGCAGCATGTTTTAACTTCTTACCGTTTAAATAATAATCCATTCTGCTGTTATTCCTCCCAAAATGGATAGCCTCACACTTGGCAACATTGAATTCCATCTGCCAGACCCTAGCCCATTCACCCAACCTATCCAAATCCTTCTGCAGACTTCCGGTATCCTCTGCACTTTTTGCTTTACCACTCATCTTAGTGTCGTCTGCAAACTTTGACACATTGCACTTGGCCCCCAACTCCAAATCGTCTCTGTAAATTGTGAACAACTGCAGGCCCAACACTGATCCTTGAGGGACCCCACTAGTTACAGGTTGCCAACCAGAGAAACACCCATTTATCCCCACTCTCTGCTTTCTGTTAGTTAACCAATCCTCTACCCATGCTACCACTTTACCCTCAATGCCATGCATCTTTAGTTTATGCAGCAACCTTTTGTGTGGCACCTTGTCAAAAGCTTTCTGGAAATCCAGATATACCACATCCATTGGCTCCCCGTTATCTACTGCACTGGTAACGTCCTCAAAAAATTCTACCAAATTAGTCAGACACGACCTACCCTTTGTGAACCCATGCTGCATCTGCTCAATGGGACAATTTCCCTCCAGGTGCCCCGCTATTTCCTCCTTAATGATAGATTCCAGCATTTTCCCTACAACCGAAGTTAAGCTCACCGGCCTATAGTTACCCGCTTTCTGACGACCTCCTTTTTTAAACAGTGGTGTCACGTTTGCTACTTTCCAATCCTCTGGGACCACCCCAGAGTCTGGTGAATTTTGATAAATTATCACTAGTGCGTTTACAATTTCCCTAGCCATCTGTTTTGGCCAGGTTGGCTTTAATCGAACAGTAGTAGATAGATTAGGTTAGAGACAAGAAAGGAAACAAAAAGTAAAGGGCCAACTGCTCGACTGTGGAAGACGTCGCAGCATTTGAATCCCAGACAACCAACCGACCCGATTGAACACACGCCACTTCCACGGCCGCTGAAAACTACCGGTAATTTAAATAGTAACGAGAAAATGTTTAAACAGCAGCTTCAAATATACATGGCAGCTGATGACTTAAACGCAGCCTCCGACGGGAGAAAGATTGGGCTGTTACTAGCAACGGCAGGCCAGCAAGCTGAAGACATTTATAACTCTTTCATTTACGGTGACAATGAAGCCAAAACTACCTTTCAAGTGATAATTGCAGAATTTGACGAACATTGTAAAACACAATCCAATGAAATCATGGAAAAATTTAACCTATGTAACAGGTTCCAAAAAAACGGGGAGACAATCTCTAATTTTGTCACAGATCAACAAAGAACAAAGAACAAAGAACAAAGAAATGTACAGCACAGGAACAGGCCCTTCGGCCCTCCAAGCCCGTGCCGACCATACTGCCCGACTAAACTACAATCTTCTACACTTCCTGGGTCCGTATCCTTCTATTCCCATCCTATTCATATATTTGTCAAGATGCCCCTTAAATGTCCCTATCGTCCCTGCCTCCACTACCTCCTCCGGTAGTGAGTTCCAGGCACCCACTACCCTCTGCGTAAAAAACTTGCCTCGTACATCTACTCTAAACTTTGCCCCTCTCACCTTAAACCTATGCCCCCTAGTAATTGACCCCTCTACCCTGGGGAAAAGCCTCTGACTATCCACTCTGTCAATGCCCCTCATAATTTTGTATACCTCTATCAGGTCGCCCCTCAACCTCCTTCGTTCCAGTGAGAACAAACCGAGTTTATTCAACCGCTCCGATTACTAGCACAAGGCTGTAACTATGCTGATGTAACAGGTTCCATCATCAGAGACCAATTAATCTATGGCCTCTCTGATGAAAAGTTAAGGGAATCACTAATGCAGCAAAATGTTCTAACTCTGAAAACCACCATAGCAAAGTGCATTCAGCAAGAATAAAAGAAACAGCAGTACCTAGAGTTTCTAGAGAAAAAAAAGTGGAGAAAATCCTCCACGAGGTGGAAGACGTTAAAATGGTGGCCTCTCCTCACAGGCATCCTCTTCCGGCCGCCGGCTCCCATTCAAACATGTACGCGCATGCGCACAGTCAAGAGAGACGCGATCCGGCGAGATCCTGGTATGCGCATGCGCAAGAAGCTACGCATGGGCAGCGTGCAAAGTACTGAACCCAGCCAGAGAAGCGATTCGCGCATGCGCGATCGCTGCCTACGCATGACTTCATGAACGTCATGACATGTTACCACTGTGGCAACGCCCACTTAAAAGGGAAATGTCTTGCAGAAGGGAAAAGATGTTTAAAGAGCACCAAAATGAATCATTTCGCCTCCCAGTGTCAGTCAACAGCAAAATATCACTTTCCAACAGAAAGACATGGAAACTTCAAGGTTCGCACAGTCGATGCAATGGACGACCAAACACCTGAAATTTTTTTTCCCGACCACTAAGATTTCCACTCCTGGGAGGACCAATACCTCGTCGGAATAATACATTCAGCGGAGGAACCGCACGAGCCGACCACGACTCCTCAATACGTGAATGCCATTGACTCTGCAAGGGAATGGAGTGAACAGCTCCCCAATTACATTCAAGCTCAACACGGGAGCATCCGCGAACCTGATGACAAGCAGTGATCTCGCATCCATCCCAGGGACACACGAGATGATACCTGCTGCATGCAAGTTAACAGACTACAATGGCAACCAGATCACCTCAAGGGGATCACGCCACCACAAGTAGTCAATAAGAGGGTCATGAAAGGACTACGCATAGAGATCGTGGACGACAATGAAACGTCGCTGTTAGGTGCTCAAGCCTGCAAGGACTTGCGGCTGGTACAGAGAATTTTCATGCCCACGAATGACTCATCCCGACTGGACGATGACATCTACCTGCTGCTCAGCGAGTATCCTGACGTCTTTCGTGGCATGGGTACGTTGCCCTACACATACAAAATACTGCTCAAAGAAGATGCAAAACCTGTCATTCACCCACCAAGGAGGGTACCAGCTCCCTTGCGGGACAGGCTAAAATCAGAACTCCTACGCCTACAATCTCAAGGTGACATATCAAAGGTCACACAGCCGACTGACTGGGTCAGCTCGTTCGTGTGTGTCAAGAAGCCATCAGCTGACCTCAGAATCTGTTTAGATCCCAAAGATCTGAACAAAAACATTTGCAGGGAACACTACCCCATCCCCAAGCGAGAGGAGATAACAAGTGAAATGGCAAACGCTCACATCTTCACCAAACCTGATCCCTCACAAGGCTTCTGGCAGATGCAGCTCGATGATTCCAGCCGACAGTTGCGTATGTTCAGCACACCGTTTGGACGATACTGCTATAAGCGCATGCCTTTTGGGATCTCCTCCGCATCCAAAATATTTCACAGAATTATGGAGCAGATGACGGGGGGCATTGAAGGTGTCAGACTATATGTCGATGACATCATAATATGGTCAATGACAGAGGAAGGCCACATTGCTTGATTATAGACAAGTCTTCAAAAGAATTCACCAATTTGGGTTGAAACTCAACCGATCCAAGTGCACCTTCACACGCTCATCTCTGACCTTCCTGGGTGACACGATATCGGAGCACGAGTTGAAGCCGGATATTGAAAAGATTGAGGCAATTCAGAACATGCAGCGGCCACGCGACAGGAAAGCGGTGCCCAGGTTTCTTGGATTCATCAAGTTTATACTGAACTTATCAGCACGGACGGCAGCGTTACGAAATGTGTTTGTCTGGACTCCACGCCACCAAGACGAGTGGGTGGATCTGAAGCACCAATTGATGGCAGCTCCAACGCTGGCATTCTTCGACCCAACGAAACGCACAAAGATCTCCACCGACGCCAGACAACATGGAATTGGTACGGTGCTTCTTCAACAGAATGACCAATCGGACTCGGTCCCAGTGGCTTACGCTTCTCGAGCGATGACCGCCGCGGAGTGCAGCTATGCACAGGTAGAGAAGGAGTGCCTGGGACTGACCACAGGCATAATAAAATTCCACCACTATGTGTTCGGCCTTCCCACGTCCCTAGTGGAGACTGATCATAGACCGCTGATCAACATAATTGACAAGAATCTCAATGACATGACGCCGCGCTTACAACGCATGATGATGAAGTTGTGGAGGTATGACTTCATGCTGGTCTACACTCCTGGGAAGGACATAATCATAGCTGACACCCTGTCCCGGGCCATTGACCCTGAAAGTTCCCCTCCGGCATCCATTAACGATGTAGAAGCTCACGTACAGTTGTGCAGAGAGACATTCCTGGCATCAGACGAGAGGCTGCGGCAAATTCGTCTGGCTACATGAGAAGATGTGACCTTGCTCCAGGTCATGCACAACCTTCAGCATGGCTGGCCAAGGGGGCGGTGCCCACAGTTCCAAAATGTCCAAACTGAACTGTCCGCGGTGTGTGGCGTAATACTGCGAAATGACAGAATCGTCATTCCACTGGTGATCCGATCAGACATGCTCCGCAGGATTCATGACGGACATCTTGAAATCGAGAAGTGCAAAAGAAGAGCATGGCAATCCGTGTACTGGCCTGGGATAAATGGGAGCATTGTCATAATATCCACGCATGTATATAATGAAGTGCAGACAGGCAGTGATTGACACATAGGATGACCAGTAAGCACACAGCACAGTGCAGCCAATCACCAGACAGGACACTACCACTATAAAGCCAGAGGGCACTAGGTTTCCCGCTCTCTCGGGACCCAGCCACTGAGACAGTCAGAGTACACGAGCTAGCACAGTGCAAACACCATGCGGCAGCTAGTAAGCCTGGTCAGGCTAGTACAAGGTCTCCAGTCAGTTCAGTATAGTGTCGACCCACAGTTAAATATGTATGTTAGTTTTATCGTTCAATAAAACCGTGTTGGATCTTCTAGTGTTAGAGGTCAGTTTCTCGCATCGCTGCATCAGGTGCAGTCCACACTGAACCGACCTGCCTAACACATCGTGGTACCACGGAGTGATACTGAAAATTGACGGACCTACCTCGAGTGATTCAGCATTGACCAGCAAGCAGCCATCCGGTGACATGGAAAACATCCAGCCTCCTCCACAGCTCCACATCTCCGGCAACCTCGGCGCAAATTAGAAGCTCTTCAAGCAAAAGTTCCTCTGGTGCATCGAGGCCTCCGACCTCGAAGCAGCATCGGATGCCAGGAAGATCGTGCTATTTCTCTCCACCGCGGGGGACCACGCCATCCACATCTACAACTCCCTTACGTTCGCTGACGGCGAAGACAAAACAAAATTCAAAACAGTCCTGCTGAAGTTTGACAGCCACTGCGACATTGAGGTGAATGAGAGCTTTGAACGGTACGTTTTCCAGCAGAGGCTTCAGGGTAAGGATGAACTTTTTCAGTCCTTCGTCACCCATCTCCGCATCCTAGCACAGTCATGTAGCTATGACTCGACGGCTGATTCCATGATCCGGGGTCAGATCGTTTTCAGGGTCCACTCCGACTCCCTTCGGCAGCAGCTCCTGAAAGTCAAACAGTCACCTCCACTCCCCTGGGCCCAGCCCAGTCAGAGAGGTTATAACCTCCATTCCCCAGGGCCCTGTGCAGTGAGAGAGGTTATCACCGCCATTCCCCAGGGTCCTGCCCAGTGAGAGAGAGGTTATCACCTCCATTCCTCAGGGCCCTGCGCAGTGAGAGAGGTTATCACCGCCATTCCCCAGGGTCCTGCCCAGTGAGAGAGGTTATCACCGCCATTCCCCAGGGTCCTGCCCAGTGAGAGAGAGATTATCACCTCCATTCCCCAGGGCCCTGCGCAGTGAGAGAGACGTTATCACCTCCATTCCCCAGGGCCCTGCGCAGTGAGAGAGAGGTTATCACCTCCATTCCTCAGGGCCTTGCGCAGTGACAGAGAGGTTATCACCTCCATTCCCCAGGGCCCTGTGCAGTGAGAGAGAGGTTATCACCGCCATTCCCCAGGGCCCTGCGCAGTGACAGAGGGGTTATCACCTCCATTCCTCAGGGCCCTGCGCAGTGACAGAGAGGTTATCACCTCCATTCCCCAGGGCCCTGCGCAGTGAGGGAGGTTATCACCTCCATTCCCCAGGGCCCTGCTCAGTGAGAAATAGGTTATCACCGCCATTCCCCAGGGCCCTGCCCAGTGAGAGAGGTTATCACCTCCATTCCCCAGGGCCCTGCGCAGTGAGGGAGGTTATCACCTCCATTCCTCAGGGCCTTGCGCAGTGACAGAGAGGTTATCACCTCCATTCCCCAGGGCCCTGTGCAGTGAGAGAGAGGTTATCACCGCCATTCCCCAGGGCCCTGCGCAGTGAGAGAGAGGTTATCACCTCCATTCCCCAGGGCCCTGCGCAGTGACAGAGAGGTTATCACCTCCATTCCCCAGGGCCCTGCGCAGTGACAGAGAGGTTATCACCTCCATTCCCCAGGGCCCTGCGCAGTGACAGAGATGTTATCACCTCCATTCCCCAGGGCCCTGCCCAGTGAGAGAGAGGTTATCACCTCCATTCCCCAGGGTCCTGCCCAGTGAGAGAGGTTATCACCTCCATTCCTCAGCGCCTTGCGCAGTGACAGAGAGGTTATCACCTCCATTCCCCAGGGCCCTGCCTAGTCAGAGAGGTTATCACCTCCATTCCCCAGCGCCCTGCGCAGTGAGAGAGAGGTTATCACCTCCATTTCCCAGGGTCCTGCGCAGTGACAGAGAGGTTATCACCTCCATTCCCCGGGCCCTGCGCAGTGAGAGAGAGGTTATCATCTCCATTCCCCAGGGCCCCGCGCAGTGAGAGAGAGGTTATCACCTCCATTCCAGAGGGCCCTGCGCAGTGACAGAGGGGTTATCACCTCCATTCCCCAGGGCCCTGCGCAGTGAGAGAGGTTATCACCACCATTCCCCACGGCCCCGCGCAGTGAGAGAGAGGGTATCACCTCCATTCCCCAGGGCCCTGCGCAGTGAGAGAGGTTATCACCACCATTCCCCAAGGCCCCGCGCAGTGAGAGAGAGGGTATCACCTCCATTCCCCAGGGCCCTGCGCAGTGACAAAGAGGTTATCGCCTCCATTCCCCAGGGCCGTGCGCAGTGACAGAGAGGTTATCACCTCTACTCCCCTGGGCCCTGCCCAGTCAGAGAGGTTATAACCTCCATTCCCCAGGGCCCTGTGCAGTGAGAGAGAGGTTATCACCGCCATTCCCCAGGGCCCTGCGCAGTGACAGAGAGGTTATCGCCTCCATTCCCCAGGGCCGTGCGCAGTGAGAGAGAGGTTATCACCTCCATTCCCCAGGGTCCTGCCCAGTGAGAGAGGTTATCACCTCCATTCAAAACAAAGAACAAAGAACAAAGAACAAACAAAAATTAAACATAATAACTTAATTATAATTTAGAGGATATCTAAGCCAGAGATCGGAGAATATTATAGTTAGCTATCGCATTTCTATTAGAAATCTAGTGCTAGGAAACAGATAGTTGACAGTAACTTTGTAATTTAAAATAAAAAGTATTTAAAAAAAAAAAAAAGACAAATTTTAATTTTAATTAATTGACGCAATGTCAGTTAGAGGGGTGCTGTGCTCTGACTGTGAGATGTGGCAGGTCCGGGAGGCTTCCAGCGTCCCGGATGGCTTCATCTGCAGAAAGTGCACCCAACTGCAGCTCCTCACAGACCGCATGGTTCGGTTGGAGCAGCAATTGGATGCATTTAGGAGCATGCAGGTGGCGGAAAGCGTCATAGATTGCAGTTATGTAAGTGTGGTCACACCCAAGGTGCAGGCAGAGAAATGGGTGACCACCAGAAAGGGCAGGCAGTCAGTGCAGGAATCCCCTGTGGTTGTCCCCCTCTCGAACAGATATACCCCTTTGGATACTGTCGGGGGGGATAGCCTATCAGGGGAAAACAGCAGCAGCCAGAGCAGTGGCACCACGGCTGGCTCTGATGTTCAGAAGGGAGGGTCAAAGCGCAGAAGAGTAATAGTTATAGGGGACTCTATAGTCAGGGGCACAGATAGGCGCTTCTGTGGACGTGAAAGAGACTCCAGGATGGTATGTTGCCTCCCTGGTGCCAGGGTCCAGGATGTCTCCGAACGGGTAGAGGGAATCCTGAAGGGGGAGGGCAAACAGGCAGAGGTCGTTGTACATATTGGTACTAACGACATAGGCAGGAAGGGGCATGAGGTCCTGCAGCAGGAGTTCAGGGAGCTAGGCAGAAAGTTAAAAGACAGGACCTCGAGGGTTGTAATCTCGGGATTACTCCCTGTGCCACGTGCCAGTGAGGCTAGAAATAGGAAGATAGAGCAGACAAACACGTGGCTAAACAGCTGGTGTAGGAGGGAGGGTTTCTGTTATCTGGACCACTGGGAGCTCTTCCGGGGCAGTTGTGACCTGTATAAGATGGACGGGTTGCATCTAAACCGGAGAGGCATAAATATCCTGGCCGCGAGATTTGCTAGTGTCACACGGGAGGGTTTAAACTAGTATGGCAGGGGGGTGGGCACGGGAGCAATAGGTCAGAAGGTGAGAGCATTGAGGGAGAACTAGGGAATAGGGACAGTGTGGCTCTGAGGCAGAGCAGACGGGGAGAAGTTGCTGAACACAGCGGGTCTGGTGGCCTGAAGTGCATATGTTTTAATGCAAGGAGCATTACGGGTAAGGCAGATGAACTTAGAGCTTGGATTACTACTTGGAACTATGATGTTGTTGCCATTACAGAGACCTGGTTGAGGGAAGGGCAGGATTGGCAGCTAAACGTTCCAGGATTTAGATGTTTCAGGCGGGATAGAGGGGGATGTAAAAGGGGAGGCGGAGTTGCGCTACTTGTTCAGGAGAGTATCACAGCTATACAGCGAGAGGACACCTCAGAGGGCAGTGAGGCTATATGGGTAGAGATCAGGAATAAGAAGGGTGCAGTCACAATGTTGGGGGTATACTACAGGCCTCCCAACAGCCAGCGGGAGATAGAGGAGCAGATAGGTAGACAGATTTTGGAAAAGAGTAAAAACAACAGGGTTGTGGTGATGGGAGACTTCAACTTCCCCAATATTGACTGGGACTCACTTAGTGCCAGGGGCATAGACGGGGCAGAGTTTGTAAGGAGCATCCAGGAGGGCTTCTTAAAACAATATGTAAACAGTCCAACTAGGGAAGGGGCGGTACTGGACCTGGTATTGGGGAATGAGCCCGGCCAGGTGGTAGATGTTTCAGTAGGGGAGCATTTCGGTAACAGTGACCACAATTCAGTAAGTTTTAAAGTACTGGTGGACAAGGATAAGAGTGGTCCGAGGATGAATGTGCTAAATTGGGGGAAGGCTAATTATAACAATATTAGGCGGGAACTGAAGAACATAGATTGGGGGCGGATGTTTGAGGGCAAATCAACATCTGACATGTGGGAGGCTTTCAAGTGTCAGTTGAAAGGAATACAGGACAGGCATGTTCCTGTGAGGAAGAAAGATAAATACGGCAATTTTCGGGAACCTTGGATGACGAGTGATATTGTAGGCCTCGTCAAAAAGAAAAAGGAGGCATTTGTCAGGGCTAAAAGGCTGGGAACAGACGAAGCCTGTGTGGCATATAAGGAAAGTAGGAAGGAACTTAAGCAAGGAGTCAGGAGGACTAGAAGGGGTCATGAAAAGTCATTGGCAAATAGGGTTAAGGAAAATCCCAAGGCTTTTTACACTTACATAAAAAGCAAGAGGGTAGCCAGGGAAAGGGTTGGCCCACTGAAGGATAGGCAAGGGAATCTATGTGTGGAGCCAGAGGAAATGGGCGAGGTACTAAATGAATACTTTGCATCAGTATTCACCAAAGAGAAGGAATTGGTAGATGTTGAGTCTGGAGAAGGGGGTGTAGATAGCCTGGGTCACATTGTGATCCAAAAAGACGAGGTGTTGGGTGTCTTAAAAAATATTAAGGTAGATAAGTCCCCAGGGCCGGATGGGATCTACCCCAGAATACTGAAGGAGGCTGGAGAGGAAATTGCTGAGGCCTTGACAGAAATCTTTGGATCCTCGCTGTCTTCAGGGGATGTCCCGGAGGACTGGAGAATAGCCAATGTTGTTCCTCTGTTTAAGAAGGGTGGCAGGGATAATCCCGGGAACTACAGGCCGGTGAGCCTTACTTCAGTGGTAGGGAAATTACTGGAGAGAATTCTTCGAGACAGGATCTACTCCCATTTGGAAGCAAATGGACGTATTAGTGAGAGGCAGCACGGTTTTGTGAAGGGGAGGTCGTGTCTCACTAACTTGATAGAGTTTTTCGAGGAGGTCACTAAGATGATTGATGCAGGTAGGGCAGTAGATGTTGTCTATATGGACTTCAGTAAGGCCTTTGACAAGGGCCCTCATGGTAGACTAGTACAAAAGGTGAAGTCACACGGGATCAGGGGTGAACTGGCAAGGTGGATACAGAACTGGCTAGGCCATAGAAGGCAGAGGGTAGCAATGGAGGGATGCTTTTCTAATTGGAGGGCTGTGACCAGTGGTGTTCCACAGGGATCAGTGCTGGGACCTTTGCTCTTTGTAGTATATATAAATGATTTGGAGGAAAATGTAACTGGTCTGATTAGTAAGTTTGCAGACGACACAAAGGTTGGTGGAATTGCGGATAGCGATGAGGACTGTCTGAGGATACAGCAGGATTTAGATTGTCTGGAGACTTGGGCGGAGAGATGGCAGATGGAGTTTAACCTGGACAAATGTGAGGTAATGCATTTTGGAAGGGCTAATGCAGGTAGGGAATATACAGTGAATGGTAGAACCCTCAAGAGTATTGAAAGTCAAAGAGATCTAGGAGTACAGGTCCACAGATCACTGAAAGGGGCTACACAGGTGGAGAAGGTAGTCAAGAAGGCATACGGCATGCTTGCCTTCATTGGCCGGGGCATTGAGTATAAGAATTGGCAAGTCATGTTGCAGCTGTATAGAACCTTAGTTAGGCCACACTTGGAGTATAGTGTTCAATTCTGGTCGCCACACTACCAGAAGGATGTGGAGGCTTTAGAGAGGGTGCAGAAGAGATTTACCAGAATGTTGCCTGGTATGGAGGGCATAAGCTATGAGGAGCGATTGAATAAACTCGGTTTGTTCTCACTGGAACGAAGGAGGTTGAGGGGCGACCTGATAGAGGTATACAAAATTATGAGGGGCATAGACAGAGTGGATAGTCAGAGGCTTTTCCCCAGGGTAGAGGGGTCAATTACTAGGGGGCATAGGTTTAAGGTGAGAGGGGCAAAGTTTAGAGTAGATGTACGAGGCAAGTTTTTTACGCAGAGGGTAGTGGGTGCCTGGAACTCACTACCGGAGGAGGTAGTGGAGGCAGGGACGATAGGGACATTTAAGGGGCATCTTGACAAATATATGAATAGGATGGGAATAGAAGGATACGGACCCAGGAAGTGTAGAAGATTGTAGTTTAGTCGGGCAGTATGGTCGGCACGGGCTTGGAGGGCCGAAGGGCCTGTTCCTGTGCTGTACATTTCTTTGTTCTTTGTTCTTTGTTCTTTGTAGTTGACCCTCTCTGTCGCTATCGAGACGTGCGTTGTCCATGAGCATGCTGAGAATCGTTACTCCCACATCAGGGCGGCAGAAACTGTGAAGCTGGCCTCCCATGAGGCGGAACGGGTGCAGGCCATTGCACAGATGCAGGGCCTGAGCATCGAGGAGAGTGGCCGTTTCTCGCGCTTTTCTCGGATCCCTGCGCATGCGCGCCACGACCGAGTGGACGACGAGCCCGACAACCCGACTGCGCAGGTGCATATGTCGACCGACCGCACTGCGCATGCGCGATGGCGCACGGAACACGCTAACGTCGGCATCATGACGTGTCCGAATTTTGGCTCCGCCCATTTAAAGCGGCAATGTCCGGCAAAAGGACGCCGGTGTCTACAGTGTGGCAAGCTTGGCCACTACGCAGCCCTTTGCAGATCTGCTCCACTGCCCAGCAGCCAGCGATCCCAGCTGCGGCGCAGAAGTGTCCGTTCAATACAACAAGGTATGCCAGATTCCGATCCCGACAGCCCAACGGACCCTGATGCTGAGTGCGTCAGGTCCCCAGACCGGGTGGGCATCATAACTACACATGCGCTGCCTTCCACCACAACAGCACAATGCCTATCCATCCTCAGGGTGGATCCCGCGACAAGTGGTGTGCTGTCCTCACACAGAACAAGGCTCGCATCCGGACACCGGCGCATCGACGAACCTCATCTCGAAATCCGACCTCGACACCATCCGTGCCAAACCAAGCATTCTTCCACCGGCCTGCCAGCTACTTGACTACGATGGCAATGCCATAGCTGCCAGTGGCTCATGTCAACTGGGGATATTCTATAAGACGATCAAGGTGACTCTGTGGTTTGAAATCGTCGGGCATGACAGAGCATCTCTGCTCGGTGCTCGTGCCTGCAAGCTCCTGAACCTTGTTCAGCGAGTCCACACTATGTCATCATCACTGGCGACAGCCTCGCCCGATGGAAACTTGCAAGCCGGCATAGATGACATCATCACGCAGCACCACAGCGTGTTCGACGGAATGGGCACGCTCCCATATCGATACAAAATCCTGCTCAAGCCGAACGCCACCCCCGTAATTCATGCACCACGCCGGGTGCCAGCGCCCCTCAAGGATTGTCTGAAGAAGCAATTACAGGACCTCCAAGACCAGTGCATCATATCAAATAGAGCCCACAGACTGGGTCAGCTCCATGGTCTGCGTAAAGAAGCCGTCAGGGGAGCTTCGCATTTGCATTGACCCGAAGGATCTAAACTGCAACATCATGCGGGAGCATTACCCGATACCAAAACGTGAAGAGTTGACCAGTGAGATGGCTCATGCCAAATTCTTCACGAAGCTCGACGCCTGCAAGGGTTTTTGGCAAATACAGCTGGACGCGTCCATTCGCAAGCTGTGCACGTTCAACACCCCGTTCAGTCGCTACTGCTACAACCGCATGCCTCTCGGTGTCATATCTGCCTCCGAAGTATTTCATCGCATCATGTAACAGATGATGGAGAGCATCGAGGGGGTGTGAATGTACGTTGACGATGTCATTATTTGGTCCACACGCCCCAGGAACACATTGCTCGCCTCAAGGAGGTATTCCAAAGAATCCATGAACATGGTCTTCAGCTCAACAGGGCCAAGTGCTGATTTGGTCAATTGGAGATCAAATTCCTAGGTGACCACATCTCGCAGCAGGGCGTGCGGCCAGACGCCGACAAGGTCTCGGCGATCAATGCCATGAAGACCCCGGAGGACAAAAAGGCGGTCCTCCGCCTTCTCGGAATGGTCAATTTCCTCGGGAAATTCATTCCCAATATGGCATCCCACACCACGGCCCTCCGCCATCTTGTCAAAAAGTCAACGGAATTCCAGTGGCTTCCCACGCATGAAGAGGAATGGCGCGAGCTGAAAGCAAAACTCACAACAGCCCCGGTCCTAGGGTTCTTTGACCCAACCAAGGAAACCAAGATATCAACTGATGCAAGCCAGGACGGCATTAGGGTGGTGCTCCTTCAGCGGGATGACTCCGCTTCCTGGGCTCCTGTAGCGTATGCCTCCAGGGCCATGACGCCCACTGAGCAACGGTACACTCAGATTGAGAAGGAGTGTCTGGGCCTCCTAACAGGGATAGTCAAGTTCCACGACTATGTTTATGGCCTGCCGAAATTCACGGTAGAGACAGACCACAGGCCTCTAGTCCACATAATCCAGAAGGATTTAAATGACATGACACCTCGGTTATAGCGTATTCTTTTAAAGCTACGCCGCTACGACTTTGAACTGGTCTACACGCCAGGTAAAGAGCTGATCGTTGCAGATGCCCTGTCCAGGTCCATTACCACACCGCGTGAACAAAGTGACTTCATCTGCCACATAGAAGCCCAAGTGCAGTTGTGTGCCTCGAACCTTCCGGCCTCCGACGAACGGGTGGTCCAAATTCATGAGGAGACAGCCAAGGATCCTCTGCTGCAGCGCGTGATGCAGCACCTCAGCAATGGCTGGCAGAAGGGACAGTGCCCCCAGTTCTATAACATAAAAGACGACCTGACGGTGGTGGAGGGAATCCTTCTGAAACTCGACAGAATCGTAATTCCTCAGAGTATGCGGGCTATGGTGCTGGGCCAACTCCATGAGGGTCACCTTGGGGTCGAGAAATGCTGATGCAGAGCTCGGGAGGTGGTCTATTGGCCGGGCATCAGCCAGGACATTGCCGACACAGTCCTCAATTGCCCTACCTGTCAGAAGTTTCAACCAGCTCAACCAAAGGAAACGTTGCAGCAGCACGAGATTGTGACCTCTCCGTGGTCCAAAGTCGGTGTAGACCTTTTCCACGCCAAGGAGCGTGACTACACACTCCTGGTCGACCACTTCTCCAGTTACTCCAGTTACGTCGAAGGTGGTAATCAAAGCCTGCAAAGATACGTTTGCCAGGCACGGGATACCGCTCACGGTAATGAGCGACAACGGTCCTTGCTTTTACAGCTAGGAATGGTCTGACTTCGCACAGTCCTACAACTTCCGTCACGTTACCTCCAGTCCCCACTACCCGCAGTCAAACGGGAAGGCCGAGAAAGGGGACCACATTGTAAAGCGGTTGCTGTGCAAAGCTGCAGACTCAGGCTCCGACTTCAACCTGGCGATTCTGGCATACAGGGCAACCCCACTGTCCACTGGATTGTCTCCAGCGCAGATGCTCATGAATCGCACTCTGAGGACCACAGTTCCAGCCATCCTCGTTCCCGACCTTGACCACCTCACGGTCCTACAGAAAATGCAGCAGTCACGGGCCCAACAGAAAGCCACGTACGATACCCATGCCACGGATCTGCCCGAGCTGGCCCCAACTGATCATGTTCACGTCCAGTTGCCTGAGGGCAGCTGGTCAGCCACAGCTGTTGTGCTCAAACAAGTGGCCCCAAGATCGTTCCTTGTCCGCATGGCTGATGGCTCCCTGCTACGGTGCAACAGGCGGGCACTGCGAAGAGTTCCACGCCCGCTACCTGACCAGCGTGCCCCGCTGCCTACGATGCCTCCTCCGGACGTACCCTACCACGAGGCCACCGATCTACCAGCAATCCTGCCGCCCACCGCGATGCCAGCGATCCCGCCTCTCCAAGCGTAGGCGGCTCCGAATACGCCTCTGCGGCGATCAACAAGAATTCGTCACCCACCACAAATCTATAGACTGAGCTTTTGTACATTTTTGTTTCTTCACCAATTGGACCTCTGTAAATATTGTTTCGTTTTCCATGTATCTGCACTATCGCAACCTTCCTATGTATAGATATTCGTTTAGACATCTTTCTGTATATAGTCAGGCATATATATGTATATTTATAAGCATCCACACCTTAGTATTTATTTTTTTTAAAAAGGGGAAGATGTCATAATATCCACTCATGTATATAATGAAGTGCAGACCGGCAGTGATTGACACACAGGATGACCAGTAAGCACACAGCACAGTGCAGCCAATCACCAGACAGGACACTACCACTATAAAGCCAGAGGGCACTAGGTTTCCCGCTCTCTCGGGACCCAGCCACTGAGACAGTCAGAGTCCACGAGCTAGCTCAGTGCAAACACCATGCGGTAGCTAGTAAGTCTGGTCAGGCTACTACAAGGTCCCCAGTCAGTTCAGTATAGTGTCGACCCACAGTTAAATATGTATGTTAGTTTTATCGTTCAATAAAACCGTGTTGGATCTTCTACAGTGTTAGAGGTCAGTTTCTCGCATCGCTGCATCAAGTGCAGTCCACACCGAACCAACCTGCCTAACACATCAGACATAACAAACATGGTACTCACATGTGATGCGTGTCAAAAACATCAACCGGCACAAGGCAAGGAGCTACTCCAGCAGCATGACATGGCTACGTCACCGTGGGACAAAGTTGGCAGAGACTTGTGTCACTCCATGGGCCGAAGCTATGTTCTTATAATTGATTATTACTCCAACTTTCTGGAAGTAGTGAAACTCCCGGATCTCACATCTGCAACAGTTATCAAAGCCTGCAAGGAAACCTTCTCGAGGCATGGCAACACACTAACAGTCATGTCCGACAATGGTCCTTGCTTTGCAAGCTGGGAGCGGACGGTATTCTCCAAGAAATACAACTTTAAGCACGTGACATCGAGTCGACACTTTCCCCAATCCAACGGTAGGGGAGAGAAAGGTGTCCACATTATTAAGCAACTCATAAGCAAGGCCACTGACTCGAATTCCGACATACACTTGGCTCTATTATCATATCGGTCATCACCGTTGAGCTCAGGGCTATCACCGGCTCAAATGCTCTTCAATCGAGATGTGAGGACAATGCTGCCAGCGTTAAGCTGCAGCAATCCAGATCACTCACAAGTGCTGGACAAGATGCGCCACCAACATCACACACAAAAGCAGCACAATGACCGACATGGAAAATTGCTGGATCCGTTAGCGATCAATGACTGGGTGCGGGATTCTCCGACCCCACGCCGGGTCGGAGAATCGCCCACGGCGCCCACCGAATTCTCCGAAGGGTGAAAAGTCGGCGGGGTGTCAATCGCGCCGCCCACCTCGGAGAATGGCAGGGGCGGGTGGGAGACAATGGACTCCGGGGCTGCCGATATTCTCCCGGCCGGATGGGCCGAAGTCCCGTCGACGTAAATCAAAACACCTTTTTAACGGCGCCAACCAGTGCTGATGGTTGACGCCGTCCAGCGTGGAGGTAGGTCACGGCCTGGGGGGTGGCCGCAGGAGAGGTGATGGCGTGGCCGCAGTCTGTGTGTGTGGGGGAGAGGTATGTGTGGGTGGGTGTGCGGCGGGGGGTGGGGGGGGGGGGTGGGTGAGTGCCAGGGACGGGGGGGTGAGTGCCGGCGAGGGGGACAGGGGGGTGAGTGCCGGAGACGGGAGTTGCGAGGGCAAGGGAGTTTGTCCGCCTGGCCAGGTGCCATCCTCCAACAGTTGCGCCTATGCAGCCCATGCCACCTGGCTGGGGGGAGGGGGGTACGGGCAATGATGACATGTTGTCCCGTTCCTCCCCCCCCCCCACCCCGCCCCCCCCCCCCACCCCCCCCCCCCCCCACAGGCCATCCTGTTTTCTGATCATCCAGCGATGTTGGCTGCCATGTCGGCAGCCGCTATTCTCCATGTTGCCCTGGAGGAGGAGGAGGAGCGTGCCAGAGAGGCGGCACTGGCTGCCGCAGAGGAGCAGGTGGCAGCCGCCCAGGCTGGAGGGACACCTGCCCGACAGGATGAGGAGGAGGAGCAGGGGGAGCACGTAGTGGAGGAGGAACACGAGGAGGGGTAGGAGGAAGTCGCGGCGCCACGGCAACGGAGGCACCCGAGGAGGCCCAGTGAATACCGGCCCCGGGTAGTACCAGGACCTCACAGACGGGGAATGCAGGAGGAGACTCCGGATGAGCTGGGAAATCGTGGCACACATCTGCCACCTGCTGGCACACCTGGCACCGCGTGGCACTGGGGGGGGACACCCTCTCCCCGTGTCCGTCAAGGTTACGGTGGCCCTGAACTTTTATGCAACGGGGTCATTCCAGGCACCGAGTGGGGACCTCTCCGGCATCTCGCAGACACCGGTGCACCGGTGCATCCGGGCAGTGACAGACGCCCGATATGCCATTGCGGACCGCTTCATCCGCTTCCCTGTAGACCGGGCCAGTCAGGATGCCCGGGCCGTGGGCTTCTCTGCCGTGGCCGGGTTTCCCATGGTCCAGGGCGCGATCGATGGGATGCACGTCGCTGTGCGGCCAGCTGCGGTTAACAGGGCCGTGTTCACCAATAGGAAGGGGACCTATTCCATAAACATCCAGGTGGTCTGCGATCACTGCATGATTATCCTGCACATTTGTGCCCGGTACCTGGGAAGTGTACATGACTCATACGTGTTGTCGCGGTCTTACATCACCGGAATGTACGAGGGACGCCATCCCTGGCTGAGGGGCTGGTTGCTGGGTGACAGGGGTTATCCGTTGCGGTCGTGGCTGATGACGCCGAGACGGAGGCCACAGAATGACGCGGAGAGCAGCTACAATGATGCCCATGCAGCGACAAGGGGTGAGAACGAGAGGTGCTTTGGCACACTCAAAATGCGTTTCTGGTTTCCTCCCACCCCCCCCCGAAATACGTGCTTGTGAAGTGAACCAGGGGCTGGTTTAGCACAGTGGGCTAAACGGATGGCCTCTAATGCAGAACAAGACCAGCAGCGCGGGTTCAATTCCCGTACCGGCCTCCCCGAACAGGCGCTGGAATGTGGCGACTAGGGGCTTTTCACAGTAACTTCATTGCAGTGTTAATGTAAGCCTACTTGAGATGCTAACAGCTCCTCCCGGTGGGATATGTCGTTTGAATCTCTGATACCTGGGGCTGGATTCTCCGCATCCCGACGGTTGAATCGAGTTCGGCGCCAGGGCGGAGAATCCAGTTCCACGCATGAAATCGGGACCGGCGCCAGCTCGGTCAACAAAGAAATGTACAGCACAGGAACAGGCCCTTCGGCCCTCCAAGCCCGTGCCGACCATGCTGCCCGACTAAACTACAATCTTCTACACTTCCTGGGTCCATATCCCTCTATTCCCATCCTATTCATGTATTTGTCAAGATGCCCCTTAAATGTCACTATCGTCCCTGCTTCCACCACCTCCTCCGGTAGCGAGTTCCAGGCACCCACTACCCTCTGCGTAAAAAACTTGCCTCGTACATCTACTCTAAACCTTGCCCCTCTCACCTTAAACCTGTGCCCCCTAGTAATTGACCCCTCTACCCTGGGGAAAAGCCTCTGACTATCCACTCTGTCTATGCCCCTCATAATTTTGTATACCTCTATCAGGTCTCCCCTCACCTCCTTCGTTCCATTGAGAACAAACAGAGTTTATTCAATCGCTCCTCATAGCTAATGCCCTCCATACCAGGCAACATTCTGGTAAATCTCTTCTGCACCCTCTCTAAAGCCTCCACATCCTTCTGGTAGTGTGGCGACCAGAATTGAACACTATACTCCAAGTGTGGCCTAACTAAGATTCTATACAGCTGCAACATGACTTGCCAATTCTTATACTCAATGCCCCGGCCAATGAAGGCAAGCATGCCGTATGCCTTCTTGACTACCTTCTCCACCTGTGTTGCCCCTTTCAATGACCTGTGGACATGTACTCCTAGATCTCTTTGACTTTCAATACTCTTGAGGGTTCTACCATTCACTGTATATTCCCTACCTGCATTAGACCTTCCAAAATGCATTACCTCACATTTGTCCGGATTAAACTCCATCTGCCATCTCTCCGCCCAAGTCTCCAAACGATCTAAATCCTGCTGTATCCTCTGACAGTCCTCATCGCTATCCACAATTCCACCAACCTTTGTGTCGTCTGCAAACTTACTAATCAGACCAGTTACATTTTCCTCCAAATTATTTAGATATACTACAAACAGCAAAGATCCCAGCACTGATCCCTGCGGAACACCACTGGTCACAGCCCTCCAATTAGAAAGCATCCTTCCATTGCTACTCTCTGCCTTCTATGACCAGGTGGCCATAATGGCCAGGTAACCACATCGCTCGCACCAATTCCGGAAGGTACGTATTGACCAACGCACTGGGCAGGTGTCCCTGCAACTCTTCAAAGTACTGCCATCAGTTCTCTTATAGCCATCTTAGTGGGCAGTCATTGAGAGGCGATTTGCTGGATTCTTCATAGCCCGGCACTGAAATCAGGATCGGCGATGGGGCGGAGAATGGATTCCGATGCCAGATCTGGGGCATTGGCGCTGGTTTGCGATGACCCCTGCACTGCCGGCCCACCCACGGTGCTCCGCCCCCGATGGGCCGAGTTCCCAACGGGGAGAGCCACATGTGGTCTCAGCGGCTGAGAACCCGGCGTGCCGGCTGCGGACAGTGTCCAGCGCCACCGCACTCGTCCGGGACCTGTGCCGTTGGCCGGGGGGGGCTTCTGCTAGGGCTGGGGGGGGGGGGCTGGTGGGGGGTTGGCCAAGGGATGGACTGTGGGGTTGGGATGGGCAGGTTAGGGTCCCAGCATGGCCGGTGCCATGTTTTACGGAGCGACCGGTGCAGGTTGCCGTCCTGCGCATGCGCGGTCCAGGACCCTGTGATTCTCCAGCCGTTTTCAGCGTGATCTGTGGGTGGTTCACGCGGCGCCAGTGCCCCTCACCGGTATTGGAATTGGTGGAGGGTTCATGCCGATTTTCCTGTCGTGAATCACCTGTGGATTCAGTTAGCCGCTGGAACGGAGAATTCCTTGTGACCACCACTTGATTTGATTTGATTTGATTTATTATTGTCACATTGTGGTAATACCAGGTATTGCAGTACCTGAGAGGTGGATGACCATTGGCTAGACCTAGGAGCCTACCATTGGCTAACGTACATAGCTCCGCCCTGAGAGGCGGGGTATAAGAACCAATGCCGTTCCAGCAGCCTTCACTTTCTGTATCGAAGCTGCTGGGTACAGTTCTAGCTGATTAAAGCCGATTAGTTATGACTCACCTTGTCTCGAGAGTAGTTGATTGCGCATCACACATGTATTAGTATCCAGTGAAAAGTATTGTTTCTTGCATGCTGTACAAACAATGCAGACCGTACATAGGGAAGGAAGGAGAGACTGCAGAATATAATGCTACAGTTATAGCAAGGTGTAGACAAAGGATCAACTTAATACGAGGTAGGTCCATTTAAAAGTCTGATGGCAGCCGGGAAGAAGCTGTTCTTGAGTCGGTTGGTACGTGACCTCAAACTTTGGCATCTTTTTCCTGACGGAAGGAGGTGGAAGAGAGTATGTCCGGGGAGCGTGGGGTCCTTAATTATGCTGGTTGCCTTTCCGAGGCAGCGGGAATTATAGACAAGAGTCAATGGATGGGAGGCTGGTTTGTGTGATGGACTGGGCTACATTCACGAGCTTTTGTAGTTTCCTGCGGTCTTGGGCAGAGCAGGCTCCATACCAAGCTGTGATACAGCCAGAAAGAATGCTTTCTGTGGTGCATCTGTAGAAGTTGGTGAGGGTCGTAGCTGACATGCCAAATTTCCTCAGTCTTCTGAGAATGTAGAGTCGTTGGTGGGCTTTCTTAACTATAGTGTCGGCATGGGGGGACCAGGACAGGTTGCTGGTGATCTGGACACCTAAAAACTTGAAGCTCTCGACCGTTTCTTCTTTGTTCCCATTGACGTAGACAGGGGCATGTTCTCCTCTACGCTTCCTGAAGTCGATGACAATCTCCTTTGTTTTGTTGACACTGACTTACTGTAATGGAATGTCAGCCTCAATGACTTGCTCGAACCGCTGGAGTGGAACTTCATCCCACATTCATCGGGTTGGGCAGAACCATCTGAGGTGGTAGGAATTGATGGTGGTAAGAGGTGGTAGGAATTGAAGTCAACTGAAAAGAGACACGAAAATAAAGTTGCCTATAAATAAAAATAAATAGAAACTGAAAATGTAGGCACTATTCCAAATGACTCAATCCTACAATTATTGTGGGTGCATTCTTGAACACCCTGCACAAAAAAATGTTTGAATATTTTTCCTCACCAATTACCCCTGCCAATTTCTGATAATTAGCTCAATAAATATTCATAAGGTGTCAGGATGAAAATGCTTCGACCAGGTCAGGTGACATCAACAGCCCACCCACGCAGAGCTGTGCATTGCTCCGAGATTACATTCACATTGAACTGCAGTACAGGGAAACCAAATAACTGGAGGCAGGCACAGAACACATTTCGCAGTAAATGAATCCGACTTTGATTTATCTTCAGAAGAAAACTTTGCGATGGCCAAAATCAAAGTTAAATTGGCTTCTACTCAAATTGGTGCAGAGCGGGGCTGCCTCCGTCTAATTATGCCGCCAACAAACACAAGCAAATTATGGAAGTGAAAACTTTGTTTTGTTTAACTTAGGAACGAAAATGCTTCTGCACAATGAAGATATTGCAGAGGGCTGACAACAAGATCACCAGTACGCATTTGTACAGCGCCTTTAATGTAGCACACTGTCCCAAGGCACTTCACAGAAGCTATTATCAATCAAAATCTGACAGAAGGAGACACATGACATGTGATGAAAAGATTAATTTTCACAGGTAGGTTTTGAGGAGTGCCCTAACGAATGAGGAAGGGAGGGATGGAAATCCAGCTGAATGTCTTGTTTCTAGGATGCCATTGCCGGTAAGCTGACTTTAATCACAACACATTTCCATACCATGTACACTGTGGTGATTTGTGGTGATTTTCCCTTTCAGGCAACACAGCAGCAAGGGTCATCGGGCTTGGGGAACCAATTGGGGTTTCTCACCCCCGGGGGTGGAGTTCCTTCACCGGCAGAAGTTATGTGAAGACCTCCCAGCAGCCATGTGGCCGCTGCTCTCTGCACAGCTTCTCTTATTAATAAATAACTTTTGTGTTTCTAATGAAGTCTGCGAAAGTGCATCATTTCAAACACACAACCGGAAGGCACTTGAAGCCTTGTAACCATCTCTAGCATGTGCTGTCTGACCTTCAAACCCCAGGTCAGGTATCTAATGTCACGACTGAGGTTATTCAGCCTTCTCAACCTTGCCCCTCGCCTAAGGTGTGGTGACCCTCGGGTTAAATCACCACCGGTCTCCCGCTCAAAGGGGAAAGCAGCCGATGGTCATCTGGGACTACGGCGACTTTACGTTTATCTTTTACTGATCTCTGTACCTCTGTGGGCTTTTTTTTCACAGTTCTTCCACTGGACGTTCTGAATGATGGCCAAAATGATTTGAAGGGCAAGGAAGGGGCCTTTGCTCTGAATCACTTTCACCCCTTAGTTTTCAGGGCTCTCAGGCTTGGTCTGGTTATCCGTTGCTTCCCTGGTGGATTCTGCTTCTTGTTCTTCAGCTACAGTCTCTGATTGGGAGCCGGGTCGCTTCTCATTTGTTTTCCGGAGGAGTTTCCGGTTCCTCCTGTACTGCTGTCCGTTTGGGATCTGTGAGAGCTCGGTTCTCCTGGGATTCCTGTGACAACAGCAGGATTCTAGATCCCTTGCTGCTGAATCCTCACTCTCTCTCCCATGGTCAGTTCAGACAGAGGCCGAGCTCCTGGGTCAAAGGGCACTTTCTGCATCATCTGCTGTCTCAGTTTGAATCGGCCCTGTACGTTGGAGTTCTCAGACTGTGGCAATGGCAGCTGGAAGCTCAGTTCTCAGTCTTCTGCCCATCTGGAGCCTTGCCGGAGATGATCCCAAGCCTTCTGATGAAGGATTCCTGAAATCCAGCAGGACCCGGCAGGGGTCTCTTCAGCCTGTCTTCACCTTTGTCAGCAGGTATTGTAAGGTCTTCACAGCACGCTCCGTTGGATTGTGAATTGGATTGTTGCAGAACTCCCATTCCTGTGCAAATTTGTGAAGCTCCGTGCCGCAGAGTTGTGGACTGTTGTGAGATGAGCATCTCAGGTGTGCCATGGTGAGCAAAACATTGATTTGAAATGATTCATTACAGTGATGCCCTGACTATCCTTTCTCAGCAACACAGACTCTAAAAAAACTTTGACTAATAATCTACAGTTCGTGGACAGTCACTGGAGTCAAATGTGAACAAGTCCAGTCCAACTTTCCGCCAGGGCCCCTCTGGAACAGCGTGTGGATGAAGTGGTTCTTTCTGTTGCGTTTTACTGCACTTTTGACTCATTGTGCACACATTCAGCCTTTCTCCAATTTGTGTTCCGGTTCCAGGCCAATGTACTCCCTCTTGAGCTCATCTCCTGCATATTTCTGTACCAAGGTGACAGAGCACGTATCTTCCCTCGGCGCTGCAGGAATGATTAACTTTTCTTCCTTGAAGAGTATCCCCTCTGTACATGATGTTCCTCACAAACACTCCACTCCTCTCGTACAGCAGAAGGTGCACCGCTCCGACCTGTGGGCAGGCAGTCTGCACAATTTGCTTCAGCTTTCCGAGCGTGCGTTGTTCTTGGTTAAATCCCTGATCTTCATTCAGTTCGGATCAGACAGAGTCAGCATGGATTGTGAAGGGCATATCATGCTTGACAAATCTCCTGGAATTCCTTGAGGTTGTAACTAGTAGAGTTGACGAGGGGGAGCCAGTGGATGTGGTTTATTTGGACTTTCAGAAGGCTTTTGATAAAGTTCCACATAAGAGATTTATTCACTGCAGATGGTGAAATTTGAATTCAATAAAAACCTGGAATCAAAAATCTAATGCTGACCATGGAACCATTGTCAATTGTTGTCCAAACCCATCTGGTTCACCAACGTTGTTTCGGGAAGGAAATCTGCCACCCTTACCGAGTCTGGCCTACATGTGACTCCATGTGGTTGGCTCTTAACTGCCCCCTCAAGGGCACTTCGGGATGGGCAATAAATGCTGGCACAGCCTTCGACGCCCATGCCCCATGAACGAATAAAGAAAAAAAAACTTACACTGCCCCGTGTCCCCTAATCAAAGCAAATTACTCAGGATACTAGAATCTGAAAACAAAGAGAAAATGCTGGAAATTCTCAGCAGGTCTGGCAGCGTCTGTAGGGAGAGAAAAGAGCCTAACGTTTTGAGACCAGCTTTGACAAAGGGTCATCTGGACACAAACATTCGCTCTTTTCTCTCCCTACAGATGCTGCCAGACCTGCTGAGAATTTCCAGCATTTTCTCTTCGATTTCGTGTCCCCTGATGTTCGCCCACTGCCTCTGGCCCAGGTCACCTTGCCCTTCATTCCCCGAGTGGTGGTGCGCCTCATGGCCTGGTGACAGTGAACACTCCTGCCGGCCCCATTTCCCCGAGGCTCCAGCCCTACCAAGGACCCCCTCTTCCACTGAACTAAGCTGGAATATTGAGCCTGGGCCGTGGCTGAGCTCTCATTGATGATGGACCGTCGAGGTGTGGCTCGAGGTTATCAGGATTCTGGGAGGGCACCGCTTCCCACAGAGACGAAGAGGAGCCTCTGGTGGATGGCCAGTATTGGATATCACGCCGTGTTCTTCCTGATGATTAGCTGCTGTCAGCAGGGCAGTCACTGAAGTACCGGACACTTCAACACCGACTTGCAACCCCATCGATAAGTTTGTGCCTGCATCACCATCTACAATCGCGCGTACATTCTTCGAGTTACACATCTTAGCGAAGTGATCTGGTCGATCACAGTCCTGACACTGCTTTCCGTCGGCTGAACCATGACATGGCAAATGCTCCATTCCTCATTGATTGTTTTAAAATGTTTTAATAGCAGTTTTGTTCATTTTACCTTCTGTCCATTTGTATTTCCCCAGCGCTGTTTCTGTTTAACTGCACGTAACTGTTTGACCATGTGCAGCGGGTGTATCAACCTAGTTAACCTGCCATTTTGTTGTCTCGACCTTGGCCGCTATGCAGATATTTATTGATTTCTCTTGCATGAGATCCACTTCTCTCAAAAGCCATACGCTCAGAAAATCATTTGGGATTGTAGCGCACAAAGACTCACGAGAGACGAATAGAGATGAAGTCGATGAGGCTTTATTAAGCGTGACTTGTTCCCCGCAGTTCAGTAGCTGACTGGTCTGCGGGGGAGAACTCCAGGTTCTTATACTCCGCCTTCAGGGCGGAGCTAGAGGTCAACAGCCAACCAGGACCCGGGATCTGTCAGCCAATGACATCACGGCTTCACAGTCCCACATGACCCCTAATGCATACTACCACATTCACCCCTTGTTAAAAATGAACCCGGCGGGGTGGTGCTTTGTATGGTGGTAAGGGTTTACAAGGCTGGTCCTGGGAGGAAAACTTTTGCATGTACAGAGGTTTTTTTTTTTGTTTTGAACGATTTACATTAAAAGGGGGAAAAGGAAAACGTTCTCGTTACAGTCCACAATATAGTAGTGTTACATTGATGCCACAAGTCGGTCGGGCGGTCTGGTCGTCCTCGTCGATCGCCTCGGCCCCGGTGGTGGTGCTTGTTCCCGTGTTGTCGTCTCCGGGAGCCTTACGGTTTCTGCTTCCGCTTCACTTCTGGTCGGACCTGGGAGGAGGACCGATCCCCCCGGGAAGGGGGCGCTCGCGGGGTGCGCCGGTGGCAGGGAGGGGGTGATTGGTGTCGGGGGGTGTGTGTGTTGCCGGCGGGCGTCAGATCTCGCAGGGAGACCGTGTCCTGTCGGCCGTCGGGGTACTCCACGTAAGCGTACTGCGGGTTCGCGTGGAGGAGGCGAACCCTCTCGACCAACAGGTCCGACTTGTGCGCCCGCACATGTTTTCGGAGCAGGATGGGTCCTGGGACCGCCAGCCAGGTCGGCAGCGACGTTCCAGAGAAGGACTTCCTGGGGAAGACAAGGAGGCGCTCATGAGGCGTTTGGTTAGTGCTAGTACACAGTCGCGACCGGATGGAGTGGAGAGCGTCCGGGAGGACCTCCTGCCACCGTGAAACTGGGAGGTCCCTGGACCGTAGGGCCAGTAGGACGGTCTTCCAGACCATGCCGTTCTCCCTCTCTACTTGCCCGTTCCCCTGGGGGTTGTAGCTGGTCGTCCTGCTCGAGGCTATACCGTTGCTGAGCAGGAACTGGCGCAGCTCGTCACTCATAAAGGAGGACCACCTGTCGCTGTGGACGTATGTGGAGCAACCGAACAGTGTGAATATGGTGTTAAGGGCTTTAATGACTGTGGCCGCTGTCATGTCAGGGCAGGGGATGGCGAAGGGGAAACGGGAGTACTCGTCCACCACGTTCAGGAAGTATATGTTGCGGTCGGTGGAGGGGAGGGGCCCTTTGAAATCCAGACCAAGGCGTTCAAAGGGACGGGAAGCCTTGATCAGGTGCGCGCCATCCGGCCTGAAAAAGTGCGGTTTGCACTCTGTGCAGATGTGGCAGTTCCTTGTGACTGTACGGACCTCCTCCACAGAGTAGGGGAGGTTGCGGGACTTTATAAAGTGGTAGAACCGAGTGACCCCCGGGTGGCAGAGGTCCTCGTGGAGGGTTTGGAGGCGGTCAATTTGTGCGTTGGCACATGTGCCGTGGGATAGGGCGTCGGACGGCTCGTTCAGCTTTCCGGGACGATACATGATCTCATAGTTGAAGGTGGAGAGCTCGATCCTCCACCTTAAGATCTTGTCGTTCTTAATTTTGCCCCGCTGTGCATTATCGAACATGAAGGCTACCGACCGTTGGTCCGTGAGGAGAGTGAATCTCCTGCCGGCCAGGTAATGCCTCCAATGTCGCACAGCTTCCACTATGGCTTGGGCTTCCTTTTCCACTGAGGAGTGGCGGATTTCTGAGGCGTGGAGGGTTCGGGAGAAAAAGGCCACGGGCCTGCCCGCTTGGTTAAGGGTGGCCGCTAGAGCTACATCGGAGGCGTCGCTCTTGACCTGGAAGGGGAGGGACTCGTCGATGGCGCGCATCGTGGCCTTTGCGATATCCGCTTTGATGCGGCTGAAGGCCTGGCAAGCCTCTGTCGACAGGGGGAAGGTCGTGGTCTGTATTAGGGGGCGGGCCTTGTCTGCGTACTGGGGGACCCACTGGGCGTAATATGAAAAAAACCCCAGGCAGCGTTTTAGGGCTTTTGAGCAGTGCGGGAGGGGAAATTCCATGAGTGCGCGCATGCGTTCGGGGTCGGGGCCTATTATCCCATTGCGCACTACATATCCCAAGATGGCTAGCCGGTTTGTGCTAAACACGCACTTGTCCTCGTTGTATGTGAGGTTCAAGGCTTTAGCGGTCTGGAGGAATTTTTGGAGGTTGGCGTCATGGTCCTGCTGATCGTGGCCGCAGATGGTCACGTTGTCGAGGTACGGGAACGTGGCCTGCAACCCGTGTTGATCAACCATTCGGTCCATCTCTCGTTGGAAGACCGAGACCCCGTTTGTGACGCCAAATGGGACCCTTAGGAAGTGGTATAATCGCCCGTCTGCCTCGAAGGCTGTGTACTTGCGGTCACTTGGGCGGATGGGGAGCTGATGGTAGGCGGACTTGAGGTCCACGGTGGATAAGACCTTATATTGGGCAATCCGATTGACCATGTCGGATATGCGGGGGAGAGGGTACGCATCTAGTTGTGTATACCTGTTGATGGTCTGGCTATAGTCTATGACCATCCTTTGCTTCTCCCCTGTCTTTACTACTACCACCTGTGCTCTCCAGGGACTGTTGCTGGCCTGGATTATGCCTTCCTTCAGTAGCCGCTGGACTTCGGACCGAATGAATGTCCGGTCCTGGGCGCTGTACCGCCTGCTCCTAGTGGCGACGGGTTTGCAATCCGGGGTGACGTTTGCAAACAAGGATGGGGGCTCAACCTTGAGGGTTGCGAGGCCGCAGATAGTGAGTGGGGGTATTGGGCCGCCGAATTGAAACGTTAGGCTCTGCAGGTTGCACTGGAAATCTAATCCCAGTAATGTGGGCGCGCAGAGTTGGGGAAGGACGTAGAGCCTGTAGTTTTTAAACTCCCTCCCTTGCACCGTTAGGGTCACTATGCAGAAGCCTTTAATCTGTACGGAGTGGGATCCTGCAGCTAGGGAAATCTTTTGTGCGCTGGGACGGATGGTCAAAAAACAGCGTCTTACTGTGTCGGGGTGGATGAAGCTTTCCGTGCTCCCGGAGTCGACCAGGCATGGTGTCTCGTGCCCGTTTATCAGCACCGTTGTTGTCGTCGTCTGGAGCGTCCGGGGCCGTGCTTGGTCCAGCGTCATTGAGGCCAGACGTGATCGTAGTGTTTGAGCTTCTTCCTCGAAATCCGTGGAGCCGTCGACACTGGGGTCCGTTGTTGCCGTCCAAGATGGCGGCGGGGGTGAACAAAATGGCCGCCCCCATGCATCGCACATGGCTGGGGGGTCACAAGATGGCGGCGGGGGTGGACAAAATGGCCGTCCCCATGCGTCGCACAGGTCTGGGGGATCCCAAGATGGCGGCACCCCTCCTCCCCTCGTGGTGGCCGGGACCCAAAATGGCGGCGCCTGCGGGTCGCACATGGGGCGCTGGGGGGGTTGGGGAGCGTCAAAAACGCGCAGATCGCCTTGTTCTCCGGGGACAGCGGTAGGCGGGACCCAAGCTGGTTGCGCCTGCGGGTCGTACATGGGGCGCTGGACAGCGGTGGCCGGGACCCAAACTGGTTGCGCCTGCGGGTCGTACCTGGGGCGCTGGGGGGGTTGGGGAGCGTTAGAAGCGCGCAGGAATCCTTGTTCGCCGGGGACCGCGGCGACCTCCCGGGACCGGCACACAGCTGCGAAATGGCCCTTTTTCCCGCAGCTCTTACAAGTCGCTGCGCGGGCCGGGCAGCGCTGCCAGGGGTGTTTCGCCTGGCCTCAGAAATAGCAGCGGGCTCCCCCGGGACGACTTGGTGTCTGAACCGCGCAAGCCTGTGGGGTGGGGGGGAGGGGGGGGGGGTTTGTCGCGACGGGGGTCCACGGAGCCCAAGGGGCTGCCGCACGGTCGGGGCCGTAGGCGCGGGCGTTTCGCGCGGCCACATCTAGTGAGGCTGCAAGGGCCCGTGCCTCTGAGAGTCCTAGCGACTCTTTTTCTAAAAGTCTTTGGCGGATTTGGGAAGAGTTCATACCAGCCACAAAAGCATCACGCATCAACATGTCCGTGTGTTCCACCGCGTTTACCGGCGGGCAGCTGCAGGCCCGTCCCAAAATTAGTAGCGCGGCGTAGAAATCATCTATCGATTCTCCGGGACTTTGCCGTCTCGTTGCGAGTTGGTAGCGTGCGTAGATCTGGTTCACTGGGCGAACATAGATGCTTTTTAGTGCTGCGAACGCCGTCTGGTAATCCTCTGCGTCTTCGATGAGAGGGAAAATTTCCGGGCTTACCCTCGAGTGCAGGACCTGTAGTTTCTGGTCTTCTGTGACCCGGCCGGGGGCCGTTCTGAGGTAGGCCTCGAAACAAGTCTGCCAGTGTTTGAAAACTGCTGCTGAGTTCACTGCGTTGGGGCTGATCCTCAGGCATTCCGGGATGATCCTGAGCTCCATAGTTCTTTTAAGCACGCTTAATAAATTGTAGCGCACAAAGACTCACGAGAGACGAATAGAGATGACGTCGATGAGGCTTTATTAAGCGTGACTTGTTCCCCGCAGTTCAGTAGCTGACTGGCCTGCGGGGGAGAACTCCAGGTTCTTATACTCCGCCTTCAGGGCGGAGCTAGAGATCAACAGCCAACCAGGACCCGGGATCTGTCAGCCAATGACATCACGGCTTCACAATCCCACATGACCCCTAATGCATACTACCACAGGGATCCCGCAAACTATTCCACCTCGGATGAGTGATTCTCCAAGCTCCACAAATTTACACAATTTGGCTTATTTCTCAGCTCAGCTGTGCGCTGACTAACATTGTCGCTGCTTTGCCTGGATGGCAAAAATCTGCATTTTTCATTCGTGTTGTTTTTCTTTGGGCCGCAGTAAACTGCGATCTTCCCCATGATTTCTTTCAAGCCCTTTTGTTTCTGTTCACTTTCGAATGTGAATCATGTTGTAAGCTTCTCGACTTCTCCTCCTGCTACATGAAGAAAAATGGAGGATTGAACCTGTGGGTCTTTCTTCTCACTGCCCATTGCTGTGATGTCCAGCGTGAAGTCCTACCAGACCCATTTCCAGTGTGCTGTGAGAGTGCCCTCCAAACTGAGCTCTGTCGGTCGTTTCAGAACATCCATTTTTGCATTTAATTTACTTCCAACATCATGTCTTGTTTTGTGATGCAGGATGACTGACTCCAATCCTGCTGAACTAAGTTTATGAATAACACACCTTCATGGCATGAACTCAGAACTGCAAGGCATCAGAAGCCTTGTTCCCACCATCTTCAGCATGAGCTATCTGACCTTCAAACCCCACGACAGATGACCCCATGCGTAGGGTCTATCCTATGGTATTTGATATTAGAGTCCACAACCACAATCAAGTATTAGAACAAAGAACAAAGAAATGTACAGCCCAGGGACAGGCCCTTCGGCCCTCCAAGCCT
Source organism: Scyliorhinus torazame (assembly GCF_047496885.1). Lineage (NCBI taxonomy): Eukaryota > Metazoa > Chordata > Chondrichthyes > Carcharhiniformes > Scyliorhinidae > Scyliorhinus > Scyliorhinus torazame. The sequence continues at coordinate 316,660,529 of NC_092713.1, read as the reverse complement.
GTGCCAACCATGCTGCCCGACTAAACTACAATCTTCTACACTTCCTGGGTCCGTATCCCTCTATTCCCATCCTATTCATGTATTTGTCAAGATGCCCCTTAAATGTCACGATCGTCCCTGCTTCCACCACCTCCTCCGGTAACGAGTTCCAGGCACCCACTACCCTCTGCGTAAAAAACTTGCCTCGTACATCTACTCTAAACCTTGCCCCTCTCACCTTAAACCTATGCCCCCTAGTAATTGACCCCTCTACCCTGGGGAAAAGCCTCTGACTATCCACTCTGTCTATGCCCCTCATAATTTTGCATACCTCTATCAGGTCGCCCCTCAACCTCCTTCGTTCCAGTGAGAACAAACCGAGTTTATTTAACCGCTCCTCATAGCTAATGCCCTCCATACCAGGCAACATTCTGGTAAATCCCTTCTGCACCCTCTCTAAAGCCTCCACATCCTTCTGGTAGTGTGGCGACCAGAATTGAACACTATACTCCAAGTGTGGCCTAACTAAGGTTCTATACAGCTGCAACATGACTTGCCAATTCTTATACTCAATGCCCCGGCCAATGAAGGCAAGCATGCCGTATGCCTTCTTGACTACCTTCTCCACCTGTGTTGCCCCTTTCAGTGACCTGTGGACATGTACTCCTAGTTCCTTTTGACTTTCAATACTCTTGAGGGTTCTACCATTCACTGTATATTCCCTACCTGCATTAGACCTTCCAAAATGCATTACCTCACATTTGTCCGGATTAAACTCCATCTGCCATCTCTCCGTCCAAGTCTCCAAACAATCTAAATCCTGCTGTCTCCTCTGACAGTCCTCATCGCTATCCGCAATTCCACCAACCTTTGTGTCGTCTGCAAACTTACTAATCAGACCAGTTACATTTTCCTCCAAATCATTTATATATACTACAAACAGCAAAGGTCCCAGCACTGATCCCTGTGGAACACCACTGGTCACAGCCCTCCAATTAGAAAAGCATCCTTCCATTGCTACTCTCTGCCTTCTATGACCTAGCCAGTTCTGTATCCACCTTGCCGGCTCACCCCTGATCCCGTGTGACTTCACCTTTTGTACTCGTCTACCATGAGGGACCTTGTCAAAGGCCTTACTGAAGTCCAAATAGACAACATCCACTGCCCTACCTGCATCAATCATCTTAGTGACCTCCTCGAAAAACTCTATCAAGTTAGTGAGACACGACCTCCCCTTCACAATTGTCATGTCACTGAAGGCTCAGCCATCATTAGTTGGCATTGGGGTTGCACAAGGTGCCAGGATTGGAGAAGCACAGATTTCCCAGAGAATTGTGCGGTTGCAGGAGATTACAGAGATAGGGAGTGTAACAACTTCGCCAAGACCAGTTTTCCAACACCAAACCCCTTTATTGCAGCGACGGAAAAGGCCGCTGCCGTAGTTTACAATGCGTGTCCATGGAAATCTACGGCGATGCGGGTTTGGGTTGGAACAACAGGTTTTAAACTCTCACCATACATTCCCATTGACTAGTTACTGTGGGCTTAATGGGGGAATTCATATTCCACGAAACCCACAGGATTTATTTTTTGCCGAGCCCCTGCGTCCTTCATGGCCACTATATCATCCCGCCCCTCGAATACATTCCTTTTTCAGTATACCCGTAGTGAGGAGGTGTCTTCCCCCTCTTCACGATCGGTCTGAGCTCGGTCGAGGGTGGAAGGGGGTCGGGGGTGCCGAACCGAATTGGAGACCTTCACTGCTGGAGGAAACGCTGAAGAGATACCAAGACGGATTCCTCCTCGATGTCGATTATTGTCGGAACACCTGCGTCCTCTGATTCCATCTTGGGACTTGGGTCCTCGTTATCAGGGGAGATGGACACAGGATTCTCTTCAGGTTGTTGCCCCGCATGAGCGGCAGCCACCTCTGTGGCCGATAGGGAGGCTTGGATGGGGATGACTCCCTACTTCTGAGATGGTCCAGTGTTTCCTCAAGATCTTACTTTGTAGGACGCTTGTCCTGTTTTCTCCCGGGACCCAGAAGGAACTCCAAAGTTCCGTACATGGAACCAGCTCACCTATCTTGAATATTCTTTTGTACCTCACAGAGTCAAAATTTATTTTCTGATTCTCTTGTTGGAATCCCACCCTCCTCACAAGGTTTGGGTATAATTGGCTTAATCTTGGTCTCTAAACAATTTAGGGTCACCGTGACCTTATCCAAATCTGGCAAGGGAGCCGGGCTTGTGGGCAGTGGGAAGCAACACATTTGTGTTCCAGAGCGGTGCTCTGAGAGATTTCCGAAGCTGCAAGTATCAGGGCCAATGCTGTGTCCAGGCAGAGGCCTTGTCCTCCTTTTTATGAATTTTGAGTACCCAATTAATTTTTTCCAATTAAGGGGCAATTTAGCGGGGCCAATCGACTGAACTTGCACATCTTTTTGGCTGTGGGGGCGAGGCCCATGCAAACACCGAGAAAATGTGCAAACTTCACACGGACGGTGACCCGGGGCCGGGATCGAACCCGGATCCTCGGCGCCGTGAAGGAGCAGTGCTAACCACTGCACCGCCACGCCGCCCCTGCCTTGTCCTCCTTAAAGAAGTCCCAATAAGGGTTGTGGTTGGTCACTATTAGAAAACGCCTGCCATTGATCACAGAATCCCTACAGTGCAGAAGGAGGCCATTTGGCCCATCAAGTCTGCACTGCCCCTCTGAAAGAGTACTCCACCCAAGCCCACTTCCCCACCCTATCCCAAAATCCCATAACCTAATCGACACATCGCTGGAAACTAAGGGGCAATTTAGCATGGAATATCCACCTAACCTGCACATCTTTAGAATGTGGGGGGAAACCGGAACACCCGGAAGAAACACACGCAGACACGGGGAGAACGTGCAAACGTCACACAGACAGTCACCCGGGGCCGCAATTGAACCCGGGTCCCTGGAACTGTGAGACAGCAGTGCTAACCATTGTGCCATCGTGCTTTGTTTGCACTGAGTGCTGAATTTGGTGCTTTTTGAGTGCGATAGTGAGAGTTTGGTGACCGAGGGAGTATAAGGCTTCATTTTTATCTAAAGTTTAGTCTTTCTTTTATTTAGTTAATTAACTTAAAAGTTGCTGTTTGGTTTAGAAGAAGGTGAATTTTCAATCAGCTTTAAACAGGCTTCTACTTCTAGGCACTTGCAGCTGGAGCTTGTTAATTAGTTAATTGGATTAGGCCAGTTTTTCAGAGGCTAGATTCACAGTTTAAAAGTGATCCCCTACAGTGCAGACTTTGTTTGCACTGAGTGCTGAATTTGGTGCTTTTTGAGTGCTATAGTAAGAGTTTGGTGACCGAGGGAGTTAGGTGAGGAGGGAGTAAGGTGCTCCTTTCATTTTGTTTCCGACATTTCCGCAAAGAGTGCGAAGAGAGCCAGGAGTTTACAGAAAGTGTAGCTGACTGGGAGCAGAGTCGGAGGGCGGAGATCTAGTTAGTCCACACAGCAGCTATATTCTTTAAGATAAGAGGGGATGGAGGCTAGGCCAGTTACATGCTCCTCCTGTAGGATGTGGGTGGTGAGGGATACCACCGGTGTCCCCACTGACTATACCTGCGGGAAGTGCACCCAACTTCAGCTCCTCAAAGACCGTGTTAGGGAACTGGAGCTGAAGCTGGATGAACTGAGGATCATCCGGGAGGCAGAGGGGGTGATTGAGAAGAGTTACAGGGAGGTAACCACACCCAAGGTACAGGACAAGAATAGCTGGGTTACAGTCAGGGGGAAAAAAACAAACAGGCAGACAGTGCAGGGATCCCTCGTGGCCGTTCCCCTTCAAAACAAGTATACCGTTTTGGATGCTGTTGGGGGGGATGACCTACCGGGGGAAGGCCCTAGCGGTCAGGTCTCTGGCACGGAGTCTTTCTCTGGGGCTCAGAAGGGAAGGGGGGAGAATAGAAAAGCAATAGTTGTAGGAGATTCAATGGTTAGGGGAATAGATAGGAGATTCTGTGGTCGCGAGCGAGACTCCCAGAAGGTATGTTGCCTCCCGGGTGCCAGGGCCAGGGATGTCTCGGATCGTGTCTTCAGGATCCTTAAGGGGGAGGGGGAGCAGCCAGAAGTCGTGGTGCACATTGGTACCAACGACATAGGTAGGAAAAGGGGTGTGGAGGTAATAAACAAGTTTAGGGAGTTAGGCTGGAAGTTGAAAGCCAGGACAGACAGTTGTCATCTCTGGTTTGTTGCCGGTGCCACGTGATAGCGAGGCTAGGAATAGGGAGAGAGTGCAGTTGAACACGTGGCTGCAGGAATGGTGTAGGAGGGAGGGCTTCAGGTATTTGGATAATTGGAGCGCATTCTGGGGAAGGTGGGACCTGTACAAGCAGGACGGGTTGCATCTGAACCAGAGGGGCACCAATATCCTGGGAGGGAGGTTTGCTAGTACTCTTCGGGAGGGTTTAAATTAATTTGGCAGGGGAATGGGAACCGGATTTGTAGTCCAGCAACTAAGGTAGCTGATATTCAGGACGCCAAAGCATGTAATGAGGCAGTGGGGAAGGGAACACTGACAAAGGAGAGTATTTGCAGGCACGGAGATGGGTTGAAGTGTGTATACTTCAACGCAAGAAGCATCAGGGATAAGGTGGGTGAACTTAAGGCATGGATCGGTACTTGGGACTACGATGTGGTGGCCATCACGGAAACTTGGATAGAAGAGGGGCAGAAATGGTTGTTGGAGGTCCCTGGTTATAGATGTCTCAATAAGATTAGGGAGGGTGGTAATAGAGGTGGGGGGGGGGTGGCATTATTAATTAGAGATAGTATAACAGCTGCAGAAAGGCAGTTCGAGGAGTATCACCCTATTGAGGTAGTATGGGTTGAAGTCAGAAATAGGAAAGGAGCAGTCACCTTGTTAGGAGTTTTCTATAGGCCCCCCAATAGTAACAGAGATGTGGAGGAACAGATTGGGAAACAGATTTTGGAAAGGTGCAGAAGTCATAGGGTAGTAGTCATGGGCGACTTTAACTTCCCAAATATTGAGTGGAAACTCTTTGGATCAAATAGTTTGGATGGGGTGGTGTTTGTGCAGTGTGTCCAGGAAGCTTTTCTAACACAGTATGTAGATTGTCCGACCAGAGGAGGGGCAATATTGGATTTAGTACTGGGTAATGAACCAGGGCAAGTGATAGATTTGTTAGTGGGGGAGCATTTTGGAGATAGTGACCACAATTCTGTGACTTTCACTTTAGTAATGGAGAGGGATAGGAACGTGCAACAGGGCAAGGTTTACAATTGGGGGAAGGGTAAATACGATGTTGTCAGACAAGAATTAAAGTGCATAAGTTGGGAACATAGGCTGGCAGGGAAGGACACAAGTGAAATGTGGAACTTGTTCAAGGAACAGGTGCTACGTGTCCTTGATATGTATGTCCCTGTCAGGCAGGGAAGAGATGGTCGAGTGAGGGAACCATGGTTGACAAGAGAGGTTGGATGTCTTGTTAAGAGGAAAAAGGTGACTTATGTAAGGCTGAGGAAACAAGGTTCAGACAGGGCATTGGAGGGATACAAGATAGCCAGGAGGGAACTGAAGAAAGGGATTAGGAGAGCTAAGAGAGGGCATGAACACTCTTTGGCGGGTAGGATCAAGGAAAATCCCAAGGCCTTTTACACATATGTGAGAAATATGAGAATGACTAGAGCGAGGGTAGGTCCGATCAAGGACAGTAGCGGGAGATTGTGTATTGAGTCTGAAGAGATAGGAGAGGTCTTGAACGAGTACTTTTCTTCTGTATTCACAAATGAGAGGGGCGATATTGTTGGAGAGGACAGTGTGAAACAGATTGGTAAGCTCGAGGAAATACTTGTTAGGAAGGAAGATGTGTTGGGCATTTTGAAAAACTTGAGGATAGACAAGTCCCCCGGGCCTGACGGAATATATCCAAGGATTCTATGGGAAGCAAGAGATGAAATTGCAGAGCCGTTGGCAATGATCTTTTCGTCCTCACTGTCAACAGGAGTGGTACCAGGGGATTGGAGAGTGGCGAATGTCGTGCCCCTGTTCAAAAAAGGGACTAGGGATAACCCTGGGAATTACAGGCCAGTTAGTCTTACTTCGGTGGTAGGCAAAGTAATGGAAAGGGTACTGAAGGATAGGATTTCTGAGCATCTGGAAAGACACTGCTTGATTAGGGATAGTCAGCACGGATTTGTGAGGGGTAGGTCTTGCCTTACAAATCTTATTGAATTCTTTGAGGAGGTGACCAAGCATGTGGATGAAGGTAAAGCAGTGGATGTAGTGTACATGGATTTTAGTAAGGCATTTGATAAAGTTCCTCATGGTAGGCTTATGCAGAAAGTAAGGAGGCATGGGATAGTGGGAAATTTGGCCAGTTGGATAACGAACTGGCTAACCGATAGAAGTCAGAGAGTGGTGGTGGATGGCAAATATTCAGCCTGGATCCCAGTTACCAGTGGCGTACCGCAGGGATCAGTTCTGGGTCCTCTGCTGTTTGTGATTTTCATTAATGACTTGGATGAGGGAGTTGAAGGGTGGGTCAGTAAATTTGCAGACGATACGAAGATTGGTGGAGTTGTGGATAGTAAGGAGGGCTGTTGTCGGCTGCAAAGAGACATAGATAGGATGCAGAGCTGGGCTGAGAAGTGGCAGATGGAGTTTAACCCTGAAAAGTGTGAGGTTGTCCATTTTGGAAGGACAAATATGAATGCGGAATACAGGGTTAACGGTAGAGTTCTTGGCAATGTGGAGGAGCAGAGAGATCTTGGGGTCTATGTTCATACATCTTTGAAAGTTGCCACTCAAGTGGATAGAGCTGTGAAGAAGGCCTATGGTGTGCTCGCGTTCATTAACAGAGGGATTGAATTTAAGAGCCGTGAGGTTATGATGCAGCTGTACAAAACTTTGGTAAGGCCACATTTGGAGTACTGTGTACAGTTCTGGTCGCCTCATTTTAGGAAGGATGTGGAAGCTCTGGAAAAGGTGCAAAGAAGATTTACCAGGATGTTGCCTGGAATGGAGAGTAGGTCTTACGAGGAAAGGTTGAGGGTGCTAGGCCTTTTCTCATTAGAGCGGAGAAGGATGAGGGGCGACTTGATAGAGGTTTATAAGATGATCAGGGGAATAGATAGAGTAGACAGTCAGAGACTTTTTCCCCGGGTGGAACACACCATTACAAGGGGACATAAATTTAAGGTGAAAGGTGGAAGATATAGGAGGGATATCAGAGGTAGGTTCTTTACCCAGAGAGTAGTGGGGGCATGGAATGCACTGCCTGTGGAAGTAGTTGAGTCGGAAACATTAGGGACCTTCAAGCAGCTATTGGATAGGTACATGGATGACGGTAAAATGATATAGTGTAGATTTATTTGTTCTTAAGGGCAGCACGGTAGCATTGTGGATAGCGCAATTGCTTCACAGCTCCATGGTCCCAGGTTCGATTCCGGCTTGGGTCATTGTCTGTGCGGAGTCTGCACGTCCTCCCCGTGTCTGCGTGGGTTTCCTCCGGGTGCTCCGGTTTCCTCCCACAGTCCAAAGATGTGCGGGTTAGGTGAATTGGCCAATGATAAATTGCCCTTAATGTCCAAATTGCCCTTGGTGTTGGTTGGAGGTGTTGAGTTTGGGTATGGTGCTCTTTCCAAGAGCCGGTGCAGACTCAAAGGGCCGAATGGCCTCCTTCTGCACTGTAAATTCAATGATAATCTATGATTAATCTAGGACAAAGGTTCGGCACAACATCGTGGGCCGAAGGGCCTGTTCTGTGCTGTATTTTCTATGTTCTATGTTCTATGTGCCAACCTATATACTGGTGAAATTGTTTTACACCAAACACGACCACCAAGTCCTCTTTCTCAATTTGAAAATACCTCCTCTCCGCTTCCGAGAGAGTCCTGGATGAGTTGGCGATGGGCCTTTCTATTCCACCTTCCCAGTGGTGTGAAAGTACCGCCCAACCCCATAGGGAGATGTATCGTATGCCAGGCTGAGTTCCTTTTAGGGGTAGAAATGGGCAAATAAATGGGATGACTGCTACTGTCATTTTACTTTCTCGAAAGTCTCCACTTGTGGTGCCTTCACAGACCATTTCTGGTACTTTTGCGGCATTATGTGTAGTGGAGACAGCAAGGAGACCAAATTCATAGAATTTACGGTGCAGTAGGAGGCCATTTGGCCCATGGAGTCTGCACCGGCTTTTGGAAAGAGCACCCTACCCAAGGTCCACACCACCCTATCCCCATAACCCAGTAACCCTATCCAACACTAAGGGCATTTTGGACACTATCGGCAATTTATCATGGCCAATCCACCTAACCCGCACATCTTTGGACTGTGGGAGGAAACCGGGGCACCCGGAGGAAACCCACGCACACACGGGGAGAACGTGCAGACTCCGGACAAATTCAGGATAAACATCCCATAATAATTGTTTTGTCCAAGAAAGGGTTTCAATTCTGTGGTGTTACTTGGAGTCAGTGCTTACTGATGGCCCTCACCTTCTCCTTTACTGGATGTAATCCTTTTCTATCGACCCTACACCCCAAGTAGATCACTTTGCTCACATGGAAATGTGTTTTTCCCTTTTTAACTTTACCCCAACATTCAAAAACCACCACAAAACCTTCTCTCGGTTTCCCAGTTGTCTCTTCCTGAAGCCCCAATGACCAGAACATCATTCAAGTGCACCGTTACTTTAGGTAACCCTTGGAGTACGTTGTCCATGATCCGTTGGAATATGGCAAATGCTGATGAGACTGCTAATGGTGAGCGAGTATACTCATATTGGCCTTGAAATGAAATGAAATGAAATCAAAATCGCTTATTGTCACAAGTAGGCTTCAATGAAGTTACTGTGAAAAGCCCCTAGTCACCACATTCCGGCGCCTGTTCGGGGAGTCTGGTACGGGAATTGAACCGTGCTGCTGGCCTGCCTTGGTCTGCTTTAAAAGCCAGCCATTTAGCCCAATGTGCTAAACTAGCCCCTTGTGTGTTGGCCGTAACATATTTGCGTTTTGTCGAAGTTCGAGTTGGGCGTGGTTTGTATTTAACTTAGTGAACACCTGACCACCTGCTAGATTGGCATATAGGTCTTCTATTCGTGGCCTGGTGTCCCTGTCCAGTTTGGACACCCGATTGACCATTAACTTATAATCCCCGCAGAGAGGGATCGATTTGTCCGGCTTTAGGACGGGGACGACAGGCACTGCCCCTCTGCGAATTGCATGGGTCATATTATCCCTAGAGTTTCCAGGTGCCCAAGCTTGATCTCTACCTTCTCAAACAGGGAATATGGAACCAGTCTTGCTCTAAAATATTTAGACGTAACATCAGGGTCAACATAAATTCTGGCTCTGGCTCCTTTTATTTTTCCAAGCTCCTTCTGGAAGACTTTGGGGTATTTGCTGGTGACTCCATACAGTCCTCCTACGCCCAGCCTGAAAATTACCAGTCAGTTCAAACTGATCCGTTGGAGGCAAACTCTCCCCATAAGACTTGGTCTCTGTCTCCACATAGCGATGAGTGGAAATCGGGCTGATTGCTGCCTGTGGGTAACTGAGGTTGTGTGGTGTCCCTAATCAGCAGGTAGCTCATCTGACCCTAGTGTCTTCTATACTCAAGGGATGGAGACTAGTTTGGAGGTGAGCAACTGTCTGCTCTCCAGTGACATATACGACAGCCTTTGTGTCCACCTCTTTTTTCAATGGGTGACCATTTAACAGCAATCCCATCATTATTGGGTAGACCTTGGTCGTGATGCTAAGATTTACTTGCATTGCCTCTGATTCTGGGAATGGTTCTACCTGCATGGTGTGGGCCTGTGCTGGCCTTCGCTTCTTCCCTGAGTATCACACGTATTGCCTGTGGGCAAATTAACAGATTATATTAAGGTGGTAGCCCCCTTCAAGGGGCACTGTAACAAAAGGCACAAATCTTAATTGTAAATTAGCGAATCAAAACAAAATGTGGTTTTGGGGGCTGAGGAAACACTCTCGCCCATGCTGTTGCCCAGCGGCTGGGGGAAGTCTCTCCTTATAATTGCTCTAGGTACTTGATTGAACAATGTCCTACACTTGTGCGTCTCAGCAATATAATTAATAGACATTAGCACAACCAATCGAGCCACAATTGACGCTTCGGCGAGCAAACGGATGTACGTATCTGCAGAACTGAACCCCAGTTATTGGCGAGGAGGGGAGCAAATAAGACACAAGGAAAATCAAAGAGAAAAAGGGCAGGTATGACAGGCATACACAGAGGTGGTGAACCGAAAGGCAGAACTGGGAGAGAAAAAGGGGGCAGCAACCACACGGAGACAGAAATAGCAAAGAAGATTCCAATTGGCACTGAGTCGGTGAGCCTGTATTTTAGGTAAGAGATCAAACTAATTTCACCTCTCATTTTTCTGAACCAAATTGTGAAAATCAGAGCGCTTCAGAGGCAGAGCCACCAGAATTCAGTTTAAATCCTTGAATATCCAGGAGGATGTGAAAGGAGTTTAACCTTTTTGAACTAGATAAAAGCTTCTGGAAATGGCTGTTTCAATTCTCCAACCCCAGGAATCAAACACAGTTCTTACTGAAAGACAGTCAGAAAGATGCTTTTATTACTTTCCAAAGGGTTACATCACCTTGAGATGGTGTACAGAATATTCATCGAGCATGTTGTGCCACAGAACTCAAAATCCTTTGTTGGAAAAGTTATTCACGGAATTAACTAGTAAAATCTATATGCAAGTGCCTGCTTGGCACCTTAATTTGTTTTGAACCGCGGTGAAAAGTCAAAACACAGAATGAAATTGAAATATGCATTTTGATGATGCATTTCAGGTGCCTAAAGTTCAGAGGTTTTCTGATTTCCATTTTAATTTATCTATTATTCTTTCCTCATTTTGCCACTATTGTCAGCCCCTCACAGAGAAGGTTAAGGGGATATTTGATAGCAGTGTTCAAAATTGTGAAAGGCTTTGATAAAGGAAGTAAGGAGAGACTGTTTCCAGTGGCAGGCAGTAGGCGAGGCGACAGATTTAAGGTGATTGGCAAAGGAACCAAAGGGGAGATTGTCGTGTTGGGTGCTCTGCTACATAGACGAACCAACACGGTTGCAGATGGTACAACTCAGTTTTATTACTAACAATAACAACATCTGTAAACTGGTTACTGCGGTTCGTTCATTACCCTCTAACCTGTGGACCCATCCCTAACACTATTTTGGAGAAGCACTCAGCACATGGTGAATGTCTGAGTGGATTGCTGTGAGCTCTGTGCCCTGAGCTGTCTCCTGCTGGAATCAGCGGGAAGTGTCGTGTTCCCCGTTTTATAGTGTGTATGTTCTTGCCTGTGATTGGCTGTGATGTTGTGTGTGTATTGATTGGTCCGTTGATCTGTCCATCAGTGTGTATGTATGTTTGCACCATGATGTTTATCTGAATATCATGACAGAGATGAGGAGAATTATCTTTCACAGGGCCGCACGGCAGCACAGTGGTTAGCCCTGCCGCCTCACAGCGCCAGGGTCGCAGGTTCGAATCCTGGCTTGGGTCACTGACTGTGCAGATTCCGAACAGGTGCTGGAATGTGGCGACTAGGGGATTTTCATAGTAACTTTATTGTAGTGTTAATTTAAGCCTACTTGTGGCAATAAAGATTATTATTATACTCCGTGAGTTATTACGATGTGGGACCCACTGCCTGATAGAGCAATGGAAGAAGATTCTGCAGCAATTTTCAAAATGGAATTGGGTACATACTTGACGGGGAAAGCATTTCCACAGCGATGAGGAAAGAGCAGGATGGTTGAAACTAATTTCACACAGCCAACACAATGGATTAGAATGGCCTACTTCATCATTCTGAGATTGTGCTCTTGAGGGTTCTTCTTACTGTGGTGATATGCCTGTAAGCAATATTGTAGATGGCTGGTGGTGAGACCTCCGGTCAGCAGGTGGCAGTACAAACCCACCATACGGTTTCAAGGCAGTGGTCATGTGACAAGGCACTCAGCTATAAGTAGGGGCACATCCGGTGATCGACAGATAGTTATAAGACAAGAGGACAATTGTGCCTAGGGGTAGTTGTAGGGGAGTACAAAGAAACTCCATGATAACTTGCTTTGCAACAGATCGTTATCTTACCATGTGTGATTCAATAAATACCCTGGTTTGGACAAGTCACAAGTCGTTTGGTAGATTCCTTGCTCGACATCGAACACCAAACACAACACTTACTTTGACAAACTATCAGTCACATTTAGTGTAATGGGGCTGTTTAGCACAGGGCTAAATCACTGGCTTTGAAAGTAGACCAAGGTAGGCCAGCAGCACGGTTCAATTCCCGTAACAGCCTCCCTGAACAGGTGCCGGAATGTGGCGACTAGGGGCTTTTCACAGTAACTTCATTTGAAGCCTACTTGTGACAATAAGCCATTTGCATTTTCATTTCATGTCATGTCTTGCATAGGTCAGTGGCAAGGGGGAAATCCATTACCTCCCTGTTCCTGAGGAGCACTCAACGTTACGCCAATGAGACATTTGAATTTGCCTTTTTCTCCCTGACTCCGTGTCGCTGACCCAACCATCATCAGCTGCTTCAGCAATGACTTTCCCTCTCTCGAAATGTACAACCATGATGGAATATTCTCCACTCGCCTGGATGAGTGCAGCTGAATGAAACGAAAGGGGGAACGACCAAATGTATAATTTCCTCAACATTTCTTGTCATGCCTGAGCAAGAATTGGGTTTAATGGCTCCGGGAGGAGATCTGCTAACTTGGGAATTCCGGCCTGGATTTGTGAAGGGTGGAACAAGTCGGCTCCTTGCACTGCAACTTAGGGGGAAGGCAACGTAGAGCTCTCAAACGGGATGGAGACTCCCTATGACAGGTCGGGGCTCCTTAGGGTGTGGCCTGCTTATGACAGGGTAGGAAACTCCCTATAATGAGGTGGGACCTCTTGTGATTGGCAGGAGGTGTGGGGGGGGGAGAGATTCCCTATGACAGGGTTGGCAATACTTTCCCTTTGTGGGGTGTCCTGCCCCGGCCCATCAGCCTTTCAAGTGAGATGCAGCTGGTAGAAGCAATGAGATCAACTGAAATGGGTCCCACTTAAGCCTCTCGATGGTGAGTAGGTCAAGAGCAGAAAAATGATTTGGAACTTTGGGGATGGATTGGTTGAATGAAATAGCAGGGAAGGAGCCATTCAGCCAATCATGCGTGTACCTCTGAAAGTGCGATCCATATTAGCCCCACTACGCATACTCCTGAAAATATATCTTTCTTTGGGAGAGAGAAATTAAAAACGACACCACAACCAGCCCAGGGTGTGGTGAATGGGACAATATGTAAAGGTTTTGGGTAGAGATCTCTGGGTTTAGCTCACCTCCTGATTGTGGCCAGGTATCAGATTTAGCAGTTGTATGGGGAAGGAGATATATCTGCGTTGGCATCACGTCCAGCTCCCAATCCATCCCCACCCCATATCCAAACACGCAGAATTCCCACAGGGGTCACAGATTGGCAAATGGATTGGGGAAACTTGGTTGATTTCCACCCTCAGTGATTTACCAGTGTAAAGGCTGGCATCAGGACCGCAGCCGGATGTGATGACCGACAGGCGATCGGATCGGGACCTTCTGCATGGCTTTAAGAAAACGGAAGACAAGCATTTACATGGCGCCTTTTATGACCGAAGGATATACTAAAGATCTTTACAACTAAAGGAATGCTTTTTGAAGTGTTGTCACTGTTGTAATGTAGAAAGAGCAGAATTTGCCAGCAGCAAGACCACTAAAGATGATTGAATGATACTAACATACCATGGGCAGCATGGTAGCTTAGCGGTTAGCACTATGGCTTCACAGTGCCAGGGTCTCAGGTTCGATTCCCGGCTTGGGTCACAGTCTGTGCGGAGTCTGCATGTTCTCCCGATGTCTGCGTGGCTTTCCTCCGGGTGCTCCAGTTTCCTCCCACAAGTTCCAAAAGACGTGCTGTTGGGTGAATCGGATATTCTGAATTCTCCCTCTGTGTACCCAAACAGGCGCCGGAGTGTGGTGACTCGGGGCTTTTCACAGTAACTTCATTGCAGTGTTAATGTAAACCTACTTGTGACAATAAAGGTTATTATTATTATAACAGACGGGCTTGGGCAATTCCACTGTCATGATTTGAAATAGTATGAAGGCATCTGTTCCATCCGACTTACAAAGTAGACAACGGTTTTGGTTTTGTATTTCATCTAAAAAGTAGCACCTTTAACCATGCCGCACTCTCTCAGTGCTGTCTTGCAATGTCAGATGATATTTTTGTGTTGGAGTGGGATTTAAACTCACAGCCTTCTGAACTTCGAGGCAAAAGAGCAACCAACTGAAGCACAGCTCAGCTCAGTAAACGTTGGAAGCATTAGGATGTAGAACACAAACAAAGTGGTACGAGGAGCTTCACAGCGGCGTGAGCAGAAAATAATCCATTCTGAGCCACGTCTAGATATATTGGGACAGGTTGACGAAAAGCTTGGACAATGAGGTCGGTTTTAAGATTGTACCTTAACGGAGGAGAGAAAGATGCAGAGGTTTCAGGAGGAAATTACAGAACTTGGGGCTGAGGTGTTTCAATGCACAGCCACCAATGGCAAAGTGGTTAAAATTGGCAATGCACAAGAGATCAGAATTGGAGTGCTGCAGAGATCTCCGAAAATGTGTGTCCTCCCAGTCCCACCATCTCTCGAAGTAAATAGTTTACAGCAGAATTTGAAGATTAAGCGTATTTTTGAGGTGCTAATTTTGCTGGAATCAAACACCCAACCCAATAATTGATTACGTTCCATTTCTGGAGTTGGTGGTGTCGCGGTTTTGGCCTTCACAATGATGGAGTTTGTTTTGAGATTTTGCTGCATCTTTACTGTTAACTCTAGGCTAAACACCCAAATTATTTTTACAGTAAGTCCGTGATCTCCATAGTAATGCTGGCTGACATCTCCAATTTAAATGTTAATTGGAGGGTGTTGAAGGGGATTATAAAGGCCTTAATAGCTCTCCCGCTGTCCCTCTCCCTGCCAGTTGCATTTCACTGCTACCTGCTTGTAATGCAATGCTGGGAATGCAGGAAAGGAACAAATCCCAGCACCAATCTGCTCAGCCAATGATAATGCCAGGAGCAGCAATAATCATTTCTTCGAAGGAAGAAGTCTTACAACACCAGGTTAAAGTCCAACAGGTTTGTTTCGAATCACTAGCTTTCGGAGCACTGCTCCTTCCTCAGGTGAGTGAAGAGGTGGGTTCCACAAACACCTATATAGACAAAGTCAAAGATGCAATACGATACTTTGAATGCGAGTCTTTGCAGGTAATTAAGTCTTTACAGGTCCCGACGGAGCAACTGGAGAGAGGGATAATCACAGGTTAAAGAGGTGTGAATTGTCTCAAGCCAGGACAGTAGGTAGGATTTTGCAAGCCCAGGCCAGATGGTGGAGGGTGAATGTAATGCGACATGAATTAAAGGTCCCGGTTGAGGCCAAACTCATATGTGCGGAACTTGGCTATAAGTTTCTGCTCGGCGATTCTGCATTGTCGCGCGTCCTGAAGGCCGCCTTGGAGAATGCTTACCCGGAGATCAGAGGATGAATGCCCTCGACTGCTGAAGTGTTACCCGACTGGAAGGGAACATTTCTGCCTGGCGATTGTTCCGCAATGTCCGTTCATCCGTTGTCGCACGAGTATGTACCGCGTACCTGGTGGGTGGTGTTCGCACGTATAATGGTGGTACCCATGTCAATGATTTGGCATGTCTTGCAGAACACAACCCTGCCATGGCAATCTCGGCAAGATGTGCCAGATCATCGACATGGGTACCACTATTACATGTGAGAACACCCACCAAGTATGTGGTACATACTCGTGCGACTCGACCAACGTTGTCTACCTCATACGCTGCAGGAAAGGATGTCCCGAAGCATGGTACATTGGCGAGACCATGCAGACGCTGCGACAACGGATGAACGGACATCGTGCGACAATCACCAGGCAGGAATGTTCCCTCCCAGTCGGGGAACACTTCAGCAGTCAAGGGCATTCAGCCTCTGATCTTCGTGTAAGCGTTCTCCAAGGCGGCCTTCAGGACGCGCGACAATGCAGAATCGCCGAGCAGAAACTTATAGCCAAGTTCCGCACACATGAGTACGGCCTCAACCGGGACCTTGGATTCATGTTGCATTACATTCACCCCCCACCATCTGGCCTGGGCTTGCAATATCCTATCAACTGTCCTGGCTTGAGACAATTCACACCTTTTTAACCTGCTCCATCTGGACCTGCAAAGACTCGCATTCAAAGTATCGTTTTGCATTTTTGACTTTGTCTATATATGTGTTTCTGGAACCCACCTCTTCATTCACCTGAGGAAGGAGCAGTGCTCCGAAAGCTAGTGATTCGAAACAAACCTGTTGGACTTTAACCTGATGCTGTAAGACTGTTTGCCGTGCTCACGCCAGTCCAACGCCGGCATCTCCACATCACAGTTTTCTCTAATAGAGAGGAGACAATGGAAGTGGTGGCTCTGCCTTAAGAATTTATGAAAATGAATGGACTTCACAAACAAACAAAGAACAAAGCAATGTACAGCACAGGAACATGCCCTTCGGCCCTCCAAGCCCCTGCCGACCATGCTGCCCGACTAAACTACAATCGTCTACACTTCCTGGGCCTGTATCCCTCTATTCCCATCCTATTCATGTATTTGTCAAGATGCCCCTTAAATGTCACTATCGTCCCTGCTTCCACCACCTCCTCCGGTAGCGAGTTCCAGGCACCCACTGCCCTCTGTGTAAAAAGCTTACCTTGCACATCTGCTCTAAACCTTGCCCCTCTTACCTTAAACCTATGCCCCCTAGTAATTGACCCCTCTACCCCGGGGAAAGGCCGCTGACTATCCACTCTGTCTATGCCCCTCATCATTTTGTAGACCTCTATCAGGTCGCCCCTCAACCTCCTTCGTTCCAGTGAGAACAAACCAAGTTTATTCAACCGCTCCTCATAGCTAATGCCCTCCATACCAGGCAACATTCTGGTAAATCTCTTCTGCACCCTCTCTAAAGCCTCCACATCCTTCTGGTAGTGTGGCGACCAGAATTGAACACTATACTCCAAGTGTGGCCTAACTAAGGTTCTGTACAGCTACAACATGACTTGCCAATTCTTATACTCAATGCCCCGGCCAATGAAGGCAAGCATGCCGTATGCCTTCTTGACTACCTTCTCCACCTGTGTTGCCCCTTTCAGTGACCTGTGGACCCGTACTCCTAGATCTCTCTGACTTTCAATACTCTTGAGGGTTCTACCATTCACTGTATATTCCCTACCTGCACTAGACCTTCCAAAATGCATTACCTCACATTTGTCCGGATTAAACTCCATCTGCACATTAATTACTTTGGTCCAAAGTATAACTTAGCACAAGAACTCTCTGTACTCTGAACTATTTCTGTAACAAATGCAAAAATCTACTTTACAACATATCAAGGTGCGTCATAAATCTTTAAAATGTGGTCACTTTCATAGAGACACAAACAGGGCAGGAGGGGGGGTAAAGTCAAGGAGTTCCCTTTCCTGTTCTGTTACTTCCCAAACTGATCTTCATCCCAAATTGGTTCCTCAGTGATATTTACTAACACATAGCTCAGACATGATGCGCAAGCAATCCTTATGGTTTTCTGACCAGAGTGACTCTGGGCAGCGAAACTTGCTGGTCATATAAGGTAAGGAAAATCCCATGTAGGAAAATTCAGCACATTGCTTGTGGGCTGAGGAGGAGAAGGAGCCCTACTCTTGATCCAAAGGGAAAACTGGATTCATTTGTCACCCGAGGCATCCCCACACCAATGGAATTGATCCAAACCCCTGTCACTAACAGCAACCCCCCCCCCCCCCCCCCCCCCCCCAGCCCCACCTCCTGATCTATCTGAGTGCCTGTGGACTGCTTTCCAACCAAGATCAGCTGCTTCTTTACCCCCATTTCAGGTAGTCAGCTTACCA
This sequence comes from Scyliorhinus torazame, assembly GCF_047496885.1. NCBI lineage: Eukaryota > Metazoa > Chordata > Chondrichthyes > Carcharhiniformes > Scyliorhinidae > Scyliorhinus > Scyliorhinus torazame. The sequence goes on along the minus strand of NC_092713.1, from coordinate 316,642,535 downwards.
GCTGGACATGGATGGTGCCCTCCTGTTAACCCCCCCTCCCCTCCAGTGAGATGACCCATCAGGAGGTTCGATGTCTCCAGTTATATGTCGAAGTCCACACTGTGCTTTAAAAATGCTTCTAGCGGGCAGCACGGTGGCGCAGTGGTTAGCACTGCTGCCTCACGGCACCAAGGACCCGGGTTCAATCCCGGCCCCGGGTCACTGTCCGTGTGGAGTTTGCCCATTCTCCCCGTGTCTGCGTGGGTCTCGCCCCCACAACATAAAGATCTGCAGGTTAGGTGGATTGGCCACACTAAATTGCCCCTTAATTGCAAAAGGAAGAGAATTGGGTACTTTAAATTTAAAAAAATACTTCTGCCAATGAGAAAATTCTGTGGTCACTGTTTTCACCAGTAATCCTCCATCTAGCGCATTCACATTACAAATAAATAATTTGCAGGATGTGGGCCTCACTGGCTAGGCCAACATTTATTGTCCATCCCTAATTGACCTTGACATGCAATTGTCTTTTAAATGCTGTTGGTTAATAGACAGGCAGAATACACCTTCGCTAACCTTCGGGTAGTAGATTTCTAAAAGGTATGGACTCACTCGCTTATCAACACCCAGCGAGAGGAGATTGCAGGGCAGTTGCTCCATCATGAGGAATCGTCAGCGTCAAAACCCAAGCAAACTGGAAGGAAATATGAGGAGAAAGATTCTCAGATGCTAAAACTGTCAGACAAAGTGCTCTTTGAATTACTCGATACATAGAAATGTCAGTTACATTCCTATTGTCTGGCCGTGTAACTGGAACCTTTGGAGAGGCTTCAGCCACGTTCTCGGCAGGTTCTTTTTTTCTGCCTTATTCTTTTGTGGTAATGTCAGAGCTAATCCCTGCTAACTAAACCCATGCTCCTGTAGGGATTACCCTTTCATCAAGACTGCTATTGTCAGACACAACAGGCAGATACTCCTGCATCTCAAAAGCTTCAGTGTAAAGGTCAGAACTTAACAAAATGTTCGATGACATTTCAGCATAATATGCCAGTTTACAAAAACAAGGTTGGCGGAGTACGATTTACTTTGCGGCACGTTACTCCACGTGATGCTTGTCTTTTGGCCTGCTGCCCCTTAGCAGGCGGAAGGTAAAATTTCAAAATTCTCATCCTTGATTTCAAAATCCCCGTGGCCTCTTGTCACCCCGTCTCGGTAACATTACCCAGCCCTGTAATCCTCAGAGGACTCGGCCAATTCGAGCCCCTTGTCCCTTCCTGATTTTGACCGCTCCATCATTGGCTGCCGCCCCTTCAACTGGCAAGGTCCCAAGTCCTGGAAATCCCTCCCCAACCGTCTCTGCCCCCCAACCTCTTTATCCTCTTTCATGTTGTGCCTTAAAGCAGAGTGCTTTGAGCAAGCTTTTGACCACCATTCCAGATACTTCCTTACCTGGCTCACGATCACATTCTGTTTGATCATACTCCTGTGGAACATCTCACTTCATTTAAAACATTATTCAAGTGCAGAAAATGCTGGTAAAACTCAGCAGGTCTGGCAGAATCTGTGGAGGGAGACACAGAGTTACCGTTTCGCATTCATCTGACTCGTCTACCGCTCTGGACCCAGGTTCAGTAGACTCAGAGTTTGGTGCTATCGGGCAGGTTGCTGTTGTTCCAAAATCTCTTGCCCAGCCTGGACACAACAGCTGCAGTTTTTGTAATGTAATGATGATGACTTCATCATTTAGTGACAGATTGCTGGTAATTCTGGAGTCTCGATATGTGAAGCTATCAACATTCTCCAGCAGCACATTGTCAATGCTGACAGACGGTGATTTGGCAACACCCTGGATCAGGACATCTGACTTCCTGATGCTGATGTTCAAAACCAACTCTTTACAGGCCTGAAAGAGTCTCTACAATTGCTGCTGAAGACGTCGTTCTTCAGTGTGGGATGGTAGTGCACCACTGCTGGCAGAGAGTAAATCGCTGACGGGGACTCGGTACACCTTTGTCTCAGATCTTATGCAGGTGTGAGCTTTGACCAGTTCAGGTGTGTAGATAGCCATCCTAGGCTGGATTTCTGCTTGTCAGTGATAATTGCAGGTGGAGGAAAATTCCTGACTTCCCGAACCCTGGAGTGCCCAAATCCAACAATCTGGGATTTTCATTACAAAAACAACCCAAGACCCTCTGTCACTCAACCCTCATGCCACCTCGTCACACACACAACCCACATGCCCCATCGATGCCAACCCAAGCCACTTCATGTCCTCCACCCTTCCTGCATGGCCTTCATGCCAACAACTGCCTCTCTACCAACCGCCATGACTCCTCAAAGCCTTCAAATCAACCCGTAACTCCCCATTCATTTTCTAGGCTCTTTCTAGTCCCGATGTCAACTTTTTTTTTTCTTTTTCTTATAAATTTAATTGAAAAAAATTCATTTTTTCCAATTAAGGGGCAATTTAGCGTGGCCAATCCACCTACCCTGCACATCTTTGGGTTGTGGGGGTGAGACCCACGCAAACACAGGGAGAATGTGCAAACTCCACACAGACAAGTGACCCAGAGCCGGGATTGAACCTGGGACCTTGGCGCTGTGAGGCAGCAGTGCTAAACACTGCACCACCGTGCTGCCTCAACTTAATACCAACCCATGATCCCTACCCATCACTCTTTGCCCTCACACTCTCCATGCCAGCTCACCCAATATCCTTCATTGGCAGGCCTCTGGAGACATTAGGGACGGGATTTTTCCTCCGTGACGTGTTCTGCTGTGGCGGAGGGCGACTCATCATAGATACATAGAAGATAGGAGCAGGAGGAGGCCTTTTGGCCCTTCGAGCCTGCTCCGCCATTCAACACGATCATGGCTGATCATCCAACTCAGTAGCCTAATCCTGCTTTCCCCCTTAGCCTTTGATCCCATTCTCCCCAAGTGCTATATCCAGCCGCCTCTTGAATATATTCAATGTCTTAGCATCAACTACTTCCTGTGGTAATGAATAACAGGGTCCCCACTCTTTGGGTGAAGAAATGTCTCCACATCTCTGTCCAAAATGGTTTACCCTGAATCCTCAGACTGTGACCCACCATTGGTAACATCTTATAGAATCATAGAATCATAGAATTTACAGTGCTGAAGGAGGTCATTCGGCCCATCAAGTCTGTACCGGCTCTTGGAAAGAGCACCCTACCCAAGCCCGCAGCTCCACCCTATCCCCGTAACCCAGTATCCCCACTTAACCTTTTTGGACACTAGGGGCAATTTATCATGGCCAATCTACCTAACCCGCACATCTTTGGACTGTGGGAGGAAACCGGAGGACCCGGAGGAAACCCACGCACACACGGGGAGAAAGTGCAGACTCCGCACAGACAGTGTCCCAAGCCGCAAATCGAACCTGGGACCCTGGAGCTGTGAAGCAACTGTGCTAACCACTATGTAACCTATCTTCCCTGCATCTACCCTGTCTAGTCCTGTTAGAATTTGATAAGTCTGTATGAGATCCCCCTCAATCTTCTGAATGTCAGTGTGAACAATCCTAACCTAGTCAATCTCCCCTCATATGACAGTCCCGCCATCCCTGGAATCAGTATGGTAAACCTTTACTGCACTCCCTCGAGAGCCAGCGGCTAGGCCTTCTGGTCGTCCTGTTGTGTACCGAGTTTTACATTGAACACACCCCTCACCACTGCGGTGGGTGCACCGTCAGTGGGAACGTAAGATCCCGTCAGCATGAGCTGTCAGAAAACCACCCCCCAAATGTAGTATGAAATAAAGTTCCAAGTGACGATTTCAGACTTTAAAAAAAATTCATTTACGGAGTGTGGGAGTAGCTGGCTAGGCCACCATTTTTCCCCAGCCCTAGTTGTCCTTCAGAAGGTGGTGGTGAGCTGCCTTCTTGAACCACTGCAGTCCCTGAGGTGTCGGTACACCCACTGTTCTGTGAGGGAGGGAGTTCAAGGACTTTGCCCCAGCGATAGTGAAGGAACGGCGATATATTTTCAAGTCAGGGTGGTGAGTGACTTGGCGGTGAACCTCCAGGGGTTGTGGTTTCCAGGCATCTGCTGCTCTTGTCCCTCTACACGGTAGTGGTCATGGGTTTGGAAGGTACTATCTAAGGAACCTTGGTCCGTTACTGCAGTGCATCTTGTAGATGGCACACACGGCTGCCACTGTTCGTCAGTGGTGGAGGGTTTGAATGTTTGTGGAAGGGGGAGCATTCAAGTGGGGCTGCTCTGTCCTGGATGGTGTTGAGCTTCTTGAGTGTTGTTGGAGCTGCACTCATCCAGGCAAGTGGAGAGCATTCCATTGCACTCCTTACTTGTGCCTTGCAGATGGTGGACAGGCTTTGGGGCAGGTCAGGAAGTGAGTTACTCACCATAGAAATTTGAGCCTTTGACCTGCCCTGGTAGCCACAATATTAATGTGGCTAGTCCAGTTCAGTTTCTGATCAATAGTAACTCCCAAGATATTGATTGTGAGGAATTCAGCAATGGTAATGTCATTGAATGTCAAGGGGCAGTGGTTAGATCCTCTCTTGTAGGAGATGGTCATTGCCTGGCAGTTGCGTGGCGCAAATGTAACTTTTCACTTGTCAGCCCGTATTGCCCAGGTCTTGCAGCATTTGGACATGTACTGCTTCAGTATCTGAGGAGCTGCGAATGGTGCTGAACATTGTGCAGTCACCCGCAAACATCCCCACTTCTGACCTTATGATGGAAGGGAGATCATTGATGAAGCAGCTGAAGATGGAGGACTCTACATTTACTAAAAAAAACTTCCCATTTACTTAAAGCACTTAGTCCTATATGACAACAATTATTTGCACTCAGAGCCCTACATTACAGACAGCTGATCTGTTTATGACCATTTAGAGCTGTTAACCAAACTTTGAATTTACAGGCTCCCCATTGTAATAATGATAGGTCATGGAAGCAGTCAAGCAGCACTAATCAATATGCCAAGAAACAATGAAATAGCAAGCAAGGATTTGTTTCAACTTCAGGCTTTCAAAAATGTAAAGGGCAGGAGATTTACATAACTTGACAGCATGACAGTTCCACAGAGCCTATCCTCTTTTTCTTTACACACACTCATAACTACTCATAACAATTCCAAAGGGGCACTTGACCTCTACCAAATGGTGCCTTACCTCTCCAGAGGGGCAGCCCTCTAAATAATTCCAGCAGCTTTTACCATGTTCCTCAAATGTCCCAAAAGATACAAAGGTGTGTTTTGGAAATCCCAGTAATAAAAATTGGATCTGTTTGAAGGTAGCTGCACAATTTCATGTATAGCTGCCTCCATGGACCAGGAATGTGCAAAGTACAACCTCCCCCCCCCACACACACACACATTGCCCCCCCTACACCGGTGGCAATGGTGGGTGCTGGGTTAAGGGGCAGACCGTCTGCACTCAGATCCGAATGCTTCTCCGACATGAGCCCTTCTAACTCTATGAAAATCCAGCTTCATAGACAATACCATGTGACAATATTGGTATGATTAACAGTAAATAGAAAGGTGCCTATCTGCATGTTGGTAGCTCCTCAGACACAGTTTAAAGAGTGTTTTACTCAGCTTTATTTAAAATAAAGAGCTGTGAAATGGAGTCATTATTACAAATCAGTGTTGTTTCTCCTCCTGCATCTTACTTATTTTCCTCTAAGAAGTTCCTGTGAACTTATCTCTTTGACCGAGCTTTTTGTCGCCTAAACCTAACCTAATGTTTTCTGTTGTGGTCCAGTCAGCTTTTTGCCCTATGTTTTATAATGTGTTTCTCTGCCTGTGTTTAGTACTCTGCTTTATCTGTGCGTAGAATTGATTTTTATGTGGGCACTATTCACCTTCAGTGAGTTCTTCAATGATTTGAAATGCAACACCTTAAAGGGTGAAAGTAAATTCAATCGTCACTTTCAAAACAGGACTGGATGAGTGAGGGAAATGCAGAATTGCAGGCCAGCGGAGAAAAAGAGAGTGTGGGATTAAACAGAGAGCTCGCTCAAAGCACGCCAATGATAGGCCAAACGGTCTCCTTCTGCAGTGCATAATTGTGCAGCTCTCCTGACTTGGAACTGCATCAAAGACACCATGTAATGTGAAGTTCCTGCTCTTTTTGTCCAACTCAATGACACTAAGGGTGCCCCTTTGACGCTGCCAATGTGCCAAGCTGGCAGTGCCAAGGTGTCTGGGTGCCAGTGCGAGTTAAGTTATTATTATTTAAATATCGTGTTGTGGATCATGCCCAGCGAGGCCCGTGATCCAGATCACGTCTGGCGGAACGAGTCGGGTGACCCGCGATTGGCCGAGAATGCAGTCCGATTTGGCGCTCCAGTGGGATTCACCCGTTGCGTCCGGATCTACGCCGGACTGCACTCCCAGCCAATCGCTGGTCACCCAACTCATCCCGCCCGACGTGATCTGGATCTGGATCTACGCTGGGCGCAACGCGGTAGCTGAATCCGGATCTACGCCAGGCGCATTGCGGTAGTTGAACCGCGCCCACCCTTTCCCAATTGCTGCCCTGCACACAAGTTAATTATTGCCCATACTCCATTTAAAAATGCACGAGTAACCTTTCCAATTTTGCCTTTCTCGGCGAGGAGCCACTTTAAACTGCAGCGTCTGGCACACCATCAGAGGGAAAATGCTGCTGCCCCATAACGGGCCCAAACGTATTTGAAGCACAGCTGGGAGTGTGAGACCTGTGAATTTACCGACTCCAAGGTTTTTTGGAACAGATCCTGGGTGGCAAAGAATGAAAACATGAAAGAGGTGATTTATGTTTGAAAAAAGAAGCCCTTTAGCTTTGCGCTGACTCTATACAGAGCTGCCTGGCCTTATTCCAGCATTAGGGATAATCATAAACTGGTATGAATTAATTGGTAATTAATTGGCTGTGAAAATATTTGTTTACACTCATTAACAGGGATTTCAAAAGCCGCATTTAATGGTGGTGCTACTTCACAACAAATCCACAAGGAACTCGGGAGCTGTCAAAGATTTTCGGGATTTCCCATGCCTCTCACGTACAACACTGAAAATGCATATCTGCCATGTACACAGATTCATGTTCCATGTTATATAATATTGTCATTCTCAGATAAAACATTTCTGCTTCATTTAGCACATTCTGTACTATTTAGCTGCTTTTCCCCATGATTGCTGATGCTGAATTTTGAGGAAGTCATTTGTAGATTATATATTCCACCGAGAATAGTGACAGGTGTCACTTTTGTTTTTAATGAATCGTAGAATCATTGGACCGAGCAACACAAATGGGGACCATTCAGCCCACATCATGTTCAGCTGTTTGTACGAGCTCGCTGCTTTCCCATTGTCCTGCAATTTTTTTCCACTTCAAGTATTTTTCCATTTTTCTTTTCAACGTTATTGTTGAATCCGCCGACACCATTGTTCAGGCAGTGGTTTCCATATCCCAACAGCTTACGGGGAATATTGTCCCCCCTCATGGTGTTGTGATTCCCTTTCCAATGACCTGAAATCCAGTGTTACTGACTGAGCCACGGTTGACACATCGGATTATGCGATGAATGCAATAATTAAAGCGACATTTATCGGGATTGTCTAAATTCCTGAGCAGGATTCTACGACCTCGCGCCGGGCTGGAGAATCGCCGGGGGAGGGGGCCACCACGGTGGCCTGGCCCACGATAAGGATCTACCAAGCGGCAGGCGGGCTTATCACGGTGGGGGCCTATGTTCCTCCGCGCTGGGTCTCTGTAGGTCTCCGTCATGTTGCGTCGGGGCCGGCGCAGAGGCAGCAACGCATGCGCGAACTTGCGGCGCCCGTGCTGATGCCGTATCGGCAGCGGGAGCAGCGGGAGGCTCTCCAGTGCTGACCCACTGTGCGGCGCAGGAGCGCTGATCCTAGGGGTCAGATGACGCCGTCATAAAACGCTCCGACGTTTACGACGGCGTCAACACTTAGCCCCAGGATCGGAGAATCCCGCCCCCTGTCTCCCGGTATATTTTCACCTGAATAAAAAGGGATGCTATTTCATCCATACCTAATAATAATAATCGTTATTACTGTCACAAGTGGGCTCACATTAACACTGCAATGAAGTTACTATGAAAATCCTCCTGTCGCCGCACTCCGGCGCCTACACTGAGGGAGAATTCAGAATTCACCTAATGGCACATCTTTCGGGACTTGTGGAGGAAACCGGAGCACCCGGAGGAAACCAACACAGACGCGGGGAGAACGTGCAGACCCCACACAGACAGTGACCCAGAATCGAACCTGGGACCCTGGAGCTGTGAAACAACAGTACTAACCACTGTGCTACCGTGTCACCCACACAGAAACATACATTGAAAATAGAAGCAGGAGGAGGCCATTCGGCCCTTCGAGCCTGCTCCACCATTCATTACGATCATGGCTGATCATCAAGTTCAATACCCTGATCTGGCCTACCCCCATATCCCTTTAGCTCCAAGAGCTGTATCGAATCCCTTCTTGAAATCACACAACGCTTCGGCCTCACCTACTTCCTGTGGTAGTGAATTCCACAGATTCACCACTCTCTGGGTAAAGACATTTCTCCTCACCTCAATCCTAAAAGGTTTACCCCTTAGCCTCAAACTATGACCCCTAGTTCTGGACTCCCCCACCATCGGGAACATTCTTTCTGAATCTACCCTGTCTAATCCTGTTAGAATTTTGTAAGTTTCTATGAGATCCCCGCTCACTCTTCGAAACTCCAATGAATATAATCCTAACCGACTTAGTCTCTCCTCAGATGACAGTCGCGCCATCCCAGGAATCAGCCTGGTAAATCTTCTCTGCACTCCCTCCATAGCAAGAACACCTTTTCTCAGATAAGGACACCAAATCTGCACACAATACTCCAGGTGTAGCCTCACCAATGCCCTATACAATTGCATTAAAACATTCCTATTCCTCTCCTCAAATCCTCTCGCTATGAAGGCCAACATACCATTTGCCTTCTTCCCTGCCTGCTGCACCTGCGCGCTTACTTTCACTGACTGATGCACGAGGACACCAAGGTCTCGCTGAGTATCCGCCTCTCTCAATTTACACCCATTCAAATAATAATCTGCCTTCCTATTTTTGCTACCGAAGTGAATAACCTCACATTTATCCACATTATACTGCATCTGCCATGCATGTGCCCACTCACTCAGCCTGTCCAAATCCCGCTGAAGCATCTCTGCATCCTCCTCACAGCTCACCCTCCCACCCAACTTTGTGTCATCTGCAAATTTGGAGATATTACATTTAGTTCCCTCATCCAAATCATTAATATATCATGTGAAGACTTGAGGTGCCTGCTGTACCCCACTAGTCACTGCCTGCCAATTGGAAAAAGACCGATTTTTTCCAACTCTTTTCTTCTTGTCTGCTAACCAGCTTTCTATCCATCTCAAGACACTACCACAATCCCATGCGTTTTAACTTTACATATTAATCTGCTATGTGAGACCTTGTCGAAAGCCTTCTGAAATTCTAAATAAACCACATCCACTGGGTCTCGCTGGTCAACTCTACTCATTACGTAGAACATAGAACATAGCATTTACAGTGCAGAAGGAGGCCATTTGGCCCATCGAGTTTGAACCGACCGCCGGAAAGACCACCCCACTTAAGTCCACACTTCTATCCTATCCCTATACCCAATAACCCCTCCTAACCTTTTTGGACACAAAGACCATAAGACCATACGGCATAGGAGCAGAATTAGGCCACTCGGCCCATCGAGTCTGCTCCGCGATTCAATCATGGCTGATATTTTCTCATCCCCATTCTCCTGCCTTCTCCCCATAACCCCTCATCCCCTTATTAATCAGGAACCTACATATCTCTGTCTTAAAGACATTCAGTGATTTAGCCAACACAGCTTTCTGCGGCAAAGACTTCCACAGATTCACCACCCTCTGGCTGAAGAAATTCCTCCTCATCTCTGTTTTAAAGGATCGTATCTTCAGTCTGAGATAGTGTCCTCTAGTCTGAGATAGTGTCCGACCAGAGCCTTATACAGCCTCAGAAGTACACCCCTGGTTTTGTATTCTAGCCCTCTTGACATGAATGCTAACATTGCATTTGCCTTCTTAACTGCCGACTGAACCTGCGCGTTAACCTGAAGAGAATCATGAACAAGGACTCCCAAGTCACTTTGTGCTTCTGCTTTCCGAAGCATTTTCCCATTTAGAAAATAGTCTATGCCTAAATTCCTCCTTCCAGAGTGCATAACTTCACACTTTTCCACATTGTATTTCATTTGCCACTTCATTGCCCACTCTCCGAGCTTGTCCAAATCCTTCTGCAGCCCCCTTGCTTCCTCAATACTACCTGCCCCATTACAGATCTTTATATCATCTGCAAACTTAGCCACAGTGCCTTCAGTTCCTTCTTCCAGATCATTAATGTACATTGTGAAAAGTTGTGGTCCCAGCCCAAACCCCTGAGGCACACCACTTGTCACTGGTTGCCATCCTGAAAAAGACCCCTTTACCCCCACTCTCGGCCTTCTGTCAGTCAGCCAATCCTCTATCCATGCCAGGGTCTTGCCATTAACACCATGTGCTCTTAACTTATTTAACAATCTCCTATGCGGAATCTTGTCAAAGGCCTTCTGGAAATCTAAATAAATCACGTCGACTGGTTCTCTTTTGTCTAACTTCCTTGTTACCTCTTCAAAGAACTCTAACAGATTTGTCAGACATGACCTCCCCTTGATGAAGCCGTGCTGACTCAGCCCTATTTTATCATGCACTTCCAGGTACTCCGCGATTTCATCTTTAATATTGACTCTAAAATCTGACCAATGACCGAAGTCAGGCCAACTGGCCTATCATTTCCCGTCTTCTGCCTCCCTCCCTTCTTAAACAGCGGTGTTACATTAGCCACTTTCCTGCCTCCAGTGATTCCTGAAAGATCACCACCAATGCCTCCACAACCTCCTCAGCTAGCTCTTTTAGGACCCTGGGGTCGAGTCAATCCGGTCCAGGTGACTTATCCACCTTCAGACCTTTCAGTTTCCCCAGAACCTGCTCCTTAGTGATGGCCATTGCACTCACCTCTGCCCCCCCCCACTAAAGGCAATTTATCATGGCCAATCCACCTACACCTGCATATCTTTGGACTCCAAAGAAATTGGAGTCTCTACAACCACTATCCATAGTTCCAGACCGCAACATGCATGTAAAAGTATATGTTACCACAGCAACTCCAACTTTCCCAGTGATCTGTAACACATCACCGCCTTGATGCTGACTGATTTGATACTTGAATGTGTTGTTAACTGTGCCCATCTTGCCCACAACTCCACGTTTTAATCCCTCCACTCAGGTTTTGACTCTGCCCCAACACTGAAACAACTCTTCTCAAAGCCACAAATGGTGGGATATGTGAGAATGACCATGGTTTGGAGTTGGGGACCAAGGGCAATGTGTCCAAGTTTGCAGACGACACTAAGATAAGTGGTAAAGCAAAAAGTGCAGAGGATACTGGAAGTCTGCAGAGGGATTTGGATAGGCTAAGTGAATGGGCTCGGGTCTGGCAGATGGAATACAATGTTGACAAATGTGAGGTTATCCATTTTGGTAGGAATAACAGCAAAAGGGATTATTATTTAAATGATAAAATATTAAAACATGCTGCTGTGCAGAGAGACCTGGGTGTGCTAGTGCATGAGTTGCAAAATGTTGGTTTACAGGTGCAACAGGTGATTAAGAAAGCAAATGGAATTTTGTCCTTCATTGCTAGAGGGATGGAGTTTATGACTAGGGAGGTTCTGCTGCAATTGTATAAGGTGTTAGTGAGGCCACACCTGGAGTATTGTGTTCAGTTTTGGTCTCCTTACTTGAGAAAGGACGTACTGGCACTGGAGGGTGTGCAGAGGAGATTCACTAGGTTAATCCCAGAGTTGAAGGGGTTGGATTACGAGGAGAGGCTGAGTAGACTGGGACTGTACTCGTTGGAATTTAGAAGGATGAGGGGGGATCTTATAGAAACATATAAGATTATGAAGGGAATAGATAGGATAGATGCGGGCAGGTTGTTTCCACTGGCGGGTGAAAGCAGAACTAGGGGGCATAGCCTCAAAATAAGGGGAAGTAGATTTAGGACTGAGTTTTGGAGGAACCTCTTCACCCAAAGGGTTGTGAATCTGTGGAATTCCTTGCCCAGTGAAGCAGTAGAGGCTCCTTCATTAAATGTTTTTAAGATAAAGATAGATAGCTTTTTGAAGAATGAAGGGATTAAGGGTTATGGTGTTCGGGCAGGAAAGTGGAGCTGAGTCCACAAAAGATCAGCCATGATCTCATTGAATGGTGGAGCAGGCTGGAGGGGCCAGATGGCCTGCTCTTGCTCCTAGTTCTTATGTTCTTATGTAACCAGTCCCTTGCCATTCTACTTGCCCTGTCTGCAGCCTGTAACACCGTTAACCATGCCATCATCCAAAACTCAGATTCCCAGCAGGCTCTCAGGATTTTTTATTCGAGAGATTAGACATTCTGCCTCCACTGACTGGTATGAGACACCAACCGACAACTCTTCTCTGTTTCCCTGTCTCTCTGTATGTCTATGGACACCTGTCACTCCGTAAATACAGATTTTTCCACTTTACATTCTTTTTTTACTTCAGTAAATTACTAACCACTCGGTCACCTATCACTTAATTTCAAGAGTTATAAAACCTCGTTAAAAATGCAGAGAATCGAACAGGGCCATAGACACAATATAAATTTAATATGAAAGCAAATTACTGCGGATGCTGGAATCTGAAACAAAAAGAGAAAATTCTGGACAATCTCGGCAGGTCTGACAGCAGCTGTGGAGAGAGAAGGGAGCCAACGTTTCGAGTCTGGATGACTCTTTTTCAAAGCAGGAGAGAATGAATTTACAGTGCGGGATGCCGCCAATTGGCCACCGGGTCCACACCAGCCCTTGGAAAGAGCACCCAACTCCTCCACCCTACCCCTGTAACCCCACCTAACCTTTTGGAAACAAAGGGGCTGGTTTAGCACAGGGCTAAATAGCTGGCTTTGAAAGCAGGCCAACAGCATGATTCAATTCACGTACCAGCCTCCCCGAACAGGTGCCGGAATGTGGCGACTAGTGGCTTTTCACAGTAACTTCATTTGAAGCCTACTTGTGACAATAAGCGATTTTCATTTCATTTTCATTTTTCAATTTAGCGCGGCCAATCCGCCTGACCGGCACATCGTTGGATTGTGGGAGGAAACCGGAGCACCCGGATGAAACCCACGCAGACACGGGGAGAAAGTGCAAGCCCCAAATAGACAGTCGCCTAAAGCCAGATTTGAACCCGGGTCCGTGGCGCTGTGAGACAGCAGTGCTAACCACTGTGCCCCCGTGCCACTCCAATAGGGTCACATTTATACTGTTGTGGGGTCGGGGGGGGGGGGGGGGGTGGGTGGCGGAGCAGTGGGTCTTGATAGGGGCCAGCGATAGGTAGAGATTGACAAAGATGTCATGGGCAGAAAGACAAAGGGAATGTAAATGTGCGTTATTAAGGTGCTGATCGTGGCACATAAAGAGATTAGAAATGTGTTAATGGCAGTTAAATTCAATTGTTGTTTGAGTCAAGGGCAAGTCTCAGGCCTACAAGCCTAAGGAATCCAACACCACCCTCCATCAATTAACCTGCTCTGGAGCTCAAACATTCAGCATGCAGGTCAAGAATGTTAGCTTCAAGCATTATAATTGCTTGCTTCATAAAAGAGGCTTTGCTTGACCTCAGCTGCACCATTTCCGCTCAGTTTTCCACATTCCTCAGCCGAATGAACAATATGCTGTATTTGGCATTTACATTATTAAATAATGAAGCGTGAAGGGCATGTTGTTATAACTGCGATATGTTCGACTGGTTCCCCATCACCAACTTTGCCAAGAATGGTCTGCCCCAGAATTATGACAACAATTTGGTGACCACCATCCTGATTTGGAATTCTGAGGTTGCACAGAATATTGCCGGTTAACACTTAGATTGACCTGACCTGAAAAAAGTAGGTTTCAGCAGTGGGTTTACGTTCAGAAACAAAGACCTGGACAGTAAGTGCCACCCAAGCCGGCCAATGATGATCACACACTGAGAATAAAGGGGAAAAGGTGTTTGGGCGGCGAGTGGGAAATCTCTCTGGTCAACTCAATCATGACCCTGCAACAGATTCTGTGCTTGGATCCACATTAATTACACAGACGCGAATTCCCCTCCCCGTCTCTGGCAGCTGATTTGTCCTCTTGCCATCAGCTGATGGGTTGAAGGTTCCAGCCACATTTGAACACCAGCCCAGCGCTCTCGTATCACCCCCTCCAGCCCACCTGTCTTCACCAGACCATGCAGGATGTCAGCCAACCAGAGGAAAAAGGCTAGCGGCCTCAAGAAGGAGCCTGTTCCTCCATTCAATCATCCTTGAGAGCTTTTCATGCAGCCTTGTTGAGCTCCAGCTTCCCTCCCCTCAGTCTGTACCTCTGCCTTCCATTGTTCCTCTTCATCATCCACCTCCTTGCCCCTCTGCCCGCCATTGTGAGGCCTTATCCCTGCAAATCCCTCCTTCCACATTGCCCTCCTTCATCAGCCCCCCACCCCCGTCCCCGACCCATCTCACACTCCACTCCCAGTTGAAATGCGGACTCACACCTTTGTTGTGGTGGTGACTCCCACAGCACAGGGCTGTCCAAAGAGACACAGGTGTGTGGCACCAAGGGGAAGGGGACGTCTGTAGTCCTCAACATCAGGCGCAGTACTGATTTGAGGTGGTGACACAGGAGGCTCCATGGGACCAGCTGCACAGTGCGCTTGTCCATGAAGACCAGCTCAGTGTGGAGATGAAGGCACAGGAGCGAGCAGTGAGGCGATCAGCGCATCAGGGGCAGTGCGGCACTGTGACAGAATGTTGTTGCACTCACCTCAAAATCTCTGGCGAAATGGGGGCTGCCTTGCGTGCGCCACTCTTTGCCAATCGCATTTGATGCCGATGTGATTTACAGCTGGTGCCACGCAAGATCGGGAGACCTGATGGGGCACCACTGGGCAGCTGTTTCAATGAGCATTCTTGAGATGCAAATGAACGCAAATGCCGTTTGCATCACCTGCCAGCAGAATAACTGGCCCACCATTAACCCGTCACTGGGGGAATCGTAACGTAATTTTACGTTGGCAGGTTTCTGACTTTTTGACTCTTGTCAAATTCTCGACGCCACATTGATCGCGGGCGGGTGAATTGGGGGAACTCTGTGCATGGTCTACTTGTTGGAAAATATTTATTGAAAAACTTTGCGAATTGGGGTCTTGGACAATCACAACACCTAGTTATAAACAATTCCATTTTAACTTACCAAACGAGGCACGATTTTTAATGCTGGTCACCGTGTCTTTCCTCCACCTTATGTTGCATCAGGAGTTTTGACTTCTATTGATCATGTGTCGTGGGAGAGCTGTGTGGCACACTACCATGAGATAGAAATGTTCTGCATCTCCAGTCCTGCCCAAAACGTGGCATTTTCTGCCAGGAATGTGTGGTCGTCAGCAGTTGGTGATGAAAGTTGAAGGATAATTGACTCCCTGACATAAAGGGACGAGGAATGATGTTAACAATTCTGTCATGGATCATGGAATGATGCAGAAGGTGACCATTTAGTTGGACAGATCCAATTAATCTCACTTGCCTGTTCCTTCCACATAGTCCCATAATTTATGTTTCCCTTCAGATGTTTATACAATTCTCTTTTTAATGCTGCAACTTTAAAAAAAATTTGTTCAAGAGCATCAGCTGACACATGGCATAGGAACTTGGGAACATAGGAACAGGAGTAGGCCATTCAGCCCATCATGCCTGCTCTACCATTCACTGCGATTATGGCTGATCATTCACTTCAATTACTTCTACCCACACTATTGTGAACAGCTGGGGCCCAAGTACCGATCCTTGTGGTACCCCCAGTGGCCACATCCTGCTAATTCAAGAATGACCCATTTATTCCTCCTCTCTGTTTTCTGCCTGGTTAGCCAATCCTGATTCCATACCAGTATATTGCTTCTTATTCCATCTTGCTAATCAACCTCCTGTAGGGGACTTTATCAAAAGCCTTATGAAAATCCAAATATACTATCAACTCTCCTTTGTCAATTTTACTATTCACAGCCTCAAAATCTCCAACAAGTTTGCAAGCATGATTTCCCATTCATAAATCCACACTGACTACATCTGATCAGATCATGATTATCAAAGTGTCCATTTATCACATTGATGTTAGCATTTTCCCCACTACAAAGGCTAACAGGTCTGTCATTCTCTCTTTTCTCAAGGCTGATGGAGACAGTCTTCCGCAAGTACATTTCTACCGGTTCTGTGACAGTTATTGTAAGGAAGAGATTGTTTATATACCCTGATATCATTACTGTTCAATTTGGAGTCCATGGGGGAAATATACACCTTCACATCATGGGTAATAGCTGGCAGAGTATATAGACTGACCGTTATAATACCTCCATTTTCATTCCATTTGACCAACTTCTACAATGCTCTCGATCAGATTACTGCCTGGCGGTGGAAAGCAAAAACTACCATCAAGTGTCAGAAACTCTCCTTGACTGTAAATTGTTCTCTCACCCGTCAAACATATCCATCTGTTCCTTTCCCTAAAATTGTCTTATCAGCTTCTCTTCTAATACATCTATGCTAATTGCTTCTACTACGACATTTGCATCAGACTGTGAATGAACAAGTTTCAATCAAATTCTTCCCCGCATTCATTAATCACTATTATTTATACCCCTCCGTTTGGGACTCAGTAGTGGAAACATCTTCCCTGTGTCTTTCCTATCAAGCCACGTTTGCACTTTGTATGTCCTCTATTAGGTCCTCTCTCGGTCTTGCCCAGCCTGTTCATTATTTCCTGGTGAGTATAGCCTCTCAGATCTGGCATGATCCTCCTAAATATTTGTTGCATCTTACCCAGGGCCTCAACACCCTGTTCTGTAATCTCGAGACCCGCACAATGCACAGTGCTCCAAGTGTGGTCAACCAAGATTCTCTGCAAGTTTAACATAACTATACTGTTTTTTAGTTCAATGTTACTTTATTAATAATGGAACACCATCATCTACATGGTTCAATGCTATTGTTTTCTATCTGACCAGTTTAATGGTGTATGAAATAGTACATATCGCAGTAAATATTTATATAGCTTTAAGTGGCTACTCCACATGCGATGAAATACACCAAATAGGTCACAAATCTTAATTTTCTTCCAGCAGAATGTCCCCCAATCCTGCAGAAAATAAATGTAATTTGTGTTGTGCAGCATGTCCAAAATCTAGAATTGCTGAGATTCTCCACAATCTTTTTTTTTACAAATTGAAAGTGCCCAATTCTTTTTTTTCCCAATGAAGGGGCAATTTAGCGTGGCCAATTCACCAACCCTGCACATCTTTGGGTTGTGGGGGTGAGACCCATGCAAACACGGGGAAAATGTGCAAACTCCATGTCATAATATACATCTATGTATAAAATGGAGTGCAGACAGGCAGTGGTTGACACACAGGATGACCAGTAAGCACACAGAACAGAGCAGCCAATCACCAGACAGACACGACCACTATAAAGCCAGAGGGCACCAGTTTTCCCGCTCTCTCGGAACCCAGCCTCTGAGACAGTCAGAGTTAGTGAGCTGGCCAGTGCAAACACCATGTGGTAGCTAGTAAATCTGGTTAGGCTAGTATCAGGTCTCCAGTCAAGTCAGCATAGTGTCAACCCACAGTTGGACATGTATAATAGTTTAGATGTTAAATAAAATCGTGTTGCATCTTATCAAGTGTTGGAGGTCTGTCTCTCGCTACACTGCATCAAGTTCAGTCCACATTGACCCAGCCTACCCAACACATCACTCCACACAGACCAGTGTCCTCAGTGCCGTGAGGCAGTAGTGCTAACCACTGCGGCACCATGCCGCCCTTATGCTCCATAATCTTATTCCGTTTGCATATGGTTTGAGTCTACCTATCCACATTACTGGTTGTGTTATGCTTGTTCGTAGCCAAAATACCAGCAACCTGCCCAGTGGTTTCATATCAATGCAGACAGGTACATTTGAAACTTCAAAATTTCTGTCCCATTTTCCAGTCCTTCTACATCATCATTCCTCTCATCTCTGTTAACCAGCTTCCCTATCTTTCTATTAAATTGTATTAAAATGGGCAGCATGGTAGCACAGTGGTTAACACTGTTGCTTCACAGCACCAGGGTCTCAGGTTCGATTCCCGGCTTGGCTCACTGTCTGTGCGGAGTATGCATGCTCTCCCCGTGTCTGCGTGGGTTTCCTCCTGGCGCTCCGGTTTCCCCCCACAAGTCCTGAAAGATGTGCTGTTCGGTGAATTGGACATTCTGAATTCTCCCTCAGTGTACCTGAACAGGTGCTGGAATGTGGCGAGTAGGGGATTTTCACAATATCTACATTGTAGTGTTAATATAAGCCTACTTGTGACAATAATAAAGATTATTATTATTATTAAACTTGTTCAGTCCCGTAACAGTCTGCGACCTCTGTGCTCTTTTAATTCTGGCCTCTGTTATAACCCACACAAGACCTGTGGGGTTGGAACAATCAGTCTCTCTGTGAGTCTCGCCGGGTATGAGCTCCCCGGCTAAGGGGGTGGATATTCATGATGGAGCTCTGTATAAAGGCGGCCAGGTATGGAAGTGAAAGAGCAAACCCGTCTGGGATCTGATGGATATTGTAAATATAATTTTGCAATAAACCTAGTTTTCTTTTTACCAACTCGATTCCGACTCGTTTGTGGCCCGCAAAAGCCTCCTAAACATTCCCATTTTAATCACTCCTCCGCTGGCTGTTCCTTCAATTATCTGAAACCTACTCTCTGGGATTCCATTTGTAAGCTATCTGTCTTGTCTACCACTCTCTCCTCCTTTAAGACCCTTCGTGGAACCTTCCTCTTTGACCGAGCTTTTAGTCATCGCCTTAATATCGCCCAATGAGGATTGGTGTAAAATGTTGTTTGTTAGTGCACGTGTAAAGCACTTTGGGATGTTACACCATGTTAAAGGTGCTGTATAAATGTAATTTGTTGCACCAGTATGTTCAGTCTCATGGTGATACTGCAGTTCCACATTCTGAGTGGTGAGTTATACTCGCAAGCATCACAGAATGGGCAATCAGAGGACACAATTTCATGAGGTACACTCCTTGTGGGTGCTTCCTCCTTGTGGACAATAGTGGATCACAATCAACTAAACTTAAGGGCTGAAGTAAGTTTATTGCTGTCTCTACTTCATTTTGCTTGTTACCAATTTTCCTTTATCTTCCTTTAACCCGTCTGAAGTTCCGCTGACTGGCTATTCTACAGATGATGGCCCATTTTATTTCAATGAACTGGCGTCTGCCCCATTACGTCTTGGGTCTACAAAGCTCTTTCAATTCCCGAACATCTTCAGAGTCACTTCACTTTGAGGAGGTGATAAAGAGGTGATAAAGTGTAGCCTAATTTAAAATTTTAGAATTTAAACTGTCATCCTTGTGTTCAAATCTTCCATGGTGTTACAAACAGAAAGGGGGTTAATTTAAGCAGCACTAATCTCGCCTCGCACTACCCCTCCATAAACAGTAAGGTGTTTCAATTTGTCTGTCTCTTTATTACTGGTGGTATTTCCCAACCAATCGCTTTTGGTGTGGTCCAATTTCTAGAATAATCGCACAGCAAAGTCAAGATTGGATGAACTCAAAGGGTTAGTTTATTTGCACACATTTAAACATGGGAGGAGGATAAGAGCACTGCCTCTTTTGTGCAGTAAAAGAGAAATAGAGAAAAGAAAGATTTACAGTGCAGAGACCAAAGTTTTATGTGAGTACAGAGTACTAAATCAAAGTCAAATGAGGTATTCCTTCACAGAGAGAGGCAGGTTCAAACCTAATGCTGCATAATTCACTTGTCCGGTGATGTTGACGTTACATGATGAAAGAGACGTGCAGATGTGAATCAGTCTTGTAGGCAATGGTAGAGAGGTTCCACTAGAAGCAGTGTAGATGGGAGCAGGAATTCAATCTGGGCAGAGCCACCTTTCTGTGATGCTGCTCGTGTTATGGGCCAGGGTTTAGAGAACCCCAAAGTGTATCATGGAGTTCACCTGACCCACATCTTTTAATAGATTGTGGTATGGGGAGCACACAGCCCACTCTACAGGTGTGGTACAGCAGAAATGGAAATGTATTTTTTAAAGCAAAACAATGTTTATTCTATGAACTCAAGTTAATCTTTTTAAAACATACAGTGAACATCTTAGCAATCATTAATTCAAATACAACCCCCAAAGAATATAACACTAAATAATCCTTAATAACTTCCCAGACAACATTCAGAAGACAAAAGAAACACCTTATAACAGAAGCACATTAGGTTTACATTCACTACTGAGAACATTTATAATTCTGAATTCATCAAATGATCAAGAGATAGTCTTTTCATGGCAGAGAGATCAACAGTACACCTGCTCTGTCTGGCTTCAGCTCCAACACTGAAAACGAAACTAAAACACACCCTGCAGCAAACAGCCTAAAACAAAAGTAAAAAGCTGACAGACAGCCCAGCTCCACCCACACTCTGACATCACTGCAGTAATATGAGCAGCCAAACATTTCTTAAAGCGACATTCTCATGACACTACTTAGGTGGTAATATGGCAGGCTGAGGTTTTTCAGTGCAGCAAGGCAGCAGTACTGGTTACACAAACTAGAGATCCATGTCGCATGACTCCCACCTGTTGTGGGTCCGGGTTTACAGAACCCCACAGTGTTTCATGGAGTTCAGCCGACCCACAATTTTTAATAGATTGTGGTGTGGGAAGCACACGGCGTACTCTACAGGTGTGGTACAGCAATTTTGGACAAATGGTTTTTAAAACAAAAAAATGTTTATTCTATGAACTCAAGTTAACCTTTTGAAAACAAACATTGAATATCTTAACACCCATTACTTCAAAGAGAACCCCAAAAGACTACAACCCTGAATAATCCTTCAAACTGTTCCTTTAAACATCCAAAAGACTTCAAACCTTCAAAAATAAGAACACACCAGGTTACGTTCAATATATTTATAGTCCTTGGATTGCAGACATCAACAGACCAGCTCTGTGTTTCTTCCTGCAGCTCTCAGCGAAACACACAGACACTCCCAGCTGCCTTCTTAAACTGAAACCAAAAGCAGAAGTGAGCTCAGCTCCCCCCACCCTCTGACATCACTTCAGTAATATGATCAGCTCCATTTCTTAAAGGTACATTGCTTAAACATCCATTTAGACCATAAGACCATAAGACATAGGAGCGGAAGTAAGGCCATTCGGACCATCGAGTCCACTCTGCCATTCAATCATGGCTGATTTCAACTCCATTTACCCGCTCTCTCTCCATAGCCCTTAATTCCTC
This sequence comes from Scyliorhinus torazame, assembly GCF_047496885.1. Taxonomy (NCBI): domain Eukaryota; kingdom Metazoa; phylum Chordata; class Chondrichthyes; order Carcharhiniformes; family Scyliorhinidae; genus Scyliorhinus; species Scyliorhinus torazame. Next base: position 316,621,100 of record NC_092713.1, on the reverse strand, counting down.
GAGAAATCAAGAATTTATCAACTTCTGTCTTAAAGACACTCAACGTCCTGGCCTCCGCCGCCCTCTGTGGCAATGAATTCCACAGACCCACCACTCTCTGGCTGAAGAAATTTCTCCTCATCTCTGTTCTAAAGTGACTCCCTTTTATTCTAAGGCTGTGCCCCCGGGTCCTAGTCTCCCCTGCTAATGGAAACAACTTCCCTACATCCACCCTATCTAAGCCATTCATTATCTTGTAAGTTTCTATTAGATCTCCCCTCAACCTCCTAAACTCCAGTGAATATAATCCCAGGATCCTCAGACGTTCATCGTATGTTCGGCCTACCATTCCTGGGATCATCCGTGTGAATCCCCGCTGGACCCGCTCCAGTGCCAGTATGTCCTTCCTGAGGTGTGTGGCCCAAAATTGCTCACAGTATTCTAAATGGGGCCTAACTAATGCTTTATAAAGCTTCAGAAGTACATCCCTGCTTTTATATTCCAAGCCTCTTGAGATGAATGACAACATTGCATTTGCTTTCTTAATTACGGACTCAACCTGCAAGTTTACCTTTAGAGAATCCTGGACTAGGACTCCCAAGTCCCTTTGCACTTCAGCATTATGAATTTTGTCACCGTTTAGAAAATAGTCCATGCCTCTATTCTTTTTTCCAAAGTGCAAGACCTCGCACTTGCCCACGTTGAATTTCATCAGCCATTTCTTGGACCACTCTCCTAAACTGTCTTTCTGCAGCCTCCCCACCTCCTCCATACTACCTGCCCCTCCACCTATCTTTGTATCATCGGCAAACTTAGCCAGAATGCCCCCAGTCCCGTCATCTAGATCGTTAATATATAAAGAGAACAGCTGTGGCCCCAACACTGAACCCTGCGGGACACCACTCGTCACCGGTTGCCATTCCGAAAAAGAACCTATTATCCCAACTCTCTGCCTTCTGCCTGACAGCCAATCGTCAATCCATGTTAGTACCTTGCCTCGAATACCATGGGCCCTTATTTTACTCAGCAGTCTCCCGTGAGGCACCTTATCAAAGGCCTTTTGGAAGTCAAGATAGATAACATCCATTGGCTCTCCTTGGTCTAACCTATTTGTTATCTCTTCAAAAACTCTAACAGGTTTGTCAGGCACAACCTCCCCTTACTAAATCCATGCTGACTTGTCCTAATCTGACCCTGCACTTCCAAGAATTTAGAATACTCATCCTTAACAATGGATTCTAGAATCTTGCCAACAACCGAGGTTAGGCTAATTGGCCTAAAATTTTCCACCTTTTTCCTTGTTCCCTTCTTGAACAGGGGGGTTACAACAGCGATTTTCCAATCCTCTGGGACTTTCCCGGATTCCAGTGACTTTTGAAAGATCATAACTAACGCCTCCACTATTTCTTCAGCTATCTCCTTTAGAACTCTAGGATGTAGTCCATCTGGGCCCGGAGATTTATCAATTTTTAGACCTCTTAGTTTCTCTAGCACTTTCTCCTTTGTGATGGCTACCATATTCAACTCTGCCCCCTGACTCTCCAGAATTGGTGGGATATTACTCATGTCTTCTACTGTGAAGACTGACGGAAAGTACTCATTTCTTAAAGGCACTCTCACATGACACCTCCCCCCAAGAAAAAAAAACCCATCAAACTTCAAGATGGTTTCATTTTTCACCTTTGCACCATCAATTAAGAAATGCACACAGTAAAAATACTTTACCGGTTCAAAAAAAAAACACATGCAAACAAGTATAATAATATAGTCCATTTTTTTTTTCCTCGTTCTTATTCCTCCAACTGAAATCCTTTTCGATTGACAGTCTCTTTGAACAAGAAATTCTCTGCACAATCCACCCATTCCTCTACGCCTCGGCATTTCTCTTTAAAGTTAGATACTTTAGTTCAATCGGATCACAGAGTCCCTTGCAATTCTCCAATACAGGAGCATCGGTTACCCAGCTTTCAGGCAGTCAAATGCATGTTGAAACTCCGCTGCCAATTGAAATTTTTAAATACGTTTCTTCAGCAAGTCCGTCAGTGGAGCAATCACGCTACAAAACTCTTGCACAAATATTCGATCAAATCCACTCATGTCAAGAAATCGCATTATTTTCCTTCCGGAAACTCCTCAAGGAAAGTGATTTGGGCTTTTCCAAATTCACTTCTGGCTAGGTTTATCACCAAACCCGCCTTCTGAACTCGATCGAATAACTCCATAAGATGTTTTAAATGTTCTCTCCATGTTGGGCTGAAAATTATCAGATCGTCGATGTGTACCGCACAATTGGGTAATCCTGAAACAACAGTATTAGTTAACCGTTGAAATGTGATTGGGACGTTTTTCATGCCAAATGGCATAACTTTGAATTGGTATATACCATCTGCAGTCACAAAAGCTGAAATCTCCTTCGCCCTTTCGGATAAAGGTACCTGCCAGTTACCTTTAAGTAAATCCAGTTTGGAAATAAAAGCGGATTGTCCCACTTTCTCAATGCAATCCTCCAAATGTGGGATAGGATAAGAGTCCATTCTTGTAACTGCATATAGTCTATAGTCCACAAACAACCGTTGGGTACCGTCTGGTTTAGGTACCATCACTATTGGTGAGCTCCATTGCCTGCAACCCACTTCAATTATGCCATTTTTAAGCATACTCTCAATCTCTTTGTTAACCTGTGCCAATTTTAAAGGATTAAGTCTATATGGATGTTGTTTGATTAGAACAGCATTTCCCACATCTGCATCATGTATAGCCATTTTAGTACTTCCCAATTTATCTCCACAAACTTGCCCATGTGATTTCAATAACTCTTTCAGGTCAGTTCGTTTTTCCTCTGGAAGGTAACTCAACAATTTATCCCAATTTTTAAGAACATCCTCATTTTCCAATTTAATTTGAGGTATGTCAAATTCACAGTCATCTGGATTTGGTTCGGCACTTTGAGTTAGAATCATTAAAACCTCCTCTTTTTTCTCTCCTTCCCTTTCAAAGTACCTTTTAAGCATATTCACATGACACACTCGGTGAGTATTCCTTCCATCTGGTGTTTTTTACCACACAGTTCACCTCACTTAATTTCCTTTCAATCTGATAAGGTCCACAAAATCTAGCTTTTAAAGGTTCACCTACCACTGGTAACAACACTAAAACTTTATCCCCACTGGCAAAACTACGAACTTTGGATTTCTTGTCCGTGACCCGTTTCATCACATTTTGTGCAACTTTCAAATGTTGTCTAGCCAATTCACCTGCTCTATTTAATCGCTCCCTAAAATTTGACTCATTATGTGCATTCCTAATTGCAAACAGTACGAATGGAATTCCTTTATCCCAACCCTCTGGATAATCTTGATAATATTGCCTTTAATATCTGATGCCACCTTTCTAACGCTCCCTGCGATTCTGGATGGTAAGCAGTTGATTTAAATTGCTTTATTCCTAAACTATCCATAACTTCTTTGAATAACTTTGAGGTAAAATTTGATCCCTGATCAGATTGAATTTCTGTGGGTAGTCCATATCTAGTAAAGAATTCAAGTAATTCCTCCACAATCTTTTTAGCTGTAATATTACGTATTGGAATGGCCTCTGGAAACTTAGTAGACACATCCATTATAATCAAAAGATATTTATTCCCACTTTTTGTTTTTGGAAGTGGTCCTACACAATCAATTAGGACCTTTGTAAAAGGTTCCTCAAATGCTGGAATGGGTATTAAGGGCGCTGGTTTTATCACTGCTCAAGGTTTCCCTATCACTTGACATGGATTTCAGTAAAGCGTTTGATAAGGCTCCCATCGTAGGCTACTGCAGAAAATACGGAGGCATGGGATTCAGGGTGATTTAGCAGTTTGAATCAGAAATTGGCTAGCTGGAAGAAGACAAAGGGTGGTGGTGGATGGGAAATGTTCAGACTGGAGTCCAGTTACTAGTGGTGTACCACAAGGATCTGTTTTCGGGCCACTGCTGTTTGTCATTTTTATAAATGACCTGGAGGAGGGCGTAGAAGGATGGGTGAGTAAATTTGCAGATGACACTAAAGTCGGTGGAGTTGTGGACAGTGCGGAAGGATGTTACAAGTTACAGAGGGACATAGATAAGCTGCAGCGCTGGGCTGAGAGGTGGCAAATGGAGTTTAATGCAGAAAAGTGTGAGGTGATTCATTTTGGAAGGAATAACATGGAGACTGAGTACTGGGCTAATGGTAAGATTCTTGGCAGTGTGGATGAGCAGAGAGATCTCGGTGTCCAGAGACATAGATCCCTGAAAGTTGCCACCCAGATTGAGACGGTTGTTAAGAAGGCGTGTGGTGTGTTAGCTTTTATTGGTAGAGGGATTGAGTTTAGGAGCCATGAGGTCATGTTGCAGCTATACAACACTCTGGTGCGGCCACATTTGGAGTATTGCGTGCAATTCTGGTCGCCGCATTATAGGAAGGATGTGGAAGCATTGGAAAGGGTCCAGAGGAGATTTACCAGAATGTTGCCTGGTATCGAGGGAAGATCTTATGAGGAAAGGCTGAGGGACTTGAGGCTGTTTTCGTTAGAGAGAAGAAGGTTAAGAGGTGACTTAATTGAGGCATACAAGATGATAAGAGGATTGGATAGGGTGGACAGTGAGAGCCTTTTTCCTCAGATGGTGATGTCTAGCACGAGGGGACATACCTTTAAATTGAGGGGAGATAGATATAAGACAGATGTCAGAGGTAGGTTCTTTACTCAGAGATTAGTAAGGGCGTGGAATGCCCTGCCTGCAACAGTAGTGGACTCGCCAACACTAAGGACATTCAAATGGTCATTGGATAGACATATGGACAATAAGGGAATAGTGTAGATGGGCTTTAGAGTGGTTTCACAGGTAGGCGCAACCTCGAGTGCCGAAGGGCCTGTACTGCGCTGTAATGTTCTATGTTCTATGTTCTATGTGTGACATGATTGACAAAATTCAACTACATCCTTATGTAGTCCAGGCCAATAAAAATGTTTCTGGATTTTTGCTTGAGTTTTCCAAATCTCCCACTGGTACCTCATGTGCGACTCGCAACACCTCCTTTCGATACCCTACCGACAATACTACTTGATGAACTCCTGCCCACTTTTCATCCGCCTGCATATGTACAGGTCTCCATTTTCTCATCAAGACATCACTTTTACGGTAATAACACTCTGGTATACTCTCAGATTCCTCTTCCGTATATGCTTTCTGATATATCCGTTTTATTTCTACATCTTTCTGTTGTAACTCCGCCAATGTTCCTGAACTAAAGATATCCGCCTCATCCTCCACCTGTTCTTGTTCTTTTTCAACCATCTGACCAAAATTCGTTTCTGATAATTGCACTTCAACTTCATCTTCTCTCTTTGATTTCTCCTCTTGTCTTAACCTGTGACTTTGCGACCTCGTTACTACACAATCTGGAAAAATCCCAGGATATTCGTCCTTCAACACTTCAGTTGTCTGATTTTCCACTGGCTTATCAACCACAGTAGGCATCACTCCCACCTGCGACCCAGCTATATCATTACCCAAGATAAACTATTCCTGGACAAAGTAGTTTATCTATTACTCCTACTACCACTTCACCACTCTTCACTGGACTTTCCAACCTTACCTTATATAATGGAACGCTACTCCTCTCACCCTGAATTCTGCATATCACCACCTTTTCTGGCAACATTCTTCCCAAACTACATCATTCCTCATCTCTTACCATTAATGATTGACCAGCCACTGTATCTCTTATAATTGTGACTTCCTTACCTGCTCCTCCTGATACACATGAGTAAACTTTACCCACACAAGTAAATTCTTTCAAGAGATCTGGCACCTTCTTATCAATCACCTCTTGATCAGGCTGTACAATCTTTTGCACCTCCTTCGCTTCACTTGGGCTTTCCTTTACCACTTTAACAAATCCCATTGTCTTATCCTGTTTTACCACATCAGCCTTCCCATTGCTTTTCTTCAACCACCAATACTGTGACTTTGCATGGCCTAGTTTATTGCAGTGAAAACATTTGAAACTTTTCATTCTTTTCCACCCTCCTGGGTTTCTCTTTTAATCTGAGGTACACTCTCCTTATTATCTCCCATCAGATCACCTTTACTCTTACCACTTGACTATTTCTCATGTCCCCAGTTTCTATCCCTCACAGCCTGAAACTGATGTCGGAAACCAATCTTTGATTTATGAACTAATTCATAATCATCTGCCATTTCCGCTGCTAATCTCGCAGTTTTAACCCTCTGCTCTTCCACATGAGCTCTCACTACTTCAGGAATTGAATTTTTAAACTCCTCCAAAAGTATAATTTCTCTGAGAGCTTCATATGTTTGGTCTATTTTCAAAGCCCTTATCCACCTATTAAAATTACTCTGTTTGAGCCTTTCAAACTCCATGTATGTTTGACCAAATCTTTCCTTAAATTTCTAAACCTTTGTCTGTAAGCTTCAGGCACTAGCTCATATGCACTTAAGATGAATTTCTTCACCTCCTCATACGTTCCAGATACCTCCTCCGGTAGTGATGCAAACACTTCACTAGCTCTACCTACCAGCTTTGTTTGAATCAGTAACACCCACATGTCCTGTGACCATTTCATTTGTTTAGCTACCTTCTCAAATGAAATGAAAAAGGCTTCCACTTCCTCCTCGTCAACCTTGGCAATGGTTGGACATGTTTAAATAGATCCCCACCACGTCATCGACTTTGACGCTCTTTCTCACTCTCCTCATCACTATCATCCAACTGTACGTTTCCCTTTACGTCTGCCAATTTTAACTGACTGTCATGTTTCATGGCCATTTTCTGAAGTTCAAACTCTCTCTCTTTATCTTTTTCCCTGATCTGTATCTCCCTTTCTCTTTCTTTTTGTTCTGCTGGTGCTATTCTTTCTTTTCTCATTTCTCCTCTCTCTTTTTCTTTTTCCTTTCTCTCTCTTTCTTTTTCCTCTCTACCTCTTTCGTATTCAAGCTGCTTTAATTCTTTCACATGTTCCATTTGTTTAATTTGCAATTGAATTTTTGCCATTTCCAATGAATCAAACTCAGGCAACTTTAAATGCTTAACCACCGCCATAATTACCTCATCTTTTCGCATTTTGTCAGGTAATGTTAACTGCAATATTTTTGCCAAATCTAACAGTCTTCTTTTAGTCTCTGTCCGTAAGGTACTGCGTGTGACCGTCTCCACCCCCAAAAACTTCTGAGCCTCTGAAAGAGCCATTGTCCACAACACACTCCTCACTTAAACTAAAATACCACACCTGAAAAGCAACCACAATATGCTCACCCCTCACTGTCTTTAAGTTCACTAAGCCAATCCAATAGATAGATTTTTATCCCGGACGAGCCCCAATTGTTATGGGTCCGGGTTTACAGAACCCCAAAGTGTTTCATGGAGTTCAACCGACCCACAATTTTTAATACATTGTGGTGTGGGAAGCACACGGCGTACTCTCCAGGTGTGATACAGCAATTATGGACAAATGGTTTTTAAAACAAAAAAATGTTTATTCTATGAACTCAAGTTAACCTTTTAAAAACAAACATTGAATATCTTAACACCCACTACTTCAAAGAGAACCCCAAAAGACTACAACCCTGAATAATCCTTCAAACTGTTCCTTTAAACATCCAAAAGACTTCAAACCTTCAAAAATAAGAACACACCAGGTTACGTTCAATATATTTATAGTCTTTGGATTGCAGACATCAACAGACCACCTCTGTGTTTCTTCCTGCAGCTCTCAGCAAACACACCCAGACACTCCCAGCTGCCTTCTTAAACTGAAACCAAAAGCAGAAGTGAGCTCAGCTCCCCCCCACCCTCTAACATCACTTCAGTAATATGATCAGCTCCATTTCTTAAAGGTACATTGCTTAAACATCCATTTCTTAAAGGCACTCTCACATGACACACCTCACTACAATTGTATCCCTCGTCTGGATTTTTGAGGGAGTGAAATATCCCAACCATTAAGAACGGAAAGGAAGTTGGTGGGGACCTTTGTCCTAGCAGATGAGTAGACTCTGGTTGACCAGCCTGTGCTATGAAATGCAGGTGGCCTTTGTATAGTTCTCTTTGAATTTGGTCTCCATTGCCAACATGAAGTCTTTGCACAGATAACGATACTGCCACGGGAGCTCCTTTTGTTAAGGCATCACAGACAGTCATTGTTTCAACCATTTTAAGGTGTCTGTACAGTTTTTGAAATTTTGGAAATAACCATGAGAATATCTGTATATATTTTGTAAAAAAAATATACAGGATGAGGTCATAGCCCCCTCACAATCACCTTGGCGCTCCCCAGCTCTGTAACATTTTCCAAATGGCCAAAGGCTGGATCAAACGGGTGGGTTTTTTCAGAAATGTTTTAGAAAATCAAAGCGAGGGGAAGAGTTTTAAGGTGGGAAATTCCAGAGTTTAAGACCGAGGGAACTGAAATCACGGCCACAAACAGCGAAGTGATGGAATACACAAATGTGCAAGAGACCGGAGTTGGAGGGATGCAGAGGGGCTTCGGGCTGGAGAAAGGTTCGGGGGGGGGGGGTCGGGATGACTGATCCTGGAGGGGTCTGAAAACGAGGATGAAAACTTCAAAATTGATTCTTTGTCGGACTGGGAGCCATTGTCTCAGCGAAAAAGGAAAAAAGGAAGACTTGCACTTTCACATCACTTTTCACAGCCTCAGCATGCCCCAAATGTCTTCACGGGCAATGAAGCACATTTGAAGTGGCGTCATTGTGGTAATGAAGGAAGTACGGCAGCAAATTAATGGACAACAAACTCACATAAATGGCAATGTGAAAATGAACAGATATTCTGCTCTTGTGACGTTAATTGAGGGATAAATATTGGCCTGGACACCGGGGAGAATTCCTCTGCTCTGCATAAAATAGCGCCATGGAATCCCCTGTGTCCATTTTGGAGACCGGACAGGGCCTCAGTTTAATGTCTCATCTGCAAAAAATCATCCTATCCCTCAGAGCATTCGCGCATTACTGCATCTTGACGTTAGAGGGCGGTAGGGTAGCACAATGGTTAGCACTGTTACTTCACAGCGCCAGGGACCTGGGTTCGAAACCCGGGTTTGGGTCACTGTCTGTGCGGAGTTTGCACTTTCTCCCCGTGTCTGCGTGGGTTTCCTCCGGGTGCTCCGGTTTCCTCCCACTGTCCAAAGGTATGCAGGGTAGGTGGATTGGCCATGATAAATTGCTCCTTAGTGTCCAAAGAGGTTAGGTGGAGTTACTGGGTTACGGAGATAGGGTGGAGGCGTGGGCTTAAGTAGGGTGCTCTTTCCAAGGGCCGGTGCAGAATCGATGGGCCGAATGGCCTCCTTCTGCACTGTAAAGTGTATGATTCTATTACCTTGGTTGGGGCAAGGGCGGGCTTCCCGTCCGAGGACATGACTGCCACAGTGTACAATCGCATCCCGGAGGGAATCCCCGCCATTTAATTTCACATTGTGCACATTGCCTCAAAATTTGGGGAGGGGTGTGATGGGTTAGCATTAAACAATGACCATGGAAAGGCCTATGGCCCAGAAAAATGCCTTTCGACTAATCATGTCTGTGCTTGTCACAAATGACTGGTCTGGTGCCACTTTCCAGGTCTTGCCTCTAGTTGTGTGGGTAACGACACCTCAAGTGCACATCCAAGTGTTTTATTTTCAAAGCAATGGGCGTTCCTTCCTCCAGCATCCCTCCAGGCAGTGAGAACCAAACACCCACCAACCTCTGGGTGAAGAAATGTCTCCTCAATTGCCCCGTTGATTCTTCACCTTTCTTTCAGTCTGCGCATTTTGGTTGTTGACCTCTTTGCTCAGCGAAAACAGGCCTGCCTGTCCATTATGTGTAAGTCCTTCATCATTTTGCACACCTCATTTGAATCTTCCCACAGCCTGCTCTATTCCAAAGAAAGTAACCTCAGCCCGCTTAATCTTTCCACAGAGCGAAGGTGTCCACTCCAGGAAATGTCAGCTTTGTGGGATTAGTCGCTCTTCAACTTATGAATCAAAACTGGTAAAAATAGAATTTGTCGCAGAGAAATGCGACAGTGGGCCCACGCGCGAACCTTCACCCACACTCCATCTCACCCGACTAGCTTATATTGCTATTCCTTTCTTCCTCAGATATTTATTGAGCTTCACCTTAAGGGACATCTACACTATTCACCTCATCTCCTCTTCCTGGTGGTGAGTTCCATCCAACTACTCTTGTCAATAATGTAGGCATTCCAAAATTCTTTCTCGGATTAATCCATGGAACGCAAACGAGAACTGCACCACAGTCTCCAAGCACAGGCCAACCACATTTGAAAGAACCTTCCTGCTTACGAATTCTATTCCTCATTGCTCCCAGTGATCACATGTCAGAGTGAAGCTCAGCAGACATTCAGAATGGCCTGCCGTTTTCTGAAGGAAGTGTTAAGAGTTGCCCTTGTGCTGTGGCCAGCACTCCCCTTTTCATTTACACGCTTTGGTCATTATCTGGGCGCACGATGGTTGGCACATTAACAATACCTGACAACAGGTGTACAGCACTTTGCAGGGCAGTGCAGCTGAGAGGTGCAAAAATGTGCCAGGAGAATAGATTTTGGTTTGTGTAGTAATCCAGGAGCACAAGGGTGAAAGTTCAAACAGATTTATTCTCAACTCAAAAGCAAAGCCGCGCCTGTATTGCACAGACCGGGACTAATGGAACCCCCGGTCCTGGTCTGGGATTCTGATTATCAGCGTTCTCCCCTTAAGGCCCGGTGATGTCTGGGCCGTCCTCCCTCCCACCCTATTCCCTGAGACATGATTGCCCCCTCCCTCACTCCCTGCCCTGGAAACCATACCACTTACCTGTCCTCTCCATCCCGGGTCCTCCTGCCAGGTAGCTCCTTGCAGTACCTCTTCCGGCCGCGGCAGCGCTGTGTCTGCAGTGAGCTGTCTGCCGATCTGATTGGCCATCAGCTCTCCGAGGCTGGGCTCCCTCCCAAGTCCTGCCCCTTTAACGGGCTCGGTAACACGTCCCCGCTGGGCGGGACTCCGTCCGTTACCATGGGAACTCGTACTTCACGATCCTCACAGGGAGATCGATGAGGGTCATCACATCCCTCGCACTCCAAATCCAGATCCTCCCCCTCAATCCTGCGGTGATGAAGCCTCTTTGTTTTTTTGCGCATGGCCTTGAGTCCAACATTAATAATCTTTATTGTCACATGTAGGCTTACATTCACACTGCAATGAAGTTACTGTGAAAAGCCCCTCGTCGCCACATTCCGGCGCCTGAGAGAATTCAGAATGTCTTTCGGAACTTGTGGGAGGAAGCCGGAGCACCCGGAGGAAACCCACGCAGACACGACGGGAATGTGCAGACTATGCACAGACAAGTGATCCAAGCCGGGAATCGAACCTGGTACCCTGGCGCTGTGATGCTGTGAAGCAACAGTGCTAACCACCGTGCTACCGTACCACGATCGGAGCCAGATCTGGGGGGGGGGGGGCTAAAGATAGTTCCAAGGACATTGAGAGCATTGCCCCACCTAGTGTAGCTTCTGCAGTAGAGGGTTCTTTCTTCCTGAGGTGGTCCACGTGTTTTTTCTGGTCTTCTCCCTGGTCTTGACATGCGGCCAATCTTGTCAGCTACAACTCCCAGGATCCAGGGGGATCAGTCTCTGAAAGCAAAAACATCGATGGAATCTCCCGGCCTGACGGAACTGTCGGGCCATCGGGTATTGTAATTATTTTCTGGGCCTCTTGTTTTGACTCCCGTTCGCACCGAGTTTGGAAACATTAGACTGAGTCTGGTCCGGTCCATCACCAATCCACTGGCCCAACCCCCGTCCTGGTTTGTGGCCTGGTCCTGTAATTGAAGAGGAACCAAGTGAATTTGGTGTTGAGCGAGCTGGCAGTCTGGTTACTTCAAGGTTGGGCACTGGCCTGGGTGAGGGGCAACCACTCAGGCCTCCCACAGGATGATGCCATCTTCCATGCCGAATTCTAGGCATTTAGATAGGAATGGCTTCAGATCCACCCCTCAGGATCATGCAGTGATTTTGCCAGCATGAGGTCTTTCTGGGCCCATGTCAGGATTTGCTTGGCGGATACGGGCAGGGTGTTCCAGACTGGGACTAACGGAATACCCTGTCCGGCTCTAGGGTGGCATTTAAAGGGCTCAGGAATGAATCCCTGCTGGCGTGCCTCCGCACGTTACCGTGGAAGCTCATACTCCACGAGCCCCACAGGGAGATCGATGAGTGACTCCCCGTGGTCGTCGGGAGGGTTATCACAGTTTTCCGCTTTTTACAGATGTTATGCCACCTACCAAACATTATTCTGCTTCATGGGACCAATCTGAACTCGAATGATGCAGAGGAATTTAATTAATATTGGGGGGTTCCTGCGAGTTGACAACCAGTCTGTCGACCATCACTGCAGCTGTGCAGCTGCCTGGACCCTCTTCTCCCTCTTTTCACGTGACTCCGCCCACTTTTCCCACCGAGGGGCTGCCGTACTGATGTGACAGGATGTTGGTTGGACAGGATCACTTAACGTTCTATTCAACTGACTGTTGTGCTTTTGTCACTCGGGCCTATAGATATTCCCTATTATTGGAATTAATGAGTACAGGGATGGGAGCAGGAGCAGCCCGGCTATTAATAAATATATGACCTCATACCCTGATTTGCTATAAATCATTTGAAGCAGCATGGAGTGTCTAAGGAGAGGAGACACTATTTAATTCTCTCACATGGAGATTAAACGGGGAACAATATCTATCTATAGAGTATTACAATATCTCATTATTCCCTCATACCGACTAAGCCCAGTTAATTTGACATTTCCTTAAATTAACATTCCGAAAGCCTATTGTCCACAAAAGAAACTTAATTAACTGTCCTTCCAAACCAAAGCCTTCCCAATAGGACAGTGTGCAGTCTTTAGTCACTCCATTTAAATAGTTTATGAAGTGGAGTGCCCTGTACATCTCATTTCATAAACACCCTGACTATTGGGACAAGAATGCGCAAAAGAGTAGGAAGGCTTCAGATTCGAGGCCAGCTCCGTGCTCGGTTAAATCAATGCGAGCCAATTAATTTGCTCCCAGTTTCGAGGGGCAGAATGAGCCCAGATGTCCCCTCCTGTTGACCGTTACAAATAGAAGCCAATTTGATATTTTTTTCAGATGTTGTCACTGTCATAATGTAGCAAACACAGCAGACAGTTTGCACACAGCAAGGTCCCACAACCAGCAACGTGCGAATGGCCATGTAACCAGTTTTTGTAAAATTGATTGAAGAATAAATATTGGCCAGGGCACAAGTGAGAACTCCCTCTGTTCTTCTTCAATGTATTGCCACACGGGATCTTCCACACCAATTGAGAGAGATGATGAGGAAAATAGTGCCATGAGATTGTTTTGCTCACAGAAGGACAGATGGAATCTGGGTTAAACATCTCATCCGTGAATTAGCTTATTTGGCAGCGTTGTACCTCCACAGTACTGCCCTGAAATGCTAACCTAAGTTTGGGCTCAAGTCAAGTCTTTGGAGTGGGTCTTCAACCCACAACCACCAGTGGTTCCTGCGTGTGGAAGGTGGGCGATAATTCGACGAGGCTTGTCCCGTCCTCTGCGGTCATGGGAACATGCAAATTAGTGGCAGGAGGAGGCCACTCGGCCCCTCGAGCCTGCTCCGCCATTCAATAAGATCATGGTTGACCTGATTGTAACCTCAGTCCCCCACATTCCCACCTACCCCTTCGCTGACCAAGAATCTATCTGGCTCGGCTTTAAAAATGTTCAACGATTCCACTTCCACCGCCTTTTGATGAAGAGAATTATGAGACTCACGACCCTTTAAGAGAAAAAAAATTCTCCTCAGCTCCATCTTAAACAGTCAACTTCTTGGCTGGAATCTTAGGGCCGTACATTCCAGAGAATTCTTCCGGTCCTGCCGATGGCACACCCGGTCCCGGTTTACCGGTGGTGAGGCAAACTCACTCAACAGGAATTCCTATTGACACGAGTGGGCCCAGAAGACCCTGCTGCTGTCCAATGACAGGCCGTCTTGGTGGTTGGGTTGAAAATCCCACACGAGTGACCCCTAGTTCTAGATTCTCCCACAGGAGGAAACATCCACTCCACATCCACCCCGTCAAGACCCCTCAGGGTCTTAAAGGTCTCGATCAAGTTGCCTCTCACTCTTCTAAACTCCATTGGATACAAACCTAGCATCTCCAACCTTTCCTCACAAGACAATCCGCTCATTCCAGGTATAAGTCCAAAAAACCTTCTCTGAACTGCTTCCAACACAAATAAAAGTGGCCAATGTTGCACACAGTACTCCGGATGTGGTCCCATGAATGTGCTGTATAACTGAAGCACAATGGGCCAGATTCTAAATTTCTGCCGCGCCACGTAGAATTCCCGGCCTTCACGAAATAAACGGCTGACGAATGTCCGGATCTCTGGCCGCGCATGCACATGGCCTGCAGCGGTCGCGCCGTAAAACATGGCACCGGTCATGCGAGGACCCGACCTGCCAGATAGTGCCCCCCTGGACACCCCCACGCCACCCCCTGGCCACCCGCCACCAATCCCCCCAGCCCTCGTGAACGCACCCCCCCCCGGCCAGCAGCACGGCTCCCACCTGACTGTGGTGGCGCTGGACATAGTCCGCAGCCACCACGCCGGCTTCCCGATGGGCTGAGACCATGAGTGAACCGCGTGGTCGGGAAATCGACCCATCGGGAGCGGAGCATCGGGAGAGGGCCTTCAGGCGCTGAGAATTCAGAATGCCCAATCCACCTAACCTGCACATCTTTGGACTGTGGGAGGAAACCGGAGCACCCTGAGGAAACCCACGCACACACGGGGAGAACGTGCAGAATCCGCACAGACAGTGACCCAAGCCAGGAATCGAATCCGGATGCCTGATGCTTTGAAGCAACAGAGCTAACCACTGTGCTACCGTGCTGCCCATTTTTATTTGATTTGAGCTTGATTTTAATCATCAGTTTAATGTCATGATGTTTCCAGTTTTGATCGTTGAATTGGATTTTGGCAGAATTTGCTCTCTGGATATGTGCACTGATACCTTCATTAACAGTGGCATTACCAGAGAGCACATGGCCAGTATGTGAACATTCCTACAGCCTTTGCTGGCCTCCCCGAACAGGTGCCGGAATGTGGCGACTAGGGGCTTTCCACAGTAACTTCATTGAAGCCTACTTGTGACAATAAGCTATTATTATTATTATTATTGAAAGGACTATCCGGTTTAATCCCACCCTCCAGCTCTTGGATCACATCCCTGTAGATTACGGCATCTCAGGTGCATTTCCGAGGAATCTTTCCATGCGACAAGGTTTCCAGGGAGTGACTTCCAGAACTTCACCAGGCTCTGGATGACAATTAGATGCTATTTCATACATTTATGTTCTCAATGAGCAAGATGGGAACCTCACACCCGTCATTTCCCTGCCCTGTCTGATCTCACACCAATAGTGTGGCCTCCTGCTGGGTCTGAATGGCCTGGTGATGTTGGATGGAGGTCAGTGGTTGTCCTTCCAGCAGTGTGAGGTTGAGAATGCCTTCGTATTCCAGGCTCAGGTGACAAAGAATGGCTACATGTACAACATATCCAAATCTCTCCCCAGGGAACTGTACCCCAGGAAGGGGAGAAAATCAATGGGGAAATGAGGGGCAAGATAAACACCAATGAGAGGTGGATCATTCTAGCCCAACTGTGTGACAATAAAGGCATTCAATATGGACATTTTTATGATTGGCCAACACTTAGCAACAGTCCTGTGTGGGATTGTATGAGCTGATCCGAGACTGTCTCATGCGCCGACCATGTTTGACGTTCCCAGAGATGAGATTCCCTTTTGGGCTCTGACCCTTACAGCCTCTGAGGCCTCAGCCGCAATGTGAATTCACTCCTCAGCTCTGTCTGTAGCTCATGCAGCAGCTGTGAAACCACAAAGGGAATCACTGCCGTCCGTAATAACTTTATAATGGAAACAATATCACAGCTGTAATCCGGACAGAGACATTTTTACTCACAATAATCCATGATCACGGCAGCATCTGTTTGTCACTGGAGGAAGTGGAGTGGGGTTGCATGGGAAGAGGTCAATAGAGGTTTGTGGCCTGTGTTTTCTCACTCACAGTTGATTGTAAATAATAGACTGCAGTTTGTAGTCCGCAGGCCCTGGCTGACCTTATTAAAACTAGTTTGTTTCCTATAATATCATTTTATGAGAAAAAGGATATCTACTTGTTGCCGCAGCTGGACACAATAAGTTAGAGCATTTTTCTGCAAACTATTCCATGCCCCTTAAGCTCTTGTCATTTTTCAAATGATTAACAAGCAGGTCAAAGGCTGGGAATTCTTCAGCAAGTAACTCACTTCCTGTCTCCCAAAACCTGACCACCAGCATCAAAGGCCAAGCCTAACGAGCGCCAACAATTGCACTCAAGGGACTCAACAGCACACAGGACAAGGCCACCCACTTGATTGTCCCATCCAACACTTGAAACATTCATTAACTCCACCATCGGTGCACCATGGCAGCAGTGTGTACCATCTGCAACACGGCTTTTCAACGCCGGGTCGCGACCCGTGGATGGGTCGTGGGCAGGTATCGGGTGGGATTGCGGAGCGATCATTTGTGAAGCGCCCAATGACTGCTACTGGCTTTTAAGAATGTGGGCCGCGACGGCTTTTAAATGAGAGCTATGCAGTCACCCTGCCAGAAGTGGTGACAGAGAGCAAGTCACACACCTGTCACGAACACTGATGTCACGCACCCTGTACATCCATGCTTTTGGCGCAAAATCAAAGAGGAGGGATTCCTCCATTTTCTAGCTGCGAGAAAGAAAGGCAACGGAACTGTGAAGAACTGAGGATGGTTTGATTTCTTACAAGGAAGAGAGAGCCGGAGGCACAAACAGGCCAGGATCTCACAACTGAATCTTCTAGAGAGAGCTGCCTCAGGAGAGTCCACAGCAGGACAAACAGTGCTCGTGTAAGCTGCTCAGGAGAACCCACGGCAGGTCAAAGCAGCGCTAGTGTCAGCTGGATACAGAGCTCAAGGGTCTCTGGTGAGCAACCTATTAAGAAGAAACTGAATTTGGGAACAAAGCAGTATAAAGGTGATTTCTTGATGTATGGCTTTGTTAATTGTGCAAATGCAAATTTGGATGCAAAGCTCATGTGTGTTATATGCAGGAAAGTACTGGCAAATGAGAGTTCGATGCTAACTATGTCTTACGTTTGCAGACATCATTTCAATTCTAAACAAATTGAATTTCAAATTGCAAGGGAAGGATGATGTTTGCTTTCGTTGGCTGATTGGTAAAAGTGGGTCTCGGGGAAAACGCTGGTCGATGAGATGCACGAAAGCAACTCGACAAGCTCCCTTCAACAGCACCTTTCAACCTCACAGCCGTTACCACCTAAGGGTAGCAAACACATGGAAACAACACCACCTGCAAGCTGTCCTCCAAGCCACACACCATACTGACTTGGGCATATACTGCTGTTCCTTTACTGTCGCTGGGTTAAACCCCTGCAACACCCGCCCTGACAGTACTCTTCGAGAATTCTTCGAGACAGAATCTACTCCCATTTGGAAGCAAGGGGTCGTATTAGCGAGAGGGAGCACGGTTTTGTGAAAGGGAGGTCGTGTCTCACTAACTTGATAGAGTTTTTCGAGGAGGTCACAAAGATGATTGGTACAAAAGGTGACTGGCAGACTAGTACAAAAGGTGAAGTCACACGGGATCAGGGATGAGCTGGCAAGGTGGATGCAGAACTGGCTAAGCCGTAGTAGGCAGAGAGTAGCAATGGAAGGGTGCTTTTCTAATTGGGGGGCTGTGACCAATGGTGTTCCACAGGGATCAGTGCTGGGACCTTTGCTGTTTGTAGTATATCTAAATGATTTGGAGGAAAATGTAACTGGTCTGATTAGTAAGTTTGCAGACGACACAAAGGTTGGTGGAATTGCGGATAGCGATGAGGACTGTCAGAGGATACAGCAGGATTTACATCGTTTAGAGACTTGGGCGGAGAGATGGCAGATGGAGTTTAATCCGGACAAATGTGAGGTGATGCATTTTGGAAGTCTAATATAGGTAGGGAATATACGGTGAATGGTAGAACCCTCAAGAACAAAGAACAAAGAAGAACAAAGAGAAATTACAGCACAGGAACAGGCCCTTTGGCCCTCCAAGCCTGCGCCGATCCAGATCCTCTATCTAAAACTGTTGTCTATTTTCTAACAATCTGTATCCCTCTGCTCTCTGCCCATTCATGTATCTGTCTAGATACATCTTAAATGACGCTATCATGCCTGCCTCTACTACCTCCGCCGGCAATGCGTTCCAGGTACCCACCACCCTCTGCGTAAAGAACTTTCCACGCATATCTCCCTTAAACTTTTCCTCTCTCACCTTGAACTCGTGACTCCTAGTAATTGAGTCCCCCACTCTGGGAAAAAGGTGTACAGGTCCACAGGTCACTGAAAGGGGCAACACAGGTGGAGAAGGTAGTCAAGAAGGCATACGGCATGCTTGCCTTCATTGGCCGGGGCATTGAGTATAAAAATTGGCAAGTCATGTTGCAGCTGTATAGAACCTTAGTTAGGCCACACTTGGTGTATAGTGTTCAATTCTGGTCACCACACTACCAGAAGGATGTGGAGGTTTTAGAGAGGGTGCAGAAGAGATTTACCAGGATGTTGCCTGTTATGGAGGGCATTAGCTATGAGGAGAGGTTGAATAAACTTGGTTTGTTTTCACTGGAACGAAAAAGGTTGAGGGGCGACCTGATTGAGGTCTACAAAATTATGAGGGGCATAGACAGAGTGGATAGTCAGAGGCTTTTCCCCGGGGTAGAGGGGTCAATTACTAGGGGGCATAGGTTTAAGGTGAGAGGGTCAAGGTTTAGAGTAGATGTACGAGGCAAGTGTTTTACGCAGAGGGTAATGGGTGCCTGGAACTTGCTGCCGGAGGAGGTGGTGGAAGCAGGGACGATAGTGACGTTTAAAGGTTTTGTAAGGGCCACGAAGAATCCAGCACGAGTTTTAAGGATACAAAGTAATAACATTTATTTACAATAACATATATATATAACAGCAGCAGCAACTTCCCTTGCTGCACACTCCTTCCTGCTGGTTCCAAACTGGCCAGCTTTATTTATACATGGAGTTTACTAATGGTTTCTCCGCCCCCCTCTTTGGAGAAGCTCATACTCCCACAGGATTGCGGGATTGTCATTAGTCCCCAGCCAATGGTAAGCAGGCAGGTTATAACATCCCTCCCCCCCAAAGTCCAAGGAATCCACCGAAGACCCTGGTGAAGGAGGGGGTCGGACTCGTTTTGCCGGAGGCCGGACACCATTTGCACGCGGCGCTGGATCAGGCGGCGTGTAACGAGACGGAGACCGGCGCTTCCGTGATGCACAGCGTAACGGTTGTACATCCACGGCCCGTGGACCCGAGGATTCCCTGGACTTTTGGGGGGAGGGATGTTATAACCTGCCTGCTTACCATTGGCTGGGGACTAATGACAATCCCACAATCCTGCGTAGCCTGGATAGAAAGTTGGCAAGGGATTCTCCAGGGTTCCACTCAGCGGTATTAAACGGGTAACGCTGGACTATCGTGGATGGGGTTGGGTTAAAATGTTGCCCCACTATATTCACAAGTTCATCAAACGTTTTGGTGTCCGGCGCAGCTGGGTACGTAAGGCTCCTAATCACCCCAAACGTATGCAGGCTGCAGGCGGTGAGCAATATGACCACCTGGCGCTCGTTTTCGGTGATATTGTTTGCCCGGAAATAGTAACGCATCCGTTGTGCGTACTGGTTCCAGCTTTCCAGCGCAGCATCAAAAACATCCAATCGTCCGTACAGAGGCATGGTATAATAGAAAACAACTTCCAACCTGTATCCAACAAAAATCCAGGGAGGTGGCTTCAGCAGTGTAGATAGCTATTCACTTTAACCCTCGTCGCCAGTTTTGTAAGGGCCACGAAGAATCCAGCACGAGTTTTAAGGATACAAAGTAAGAACATTTATTTATAATAACATATATATATAACAGCAGCAGCAACTTCCCTTGCTACATACTCCTTCCTGCTGGTTCCAAACTGGCCAGCTTTATTTATACATGGAGTTTACTAGTGGTTTCTCCGCCCCCCTCATTGGGGAAGCTCATACTCCCACAGGATTGTGGGATTGTCGTTAGTCCCCAGCCAATGGTAAGCAGGCAGGTTATAACAAAGGGCCATCTTGACAAATACATGAATAGGATGGGAATAGAGGGATACGGACCCCGGAAGTGCTGAAGGTTTTAGTTCAGGTGGGCAGAATGGTTGGCGCAGGTTTGGAGGGCCGAAGGGCTTGTTCCTGTGCTGTACTTTTCTTTGTTCTTTGTTCTTTAGTACTGTGGATGCACAGGTATTGTTGGGGTTTAAGAAGGTGGCACATCAGCACTATCATGACGGCAATTAAGGATGGGCAATAAATACTAGCCTGGCCAATGATGCTCACCTTCCATGAATGAAGAAATAGTAACATGCTCTGTCACTTCCTGCGCAGTACTGATAGAGCTTTGCTTAGTCAGAGATCCTTGACGGAATTCTCCGTTCCGGAGACTAAGTGTTGACGTTGGGTCAGGATTCATGGACTTCTATGACAGCAAAACTGGTGCCGCACCTGGACCGATTCAACGACTGTGGAGAGGCTAGCATCAGCACTACCTGGAACACAATCCTAGCATCAGCGCTACCTGGAACACAATCCTAGCATCAGCGCTACCTGGAACACAATCCTAGCATCAGCGCTACCTGGAACACAATCCTAGCATCAGCGCTACCTGGAACACAAGCCTAGCATCAGCGCTACCTGGAACACAATCCTAGCATCAGCGCTACCTGGAACACAATCCTAGCATCAGCGCTACCTGGAACACAATCCTAGCATCAGCGCTACCTGGAACACAATTGTTTCCAATGAAAAATGGTGCCGGATTCGCCGGGTCCGTGATTGACACTCGGGAGACTGACAAGCTGTGTCCGCACATGCACAGCACCCTCCCCACACACACTCATCCCAGCCAACAGGATGGCACAGGCGGCGCTGGAGCGCCCCCATCCCACTAATGGGTCGGCTGGGGCCAGAGGGCATCTAGGGGGGTGGCCTGGGGGAACACCTATATGGCCTGTGGCTCTAGTTTCACAGATGGGCAGTCAGCAGTGTGCGCAGCTGCATGGCTGCCTTGCCGGCTGCGTCAATGGTTCTGTGCCCGGCCACCCTGACCCCACAGCTGCTACTTCCCCCGGCCCTGGTAGAAGCCCCCTGGCTAGTTGTACAGATGTCAGCAAACTATGGCGATGTTGGACACTTTCCGTACCCACTCTCTCTCCCTCAGCAGCCACGCCGCCTGTTCTACGATATTTAAAAGCACAAGTGAACCTCGGGATCGGGAGCTCCCCCAGTGGAAGCAAAGAATCGCGGAGCCCCAGAGAATACCGGGTCAGGCTTGCTAATGATATGCAAATGGAGTTTACTGTCCATGCGAGTGGAATGCATTGAAGCCGCTGTCGATGCGCCGGAGAATTGTGGTTTGTCGTGAAACCGGCGCCCGCCACAATTTTGGCGTCAAAAACGATTCTCCGCCCAATTGGGTTTCCCGATTCTGGAGTCGGCTGATGGAGAATCCGCCCTCTGCTTTTCAGATGATATTTTAAATCTGTTTGCCCTCTCAGGGGGCTGGCATTGCACTACTTTGTTGAAGAGCAGGTGAGATGTCCCCAGTGTCCTGGCCAATAAATATCCCTTAACCATCATCATTAAACCAGAAAAAGCACTTCATTGGTTGTGAAGGACTTTGGGCATCCTGATATCATGAAAATCCGATGGCCGGAATTCTTCGGCCATTCGCTGGCGTTGGGATTCTCTGGCCCGCCGGCAGATCACCCCTTTCCGCGGGTTTCCTGACGGCGTGAGATGGCTTCAATGGAAGCTCCCATTGACGATGGCGGGAGCACAGAGTCCCGCCACCAGTGAATTGCACGCTGCGTCCCGCTGCCGAGAAACATGCGGCTGGGAGGCCGATGTAAATGTAAGTCTTTCTTTTGTTTTTTTCACTCTTTGGCCTTTTGAAACCTCAGCTTGTCCGATCCAACCTTTACTCGTAGACTTGTCTCGCCTTCTCTCTGAATTTTATTCCCTCCATTTGGTGAACTGAACTATGAGCCGTTTCCCTTCACTGAGCTTTAGAGTCCAATATTAGACATTTAAAAATCCGTTCCCATAGGCTTGGGGTGGGATTTAATAATGATCTTCATTATTGCCACAAGTAGGCTTACATTAACACTGCAATGAAGTTACCGTGGAAAGCCCCTAGTCACCACATTCCGGCGCCTGTTCGGGTACACAGGGCGAGAATTCAGAATGTCCAAATTATCTAACAGGAAATCTTTTGGGACTTGTGGGAGGAAACCGGAGCACCCGGAGGAAACCCACGCAGACACGGGGAGAACGTGCAGACTCCGCACAGGCAGTGACCCAAGCCGGGAATCGAACCTGGGTCTCTGGCGCTGTGAAGCAACAGTAACAGTGCTAACCACTGTGCTACCATGCCGCCTCCTCCCTCTGGGTATATTATAATGTGATGTATAATACGGCGGAACTGGAATAAGCTATTGGACGAGATTGTGGCTGAGCTTCGACCTCAGATGCACCTTCCCGATCTATCGCCATACCCCTTCATTCCCTCAGTATTCCAATATCTCTGAACCTCTGTCTGGAAAATACTCAAGGAACAAGCGTCCACAGCAATTCCAAATATTCCCAACCGCTGGAGTGAAGTAATTGTTTCTCACCTCGGTCCTAAATGACCAACCCGTGATTCTGAAGATGTGACCACGTGTTCTAGATTCCCCAGACAGTGGAAACACTTTTTCAGCATCTCTCCTGACAAGACACTTCATGATTTTATATGTTTCACTTTCGTGACCTCCTCTATTCCTAAACTCCAGTTAAATGCCCTCGTGTGGGCAATCTCTCCCCAGAGGACAAGCTCCCCATCCCAGGGGTCAGTCTCGTGAACCTTGGATCCACCTGTCTCTGTTCAGCGCTGTTTAGGTTGGGAGACTGAAGCTGCAGACAGCACTCCAGATGTGGCCCATCCAGGACAACAGGCCAGAAGGTGAAGAGCGATGCACTTGTTTGTTCTCTTGTATATGTGGAAGAAGTTTTGAGCAATGCTCTTGACGCTGTGAGTCCCACACCCTAGATCATAGTACATCCAACAAGTGGATCGCATACAGAAGACTTAATAGAATGACATTCCCATCCTCTTGCATTTTGTCACTTCTCATTACTGGCTTTTTGAAACGCAGCAGATTGTTATTAATTTTTAATTAAACACTGCGCAGAATAAACAGGATCTCATGTCTGGGAGTTCAGTGTAGTTGACATGTCACTTGTATGAGAGACAGTTATAATGTGCTCAGATTAGCAATGTTAATGAACCAGATAATATTTATTGTGAGATATTTCAGTGTATATTCAGTGGCAACCCTTTGCCATTCAGGATGGGAATAAAATCGACGTGGTTTGGCAAAGAAATGGAGGATGGTGATTCAGGGATGAAGTGACAATAAAGTGTCGTCCTCACACGGCTTCTCACCTTCCCCTCCCCACAGAGGGAGAAAGGATCGGGAATGCAGGGGAAAAAGAATGGAGAGAACCGAAAAGAAAGAGAAAATGAAAGAGTAGAAGGAAGATTTAATGTGCAGGTGTGGAAGCCGTTTGCTTTGAGTATCCCAATGCTCAGCCAATGAAATACTTCACTGTTGTTATGTAGGAAACATAGCAGCTAATTGTGCACAGGAAGCTCCCAAAATCAACAGTGGGAGGATTTTCTTCATTCTTTCACTTCCCTGGGTAGCCCAACATTTACCACCAGCCCTATTTGTCTTTGATTCTTGTCCTTCACTGAACAATTGCCAGGACAGCACGGTAGCATGGTGGTTAGCACAATTGCTTCACAGCTCCAGGGTCCCTGGCTTGGGTCGCTGTCTGTGTGGAGTCTGCACGTCCTCCCCGTGTGTGCGTGGGTTTCCTCCGGGTGCTCCGATTTCCCCCCACAGTCCAAAGATGTGCAGGTTTGGTGGATTGTCCCTGATAAATTGCCCTTAATGTCCAAAATTTCCCATAGTGTTGGGTGGGGTTACTGGGTTATGGGGATAGGGTGGACGTGTCGCCCCGAACAGGCGCCGGAATGGGGCGACTGGGGGCTTTTCACAGTAACTTCATTTGACAATAAGCGATTTTCATTTTCATTTTCATTCAGGTGTGGGCTTGGCTAGGGTGCTCTTTCCAAGAGCCGGTGCAGACTCGATGGGCTGAATGGCCTCCTTCTGCACTGTAAATTCTATCTATGACAGCCACACTGCTTTTATTCAAATTTTGCTGCCTGAGATGAAACCTCATTTGAACGTCTAAACTAACAAGCAGCAACTCTCCTGTCGTGCAGCACTCCCTCAATCCCTCTCCTATAGTGCAGCACTCCCTCAATCCCTCTCCTATAGTGCAGCACTCCCTCAATCCCTCTCCTATAGTGCAGCACTCCCTCAATCCCTCTCCTATAGTGCAGCACTCCCTCAATCCCTCTCCTATAGTGCAGCACTCCCTCAATCCCTCTCCTATAGTGCAGCACTCCCTCAATCCCTCTCCTATAGTGCAGCACTCCCTCAATCCCTCTCCTATAGTGCAGCACTCCCTCAATCCCTCTCCTATAGTGCAGCACTCCCTCAATCCCTCTCCTATAGTGCAGCACTCCCTCAATCCCTCTCCTAAAGTGCAGCACTCCCTCAATCCCTCTCCTATAGTGCAGCACTCCCTCAATCCCTCTCCTATAGTGCAGCACTCCCTCAATCCCTCTCCTATAGTGCAGCACTCCCTCAATCCCTCTCCTATAGTGCAGCACTCCCTCAATCCCTCTCCTAAAGTGCAGCACTCCCTCAATCCCTCTCCTATGGTGCAGCACTCCCTCAATCCCTCTCCTGTAGTGCAGAACTCCCTCAATCCCTCTCCTATAGTGCAGCACTCCCTCAATCCCTCTCCTATAGTGCAGCACTCCCTCAATCCCTCTCCTATAGTGCAGCACTCCCTCAATCCCTCTCCTATAGTGCAGCACTCCCTCAATCCCTCTCCTGTAGTGCAGAACTCCCTCAATCCCTCTCCTATACTGCAGCACTCCCTCAATCCCTCTCCTATAGTGCAGCACTCCCTCAATCCCTCTCCTATAGTGCAGCACTCCCTCAATCCCTCTCCTATAGTGCAGCACTCCCTCAATCCCTCTCCTATAGTGCAGCACTCCCTCAATCCATCTCCTATAGTGCAGCACTCCCTCAATCCCTCTCCTAAAGTGCAGCACTCCCTCAATCCCTCTCCTATGGTGCAGCACTCCCTCAATCCCTCTCCTGTAGTGCAGAACTCCCTCAATCCCTCTCCTATAGTGCAGCACTCCCTCAATCCCTCTCCTATAGTGCAGCACTCCCTCAATCCCTCTCCTATAGTGCAGCACTCCCTCAATCCCTCTCCTATGGTGCAGCACTCCCTCAATCCCTCTCCTATAGTGCAGAACTCCCTCAATCCCTCTCCTATCGTGCAGCACTCCCTCAATCCCTCTCCTATAGTGCAGCACTCCCTCAATCCCTCTCCTATAGTGCAGCACTCCCTCAATCACTCTCCTATAGTGCAGCACTCCCTCAATCCCTCTCCTATAGTGCAGCACTCCCTCAATCCCTCTCCTATAGTGCAGCACTCCCTCAATCCCTCTCCTATCGTGCAGCACTCCCTCAATCCCTCTCCTATAGTGCAGCACTCCCTCAATCCCTCTCCTATAGTGCAGCACTCCCTCAATCCCTCTCCTATAGTGCAGCACTCCCTCAATCCCTCTCCTATAGTGCAGCACTCCCTCAATCCCTCTCCTAAAGTGCAGCACTCCCTCAATCCATCTCCTATAGTGCAGCACTCCCTCAATCCCTCTCCTGTAGTGCAGAACTCCCTCAATCCCTCTCCTAAAGTGCAGCACTCCCTCAATCCCTCTCCTAAAGTGCAGCACTCCCTCAATCCCTCTCCTATAGTGCAGCACTCCCTCAATCCCTCTCCTATAGTGCAGCACTCCCTCAATCCCTCTCCTATAGAGCAGCACTCCCTCAATCCATCTCCTATAGTGCAGCACTCCCTCAATCCCTCTCCTATAGTGCAGCACTCCCTCAATCCCTCTCCTATAGTGCAGCACTCCCTCAATCCATCTCCTATAGTGCAGCACTCCCTCAATCCCTCTCCTATAGTGCAGCACTCCCTCAATCCCTCTCCTATAGTGCAGCACTCCCTCAATCCCTCTCCTATAGTGCAGCACTCCCTCAATCCCTCTCCTATAGTGCAGCACTCCCTCAACCCTTCACTGCAGTCTCAGTGAGAATTATAGGCCCTGGACTGTGTCAGAGACGTGAGCACCTTAATGAGTCAGGATTGACATTAATATGCCGTAACCATTAGAAAACTTCAACAGCACTTCAGATCCTAAATCCAAACAATTGACACATTCTGTTTTTGAAGGGTTGCTTACTTAAAATTACTTTGGGGCCCTTGACGTTTTATGCATGTCCTTTTTATACATATTGTGAGCGGCTATGAGCTAAACCGATGCACTGGAGTGTGGTGCGCACATCGACAGAGCTCCAGTTTTTTTGTCTGACATCAAGGGGACTTTAACTTGACTGGCCCCAGTGGTATTAGCATATTCCATCACAGCTGAATCACTCACTCACTCACACTTACTCACTCACCCGCTCACTCAGTCACTCACTACACCTCACAATGCGCCACACCTCTTAATCGGGGTTAAAGTTCCAGTCCTGCCATTTGAGAATAGATCCAGGCTGATACTTCTGTTGTCCACATGAGGCGTGTTGTACGATTGGGGGTGCATTCCATGAGATGTGGTGTTAAATTGTGGACGTGTTTGTCCTCTCAGTGTGAATGTAAAAGATTCAATGGCACGATTTGTAGAAGAGCAAATGAGCTCCCCCCTTGGTGCCCTGGCGAATAGTTATTTCTCAACCAACATCACAAACAGTATCGATGGCATGGTCATTTCCATATCAGCCATGATCTCATCCAATGGGAGAAAAGGCTGAGGGGCCGAATGGCCTACCCCTCCTCCAAATGTGCATGTTCGCCTTTGTGAAATCTCACTGTGCACAAAAATCGCCCACCAATTTTCCTCTGTTGCATTAGAGATTGGACTTCAAAAGTACTCCATTGCCCTCAAGCGGCTTTGTGAGTCGCGAAGAGCCAAATAAGGGCAAGTATTTATTTTATGTGTTCACATTTCAGCAGAAGCTGACAAACGCTGTTGAGGAATGGTGACTCATTTGGACCCGGTGTAGCTGCGCCAGCCTGACCATCATCAATTTATGCGACATGGTCACTTTAAGGACACTGCGATGTATTTTTTCAGTTTGCCCGTATCAATAATACGGTTTTCAGACTGCAACAGACTGACCACAGCACAGTGACGCAATTTTAACAGTATATTATTTTTCAGGTACAATTGAATAATTTGGCGAGATAGAGAGAACGTGGGCGGGATTCTCCGCTTGTCGACGTCGATTTCGTAATCGACAAACGAGCGGAGAAACCCTTTTTACGACCACATTGGGGGCGCCGCCAGTTTTCGGATTCTCCGCCCGCTCCGAAACGGCTTCATCGAGGAGTGCGTCGCACAGCGTTGGGACGGCCTCAGGACGTCACCTGAAGGCCCTCCCCGGATGCTTCGCCTCCCCCCCATGGGCCACGTTCACGAAGGCGCTGGCCACTCGTGTTCTCAGTTTTCGTGAACCTGGCGTGGCAGCTGCGTACTGTGTCCAGCGCCGCCACAGTTGGGGGGGGGGGGGAGGCTTCGGCGAGGGCTGGGAGAACTGGTGGGCGGTGGTCCGGGGGTGGCGAGGGTATGTCCAGGGGGACACTATCTGGCAGTTTCAGTCTGCACGCGGCCGGCACTATGTTGTACAGCACGACCGCTGCAGGTCATTGCAGTGGCACGCGCGGCCACGGTCCCGGCAATTCTCCGGCCGTTTATTTCGTGAAGGCCGTGTGTTTTACGATGAGCGGCTGCTAACCCCTCACCCCGTCAGAGGGTCGGTGTTGGGGCCTCCCCTATTTTTTCATCGTAAAACTAGACACTTCCTCTGGACATAGCCTCAAAATCGGAGAATCCAGCCCACTTTCTTTGCTGATATGGGGCAGTCCAGAGCAAGAAGGGCACAACCTTAAAATTGGAACTATTTGGGGCAAATGTCAGGGAGCATCGCACTCCACAAAGGATAGTGAAAATCTGACACGGGATGTCCCCAAAAATTCTGCTGGGGGTTAATTGAAAATTTCAAAACTGAGATAGGTTTTGTTGGATAAGAATTTTTTTTACAGTAATCTTTATTGTCACAAGTAGGCTTACATTAACACTGCAATGAAGTTACTGTGAAAATCCCCTGGTCGCCACATTCTGCCGCCTGTTCGGGTACACAGAGGGAGAATTCAGAATGCCCAATTCACCTAACAGCACGTCTTTTGGGGCTTGTGGGAGGAAGCCGGAGCACCCGGTGGAAACGGGGAGAACGTGCAGACTCCGCACAGACAGTGAACGAAGGGGGGAATGGCCTACTCTGTTTCCATAACAGGTAATCGTTGTTTTCGCCACCAAACCAATGACCATTCAATTTGTTTTTAGATAAGCCAGGTAAAAGGATTGTTCAGGATAAGTGTGTAACTCCCTGTCCTTCTTCTCAATGCCGTGGGGTCTCCAACGTTCACCTGATTGGACAATCAGGACTTCATTGCCTTTCTGGAAAAGAGTATTTCTGACAATGCCGTAATTCCTCTCTGTCTGCACTTCAGACTCAATTACCCACTCCAATCCCAGAGCCACTGAACTGGAGGCAGGAATGTTACCAACAGGGCCACGGCCAATTGTTGCAGGAAAAAAATCCGCATTGAAGTTAATTTATTTTGGGACGCAGTTCATTGGAAGCAGCATTGAAATCTGAAAATACCCTTGGATCCTCAGGAGACTAAAAGGAAACTGGCCATCTCGAGCAAGAAAATAAGCTGTGCTCACAATCACCTTTGATAACATCAGACACTATTTCAGGTTCAAAAAGCTCTGATGTTTGCCGTTATGCAAAACCTCATTAATGTGATTTAGGATATAACAACATTGAAGTTATCATCATAGTCATTTGCTAATTCCAGACTCAATTCCATTCCTTCCTGATGTATTGCAGTAACAGAGGGTCTGTGCAGAAAGGGCTTTATTTAGCTGTTTGTTAAATTAGTCAGCGCATGGCTCAGCCGACATCAATAAAGGACAATTAACCAGCTATCGGTTCATAGAAGAGGTCACGAGGTAATCGTTTTAAAGAGTTAAGGTCGCGATTTTTCAGCCCCCGCCCCATGACAGATTATCCCATGATGGGTGGTCTTCTGGATGAGGCGAGACATTGGTTGTCAATGATATCACCTGGTCTCAAACATTTGCCTAGCTCTCCCCACTTTGAGGGGGGTCAACTTCAGCGGGATCGGAAGATGCCACTGGTGGGAAGGGCCGGAACATCTCACGCTGGGAGGCGGGGCCGGTGATTTCTGAATAAATGCCGCTCCTGGATGAGAACACATTTTCAAATCTACACAACCAAATCTTTATTGGTCTGAGGTTTTTCTTAATCATTCTCTGTTCATTTGCACACAGAAGGGTCTTGAAGACATCACTGGGGTAAACGACCAGTTATTCTGTGCTATGTGTTCTTGTTCACTTTTGGTTCCTAAACATTGTGCATTATCGCACTTTGAGCTTGCGATGATCAGAAACGCTTCCTGTTAACTTGTGCCACAGTTCAGGGAATGGGACTGTGAGGACCTTGGGCGGATTGACATAAGAAGTGAGGAGGTATTGGAGGCTTTGACGGGCTTAAGAACAGACAAATCCCCAAGCCCGGATGAATTGCAGCCCAGGCTGCTGCGGGAGGCGAGGCAGGAAGTTGCAGGGGCCCTGACGCAAGTTTTTAATTCCTCGCTAACCTCGGGGGGAGTGCCAGAGGACTGGAGAACAGCTAACATTGCCGCACTTTTCAAAAAGGGTGGACACAAAAGGTGGTGGTGGAAGCTGTTTGAGTAACCGGATGCCAATATTCAGTGCTGGGTCCCCTATTGTTTGTTACACATATAAATGACATAGACAAGAGTGTGGGGGGCATGATAAATCCATCCGCAGATGACAGCAAAATCGGTAGGATGGTTAACAAGTGAATAAAATGGTCATAGGTTACAGGAAGATACAGATATAGATAAAGAGGCTGGTTTAGCACACTGGGCTAAATCGCTGGCTTTTAAAGCACACCAAGGCAGGCCAGCAGCACGGTTCAATTCCCGTACCAGCCTCCTCGAACAGGCGCCGGAATGTGGCGACTAGGGGCTTTTCACAGTAACTTCATTTGAAGCCGACTTGTGACAATAAGCGATTTTCATTTCATTTCATTTCATGTGCTGGTCAGATGGGCAGATGGTATTTAACCATGATAAGTGCGAGGTGATGCACTTTGGAAGAAGAAACAGGACAAGGGAGTAAGCAATGAATGGCAGGACACCAGAAAGCTCAGAGCAACAAATGGTACTTGTTCCCAAATCCCTGACGGCAGCTGAGCAGGGCAATTAAGAAGCATATGGGACACGTACCTTTCTCAGTTGTGGTATGGAATATAAGAGTAAGGAGGTGATTACATGCATAGAATTACATAGAATTAACAGTGCAGAAGGAGGCCATTCGGCCCATCGAGTCTGCACCGGCTCTTGGAAAGAGCACCCTACCCAAGTCCACACCTCCACCCTATCCCCATAACCCAACCCAATTTTGGACACTAAAGGCAATTTAGCTTGGCCAATCCACCTAACCTGCATATCTTTGGACTGTGGGAGGAAACCGGAGCGCCCGGAGAAAACCCACGCAGACACGGGGAGAACGTGCAGACGCCGCACAGACAGTGACCCAGCGGGGAATCGAACCTGGGACCCTGGAGCTGTGAAGCAATTTTGCTAACCACCATGCTACCGTGCTGCTCCAAGTTGGAACTGTACAGAACGTGGTGAGGTCACAGCTGGAGTACTGTGTGCAGTTCTGGTCACCTCATTGTAGGAAGGATGTGATTGCACTGGAGGGGGTACAGAGGAGATTCATCGGACGTTTCCTGCGATGGAGCATCTGAGCTATAAGGAGAGACTGGATTGGCTTGGATTGTTGTTTTTTAGAGCAGGGAAGGCTGAGGGGGATATGATTGAGGTGTCTAAGACTTTGAGGTGTCTAAGATTATGAGGTGTTTGGACAGGGTAAATAGAAAGCAGCTGTACCCCTTCATTGAGGGGTCAATCACAACGGGGCATAGTTTTAGGGTGAGGGGCAGGAGATTCCGAGGGGATTTGAGGAAACCAAATTCACTCAGAGGGTGTTGAGAATTTGGAATGCGCGGCCTGGGAAGGTAGTGGAGGCTGGAAACCTCTCAACCTTTAAAAAGCACTTGGATAAGCACCTGAAAAACCATCACATTCAAGGATATGGAGCAAGAGCAGGTAAGTGGGGTTAGCGGGAGATTGGGGTAGTTACTGTCAGTGCAGACTCGATGGGCCGAAGGGCCTTTTTTACACTGTATGACTCTATGACTCTAAGTGGTGAGTTGCCACACTGCACGAGCGACCTTGTCGTCCCTACGTTAGCAAGAGTCATGCTTGCTAATGCTGTCTCATTTTCTGGTTGTGCTGTTAATATTGTCTCCCTGGATATTAATATTTCAGGTGTTATTGATCATCTTTTCTGTTTTCCCAGCTCTGGGTTCAATCCAATATGAGCCCTGTTCCTTCCCCTTTGTTTACTGGTTTTGGTTTCAATGACGTTTGACCTGGGTGTGGTGGCTTCTGCAGCAACCTTTGCTGGGTCCATGTTTTCATGATCGCTTTGTGTACCTGCAAACTTTGTCCTTTCTACAGCTCAGGTTCCGATTGAGCAGACTTGTTGGAATACTCACCTCCTCTTTCCTGTGCTTCAGTGAGATGTTCTCTCACTCCCTCCTGGCCACAGAGCAGTTGCATATTTCCTGCCATTCTGTACCCTGCCGCTGGTATCGTGTCAGCGTTGAGCGTTGTGAATCGGAGTGACAATAAGGCAAGGTTTGGCTCTTCCTTTTTTTCTCTGCGTTTCATGGAATATTTTTTTACAGTCCAGAAGGAGGCCATTTGGCCCATCGAGTCTGCACTGACCCTTGGAAAGACCACCCACTTAAGCCCACACTTCCACCCTACCGTAACCCCTCCTGACCTTTTTGGACACGAAGGGCAATTTAGCATGGCCAATCCACCTAACTTGCACATCTTTGGACTGTGGGAGGAAACCAGAGCACCCGAAGGAAACCTACGCACACACGGGGAGGATGTGCAGACTCCGCACAGACAGTGACCCAAGCCGGGAATCGAACCCGGGACCCTGGAGCTGTGAAGCCACAGTGCTAACCGCTGTGCTACCGTGCCACCTCATGTTTCGCGAGGATTCTTTTAGCTGTTTGAACATCTTTCATGGTGTCCTTGAGGGTAATGTTGTGATGAGGTGATAATGTTGAACCAATACTATTCCGTGAATCCCTTAACTTCCCTGTCATGTTTTTACAATGATATAAAGGCACCAATCACTCATAAGGGTTGTGTAAACAGGCGGTGGGTTCATTTCTATAGACTGTGCGCAGGGGAACATTTGTACAAAGGTAGAAAATTTGGAGACATCAGGAACAGGGCTGTGTCTGTTGTGTTCTGCTCACCAGCTGAAGTGAAGCTGTGAAACATGACACATTTCCCTTCTAGCGATGTCATGCTGCTATTCCTTGAAGGCAGATTACAACATCCTCTTTTCTTTTTAAAGACACATTCCTCCATTGCAATTATTTGCAACACATGTTTAGTTACCATTACACAAGTGTATAGAACTGATGCACCTAAGAATCTCAGAAGCATTGACGTAATCTGATGGTACGGCCAGATCTTGTAATGGTAAGCTCACCTGGAGATTTCTTTAATTGTTCACAGTGATCTGTGGGGTCATTGTTCTTAGATGTTGTTCCTGGTTGGATTTTGGATCTTTTCCTTGATACAATCGGACTTCATGGCGATTGAGGAGCTGGAATGGATATCATTTGTCCTCGATTACGCTTCACCGTTGTGCTTTTTCATGCAGTAGCATCATAGCATCTCGATTCTCAACAAACCTTTATCACCTCAG
Organism: Scyliorhinus torazame; assembly: GCF_047496885.1. Taxonomy (NCBI): domain Eukaryota; kingdom Metazoa; phylum Chordata; class Chondrichthyes; order Carcharhiniformes; family Scyliorhinidae; genus Scyliorhinus; species Scyliorhinus torazame. The sequence goes on along the minus strand of NC_092713.1, from coordinate 316,587,727 downwards.
CTCGGTGTCACGTAACGTCTGTGGGATCCCAGAAGCAAACCTATTGTTCCAACTGTAAACTTGGCAATTTTATACCCGCATTTATATCGTGAACATTGGTTATCTTCTCTTGCAGATCTGAAAGTTGCTCTCTAGTTTTTGGAGAGAGTATAATGGGTAAGAGTAGGTAAATTGATACATGAAAAATAGACAATAGGGGCAGGACGAGGCCATTCTGCCTTCGAGCCTGCTCTGCCATTCAGTATGATCATAGCAGATCATCCAACCCAATAGCCTGATCCTGTCTTCCCCCATATCCTTTGAGCCACTTTGTCCCAAGTGCTATATCTAATGATTCGTGAAAACATGCAATGTTTTGACTTTAATTACTTCCTGGGATAACAAACTCTACAGGCTTACCTCTCCCTGGGTGAAGACATTTCTCTACATCTCTGTCCTCAATGGTCTCCCCAGAATCCTAAAATCCCTGGTTCTGGACACCCCCCACCATCAGGAACATACTTATTTCATCGACCTGTCCAGTCCTGTTAGAACTTTGCAGGTTTCTATGAGATTCCCCCCTCATTCTTCTGAACTCCAGCGAACACAATCCTAACTGACTCAATCTTGCCTCATACATCCATCCTGCCATCTCCAGAATCAGTCTGGTAAACCTTCGCTGCACTCCCTCTGGAGCAAGAGCATCCTTCCTCAGAGAAGGAGACCAAAACTGCACACAATATTCCAGGTGTGGCCTCACCAAGACCCTGTATAATTGCAGCAACACATCCCTGCTCCTGTACTCGAATCCTCTCGCTATGAAGGCCAAAATAGTTCTGCCTTCTTTACCACCTGCTGTACCTGCATGCTTATATTCAGCGATCGGTGTAAGAGGATACCCAGGTCTCATTGCATATTCCCTCCTCCTAATGTATGGCCATTCAGATAATAGTCTGCCTTCTTGTTCTTGCTACCAAATTGGATAACCTCGCATATATCCAAATTATACCGCATCTGCCATTCATTTACCCACTCACTCAACTTGTTCAAATAACACTGAAGGATCTCTGCATCCTCCTCGCAGCTCACCCACTCACCCAACTTGGTGTTAGTTGAAAATTTGGAGATATCACATTTTGTTGTCTCATCTAAATCATTAACATATCTTGTGAATAGCTGGGGTCCCAGCACCGATCCCTGCGGTACCCCACTAGACACTGCCGGCCAATTTGAAAAAGGCCCGTTAATTCCTACTCTTTGTTTCCTGTCTGCCAACCAGTTTTCTGTCCATCTTAATACACTACTCCTCATCCATGTGTTTTAATTTTACACACTAATCTCTCAGGTGGGACTTTGTTGAAATAAACCAACATCCACTGGCTCTCCCTAAGCAACTCTACTAGTTACATCCTCAAAGAATTCCAGTAGATTTGTCAAGCGTGATTTCCCCTTCATAAATCCATACTGACTCTGTCCAATCCTGCCACTGTTTTCCAAATGCTCTGCCATAAAATCTTTGATAATGGATTCTAGAAATTTCCCCTCTATTGAAGTCAGGCTTATTGGTCTATAATTCCCTGCTTTATCTCTACCTCCCTTTTTAAATAGTGGAGTTACATTAGCTACTCTCCAATCTGCAGGAACTGTTCCAGAGTCTATAGAATCCTAGAAGATGGCCACCAATGCGTCCACTATTTCTAGAGCCACTTCCTTAAGCACTCTGACATGCAAATTATTAGGTCCTTGAAATTTATCAGCCTTCAATCTCAGAATCAACGACTTCACTCTCTACCTTGATGAAAAATTCTATCATATTATGGTCGCTCACCCCAGGGGGGTCACACACAACTAGATTGCAAATGATTCCCTTCTCAAGCCCCTGGGGCTGAGGGAAGTGCTGAATCGTATCAGGGGTACGAAGTCAGGGAAGGCCCCTGAGCCGGATGGGTACTCAGCGGAATTTTATAAGGAATTTGCGACGGACCTGACACCACATCTGTTGGGGGCGTTTAATGAAACACTGGAGAAGGGGGAGTTGCCGGAGACGATGACGCAGGCAGTAATCACACTAATCCCAAAAAGGGGAAGGACCCGATGGAATGTGGGTCGTATAGACCCATATCACTATTGAACACGGATGTGAAAGAATTGGCTAAGTTGTTGGCGGGGAGGCTGGAGGATTGTGTCCTAGGGGTGGTTTCAGAAGATCAAACAGACTTCATGAAGGGCAGGCAGCTCGCGAGTAATATAAGACGGATGTTGAATGTGGTCATGAATCCGTCGGGGGCTCTGGTACTGGATGTGGTGATGTCCATGGACATGGAGAAGGCATTTAATCGGCTGGAATGGCGGTATTTGTTCGAGATTTTCGGAAGGTTTGGATTTGGGCCGAGATTTGTGGCATGGGTGTGGTTGCTGTATGTGGCAACAAGGGCGAGGGTGAGGACGAATGATATGAACTTACGAAGCTTTGACTTACACAGGGGTACGAGGCAGGGGTGCCCGCTGTCGCCGCTGCTGTTTGCGCTGGCCATAGAGCCATCACCAATGGCTCTCAGTGGATCGGCGGTGTGGCGGGGATTATGAGGGGACAGAGGGAGCATCAGGTGTCGTTCTATGCCGATGACCTTTTGCTGTATGTTTTGAATCCATTGGAGAGTATAGGAAGGATTATGGGCCTGCTGGGGATGGTTTGGTGGGTTCTCGGGGTACAAAATGAATGTAGGGAAAAGCAAGGTATTCCCGGTGAATGAGCTGGAACAGCAGGCTAATTTCGGGGGGATGCCATTTACTGTAGCGAGGGATAGGTTTAGGTATTTGGGGATTCAGTTAGCGAGGGAATGGACGGGGCTCCGTAAGTGGAACTTAATGAAGCTGGTGGAGGAGGCCAGGGAGGATCTTAAGAGGTGGGATACACTGTACGTAACGTTGGCGGGGAGGGTCCAAGTGGTGAAAATGAATATTCTGCTGAGGTTTTTGTTTATCTTTCAGGCTCTCCCGATCTTTATACCAAAGGCCTTTTTTCGGAAAGTGAACACGATCATTTAGGACTTTGTATGGGCGGGGAAAGTGCCGAGGGTGGGGAGAACCCTGCTACAGAGGCAGAGGCAGCAGGGGGGGTTGGCATTGCCGAACTTGCATTATTATTGGGCAGCAAATTATTATTGGGTGGCGAATGTGGACAAGGTGCAGTGGTAGTGGGAAGGAGAAGGGGTAGAGTGGGTTAGGATGGAGGAGGAATCTTGTAAGGGGTCTAGTTTGAGGGCTATGGTGACGGCAGCATTGCCAATGGCTCCGAGTAGGTATTCGAGGAGCCCAGTGGTGTAGTCCACGGTGAAGATATGGAATCAGCTGAGGAGGCATTTTAGGGTGGAAGGGATGTCGGTGCTAATGCCACTGTGTGAGAATCATGGGTTTGAGCGGGGGGTGGGCTAGTGTATGCAGGAGGTGGAGGGGGAAGTGGTGCTGGTCAAGGTGAGGGATCTGTATTTGGAGTAAGGGTTCACCAGTCTGGAGGAGCTAAGGAAGAGGGTAGAGCTGCCGAGGGGTAGTGAGTTCAGGTACCTGCAGATTAGGGACTTTGTGCGAAAGGTCTGGAGGGGGTTCCCTAGATTGCTGGGATACACCCTGCTGGAGCGACTGCTGCTTCCGGATGTGGAAAGGGAGGGAAGAATTGGGGATATATACAAGTGGCTGGGGGAGCAGGGAGGCGAGCGGGTGGGGAAGATCAAGGAAAATGGGACCCGGAGTTGGGAGGAGAGATCAACTGGGGAGAATGGAGTGAGGCACTGCGTAGCGTAAATGGGACCTCCTCTTGTGCAAGGATGAGCCTGATACAGTTTAAGGTGGTGCACAAGGTGTATATGACTCGGGCGAGAATGAGTGGGTTCTTTCAGGGGTAGCAGATGAGTGTGAGAGGTGTGGGCGGGGGCCAACGAATCACGTGCACATGTTTTGGGGTTGCGAAAAATTGAGAAGATTTTGGGCGGGAGTGTTTGCAGTCTTAGCCAGGGTAGTGGAGGAGGAGGTGACCCGGACCCTTTGGTGGCGATATTTGGGGTTTCAGAGAAGCCGGAGGTCATGGAGAGGAGGAAGGCCGATGTCGTGGTCTTCACCTCTCTGATTGCACGGCGGTGAATTTTGCTGGAGTGGCGGTCGGCATCGCCACCGGGGGTAGAGGCGTGGTTGGGTGATCTGTACGACTTCCTGCGTTTAGAGAAGATAAAGTATGAGTCAAGGGGCTCAGCAGGGGGATTGGAGGAAAGGAGGGGAATGTTTGTGACCGTGTTTGAGAGGCTGTTTGTCGCGGGGGCGGGGGGCGGGGGGCGGTGTGGGGGGGGGGGGGGGGTGAAAAAGGGAAAAAATCTGTGCAGGCTGTATAGTTGATTGTTGGGAAGTATGTTTCCCGGGGTGTTTATTCACTGTAACCTGTTTTGATCCATGTTTGTAATAAAATATATTTAACAAAAATGATTCCCTTCTCATTACACATTTGCCAATCTAGAATAGCTTGTTCTCTAGTTGGTTCCTCAACGTATTGGTCCTGAAAAGCATCCCCTGACTAATTTGAATTGCTTATCTATATGCAAATTAAAATCACCCACAATTACAGATGTTCCTTTATGCGTCTCTAATTTCCTGTTTAATGTCACATTAACATCATCACCACTGCAGTTCGAGAGGTCTACATACAACGACCACGAACGTTTTCTGCCCCTTAGTGTTTCTCAGCTCGACCCAAACAGATTCCACATTGTTGGAGCTACAATCCTTCCTCACTATTGTGTTCATCTCCTCTTTAACCAGCACTGCCACTCCACCATCTTTTCCTTTTTGTCTGTCCTTCCTAAATGCTGATTGCCCCTGGATGTCCAGTTTCCATCCTTGGTCACCCTGCAGCCATGTCTCCGTAATCCCGATTATATCATACCCGTTTACATCTATTTGCGCGATTAGTTCATCCACTTTATTGCAAATGTTCTACGCGTTACGACACAAAGCATTTTGGTTTGTCTTTTTAACATTACTTGAACAGGAGAGGTGCCAGAGGACTGGAGGGTAGCCAATGTGGTTCCATTCTCCAAGGAGGGAGGAAGGGATAAACCAGGAATCTACAGACCAGTCAGTCTGACCTCAGTGGTGGGGAAACTATTGGAAGCAATTCTGAGAGACAGAATTAATCCCCATTTGGAGAGGCTTTCGAGTGAGTCCAGAGGAGGTTCACAAGAATGATACCGGGAATGAAGAGCTTGTCATATGAGGAGCAGTTGAGGACTCTGGCTCTGTACTCGATGGAGTTTAGAAGGATGAGGGGGCATCTCAGAGATAGATAGGTTCTTGATTAATAAGGGGATCAGGGGTTATGGGGAAAGGCAGGAGAATGGGGATGAGAAAAATATCAGCGATGATTGAATGGTGGAGCAGACTCGATGGGCCGAGTGGCCTAATTCTGCTCCTATGTCTGATGATCTTATCTCATTGAAACTTACAGAATACTGAGAGGCCTGGATAAGGTGGAAGAGAGGGAAAATGCCTGTGATGATGACACCATGTAATCATGTGACACACTTCAGAGAGGGCATTGGTTACAATACAAACCATCCCTTCCCTTTACTCCTATAGAGTGACAATTAATATTAACTTAAACTTTTACTCTTGGTGAACAGTAAATATCTGACCAAGTATGATTATCATACAATTATATATATAAACACATCATCATGAGAGTTTTTTAGCCTTTTTCCAAACTTTTTGGTTTTGGTGTCTGCTCACGGCGAGTGACTTGGTTTTGTTGTTGTCGCTCTACTATGGTAGAAGTGTCAGGCGAATCAGTTTTGATTCTCCATAGCAGTTTTCCATTTTATATTGACCGGTAAAGATTGAATGCAAGATTCCTCATGTTTATCCGACGGTTTACCTTTCAGGAACATGTCCATGACTTTCCCCATCACTGGATCTGACCTTGTGTGTCTTTGAACTTGAGATGCAGTAATAGGTTCACCATCAACCTGGAAAAAGTACACATAGTTCTCCTGTGATTGGGCTTTGTCCATGTGGTAGAACATGGCATTCTCATCTTGCTCAGATCTTCTTTATTTAATCTTGTAATTATGCATTGATAAGATGAGGGACCATCTCTTTAACGACTCGTAGCTGGAGACGGTATTCCTTGGTATGTTTCTGTTGGGCCAAGTGCTGGCAGGTGGGATTAGGTGGGCACGTCAGGGCTTTCATGTGTCGGTGCAGACTCGCTGGGCCGAAGGGCCTTTTTTGCACTGCAGTATTCCGTGATTCTGTGAACAAAAATCATTGTCAAAGGCCAGCAGTCTGTTAACGAGGTAAAATGTCTTCCACACAAGTAGTGATGTAATCGTTTGACTCCATATATACTCCAAATATTCTTTTCCCAATAAGCATAATTCTGTTCAGCGTTGTCAATATTCTCGGAGCAAAAGCTATTGGTCTTTCATCTCCATTTGACATTATATTGAGAAACAACTGCACCCACCCCAGAGGGCGATGCGTCACTTGCGAACTGTAACTTCAACTTAGAATCAAAATGTGACATATTCTGTGGTCTTGGTGCATCTAACATCACGTCATCTTCTTAAGCTTCTTTTGGAGCCTGTCCTTATCAATTACATGGCCAATAGTAGTTATTTATAGGCCAATATAGTTTATTGATGATTGGAAAAATTCACATTTCTCTCTCTTGGGACGTGAAGATTGTGTCTTTCAAGACCCTTGAATGTGTCTTCTGAATTCTTTAGGTGCCGCTGTTCATTCCTGCCGATAATTAACATGTTGTCCAAATAACATTGAACACCATTGGCGTCACTGAGGATTGGTCCCTGGGCATTTAGAATAGGATCGGTGTAGAGATTATTTCAAACGGTCGGCGCTTGTGTCTGAACAGTCCTTTGTGTGTTATAATAGTTAGAAGATGTTACGACCCATCTGGAGGTTTGCTTGGGAGAAATCTCTCTTACTGAACTTCTGTCCACCCAACAATCCAGCAAATAGATCCTCTATTAATGGTAAGGGACACTGGTAGGTGCACAACACTGGGATTGTCGTCATTTAAAAGTCACCCCAGATTCTTCCGGCTTGAAAACTGGGACAATTGGGGTTGCCCAATCGCTCATCGCCCCACTCTCGATCGCTCCACCTTTGATCAATTTGTCAACTTCCACTTCAACGTTTGGTTTGATAGCACACGGTACAGTTCTTGCCTTTAAGCATTTCTGTAATGTGTTCTTTCCATCAACCAATTGGTTACAGCTTGCCAATTTAGTTTGATTTTATTCAACCAGGCTCTTCAGAAAAGTGCAGGAAAATTACCCTTTGCTCCGTGTAATGGCAATTTTGCAGATTGATCATTTACTTCAACTTGCACCAAGATAAAACCTTTCACTGGAACTACCTCTTCTGTGTCAGTTCCCAAGATTATATCAGATGGTTTTAATGGTATGTTCTTTGGCTTTAGTTGATAAAAATTTTCAGAGATAAGAAAAAGAGCGTCTCCCATATCTACTTCCATTTTAATTTTGTTCCTATTTAGGGAAGCACCTGGAGCACACCAGAATGACAGGGAGTGGGACAGCTTGATCTTGGTTTCGGACAAAGCTCGGCACAACATCGAGGGCCGAAGGGCCTGTTCTATGCTGTACTGTTCTATGTCGTATGTTCTATTTACTTTCGGATTGACCCAAACTCTTTGTGCATCGACACTGCACTGAGTTTGAGCTCCTTGATCTCACTGCATATCGTGTCTTCCTGGGAATTTTCACAGCCTTCGGTCATACTATAGACTCTTTTGGGGGATTTGGGTGTGTTCCTGTGTTTACCCACCACCACGGTGTGAAGATACTGTCTCGCCCAGCATGCTTTTGTTATGTGACCTTTCTTGCCACAATTACAACATTTGGTTCGCAACACTCAACGTTCCTGTGGAGAATTCCCTACCTGAGCAAATCTATGGCATGCTTGCACGTTGAGAGATTTTCTTTTATAATTATTCATCTTGTTTATTTTGACAACGACCTCCAATTTGGGAAGTTTTTTTGTGCTGCCAACAATATCGACACTGCTATCTGGTTTGAGTGTAACAGAGCTTTCTGCCAGTAATTGTTGCTGAATTGCCTAATTTCTCAATCCGTACACAAGTCTGTCTCGCAGCGCGTCCTCAAGGGTCAATCCAAATTCACAATACTTTGCGAGTCTCTGTAGTACGGCTACAAATTGTTGAATGTTTTCACCCTCTTCTTGGCTACGTCGATGAAATCTGAATCTCTCCGTGGGTGAGAAGTGTTCTTCCTCGTAAGTTATGGAACCAGGCCTTGGTAGGTGGAAAACACTTTGCAATAAGGTGAAGATTTTCCATCCAGTTGCATTCAAGAAAATTTCTACTTGAATTTAATTTGGTATCCTGTTTTCAGCAAGGTAAGATTGGAATCTCTTTTCATAGGAACTCCATGGTTCCTCATCCTCATCGAATGATTCCATAGATCCACCTTTACCATCATCGCAGTTCCCTGATCTTAACTTGTATGGCTTTCTTTAACTTTTCCTTCCCACTAATTTCTATTTTCTTCTCAATTTAAGTTGTATAATACCTATTGCTGTTTCTTCAAAAAAAATCTTTCCTTGGTTGGACTGCGACTCTTTTTTTGCCAACAACAATCTGTTTTAAAATCGGAAGAGCCGGAATTCTCCAGCCGTTCATTGGCGGCTGGGTTCTCTGTTCCCGTCGGCAGCGCCCGCCTGTCCACGGGTGTCCCGGCAGCATGAAGTGGCTTCAGTGTGAATCTCCATTCTCAGTGGCGGGAGCAGAGAATCCCGCCACCAGCGAATAGGGCGGTCCCCTCCGATCGCCAGGAAGGAAGTGGCTGGGAGACTGGAGAATCCAGCCCAGATTTCAGCTAAAATTCTCCTAATTTTTGGTTACTATTCATCCTTTTCCGGCAGTCCGTTCCCAAAAGCAGCTCTCTCTCTCTCTGAGTTCGAGGATCCGAATCTGCAGCCTGCGACGTGTGAAGGCGGCAGCTCCCCAGCTCGTTATGGAACTTTTCTTTTTACTGCGTACTCCCTTATTTCCTGGCTTTCTGCTTTCCAGGAGTTTTTTTTGACTGAACACACCAATTGTGCAAATCGACTGGCGCAACAGTCGAAGCTCTGGCTAAAAAAAAAAGATCTTTTCCCATCTCTGACTCTCCGAGCGCTCCCGGGTCACGGAGAAATATTTTCAGGAACTGTCCTATCAGTTCTAAAATTAATAATAATAATCTTTATTATTAATTAATAATAATCTTTATTATTGTCACAAGTAGGTTTACATGAACACTGCAATGAAGTTACTGTGAAAAGCCCCCAGTTGCCGCATTCCGGCGCCTGTTCGGGTACACGGAGGGAGAATTCAGAATGTCCAATTCACTGAACAAGCACGTCTTTCGGGACTTGTGGGAGGAAACCGGAGCACCCGGAGGAAACCCACGCAGACACGGGGAGAACGTGCAGACTCCGCACAGACAGTGACCCAAGACGGGAAGCGAACCTGGGACTCTGACTCTGTGAAGCGACAGTGCTAACCACTGTGCTGCCATGCCGCCCATAATAATCGCTCTGAGCGGGCTAAAATCCCCGCTCCCCACGGCCAGTTTTACTGCGCATTTCAGGATGGTGGATTGGTCTCCCGAAAATTGACCTGCACCTCGAGGTCCAGATCTAGGTGGTTTCCTCTGACCTCTTGCCGGAAGGAATCTCATTTGCACTGTAGTAGTCTGTGAACAAAAATCATTGTCAAAGGCAGTAGTCTGTTAACGAGGTAAAATGACTTCCACACAAGTAGTGATGAAATCATTTGACTCCAAATATTATACTCAAGGCTTATTTTCCTAATAAGCATAATTCTGTTCAGCATTGTCAATATTCTTGAAGCAAAAGCTATTGGTCCTTCATCTCCATTTGACATTATGTGAGAAACAAGTGCACCCACCCCATAGGGCGATGCATCACATGCAAGCTGTAACTTCAACTTAGGATCAAAATGAACTTCCGATTTCTTCAGCACGTTTTAGACATCGTTTCCTGCCTGTCCACAGTCTTTTGCCTGTAGCCACGTAAAATGGCTGCGTCCCGATTAATTTGGCCAAAACCCGACTTAAAATGGCTAAACGGAAAGGCTGCTGGGAAAAGCAGGTAACAAGACAGAAACGGACAGTTGCAGACAGAATAGCATATTTGGCTCTGGGGAAGTTGGCCCAGATCGATACTCGGGGCTATTAACCCAGACATCTGCAGTTTAATCGGCTATCCCCGGGAACAATTGCAACATATTGGCAACTGAATACCAGGCCAGACCTGTCGGCACCTGCAGTGGCTGAAACAAAGGCAGGTGAACGACCACCCCCCGATCGGGGAATCGCCTCGCAATTGGACGAATCGAACCCAGTGATTGGGAACAAGACCAATCACTTGGGACTCAGGGTCAAGGGCTGCCCCGGGAGGCGGGAAGCCCCTGGGCCCTATAAAGTGAGGGGCCAAGTTCAGATCGCTCTCTCTCCCTTCTTCGCCTGCTCGAGACCTCCGCAAGAACAGCAACCGGCAACCGTAAGTTTGAGTCCCGCGATCGCTATCTGATAAAGACTCCTAGCCATCGACCTGTAGCAGCCTTTTGAATCCCGCGGGCCAGATCCGATTGGATAAGCCATTCGTTTCCCTGACCTGGTGGGCTCTTCCTAAAGTTAAGTATTGGCCAGTAGTGATAGGTTTATTATATAGATAGTAGGATTATTGTGTAAACATTACTTGTTGTATATAATAAATGACCGTTGATTTCAATCTTACTAAGCGGTGTGCTGACTTATTAATCATAACTCGAGCTTGAACCATGTGGCGGTATCAGAAAGATACCTGGCGACTCGTGAGCAAAGGTGACGCAATCAGAGCTAATAAACTAAGGCTAAAAAGAGCAACATGCCCAAGTCCATTGTTGAGTCACACATAATAACGCACGACGTGGTTTTAATACGGTAGCGATATTTGGAATAAACTTTCCATCGTAATGGATGAGCTCTAAACATGATCTCAGTTGAGATTACTTAACCAGTTGTCAGAGTTTATTTCGAGGTGTTGCTCATTCACAGTCGGAGATGGAAGAGGGGAAAATCTCCCAAATGCCTCTGATGATGTCAGCAGGTAATTTACATAGCCATAGAATTTACAGTGCAGAAGGAGGCCATTCAGCCCATCGAGTCTGCACTGGCTCTTGGAAAGAGCACCCTACCCAAGGTCAACACCTCCACCCTATCCCCATAACCCCACCCAACACAAAGAGCAATTTTGGACACTAAGGGCAATTTAGCATGGCCAATCCACCTAACCTGCACATCTTTGGACTGTGGGAGGAAACCGGAGCACCCGGAGGAAACCCACGCACACACGGGGAGAACGTGCAGACTCCGCACAGACAGTGACCCAAGCCGGAATCGAACCTGGGACCTTGGAGCTGTGAAGCAATTGTGCTAACCACAATGCTACCGTGCTGCCCACTAATCATGGTAATCATGTGATGCATTGCACGGAGACTCATTGGTCACAATACAGAGCAGGTTCCTCTGTCTGTTGTGTTTGCAGCCTCATTGTCATCGTCATAGATGTTTTGGTTTGCGTTCCTGTCCATTTGCCCAGTACCTTTGGTACTGCTGCCTCATCTCTCGCATTCTCCTTTGTTCTGCACATCATTGTCCAAAAATGTTTTGTAAAATTAATTTAAAGCGCCCAATTCATTTTTTCCAATTAAGGGGCAATTTACCGTGGCCAATCCGTCTAGCTTGCACATCTTTTTGGGTTGTGGGGGCGAAACCCACGCCAACACTGGGAGAATGTGCAAACTCCACACGGACAGTGACCCAGAGCCGGGATCGAACCTGGGACCTCGGCGCCATGAAGCCACAGTGCCAACCCACTGCGCTGCGGTGCTGCCCTATCTTTGTCAAAAGATTGACCTTTCCACCAACTCTGTAGATTGGTCCATATGTGGGACATTTCCTTCTCCTTGGTTATTCATGTCGCCGTCCACAGCAGGGAGGCATGGAGGGTGCAGGAAAAGAAGGCCACGGGCCTGTCCGCCTGGTTGAGGGTGGCGACCAGAGCTACATCCGATGCATCGCTCTCCACCTGAAAGGGGAGGGACCCGTCAACCGCGTGCATCGTGGCCTTGGCGATGTCCGCCTTGATGCAGTTCAAGGCCTGGCGGGCCTCAGCCGTCAGGGGAAAAATTGTGGACTGAATGACTGGGCGGGCCTTGTCTGCATAATTAGGGACCCACTAGGCGTAATAGGAGAAAAACCCCAGGCATCGTTCCAGGGCCTTGGGGCAGTGGGGGAGAGGGAGTTTGAGGAAGGAGCGCATACGGTCGAGGTCGGACTCCATTTTCCACTAGATAGCCAAGGATGGCTAAGCGGTTGGTGCGGAACATGCATTTCTCCTTATTGTATGTGAGATTAAGGAGTTTGGCGGTATGGAGGAATTTTTGGAGGTTGGCGTCGTGGGCCTGCTGATCGTGGCCGCAGAGGGTGGCGTTATCTAGGTACGGGAAGGTAGCGCCCGCAGTCTGTACTGGTCAACCATTCGGTCCATTTCTCGCTGGAAGTCCGAGACCCCATTAGTGATGCCGAAAGGAACCCTAAGGAAGTGATAGAGGCGGCCATCTGCTTCGAACGCAGTGTATTGGCAGTCCTCCGGGCGGATGGGGAGCTGGTGGTAGGCAGACTTCAGGTCCATTGTGGAAAAGACGATAGTGCGGAATCTGATTGACCATGTCAGATATGCGTGGGAGGGGGTACGCGTTCAGCTGCGTGTACCGGTTGAAGGTCTGACTATAGTCAACGACCATCCTGTGCTTCTCCCCAGTCATCACTACCACCCCTTGAGCTCTCCAGGGGCTGTTGCTGGCCTCAATGACCTCCCGCAGAAGCCGTTGGACCTCCAACGTGCCCACGGGGCGCACATGGCGGGAGGCATCAAAGATGGCGGCGCCACAGGTCGCACATGGCTTGCAGTGAGGAAGATGGCGGCGCTCACGGGCCGCACGTGGTTTGCGAAGGGGCAAATGGCGGTGCCCCTGGGTCGCACATGGGGGGTGTAGAAACGCTGGGCCTGGAAACAGCGGCGACCGACCGGTTGGATGAAGGTCCTGTCCTGAGCACTGTACCGTTTGCTCCTACTGGCGACGAGTTTGCAATCCGGGGTGAGCTTCGCAAACAGGGAAGGTGGATCGACCTTAAGGGTCGTGAGGCCGCAGACGGTGAGGGGTGGTAGGGGTCCGCTGAATTTTAAAGTCAGGCTTTGGAGATGGCACTGAAAATCCAGGCTGAGTAACAGAGCAGCGCAGAGGTGGGGGAGGACGTAGAGCCGGAAGTTGCTGAACTCTACGCCTTGGACGGTGAGGGTCACGATACAGTACCCCTGGATGTCAACGAAATGGGATCCAGAGGCCAGGGAGATTTTCTGGCTGACGGGGTGTACCGGGAGGGAGCAGCCCCTTACCGTAGCGGGGTGGGTGAAGCTCTCTGTGCTCCCGGAGTCAAAGAGGCAGGTCGTCTCGTGCCCGTTGATCTTCACCGTCGTCGTCGCGGTCGCGAGGTCGCGGGGCCAGGACTGATCCAGGGTGATAGAGGCGATCTGCGGAAGATGCTGGGAGGTCCCGGGCTGGTCAGCGTTGGCGGAGGTAGCGGTAAGCGATGAACGGCCAGACGAGCAGAGGTCCTGAGGCAGCATCCAAAATGGCGGGGAAGATAGCGGTGCCCACGGCCACACGTGGCTTGCGAGGAGGAAAATGGCGGCGCCCCTGGGATGCACGTGGGGGGTGTAGGCACGCCGGGCCTGGAAATAGCGGTGACCGACCGGGTCTGGCAAACAGAAACAAAGTGTCCTTTCTTCCCACACCCGTTGCAGGTCACGCTCCGCGCCGGGCAGCGCTGCCTGGGGTGCTTGTTTTTTCCTCAAAAATAACACTTGGGCCCCCCAGAGTTGGCTGGCTGCCGCGCGGAGGAGGCTTACGGTGAGCTGGAGTCGGCAGCTGGTGGGGCCCATGATGCCCACGAGGGTGCCGCACGGTCGGGGGCGTACGACTGAACGTTACGGGAGGCCACTTCTAATGAATTGCAAGCTGCAAGATCAAGCGTACCCCCTTCCAGCAGCCGCTGGTGGATGTAGGCAGACTTCATGCCCGTGACGTGAGCATCTCTAATTAAACGTTCGGTGTGCTGGACTGCCGAAACTGCCTGGTAGTCACAGTTCCTACCTAGGACCTGCAGGGCATGCAAAAATCATCCAGAGTCTCACCGGGGAGTTGCTGTCTCATGGCCAGGAGGTGCCTGGCATACACTTGTTCCACCAGTCAAATGTAATGTCCCCCGGAGTAAGTGGGCTCATCCCGGATGAGGGGAAAAATGTCAGGGCTCACCCGTGAATAGAGGACTTAGAGCTTCTGCGCGTCTGAAGGTTCTTCAGCGGCTGCTCTGAGGTAACGTTCGAAGCAGGCTAGCCAGTGGTCGAAGGTGGACGTAGCATTGGCTGCTTGAGAGCTCAGCTGCAGGTGACCAGGCTTCATGCGGAGGTCCATCGTTTAAAAAATCTTGTTCAATAAATTGATGCACCGTCATTTACCACAAGACGAGAATGGTGGAACAATCGAGGCTTTGTTGAACAAGATGTTGTGCCTCCTGTAGCTGGAACCAGAATGGGAGCAGCGCCGGAGAGCACACACTTTTATACACCGCCTGCTGGGGTGGAGCCAGCAGGCAGGGATTTACCATTGTACCTCTAATATACGGGCAGTGCCGTAATGCATATAATATACCACTAGTGGTGACTACCACAGACACATCTGTCTCTTTTGTTTCTGCTGCACTGTATCGATCCAATTGCCTCTTTTTGAGCTGAAGCGGAGCCTTGGTTAAGTGCGCTCTGGCAGTGTCTACATCCTGCGATGTGATGAGCTCTCCCTTCCTGATTGACGCTTTCTGTACTTCAGACTGTGCAGAACCCCAAATGAGTTGATCCGCCAGCATGCCGTCTGCTTTTCTCAGACGGACATTCGCCACCTGCATTTTCTCATATTGTTACAAAGTCATCAGCTGGGCTGGCCTGATTCCTGTCTGAGGCTTTGAAATTCATACCAGTCGACCCGATGATTCGATTCTGGCTGGAAATTGGATGCTGAACTTTTCAAAAACATTGTCTCGCTCTTTGCTGTCCTCTTCAGCAAGATCCGAGCTGTCAAATACATTTAATCCAATATTTCCTGCCCACAGAACAATATCACTGACCCTCCCTTCATTGTTAGGGCTGTTTGGGGAACGACTAAATGTTCGTCTGTAATTTTGTTAAAACTTCAGAAATGCCTCTCCAGCATCAGCCTCGTAATTCATTGTGAGATGAAGCTGTGGGTTGAAGAATGAGAGGTGACCTTATTGAGACATATGAGATTCTCAGGGGCCTTGACAGGGTCGATGCTGAGAGATTTTTCCCTCTTGTGGGAGAGTCTAGGACCAGAGGCATAATCTCGGAGTAAGGGGCTGTCCATTTAAGACAGGGATGAGGAGGAATTTCTTCTCTCAGAGGACAGTGAATCTGAAACGTTACCGCAGAGAGTTGTAGAGGCTGGGTCATTAAGTATGTTCAAGGCTGCGATAGACAGATTTTTAAACAGCAAGGGAACCAAGGGTCATGTTGATAAGGGTTGAAAGTGCATTTGAGGATTATCACATCAGATCGGTTATGGTCTCGTTGAATGACGGAGAAGACTCGATGGGCCGAATGGCCTACTCCTGTTCTTACATCTTACAATCTTATTGCTGTGCCGGTGGACATGTCATTTCTCATTTTCGCGCGCTTCAACAACTTTTCCTTCCGGCACTGATATGGGTCTATGTTGTAAATCAGAACCAACTTAATTGATAATGCTTATGGTTAACTCATAGCTATGGGGCTGGTTTAGCACAGTGGGCTAAATAGCTGGCTTGTAATGCAGAACAAGGCAGCAGCGCGGGTTCAATACCTCTCTCCCCGAACAGGCGCCGGAATGTGGCGACTAGGGACTTTTCACAGTAAATTCATTGAAGCCCACTTGTGCGAATAAGCGATTATTATTACTCGCTGCCACCAGCTTATATGTTCTCGTTGTTTCTTGGTTCTCAGATGTTGTTGATAATCACACTTTAAGGTTAGAAAGATAAGGAACTCTTTGGATGGACTCCCCGACCCGCTGCACCAGTTTCCTGGTGAGGCGCGCCCACCGCCGGTGGCGGGATTCTGTGTCTCGCCAGCTGGCCAATGGGGTTTCCCATTGTGGGCAGCCCCGCGCAGTCGGGAAATCTCCGGGCTGCCAGCGAAATTGAGAATCCCAACAGCGGAGGATCCAGCCCATTATGTTTATTGTTGCCATGTTGTCTGGTACAAGAAGGACCAGATTGAACTGGTTCCATTATACTTCACTTGAGTCTCTAGTGTAGTGACCTGTGCCACCCCCAAACACTTACACATAATATGCAAGTTCCTAGCTAAGTACTTCCTAGCTCTTTGCAGAAATTTAACGTAACAATGCACACTATTCTGCATTGCTGCTTGAAGTACTGACCAGGATACAGGGAGAACTATCTCCTTCTATTAGTGCCATCTTTTATATACATCTGAACAGACATATAGGATCACTGGTGAAGAGAACTTTTGAAAGGCGCCACCTCCAACAGTGCAGCACTGCCACCAGGCTGCACTGAGGAGTCAGCCCAGTTTCTGTGTTCACGTCTCGGAATGGGTCTAGAACCCACAACCTTTCAATTCAGAACTGAGCCAAATGCACACGGAAGAATGAGAGAGGGCTGAATTGCCATGCGATTCGATGTTCAGGCAGAAAGACATCAAATGCGATATTCAAATGGCGCTGATAGATTTTAACATGCTCATACACTTGGGCATAGAATTTAGCCCGTAGTATTTTACTTACAGAAAGGGTTGAATTATTAGCTGTGGGTAAAGTTTAGCAGATGATTATTCAATGAGAACAAGATTTATGGTTGACTGACTTCTAATGAGTGAAGGTACATGTTCATCGCTGTTAAATATTGATATTCTGACTGATATGGAGCAGCACACGCATTGTGCAAAAATTAAATTGCTAAGAGAAATATGAACCCAGAATAATAATACATGGAACAAAATTCAGTAATGAGCTTAGAAAATTAGGTAATATTGTAGTGATGGCCCCATCCCAACTTGGTTGGGCTCCTTACATAGGAACATAAGTACCAGAGATGTAGAGGGAAGGATTGCAAAGATGATTCTGGATAGGAGCGAAAGCAACAGGGTAGTTGTTATGGGGGACTTTAACTTTCCAAATATTGACTGGAAACGCTACAGTTCGAGTACATTAGATGGGTCCGTTTTTGTCCAATGTGCGCAGGAGGGTTTCCTGACACAGTATGTACACAGGCCAACGAGAGGCGAGGCCGTATTGGATTTGGTACTGGGTAATGAACCAGGACAGGTGTTAGATTTGGAGGTAGGTGAGCACTTTGGTGATAGTGACCACAATTCGATTACGTTTACTTTAGTTATGGAAAGGGATAGGTATATACCGCAGGGCAAGAGTTATATTTGGGGGAAAGGCAATGAACATAGAACATAGAAAAATACAGCACAGAACAGGCCCTTCGGCCCACGATGTTGTGCCGAACCTTTGACCTAGATTAATCATAGATTAACATTGAATTTACAGTGCAGAAGGAGGCCATTCGGCCCTTTGAGTCTGCACCGGCTCTTGGAAAGAGCACCCTACCCAAACTCAACACTTCCACCCAACACCAAGGGCAATTTGGACATTAAGGGCAATTTATCATTGGCCAATTCACCTAACCCGCACATCTTTGGACTGTGGGAGGAAACCGGAGCACCCGGAGGAAACCCACGCAGACACGGGGAGGACGTGCAGACTCCGCACAGACAGTGACCCAAGCCGGAATCGAACCTGGGACCCTGGAGCTGTGAAGCAATTGTGCTATCCACAATGCTACTGTGCTGCCCTTGAGAACAAATAAATCTACACTATCATTTTACTGTAATCCATATACCTATCCAATAGCTGCTTGAAGGTCCCTAATGTTTCAGACTCAACTACTTCTACAGGCAGTGCATTCCATGCCCCCACTACTCTCTGGGTAAAGAACCTACCTCTGATATCCCTCCTATATCTTCCACCTTTCACCTTAAATTTATGTTCCCTTGTAATGGTTTGTTCCACCCGGGGAAAAAGTCTCTGACTGTCTACTCTATCTATTCCCCTGATCATCTTATAAACCTCTATCAAGTCGCCCCTCATCCTTCTCCGTTCTAATGAGAAAAGGCCTAGCACCCTCAACCTTTCCTCGTAAGACCTACTCTCCATTCCAGGCAACATCCTGGTAAATCTTCTTTGCACCTTTTCCAAAGCTTCTACATCCTTCCTAAAATGAGGCGACCAGAACTGTACACAGTACTCCAAATGTGGCCTTACCAAAGTTTTGTACAGCTGCATCATCACCTCACGGCTCTTAAATTCAATCCCTCTGTTAATGAACGCGAGCACACCATGGGCCTTCTTCACAGCTCTATCCACTTGAGTGGCAACTTTCAAAGATGTATGAACATAGACCCCAAGATCTCTCTGCTCCTCCACATTGCCAAGAACTCTACCGTTAACCCTGTATTCCGCATTCATATTTGTCCTTCCAAAATGGACAACCTCACACTTTTCAGGGTTAAACTCCATCTGCCACTTCTCAGCCCAGCTCTGCATCCTATCTATGTCTCTTTGCAGCCGACAACAGCCCTCCTTACTATCCACAACTCCACCAATCTTCGTATCGTCTGCAAATTTACTGACCCACCCTGCAACTCCCTCATCCAAGTCATTAATGAAAATCACAAACAGCAGAGGACCCAGAACTGATCCCTGCGGTACGCCACTGGTAACTGGGATCCAGACTGAATAATTGCCATCCACCACCACTCTCTGACTTCTGTCGGTTAGCCAGTTCGTTATCCAACTGGCCAAATTTCCCACTATCCCATGCCTCCTTACTTTCTGCATAAGCCTACCATGGGGAACTTTATCAAATGCCTTACTAAAATCCATGTACACTACATCCACTGCTTTACCTTCATCCACATGCTTGGTCACCTCCTCAAAGAATTCAATAAGATTTGTAAGGCAAGACCTACCCCTCACAAATCCGTGCTGACTATCCCTAATCAAGCAGTGTCTTTCCAGATGCTCAGAAATCCCATCCTTCAGTACCCTTTCCATTACTTTGCCTACCACCGAAGTAAGACTAACTGGCCTGTAATTCCCAGGGTTATCCCTAGTCCCTTTTTTGAACAAGGGCACGACATTCGCCACTCTCCAATCCCCTGGTACCACTCCTGTTGACAGTGAGGACGAAAAGATCATTGCCAACGGCTCTGCAATTTCATCTCTTGCTTCCCATAGAATCCTTGGACATATTCCGTCAGACCCGGGGGACTTGTCTATCCTCTCAAGTTTTTCAAAATGCCCAACACATCTTCCTTCCTAACAAGTATTTCCTCGAGCTTACCAATCTGTTTCACACTGTCCTCTCCAACAATATCGCCCCTCTCATTTGTGAATACAGAAGAAAAGTACTCGTTCAAGACCTCTCCTAGCTCTTCAGACTCAATACACAATCTCCCGCTACTGTCCTTGATCGGACCTACCCTTGCTCTAGTCATTCTCATATTTCTCACATATGTGTAAAAGGCCTTGGGGTTTTCCTTGATCCTACCCGCCAAAGATTGTTCATGCCCTCTCTTAGCTCTCCTAATCCCTTTCTTCAGTTCCCTCCTGGCTATCTTGTATCCCTCCAATGCCCTGTCTGAACCTTGTTTCCTCAGCCTTACATAAGTCACCTTTTTCCTCTTAACAAGACATTCAACCTCTCTTGTCAACCATGGTTCCCTCACTCGACCATCTCTTCCCTGCCTGACAGGGACATACATATCAAGGACACGTAGCACCTGTTCCTTGAACAAGTTCCACATTTCACTTGTGTCCTTCCCTGCCAGCCTATGTTCCCAACTTATGCACTTCAATTCTTGTCTGACAACATCGTATTTACCCTTCCCCCAATTGTAAACCTTGCCCTGTTGCACGTACCTATCCCTCTCCATTACTAAAGTGAAAGTCACAGAATTGTGGTCACTATCTCCAAAATGCTCCCCCACTAACAAATCTATCACTTGCCCTGGCTCATTACCCAGTACTAAATCCAATATTGCCCCTCCTCTGGTCGGACAATCTACATACTGTGTTAGAAAAGCTTCCTGGACACACTGCACAAACACCACCCCATCCAAACTCTTTGATCTGAAGAGTTTCCACTCAATATTTGGGAAGTTAAAGTCGCCCATGACTACTACCCTATGACTTCTGCACCTTTCCAAAATCTGTTTCCCAATCTGTTCCTCCACATCTCTGCTACTATTGGGGGGCCTATAGAAAACTCCTAACAAGGTGACTGCTCCTTTCCTATTTCTGACTTCAACCCATACTACCTCAATAGGGTGATACTCCTCGAACTACCTTTCTGCAGCTGTTATACTATCTCTAATTAATAATGTCACCCCACCACCTCTTTTACCACCCTCCCTAATCTTATTGAAACATCTATAACCAGGGACCTCCAACAACCATTTCTGCCCCTCTTCTATCCAAGTTTCCGTGATGGCCACCACATCGTAGTCCCAAGTACCGATCCATGCCTTAAGTTCACCCACCTTATTCCTGATGCTTCTTGCGTTGAAGTATACACACTTCAACCCATCTCCGTGCCTGCAAGTACTCTCCTTTGTCAGTGTTCCCTTCCCCACTGCCTCATTACACGCTTTGGCGTCCTGAATATCGGCTACCTTAGTTGCTGGACTACAAATCCGGTTCCCATTCCCCTGCCAAATTAGTTTAAACCCTCCCGAAGAGTACTAGAAAACCTCCCTCCCAGGATATTGGTGCCCCTCTGGTTCAGATGCAACCCGTCCTGCTTGTACAGGTCCCACCTTCCCCAGAATGCGCTCCAATTATCCAAATACCTGAAGTCCTCCCTCCTACACCATTCCTGCAGCCACGTGTTCAGCTGCACTCTCTCCCTATTCCTAGCCTCGCTATCACGTGGCACCGGCAACAAACCAGAGATGACAACTCTGTCTGTCCTGGCTTTTAACTTCCAGCCTAACTCCCTAAACTTGTTTATTACCTCCACACCCCTTTTCCTACCTATGTCGTTGGTACCAATGTGCACCACGACTTCTGGCTGCTCCCCCTCCCCCTTAAGGATCCTGAAGACACGATCCGAGACATCCCTGGCCCTGGCACCCGGGAGGCAACATACCTTCCGGGAGTCTCGCTCGCGACCACAGAATCTCCTATCTATTCCCCTAACCATTGAATCTCCTACAACTATTGCTTTTCTATTCTCCCCCCTTCCCTTCTGAGCCCCAGAGCCAGACTCAGTGCCAGAGCCCTGGCCGCTAGGGCCTTCCCCCGGTAGGTCACCCCCCCCAACAGCATCCAAAACGGTATACTTGTTTTGAAGGGGAACGGCCACGAGGGATCCCTGCACTTTCTGCCTGTTTGTTTTTTTCCCCCTGACTGTAACCCAGCTATTCTTTTCAATGATGATGCGATGAGGCAAGACTTAGGATGCAACAGATGGAGAGGAAAACTGCAGGGAATGGGCACAATGGAAATATGGAGCTTGTTCAAGGAACAGCTACTGCGTGTCCTTGATAAGTATGTACCTGTCAGGCAGGGAGGAAGTGGTCGAGCAAGGGAACCGTGGTTTACTAAAGCGGTTGAAACACTTGTCAAGAGGAAGAAGGAGGCTTATGTAAAGATGAGACATGAAGGTTCAGTAAGGGCACTCGAGAGTTACAAGTTAGCTCGGAAGGACCTAAAGAGAGAGCTAAGAAGAGCCAGGAGGGGACATGAGAAGTCTTTGGCAGGTAGGATCAAGGATAACCCTCAAGCTTTCTATAGATATGTCAGGAATAAACAAATGACTAGGGTAAGAGTAGGGCCAGTCAAGGACAGTAGTGGGAAGTTGTGCTTGGTGTCCGAGGAGATAGGAAACGTGCTAAATGAATATTTTTCGTCAGTATTCACACAGGAAAAAGACAATGTTGTCGAGGAGAATACTGAGATTCAGGCTACTAGACTAGAAGGGCTTGAGGTTCAGAAGGAGGAGGTGTTAACAATTCTGGAAAGGGTGAAAATAGATAAGTCCCCTGGGCCGGATGGGATTTATCCTAGGATTCTCTGGGAAGCTAGGGAGGAGATTGCTGAGCCTTTGGCTTTGATCTTTAAGTCATCTTTGTCAACAGGAATAATGCCAGAAGACTGGAGGATAGAAAATGTTGTCCCCTTGTTCAAGAAGGGGAGTAGAGACAACCCCGGTAACTATAGACCAGTGAGCCTTACTTCTGTTGTGGGCAAAATCTTGGAAAGGTTTATAAGAGATAGGGTGTACAATCATCTGGAAAGGAATAATTTGATTAGACATCGTTAACACAGTTTCGTGAAGGGTAGGCCGTGCCTCACAAACCTTATTGTGTTCTTTGAGAAGGTGACCAAACAGGTGGATGAGGGTAAAGCAGTTGATGTGGTGTATATGGATTTCAGTAAAACGTTTGATAAGGTTCCCCACGGTAGGCTACTGCAGAAAATACGGATGCATGGGATTCAGGGTGATTTAGCAGTTTGGATCAGAAATTGACTAGTTGGAAGAAGACAAAGGGTGGTGGTTGATGGGAAATGTTCAGACTGGAGTCCAGTTACTAGTGGTGTACCACAAGGATCTGTTTTGGGGCCACTGCTGTTTGTCATTTTTATAAATGACCTGGAGGAGGGCGTAGAAGGATGGGTGTGTGAATTTACAGATGACACTAAAGTCGGTGGAGTTGTGGACAGTGCGGAAGGATGTTACAAGTTACAGAGGGACATAGATAAGCTGCAGCGTTGGGCTGAGAGGTGGCAACTGGAGTTTAATGCAGAAAAGTGCGAGGTGATTCATTTTGGAAGGAATAACAGGAAGACAGAATACTGGGCTATTTGGTAAGATTCTTGGCAGTGTGGATGAGCAGAGAGATCTCGGTGTCCATGTACATAGATCCCTGAAAGCTGCCACTCAGGTTGAGAGGGTTGTTAAGAAGGCGTACGGTGTGTTAGCTTTTATTGGTAGAGGGATTGAGTTTCGGAGCCATGAGGTCATGTTGCAGCTGTACAAAACTCTGGTGCGGCCGCATTTGGAGTATTGCGTGCAATTCTGGTTGCCGCATTATAGGAAGATGTGGAAGCATTGGAAAGGGTGCAGAGGAGATTTACCAGAATGTTGCCTGGTATGGAGGGAAAATCTTATGAGGAAAGGCTGAGGGACTTGAGGCTGTTTTCGTTAGAGAGAAGAAGGTTAAGAGGTGACTTAATTGAGGCATACAAGATGATCAGGTGATTGGATAGGGTGGACAGTGAGAGCCTTTTTCCTCGGATGGGGATGTCAGCACGAGGGGACATAGCTTTAAATTGAGGGGCGATAGATATAAGACAGATGTCAGAGGTAGGTTCTTTACTCAGAGAGTAGTAAGGGTGTGGAATGCCCTGCCTGCAACAGTAGTGGACTCGCCAACACTAAGGGTATTCAAATGGTCATTGGATAGACATATGGACGATTCGAGAATAGTGTAGATGGGCTTTAGAGTGGTTTCACAGGTCGGTGCAACATCGAGGGCCGAAGGGCCTGTACTGCGCTGTAATGTTCTATGTTCTATGTAGGAACTGGGCCAATCTGCACCACAACTCTATTTACCTGTTTATGCTCCACATAGTTTGATCTCCCAATACAACAAAAATCGGGTAATCACTGTCTTGAAAGTTCAACTCTTCCCAGCCTCCACGGCCTTTGGGGAGCGAGTTCCAGGTTTCGAGTTTGAAAAACGTCCTCCCTGATTTCCCTTCTCGAATTGCCTCACTTCAATTTTTAGATGAGATCTACTTGTTCCTGACTATCCACCAAAATAAATAGTTTTACTACATTTACCATCTCAAATCCCTTTTACATTTTTAACTTTTTGGTTTATATATCTTCAAACATACACACCTTTCACTCTCTGGGGAATAGTGGGGAAGTGTTGAAAGGATTCCTGCACTGATTATCAGCCTGTTTGTACCTTGTTATGGACTCTTTCTCCACCCAGAGCGTCTGGCCCAGATGTTGAGATGCTACCTGCTGTGACACCAGGGGCTGGATTCTCCGATCCCGATACCGAAATCGGATTCGGCGAGGGGGTGGAGAATACCCGATGATGCCAAAATTGGGGGCAATGCTCCACCCCTTTGAAAGCGGCATACTCTAGGAGTACGCCGCACGCCATATCCACGGCCTCAGGCCATTGCCTGAGTCCCGCCCCGCGATGCTCCGTCCCCGACCAGCTGAGTTCCCAAGGGCGTGGGACACGTGTGATCTCACCCATCGTGAACTCAGTGTGGCGTCTGCGGACTCAGTGTGGCGCCCGCCACTGTCGGGGGAGGGCTGATCCGCGGGCAGGCGGGGCTTCATTTGGGACTGGGGGCACTGCGGGGTGGGGAGTGGTCTAGGGCGCCGCAACTGCGCATGCGCGGCCACGGACCCGGCAATGCTCCGGCATGCTAGCCCCCAGCCAAACAGAGGATCGGTGGCCGTCTTATGCCATTATCTCTGTCGTAAAACGCCACCTTTGCCACGCCAGCATGGGGGACACAGCCTCAAATTCGGAGAATCCAGCCCGGGGTATTTCTTGGTGCTGTTGTCGCTGAGACCCACCCTGCTAAACACGCTCTAAACCAGACGTAGATTTTTCTTCTGGTTATTACCCACATTATTCTCCATCTGCCAGATTCCTGTCCACACACTAAACTTGTCGACATCCCTTTCCAGACCATGTCTTCTTCACAACTTACTTTCCTGTCTATCTTTGTGACATCAGCAATTTGAGCAACTATACTTAGATGTATAGATACACAGAAGATAGGAATAGGAGGGTGCCTTTTGGCCCTTTTTTGTGAGGGCCACGAAGAATCCAGCACGAGTTTTAAGGATACAAAGTAATAACATTTATTTACAATAATATATAACAGCAGCAGCAACTTCCCTTGCTGCACACTCCTTCCTGCTGTTTCCAAACTGGCCAGCTTTATTTATACTTGGAGTTTACTAATGGTTTCTCCTCCCCCCTCATTGGGGAAGCTCATACTCCCACAGGATTGTGGAATTGTCATTAGTCCCCAGCCAATAGTAAGTAGGCAGGTTATAACACCCTTCGAGCCGGCTCCGCCATTCATCACGATCATGGCTGATCATCCAACTCAATAGCCTAATCCTGCTTTCTCCCCATAGCCTTTGATCCCATTCTCCCCAAGTGCTATATCTAGCCGCCGCTTGAATATATTCAAAGTTTTAGCATCAACTACTTCCTGTGGTAATGAATTCCACAGGCTCACCATTCTTTGTGTGAAGAAATGTCTCCTTATCTCTGTCCGAAATGGTTTACCCTGAATCCTCAGGCTGTGACCCCTGGTTCTGGACACACCCATCATTGGGAATATCTTCCCTGCATCTACCCTGTCTAGTCCTGTTAGAATTTTATAAGTCTCTATGAGATCCCCCCTCATTCTTCTGAACTCCAGTGAGAACAATGCCAACCTAGTCAATCTCTCCTCAAACCATGCGTTTGATCCTTACATTCACGTCATTGCATCAACTACAATTAGTTGAGGCCCCAGCGCTGATGCCTGCGGCACTCCACTCATCTTGCCAACACAATAAAGACCCATTTACCCCTATTCTTTTCCTGCTGTTAGCGATTCTCTATCCATTCTATTATGTTACCCTTCCAACTTATTTCGAGCAGTGACCATTGTTAGTCAAACACGATTCCCCTTTCACAAAACCATGTTGACTCTGCCTGATAGTGTTGAGATTTTCCATGTGCCCTGCGAGGGAGGGACTTCCAGAGCGTAGGCAGCTGATTATACTGCCGGCAATGATGAGTGCTTAAAATCAGGGGTGCTCAAGATGGGAGAATTGTAGGAGCATAGAGAACCCCGGGGGGGTCACAGGGCTGGAGGCGGTTACAGAAATAGGAAGGGGTGTCTGAATGCCCTGGAGTGCCCACTTCTCCCTCCACTAAAATGTCTGATGAAATTGCAGATCTAAATGCAGCACAGAAGGAGGTAATTCAACTACAAGTGCACACTCCCTCAGTATGGCATTGAGGTGTCAACCTAAACTATGTGCGTGAGTCTATGGAGTGGGACTGGAACCAATAACCTCATAATATCATAGGTGCGCTCCACTGAACCACAGTTGAGACTTTACTGCTGGGTTTATAATATCGCTAGAAACACTGACCAGATGAATTATGGTCGACCATGGATAACAGCGCTGCTGAATATCCTGTCTAATTTCTACTGACAGCCAGAGATAGACTTGCTTAGTCGGAAAAAAGACTGTCATGGACTGCACGGGTTAAATTGGAGAGGACTGTGTGATGCAGTGTGACTGAGAAACTATTAAATGGTGCCAGCCAGTACCACTGTTTATGCAGCGTTCAATCATTGTGACATTGATGGAGCGATCTTAGTTCTGTTGTTCGGAAGCTTTGATATTGAAAATATGGAGCCTGAAAATCATAATAAACTGTAAATCACCGAGTGAAGACTCTACTGCGTGTTTTCAGAAAGGCTCACAAATGTGCATTTACTCTTTCCTGAAATGATTTACTGAGTGCTGTGAACTGCTGTCACAAATGGTAACAGCACAACCAGGTTTGGCTATTAAATAAGGCCAGCGCCTGAAATGTAAGCATATTGCTTTCTGACTTGCACCTCGTCTCTCCCTAAAGTGCTGACTCTGGCTAATGTAAACTTTTGCAAACAGCAGCCACTCTCCGGTAACTTGTCCGAGTGACTGTTTTTCTCTGTGAGCCTAGCCGGTGACCTATTTTACCACGGGGGCCATCACAGTCCATCTTGACCCGATCCTCCTTGATGTCCGTTGGCATCCATCTTCCGGGATATTTTCCAAATGTCATTCCTCCAAGCTCCCCTCCAAGTCACGCATCAATCTGACTCGCACGTGTACCACCTTTCCTTTCCTGGACCTGGGTCAAGACACTTGGAATACCTGCCCAATATCATTGTGGGAGCGCTATTTCCAAAATGATCCAAAATGAATTCTTAGGGCAATTCAGGAATAGGCAAATAATGCCAGCCTTGTGACTGATTCCCACTTAAAAATACAGAAAGTAATAGATAGAGAAGAATGTGAGAGGGGAGAAATGTTTAACCATGATGCTCTCTGAATGCTAGGATGGGAGGCAGGTTGGAGGGACCTATTTATTCCTGCCCACCAATCATGTACGTTACTAATATTGCACAGTCGACATGACAACCTATTGCTGTTTAATTACCAAAGATTCAGTGACTTTAGGACATGGATTGGAACATCTCAAAGGTTTGCGTAGGAAATGAACGCACTTGCCCGAGAATGTTTTCTTTCAAAAATGCCTTCATGTTCATCAGGTCGATAAAAAGAAACTATCCTCTCTGGTTGCGGGAGGCTAGAACAAGTGGGTAGAACTTTAAAATTCAAGCCAGGCCGTTCAGAGGTGATGTCAGGCAGCACGACAGAAGTACAGGCGAATTACTGATTCACTTGGAAGGGGTTTCCGACATTGGATGACGAGAAAGGAGGAAATAAAAGAGCAGGTCTTGCATGAACCCTTTTGTGATGATGTCGAGATGACGGCGTTGGAGTGGGGTGAGCACGGAAAGAAGTCTCACAACACCAGGTTAAATTCCAACAGGTTTGTTTCGAATCACCTGAAGGAGCTGCGCTCCGAAAGCTAGTGATTCGAAACAAACCTGTTGGACTTTAGCCTCATGTTGTAAGACTTCTTACTGTGCCCTTTTGTGATGTAATCTCTCCTGTCCGCCACACTACCACATACTTTCCATTTCCCCGAACAGGCGCCGGAATGTGGCGACTAGGGGCTTTTCACAGTAACTTCATTTGAAGCCTACTTGTGACAATAAACGATTATCATTTTATTTCATTGCATTTTCATTTCCCTTCCCCTCTTTCATTTACAACCTATTACATTGCTCAGTTCCGGTGAAAGATTACAGAACCAAAACATGACCCTCCACAGATGCTGCAAGCCCTCATGGAGTCATTACATAGAACATAGAACAATACAGCGCAGTACAGGCCCTTCGGCCCTCGATGGTGCGCCAACCTGTGAAACCACTCTAAAGCCCATCTACACTATTCCCTTATTGATACGGTCCAGGAGATCATTTGGCCCATCAAATCTATGTCAGCTCTCCAAAGCTCTTCAAGTTAATTTCCTTCAAATGCCCATCCAATTTCCTTCGGAAATTTGTTGAGCATCTCTGCCTCCACTATCCTGTTGGGCAGCCATTTCCAGCTCACCGCTACTCACTGTGCAAAACAAAAGGCTCTGCCTGAGCATTTCCAGCACTTTCAGTTTTTAGTTCAGATTTCCAGCACCTGCAGAATTTTGGCTTTTAATGAGTGTTTTTTAAAAAATGTATTGCTTTATTATCGCAAAATCTGGGCCCACACTGCTGGAATGCTGCATTGTTGTAGGTCCACGACGGGATTCTTCCGCCCGCCGGCAGGCTGGGGGGTTTCCCGACGGCGGGCGGTGGCCCACAATGGGGGAACCCCATCGGCCGGCTGCAGGAGGGGAGAATCGCACTGTTGGTGGGGCCGTGCCACGCCGGAAAACGGGGCTGGAGGGAGGGAGAATTCAAAACAATATTTTGAAGAATAGCAATGAGGGGGGGGGGGGGGGGGTGTTCTTCCCAGTTTGGTGGTCAAAGTTTATCCCTCGATCAACTCTTAATCCAGCAGAGCTCATCATTTACTTGTGGGAGCAAGTTGTGTGCAAATCAGGTGCTGTGTCAGAACATAGAACATAGAACATACAGTGCAGAAGGAGGCCATTTGGCCCATCGAGTCTGCACCGACCCACTTAAGCCCTCACTTCCACCCTATCCCCATGACCCAATAACTCTTCCTAACCTTGTTTTGGGGGCATTAAGGGCAATTTATCATGGGCAATCCACCTAACGTGCACATCTGTGGACTGTGGGAGGAAACCGGAGCACCCGGAGGAAACCCACGCAGACACGGGGAGAACGTGCAGACTCCGCACAGGCAGTGACCCAAGCCGGGAATCGAACCTGGGACCCTGGCGCTGTGAAGCCACAGTGCTATCCACTCGTGCTACCGTGCTGCCCCGTGTTGCCAAGACTACAACAGTGACTGCACTTCAGAAATACCTCATTGGCTGTGAAGCAGTCTGGGACATCCTGTGGTTGTGTAAGGCGCTCCGCGAGGCCAGTTTCTGTTTTCTTTTTACTCAATTTTTGTGACTTGCTGTGGCAACTGCTGATTGCCCTTCTCCCTGAGGGCGGCTTCTGTTCTCTAATGTGTGTATCATCTCTTATCAGGGTTACTGCTGTGTTTGCTCCTGCTGGGAGCTGCAGGTTGCAATGGAGAAATTGGAGTCAGTATCGTACCATGTGGAATAACAGATGGCTTTTACCACTCTATTGATTGTAAGGGAATGGTGCTGGATGCTTGTAGTGGTCCACAATCTGAGTGTTTCTGATTTAGAAAAGCTGACAGCAGAATGCGTTTACATGATCTATTGTAAACGGTGAAATAATAGACTTCTACAACAGAACTATCCTCTCTGTGCACTGTGGGCACATTCAAACAGAAGGGCATTCACTCACTGCCTTGAAGTCTTATGTATTTGGGTTCAAATCAATAATCCAAAGTACAGGGTCTCCATTGCTAAAATGTCTTCCTGTAGGATTTATTCCCTATTTGAGAAACATTAAACTGACCGATTTCCGAAAGGGAGCTCGGAGCTGCCAGTAAAGATTGAGAACAATTTGAATTCTAATCTAAAGCCTAACACCTTGCACAAATCCCCAGTGCTTTTCTGCGATGTGACAAGTGCTTTGCAAACTTGCCCCGGCTTTCATGGATGGTGGTAAACCAATCATGGCAAAACCTCTCCCTTCCCCGTCCCGTCAAACCCCCTCCCCCATTCTCCTCCATCATTCCCGTCACCAATGCTTCAGCTGATACAGTCAGCACAACCAAACTGTGAGGACTGGGCTGTGCTCCATGGACTGTGTGGTAGTTACCACTGTTGTATTGTATATACTGCACACGAGGGTATTATGGTAAGGCCCCTGTACTACAGGTGCGGGGGAAGACCCCTGCCTGCTGGCTCCGCCCAGTAGGCGGAGTATAAATGTGTGGGCTCTCCGAGCTGCAGCCATTTCGGCAGTAGCTGCGGGAGGCTCCATATCTCTGCGTAATAAAGCCTCGATTACTCTCTACTCTCGTCTCGTCGTAATTGATAGTGCAGCAGACTGATTACAGTCTAACTCCCAATGATGGTTCTACATTCAGCCCTCACATCAGCAGGTCAGGAAGGCTTCCTCTCCATGCACTCTACCTCGAGGAGGCAAGCGGGCCTGCCTCAATGTCAGGCGAGAATCAAATTGGGTTGTTGTGCCTCCCCCACAGCTGAATAGTGAGCGACTCGCACAGTCTTGGGGTCATTCATGAAGAAGCCCCTTAAGGAGAAGTATCAATGGGTGGCCTGTGCTGACGTCCTGCAAATTGCAGTGGGCATCAGGGGAGGGGAGAATGTGGGAAGGAGGGAAAATGTCCTGATCTTGTCCATCTCCACCGGCAGCTCCCTCTACCCCCTCTACACCCATCCTTCCCGATTCCTTACTCTGAACAAAAAAAGGAAAAAATCGGGAAAAGCATCATCAGGAATAAATGGAAGGTACTGAGCAGAGGTTACCCCGGAAAATGGCAAAGTGTCATTTCCGGCGAGAAAATAGGTATGCTTCCTGGAGGCCCCCATGGCACGATCCGGAAGGCGAACATTGGGCACTTTGAAAAAATATTCCCCCCCCCCGTGAAAAGCCACGCCTGAGACATGGAGATTGAGTGATTTTTTTTCAAAAGATGAGAAAATCGGGTTAGGATAAAAATGGCCTGTTTGGTACCAACCCCAGTATCTCTCCATGACGACAATGTCGAATCATTTCTTTAAAAAATCCAATACCTTGGCCTCGGCCACCAATTCCAGTTGTTGGTTTTGGTTAATGTCTCTGTGAGGAAATAACTCTCGGCATTTAGTCGCCACTGCAGCACGGTAGCATGGTGGTTAGCATAATTGCTTCACAGCTCCAGGGTCCCAGGTTCGATTCCCGGCTTGTGTCACTGGCTGTGCGGATTCTGCACGTTCTCCCCGTGTCTGCGTGGGTTTCCTCCGGGTGCTCCGGTTTCCTCCCACAGTCCAAAGATGTGCAGGTTAGGTGGATTGGCCATGATAAATTGCCCTTCGTGTCCAAAATTGCCCTTAGTGTTGGGTGGGGTTACTGGGCTATGGGGATAGGGTGGAGATGTGGGCCTGGGTAGGGTGCTCTTTCCAAGAGCCGATGCAGACTCGGTGGGCCGAATGGCCTCCTTCTGTACAATTGATTCTATGATAGTAATTGGGAAAGGGCCAAGGCCGGTGTGTGTGGGGGAGGGGGAGGAATCCCAGAGATTCGAGTCCTCACCCACTGTGAAGAACAGGGCCTGGAGATCGCAGAGTTGCCCGAGGAGAGAGCAGTCACTAACAGCAAGGTTGGCTCGCGACAGAGAGGTGAGGATCCACTGACTCTTCACCCAGGTGACCTGTGTCAAGTGAGTTGTTAATGCCAGACAAAATGATCCTTTCCTCTCACTCACCACGTGCCCATTGTCTCACAGAATCTCCATCTGATTGGGCTGGGCCATCTGGACTCATCCCCCCACCTTGGAGGAGAGCGCAGAGGAAACCACCATTCAGGCATCACAGTTACCGGCCGTGCCTTCCACCGATTACAACGGGCTATCTACTCCTGTGGAGGGAAGGAGGTAAATGGGGGGCGGGGGGATTTGTGGGAAGTAGGGAAAAGCACCAGCACCGTCAGCTGAGACCCCAGTAGGTATGATCATCCTGGGGTGGTCCTCAAAGACCCTGGGGATCTCTGAGTGTCCCAGGATGTAACTGTCATGCACGCTCCCTGGGTAGCCTGCAGTCACATGTATGACACAGAGGGGGTGGTTGCACACAATCTGAACATTCAGGGAGTGGAACCCCTTCCAGTTAACAAAGGGCACTCCCTGATGCCCAGTGCGCTCAGGGTGACATGCATGCCATCTGTTGCCCCCTGGACCTGGGTCACCTGGCGATAGAAGAGAAACCTGTTTCCCAGTACCTTGGTAAACTTGGTCCCGCAAAAAGGTGATGTAGTTGGATGCACCCGTGAGTCACAGCCTGAGAAATGCTGCACATGTCCCTCCTCGAAACCTGGAATGAGCCAGTTACATAATAGTGCTGGGCTGCAGTGCCCGTCACAGCCACCGGGAGCAGGTGTGATCCTCCTCCACAGGGGGCCATGTCTCTTTGTTGAGACAGTGTCTCCTGCGGCATTTGGTGACCGTTATTTCACTGAAATGCCAATGACGTCTGTACGCCTGGGTTGCCGCCGGCCTCCCCCTCTATATCCCTCCTCAGCCTGATGGGCGGCCGAGCCTTCGGGGTGCGTGGCGGACCCCTGCCCATGGGAACCCCCTCCAGCCTGTCACTGCTGCCGCCTGCTCGGGCGTCTGCCCGCCGTGGCTGCCACCAGCACCACAAGAGCAGCCTCTGCGGGATCCACACTGGAAAACAGCTTTTAATCTGGCATATATTGGGGAAGTTGAGAGCCCGAAAATCCATTAGAGCTTCCATCCCGGGACTCTTAAATCTCACAAGTCCCCCTTATCATGACTGTCCTGCCTCCTCTCAGTGTGCCATCCAGAGAGCCAGTTGTGCTGGCAAACCTTGCTCTGCCCACTCACCCCAGGCCATCTCAGGAGACCCTAGACCCCAGATCCCTTTGGGAGCATCAAGGGAGCCGTGATCAGGCCCTCCCCTGATCCACACTCACCCTGTGGTCACAAGAATATCCCCAGTGGTGAAACCTTTCTCTTTAGTGTTTGATTGTTGGCAGCTGTCTCTCTGGTGCTGAACCTCCCAGAGATCAGGCTCACTGTTCAGGCATCAAAGTTTCCTTGAGATGCTAAGCACTAATCATGCTCTGAGACATGGCACGGGTACCTTGGAGGAGGTACCTGAGAGCTGAGGGGTGTGAAGTGCACTCACACCTAACAAGGCTAATTCGTCTTTTGCAATAGCCTTCAGTTATGAAGCTAGAGGCTGCTCACTGTCAAAGGGGGTGAAATTTCAGGATAGAAGCCACAGCAGGGCTCTGTCCTGTAAGTGTTTGGTGGGACAGACAGGCTGTGGCTGTGATTGTCCCTGTATTGGGTCTCTATAAAATTTGAAGATGGCTCGAATGTCTCGTGTCTCATAGGCACAAAGCCCCTCCCCCAAATGTCATAATATACACCAGTATATCATGGTGCAGATACACACACACTGATGGGCACACAGTGGGGCCAATCAACACACACAACACCGCAACCAATCACTAGTTAGAGCAGACTCACTATAAAGACAGGGGGCATCAGAGTTCCCGCTCATTCGGGATGCAGCCTCCTAGAAGGACAGAGCTTACAGCTTACAGCACAGATCCTCACCATGTACTGAGTGCATAGACTGGTTAGGACAGGCATAGGTCTTTAGTTTAATCTAACATCGTGTTAACCCACAGTGAAAGTATGTTCAACAGTTTCTAACTTAATAAAATAGTGTTGCACTATTTTAAGTGTTGGTGGCCTGTATGTGTTCCACGGATTCAGAGCACCCAACACATGATGATACCAGGAGTTGAGGGATATTAGAACTTCTTAGACCTACCTGCAAGTGATCTGTCTTCCACCAGCATACAGTCATCCTGCAAAATGGACAGCGTCCGCCCGCCGCCGCCGCTCCGCATCACCGGTAACCTGGGGGGCCAACTGGAAGACTTTCAAACAACGCTTCCAGCTCTACCTGGAAACCACAGACCGGGAAGCTGCCTCAGACACCAGGAAGATCGCTCTCTTCCTATCCACAGCCGGGGAACATGCCATTCACATTTTCAATTCTCTCACCTTTGCTGATGATGAAGATAAATCAAAATTCAAGACGGTCCTCCTCAAGTTTGACACTCTCTGCAACATAGAGGTGAATGAAAGTTTCGAGCGCAATGTATTCCAACAACGTTTGCAGGGTAAGGATGAAACTTCCAGTCCTTTCTCACCCACCTCAGCACCCTTGCGCAGTCCTGTAATTACGGGCCCACCTCCGACTCCATGATATGCGACCAAATCGTTTTCGGTGTTCAGTCGGACCCCCTACGCCAGCAGCTCCTCAAGGTAAAGCAGCTCACCCTAGCGACTGCCATCGAGACCTGCGTGCTACACGAACACGCCACTAGTCGGTATTCCCATATCGAAGTGGCTGAGATGGCGCGGCAAGGTCCCCACGAGGCAGAACGGGTCCAAGCAATCGAGCAACTCCAGAGCTTCACCCTGGATGAGGGCGGCCATTTTGCGCGCTTTTCGCGGACTCCCGCGCTTGTGCGCACCGAACGAGGGGACGGCGATGTCGACGAATGTACTGCGCAGGCGCGCACCACGTATGACCGCACCATGCATGCGCGGTGGTGCAGCGAACGTACTGACGCTAAAACGTGCGGTAACTGTGGCTCCGCCCACTTAAAGCGGCAATGCCCTGCCAAATCCCGACAATGCCTGAGATGTGGCAAACTTGGCCACTATGCTGCTTTATGCAGATCAGCTCCGCCTGCCAATTCGTATCACTCCGGCCAGCCTCGCAGGAATGTCCGGGCCATTCAACCCACGGTCACCGAGTCCGATGCGGACCTACTACCCGATATTGACACCGAGGGCCCGAAGGCACCTTTTCGAGTCGGTATTGTTACAAAAAACAGAATGTCCCCGAAGCAAAGAATCCAGCCTCTATCGGTATACAGCATCGATCCAGACGATGAGTGGTGTGCCACCCTGATGGTCAACCGATCCCAAATACAATTCCGCCTCGACACTGGTACCTCCGCCAACCTCATTGCACGGTCTGACCTCCAAAGCCTTTGTGTCAAACCTGCCATCCTCCCATCAGCCTGCCAGCTATTAGATTACAAGGGCGATGCCATTGCTGCCAGCGGCTCGTGCCAACGTGAAGTGACGCACAGATCACGCAAAGCCATCCTTCTCTTTGAAATCGTGGGCTCCTCGAAAGCCCCCCTGCTTGGCGCGCAGGCATGCAAGCTGTTGAACCTAGTTCAGAGAGTTCACTCTCTCTCTCCTGCTGACGCATCTGCCTTTCAGGACACTCACTTCAGGGCGCAGCTCGACACCATTATCAACCAGTACCACGACCAGTCTTCGAGGGCATGAGCACGCTCCCGTACACCTACAAGATTTGATTAAAACCAAATGCCACGCCTGTGGTGCACGCACCTCGCAAGGTCCCAGCACCCTTAAGGACCGCCACAAGCAGCAGCTGCAGGACCTCCAGGACCAAGGAATGATTTCCAGAGTCACGGAACCAACCGACTGAGTCAGTTCCATGGTGTGCGTAAAAAAGCCTTTCGGCCAATTGAGAATTTGCATTGATCCCAAGGATCTAAATCGCAATATCATGAGGGAGCACTATGCAATTCCCAAGCACGAAGAGCTGACATGTGAGATGTGAGAAGCCTAGTTGTGACAATAAGCGATTTTCATTTCAATTTTCATTTCATAGGATTATGGAACAAATGATGGAAGACATTGAAGATGTTCGCATCTATATCGATGACATAATCATTTGGTCCACCACCCCGCAGGAGCATGTTAGTCTCCTCCAGCGCGTATTCAAACGTATACATGAGCATGGCCTCCGCCTCAACAGGGCCAAATGCTCTTTTGGCCAGACGGAACTCAAGTTCCTCGGGGACCACATCTCCCAATTGGGTGTGCAGCCGGATGCGGACAAGGCAGCTGCCACCACAGCTATGAAAACACCAGAGGACAAGAAGGCAGTCCTCCGATTACTGGCCATGGTCAATTTTTTAGGGAAATTTATCCCTACCTCGCCTCTCATACCATGGCTCTCAGGAACCTGGTCAGGAAGCCGACAGACTTCCAATGGCTCCCTGTCCATGAGCGCAAATGGAGAGAACTCAAAACAAAACTGACCACGGCCGCGGTCTTAGCTTTCTTTGATCCAGCAAAGGAGACCAAAATTTTGACCGATGCCAGCCAATCCGGCATTGGGGCAGTGGTCAGTTTTGTTCATCCTTCAACGTGATGAGGCCTCATCATGGGCCCCCGTTGCATATGCGTCACGTGCGATGACCCCCACGGAGCAGCGCTACGAGCAGATAGAAAAGGAGTGCATGGGCCTTCTGACCGGTGTGGTTAAGTTTCACGATTATGTCTACGGACTTCCTCAATTCACCGTCGAGACCGACCATCGCCCGCTGGTCAATATAATACAGAAAGACTTGAACGACATGACGCCTCGCCTCCAGCATATTCTTCTCAAGCTCCGGCGATGTGACTTCCAGCTGGTATACACCCCGGGCAAAGACCTCATCATTGCTGACGCTCTCTCCAGGGCAGTCAACACTCCATGTGACCCAGTGGGATTTGTCTGCCAGGTTGACGCCCATGTGGCATTCGCAGCCTTCAATCTACCTGCCACGGATGAACGCCTCGTCCAAATTTGCCGCGAGACGGCGGCTGACCCCTTGCTACAGCGTGTCATGCGCCACCTATCGGACGGGTGGCTCAAGGGCCAATGCCCTCAGTTCTATAATGTCAGAGATGAACTGGCGGTAGTAGATGAGGTTCTTCTAAAACTGGACCGCATTGTCATCCCGCATAGCATGCGCCAGCTTGTCCTGGAACAACTACATGAGGGCCACCTTGGCGTGGAAAAGTGCCGCCGACGGGCCCGAGAGGCAGTGTACTGGCCCGGCATTAATGAGGACATCGCCAACACAGTGCTCAACTGCCCCACTTGTCAGCGCTTCCAGCCGGCCCAACCACACGAGACCCTGCAGCCCCGTGAGTTGGTCACGTCACCATGGACCAAGGTGGGCATCGACCTGTTCCACGCGTTGGGTAGAGACTATGTCCTGATCGGGGACTACTTTTCGAATTACCCGGAGGTGATACGGTTGCACGACATCACCTCGTCTGCAGTCATTCGTGCTTGTAAAGAAACCTTTGCTCAACGCGGCATCCCGTTCACGGTTATGTCGGACAATGGCCCCTGCTTCGCCAGCCAGGAATGGTCCAACTTTGCCAGGCAGTACAATTTTGCCCATGTGACATCCAGTCCCCTGTACCCCCAATCCAACGGCAAAGCAGAGAAAGGAATACATATCGTCAAACGGCTCCTATGCAAGGCTGCCGATTCTGGGTCCGATTTCTACCTCACCTTGCTGGCCTATCGCTCCGCCCCACTGTCCACTGGCCTGTTGCCAGCCCAGTTGCTCATGGGTCGTACCCTGAAGACGACGATACCGTCCATCCATGTCCCAGACCTCGACCACGTTCCGGTCCTTCGCTGGATGCAGCTGTCTCGTGCACAGCACAAGGTGGCTCATGACTCCCGTGCAGCTGATCTCCCTGCTCTGGCTCCAGATGACAACGCCCGCGTCCATCTTCCGGATGATGGCTGGTCTGCAACCGCTGTTGTCCTTCGGCAGGTGGCCCCCCCGCTCGTTCCTGGTTCGTCTACCGGATGGCTCTATCCTGCGCCGCAATCGACACGCCCTTCATCTCGTTCCACGCTCGCCACGTGATCCTCCAGTGTCGCCTCGCCCTCCTGCTGACCCTGCCACAGACTATGCAGAAATCCCTGTCACTCTGCATCCCCCTGACTCTGACGCAGTCCAGCCCGCTCCTGAACCGGCGGCTCTCGATCCACCCTTGAGGCAGTCAACCACAATTCGTCGCCCACCTCAGAGACGTAATTTATGAATTTTGCGGACTTATAGACTCTCTGAATTGTTTCATTGCTTTGTTTGATCGTTTCCCTGGTTTGTATATAGTGCTGATCTCGTTATTTTGTTGCATACTGATTCTCTGCACCAGGCACCTTCCCATGTAAATAGCTTAGTTCTCATGTACGTGGTTCTGTAAATATGTCTTCGCACCCCACACGTAGTTAGGAACATTCTCACCATACATTATTTATTGCAACACACATACATTCTTTTATAAAAAGGGGGATGTTATAATATACACCAGTATATCATGGTGCAGACACACACTGATGGACACACAGCAAGACCAATCAACACACACAACACCGCAGCCAATCACCAGTTAGAGCACACTCACTATAAAGACAGGGGGCATCATTCGGGATGCAGCCTCCTAGAAAGACAGAGCTTACAGCACAGATCCTCACCATGCACTGAGTGCATAGACTGGTTCGGACAGGCATAGGTCTTTAGTTTAATCTAACATCGTGTTAACCCACAGTGAAAGTATGTTCAACAGTTTCTAACTTAATAAAATAGTGTTGCACTATTTTAACTGTTGGTGGCCTGTATGTGTTCCACGGATCCAGAGCACCCAGCACATCACCAAACACCCCCTCTGGCGCAGGGGCGACCCCTGTCTTGGAACGTTTCAGCCCCCTGACCAAGCCCTGAGGGTCCCCCCCTGCCCCGAGCGCTGGGGCAGCAGATCCGGTGCCCTTGAGCTGCACGCTGAAAATTGGAAATGACTTCTCTCTCCTCACTTCCCCTCAGCAGTCATTGCGCCAACTTTACCTTTTTAAAAAGCAGTGCTAAACGATGCCCGCATGATTTCTCGCTGGGGAGCCCGCTAATTCTCGCTAATAATCGTTACATTCGATGTCAATCTCACCAATGACATTGAAATGAATGTAAATGAGGGTTAATGATATTCTCGCTGCCTTTGGGTGCAATCCAAAACTCGCCATCGGGAGCGGGCCAGTCTCCGGTGCGAATCTCGATTTTTGGCCTTTCCCACTATTTACCTGGCGCGTACCGAGACCCACGCCGGGCACAGCACGATGCTTGATTCATGCACCCTGTGTAAATTCCGTCAGTAAATTAACCATTGTAATTCGTCATACATATTGACTGGTGGTCGTCAGTCCTTCCTTTGCTACAGTTGACGACTCTGGTGTTCGACAGTTGCTCAAAGAAATTGGAGCAACTTGAAAATCAGTAAATCATAGGCAAAAAGAGCTTACAATAAAATGTTTCCTGATGAGGGCAAACAAGGAGCCACTTTCTGATATCACAGATCTCTTGTCCTGTAGCGATAAAAATATTTACTCTGCACTTAAATCATAGTGCACATCAATACAGGAAACTATCAGTAAATTGCCTGCATCCTGTTCCTTTGTAAAACTGAGGCTGAATTGGTGAGTAATTGAGAATCATTGTTGAACGCCTCATTCTCCATCATCTCAGGTACTTCCTATTATACAATTCAATCCTTGTTGTGCTTCAGTGAGTGTTTGTTGCTGTCTAACCAATTTTAGTCACTTTAGTTCAATTTGAAGGGAAGCTACTGGAATTTTCTCCTTTCAATAGCGGCATTGTTCTGAAGAGGAAATATGAGCTATTTTTCCTGCGGCGCCCCTTCTTAATCCAGGCATTAGTTTAGCTGCTCCCACTGATGTGAAACTTTACTTTCCTCTCTCGCGCTCAGCATCCAATTGAGTATTCAACCGCGCTTCCTCACCTTGCTGTCAGCTCGTCATGTTTCAAAGGAGGACTGTTTTTGAAAATATTTAAATCCCCCATTAAAAGAATAGCGCTGCACCCGTTTTCTAACGTGGCGTGCCCCTACCGGCAGCGGGATCCTCTGTCCCATTGTGGCCCCGGCCCCAAGCCATCGGGCAATCCACGGGCATGAGTGCCCTGCCGGCGAGCCGGAAGAATACCGTCGACGGAGAATCCCACCCAGCATCTTCAATAATTGGATAATAGTTTTGAGTCAAAAAACAAAAACGCTGGAAAATCTCCACGGGTTTGACAGCCTCCGTGGAGAGAGAAGGGAGCTGACGTTTCGAGCCTGGGTGTCTTCTCATCATCTCTGACGAAGAGTCACCTGCACTCGTAAACCCGCTGAGATTTTCCAGCGTGTCCTGTTTTTGTTTCAGATTCCAGCATCCGTCGGAATTTGCTTTTATCTTAACGGTATTGAGTGTAAGCTCGTGATTGGTTTCAACGAGGCTCAGTAGCTTTTAATCAGAGTGTAATAGTGTTACCCCATTCGTGAATCATAGGACCATTCAGCCCATCATGTCTGGCTCTCTGAAGACGGCATTCACCTTGTGCCATTTTCCTGCCTTTTCCCTGACGTGCGGCAAATCTTCTCTTTTCAGACAATGATCTAATTTCCCTTTGAAAGCCTCTGCCTCCACCACACCCTCAGGCCGTGCCTGAAATTTTTTTTCCTCGTGACACCATTTTTTTTTGCCAGTAACTTTAAATCTGTGCCCTCCAGATCCCTAGCTTTCCGCTAAGGGGAACAATTTCTCCCTATCCACTCCGTCCTGACCCCCCTCATGCTACTCAGCGCCTTCAGAAAATTCCCTCTCAACGGTTTCTGCAACAACCCCAGCTTCTGATGGAACTAAAGTTCCTCACCCTGGAACCATTCTCTTGAATTTCTCCTGCACCCTCTCTGATGCCTTCACATCCTTCATAAAGGGCAGCGTCCAGCACAAT
Source organism: Scyliorhinus torazame (assembly GCF_047496885.1). Classification (NCBI taxonomy): domain Eukaryota; kingdom Metazoa; phylum Chordata; class Chondrichthyes; order Carcharhiniformes; family Scyliorhinidae; genus Scyliorhinus; species Scyliorhinus torazame. The sequence goes on along the minus strand of NC_092713.1, from coordinate 316,546,851 downwards.
ACTCTAGTAGATACTGAACCAAGCTATAAAGCAGAGTAAGATAGACTATGAGAGTAAACTTGCTCAGAATATAAAAACAGATATTGAAAGTTTCTGCAAATATATAAAACAAAAAAGAGTGGCTAAGGTAAATATTAGTCCTTCAGAGGATGCTAAGGGAGATTTAATAAAGGGAGATGAGGAAAAGGCTGAGTAAATGAACAGGTTTTTTGGGTGAAGACACAGATAACATGCCAGTGATTGATGGAAATGAGGCTCTGACAGGTGAGGACCTTGAGAGGATTGATATCACGAAGGAGGTAGTGATGGGCAAGCTAATGGGGCTAATGGGGTTGTTTAGCATAGCGCTAAATCGCTGGCTTTGAAAGCAGACCAAGGCAGGCCAGCAGCACGGTTCAATTCCCGTAACAGCCTCCCCGAACAGGCGCTGGAATGTGGCGACTAGGGGCTTTCAACAGTAACTTCATTTGAAGCCTACTTGTGACAATAAGCGATTTTCATTTCATTTTTCATTTCATAAAGGTAGACAAGTCTCCTGGCCCTGATGGAATGCATCCGAGAGTGCTAATAGAGATGGCTAGGGAAATGGCAAATGCACTAGTGATAATTTACCAAAATTCACTAGACTCTGGGGTGGTCCCGGTGGATTGCAAATGAGCAAATGTGACACCACTGTTTAAAAAAGGAGGTCGGTAGAAAGCGGGTAATTGTAGGCCAGTTAGCTTAACTTCGGTAGTAGGGAAGACGCTGGAATCTATCATCAAGGAAGAAATAATGAGGCATCTGGATGGAAATTGTCCCATTGGGCAGACGCAGCATGGGTTCATAAAGGACAGGTCGTGCCTAACTAATTTAGTGGAATTTTTTGAGGACAATACCAGTGCGGTAGATAACGGGGAGCCAATGGATGTGGTATATCTGGATTTCCAGAAAGCTTTTGACAAGGTGCCACACAAAAGGTTGCTGCATAAGATAAAGATGCATGGCATTAAGGGGAAAGTAGTAGCATGGATAGAGAATTGGTTAATTAATAGAAAGCAAAGAGTGGGGATTAATGGGTGTTTCTCTGGTTGGCAATCGGTAGCTAGTGGTGTCCCTCAGGGATCAATGTTGGGCCCACAATTGTTCACAATTTACATCGATGATTTGGAGTTGGGGACCAAGTGCAATGTGTCCAAGTTTGCAGACGTCACTAAGATGAGTGGTAAAGCAAAAAGTGCAGAGGATACCAGAAGTCTGCAGAGGGATTTGGATAGGTTAAGTGAATGGGCTACAGTCTGGCAGATGGAATACAATGTGGACAAATGTGAGGTTATCCATTTTGGTAGGAATAACAGCAAAAGAGATTATTATTTAAAGGATAAAATATTAAAACATGCTGCTATGCAGAGAGACCTGGGTGTGCTAGTGCATGAGTCGCAAAAAGTTGGTTTACAGGTGCAACAGGTGATTAAGAAGGCAAATGAAGTTTTGTCGTTCATTGCTAGAGGGATGGAGTTTAAGACTAGGGAGGTTATGCTGCAATTGTATAAGGTGTTAGTGAGTCCACACCTGGAGTATTGTGTTCAGTTTTGGTCTCCTTACCTGAGGAAGGACGTACTGGCGCTGGAGGGTGTGCAGAGGAGATTCACTAGGTTAATCCCAGAGCTGAAGGGGTTGGATTACGAGGAGAGGTTGAGTAGACTGGGACTGTACTCGTTGGAATTTAGAAGGATGCGGGGGATCTTATAGAAACATATAAAATCATGAAGGGAATAGATAGGATAGATGTGGGCAGGTTGTTTCCACTGGCGGGTGAAAGCAGAACTAGGAGGCATAGCCTCAAAATAAGGGGAAGTAGATTTAGGACTGAGTTTAGGACGAACTTCTTCACCCAAAGGGTTGTGGATCTATGGAATTCCTTGCCCAGTGAAGCAGTTGAGGCTCCTTCATTAAATGTTTTTAAGATAATGATAGATAGTTTTTTTGAAGAATAAAGGGATTAAGAGTTATGGTGTTCGGGCCGGAAAGTGGAGCTGAGTCCACAAAAGATCAGCCATGATCTCATTGAATGGCGGAGCAGGCTTGAGGGGCCAGATGGCCTACTCCTGCTCCTAGTTCTTATGTTCTTGTGTTCTTTAATCTTCTGATGGAACTAAAGATCCTCACCCTGGAACCATTCTCTTGAATATTTCCTGCACCCTCTCTAATGCCTTCACATCCTTCATAAAGTGCGGCGTCCAGCACAATACTCCAGTAGATGCTGAACCAAGTGTTTTACACAGGTTTAACATAACCTCTTTGCTTTTTCACTCTCCGTCCCTATTCATAAAGCCCAGGGTGCTGTATGCTTTATTATCCACTCCCTCAACCTGTCCTGCCACCTTCAATGAACATAACAGCTGTCACGTAAAACAGGAAAATCATATTTGCTTTAATTCGTTACAAATGGTTTGAGACTGGAGAACACATCGGTATCAGCGAGTGAGGTGAAAAGTGGCACCATTTTACTCAACATAGAATAGGAAGGAAATTAAGCTAGGACTGTCGCTCCAGCTGACTTTAGTCAAGCAGGCAGATGGCATAAGTGATGAAGCACTGATTTACTGCAAGCATCACATGACAAGTGCCTGTGTGCATTCCGGTTTATTTCATGGTAACCTCGGCAGTAAGCTCTGTTTATTTCAGTTGTTTTTGCTTCTCACCGGACTGCACTCGGGCAAAAGTAAGTGCCCCACTTCACGACAAAGTTGCCAATCAAACTGGGTCGGTCATGAGATAACGATGTGTTCTGAGCACTCTGGAACTATATCATAAATCCATTCCTTATCAACAGGTTTTACGGGTGTGCTTGTGTGTATTACATAGGATTTCACAGCTCAGAGGCAGCTTATTCAATCCAACAGGTTTATGCTCCACATGAGTCTCTTCCTGCCTTACTTCATCTCAACCTATCAGTATTTCCATCTATTCCTTTCTCCTCAGATGTACTTATCTAGTTTCTTCTTAAATACATATCTACCAGATGCCTCAGAGGAACGGTGTAGCCTTTCTACCACGTCACCCTCACCAGATTTCACATTTATTATGCACAATTAAACTTGCAACAAACAGAGTCCTGTTTTGGGAGCGAATAGCCCGCTATTGAATGGGACTCTTTTTTTTTTGTGGGGCTTCGGCAACGAACACCCTGCCAACGCTGCACCTACTTCACTTGCTGCACTGAGGAGTTCAGCTCATCAATGCAGGAAGAGATTATTTTTAAACGCCCCACCGTGACCTCTGGACCCCACACTGCCCCAACTTACCTGTTAGTGGGTTCTCGAGCCCTTCCTCTCCTCATGCCAACTCTTAAGGGCAGGGCACCCCTGGACACGATTCCTGACATGGCACCTGGTACCCAGGCACTTTGGCACTGCAAGTCCGGTATGTTGGCAGCGCCCCTGCCAGCCAGGCAATGCCACCTGGGTACCCTGTGCTATTGAAAATATGGAAAGATGTGTAATTTGAAACATGGAAGTCTGGCAATATCTGGTTTGAGAGAAATATGAGAGGATACAGGGAAAGATCCCACAAAGGGTTAACAGCAGCTGCAAAGAGCAGGATTGTAAAATGCAGATATCCTTGGTCAAGCAGGCTTAGCAAACAAGACAAACAGGATTTTGAATGAAGCCAAAAGCAATGGCTCACACCTTCATTGAAAGTAACTATCTTAGTAAGCAGCTGGAAAAGGGAAGGATGAGGTTCAGTTGAATTTTGTGATAATGCTAGGTGTGAAATTTTGCTAATACCAGGTAAATTGAAGAAAACTGGAGACTATCAGCCTACGAGAAACATAATTCAAAGCCAAAATCAAAGTCAAAATTATGACCTGAGGACACAATTGGAAAATAAAACTATAGAAATGACAGGAACCAAACCAAAAGTAACACCTCTTGAAGTCAAAGCATTTTTGAATATCACAAAGGACACAATGTAATCAGATCTATGAGATGAGGTTATGTCAAAATGAATACTTAGTTAGATTGGAATGTTTAGATCAAAGATACTTTTTACAATCAAAGAAAATCAGGAGTTACTTTACAATAAAGTCATAAAAACTAGATAGCTGTTAGAAAAATGTATGAACCCGAAGAAAGGGAACAGCAACCAGAACCAGAACTCAGAGGGAGAGAGGGGAGAAGCAGAGAAGGAACAAGCAGCTCAGAGTCAGATTACAGTCAGCTCGGCCATGGGAAAGGGACAGGGCAAAGCAGCCGAGCTAAAATAGCTAATACATCGAAGGAAGACTAGTATATAAAGAGTAGGCAGAGTCAGCTCAGAGTCAGCTCAGAAACAGCCAGCAGAGCCAGCTCTCACAGCTCGGTACATGGGAAAGATAGGACACAGCAACCGAGCTCATCAGCGAATACATCTAAAGAAGACCAGATTTTAAAAAGAAGATTGATTGTCAAGTTGGGCCTGAAGGTCCCTTCAAACAACCAGAAGCAATATCTTTTGACTTTTCTGGAAAGACAGTGATTGCATCTTTTAAAAAGATGTCTCTGAACGGGTAGAGGGCATCCTGAAGGGGGAGGGCAAACAGGCAGAGGTCGTTGTACATATTGGTACTTACGACATAGGCAGGAAGGAGCATGAGGTCCTGCAGCAGGAGTTCAGGGAGCTAGGCAGAAAGCTAAAAGCCAGGACCTCTAGGGTTGTAATCTCGGGATTACTGCCTGTGCCACGTGTCAGTGAGGCTAGAAATAGGAAGATAGAGCAGCTAAACACGTGGCTAAACAGCTGGTGTAGGAGGGAGGGCTTCCGTTATCTGGACCACTGGGAGCTCTTCCGGGGCAGGTGTGACCTATATAAGAAGGACGGGTTGCATCTAAACCGGAGAGGCATAAATATCCTGGCCGCGAGGTTTGCTAGTGTCACACGGGAGGTTTTAAACTAGTATGGCAGGGGGGTGGGCACGGGAGCAATAGGTCAGAAGGTGAGAGCATTGAGGGAGAATGAGGGAATAGGGACAGTGTGGCTCTGAGGCAGAGCAGACAGGGAGAAGTTGCTGAACACAGCGGGGCTGGTGGCCTGAAGTGCATATGTTTTAATGCAAGAAGTATTACGGGTAAGGCAGATGAACTTAGAGCTTGGATTAGTACTTGAAACGATGATGTTGTTGCCATTACAGAGACCTGGTTGAGGGAAGGGTAGGATTGGCAGCTAAACGTTCCAGGATTTAGATGTTTCAGGCAGGATAGAGGGGGATGTAAAAGGGGTGGCGGAGTTGCACTACTGGTTAGGGAGGATATCACAGCTGTACTACGGGAGGACACCTCAGAGGGCAGTGAGGCTATATGGGTAGAGATCAGGAATAAGAAGGGTGCAGTCACAATGTTTGGGGGTTTACTACAGGCCTCCCAACAGCCAGCGGGAGATAGAGGAGCAGATAGGTAGACAGATTTTGGAAAAGAGGATAAACAACAGGGTTGTGGTGATGGGAGACTTCAATTTCCCCAATATTGACTGGGACTCACTTAGTGCCAGGGGCTTAGACGGGTCAGAGTTTGTAAGGAGCATCCAGGAGGGCTTCTTAAAACAATATGTAGACAGTCCAACTAGGGAAGGGGCGGTAGTGGACCTGATATTGGGGAATGAGCCTGGCCAGGTGGTAGAAGTTTCAGTAGGGAAGCATTTCGGGAACAGTGACTACAATTCAGTACATTTTAAAGTGCTGGTGGACAAGAATAAGAGTGGTCCTAGGGTGAATGTGCTAAATTGGGGGAAGGCAAATTATAACAATATTAGGCGGGAACTGAAGAACGTAGATTGGGGGCGGCTGTTTGAGGGCAAATCAACATCTGACATGTGGGAGGCTTTCAAGTGTCAGTTGAAAGGAATTCAGGACCGGCATGTTCCTGTGAGGAAGAAGGATAAATACGGCAATTTTCGGGAAACTTGGATAACGAGAGATATTGTAGGCCTCGTCAAAAAGAAAAAGGAGGCATTTGTCAGGGCTAAAAAGCTGGGAGCAGACGAAGCCTGTGTGGAATATAAGGAAAGTAGGAAGGAATTTAAGCAAGGAGTCAGGAGGGCTAGAACGGGTCACGAAAAGTCATTGGCAAATAGGGTTAAGGAAAATCCCAAGGCTTTTTACACGTACAGAAAACGCAAGAGGGTAGCCAGGGAAAGGGTTGGCACACTGAAGGATAGGCTAGGGAATCTATGTGTGGAGCCAGAGGAAATGGGCGAGGTACTAAAATAATACTTTGCATCAGTATTCACCAAAGAGAAGGAATTGGTAGATGTTGAGTCTGGAGAAGGGTGTGTAGATAGCCTGGGTCACATTGAGATCCAAAAAGATGAGGTGTTGGGCGGCTTAAAAAATATTAAGGTAGATAAGTCCCCAGGGCCTGATGGGATCTACCCCAGAATACTGAAGGAGGCTGGAGAGGAAATTGCTGAGGCCTTGTCAGAAATCTTTGGATCCTCACTGTCTTCAGGTGATGTCCCGGAGGACTGGAGAATAGCCAATGTTGTTCCTCTGTTTAAGAAGGGTAGTAAGGATAATCCAGGGAATTACAGGCTGGTGAGCCTTACTTCAGTGGTAGGGAAATTACTGGAGAGAATTCTTCGAGACAGGATCTACTCCCATTTGGAAGCAAATGGACGTATTAGTGAGAGGCAGCATGGTTTTGTGAAGGGGAGGTCGTGACTCACTAACTTGATAGAGTTTTTCGAGGAGGTCACAAAGATGATTGATGCAGGTAGGGCAGTGGATGTTGTCTTTATAGACTTCAGTAAGGCCTTTGACAAGGTCCCTCAATGTAGACTAGTGCAAAAGGTGAAGTCACACGGGATCAGGGGTGAGCTGGCAAGGTGGATGCAGAACTGGCTAGGTCATAGAAGGCAGAGAGTAGCAATGGAAGGATGCTTTTCTAATTGGAGGGCTGTGACCAGTGGTGTTCCGCAGGGATCAGTGCTGGGACCTTTGCTGTTTGTAGTATATATAAATGATTTGGAGGAAAATGTAACTGGTCTGATTAGTAAGTTTGCAGACGACACAAAGTTTAGTGGAATTACGGATAGCGATGAGGACTGTCAGAGGAGACAGAAGGATTTAGATTGTTTGGAGACTTGGGCGGAGAGATGGCAGATGGAGTTTAATCCGGACAAATGTGATGTAATGCATTTTGGAAGGTCTAATGCAGGTAGGGAATATACAGTGAATGGTAGAACCCTCAAGAGTATTGAAAGTCAGAGAGATCTAGGAGTACAGGTCCACAGGTCACTGAAAGGGGCAACACAGGTGGAGAAGGTAGTCAAGAAGGCATACGGCATGCTTGCCTTCATTGGCCGGGGCATTGAGTATAAGAATTGACAAGTCATGTTGCAGCTGTATAGAACCTTAGTTCGGCCACATTTGGAGTATAATGTTCAATTCTGGTCGCCACACTACCAGAAGGATGTGGAGGCTTTAGAGAGGGTGCAGAAGAGATTTACCAGAATGTTGCCTGGTATGGAGGGCATTAGCTATGAGGAGCGGTTGAATAAACCCGGTTTGCTCTCACTGGAACGACGGAGGTTGAGGGGCGACCTGATAGAGGTCTACAAAATTATGAGGGGCAAAGGCAGAGTGGATAGTCAGAGGCTTTTCCCCAGGGTAGAGGGGTCAATTACTAGGGGGCATAGGTTTAAGGTGAGAGTGGCAAGGTTTAGAGTAGATGTACGAGGCAAGTTTTTTACACCGAGGGTAGTGGGTGCCTGGAACTCGCTACCGGAGGAGGTGGTGGAAGCAGGGACGATAGTGACATTTAAGGGGCATCTTGACAAATACATGAATAGGATGGGAATAGAGGGATACGGACCCAGGAAGTGTAGAAAATTGTAGTTTAGTCAGGCAGCATGGTCGGCACGGGCTTGGAGGGCCGAAGGGCCTGTTCCTGTGCTGTACATTTCTTTGTTCTTTGTTCTTTGATATCAATGCTACTGAGGGGTAAGTAGGTAAAATTCTTCGGTGAAGGTATGGGTTATACCGGGGATAGCTTGAAAATATAGTTTGACCTGAAGCCTGCATCGGTGTTGGGGAGTGAGAATCCCCTGTTCACCATTTAGAATATCGACCCTTTTTTAGAGTAGGGGGAATTCTAAGAATAGTGGTGAGTTTTTAACTTCATGGCACCCAGTGTGGAGGCCGAGAATATTAGAAGTTTCTAGTTAAGCGGAGTGGGGGCTAGAATATTAGAAGTTTCTAGTTCCCAAACAGTGGTTAGACTATTAGAAGTTTCTAACCGGCACAAAGGCTAGAATATTCGAAGTTTAGAAGTTTCTAGTCTATGTGTGAGTCAAACTTTACCTGCCGAGTTTAGTTTGGAAAGTCATGTGTGATTGACTTTTGTAAGGATATTCTGTGGATCGAGGGGACATAAAACTCAGTTTGGGTGTAAAAATCAGTAGACTAGAAGATACTGACCCTGAGAAAAAGTCTGCAAGACATCTTGGTGACAGCACTAAAAATCTTGCATCCATTACTGGTAAAAGGAGGCCAAAAAATAAATCATCCTTAGAGTGAGGCAGATTGTGAGGAACATCCTAGAGAAATAGTGCGCGCCTAGAAACCTTTAGAGACCTATAACCAATCGACCCGTAACTAAAACAGGAAGATAGTGCCTTAGCCTTGGATAGGGCCCAGAAAGGGTACTTATCCTTAATTTCAGAGTGCACCTGAAAGGGACAACCAGGAACAGAACTTAGAATTCTGAAAAATGGCAATTAGGGTAATTCACTTGCCCTGGAATACAGTCAAGAGAGATGAAGCAATGAAACAAGAATGGAAGAAATTAAAAGAGCTAAAAAAATCCTGGAAGAAAGAGACGTATCAAGACGGAGACATCTCCTTCTTTGTTAACGTGCCTAAAGACCTGCAATATAGAGATCCAGTCGGGATTCTTAAAGCACTTTGTAAATTTGCATTTGTAAAACAAGCTGAATCATTAATTTTGTTCAGACACAGACAGAAGCATGCAGCTGCTCAAGTGGGTAAAGAGTGCTCTAAACTGGTTAAAATCATTGACGAAGAAAACATGAAAGAAATAATCCAGGTCCCTAGTGAACACAAAAGTAAGTCTGAAGTGGCAAACGAATATAGTAAACAGCTGCAGAAAAATGAAGCTTTAGAAATGGAAAATGACGAGGAATCAGTCCTGGAACCAGATAGCACAGTGAAAACAGTAGGGTTTGAAACAAATGCGCCAAGTAAAATTGAAGATGAATGGGAGCAGACAAGACTTATTAAAAAAATGTACGTAGGAGGAAAGCAGATCCACTTAGTGGAAGGAGACTTTAAAAATGCCCAAAAGGACGTACAAGTTAACCCTTCCAATAGAAAGGGGAAATTAGGGGCAGGAATTTCAGGGGGATTGGCTCATAGATACAATCCGGAGTTACAGCTAAAAATGGATGAAGAGGTAGTTCTAAGAGGAGAAGGGACAGCTAGAGCCACAACTCTGAGCCATGGGACAAAGATTATACATGTGGTATCACTAAACAATTCCAGACAGCAGTATAGTTTGATGGATGACACAGAAGTAAATCAAGCAAACATGGAAGGAATCCTGAGATATAGTGTCGGGAGAGATGTTGATATGACATTATTAGGAGACGGAATATTCGAAAATAACTCAAGGGAATCTCTGAGAGCGATAACAAAGACATGTGCATTAACACCTTTGGCTAGGGCAGGTCAGATAATAAGGATTTGGCGAGACCAATGGCCACAATTCCTTTTAGACACAGCAGGAACAAGACAGCAATCTGAATTTCAATTCAACCAAGTGCTAGCACCCTGTCAGAGACAGAAAAAACACGTCCCAGAGCCCCAGGTAACCAAGGGAATTCGGAACCCATTGAAAATTTCCCAAAGGGATACCATTCTCAATACCCAGATTTAAGTCCGTTTTGGGAAGAAAATTGGCCTAGGCAATCTGCCACACATAAAGAAGGAGCTTTTATGATTATTTTTTTGAAACACAAGGAAGTGAAGAGGAACAAAGCCTAGTTGGGATTATTGCGCCTCCTGCACTGGGACAGGAAGAATCATCATCTTCATCAGAGAATGAAGAAATATTAAAACCAAGGGGCTCATTCTGGGGTCGGTGGGACCTCTACAAACGGGATGGTCTACACCTGGACCAGAGGGGTACCAATATCCTGGGGGGGAAATTTGCTAATGCTCTTCGGGAGAGTTTAAACTAGTTCAGCAGGGGCTTGGGAACCTGAATTGTAGCTCCAGTGTACAGGAGGTTGAGAGTAGTGAGGTCATGAGTAAGGTTTCAAAGTTGCAGGAGTGTACCGGCAGGCAGGAAGGTGGTTTAAAGTGTGTCTTCTTCAATGCCAGGAGCATCCGGAATAAGGTGGGTGAACTTGCGGCATGGGTTGGTGCCAGGGACTTTGATGTTGTGGCCATTTCGGAAACATGGATAGAGCAGGGACAGGAATGGTTGTTGCAGGTGCCGGGGTTTAGATATTTCAGTAAGCTCAGAGAAGGTGGTAAAAGAGGGGGAGGGGTGGCATTGTTAGTCAAGACCAAACAGGTGGATGAGGGTAAAGCAGTTGATGAGGTCTATATGGATTTCAGTAAAGCATTTGATAAGGTTCCCCATGGTAGGCTACTGCAGAAAATACGGAGGCATGGGATTCAGGGTGATTTAGCAGTTTGGATCATAAATTGGCTAGCTGGAAGAAGACAAAGAGTGGTGGTTGATGGGAAATGTTCAGACTGGAGTCCAGTTACTAGTGGTGGACCACAAGGATCTGTTTTGGGGCCACTGCTGTTTGTCATTTTTATAAATGACCTGGAGGAGGGTGGAGAAGGATGGGTGAGTAAATTTGCCATTGACGCTAAAGTCGGTGGAGTTGTGGACAGTGCGGAAGGATGTTACAACTTACAGAGGGAGATCGATAAGCTGCAGCGCTGGGCTGAGAGGTGGCAAATGGAGTTTAATGCAGGAAAGTGTGAGGTGATTCATTTTGGAAGGAATAACAGGAAGACTGAGTACTGGGCTAATAGTAAGATTCTTGGTAGTGTGGATGAGCAGAGAGATCTCGGTGTCCATGTACATAGATCCCTGAAAGTTGCCACCCAGGTTGAGAGGGTTGATAAGAAGGCGTACGGTGCGTTAGCTTTTATTGGTATAGGGATTGAGTTTCGGATCCTTGAGGTCATGTTGCAGCTGTACAAAACTCTGGTGCGGCCGCATTTGGAGTATTGCGTGGATTCCGGTCGCCGCATTATAGGAAGTATAGAACATAGAACATAGAACGATACAGCGCAGTACAGGCCCTTCGGCCCACGATGTTGCACCGAAACAAAAGCCATCTAACCTACACTATGCCATTATCATCCATATGTTTATCCAATAAACTTTTAAATGCCCTCAATGTTGGCGAGTTCACTACTGTAGCAGGTAGGGCATTCCACGGCCTCACTACTCTTTGCGTAAAGAACCTACCTCTGACCTCTGTCCTATATCTATTACCCCTCAGTTTAAAGCTATGTCCCCTATGTGCCAGCCATTTCCATCCGCGGGAGAAGGCTCTCACTGTCCACCCTATCCAACCCCCTGATCATTTTGTATGCCTCTATTAAGTCTCCTCTTAACCTTCTTCTCTCCAACGAAAACAACCTCAAGTCCATCAGCCTTTCTTCATAAGATTTTCCCTCCATACCAGGCAACATCCTGGTAAATCTCCTCTGCACCCGCTCCAAAGCCTCCACGTCCTTCCTATAATGCGGTGAACATAACTGTACGCAATACTCCAAATGCGGCCGTACCAGAGTTCTGTACAGCTGCAACATGACCTCCTGACTCCGGAACTCAATCCCTCTACCAATAAAGGCCAACACTCCATAGGCCTTCTTCACAACCCTATCAACCTGGGTGGCAACTTTCAGGGATCTATGTACATGGACACCTAGATCCCTCTGCTCATCCACACTTCCAAGAACTTTACCATTAGCCAAATATTCCGCATTCCTGTTATTCCTTCCAAAGTGAATCACCTCACACTTCTCTATATTAAACTCCATTTGCCACCTCTCAGCCCAGCTTTGCAGCTTATCTATATCCCTCTGTATCCTGCTACATCCTTCCACACTATCGACAACACCACCGACTTTAGTATCGTCTGCAAATTTACTCACCCACCCTTCTGCGCCTTCCTCTAGGTCATTGATAAAAATGACAAACAGCAACGGCCCCAGAACAGATCCTTGTGGTACTCCACTTGTGACTGAACTCCATTCTGAACATTTCCCATCAACCACCACCCTCTGTCTTCTTTCAGCTAGCCAATTTCTGATCCACATCTCTAAATCACCCTCAATCCCCAGCCTCCATATTTTCTGCAATAGCCTACCGTGGGGAACCTTATCAAACGCTTTGCTGAAATCCATATACACCACATCAACTGCTCTACCCTCGTCTACCTGTTCAGTCACCTTCTCAAAGAACTCGATAAGGTTTGTGAGGCATGACCTACCCTTCACAAAGCCATGCTGACTATCCCTGATCATATTATTCCTATCTAGATGATGTGTATGTGGAAGCATTGGAAAGGGTGCAGAGGAGATTTACCAGAATGTTGCCTGGTATGGAGGGAAGATCTTATGAGGAAAGGCTGTGGGACTTGAGGCTGTTTTCGTTAGAGAGAAGAAGGTTAGGAGGTGACTTAATTGAGGCATACAAGATGATCAGAGGATTGGATAGGGTGGACAGTGAGAGCCTTTTTCCTCAGATGGTGATGTCTAGCACGAGGGGACATAGCTTTAAATTGAGGGGAGATAGATATAGGACAGATGTCAGAGGTAGGTTCTTTACTCAGAGAATAGTAAGGGCGTGGAATGCCCTGCCTGCAACAGTAGTGGACTCGCCAACACTAAGGGCATTCAAATGGTCATTGGATAGAGATATGGACGATAAGGGAATAGTGTAGATGGGCTTTAGAGTGGTTTCACAGGTCGGCGCAACATCAAGGGCTGAAGGGCCTGTACTGCGCTGTAATGTTCTTTGTTCGATGTTCTAAGGAGAAGAAAAGGGAATAGAAAAAATTCTAAACCATTAGAAATAGGGGATTATAGTGATCACTGGAAACAACAACAACCTTCCACTTATCAACCAATTAATAAGGATTTACCATATTATATGTGTAATCCAAAGGCAAGAATGGTACAGCACAGAGATCAGGAAGGATCGGAAAGAGAGGTTATATCGAGGGGACTTAAAATAGGAGAAATATTAGGAGGAAGTCAGCAAATTGATTCTCCAAAATTACTGGGATTACCAAACGTTACCCCAAAGCTAAAATTTGGCAAATGAGCAAAGGGTATGATGGTTTCGGAATAGCCATGAGTTGAGTAAGGAACAGCACAGAAACACAAGGCCAAAAAATAGCAGCATTAAGACCACAAGAAAGGATATAGAATGTCCCAAGACCCCGAATAACTGCACCTACTCCCATAGATCGGGTAAGTTTTGCTCCACGGGATAGCCAAGTACCAATTGCAATGTTCAATGAATACATAGAACCGGTGAAAGATTTTGTACAACAGGGTACCCCCTATCTTGAAGAAGAACCGGTACAACGACAAATACATTTCTCAGAATATAGGGAACCAGATAGAAGGGCCCCTTTAAGAACGCCGTGCCCCAGAAGTGAGAAAGTAGTTCGGTCATTTACACCAGGTCCAGAGGAAGGACAGGGGGGTATGGTCCCGTATAAAATAGTAGCAGCAGTAATGAAGACAGCAGGCCCAAAGAAAGATGGGGAGAGTAGAATTGTGTATTCACAGAGGGTAAAACAGTTAGCGAAGAAAATGGGAGCATCAGGAGAGTCCACCAAATTGATTGATTTACATACAGTGGGAGAAATAGTTACAGGCGAAGTCTCAGATTTAATAAATGGATTCCAGGAGAGAATAGCTTCTCAACAATACTGCTAACAACCCCCAGAAAAGAAATAGGAAGAAAACTGGTCAAATTTGATTTGGCAGGCAAAGCAATTAAGGATAAACAAACAAAAGGGGAACAAAGAAGAGCAGCAGCTGCCCAAAATAATGTTTCAACACAAAATGCTCAGACCAGACCAGCAAATCGACAGATACCCAACAAAACGGGACAAAATCTAGCCCAACCAGCAATGCCACAACACGGGTATAATCTGTGGTCACAAGGACCACCCCCACCACAAAATTTAAATTACTTACCAAGGGGACAATTCCTCGCCCTCAGTCGGGAGGAAAGAGACAGATGCATTGAGGATAGGAGAAGAAGAGCAGCTGGTCAGGGGAGGATTGAGCAAGGTAGGTATCAACCACCAGAGTGGACCTCGGGAACCTCGCGAGGGGGATTCCGAGGAAGAGGCAGAGGAGGCCCCGGTACAAATTGAACAGATTCGGCTTCTCCCCTTAAACAGGCTATGCAAAATCAAACAATAGAAACAGGAAAAGGGAAATTAGTAGTAGAATACAGGGAAAGAGATTTATTGTGGACACAGGGGCTGAGGTATCAATGATAAGGGAAGAAGCTGGAAATCTTACAGGAAAAGAATACATAGTAGAAGGAGCATTAGGGAATAAAGATATTAGACCAGAAATTAGATTAGGAGAATTATTTGCAATATCAGGAAATGAGAATCTGATGACAGGAAAAGATTTAATAAAAATAGACACAGGAAAAATAAGGATATGAAAACCAATTGATAACATGGAGGAAATAAGGAAACAGAAAGAAAAAAGTAATTTAAATGACGAGGCTTGGAAGAAGATGGAAGAAGTATTAATGGGAGCAAACCTAGCGATAGGAAAGTATGACACAGGTTTAATTAGCAAGAGGTTCCAACACACAATACACGGAGGACAACACAGATCACAAAAACAGTATCCTTTGATCCGAGGAGCTAAGAGCGAGCTGGAGATAACAACCAAGGAATTAGAGCAGCAGGGGATTATTCAAGAGGTCACATATGCCTCGACAAATAGTCCAATTCAAGGAATAAGTAAACCAGATGGTACATTTAGGATGGTAACAAATTATAAAGCTCGAAATAAAGCCACGAAAAAGGATAAGAGATATTTGAAAAATCCACAAACTACCTTGGAGCAAGTCGCAGGAAAAACTTACTTAACTAGTATAGATCTGGCGAATGGATTCTGGAGTGTTGCATTAGACCCAGACAGCAGGGAGAAAACAGCATTCACCTTCGGCACGAAGCATTACGTATATTGTAGACTGCCACAGGGATATGTTAATTCTCCAAATCATTTTCAGGCAATAGTAAGGCAACTGATTAAAGACGATTTGGCTTTAGTATATATCGATGATGTATTAATTGGAGATGACAATCAGGACAAACATGTGGTCAGGATTATGAAGATTATGAAGACAGGCTTTAAAATAGGACTAAGAAATGTCAAATTGGGAGAAGCGAAGTCAACTATTTAGGTTATTCTGTATCGAAGGAAGGTAGCGAGGCCAGTATTGAAATGAGGAAGAAGGTAGCTGAAATTACTGCACCCGTCTCGAGAAAAGGGGTTAAAAAAATAACAGGAATATTTAAGGCCAGTAGTGAAGGACTTCAGTTTTTATGCTAAACCCATTTATGAAACGTTGAAAGGGGATTTTATTTGGACCAGCGAGACCCAGAGGGGGTTAGATCAGTTAAAGACAGCAGTTGCAATATCGGGACCATTAGTTGGGAGGCAAGAGGAGGAGGATTTAAGCATTAAATTAGACATATATAAAAATGGATATGGTATGGTGCTCGCTAATCATAGCAATCAGACACCTATCAAACATCTGACAGGTAACTTGTCGAGAGCTGAACAAAAATTTTCAGACATCGATAAATGTCTGGCAGCTATAACAAAAAGAATAGCAGCGATAGGATGACGTCCTACAATCAGAATTTAGGGAGTTAGGAGATAAGTTAAAAAGTAGGACCTCAAAGGTAGTAATCTCAGGACTGCTACCAGTGCCACGAGACGGCCAGAGTAGAAATTCAAGAATAGTCAGAATGAATACGTGGCTTGAGAGATGGTGCAGGAGGGAGGGGTTCAGATTTTTGGGACATTGGAACCGGTTCTGGGGGCGATGGGACCATTACAAATCGGATGGTCTGCACCTGCGCAGGACTGGAACCAATGTCCTAGGGGGTGCTTTTGCTAACACCGTTGAGGAGGTTTTAAACTAATGTGGCAGGGGGATGGGAACCAGATTAGGAAGTTAACTGATTAGGTCAGTAAAGAGGCAGCAACTAAAGCCAGTAAGGTACTAGATAATAAACTCAATGTGACTAAGGGGAAGAGTAGACAGGGAAGAGATGATGAACGCAAAGGGACAGGTGGTCTGAGGTGCATTTGTTTCAATGCGAGAAGTGTAGCAGGAAAGGCAGATGAACATAGGGCTTGGATTAGTACCTGGGAATATGATGCTATTGGTATTACGGAGACTTGGTTGAAGGAAGGGCAAGACTGGCAACTAAATATCCCAGGGTATAGATGCTTCAGGAGGGATAGAGAGGGTGATAAAAGGGGTGGAGGAGTTGCATTACTGGTCAGAAATGATATCACAGCTTTGATTAAGGAGGGCACGACGGAGGATTCGAGCACTGAGGCAATATGGGTAGAGCTAAGAAATAGGAAGGGTGCAGTAACATTGTTGGGACTTTACTACAGGCCTCCTAAAAGCGAGCGCGAAGTAGAGGTACAAATATGTAGACAGATTATAGAAAAGTGTAGGAGCAATAGGGTGGAAGTGATGGGAGATTTTAACTTCCCCAGCATTGAATGGGACTCATGTAGTGTTGGAGGCGTAGATGGAGCAGAATTTGTAAGGAACATCCAGGAGAGTTTTTTAGAGCAGTATGTAAATAGTTCAACTCGGGAAGGGGCCATACTGGACCTGGTATTGGGGAATGATCCCGGCCAGGTGGTTGAAGTTTCAGTCGGTGATTACTTTGGGAATAGCGATCACAATTCCGTAAGTTTTAGAATACTCATGGACAAAGACGAGAGTGGTCCTAAAGAAAGAGTGCTAAATTGGGGAAAGGACAAGTATAACAAATTTCGGCAGGAGCTAGGGAATGTGGATTGGGAGCAGCTCTTTAAGGGAACTCTTTTAAGGAAAGGTTGATTAGAGTGCAGAACAGACATGTCCCTGTGAAAATGAGGGATAGAAATGGCAAGATTAGGGAACCATGGATGACGGGTGGAATTGTGAGACGAGCTGAGATGAAAAAGGAAGCATACATAAGATCTAGGTGACTTAAATCTGATGAAGCTTTGGAGGAATATCGGGAAAGTAGGACAAATCTCAAATGCGCAATAAAGAGGGCTAGAAGGGGTCAAGAAATATCTTTGGCTAACAGGGTTAAGGAAAATTCCAAAGCCTTTTATTCGTATATAAAGAGCTAGAGGGTAACTAGAGAAAGGATTGGCCCACTCAAAGACAAAAGAGGGAATTTATGCGTGGAGTCAGAGGAAATGGGTGAGATTCTTAATGAGTACTTTGCATCGGTATTCACCAAGGAGAGGGACATGACGGATGTTGAGGCTAAGGATGGATGTTTAAATACTCTAAGACTCTAGGTCAAGTCGGCATAAGGAAGGGGAGGTTTTGGGTATTCTAAAAGGCATTAAGGGGGACAAATCCCCAGGTCCGGATGGGATCTATCCCAGGTTACTGAGGCAAGCGAGGGAAGAAATAGCTGGGGCCTTAACAGATATCTTTGCAGCAGCCTTGTGCACGGGTGAGGTCCCAGAGGACTGGAGATTTGCTAATGTTGTCCCTTTGTTTAAGAAGGGTAGCAGGGATAATCCAGGGAATTATAGACCTGTGAGCTTGACGTCAGTGGTAGGCAAACTGTTGGAGAAGATACTGAGGGATAGGACCTATTCACATTTGGAAGAAAATAGACTTATCAGTGATAGGCAGCATGGTTTTGTGCAGGGAAGGTCATGTCTTACAAACCTAATCGAATTCTTTGAGGAAGTGACAACGTTAATTGATGAGGGAAGGGCTGTAGATGTCATATACATGGACTTCAGTAAGGCGCTTGATAAAGTTACCCATGGCAGGTTGATGGAAATAGTGAAGTCGTATGGGGTTCAGGGTGTACTAGCTAGATGGATAAAGAAATGGCTGGGCAACAGGAGACAGAGAGTAGTGGTGGAAGGGAGTGTCTCAAAATGGAGACAGGTGACTAGTGGTGTTCCACAGGGTTCCGTGCTCGGACCACTGTTGTTTGTGATATACATCAATGATCTGGACGAAGGTACAGGTGGCCTGATGAGCAAGTTTGCAGATGATACTAAGATTGGTGGAGTTGCAGATAGCGAGGAGGACTGTCAGAGAATACAGCAAAATATAGAGAGATTGGAGAGTTGGGCAGAGAAATGGCAGATGGCGTTCAATCCAGGCAAATGCGAGGTGATGCATTTTGGAAGATCGAATTCAAGAGCGGACTATACGGTCAATGAATGAGTCCTGTGGAAAATTGATGTACAGAGAGATCTGGGAGTTCAGGTCCATTGTACCCTGAAGGTGGCAATGCAGGTCGATAGAGTGGTCAAGAAGGCATACAGCATGCTTGCCTTCATCGGACAGGGTATTGAGTACAAGTGTCGGCAGGTCATGTTACAGTTGTGTTGGACTTTGGTTAGACCACATTTGGAATACTGCATGCAGTTCTGGTCGCCACATTACCAGAAGGATGTGGATGCTTTAGAGAGGGTGCAGAGGAGGTTCACCAGGATGTTGCCTGGTATGGAGGGTGCTAGCTTTGAAGAAAGGTTGAGTAGATTGGGATTGTTTTCGTTGGAAAGACGGAGGTTGAGGGGGGACCTGATTGAGGTCTACAAAATTATGAGAGGTATGGACAGGGTGGATAGCAACAAGCTTTTTCCAAGAGTGGGGGTGTCAATTAAAAGGAGTCATGATTTCAAGGTGAGAGGGGGAAAGTTTCATGGAGATGTGCGTGGAAAGTTTTTTACGCAGAGGGTGGTGGGTGCCTGGAACGCTTTGCCAGCGGAGGTGGTAGAGGCGGGCACAATAGCATCATTCAAGATGCATCTAGACAGATATATGAACTGGCGGGGACCAGAAGGAAGTAGATCCTTGGAAAATAGGTGACAGGTTAGGATCTGGATCGGTGCAGGCTGGGAGGGCCGAAGGGCCTGTTCCTGTGCTGTAATTGTCTTTGTTCTTATAGAAAACTTGTTGGTTGGTAAGAAAATTTATGTCACAACTGAGTTTTTGGAATTAAAAGAGCTAACTAAGAGACAGATTTGTCAGCTCGATGGGAAAGATGGGAAACCATTCTTCTAAACCCTGACTTAATGTTTATTCATAACATTAAAAAGGGACAGAAACTTGATGAACCATTTAGTAAAATGGAGTTGGTGATTGCTTGATTATCATATACTGATGGTAGTAAAGTCAAGGAGGACGAAGAACAAGCCAGATGGGCATTCGTTTAAAAAAATTCAGGAAAGAAAGTAGTGGAGGAACAGGGAATAATCATTGGGTCAGCTCAGACAGCCGAGGTAGAGGGAGTATTGCAAGGGTTAAAGGAGGGTCAGCAGAGAAAGCTGCAGGAAGTAACCGCTGTCACCGATAGCTTTTTTGTGCAGCAAGGATTGGAGAAAGAATTGAAGTTTTGGAAACTAAACGATTGGACGAATGGTAGAAATAAACTACTGGAACAGAAAGAACAGTGGGAAGAGATAGATAAAATTTTGGCAGATATGGAAATCCAGACAATTCATCAAAAAGCACACACAAAAGGAACTGGGGAGCTGTGTAAGGGGAATCAGGAAGTGGATGAATTAGCCATACTTAGAACGATAATCGTGGGGACTCTTGGGAACACAGCGACCGACCGTCAAATGGTAATTAAGCAAATACATGAAGCCACAGGGCATGGATGTCATGTTGTCGTCGCAAGGGAATTGAAAAAGTTAGGAATTAAAATAGTCCATTGGAGACAACACTTAACGGCAGTCAGGGGAAAATGTGAAAGATGTTTGGCCTGTGGAGGACAGAGAGGGAACAAAACATACGGGAGCATAAAAACTGAGAAACCAATGCAATAATGGTCATTAGATTATGCAGGACCGCTTTTTCCCAGAAGCAGCAAAGGTAATTTGTACATTTTAGTCAAAACTGATAACGGCACAGGAGAAATTGACCTCAGAGCAAACAGCAAAGCAAATGGAGCCACTACCAAAAAGGTATTGGCAGAAATTATGACCTCAAGAAGTAGGCCAGAATCGATCCGGGTGGACAATGCGTTGCACTTTAGAAATAATACCGTTATTAACTTTTGTGCTGACAGAGGACCGTGAAATATGCGCAAGAGAGTAATGGAATCAATTGGGCCGTGAAATATGCGCCAGAGAGTAATGGAATGGCTGAGAGGTCTGTAAGAAAAGTAAAGGATTGGATAATGAAGAATCAGAATGATAAAGGCTGGGATAAAGACATTGAGCGAATAGTATTTGATCTTAATAGTAATCTGGGAACCTCTGTCTCCCAGGGACAAGGGGACCAAGTGAATCTGGAAATTATCAAGTAGGAGAGGAAGTGTGGGTGAAGCTACCAACTAAGACTGCAGGGAAAATAATCAGTGAAGCTGTGAAATGTAAAGACAAGATTGTTCAGAATCTGGGTAAACATACAGTTGAATTAGAGAAGCATGGTGTCTGGAGCAAAAGAAATTGTATCTCAATTAAAACATATGACCCAATTGGTGGGAAGACAGTGAATTAAAACCCGTGAGCAGCATTGATTGGACAGATGATAAAGTTAAAATGTCATGTTTGGAATTTACCTTCATAAAAATCCGGTCGTAATCAAAATAAAGTAATTAAAGTAAATGCAGTAGCAATATCAGGAATGTATCAAGGTAAGGTTTTGACCAGATTGGATCACTGAGTGAGCAAAAGAGGAGGAGTTTGAGATTCTTCGAATCTCGCTCAGGGATGCAATGACAGAAGGAGGCGGCTTAACAAGCTTTAATTGTATGAAGGACATAAAGGATAAGGAAAATAAACCAGTTCAAAAAAAAAAGGAAAGAAATGGTAGCAAAAGAAATCCGGAAGTCCTGGAGAGGGCACTTCTGGAGTGTTCAAACGAAGATAGAAAGTACAAATTAAAGATTAGGGCCCTCTCCACCCTTTACCTGTTCATTTGATTTTTCAGACAGAAAAAATAAATAAGACAAACCAGTTCACAAGAAGGAAGAGAACTGCACTCCAGAGAAGTATGTTTTAGACAGGATTGAGGAGAAACTAATGATACAATTGGCTACATATTCAAGGGAATTAAATGGCAGAGCCCGTAGGAAAACTTTACGGGTTAGAAACAAATCAAAATATCAAATTATTACTGAGCAATGAAACCTCCGGTCAGGCATCGCTAATTGGACATCAGCTGATGGATGATCTGCGGTCTCCACGGGGTATGCACTACGTGGTGGAGTTATTAAGGGTCTCGGCAGACAGCAGCGACTGACGAGGAACCCCAACATGATAAATGACAATAGTTTAAGAATTTTTGTAGCTTGATGCCACGGCGGGAAAATTGTTACCAATGCATCAAACAATATTGCATTGACGAGCTGTAATAATTATTAAGGAAGAAATGTCATGTCAATTGGTAGGCACTGTTATGTATGTATGATAATGGGGGTATGTGTGCCGTTCAAGAACTTGATCAGCATTTCTAAACTATGTGAATGTTTCATGAGAGGAGGAATAGTGGTAGTTTAGTGTGTTTTCTTGATTTAACTACATAGAACATCACAAATAATATTGATGTTGTTTACACGCCGTATAGAACCTTAGTTAGGCCACACTTGGAGTATAGTGTTCAATTCTGGTCGCCACACTACCAGAAGGATGTGGAGGCTTTAGAGAGGGTGCAGAAGAGATTTACCAGAATGTTGCCTGGTATGGAGGGCATAAGCTATGAGGAGCGATTGAATAAACTCGGTTTGTTCTCACTGGAACGAAGGAGGTTGAGGGGCGACCTGATAGAGGTATACAAAATCATGAGGGGCATAGACAGAGTGGATAGTCAGAGGCTTTTCCCCAGGGTAGAGGGGTCAATTACTAGGGGGCATAGGTTTAAGGTGAGAGGGGCAAAGTTTAGAGTAGATGTACGAGGCAAGTTTTTTACGCAGAGGGTAGTGGGTGCCTGGAACTCACTACCGGAGGAGGTAGTGGAGGCAGGGACGATAGGGACATTTAAGGGGCATCTTGACAAATATATGAATAGGATGGGAATAGAAGGATACGGACCCAGGAAGTGTAGAAGATTGTAGTTTAGTCGGGCAGTATGGTCGGCACGGGCTTGGAGGGCCGAAGGGCCTGTTCCTGTGCTGTACATTTCTTTGTTCTTTTGTTCTTTGTTTGTTCTTTAGTATATAATGACTATTGGTCCCAAAGCCATGAAGGGATGTGTCGATATTGTACTTTATTTTTAATATTGGAATTGTGATAACAGTTGCACATATGTAAAGTTGTAACACACGGACTATTTGTGTGGTTAGGTGATGAATAATGCATTAGGATAAGACTTAATTTGTTTTTTAACTGTGCATTTCACAATAGGGAGAATTTATTTGGAATAAGAAAAGTGACAGTTCGATGTGGTTTTGCGAATACTGTCGGCATATTGTATTGCAAATGTTGTAAGAGACATGATAACAGATGAAAGGGATTTGAAGCAAGTTTGTCAGAAAGATATTCTCTCATGTGCACCAGGGACTGGCAGACATACAAGGTTCAGGACAATGTTGGACATTAATGTGGAGAAGTCAGGGATAGAAGCAGGATCGATTGAACCTTTTAAATTAATGAAGCAAGGGAATCAGTGGGTGATACATGTATCATAATTTACCAATCCGATGAGAAATGGTAAGCAATTTGGATGACAGAAAAATGGGACACTTAACAGCCAGTGATGAACAAAAGACCTTTTTGGTTACTGATGGACTGAGTTGTGTGCTGTTTCTAAGGGACATGAGGAAGCTTCTACAGTGCTGCTACCCCAAGGAAATAAAATGCTTTGGAGGTAGTAGAACACATGGATATAGCTATTGCGTTACCTTCCTGAGCGGCTGCAGCTATGGTTCACAGTAATTGGACTGGAGGAAAGAACGAAAAAAGACACTGGTCTATGATATCGATACATTTATGAATTGATTTCGGTGCACAATTTAAAATCACAAAACATGTGCATACAAATGAGAAAGATCGGGGATAAACGTTAGTCAGTACAATTAGATGGGGGGGGGGGGATAATTGACCAAAAAATATAGTAATGTTTCAAATGTCAAGACGGGGTGTTATTGAAAATATGGAAAGATGTGTCATTTGAAACATGGAAGTCTGGCAATATCTGGTTTGAGAGAAACATGAGAGGATACAGGGAAAGATCCCACAAAGGGTTAACAGCAGCTGCAAAGAGCTGGATTGTAAAATGTAGATACCCTTGGTCAAGCAGGCTTAGCCAACAAGACAAACAGGATTTTGAATGATGCCAAAAGCAATGGCTCACACCTTCATTGAAAGTAACTATCTTAGTAAGCAGCTGGAAAAGGGAAGGATGAGGTTCAGTTGAATTTTGTGATAATTCTAGGTGTGAAATTTTGCTAATACCAGGTAAATTAAAGAAAACTGGAGACTATCAGTCTACAAGAAACATAATTCAAAGCCAAAATCAAAGTCAAAATTATGAGCTGAGGACACAATTGGAAAATAAAACTACAGAAATGACAGGAACCAAACCAAAAGTAACACCTCTTGAAGTCAAAGCATTTTTGAATATCACAAAGGACACAATGTAATCAGATCTATGAGATGAGGTTATGTCAAAATGAATACTTAGTTAGATTGGAATGTTTAGATGAAAGGTACTTTTTACATTCAAAGAAAATCAGGAGTTACTTTACAATAAAGTCAGAAAAACTAGATAACTGGTCGAAAAATATATGAACCCGAAGAAAGGGAACAGCAACCAGAACCAGAACTCAGAGGGAGAGAGGGGAGAAGCAGAGAAGGAACAAGCAGCTCAGAGTCAGATTACAGTCAGCTCGGCCATGGGAAAGGGACAGGGCAAAGCAGCCGAGCTAAAATAGCTAATACATCGAAGGAAGACTAGTATATAAAGAGTAGGCAGAGTCAGCTCAGAGTCAGCTCAGAAACAGCCAGCAGAGCCAGCTCTCACAGCTCGGTACATGGGAAAGATAGGACACAGCAACCGAGCTCATCAGCGAATACATCTAAAGAAGACCAGATTTTAAAAAGAAGATTGATTGTCAAGTTGGGCCTGAAGGTCCCTTCAACCAACCAGAAGGATCCAGAAGCAAGATCTTTTTACTTTCCTGTAAAGACAGTGATTGCATCTTTTAAAAATAAAAAATATATACTAATAAAATAACTTAAAAGTTTTAACCTGAAACATTGGTTATTAGCCTACTTTACTTACTTAGCAATGCAGGACCCAGGATATCAATGCTCCTGAGGGGTAAGTAGGTAAAATTATTCGTTGAAGGTATGGGTTATACTGGGGGATAACTTGAAAATGTAGTTTGACCTGAATAGCACCCACTGAAGCCTGCATCGGAGTCGGGGAGTGAGAATCCCCTGTTCACCATTTAGAATATCGACACTTTTTTGGTGTAGGGGGAATTCTAAGAATAGTGGTGAGTTTTTAACTTCACCTGTCAGTGCCATGGTGGCACTGCCAGAGTGTCCGGGTCGCTGAGCAGAGGTGCAGGGCTGGCGGTGGCAGGGTGCCAGATGGAGTCCCAGGGTGACATCCTGCCCAGAGCCCGACCACCCGGAGGCCTCCAATGACCTTGGAGACCACCCTGGAGCCATTAAACCTGGTCCACAGTTTTGCCTAATGGTTCATTTAAATATGTGAACCTGGATCTCACCCAGCAAGGATGAGAACCAGAACGCAACATCTCGCGCGATTTCTTTATATCTCACAATGCGTTCCGATCATCGCAAATCTCGTGAGAGGCCTCCTTCGATACTCACAGCCTCGTCACATCACCGATTCGGGCACAACAAAGCCATTCGATCGCATCCGCTGAAGGCTGACTGTGCAGAATCCTACCAGAATTTGTCAAAGAGTCAGGCTCGACTGAAAATTGGTGTGTAGCTCTCCAGGTGCACAGACTAGTTTTCTCTCCCGATCTCCAGCCCCTGTTATCTTCCAATAACTGGAACAGATGCAGCAACTTATTCTCAGCCTCTGGATTGTCTTCTTCAATATTCTTCAGTCTTGCCTGCACTATAACAGTGAACTCAACAACTGCTACTGCTTAGCTTGTCCCACTGACCCGTGTCCTTTTATATCTCTCAACCGGGGCAGTTTGCCCAGACGGTTTGGTTTCCAAACCTCAGTTTGCTTTGTTTCCTTGGAAACTGGGAGGGTCAGTTTACTTTCCATGTCTAATTGCTCTGTTTCCCTCCTCAGGTCAGTTTATGATTTAGTTACGGGTCCACGTCAAAAAACACAAAATAAGGGAAGAGAGTTGGGGGGGCGTCTAGGGAAAGAGTTTCAGAGTTTATGTCCCAGATGTTGATGGGGGTGAAGGGAATAGGAGATGGACAAATAGTCAGAATTGAAGGAACATGGATATTTCAGAGGGTTGCCGGGCTGGCGGAGGTCACAGAGATAAGATGGGTATGACTACAGAAGGAATTGGGCATAAGAATGAAATTTATTAAATTCTAATCATTGCTCGACAGGAAACCAATGTCCATCTGGTTTGCCTTCATTTCATGAAGCAATGATAATAAATTTGTTGATAATTGATTATTTTTGGCATTCAGTCTAACATTAGGTGCTGAGGGAGGCACTGGAGTTGCCTTCATCGACTCAAAATTAGAAAGGGAGACAAACATCCATTTTTCCAGACATCGAAAAATGTAATTGCAGTATTTGCAGATAGCCAATTGTGATAGGGTCAGGCTGGGTAGGGAAACTCCACCTCGATTAGTCCCATTTGTCCAATCACATCAATGACCACAGGAAGTGGCGATCCCCTTCTATACTTATCACACATTGCACACTCCATGGATTCCAGCCCTTTTAGCAAACAGTCCATATTTACTCCCAGCTTCCAAAATGGATTGAATTTGGATTTGTTTTATTGTCACCAAGGTACAGTGAAAAGTATTGTTCTGTGTACAGGCCAGACAGATGGTTCCATACATAGGACATGTGATAAAATACACAATGTAAATACATGGACACAGGCATCGGGTGAAACATACAGGAATGTAGTACTACTCAGACTTTTGTACCTCCTGCCGATGGAAGAAGTTGGAAGAGTGAGTAAGCCAGGTAGGAGGGGTCTTTGGTTATGCTGCCTGCTTTCGCCAGGCAGCGGGAGGTGTAGATGGAGTCAATGGAAGGGAGGCAGGTTCGTGTGATGGACTGGGGGGGTGTTCACGACTCTCTGAAGTTTCTTATCATCTTGGGCCGAGCAGTTGCCATACCAGACTGTGATGCAGCCCGATAGGATGCTTTCTATGATGCATCTGTCAAAGTTGATAAGAGTCAATGTGGACATGCCGAATTTCCTTTGTTTCCTGAGGACGTTTAGGCGCTGTTGTGCTTTCTTGGTAGCGTCGGCGTGGGTAAATCAGGACAGATTGTTGGTGATGTGCACACCTAGGAATTTGAAGCTATCAACCATCTCCACCTCGGCCCTGTTGATGCTGACTTAGGTTCCCCTATCCAGCTGAGTAGTAACTTTGAGTGACCATCTTCAGGCACTATCCTCAGTTTTTGGAGAGTGTCTTAAATCCACCATCAGTGGTCAAATCTGTTCCGATGATTCTCCCTGCCCGGCGACCATGGCTGAACAAATTTCCCAGAATCCATAGAAAGCTCGTGGATGCGTCTCTTCGACTCGGGATCATCTGACTCCCCCAACCGGCTGTCGTAGCTAACATGGTCAAGCACAGAGTGCTGACCACGCAGAAGCTCTGCTGTTTGAATGTGATATTCATTAATTAGCTTCTTCTTTCTTTTTTCCATGGTAACATAAAGTACATCAGCCCTGTCTCCAGGCAGAAATTCTACTTAGTTATCTTTGATCCGAACTCGCTTTCATCATAGAAGTAAATGGACAATCTTCAGCACATCTCTTTGCAGTGCGATACCTCCAACACTTTTCTGGGGCTTTGGGAGACATTCTTCTCAGGAAAACAATCCAAGTCTTCCTTTGATCTCTGACATCAAACAACCCAGGCTTCCTGTTGTCATGTTCTGTGGACTGGCCGATATAAATGATGCACAACAGAACATTTTGCGAAATTACTTATTATGAAACAACTACGTGGTAAAGATAACGAGAATAAATAAATAACAAGCTACTAACACTAACTAAATATTATGGAGCTACTGCAAAATGCGCACATCCACCAACACAACTTATTCCCAACTCCCCTAGACTCAGAGTCACGTAGTGGATTTACACTGCCACCTGGTGATCGGAGGTTGTGTATAATATTATGTACAGAATTGCTTCATGCATATCATCACATGTCGCAGGCAGAATTCAAAACAGGTCACATGATGCCCGTCTGTACTCCACTTTGTCTACAATTAAACACACAGATTAAAACCTTATACACCTCAATATTGTAACAGTTCATTTCAATTTACATGAATGCAATATGTCACTGTTGCTGCTAATATAAATTAAATTAATATGGAAACAGGAAATGATCAACACTCACATATAACTTATGTTATGGGGATTAGTTAAGTGCACAAACCACAGTGAAAATAAATCCCTGCTGTTTGCAACCCTTTGGAAAAACAATTGTCAGAAACTGGTTGAAGTCGGGAAAGCATAAAGAGCACCTTCAATGAAGCAAGTCCAGATTTCCTCACAAAACTCCAAATTTTCATAACCCATTGTATATTTGAAGCTCAGGCCTGCAGCAAATCAGCTAATCCAGGGAAATTATCACGTAGGTTATGGGAGCCCCAAACCAAGTTAGGTAGCCCAGGTTCTGAACTGGCCTCTGGGCCACGATCTCCTCGGCATCCATACCTTAACTAGAAGAACACTCGCAAGTCAGATACAAAGATGGCGGACGTTGACACTAACAACCAGGAGACCTTCGGCTGACGGCCGTGACCATTGGAGGAGGTGAGTGGGTATGGAAAGCTCGGCCGGCAGAGAAGAGGCCCAGAGAAAACAGAGGCCAGCGAATCTTGCACCTTCTCAGTATTCCACTGCAGTCAATGCAGCAGAGACCGACAAGGCAGAGTGGGGCCCCTGAGCCACACTGGGAGATGTTTAACACAGATTGGACCACCCTCGGCATGAAATATAAGAACATAAGAACTAGGAGCAGGAGTCGGCGTTCTAGCCCCTCTAGCCTGCTCCGCCATTCAATAAGATCCTGGCTGATCTTTTTGCAGACTCTGTTCCACTTACCCCGTCCACTCACCATAAATGTTTATTCCTTTACTATTGAAGAATTTACTGACCTTTGCCTTAAAAACATTTAACAAGGGAGCCTCAACTGCTTCACTGGGCAGGGAATTCCACAGATTCACCCTTTGGGTGAAGAAGTTCCTCCTCAACTCAGTCCTAAATCAGGGGGCAGCACGGTAGCACAAGTGGATAGCACTGTGGCATCACAGCGCCAAGGACCCAGGTTCGATTCCCTGCTGGTTCACTGGCTGTGTGGAGTCTACAAGTTCTCCCCGTGTCTGCGTGGTTTTCCTCCGGGTGCTCCGGTTTCCTCCCACAGCCCAAAGACGTGCAGGTTAGGTGGATTGGCCATAATAAATTGCCCTTAGTGAATAAAAAGGTTAGGAGAGGTTATTGGGTTACGGGGATAGGGTGGAAGTGAAGGCTTAAGTGGGTTGGTGCAGACTCGATGGGCCGAATGGCCTCCTTCTGCACTGTATGTTCTATGTTCTAAATCTTCTCCCCCTTATTTTGAGGCTATGCCCCTGGTTCTAGTTTCACCCGCCAGTGCAAACAACCTCCCCGTGTCGATCTTATCTATTCCCTTCACAATTTTATATGTTTCTTTAAGATCCCCCTTCATTCTTCTAAATTCCTATGGGTATAGTCCCAGTCTACTCAGTCTCTCCTCATAAACCAATCCTCTCAACTCTGGAATCAGCCTAGTGAATCTCCTCTGCACCCACTCCAGCGCCAGTAAATCCTTTCTCAAGTCAGGAGACCAAAACTGTACACAGTACTCCAGGTGTGGCCTCAGCAGCTGCAACATAACCTCCCTGCTTTTAAACTCCATCCCTCCAGCAATGAAGGACAACATTCCATTTGCCTTATAATAATCTTGATCAGTGTCACAAGTAGGCTTACATTAACACTGCAATGAAGCTACTGTGAGAATCCCCTGTGAAAACTGTGAAATTCTTAATTATCTGCTGCACCCGCAAACCAACTTCTTACGTTTCATGCACAAGGCCACCCAGGTCCCTCTGCACAGCAGCATGCTGCGATACGTTACCATTCGTGTTTCGCGAGACGGAAGGCTGCAGACCCCGCAGACCCCCCATGTTACCACAAGGGAATATTGAAATTGAATTAGCCAATAATGTTTTTAATTAAATCAGATAAACATATGAGAAGAATATTAAATTGTACAGGAACAAAGCAATGTTGATGTTTCCAGGACTCCACCATGTCTGTCATCATTGACCATCTCATTCAGACTCACTTTAAGATGTCCATTTGATGTTTCGATTGTGAGCAATGGTCGCCCATGCTTTCTATCAAATGCTTGGCCTGACCTCTGAATTTCAACTCCACCTGAACTCCGGTCATCTATGCAATTCAGTACGAAGTCTTACAACACCAGGTTAAAGTCCAACAGGTTTGTTTCGATGTCACTAGCTTTCGGAGCGCTGCTCCTTCCTCAGGTGAATGAATTTGTTTCTTTGAGCAGCAGGAGGGGGGAGTATCATTATGAAAATTCTGGCATTCAGCATACCTGCAGACAAATCCATTCGAGGTTCAGATAGAATGGATCTTTTCATGACAGTCTATTGATACTGTGTCATGCAATTCAGAGCAGCAATCTTTTGCGTCAGGAAGCTAAAAGTGATGCCGACTGTGGACTTCAGGAGGAAGTGCTCGGTTGGGTTCCACAGGCAATGAGAGAAGACATTGCTCCACCCCAGCATGACACTGTATCAATAGACTGTCATGAAAAG
Organism: Scyliorhinus torazame; assembly: GCF_047496885.1. Taxonomy (NCBI): domain Eukaryota; kingdom Metazoa; phylum Chordata; class Chondrichthyes; order Carcharhiniformes; family Scyliorhinidae; genus Scyliorhinus; species Scyliorhinus torazame. Next base: position 316,516,597 of record NC_092713.1, on the reverse strand, counting down.
ATCCATTCTATCTGAACCTCGAATGGATTTGTCTGCAGGTATGCTGAATGCCAGAATTTTCATAATGATATTCCCCCCTCCTGCTGCTCAAAGAAACAAATCGACTTTGCCTTGACAGGCCTTTCCAACCTCGGGTAGCATTATTACTCATGTCACTTCATAAACACAGTGACGTTTTGTCCAGCAGCCATCTTTCAATAGCTTGAAGACAGCTGGAGGCTGGTTCCTGAACCGTGGCTGCCTCGAGAATGAAGTGTGTCAGGAGCTTGCGCTATCAGCAAAACAAATGATTGAAGCCTAGCATGCAAATTTTTGCCAGATAGCAGAAGAATGATAAATTCCGGTGAAGTTTACATTTGATATATTTTCTGGTTCTCGATCTCTCTGCCGATGGAATCCATTTCTTCCTCTTTATTCTGTCCAGAGTCCTCACGATATTCAATAGCTGTGTAAAATCTCCTCTCAGCCTTCTCTTCTCTACATAAAACAGCCCCAGCTCTTTAAATCTATCTATTTAACTGAAGTTTCTCATTCCTGGAACCATTCCTGTGAATCCTTCCTGCATCCTCTGAAAAGCCTTCCCATCTTTCCTAAAGGATAATGCCCAGAACTGAATACAATAATCCAGTTGAGACGGAACTAGTGTTCTGTACAGATTTATCATCGCTTCCTTGCTTTTGTACTTTAAGTGTGACAAAGTCCAATCACAGATTTCCTCCAGCCATGCTGGGTACCACCTTCAAAAGATGGAGGCGGGACAGGGGGAACATTGACGGTCGGGGACTTCTACGTAGGGCGCAGACTGGCGACACTGGACGAACTGACGAGGAAGTGGAAACTAGCAAGAGGACAGGAATTGAGACACCTCCAAATAAAGCACTTCCGCCGCAAAGTGACAGTCGGGTACCCCGGGGTCCCAGAAAGCAAACTACTAGAGGGCCTGATAGGCACAAGCAGCGAGAAGGGGGGCGATGTGGGAAAATATACGGACAGCTACTGGACAGAGCCCAAACACCACTGGACAGGACCAGAGAAAAATGGGAGGACGAACTGGGGACAGAGGTGGGATGGGGACTCCGGAGCGAAGCACTGAGCAGGGTGAGGTCCACCTCCTCCTGCGCAAGGCTAAGCCTAATGCTGCTCAAAGTGGTGCACAGAGCGCACCTGACCAGAATCCAAATGAACAGGTACTTCCCAGAGGTGGAGGACAAATGTGAGCGGTGCCAGAGGGGCCCGGCTAACCACACCCACATGTTCCGGGCTTGCCCCAAGCTTGCTGAGTTCTGGACAGCCTCCTCCGAGGCAATGTCCAAGGTTGTGGGGGTGAGGGTGAAGCCATGCCCAATAGTGGCAATCTTCGGGGTATCGGAGCAGCCAGAGTTGCACATGGGGAAACCACAAGAGAAGAGGAAGGGTGCTGAAACCAATGGGGGGGAGGGGAGGAGGAAGGGGGGGACATCATAGACCGATCCAGAGGGCAGCAAAATGTACGTACAGTTAGTCAAATGAAGGACAAAACAAACCTCTCTGTAAAATAAAGCAAATTAACACGCGCAAGAAAAATGTAATGTATATAAGTAACAACTGTTTATAAATATGAGAAAAGCCAATAAAAAGATTGTTTTAAAAAAAAAGTGCGACAAAGTGTGATACTTGTGCAGTTAGTGTTTTTTCTGTTCTTTAGGAAGCACAGAGGAAAATATGTGAAACTGCAGGTCAGTTGAGCTGGTGAGCAGGTCAAGGCAGCACGGTAGCATTGTGGATAGTACAATTGCTTCACAGCTCCAGGGTCCCAGGTTCGATTCCGGCTTGGGTCTCTGTCTGTGCGGAGTCTGCACATCCTCCCCGTGTCTGCGTGGGTTTCCTCCGGGTGCTCCGGTTTCCTCCCACAGTCCAAAGATGTGCAGGTTAGGTGGATTGGCCATGATAAATTGCCCTTAGAGTCCAAAATTGCCCTTAGTGTTGGGTGGGGTTACTGGGTTATGGGGATAGGGTGGAGGTGTGGACCTTGGGTAGGGTGCTCTTTCCAAGAGCCGGTGCAAACTCGATAGGCCGAATGGCCTCCTTCTGCACTGTAAATTCTATGATAATCTATGACCCAGAGCTCCCAGAGAGAAGGCCTCCCAGGGTGCAGGACATGGTGAGGGTGACAGGAGGAAGGCCCTAAATCAGAAGAAAATTCCAGGCAGGGGCAATGGCAGGAATCAGAGATAGATCCTATTGAGTGAAGCTAAATGACACGGGCAAAGTAAAGGGCACCGAGAGGGAGAAAGACCTGCGGAAGCACGTGTGATGCAAAGTGGGCTCAAGAGAAGTACAGAATATCTGAGACAGCAGCTGAAGGTTGGCGACTCTGTGCTGTGGAGCAGAAGGTCAAAGGTAGACTTTGGAACTACGATGTTCTGCTTGGCATGGCGGGAGATCTAAAGTTGTGCTTGGAAGGTGAAACTTGAGTGTACTCCGAGATGCAGATACGACGCGGCTGAAACCCTGGAGGTGGATCCTTGTTGAAGTCATCCGAGTGGGAGTGGTGTTTGAAGAGAATTCCAAGGTACGTTCTTCAAATGTGGCGATTGGAAACCCTCATGTGAAACATATGGGTGGGATCCAGTAGCTGCGTTGCACTTGAGCAAGAGTGCAGGGCAGCCAGTAGATGCCTAGGAGGTCTCCCGTGGACTTTGCGGCAGCCATTACGCGTTGCGAGATCTACTCAGTTCTCACGAGCCATCAGAATCAGAACCCTGCCCAAAATGCACACAGCAAAGTAGGGTTTAGACCTATTGAGGTGAGCTTACCCAGGCGCTATTCAGTACTGGTCTGCACAAATGTGCACGAGGTGGAACAGCACCCCGGGTGACTTCCAGGCTATCAATAGCTCCTGGGGCCAGGAATAGTGCGGGTTGGTCCTTTGGTCCTCCCCCTTGAATGTAGGCATCTTGGTACTGCCAGGTTGGCACCTTGGTACTGCCACCCTGGCACGGCCAAGGTGTCCAGGTGGCACTGCAAAGCCGACAGGTGCACCACAGGCTGGCAGGGTGACAGTGTCAAGGGTCAGGGCTCAAGTGGGGCCATGCCCATGAAAGGAGGGTGGAGGGGGTTATGAAGGGAGTGGGGGTGGGAACAGAGCAGGTAGCAAGGGGCCTTGGGAGGTTGGGGGAATGACGCATGGAGATCCTGGAAGAGGGAGCGTGTAAGGGAGCATGAGGGGCTGGTTTAGCACAGTGGGCTAAATGGTTGGCTTGTAATACAGATCAAAGCCAGCAGCGCACGTTCAATTCCCGTACCAGCCTCCCAGAACAGGCGACGGAATGTAGCGACTAGGGGCTTTTCACAGTAACTTAATCTGAAGCCTGCTTGTGACAATAAGCAATTATTATTATTATATTATGAGGGGGACCTGAAGAGGGGTCCCCGAGGAACCACATAATGGGGTATCCTCACTTGGGGGGGGTATGGGGTAGTGTGTACGCGTGTGGTGGGTGACATTCCCCATGGCTGGGGGGTGTGGGAGACACACAAGCTCCCTTAGAGATCGGAGCACCCTTTCAAAATGACAGCACGATCTCGGAGTTCTGCTCCCCAGTGTTGAAAATAATTCCCTCGGGTTCAGAAAAGTGACAAAAAGCACGGTTAAATGGCTGTGTTGCGCTTAAGCGAAAGCACGATAAGTCTGTTAAATTGCGAGAGAGGCACAAATCGAGAACCGCGCCGGCCGCCAACCTGTTTGCCCTCTAAATGGCCCACTCCCATTGGCAAAACCAGAATCCCAGAATTTGCATGGCGAAAAACCAATAAACACCACTTCAACCCAATCTCCACACAGCTATCGGGAGCAACCCGATATTTAACGGCCTCCCCAGCAAGTGGTCACGTGGCGGTAGGGCTGCTGCGGGAACCCAAGGAGATGAGTAGCCATCTTCGCTGCCAGGCAATGAGCCCGGTGGCACTGGGGTTGATGCTCCGGTACTCAGAGAGCGGAGGGGGGCAGCCTCGATCGGCATGGGCTGCCATTGGTGGGGGGGGGGGGGGGGGGAGGCTGCAGGTGCAGGGGGAGATGGGTGTCTCAGCGCCCACGTGTTTGCCATGCCAACCCCTGGATCCTGTGGTCCTTGTGGTGATGTGCATCAATGTAAATACATGTATGCTAGCTAGACACTAGAGGGAGCACCAACGACATCACACACACACACTCAACCAATAGACCAGGTAGATAGGACACGACCAATGGACATTCACGTAACACACAGAGGTGACACCACCACAGGAGGGCATTACACCAACCCATATATACACCAGACACATGATCTGCCTCTTTCCAGCGGAGACAGTCATTGAGTAGAGACACAGGGTTGATTCTATATATCACCCACCACGCGGATTGCAGCAACTGGTTAGTCAGTCTGGGTAGCTATAGTAGGATTAGCAGTAGTGTCGAACCCGAGTAATAGAAGTGTAAATAGTTTAATAAACGTGTTGAAGTTATCTCCACTACTGAACCTTCCTTTGTCAAGTGCACCACAAGGAAGCCGCTTATGTTACACCTACAACATAACAAATCATGATACCAGGAGTGAACTGTTTCAATCCACATAGCCATACCTCAGCGTACAGTGACAACCAGCAATGATACTCAGGCAAGATGTTCGAGATCCGGGTTCCGCAGCAGCTCCAGTACCACGGTGATCTCCGCGAAAACTGGCGGGTATTCCGGCAAATGTTTGAAATCTTCCTGGTTGCAGCCGAACTCCAAGACCTGGCCGATTCTGAAAAAACAGAGCTTCTGCTCACCATCGCTGGTGCCAGAGCAGAAGAAATCTTTTAAAAATTCAAGTTCTCCAAAGGGCAAAACAGGAGCGACTTCCAGGCAGTCCTGGACAAATTCGGCAAATACTGTGAGGAAAACACACTCCAACCAGCAAGAAAAGGTAAGAGAAGCGGCAGTACTCACCACGAGGCCGAGATCCCGGAGCAGAGAACAATTTTGATCGGCAGCCATCTTTCTAAAGGGACTGCACTTGCCAGTTGCGAGACGCCATGCATGCACAATCACGAAAACGGACCCCTGTACAGGAACAGCGGTTAAACGCTGCCTACGTATGATGTCACATACTTTATGACGTCAGAGGGCCCGGACCACGCCCATTTAAAGGGGAAACATCCCAAATCAAAGAAAAAATCTTTTAAAGCCGTAAAACAACCTTCTTTCTCCTGGAATGACAGCACAATGCCTCAAATTGAACCAGGAAATGAAATTAACCTCCGAAGAACCCTGCAACAAGCAGTTACCTACGCCCAAACCGATGATTCTGACCTTGAATACTTCGAAACCGACCGTTACATTTTCTCTGGACCTCGCGACCCTCTCTGGGTTCTCTGGACCCCAGCTCCGGCGCAAACAGTGATGATAATGAAATGAAATGAAATGAAATGAAAATCGCTTATTGTCACAAGTAGGCTTCAATGAAGTTATTGTGAAAAGCCCCTAGTCGCCACATTCCGGTGCCTGTTCGGGGAGGCTGGTACGGGAATTGAACCGTGCTGCTGGCCTGCTTTGGTCTGCTTTCAAAGCCAGCGATTTAGCCCTGTGCTAAACAGCCCCTGTAAGAGGCGGGATTCTCCCCTACCCGGCGGGGCGGGGGGATCCGGCGTAATGGAGTGGCAGGAACCACTTCGGCATCGGGCCGCCCCAAAGGTGCGGAAGTCTTCGCACCTTTAGGGGCCAAGCCCTCACCTTGAGGGGCTAGGCCGGAGCGGTTTCCGCTCCACCGGCTGGCGGGATAGGCCTCTGGCGCCACGCCAGCCGCCGCCGGAAGGCCTTCGCCGGGCGACGCGGGTCGGTGCATGCGCGGGAGCGTCAGCGGCTGCTGACGTCATCCCCGCGCATGTGCAGGGGAGGGGGTCTCTTCCGTCTCTGCCATAGAGAAGACCATGGCGAAGGCGGAAGAAAAAGACTGTCCCCACGGCACAGGCCCGCCCGCAGATCGGTGGGCCCCGATCGTGGGCCAGGCCACCGTGGGGGCACCCCCCGGGGCCAGATCGACCCCCCCAGGACCCCGGAGCCTGCCCGCGCCGCCTTGTCCCGCCGTTCAAAAGGTGGTTTAATCCACGCTGGCGGGACAGGCATTCGAGCAGCGGGACTTCGGGCCATCACGGGCTGGAGAATCGGCGGGAGTGGACCCGCCGACCGGCGCAGTGCGATTCCCGCCCCCGCCGAATCTCTGGTGGCGGAGGCTTCAGGACACGGCGGGGGCGGGATTCACGCCCGCCCCCAGCGATTCTCCGACCCGGCCGGGGGGGGGGGGGGGTCGGAGAATCCCGCCCCTGGTCCTAGAAGACAACGACGCAGACAAACCTTTCATCTTGGGAGGCTACCCCAGTACCAAATCCGAACCGCAGCTAGACGTGTTGCACATTGACGACCCCGACGACGGGTTCTTCGGATTTGAGGATCTTCAGCCCAGCAGACATGACATCCCAACTCCTGAGTGCAGGATTATGCTGCAGCCTGAAACCAAGAGATAGAGAGCGGTACAAACCCACAGAGAGCAGCGTGCTGCCACACAGAGCGTGGTCCACGCACCGCGCAGGGTTCCCGACTCTACGAAAGAAGACATGCAAGACTCCAGAGCGCAGTCCTTGCACACACAAGACGTGACTCCAGTGTCACAAGCCTCCGCAGCGAGCTCGTGGACAGCCTTCACGATAGAAGCAACGCAAGACTCCGACACGCAGTCCTTGCAGGAACAAGACCATGAGGGTCTAGCAACCTCCTCTGACCAACTAGCGGCAGACGATGCAATTCTGCCATGCTCACGTAAACAGCAAGAAGACTATGACAGTCGACCACGCTCCAGTGCACAGCAGGACGACCATGACGGTCTATCATGCTACAGTGAAGAACAAAGCGACGATGACAGTCCAAGCCCAAATGAAGGACAACAGCAAGACAATGACAGTCCACCCACATTGTTTGCACCATCAGATGAAGACTCTGACAATTTACCCAACCCAAGTGAACAACAAGCAGCTACTGAGGATCTACCCACGGTATGTGAGATGAGTGACGACAGCATCCCACTTCCCATGCAAGATGTGCAATGTGACAGACCTCAGCTAGTGTGTACAGAGGCACTCGACGATCATTGTGAGACCACTGGTGACTCTGGTGACACCACGATACATCCACCCTCATTCACTCGAACCTCTCCACAAGCCAATGCATTCCTGCATGTTCCGACTCCAGACGTGCAGCTTCAAGAAATCTCAGCTGACTCCAGTGAACCTGCTAAGACTCCGGACAGGGAGCATCAACAAATCAACACTGACTGAGTTAAAACAGACCAGACTCCAGATGGGGAGCAACCAAACGCCGACTCTGACTCACGTAAGCCGGACTTTACTCCAGACAGGGTGTGCCGCAACCTCAGTGATGGCACGCTCAGGGTGACAGCAGATGCCACAACGGCAGGAGATGGATCACTTAACAATTACACTGGGTCAGTAATAACAAGCAGCGGCTACAGTCCAAGAGGAATACACCAATATTCACCACAGTTATATCCACACATTTTTTCCACACCAGCAGTGCAGCCAATGACAGCTCATGCTGGACAAACCCAGTATTCAGGCATGCAGCAGCCAGCAGTCTATGCAGCATATTCTCAAACAGGCCAGCACTACGGATTGCCCACTAATGGAATCAAGACCAAAGGAGGACTACCATAAGCACAATCTGCACTACAGACTGGATGCCTGAGTTACAGCCGAGGATTTGCTGCACCCCAGCCTGGCCAGACGGCATATTCCGATCAGATACAAGGGGCGAAATTCTCCGGAAACGGCGCGATGTCCGCCGACTGGCGCCCAAAACGGCGCAAATCAGACGGGCATCGCGCCGCCCCTAAGGTGCGGAATGCTCCGCATCTTTGGGGGCCGAGCCCCAACATTGAGGGGCTAGGTCGGCGCCGGACGAATTTCCGCCCCGCCAGCTGGCGGAAAAGGCCTTTGGTGCCCCGCCAGCTGGCGCGGAAATGACATCTCCGGACGGCGCATGCGCAGGAGCGTCAGCGGCCGCTGACGGCATTCCCGCGCATGCGCAGTGGAGGGAGTCTCTTCCACCTCCGCCATGGTGGAGACCGTGGCGGAGGCGGAAGGGAAAGAGTGCCCCCATGGCACAGGCCCACCCGTGGATCGGTGGGCCCCGATCGCGAACCAGGCCACCGTGGGGGCACCCCCCGGGGCCAGATCGGCCTGCGCCCCCCCCCCCCCCCAGGACCCCGGAGCCCGCCCGCGCCGCCTTGTCATAGAATTTTTTTTTTTTAGAATTTACAGTGCAGAAGGAGGCCATTCGGCCCATCGAGTCTGCACCAGCTCTTGGAAAGAGCACCCTACCCAAGGTCAACACCGCCACCCTATCCCCATAACCCAGTAACCCCACCCAACACTAAGGGCAATTTTGGACACTAAGGGCAATTTATCATGGCCAATCCACCGAACCTGCACATCTTTGGACTGTGGGAGGAAACCAGAGCACCCGGAGGAAACCCACGCACACACGGGGAGGATGTGCAGACTCCGCACAGATAGTGACCCAAGCCGGAATCGAACCTGGGACCCTGGAGCTGTGAAGCAATTGTGCTATCCACAAGGCTACCGTGCTGCCCACTTGTCCCGCCGGTAAGGTAGGTGGTTTAATTTACGCCGGCGGGACAGGCATTTTAGCGGCGGGACTTCGGCCCATCTTGGCCGGGGAATCGAGCGGGGGGGGCCCGCCAGCCGGCGTGGCGTGATACCCGCCCCCGCCGAATATCCGGTGGTGGAGACTTCGGCAACCGGCGGGGGTGGGATTCACGCCAGCCCCCAGCGATTCTCCGACCCGGCGGGGGGTCGGAGAATCTCGCCTAAGTTTCTAGTTTCACACCATCACCAGGTATTCATGCGAGCAGCAATTCTGTTTCCAATTCGACAAGCTTCAACGGTTCTCAGCAGGATCACCCTTCCTGCACAGCATGTGGCCAGAACCAGTATGTACAGTCTTATCCAACTTCAACATATGGCACATCCATGACCTCGAATGATACTGCTGGTGGTACCTCTTCAACGTCAACACCTTACCAGCTACAAGATGCCACCTGACAGCACCATCACAAACATCGAAAAAGAAAGGGACTCCAAATCAGACAGCGAAGTGATTTGACCACTTCTTGGTTCCTGTGGCACAGGGACGTTGATGGCGTTCATAACCAAGAGAGACATGTGACCATGATGATTGATGGTTTTTGGACTCACACGAATGATTTGGACTTATTGTTTAATCACTGTTCCCATGACTTGTATACACCTTAACGTATCTACCTGTTTTTTGTTCAATTTTCTTACAGAAAATATGTAACATATAAAAAAGGGGGGATGTGGTGATGTGCATCAATGTAAATATATGTAGGCTAGCTGGACACTAGAGGGAGCACCAAAGACATCACACGCACACACTCAACCAATAGATCAGTTAGATAGGACACGAACAATGGGCATTCACGATACACATAGAGGTGACACCACCGCAGGAGGGCATTACACCAACCCAGAAATAAAGGACACCACACACATTATCTGCCTCTTTCCAGTGGAGACAGTCAATGAGTAGAGATACAGGGTTGATTCAATATTACACCCACCACTTGGATTGCAGCAACTGGTTAATCAGTCTGGGTAGCTATAGTAGGATTAGCAGTAGTGTCGGGTCCGAGTAATAGAAGTGTAAATAGTTTAACAAACGTGTTGAAGTTATCTCCACGTCTGAACCTTCCTTTGTCAAGTGCACCACAAGGAAGCCGCTTTTGTTACACCTAGAACATAACAAATCAGTCCTGTTCTGGGAGCAACCCTAGCCCACCTGCCCCACCGTACACCCATAACTCCCACTGACCATAGAGCCTCTGGCAGGATGACTTCAGGCTAGTTGGGATTGGCAATCGTAGTTCAGTGGGCACGTCACATATCCCAAGTGGATTCCCATGCGTGAGCAGGCCATGTAGCACATGGGAGTTATTGCCCAGCATCCCAGACCGCGATGCCTGGACACTGCGGGAGGCAACACCACACATGCAGCAGCCAACATCCCAACACTCAGGGCTGAACACCAGCACTGGGGGCATCTCTGCGACCAGAGAGTGGTTGTGTGCACCGGGGTGGGGACCAGCGCCCGGTCCAGGTAATGTTACATCCAGGTGTCTGGGGTACAGGGTGTGGGGTCCGCTGAGCAGGGGTCCCCACTGTGACTGGGGGTGTGGAGGCTGGGCGTGACGGATGGGGTGGGGGAGGAGCAATAGGGGGACTGGAGTGTCCCGGGGTGGAAGACACCACTGGTTGTCCGTCTCACACCCTCTACCAATTCCATACTGATATCAAACGATATGGACGATATCTTGGACCCCGCGGAAGATGCCCTTGTGGTGTTTCTGGCAGGCCAGACGCCGGAGGAGGTGGCGACAGCCACGCCGACAGCGACTCGAGATGGCGATCCATGTCCAGGGCCTTGCCCCACACCCCGAGGTCTCGGCCACCCACCAGGACAGGGAGGGTCCTGGAGGGGGAGGACAGTGATGTCCCAAGGCGTACAGGCGTCGCTGGTCTTTTGAACAGATGATGGACAGTGTGCCGCAAGAGGCTCCGCCCCAACAAAGGGACGGTGCGACACCTGTGCCATGTCCTTGTGGAATTGGCTCCACTTGGAGGAGAAGGATACCTGCTCCTGATGGCAGTCAAGGTTACCACAGCCCTGAACCTCTGTGCCTCAGGACCATTCTGCAGTTCGAGCATCTCACAAGCTACAGTCTACAAGTGCATCCGTGAGGTCACGGATGTCCTGTTTGCCTGGGCAGCGGACTGTATAAATGTTGACATGAACAAAGCCCAACAGGATGCCCGGGCAGCTAGTTTCTCTGCCATCGAAGGATGTCCCAGGTCCAGGGGGTAATAGATTGCACGCATGTCGCCTTGCACACACTGGACCATCAGGGAAGCCCTACAGCAGCAGGAAGGGATTCCACTCCCTGAAGATCCGGCCCGTTTGCAACCACCACCTGCACGTGTGTGCACACTTCCCAGGGAGTATGCATGACAGCTACATCCTGGGACAGGCAGACACCCCCGGCCTCTTCGAGGACCACCCCAGAATGGCTGGTTGGCTCTTGGGGGCTGCGGATCAGGCTAATGACGCCAGTATGGAGGCCGGTGACCGATGCGGAGACCCGATAAAATGAGGCCCATGCGGCATTGAGTTGTGCATCAAACTCCTTACGATGCGGTTCCGATGCTTTGACTGCTCTGGTGGTGCACCGCAGTGACCCCCCAGAGGGTCACCCGCTTTGTGGTGGTCTGCTGTGTCAATGCAGACTACATCAACCGCACTACCCTCATCTATATCTTAAGTCACTTCCTCAAAAAATAAAATCGAATTTGTAAGACATGACATCCCTTCGACAAAACAATGTTGACCGTTAATTGAGGTAATCCTTGCTTCTCCAAGTGAAGATTAATTCCGTCCCTCAGAATTTTTCCCAATAGTTCCGTCCTGGTTCGTCCCAACTTTCCTTATTGAATATTGACACCACATTCGCTGTCCTCCAGTCCTCTGGCACTGTTGGCCAGAGAAGTCCGAGCTGATGCGATCTCTTGCCTTGCCCCCCACAGCAACCTGGCCCTGGAGATTTATCCACTGCTAGGCCCGTTAAAACTGTTAACACCTCCTCCCTCTCAACGTTAAATCGTTCAAGTAAATCACAACGTGCCTCCCTGATTTCAACATCTTCATCAGCCTTCTCCTCTTTTCCGAAGAGGGTCAAGGGGTGGGCTTTGATATTTTCCCATTGGGAAGGAGGTCAGGAACGATCCATTCTCTGGATGTTCTGACACATCTCACGACGGTTGATTCAGTGCACAAATGTTAAAGGGCCAGGAGCAGGTTACTAATGCTCACAGCTGTAAACAGTGCATCGTCTGACATGGAACAGGAAACGAGAGCAGAGTACCATATCCTCAGAAAAGACAGAAAAGACTCTGCAACAAATAAAACATGAAGTGGTAATGTTAGATCGAAAAACTGACGCGTTCTAAAGAACCAGCAGGTTTATGCATAATATTTCACCAGAGGGCATTCACTTTTAGAAAAGTAATTGCCATTAGATCCAAACTAGATGGATTGCTCATCAATACACTGATGTCTTTCAATCAATCACTGAAGCTGCTTTTCATTGATTAACAAAGGTCAATTGATCTAATGTAGATAAAGATAAGGTAAACATGCCAAAAAACAGGAGGAAACACTGATCTTTAAAAGCAGCAGATTTAAACTGCACCTTTTGGTAACATGGTCAGGAGGCGGAAGGTATCCAGATCTGGGGCGAAATTCTCCGTTATCGGCGCAAAGTCCGCCGATCGGCGCCAAAAACGGCGCAAATCCGACCTTCATCACGCCGCCCCAAATGTCGCAAAGTCTCCGGCCCGGAATGGGCTAGCAGCGACGTGACGGGATCCGCGCTGGCTCACGTGCTTCAAGTGTCAGAAACTCTCTTTGACTGTAAATTGTTCTCTCACCCGTCAAACATGGGGGCACTCTTTTCCTTCTGCCTTCGCCATGGTCTCTACTATGGCGGAGGCGGAAGAGACCCCCTCCTCTGCGCATGCGCGGGGATGCCGTGAACGGCCGCTGACGCTCTCGCGCATGCGCTGCACAGCAAAGTCATTTCCGCGCCAGCTGGCGGGGCAGCAAAGGCCTTTCCCGCCAGCTGGTGGGGTGGAAATCAGTCTGGCGCGGGCCTAGCCCCTCAAGGTGAGGGCTCGGCCCCTCAAGATGCGGAGAATTACGCACCTTTGGGGCGGCGTGATGCCGGACTGATTCGCGCCGTTTTTGACGCCGGTTGGCGGACGTCGCGCCAATATCGGAGAATCCCGCCCCTGGACACAACTTTTCTAACAGGCCCTCAATGTAAAGGAAATGGTCAGGCCCACTAAAACCGAGAGTAAAAAACATTCTGGGAGGACTCTGGCATTAACCAGTGAACCCCATACCCTCATCTCTAACCCCCCTCTATTGTCAAGGGAAAAAACAATGTAATCCTGAACCTCACTCACACATGTTGGGGGGGGGGGGGGGGGGCAGCAGGGGGGGTGGGGGTGGAGAAGATAGCGGCTGTAAAGCTGTCGGACAACATGATGGTGCTATTGTGTGAAGCGGGACGCGATGAGGATACCACGATGTGGGAGACCCTCTGGGACTGTGCTGCAGGGTGTCACTGCATCTGTCGAGGCTGCGGACGTGCATCTTCAGAAGACCACTGTCCGCTCAGTGACAGACTGGGTGGCACTCTGAACCTTGTTGTAGTGGGGCTCTGCATCGGTCTCAGGTCTCCACACTGGCATCATCAGCCAAGACAATAGCGGGTATCTTTTGGCCCCGGTGAGGCATCCCTGTAGACTGGGGTGACACTCAAACATCCCTGGCGTTTGAGAGTTCCCAAGGATGAAGCTATCGGGCGGAATTCTCCACCCCCCACGTTGGGTGGGATAATCGCCCGGGCACCGCGCGAGTCCCGCCACGCCGCCCCGGCACCTGCACGCGATTCTCCCACCCCCCCCAAACTGGCGCGGCGAGAATCACGGCTGGCCGCTGGGAGAATCGCCGCTTGCCGTTGGTAATGGGTGAGCGGTGATTCTCCAGCCCGGATGGGCCGAGCGGCCTGCCCAACACGACAGGTTCCCGCCGGCGTCGTCCACACCTGGTCGCTGCCGGCGGGAACAGCGCGGGAACGCCGAGGGCGGCCTGTGGGGGAGGGGGGGTGGAGGGTGGTTCCTGCACCGGGGGTGCCCTCAAAAGGGGTCTGGCCCATGATCGGTGCCCACCGATCGGCGGGACGTCCTCTCTGAAGGAGGACCTCCTTTCCTCTGCCGCCCCGCAAGATCCATCTGACATCTTCTTGGGGGGCGGCCGCGGGGAGGACGGCACCCGCGCATGCGTGGGTGACGGCATTTACGCGGCACCGGCCGCATCATTTACGCGGCGCCACTTTTACGCGGCGCCAGGGCCCGGTGCCCGTAAATTACGCGGCGCCGCTCCTAGCCCCCCGGGGGTGGGAGAATAGGGGGCTGGGAGCGGCCTCCGACCCCGGAGTGAAACACTCCGGTTTTCACTCCGGCGTCGGGACTTACTCTCCCGATGGGAGAATTGTGCCCATCATTCCTGCTGTCAGGAAAACGTGCATACGTGGTGCATGGTCATTATCTGATGGCCACTCGCCATCTGGACGTTAAGTGAGTGGAACCCCTTCCTGTTTATAGAGGAGACTCCCTGATACCATGGGAAACGTAGATCCACATAGGTGTCATTGATGGCCCCCTGCACCTGAGCCATTCCAGCTGTCGTCCCAAATCTCACAGCTCTCTTGTCCTGATGGGTGTGGTCTAGGTCAAAATTAATGTGGCCTGATGTGTTGGCACAGCATGCATCTGGGACCTGATGGATGCATTTGTGGATGGATAACTTTGAGATGCCACACAGTTCACCCGCTGGGCCCTGGCACTATGGTGTGACATAGGGGGGGGGGGCCGTGACCTTCATGACCACAGGGAGTGGGTGCCCTCCTCCTCTCTTGGTTGGCTGGAATTTCGCAAGGGTGCCGCACAGTATTCCTGTTAAGATGCAGTCTCCTGCGGCACATGTTATCTGACACCTGGGTCCTGTGAACATTTGGTCTCCTTCTCTGCCTGCATGGCCCCGGTTTGGCTTGCGCTGCATCCAACCCTTGAGCCTGTCCTGTGGCCCCCTGGTCTCCTGGCGCTGGGTCTTCCCTGGCTGCCGCCCCTCGTTCCTGCTGGAGTCTGTACTCCTCCAGTGCTGTGAGGGGCAGAATTCCCAGCTCCACTGGCTCCATCCCGAGATCTCTCCGAAAGGTGTTTAGATGGCACCATGGTGAGGGATGAGAGATAGATAGAGGCAGGTTGGTGCCCCAGCTGGTTATCGTCAGAGCTAACCCTCACCCCGTGTCCTCCTGGTCCTGGAAGCAACCGTTCCAGAAGCTCGCGCTGACACACATGTCCGATGGTCTTCCCACTCCATCGCTTGACCTGCCCCAGCCAATTCCCTTACCCTTTCAGAGTCGCCTGTGGCCTCCCATTTGGTTGTCCCCCTCCCTTAAAATTACATCACTGGGGGTTCTGACAGGCTGTGTCAATGATCACCTACCCCTCATGGGCAGGGTCAACTGGACATTTATGTATACTTTGAAAGTGAATGGACCTTCCATGGCAGGCACTGAGGTCCAGGAATTATGCTCACACTTTCCCTCTTGATTCCCTCCATCCAAACCTTTATCCTTGAAACATGTGTTTTCACACCTGGGGCCCCGAGGTGGGGTTATGGGGATAGGGTAGGGCGGAGGATTGGGTCTAAGTAGGGTGCTCTTTCAGAGGGTCGGTGCAAACTCGATGGGCCAAATCACGTCCTTCTGCACTGCAGGGATTCCATGCTTCTGATAGAAGGGTATAAAATTATTAGGGTATAGATAGCGTGAACAATTGGAGGCTTTTTCCCAGGGTGGAAATGACAATTACAAGGGGGCACAGGTTCAAGGTGATGGGGGAAAGGTTCAGTGGAGATGTGAGAGAGAAGTTTTTTACACAGAGAGTGGTGGTGGTCTGGAATGCACTGCCAAGTGAGGTGGTTCAGGCAGATATGTTAGTGACCTTAAAGACTTATCTGGATAGGCACATGAACAGACGGGGTATAGAAGGATGCAGGTGGTTGGTCTAGATTGGACACGTGATCGGCGCATGCGTGGAGGGCCAAAGGGCCTGTTCCTGCGCTGTTTTGTTCTTTGTTCTTTGTTCTATGATTCTGTGAATGTGGAGAACTGGTGTTGTTAATAATCTTTATTGGTGACACAAGTGAGCTTACATTAACACTGCAATGAAGTTACTGCGAAAATCCCCCAGTCGCCATATTCCGGCGCCTGTTCGGGTACACAGAGGGAGAATATAGAATGTCCAATTCACCTAACAGCACGTCTTTCAGGACATGTGGGAGGAAACCGGAGCACCCGGAGGAAACCCACGCAGACACGGGGAGAACGTGCAGATTTCGCACAGACAGTGACCCAAGCCGGGAATCAAAATCAAACCCGAGTCCTGGCTCTGTAAAGCAACAGTGCTCAAAAGCTTTTTAAATGTGCCTCTTAGCTTTCCTGCGGCCAAACAAATGTAACTGTTCGAGCCTTTTTAAAGGCCCCTAAATGATTCGAATTGGTGGAAGCTCACTGTGATGATTAATTCATTCTGGGGGCATGGACACTTTTGTGTGTGTAACTGGCCACCAGCAGTGTGTGTTTTCAAACCATTGCAGAAGATCACGGAAACTCGATGTGCGCTGAATGTATCTTGTGCTTGAAATTCCACTCTCTTTTGCATTGGTTTGGTCAACTTCAAGTGAATGGTGCTTAAACAGGGTAACCTCGCGGAAACGTCTGCCCAAATGTGAAGATTTTACCAGCTTTTCAGCAAGGCGTCAATTTCAAATATGTATCAGCTGTATCTCTATTGACTTACAAGTCATGGGCGGGATTCTCCGCTCGCTGACGCTGATTTCGTAATCGCCGATTGAGCGGAGAATCTCTTTTTACGATTGAATCGGGGCAGTGCCTGTTTTTGGATGCTCCGCCCCTTCCAAAACAGCATACTCGAGGAGTATGCCGCACGCCATTGAGACGGCCTCAGGGCGTTACTTGAAGGCCCTCCTCCGATGCTCCGTCCCCGATGGGCCGAGTCCCCGACCGCGCGGTTGACGTGTGGTCTCAGTGGTCGGGAACCCGGCGTGGCGGCTACGGACTGTGTCCAGTACTACCACAGTCGGTGGGGAGCCGTGCTGCTAGCCGGGGGGGGGGGGGCAGGGACGGGGGACGGGACGGTGGGGGGGGGGGGGGCCTTCGGCGAGGGTTGGGGCACTGTGGGGGTTAGCCCGGGGTGGCAAGGGGGTGTCCAGGGGGGCACTGTCTGGCGGGTCAGGTCCGCGCGCGGCCGGCGCCATGTTGTACGGCAGGCTGTCGCCGTGCGCGGCCACGGAACCGGCAATGCTCCGGCTGTTTATTTTGTGAAGGTCGTGTGTTTTGCGATGCGCGACTCCTGGCCCCTCACCCGGTCGGAGGGTCGGTGCTGGGACTTTGCCGATTTTTTCATCGTAAAACTAGACACGTCCTCCGGACGTAGCCTCAGAATTGGACAATCCAGCCCCATGGCTCTTACATAAGAATTTAGTTTTTATCTTTACTGAACATAGTCAAGCTCTGTAACTACCTCCTTTGCGTGAAGTCTCCATCGCCATTGTCTGCAACTAAACAAGTGCAGGAATAGCTCCAGACCCTGATTACATCTTAATCTTTACTTTATCTTTTCCTGTCCGTTTCATCTGTTTCTTTGGCAGAAACAAATGTATATCAATGGCTTTTGTACGTAAGTTCATTCCTACAGCTTCTTTAAACATCGGAACGCTAGTTAGCAAAGGGCCTATATTTAGTGATAATGTCATCGGCTTTTGACAGATGAATACTGATGATTGCCATCGACCTTTATGCTGACAATGGACTGTCTGTGCATTCTCCATGTTTCCCATTAATGTGCTTTGGCATCTTGACTGGATTTGATGGTTAACATGCCAGTGGGCATCCATCCCATTAGCTGACTGACCACTGCGTTGGAACGGAGCAGATACACTCAACAAATGGAAAATACCCCGAGGCTCCCGACAGACTCGGAGGCCACTGCAGAATAGCATCATTGTGTTTGGAGTGAAAAGGCAGCAAAGAACAGGGGGAAAGAGAAAGAGTGAAACTCGCAAACTCCTCTGCCAAAACCCTTTGCAGAGCAAGAAAAAAAAAAATGACGCCCCGGTTGTCAAGGCGACCAGTGTTGTTTTGTTTCGTTTAAAACATTCTTGAGAATCTCAAAGTGTTAATACAGTGAGCTCACGATAAATACCCACCTGATCTGACCACAAGTTTGATCCATTTTATTTGAATTGCATTGTGAACAATCATTTCTCCTTTGTATCAATTTTAATGCACCAAATTACATCCTATTCAATTCCTCCAATTATATCAAGCCTTAATGCGCCAGATGACTTTTCACTCATTTCTCCTCATTCAAGCAGAATGTCGATCCCATGCAGAATTCCATTGTGCTAAAATCACTTTCCATTCATTCCCCTTACGACACAAGCAAAGCTTGAATAAATTAGTCCTGATCCCTGACCTTGAGATTAGATTCATATTTTTTGCTTCAATTTTCTCTTCTCCTCCTACGAAGTCACTGGCTTTTGTTGGTCTCTTGAGTTGTGTCTGCTAAGTGAATCAGGAGGTAAACTTGGTTGTAGAGTTTAAAATGTTTACATGGTGCCATTCACATCCTCGCCCCCCCCCCTCCCCCACCCACCCCCACCCCCCTCATGTGCTTTACAGCCAATAAATCTCTTTTGAAGTGTTGCCATTGCTACGGTGCAGGATACATAGTGGCCAAAACATACCCTGCAAGATCCCACACTCAGCAAAGTGTTAACAACCAGATCATCTGTTTTTAAGAATGTTGGGTGTGGGATGAATGGGGTGATACAGTGACACAATGGTTAGCACTGTTGCTTCACAGCGCCAGGGACCCGGGTTCGATTCCCGGCTTGGGTCACTGTCTGTGCGGAGTCTGCACGTTCTTCCCGTGTCTGCGTGGGTTTCCTCCCGGTGCTCCAATTTCCTCTCATTGTACATTGTGAATTGTACATTCTGAATTCTCCCTCAGTGTACCCGAACAGACGCTGGAATGTGGCGACTAGGAGATTTTCACAGTAACTTCATTGCAGTGTTAATGTAAGCCGACTTGTGACACTAATAAAAGATTATTATTAAATGTTTGTCAGTGCACCAGGGAGCACATGTTGGCATTTTCCCAAAATAGTGCCATGGGATCTTTTATGCCCACCAGAGAGAGCGGGCTGGATATCGGTTTCAACATCTCATTAAATAGACAGCACAGCACTCCCTCAGTACTGCACGTAAGTATCATCCTAAATTTAATGCTCAAGTGTCAGGGGTGGCACTTGAACCCTAAGCCTTTCTCAGGGTGCGAGTGACACCACCTGATATAGAGCTAAGACACAGATCAACTGTGATTTAATTGACCAACAGGGCAGACTCCAGCATAATTAATGGCCTCAATCTCTTCCTGTACTCTGTCATTCCCTCTGCTACAACGGCCACTCCTCATCTGTGAGGCCGAGGTCCAAAACTCAGAGTGGGGGAAAGATGGGTGAGGGTGAAAGAAAAGGATCACAAATCATTCTAATCTTAATCCCACTTCGCTTCACCTGATGCCAATGCTTCACGCACTGTCCAGCGGGGAGGTGCTGAATATCAATTAGGAGTAGCAACTTTGGTAACATTTCCCCTCAACATCCCAGTGAGAGTGAAGTAATAGTCTTGATTCTATCATTGTCTAAGACTGAAAATAGCCTGGGCTATCCAGCAAGGGAGGTGGGGCTGGATTGGATTGGATTTGTTTACTGTCTGAGGTACAGTGAAAAGTATTTTTCTGCGAGCAGCTCAAACAGATCATTAAAATAAAAGAAAAGAAAAAGAAAATACATAATAGGGCAACAAGGTACACAATGTAAATACATAGACACCAGCATCGGGTAAAGCATTCTGTGGTGTAGTATTAATCAGGTCAGTCCATAAGGGGGTTGTTTAGGAGTCTGTTAACAGCAGGGAAGAAGCTGTTTTTGAATCTGTTTGCGCGTGTTCTCAGACTTTGGTATCTCTTGTATTTGGGCTGGAGGGGAATTCAGGGCGTGCTGCTTTCCCATGCGAAAACCGTGCCCTCTAAACATATGCCCAATGAGTGATACATGTCAAATTTGACTGTCAGCTGAATGAAAGAGGTGACTGCCAATTAGAAATCTGGATTTCCTCCAAGCCTAATCGTCATGCCAATGAGAGCCTGAACAATTCCAATCACTTCCAATAGCCAGCTTGTCCACAGGTAGGTCAAAGATGGTTAGTGATGTTGAGGGGCAGGAAGGAGCAGCAGGGGGCAATTGAGAGACAGGGTTAGCATTGATTTATGGCAGGGCCCTCCTACCCCATAGAAATAAAACTACTTTAAAATGTTCTACTTGTGTGGCTTTTTTTGATCAGTCATTTTAAGCTCATGACATGGAACAAAGAGAACGAAAGACCCATTTGAAATCAGTTCGAACTGCTTACATGCAAGGCTTCCAACATTTGTTTCAACAGGGCATCTGTTGAAACAATCCAGATATCCCGATATCCCGCTTCTCAATTTGAAACCCGGACCCCTCTGGGTAAGGTCAGATGTGGAAGATTGCCCTTGAATTTTGTTTGATAATTAATGATGGGTAAAAATATGTGGAATTTCTTCCCCTAAGTCGCATCTACTTCCTTTTTATTAGTTCACAGAATGTGGACGTCACTGGCCTGCCCAAGAACCTATTGCCGATGAGAAGGTGGTGGTGAGTTGCCGTCTTGAACTGCTGCAGTCCATGGGGTGTAGGTACACCCACTGTGCTGTTGGGCAGTGAGTTTCCAAGATTTTGACACAACAACAGTGAAGGAATGGCGATATAGTTCACAGTCAGGATGGTAAGTGACTTGGAAGGGGTATTGCAGGTAGTGGGGTTCCCATGCCACAGCTGCCCTTGTCCTTCTAGGTGGTAGAGCCACGCGCTTAAAAGGTGCTGAAAAAGGAGCATTGGTGATTTCCTGCATTGCATCTTGTAGATGGTGCACACGTCTGGCACTGTGCATCAGTGGTGAAGGGAGTGAATGTTTGTGGATGAGATGCCAATAAAGTGGGCTGCTTTGTCCTGGATGATGTCAACCTTCTTGAGAATTGTTCAAGCTTCCCTTATCTAGGCAAGTGGAGAGTGTTCCAAAATACTCCTGACTTGGTGGGTGAAAGATGGATGGACTTTGGGAAGTCAGGAGGTGAGTTACTCACTGCAGGATTCTTAGCTCCTGACCTGCTCTTGTGGCCACATTATTTGTATATTTAGTTCGGTTCAGTTTCTGGTCAATGATAACTCCCAGGGATGTTGCTCGTCAGTGATTTAGCAATGATAATATCATTGAGTGTCAACGGGAGATGGTTGGATTATCTTGCACCGGTGGTGGCCATTACTTGGTACTTGTGTGGCATGAATGTAACTTGCTACTTGTCAGCCCAAGACTCATTGTTGCACATGGACTGCTTCAGTAGCTGAGGATTCATGAATGGTGCTAAACATTCTGCAGTCATCAGCGAACATCCCCACTTTTTACCTTATGATAAAGGGAAGGTCATTGATGAAGCAGCTGAAGGGTTTGGGTTTGGGACACTACCCTGAGGAACTCCTGCCAAGATATCTGGGACTAAGATGATTGACCTCCAATAACCCACAACCATCTTCCTTTGTGCTAGGCATGACTCCAACCAGCGGAGAGTCCATTTCCTAGGGCTCTTTGATGCCACACTTGGTAAAATGCTACCTTGATGTCAAGGGAAGTCACTCTCACCTCTCCTCTTAAGTCCAGCTTTTTTGTCCATGTTTGAACCAAGGTTGTAATGAGGTCAGGAGCTGAGTGACCCTGGTGGAACCTAAACTGAGCAGTATTGCTAAGTAAGTGCCATTTGATAGCACTGTTGATGCTCCCAACCATCACTTTTATGTTGCTTGAGAGTAGGGGCAGTAATTAGCCAGGTTTTGTCCTGACTTTTGTGGGCAGGACATACTGGGCAATTTTCCACATTGCCGGGTAGATGCCAGTGTTGTAGCTGTACTGGAACAACTTGGCTAGGGATGCGGCAAGTTCTGGAGCAGAAGTCTTCAGTACTATTGCCGAATGTTGTCAGGGCCCATAGCCTTTGCAGTATCCAGTGCCTTGGTCATTTCTTGATGTCACGTGGAGTGAATCAAATTGACTGAAGATTAGCTTTTGGGATGCTGTGGACCTCAGGAGGAGGCTGAGATTGCCTCAACGGATATAACCACAGCTTCACTATATTATCACTTCCCCAATAGTGTGGGGGACAAAATGCTCAAATTCAAAATCTCTTCATGGCTGCATAGACCCATCTGAGAAATTGGAACAAGGCAAACACCGAGTTTAATTACTGCCCAGCATTTGGATTGACAAAACAACCGCTCAAATATATAACTTAGAACATTTACACATGTTTATTTAGACATTTTACTGTATTGAGAAGACTAACTCAGCATGATTTTCCAACAGATCAAGGAGCTTTTGCCTGGATCGTGCAAGTTATCAACCTCCCTCTTTAGTTGGACTCAAAGAATATGTATAAGATAAGGTAGGTCATGAAACAGTACAAAGGTTTCCATACAGGAACGTGATGGGTTCTGTTATTGAAAATATGGAAAGATGTGTCATTTGAAACATGGAAGTCTGGCAATATCTGGTCTGAGAGAAACATGAGAGGATATGGGGAAAGGTCTCACAAAGGGTTAACAGCAGCTGCCAGTGAAGGATTGTAAAATGCAGATAGCCTTGGTCAAGCAGGCTTAGCAAACAAGACAAACAGGATTTTGAATGAAGCCAAAAACAATGGCTCACACCTTCATTGAAAGTAACTGTCTTAGTAAGGATCTGAAAAAGAATGGATGAGGTTCAGTTGAATTTGGTGATAATTCTAGGTGTGAAAATTTGCTAATACCAGGTAAATTAAAGAAAACTGGAGGTTATCAGTCTACGAGAAACATAATTCAAAGCCAAAGTCAAAGTCAAAATTGAGCTGAGGACTCAATTGGAAAATAAAACTATAGAAATGACAGGAATTAAAAGTAACACCTCTTGAAACCAAAGCATTTTGAACATCACAAAGGAAACAATGTAATCAGATCTATAAGATGAAGTCATGTCAAAATGAATACTTAGTTGGATTAAAAGATTTAGATCAAAAGATACATTTTACAATCAAAGAAAATAAGAGTTACTTTACAATTACATCATAAAAACGTAATTGTTAGAAAGCGAATATAAACCGAGAGACCAGAGCAGGAACTACCAAAATGAGAACCAGAACTCAGAGGGAGAGAGAGAGAAGCAGAGAAGGAACAAGCAGCTAGAGTAAGATTACAATCAGCTCGGTCATGGGAACGAGACAGGGCAGAGCAGCCTAGCTAAAATAACTAATACATCGAAGAAAGACTAGAATTTAAAGAGTAGGCAAAGTCAGCTCAGAGCCAGCTCTCATATCTCGGTACATGGGAAAGATAGGACACAGCAACTGAGCTAACCAGCAAATACATCTAAAGAAGACCAGATTTTAAAAAGAAGATTGATTGTCAAGTTGGGCCTGAAGGTCCCTTCAACCAACCAGAAGGATCCAGAAGCAAGATCTTTTTACTTTTCTATGAAGACAGTAATTGCATCTTTTAAAAAGAGGAAAAAATATATAATAATAAAATAACTTAAAAGTTTTAACCTGAAACAGTGGTTATTAGTCGATTTTACTTACTTAGCAATGCTAGGATCGATGCTACTAAGTGGTAAGTCGATGAAATCTTCGGTGAAGGTATGGGTTATACCGGGGTATAACTTGAAAATATAGTTCGACCTGAATAGCACCCACTGAAGCTTGCATCGGAGTCAGGGAGTGAGAACCCCTGATCACCATTTAGAATGTCGGCCCTTTTCGATATAGGGGGAATTCTAAGAATAGTGGTGAGTTTTCAGAAACAGTTCTGAGGACTCAATCTAGCAGAATGGGATATTATTGTGCCTGTTCTGCTTGAATGTATTCAGGGGGAACATGCATCGCTGGCAAGAGCGCCATTTATTGCCCATCCCTAATTGCCCTTGAGAAGTGGTGGTCAGCCACTGCTTTAGTTGTGAGGGTTTTAGCTTCTTGTAGCAGGTGTTTGTGACAATTTGCTGAGAAGATTTCTGCGGATATGGAGCCAAATGTGGCACGGACTGAGTTCAGGTAGCAGGGTTCCTTCCAGAATCATAGAATTTACAGTGCAGAAGGAGGCCTTTTGGCCGATCGAGTCTGCACCAGCTCTTGGAAAGAGCACCCCATTTAAGCCCACACTTCTAACCTATCCCCGTAACGCAGTAACCCCAACTAACCTTTTTGGACCCTAAGAGCAATTTAGCATGGCCAATCCACCTAATCTGCACACCATTGGACTGTGGGAGGAAACCGGAGCGCCCGGAGGAAACCCACGCACACACAGGGAGGACGTGCAGACTCCGTACAGACAGTGACCCAAGCTGGGAATCGAACCTGGGACTCTGGAGCGGTGAAGCAACTGTGTTAACCACTGTGCTACTGTGCAGTGGAAGAAACATGAGTGAGCCAGCTGGGTTTTTAACAACAATCGGGTTGCTTCTCAATCAGCCATGACTGGTAATAACGTTTATTATTGCAGATTGATTTAATTGATTGAATTTAAATTTCCCAATTGCCATGGTGGGATCTGAACTTATATATTTCCAGATCATTAGTTCAGGCTGCTGGGCAACTAGTCCAGTAACATAATCACTTGGCCGCTAGACTCATAATATGTGCAGTTTGCATCAACTGATGTAACCAGTTTGGAAAACAAAGGTATTTTTAAGGGAATTAGATTTGTATTGGTAAACATTAGAAATTAGGTATAGATTTAAGTGGGTTTAATTTAATATTTTTGTGCCTAGAAGGGTAAAACCAAGAGTTAGATTCATGCTGGACAATGTGTGGGAGTTGGTTCAATTCCAACTGTGGCCCTATTGTGGTTAGAGACCGTTACAGTGTGAAAAATAAATAGAAGTAAGTCAGTACTTCGCAACAGGAGGCCACATTCCAGAGGGAAGGGCTTTCCTTTGTTCTTAGTTTTGACTGGAAGCCAGGGCAGTTGAGGATAGGGAGTGAGAGTGAAGGCAACCATTACAGCTCTGCGAGAAGTGGTTGGCTTAGAGAGTTGGAGAGGGAACATCTCTCTCAGCGTTGCGAGAAGAAAAGCCATACCATGTAGCAATGGTTAAGAAAACAAGTGCAGGGATCTGGAGAGCAGTTAGTTAAGGAAACTAGAGAAATGAAGATAGATTTCCTGAGAAGGCTGAGATATCAGAAGGTATCTGAAGTGATTTTCAGTTTTGTGACATTTTACTACAGCCTATGGAATGCAAGTTGAAATAACTGTGGAAATTGATACCTGGGTCGCGGAGTTTCTGTGAAAGCAGTTCCGACAACAATCATCCTGTCTGCTTAAAGGGGACTTTTTGTGTGAATGAGATCATTGCAGCTTAAGATGTACTTTGTGATTCATATTATTCCTAAAACCTGTTTGTCATCGTTAAACTAAGGGGGGGGGAAGTTATGGAGAATTGTATAGGAATCCAATTTTTTCATGTTTAATAACTGATTTTTTTCTTCTCGTTGAAACAAATTAGTGGTCCTGTGACTCTGTTCCGCCTCGTTTTAAACAAAATAAAATTCATGGGAAGGTAATCGGCATCTCGGCTCAACTGGAATGCACTCCCCAAGAGGATAGAGAATTGGGCGGGGGGGGGGATCGGGGTCGGTGTCAGGCCACGACCCAAAAACCATGCTGCGACCCCTCGCAGGCAGCGTGAACAAGTTCCACCATGTACACCGTAGGGGGAGTTGGGGGGAGGAGGGGGGGGGGGGCGAATGTAAACAAATGAAAATGGGTTGTAATGACCCCTTTGTATCTATTTAGTGGGCCTGGCGCCCTTTGTTCCGACCTCCCATGATTCACCAGTCCCCGTGGCCTGGAATCATGTGGGCACGGATCACTTCTGGTCTCAGAAATCGTGAACCTGACGTGGCGAACCGAGCAGTAGGCCGAGCGAGCCTTGGCCCACCGCGATCCCCACCACCCAGGGTCACAATTGCTGAGATCATCCTAGCCCATCCGAGGGCCAACACCCCAACAACGCACTGCCTGCCATTGCCTCCTCGAGCTGACCACCCCCATGCCCCCAAAGGGACCCCTGTAATAGGGGGACCCCCACAGGATACCCCTGTAATAGGGGGAACGACCCATATGGTCTCCTGTAATGGGCTGGCTTTCCACAGGGACCCCCTGCCTAAAGGAACCCCCTCCACAGACCGCCACGTATGGACCCCTCCCAGTAAAGGCACCCCATCTGGAAGCTAGAGAGCAGTCCAGACGGGGGCAGTGGAATGCATTATAGCTGATGTACCTTGCAATTCCACATGTCCAATCCTTAAAGGAGAGTGGCTCGTTCCCACAGATCCACTAACTGAAGGCCACTCATAGGTTTCGAGTAGTGGTATGTGATTGACAGTTTGTAAAAAACACCTGCAGCTTTGATCCATTCATATCCCTTCATGCTTCAGTGGCCTAAGTTTGTAAACATTGATCACATCAAAGAGGGTTAAGTGCAGTAAAACGTGAGTAACTGTGAGTAATTGGAATACACTTAGTGCACTAACATCTCTTTGATGTGGTTAATGTTTAAAAACACAGAAGATTTTAAAAAGCGCTGCTAATAACAGACACCGTGAACCCTGTCTTCAGTAGCCTCTCGAGTTCTTCTCCCACTTTAGGTTGAATAGCTTAGTGTACGGTACACATTTTTAAACACTTAGCTCGTGCCTAAGTTTCGCTTCAACCCCAGACATGGATCCAAGTGACTCCTCAATTACCTTTCATTTCCCAGAAGTGATGAAAGATCATTCGTAGAATCAACAAGTTGGTTCACAATAGCCTGGTTTAGCTTAATTCTTAACCAAGATCTCCCAAACAATGCTGGAAGGTTTCCTTGAACAATGGATCAACACTTTCCGCTTGTTAACTTTCAAAGTCACCTTAGTGAAGTCCTTCAGCGACATAACCTCCTCAGTATCTGTCCTCACGACCATATCAGATGGTCATACTGGCAAAAATTTCAATTTCTGACGGTCTCGTGATTCAGGTGTTGGTGATGCTGCAGCGTCCGTATCCACTCCCATCTTAACAGAGTTCCCAATTAATTTTGGATAGACCCAACATTGTTGCTGGTCTCCTTGCACTGCTGGAAAGCTGGGTTTACATTCCTTAAACTTACTTGCCACTTTGGTACTTGGTGAGTCTTCAGTTGGATCGCTTAACAGTTAAATTAACCCTGAAGACTTTGCAGTATTTTTCTTGATACACTTCCTTTGTGCTGAAAGTAACCAACCTGCCTTGGCAATGTGACCAACTTTACCACAATTTTTACATTTGTTCTCCTGGCTCCAACAACCTCCAGCCACATGTCCCACCTGGTTGCAGCGATGACCTGGTAGGTTCCTGGCGGACCTGCTTTTCACAGACTCCAGATGACGGACTTTAGCTCAAACTCCAATCAGCAAACTCGCAGCAAGTTTCATAGACGTTGCAATTTCTATATCAGATTTTAGGGTTAATGCCTCTTCAGTCAACAATTTCCTTTGGGTGGCTTAATTCCTGAGGCTGCAAACTAATCGGTCGCGAAGTGTATCATCCAAAGTCTGCCCACATTCTCAGTACTTTGCAGCTTTTGCAATGATGCAGCAAATTGCAAAATGGTTTCCCCTTCCTCCAGTTAACAATGGCGAAGGCAGAATCTTGAAGCTATTAATAGTGGACGGGGAGAGGAATATTTTTGCAAGACAGTCGTTAACTCATCATGTGACTTGTTTCCAGGTTTAGGTGGTGTAATAAACTCTGTTGCAACATGTTTCCCTCCCAACTGAGTTGAGAAAGGTGTCAGTGGGCAGGACTGCTGGTGTCTGAATTGGAATTGTTTCCTCATAAAAGCTCCATGTCTCCTTCTCATCATCAAACGCATCCATGGTGCTTTTCCCTCTGGCCAGTTTTGGATTTCAGTTCCCTGATCTGTGCTACTCCGCCCTC
Organism: Scyliorhinus torazame; assembly: GCF_047496885.1. NCBI lineage: Eukaryota > Metazoa > Chordata > Chondrichthyes > Carcharhiniformes > Scyliorhinidae > Scyliorhinus > Scyliorhinus torazame. Next base: position 316,488,660 of record NC_092713.1, on the reverse strand, counting down.
ATCCTGATGTTTATTTTCTCTCTGTTTGAAGCAGACAAACTCACAGCGCACAAGCAGACCAGCTGTTTCTGCGCCTCGCTGTCGATTCCCGGGCAGTGGGCCGCAGAGTGGCCAGCTCAGAGGTTCAGGTTCCCGTCGCCCATTTGAATACCTCAGGTGCAGTCTCCAAAGCTCCACCCACTACACCCACGCTGCTGGCCTTGCTCTGCATCACAAACCAGCTGTCTGGCCAAGTTAGCTAAACCGGCTCCCGTACCGGCTGAGGTTAGGCTTCACAACCTTGTCCCTCGCCTGAGGTGTGGTGATCCTCAGGTTAAATCACCACCAGTAACTTAGTCATCTGATAACATTTTTGTTGCACTCGCAGCTGTCGCAATCGACCGGATGATTCACTGTCACCTGGCTACAAACTGTACGGTGTCCAAATATTTGTTTGAGAGTTATTTGTTACAATGATGATTCCGCCTTGGAAGGCGATGATATTTCACCTGACCTCACTCCCAATGGTGAATGGACCGGGACTCTGTTGGTGATCCCTTCTTCTGTCTCACAAAAGCGTTGTCGAAAGCTCCCATTTTTATTTTTCGGCACAGAGCCCTTTGCCAGTTTCTCATTTCTTATGTTCTTTATTGGAGCCACAAAGACGAAGAGTCAAATTTGCCTAACATAGTGCAAGGGGTTTATTTACAAGGCAAGGTGCTGCTCAAACAGGTACAATGGTGAACTCCATAAAAGCCTGTGAAACGCTCTGATTGGATTGGATTTGTTTATTGTCACCTGTACCGAGGTACAGTGAAAAGTATTTTCCTGCGAGCAGCTCAACAGATCATTAAGTACATGGGAAGAAAAGGGAATAAAAGAAAATACATAATAGGGCAACACAACATATACAATGTAACTACATAAGCACCGGCATCGGATGAAGCAGACAGGGTGTAGTGTTAATGAGGTCAGTCCATAAGAGGGTCATTTAGGAGTCTGGTAACAGCGGGGAAGAAGCTGTTTTTGAGTCTGTTCGTGCGTGTTCTCAGACTTCCGTATCTCCTGATATCATTGCGTAACATTTGACATTACACCATCCAATGGTGTTATTCTGATGCATGAAAAGATAAGTATCCCATTCAACAGGATGTTATTGTCCTTGGGCACATAATTATGTCCAGTCAGGTTTATAAACTTCTAAATCTTTGTCCAGCAGATGAACTCTTCATCTGCACTTTTACGAGTGCAGAAATCATAGAGTAGAGTCATAAAATCTCTGCAGTGCAGAGGAGGCCATTCGGCCCATCGAGTCTGCACCGACCCTTGGAAAGAGCACCCTACCTAGGTGCATGGCTCGACCCTATCGCTGTAACCCAGTAACCCCACCTAACCGTTGGACACTAAGGGACAATTTATCAGGGCCAATCCACCTAACCTGCACATCTTTGGACTGTGGGAGGAAACCGGAGCACCCGGAGGAAACCCACGCAGACACGGGGAGAGTGTGCAAACTCCACACAGTCACCTGAGGCCGGAATTGAACACGGATCTCTGGTGCTGTGAGGCATCAGTGCTAGCCTCTGTGCCATCGTGCCAAAATGAATTTCACTCAGCTGGAAAAAGAAGCTTTGAGCATTAGTTTCTGTGTAAGAAGGTTCCACCATTACCATTACAATGTCATTTTACCCTTTTGATGGATTGTCGACCCTTGACTACAATCTTTGGGCTGTATAAAGGTAGACCTTCTTTGGCAGCTAGTAGACTGCAAAGATGGTCATTGATATTCATAGAAATCATAGAATCCCTCTGATATTGTCAGCACACATTTACAAGTCCCGAAAGACGTGCTATTAGGTGAATTGGACATTCTGAATTCTCCCCCTGTGTACCCGAACAGGCGCCGGAGTGTGGCGACGAGGGGATTTTCACAGTAACTTCATTGCAGTGTTAATGTAAGCTTACTTGTGACAATAATAAAGATTATTTAAAAAAGAAATTAGAGTACCCAATTATTTAACCACTGCGCCACCTTGCTGCCCCGGCTAATAAAGATTATTATTATTATTGCAAGTCTGAGCAGCATGGAAATGCTGATGATATGTCACAATTACCGTTACAAGTTGAGCAGAACCCTGCAGAACATTTTGTCAATATTTTGTATTTCTCGCTGGTGGATGGTGCACCTGTGACTTCACCTCAGGTTCACAGATACACAAGAACTGATCCAGTGATGGGGAAGGTGATGGACCTGGTCCAAAAAGGAACGCTGTCAGACGTTTATAGGAAACATCCAGACCTCAAGCCCGACATCACTTGAAGACTTGAGTTGACAGCGCAGAATGGAGTTCTATTGTGGGGAATCCATGTGATTATTCCCCCGTGCTGGAGTGGTGAGGATGCAGGATTGGCACACAGTTATTTTTGGTGGCCAGGATTAGATGCTCCAATTGAAGAGAAAGTTGGACAATGCCAATCTTGTGCAAAACTAAGGAACATTCCACCATTACAATCATTACATCCATGGGAATGTCCGACACAGCCATGGCAGAGAATACACATCGATTATGCTGGCCCACTGGAGGGTCACATGCTCTTAGTGATTGTGGACACGCACTCAAAATGGCCAGAAGTCGCGATAATGAAGTCAAAGATGACTGAGCAGGCCAAACGAGAAGAAATTTTTGCAAAATTTGGAACGCTGGAGCAGATTGTCAGTGATAATGATACATCGTTTATTTCGAAGGAGTTTCAGAACTACAAGAGAACGGTTTCCATCATTACAAGTCACCTCCATATCGTCCAACAACGAATGGATTGGCTGAATGTTTAGTGCAATCATTAAAGCATTCTATCAAACTTTGAAGGACCAGGGGCGGGATTCTCCATAATTGGCGCGATGTCCGCCGACCGGCGGCAAAAACAGCGCGAATCCGTCCGGCATCGCGCCGCCCCAAAGGTGCGGAATTCTCCACATCTTGAGGGGCCGTGCCCTTACCTTGAGGGGCTAGGCCCGCGCCGGACTGATTTCTGCCCCGCCAGCTGGCGGGAAAGGCATTTGGTGCCCCGCCAGCCGGCGCGGAAATGACTTTGCCGGGCGGCGCATGCGTGGGTGCGTCAGTGGCCACTCACGGCATCCCCGCGCATGCGCAGTGGAGGGGGTCTCTTCCGCCTCCGCCATAGTGGAGACCGTGGCGAAGGCGGAAGGAAAAGAGTGCCCCCACGGCACAGGCCCACACGTGGATCGGTGGGCCCCGATCGCGGGCCAGGCCACCGTGGGGGCACCCCCCGGGGCCAGATTGCCCCGCGCCCCCCCCAGGACCCCAGAGCCCGCCCGCGCCGCCATGTCCCGCCATCCCAAAGGTGGTTCAATCCATGCCGGCTGGCGTGGGTTGACAGCGGCGGGGCTTCGGCCCATCGCGGACCAGAGAATCGCCGGGGATTCCCGCCGACCGGCGAGGATTCCCGCCCCCGCCGAATATCCGGTGGCGGAGAATTCACGACACGGCGGGGACGGGATTCACGCCGGCCCCCGGCGATTCTCCGACCCAGTGGGGGGTCGGAGAATCGCTCCCCAGGTGTCATTATTTTGATTTGGTTTGATTTATTATTGTCACATGTATTAGTATGCAGTCAAAAGTGTTGTTTCCTACATGCTGTACAAACAATGCATACCGTACATAGGGGAGGAAAGAGAGATGACAGAATGTAATGTTACAGTCATAACGAGGGTGGAGATAAAAGATCAACTTAATACGAGGTAGGTCCATTCAAAAGTCTGATGGCAGTAGGGAAGAAGCTGTTCTTGAGTCGGCTGGTACCTGACCTCAAACGTTTGTATCTTTTTCCTGACGGAAGAAGGGGGAAGAGGGTATGTCCGGGGTGCGTGCGGTCCTTAATTATACTGGTTGCCTTTCCAAGACAGCGGGAATTATAGACAGTCAATCGATGGGAGGCTGGTTTGCGTGATGGACTGGGCTACATTCACAACCTTTTGTAGTTTCCTGCGGTCTTGGGATGAGCAGGAACCATCCCAAGCTATGATACAACCAGAAAGAATGCTTTCTATGGTGCATCTGTAAAAGTTGGTGAGAGTCGTAGCTGACATGCCAAATTTCCTTAGTCTTCTGAGAATGTAGAGTCGTTGGTGGGCTTTCTTAACTATAGTGTCGGCATGGGGGGACCAGGACAGGTTGCTGGTGATCTGGACACCTAAAAACTTGAAGCTCTCGACCCTTTCTACTTCGTTCCCATTGACGTAGATTGGGGCATGTTCTCCTCTACACTTCCTGACGTCGATCTCAATCTCCTTCGTTTTGTTGACTTTGAGGGAGAGATTATTGTCGTCGCACCAGTTCACCAGATTCTCGGTCTCATTTTTGTACTCTGTCTCGCCATTGTTTGAAATCTGACCCACTACGGTCGGATCAAGAAGATTAAACAAATTTCAAATATCTTACCGAAACACTGTGCATGTTACCATGTAAAGATCACCGGCAATGCTGTTGTTCGAGAGGAGAATATGAACGCAGTTTGTTTTGCGAACTGCACCTGATACTTCAGAGATTGTCAAATGCCAACAACAAACAGAAATTGTTGGGAGGGAGAAAATCTCTAAAAACGAGTTTTCAAGCAGGGAGAAAGTGTTAGCTAGGAGCTACACCACCAACAAGAATTGGTACCAGCTGTGATCCCAGCAAAGACAGTCCAATATCATACACCGTACAGGCGAATGATAAAAAAGTTTGGCAATGTCATGCGGATCCGTTACTCGCTGCCTGAAGTGAGTTTGCAGAGACCTCTCAAGAGGTTTCACCTTTAAAAGATCTGGAGAGCGAGACTTTGAATGGAGACCAGAGGCAGTGACAAGTTCAGATTCTGTTTCTGAGGACATTTCAATGCCTATAGTGACAGATATTGGAGTAACTACTCAAGAAGTACCATCGACCGAGAGGAATGAGGACACTCCTGAGGCTGCAAGTAGTCGAGTTCAAGAATGGCAAATTCTATCAAAAAGGAATAGACCACAGAGACTGCCTTATTGAATTGTATATATGTATAGAATTAACATATCGGGGGATCTGTTGTATAAATGTCAATTGCTGTTGCACTAATGAGGGCGGGAGTTTTGTCTTTGGGAATATATTTTATTGCTTCTGTGTCACACGATGTGTAGTGACGTCAGCAGAGTGTTTGCGTGGGTTTTGGGCACATCACCATCTTGACTGTATGAGCAACACCCTTAATAAACCTCTCATCCTGTTTTACAAGGATCCAGAGTTTGGGAAAGTCCATGCCATTCTCTTTGTCATGAGATTATGGGTATCACTGGCTGAGCCATCATTAATATAGCCCATCGCTGTGGATCTAGAGTCACGTTAGGCCAGACCAGGCAAGAACAGCAGATTTCTTTCCTTCCTTTGGTGGACTACAACGGTTTCCAGATTTTCATTGAATCTAGATTTCACCATCTGCCATGGTGGGATTCGAACGCAGGCCCTCAAAGCATTATCCTGGGCCATTGGATCACTCGTCTAGTGACAATACCACTGCTCCACTGCCTCCCCAGCTGTTACTAGCAGAACTGGATGGACTTGAGTCCGCCTGTCGTTTCAGAATTCCTCTGTTGACAGTTTGAGAAGCAGAAATAGAAGTTGCATTCATATGGAACTGAGCCCAGTGTGAAACAACGCACTCGGGAAAGGAGAGGCAGAATAAAACCACCTTCTTTAAAAAGTGCTCTGGGTTGAAACTTAATTTGGGATCATCGCCATGCAATTATTTGCAGTTTCCCGAGAAACATGATGTAAAATTCCATTGGTGTGCAGCTTGAGTGAAGTCACGGAGACAGAGTGGGAGCTCCTCCGAGGGAATGTACTGCCCATGATAAAATTCCGGGCTTTCCTTCGTCCAGCTGGACATTCCTGTCGCTTCTATCCCTTCACCCTGCCCCTCTTTAGATTTGATCCGCTTACCGACGAAGAAACAACAAAGGCAAACACTAACTGATTGTGTTAAGCACTGTCACTTACAGAACCACATCATCACTTAATCCACAGCCGTGTCCGACAAGGAAATGATGGATGAGATATCGCATCCCATTCGCCATCATAACAACAATTGATTGATGCGGAGCTGAAGAAAAAGATCGCAGCAGTGAAATGTTCCATCCTCAGATCACTTTTAAATTCAGGTTTCTGTCGGTAAGAACATTAAAGGATCTATAAATAACAATGATAAATCCCACATGAGCCTAATCCCAGCAGGATTTCTCAATTACACTTACCTGCCAGACTTGACAAGTGACTTCAGCCTTGAGCCTTAGAGAAATCCTTATTTTATTCACCTGCTGTCCAGGGAGAAATCCCTGTGCAATGATGGATTTGATGATGCCACAGCAGTGACAAAAGGACCTTTAAAAACTGAGAAATGTGCTCAAACATAAATATATGAAGGAAATTGGAAAGCGATTTTGTTGAATTACTGGCTGCAAATCAGTCCGAATTTATCAGGTAAATTTAATCTGCATTTGAACGTGCCGTTTAAAACAATACAAATTAAATTGTGGCTGACAGTTTTAGTTTGCTGTGATATTGTCAACAGAATTACATCCAACACGGGGCAGAGAAGCAGGACATTTGGCCCACGTGAATTGATTGCATTCCTTCCTCAACGCTTTTTGGTCTTTGACATCGAAACAAAGGTGAAATTAATTCAGGTTGCCTTGTATGTTCTGTGTCGACAGCTACAGCAACATTGTTATGTCAGGAGATAGAAACAGTCACCAGCCGCATCAGGGCCCATGCCCAGTCAGACAAAAAGAAAAGTGCCCTCGGCAGCCCCAACCTTTAGAGGCTAATTAGTCAGAATCTCATCAGGCCAGATTGGGTTAGCAGTACACTTTCCAGTATTGACTTGCGAGGATCTTCCATTGAAATCGATGGGAATGGGATTGAGGAGTCCCTGGTCAGGATGATAATATTGCATGTGCAGACTTGCGTTTCCCTGGTTGCAGCAACACCATAAATACCTGCATTTATATAACGCCTTTCAAGTCCCCCCAGAGCTCCTTCAAACCCATAAAGTCCATTTGAAGTGTCGTTGTTGTTTTATTCCAGGCAGTCTATTTACACACAGCAAGCTCCCACAATAACCACAAGAGGAAGGCTCGAGGGCAGGTAGAAGTGGAAAGTTGAACCGTGGATTAAGGGATTGGCTGGTGACTGGTAAGTAGTTTTTATTTATTTTCCCTTTAGGTGTTATCGTGCGGGGCGCAGAGGTTGCTGAGTGAGTGCTTGCTGAGAAGGGGAGTGAATAACAGGTAAGCTCTTTCTTTCTTTTTTTTTAATCTAGAGGGGATGACAGGGAAGGTAGTGCAATGTTCCTCCTGCAGAATGTGTGAGGTGAGGGACGCAGTCAGTGACCCTGCTGATTTCATCTGTGGGACGTGCACCCATCTCCAGCTCCTCAGAAACCGCGTTAGGGAACTGGAGCTGGAGTTGGAAGAACTTTGGATCATTCGGGAGGCAGAGTTGGTCATAGATAGAAGCTTCAGGAATGTAGTTACTCCGAAGAATAAAGATAGGTGGGTGACAGTGAGAGGGGCTGGGAGGAAGCAGTCAGTACAGGGATCCCTTGTGGCCGTTCCCCTTAGTAACAAGTATACCACTTTGGATACTGTTGGGGGGGACAACTTACCAGGGTTAAGCCATGGGGTACAGGTCTGGCACAGAGACTGTCCCTGTTGCTCAGAAGGGAAGGGGGGAGAGGAGTAGAGCATTAGTCATTGGAGAACCCATAGTTAGGGGGATAGATAGGAGATTCTGTGGGAACGAGAGAAACTCACGGTTGGTGTGTTGCCTCCCAGGTGCCAGGTTGCGTGATGTCTCGGATCATGTTTTCGGGATCCTTAAGGGGGAGGGGGAGCAGCCCCAAGTCTTGGTCCACATAGGTACCAACGACATAGGTAGGAAAAGGGATGGGGATGTAAGGCAGGAATTCAGGGAGCTAGGGTGGAAACTTAGATCTAGGACAAACAGAGTTATTATCTCTGGGTTGTTACTCGTGCCACGTGATAGCGAGACGAGGAATAGGGAGAGAGAGGAGTTGAACACATGGCTACAGGGATGGTGCAGGAGGGAGAGTTTCAGATTTCTGGATAATTGGGGCTCATTCTGGGGTCGGTGGGCCCTCTACAAATGGGATGGTCTACACCTGGACCAGAGGGGTACCAATATTCTGGGGGGGAAATTGGCTAATGCTCTTCGGGAGGGTTTAAACTAGTTCAGCAGGGGCTTGGGAACCTGAATTGTAGCTCCAGTATCCAGGAGGTTGAGAGTAGTGAGGTCATGAGTAGGGTTTCAAAGTTGCAGGAGTGTACCGGCAGGCAGGAAGGTGGTTTAAAGTGTGTCTTCTTCAATGCCAGGAGCATCCGGAATAAGGTGGGTGAACAAAGAACAAAGAACAAAGAAATGTATAGCACAGGAACAGGCCCTTCGGCCCTCCAAGCCCGTGCCGATCATGCTGCCCGACTAAACTACAATCTTCTACACTTCCTGGGTCCGTATCCCTCTATTCCCATCTTGCGGCATGGGTTGGTACCTGGGACTTCGGTGTTGTGGCCATTTCGGAGACATGGATAGAGCAGGGACAGGAATGGTTGTTGCAGGTGCCGGGATTTAGATATTTCAGTAAGCTCAGGGAAGGTGGTAAAAGAGGGGGAGGGGTGGCATTGTTAGTCAAAGACAGCATTACGGTGGCAGAAAGGACGTTTGATGAGGACTCGTCTACTGAGGTAGTATGGGCTGAGGTTAGAAACAGGAAAGGAAAGGTCACCCTGTTAGGGGTTTTCTATAGGCCTCCGAAAAGTTCCAGAGATGTAGAGGAGAGGATTGCAAAGATGATTCTGGATAGGAGCGAAAGCAACAGGGTAGTTGTTATGGGGGACTTTAACTTTCCAAATATTGACTGGAAACGTTATAGTTCGAGTACATTAGATGTGTGCAGGAGGGTTTCCTGACACAGTATATAGATAGGACAACGAGAGGCGAGGCCATATTGGATTTGGTACTGGGTAATGAACCAGGACAGGTGTTAGATTTAGAGGTAGGTGAGCACTTTGGTGATAGTGACCACAATTCGATTACATTTACTTTTGTGATGGAAAGGGATAGGTCTATACCGCAGGGCAAGTGTTATATTTGGGGGAAAGGCAATCATGATGCAATGAGGCAAGGCTTAGGATACATCGAATGGAGAGGAAAACTGCAGGGGATGGGCACAATGGAAATGTGGAGCTTGTTCAACGAACAGCTACTGCGTGTCCTTGATAAGTATGTACCTGTCAGGCAGGGAGGAAGTGGTCGAGTGAGGGAACCGTGGTTTACTAAAGCAGTCGAAACACTTGTCAAGAGGAAAAAGGAGACTTATGTAAAGATGAGACATGAAGGTTCAGTTAGTGCGCTCGAGAGTTACAAGTTAGCTAGGAAGGACCGAAAGAGAGAGCTAAGAAGAGCCAGAGGGGACATGAGAAGTCTTTCCAGGTAGGATCAAGCATAACCCTAAAGCTTTCTATAGATATGTCAGGAATAAAAGAACGACTAGGGTAAGAGTAGGGCCAGTCAAGGACAGTAGTAGGAAGTTGTGCTTGGAGTCCGAGGATATAGGAGACGTGCTAAATGAATATTTTTCGTCAGTGTTCACACAGGAAAAAGACAATGTTGTCGCGGAGAATACTGAGATTCAGGCTACTAGACTAGAAGGGCTTGAGGTTCATAAGGAGGAGGTGTTAGCAATTCTGGAAAGTGTGAAAATAGGTAAGTCACCTGGGCCGGATGGATTTATCCTCGGATCCTCTGGGAAGCTAGGGAGGAGATTGCTGAGACTTTGGCCTTGATCTTTAAGTCATCTTTGTCTACAGGAATCGTGCCAGAAGACTGGAGGATAGCAAATGTTGTCCCCTAGTTCAAGAAAGGGAGTAGAGATAACCCCGGTAACTATAGACCAATGAGCCTTACTTCTGTTGTGGGAAAAATCTTGGAAAGGTTTATAAGAGATAGGATGTATAATCATCTCGAAAGGAATAATTTGATTAGAGATAGTCAACACGGTTTTGTGAAGGGTAGGTCGTGCCTCACAAACTTTATTGAGTTCTTTGGGAAGGTGACCAAACTGGTGGATGAGGGTAAAGCAGTTGATGTGGTGTATATGGATTTCAGTAAAGCGTTTGATAAGGTCCCCCATGGTAGGCTACTGCAGAAAATACGGAGGCATGGGATTCAGGGTGATTTAGCAGTTTGGATCAGAAATTGGCTAGCTGGAAGAAGACAAAGGGTGGTGGTTGATGGGAAATGTTCAGACTGGAGTCCAGTTACTAGTGGTGTAGCACAAGGATCTGTTTTGGGGCCACTGCTGTTTGTCATTTTTATAAATGACCTGGAGGAGGGTGTAGAAGGATGGGTGAGTAAATTTGCAGATGACACTAAAGTCGGTGGAGTTGTGGACAGTGTGGAAGGATGTTGCAAGTTACAGAGGGACATAGATAAGCTGCAGCGCTGGGCTGAGAGGTGGCAAATGGAGTTTAATGCAGAAAAGTGTGAGGTGATTCATTTTGGAAGGAATAACAGGAAGACTGAGTACTGGGCTAATGGTAAGATTCTTGGCAGTGTGGATGAGCAGAGAGATCTCGGTGTCCATGTACATAGATCCCTGAAAGTTGCCACCCAGGTTGAGAGGGTTGTTAGGAAGGAGTACGGTGTGGTAGCTTTTATTGGTAGAGGGATTGAGTTTCGGAGCCATGAGGTCATGTTGCAGCTATACAACATTCTGGTGCGGCCGCATTTGGAGTATTGCGTGCAATTCTGGTCGCCGCATTATAGGAAGGATGTGGAAGCATTGGAAAGGGTGCAGAGGAGATTTACCAGAATGTTGCCGCATATGGAGGGAAGATCTTATGAGGAAAGGCTGAGGGACTTGAGGCTGTTTTCGTTAGAGAGAAGAAGGTTAAGAGGTGACTTAATTGAGGTATACAAGATGATCAGAGGATTGGATAGGGTGGACAGTGAGAGCCTTTTTCCTCGGATGGTGATGTCTGGCACGAGGGTACATACCTTTAAATTGAGGGGAGATAGATAGAAGACAGATGTCAGAGGTAGGTTCTTTACTCAGAGAGTAGTAAGGGTGTGGAATGCCCTGCCTGCAACAGTAGTGGACTCGCCAACACGAAGGACATTCAAATGGTCATTGGATAGACATATGGACAATAAAGGAATAGTGTAGATGGGCTTTAGAGTGGTTTCACAGGTCGGCACAACATCGAGGGCCGAAGGGCTTGTACTGCGCTGTAATGTTCTATAAGAAAGGTCCAAGTGTCCATTCGATCAGTTTTTAGTGATGTTGGTTACAGGATGCACATTGACCTAGACAGAGGCTGGCTGGACACGAGTGCACAATCCCACGAGGACCCAAAACCGAGAACCTTGCTGGTGAGATCCTGGGACGGGATTGTCCCCGTGCAAAGTTCTGCTAAGTGCTGGACAACATGGTGAGAAAGGCCGGCAGTGTAGCTGGCGAAAATTCCGCCCACTGTCTCATCATGCATTCGGGTTCTTTGGGGCTCCCAAAATAAGCTGCTTGAGACTGCAGTTTGTTAAGACCATTATTCTTTCATTTACAACAACGATGTACATATTGGGACGTCCGCACGAGGTTGAAATTTCCCCTTGCTCTAGATTTCTGTTCCTCAGACATGTGATGCTGCATCATCATTACATCAGCCTCATGTGTTTTTGATGTTTATAGTATCATAGAACCCCTCCAGTGCAGAAGGAGGCCTTTCTGCCCATTGAGTCTGCACTGACACCCTGAAAGAGCATCCTACCTAGGCCCACTTACCCACCCTATCCCCACAACCCTACCTCATAGAATCATAGAATTATAGAATTTACCGTGCAGAAGGAGACCATTTGTCCCATCGAGTGCACTGGACCTTGGAAAAAGCACCTCACCCATGCCCACACCTCTACCCTATCCCCGTAACCCCAACTAACCTTTTTAGGACACTAAAGGCAATTTAGCACGGCCAATCCATCTACCCTGCACATCTTTGGACTGTGGGAGGAAACCAGAGCACCCGGAGGAAACCCAGACAGACACGGGGAGAGCGTGCAGACTCCACACAGTCAGTGGCTCAAGCCGGGAATCGAACCTGGGACTCAGGAGCTGTGAAATGACTGTGCTAACCATTGTGCTACTGTGCTGTTAATCTGCAGCCGTTAACCCTTTACATCTCCTCGCCAAGTCTTTACCCCTATGATACTTACAGGGGCTGGTTTAGCTCACTGGGCTAAATCGCTGGCTTTTAAAGCAGACCAAGGCAGGCCAGCAGCATGGTTCAATTCCTGTACCAGCCTCCCAAACAGGTGCCGGAATGTGGCGACTAGGGGCTTTTCACAGTAACTTCATTTGAAGCCTATTTGTGTCAATAAGCGATTTTCATTTTCATATCTCTACATCTGCCCCTCATCTCTGAGGTGCCTTGGCCAATCTCCCCCATCTTGTTCTGATCTCTTTCTGAGTTTGAGGATATTCCACTCTCTCCCTTCTGTCGGTGTGAGTAATATTCTCCTGGGTGGCTGTCGAACTTTGTTTTTACTTCTTCTTTTGCATCAGGATCGGAGCAGAAAACCCAAGTTTCTATTGACTTTCTTTCCAAGGATATTACGTTGCTGTGGTTTTGCCCCATGGTTCGCTGGTGATTCTCAATCCTGGATGATCTTGGTTGTGGTTTTTCTTTTCAATGATTACACCTTCTTTCTGTTGGCCTCATACCTGTCCCCTTCCCCACTGATATGCCTTTGCTCTGTTCCTGTAGGTAAAGTTATGAAACTGTTTGCTTCCTCTGTCCTGACTTGTGCAGTTTCACCTCTTGCAGGCCATGGTAATATCTGCTTTCACTGATTGATGCAAAGTTGTAAGTCGAGTTCTCCATCTCCTTCCCACCAACCACCCCTGATGTTGAGAAACCACTTTGAGTTTTGGTAAGAAGAGCTAAATTAAGCCCTTCCTTCTCTTTCATCAAGTCTTTGATTGACCACCACACCTCCCCAGGCTTCTCCATTCTGTGGACACCGATATGAGCTGGTTATGTGAATTCCTTTGCAAAATTTTAGAATAATTGATTGGCAATATGTGAGGCATTGTCTGGATTAGCAATGTCCGGGATGTCATGTGTAACCCAAATTCTCTTCAGTGATTGAATGACTGCTTCCGCTGTGATGCAGTGCAATCTATTCAGTTCAATCCACCTTGAGTAGTAATCAGTGACAATAAGGAGCATATTGCCTTTAAAATCAAATATATTCATCCTAAGACCCTCCCATGACCTTGATGGAAAAAGAGAAGGTGATAGTTTCTTCTTTTGCTCTTTGGTGCTCACTGCATGTAAGACAAGGCAAAATAATTTATTTTATAAAACGAGACTGATGGCTTTGCTCGATATTTCGGTTTCTCAAAGTAACCTTGGTGAATCCGTTGAAGAATATCAAACCAAAGTGTTCTCAGAATTACTATTCTGTAATTAGAATTGTTTTAAAGTTTTGGAATGCTGGCCATCCCAAATTGCCCTTGAGAAGGCGGTGGTGAGCTGCCTTCTTGAACCGCTGCACTCCCTGAGTTGTCGGAATACCCAGAGTGCTGTTGGAAAGGGAGTTCCAGGATTTTGACCGAGGAAATAAACTAGGAGATCATCAGTGAATTTGACGCATTTTCCCATTCAAAGTGCAGCCCACAGCCCTGGATTGTTTGGTGTATTGTGCGGCCATCCTCCCAGATGGTACTTTCTTATCTGGACACATTTGTGATTTTGCTGCTGTGCTGTCTTGTCTCCTGCAACATCATTGCACTGCTGGTCGGTTTTGAGTAACGAGAGATGTGAAGACTTCCACCTCCTCGATGAAATTCAAATCACCTAGTATTACAATCACGGACCAGACCCCAACAGTTGCTAGGATACTGGAGAGAAGCCCCAATATTTAATTTAATTTGCAAGACTGTGAGGAAAGGATTCCTCACTCTAGGAATAATTCCACTCACCAATAGGGATATGGTATATTAAACAAACTTTATTACTACCACAGCATTACTACGTTTAACATCATAATGGCAAATAGCTTTCAATTACCAGTTAAACAATGCTTAAAAATACACTGAGACAATCTTAATGGCTCTCTTTATCTCCACTCAAACCAAACCCACCTTAGGTCACAATCCACTTTTAAATACAGTTAGCAAACTCAAGACTAATTGCTGTAAAGAGATAGCTTGGACAAACCATTTTGAGATAGAGAGATCCTTCAGGACCCAGCTGCAGATTATTGCCTCAGTCAAAGTACTGGTTGTTCTGCCATCTTTTGCAGGCACTATTGTTTTATTCACAGGCAAAATCTTCTAAACTCACTGTTTTGAGAGATGAAACTAACAGACAGATACAAGCTGAACCTGATTGAGAGCACAGCTTCTTGTCTGTCCCCATCCCAATTTAAAACTGAATGAAAAAAAACTCCGAAACTCAACACCTGACTGCTTCAGCCTCTGGCTCTACCCATTGACAACATCATCAGACTAAAATTGAACACAATTGGCAGGATTCTCCATTTAAATGTAAAGCTGGGACTAAATCGGTGGACTTTACAACAACTAAATTGGCGCCGGTCCCAAGGTAATTCAGGATCCGATAATGGGCTAGCACCAATGCCATGTGGAACATGATCGATTCCAATGAATAACGGTGTTCGATTCGCCGGGGTCAGGATTTCCACTTGAGAGGCTGACGAGCTGAACCACATATCAGCGCTCCACTCCCCGCACACAGTCATTCCAGCCAACAAGATGGCAGCAGGGAGAGCGGCACCAGTTGGCAGATGCCGAGCTGGAAACCCTGCTGGATGCCAAGGAGGAGAGGCGAGCCAACCAGGAGGCCGCCACCTGCCGCAGTTCACAAGGCCAGGGTGCAGCTGGCAGAGGCCATGAGCGCCGTGGGTCCCATCGCAAGGACCGCACAGCAGTGCAGGAAGAAGCTGCACAACCTCCTCAGGGTAGCCAGGGTGAGTGGGCAGCAGTGTACCCCTGGCACCAACCCCCTGGCCCACTCACCCGGAACCGCCCCCACCACTCAGAGGGTGACCAAACCCCACCCGCCGGCAGTGTGCTCTCTCCCCATATGCCAACACCCATACTGGCTGCCATTGCTGTGTGCCCAGGCCATGACGGCCACCAGCTTCCCACTCCCTGTGCTGCCCATGCCTGAGAGTCTCAAACTCTGCATTGTCTGTCACCATCCCCTCCCCCCACCCCCAGGAGAAGGCAGCCTGCAAACGCCGTGAGAGAGAAGGCCGGAGGGTTCTGACGGATCTGTGGTCCCTCACCGCAGTGGAGCGGCGGGAATTGGACCAGGGCGATGGGCCCATAGAGAGGGCCAATTTGTGAGGCGGAGGTCGGCATGGGGCAACCAAGTAAGACCCAGCCTGGTTGTAGCAGTATCACCTGGCAACGAGGCGGGCCCTTCTGGTGTTCCCCCACCCCCGACCCAAACCCAAGCAGATTCCAGTGACAAGGAGGTGACAGATAGCAAAGAGAGTCAGTACCTCAACGCCAGCCCGAGACACCCCAGGGTTCGAGTCCGGGGACGGCACTGACTTTCCGTCACAGCTTCACCAACACCCTCCACCATCCCGGAAACACTCACCTCGCTTGGGCACTTTAATGAACAGGCTCCTGGGGCACTCTCTAGTGCACTCCACACAGCTGCTCCGGTACAGTAGTTGGAGATGGGAACCCCCGTCTCACAGAGTAACCCGGTGAGTGCCATTGGGCATCCAAGGAGGAGGAGGAGATGGATCCGTGCCAGTGACGTCCGCAGGGGAGGTGCTGGAACACCACAGCGCGCTCTCGCACCCTCCCAACCCCTCCACCCTCCTGCACACCATCCCCACCATCCTCCATCCCATGGACCAGACCCCCTGTTACTGCCAACCCAGGGGCCACACCCACAGGTAGGAATCATGGAGGGGCTTGCAGGAGGGGGGGGGGGGGTGTCTGGTGTAGGATGGATGGTCGTGGGAGGGGGTGGTCGGCCTGCGGTTGGTGGGGTGGGGGTGGGATTGGATGTCCACGTCGTCGACTAGGCTTTTCACAGTAACTTCAATGACGCCTATTTGTGACAATAAATGAAAAAAAAAAATGAAATGAAAATCGCTTATTGTCACAGGTAGGCTTCAAATGAAATTGCTGTGAAAAGCCCCTAGTCGCCACATTCTGGCACCTGTTCGGGGAGGCTGGAACAGGAATTGAACCCACGCTGTTGGTCTTGTTCTGCATTATAAGCCAGCTGTCTCAGCCCATTGTGCTAAACCAGCCGCTGCTTTAGCTAATCTGGCCCTTCGCGTCCCAGCAGATACAGGCGAGCAAAGAAGTCTTATCAAATTAGTTATTAATTGGCATAGAACCTCACTGAAGGCAACCAGAGGGAAAGAGAGTTGGAGCAGTGTTGCTCAGAGGCTGAAGTTGAGATATACAAAGATCTGCCAGCTCTGTCAAATGGAAAGGATTCCATTTCTCAGAACTGACTTTGCTTCTCCTGATAGTGTCGTCGGGAAAGAGAAAATGCTTTGCGTTTAGCACAGAAATAGAAACTGTGCGACAAAGGTCATTTTGCTTGTCAACTCTGTTTTCTTATTGATGTTACAGATTTTATTTTGTCCTGCAGTGCATAGTAAATGTAAGGATTTAAACTTGAGTTCGGAATGTGGCTCCATGTGAGTCATTTGTGCGGATCCGTGAGAGGCGTTGTTCACTACAGATGTGCCTGCTGTTCACTGACACTACAACCTGGAAACAACATGGAGGTGCTGTAATGGAAGGTGGTGGTACTGGGAGAGGAGCCTGAGCCCGTGCTTGGTGTGGAGATCCTCTGTCAGTACATGGTGGCAGAGTGACCCATACCCCTGACACATACTCACCTTTCTCTGTCGCATTACCAGCCACAGTAACCAAAGAACAAAGAACAATACAGCACAGGAACAGGCCCTTCGGCCCTCCAAGCCTGTACTGGCCACAATACTAACCTTGGCCAAAACCCTCAGCACTTCCTTGTGCTGTATCCCTCGATACCCGTCCTATCCATGTGTTTGTCAAGATGTCTTTTGAACGCCGTTATTGTATCTGCTTCCACAGCCTCCCCTGGCAACGCGCTCCAGGCACTCACCACCCTTTGTGTAAAAAACTGGCCTCGCACATCTCCCCTAAGCCTATGCCACCTGGTGACTGACCCCTCCCCCCTGGGAAAGAGTGCTTGCCCATCCACTCTATCCATGCCCCTCATAATCTTGTAAATCTCTATCAGGTCACCCCTCAATCTCCGTTGTTCTAATGAAAACAGCCCGAGTCTATTCAGCCTCTCCACATAGCTAACACCCTCCAGACCAGGCAACATCCTGGTAAACCTCCTCTGCACCCTCTCCAAAGCCTCCACTTCCTTCTGGTAGTGTGGCGACCAGAATTGCGTGCAACTTTGCCACATTTATCATGCTCCTCACCCCTCTGCTGTTCTTCTGTAAGCATGTGCACCCCCTCTGGGCTCATATTGTGATCCTACCACTTGAGCAATTAGCTGTTTTCCTTTTGCTCTGCACCATTATCCCATTTGTCAATCCATCATATTCTGGCTCGTGGCTAACATGTCGCAATTCTGATGAAAAATAATTGACCTGCACCCGGAATCTAGAACATTCTCTCCACAAAGCTGTTGAGGTTCGGGGTCGAACTGCCACTGATGGATTTTCATCGTACAATTGGGCTTTCAGGGTTACAGAATCAAAGTATAGGGAGAGAGTTACAATTCATATCAGTCAATATCTTGTCCTCGGAAGGGAGCAGATGGAGAGGCGGATTGGCCTCCTCCTGGTCCTCTGTTCCTGGGACCAGAAATTTTGGCTCTCGTCTTCTCCCCTGCAGAGGAAGCCTGACCAGAAATTTCCATATTCATTTTAGAACGTGAATGGTCCCAGTTAGGTTAATTATCGGAGGCACCTTAGTTGATCTCAACCATGGAAGCAGTTCTGACGCTATGATTGGTCAAAATGTGTCTTTGACTCAAGATCCAAATAGAATCAGCAGGTTCCTTCTCCTGGTTGTTTGTCAATGACCTGTTCTGCAAAGCTGTGCTGGTATGGAATTGAGATAAGGCTCCAGGGTCAGCTGTGATACTACCAATGGAATAATAATAAATCTTCTGACCCAGAGGTGTAAAGTGCCATGGCTGACATGATTTAGGGCCCCACAATTATATTTGGGAACTTTGATAGAACGGCAAGGACACTCAATGCCTGGGCACCATCTAGTGGGCCCTTGCTGGAAGGTGTGTGGTTGTGGGCGGGGCTGTGGCACCACCAGCCCTGCCCCCCACCCCCACCAGCACCAATCAGGACAGGATAATAATAAAATAATCTTTATTATTGTCACAAGTAGGCTTACATTAACACTGCAATGAAGTTACTGTGAAAAGCCCCTAGTCCCCACATTCCGGCGCCTGTTCGGATACACAGAGGGAAAATTCAGAATGTCCAATTCACCTAACAAGCACGTCTTTCGGGACTTGTGGGAGGAAACTGGAGCCCCCGGACGAAACTCACGCAGACACGAGGAGAAAGTGCAGACTCCACACAGACAGTGACCCAAGGCAGGAATCGAACCCGGGTCCCTGGTGCTGTGAGGCAGCAGTGCTAACCACTGTGCTACCGTGCCACCCTAAAAGCCTAGTACCACTCACTGTTCATGATGATGGTAATGCAAGATACCTGTTTGCTGTAGAATCACGTACTGAGAATTAATCATCAGATTGAGGTAAGAAAAGGTGGTGTTGGGGAGGGATGGGGTGCAGGATGGGGGACGGGTGGGGAAACATTGATCCAACAGGAGGTTAGAATCAACCCATCGAGAGGTAGCAGGCCCAATCATTCAACTGTTGGGATACTCGAGGCACTTTGTTTAGGAGTACAAAACCGTGGCTGGTTTTCCTTTTCATTCACTCCAAATGTAAACGGAGTGTGTTGTAGAACAAACAGCTGATTCAATGTTGCCTATTTTAAATCAACCCTTGTCCACCCCCACTAATGTTGACTTCACTTCCACCAGCCATTACAATAGTTTGAGATTTCTAAGTTTTGTCTTCTGTTGACATCTGTGGTGGTATGTATTAGGGGTAATACGGTACACCGCGTGTCGACAGGCTATTGGTGGAGGGATGCCAGGCCCTGATAGGATCTGCCACCTACTGGACTCCACCCAGAAATGCCGGTATAAGAACCCAGCTTTTCCCTCCATTTCCCTCAGCAGCTGCATTCTGTAACCACGCTGCTGGGGATAAAGTTCTGCTTAATAAAGCCTTCAATTGACATTACCTCAACCTGCCTCGCGTCATATTGACGATGCTACAATTTATTAAGCAGAATTTAAATTGAAGAAAACGACGTGGGAACATGGAGCTCCGAATCACCCCGGACTGCCTGCGCATCGCACCCCAAGCAGCTAACTCGGCCTCTATTTTCAAGCACTGGATGGCATGCTTTGAGGGCTACCTCGGAACGGCCCCCGGCACACCGACTGACGAACAAAAGATGCAGGTCTTCTATTCCAGGGTGAGTCCTGACGTCTACTCCCTTATCGAGGATGAGGACGGTTTCACCGGTGCCATTGCTGCGCTGAAGGATATCTACATCCGGCCCGCCAACCAGGTTTTTGCTCGCTACCAGCTCGCTACACGGCGCCAATTTCCGGGGGAATCGCTGGACGAGTTTTATAACGCCCTGCAGATCCTGGTCGAAACTGCAACTGCCCGGCGGTAACAGCGAGTGAACACACAGAGCTCCTGGTCTGCGATGCGTATGTGCCAGGTTTGGCCTCTTCCCAGATCCGCCAGAGGCTTCTGGAGAAAGAATCTCTGGAACTTACAGAAGCTCGGGCCCTGGCGGCATCCCTCGAGGTGGCCTCACGTAACGCCCGCGCCTACGCCCCCGACCGCACTACAGCCCCTTGGGCTCCGTGGACCCCCGCTGCGGTCGACTCTCCGACACCACCCCCACCCCCGCAAACCTGCGCGGCCAAAACACCAGACCAACCGGGGGGGGCCCCGCTGCTATTTTTGCGGCCAGCCGAAACACCCTCGGCAGCGCTGCCTGGCCCGCGCGGCTACCTGCAAAAGCTGCGGGAAGAAGGGCCACTACGCGACGGTGTGCAAGTCCCGCGGGGTCGCTGCTATCTCTGCGGAAGAAACGGGACCACAGACCCAGCCCCCCCAGCGATCCACGTGCGAGCAATGGATGCCGCCATTTTGGATCCCGGACGCCACGAGGGAGAGATGGGCGCCGCCATTTTGTCCACCCCCGTCCGCGCTCGATCCGTGGACGCCGCCATCTTTGCTGAAGGACCACGACACAGACGGCCACATACTGCCTGATTACGATGCTCAACTTCAACAACCATGTCTGGCTTCGGCGACCCTCGACCAGTCGCCACCCCGGACGCTCCAGACTGCAACCACTACAGTCCTAGTGAATGGTTACGAGACGCCGTGTCTTATCGACTCTGGGAGCACGGAGAGCTTCATTCATCCGGACACGGTAAGGCGCTGTTCCCTCATAATTCGGCCAAGCACCCAGAAAATTTTCCTGGCGGCGAGATCCCACTCCGTTCAGATCACGGGGTTCTGCATCGCTAACCTAACGGTGCAGGGGATGGAGTTCTGAAATTACCGGCTGTATGTCCTCCCCCATCGCTGCCCACACTCCTAGGGTTGGACTTCCAATGCAACCTCCAGAGTTTAACGTTTAAATTTGGCGGCCCTATACCCCCACTGACTGTCTGCGGCCTCGCGACCCTCAAGGTTGAACCGCCTTCCTTGTTTGCGAACCTCACCCCGGATTGCAAACCCGTCGCCACAAGGAGCAGACGGTACAGCGCCCAGGACCGAGCATTTATCCGGTCCGAAGTCCAGAGGCTGCTGAAGGAAGGCATCATCCAGGCTAGCAACAGTCCCTGGAGAGCCCAGGTGGTTGTCGTTAAGACCGGGGAGAAACAGAGGATGGCCATCGAAGAAAGTCAGACCATCAACAGGTACATTCAGCTAGATGCGTACCCTCTCCCCCGCATATACGACATAGTCAATCGGATTGCACAGTGCAAGGTCTTTTCCACCGTGGACCTCAAGTCCGCCTACCACCAGCTCCCCATCCGTCCCGGGGACCGCAACTATACTGCCTTCGAAGCAGATGGGCGGTTATACCACTTTTTAAGGGTTCCATTCGGCGTCACGAACGGAGTCTCGGTCTTCCAACGAGAGATGGACCGAATGGTTGACCAGCACGGTTTACGGGCCACGTTCCCGTATCTTGACAACGGCACCATCTGCGGCCACGACCAGCAGGACCACGACGCCAATCTCCAAAAGTTCCTCCAGACCGCTCACGCCCTGAACCTCACTTACAACAAAGAAAAATGCTTGTTCCCGTTTCCCTTTCGCCATCCCCTGCCCCGACATGACAGCGTCCACGGTCATTAAAGCCCTCGGTACCATTTGTACACTGTTCGGTTTCCCCGACTATATCCATAGCGACAGGGGGTCCTCCTTTATGAGTGACGAACTGCATCAACTCCTGCTCAGCAAGGGCATAGCTTCGAGCAGGACGACCAGTTACAACCCCCGGGGGAACGGGCAGGTAGAAAGGGAGAATGGAACGGTCTGGAAGGCCGTCCTGCTGGTCCTCCGGTCTAGGAGTCTCCCAATTTCCCGCTGGCAGGAAGTCCGCCCGGATGCCCTTCACTCTATCCGGTCCCTGCTGTGCACCCCCATGAATCAAACGCCTCACGAGCGCCTCCTCCTCTTTCCTAGGAAGTCTTCCTCTGGAACGCCACTTCCGACCTGGCGAGCAGCTCCGGGACCCATTCTGCTCCGGAAACATGTGCGGGCGCACAAGTCAGATCCGTTGGTGGAACGGATGCATCTCCTTCACGCCAACCCGCAATACGCCTATGTGGAGAACCCCGATGGCCGACAGGACACGGCCTCCCTGCGAGACCTGGCACCCGCCGGAGCTACCCACACCCCCCCAACGCCAATCACCACCTCCTCACTCCCGCCGGTTCATCCCGCAGCCACCCCTTTCCCGGGGGGGTTCGGTTCTCCTCCCAGACCCGCCCAGGAGTAAGGACACGGGACAGCGCTACGCTCCCAGAGTCGACAGGACTCGAGCCAGCGCCATCACCACCACGCCCGAGACGATCAGAAAGGACGACCAGGGCGCCCATCCGTCTCATCGAATCACTTTAACTTTCAGTTATTGTGCCTTGTTATAGTTATGGCATCATGCCGACCCTGTTTGGCCCGTTGGCCCAGTTGAAGCGATAATTTTGTGTTTTGTTCTAAGTTACGGCACAGTACCGACTCTGTAAACCCCTACCACCATGCGAACCACCATCCCGCCGGGTTTTTTTCAACAAGGGGTGAATGTGGTGGTATGTATTAGGGGTAATACGGTACACCACGTGTCGACAGGCTATTGGTGGAGAGCTGCCAGGTCCTGATAGGATCTGCCACCTACTGGACTCCACCCAGAAATGCCGGTCTAAGAACCCAGCTTTTCCCTCCATTTCCCTCAGCAGCTGCATTCTGTACCCACGCTGCTGGGGATAAAGTTCTGCTTAATAAAGCCTTCAATTGACATTACCTCAACCTGCCTCGCGTCATATTGACGGTGCTACAACATCTGTCACTGAAAGTTCATGGAAGACCCTGGAACCAGAGCTGAGCTGAGGAGGATTCTTTGTACACAGCAAGTTGTTGTGATCTGTAAGGTGCTGCCTGAAAGGGCGGTGGAAGCAGATTCAAAAGAACTTTCAAAAGGGGAAATGAATAAATGCTTGAAGGGAAAAGATCGACATTTGAGTAATTGTATTTAACCTCGGTGTACCTCAGAAAATCGATACTGAACTATTTCACAATTTCATTGGTGCACTCCAGTCACTTTTTTTAAGTAAATAAAATCAGAAGTAAGGACATTTGCTGACTGCGAGTTGCAAATCTTCAGTTCATGCCCAAGTGTAGCAAGACTTGGACAACACTTGAGCTGACACGTCGCAAATAACATTCACGTCACACCAGTGCGAGGCAACCCAATAAGAGATTCAGTGGCATTACCATCATTGAATGCTCCACCATCAAAATCCTGGGGGTGGCTATTGACCAGGAACTGAACTGGGCAAGCCATATAACATAGCCATATATTGGGAGACGCAATGGCACTAGACTCGTAATTCAGAGACAGAGCCTCATGCTCTGGGCACCTGGGTTCGAATCCCACCACAGATGGTGAAATTTGAATTCAATAAAAATCTGGAACTAAAGGTGACCATGAAACCATTGTCGATTGTCGTAAAGACCCACCTGGTTCACTGATGTCCTTTCGGGAAGGAAATCTGCCGTCCTTACCTGGTCTGGCCTACATGTGACTCCAGACCCACAGCAATGTGGTTGACTCTTAAATGCTCTCAGGGATGGACAACATTAACAAATAAAAAACTATATATATAAATACTGTGGATACAAGAGCAGGTCAGAGACTGATTACCTAAAGACTGTCCACCATCCACAAATGCCATATAACCCGGGGGCATGGCAGCACACGGGTTAGCACGGTGGCTTCACAGCGCCAGGGTCCCAGGTTCGATTCCCGGCTTAGGTCACTGTCTGTGCGGAGTCTGAACGTTCTCCCCGTGTGTGCGTGGGTTTCCTCCGGGTGCTCCGGTTTCCTCCCACAAGTCCCGAAAGACGTGCTTGTTAGGTGAATTGGACATTCTGAATTCTCCCTGTGTGCCCGAACAGGCGCCGGAATGTGGCAACGAGGGGCTTTCCACAGTAAATTCATTGCAGTGTTAATGTGGGCCTACTTGTGACAATAATAAGGATTATTATAGCTATATTGCAACTTTTTGAATTCCTCACTCTCTCTGCTGCTTGACTTAAAGATCCATGACCATGGATTGAACATGATAACGGCAAAAATAAAGAAAGGGGAAATAAAAGAATCAACAGGATTACCACCCGATTTCAAATCCTGAAACTCCCTCTCTAACTGTGGGTGTTCCTACACTACATGCACTGCCGTGGTTCAAGAAGGCTACTCACAACCATCTTCTGGAGGGAAATTGGGCATGAGAAATAAATGCCCACATCTCATGAAATGTTGCTTTTTAAGTCAGTGTGGAATGGACGACACCATTGAAGTATCTCATTGCTAATTCCATTGATTCTAGTTTTGGAAAGACTCTGCACTGAGTATTCTGCCCTGGTTCGGGCAGTTTTGCGTGGGTTTTGATGTGTTGTGTACTCTGCTGCACAGACGAACCAACACGGTTGCGAATGGTACAACTCAGTTTTATTACTATCATTTATTTGCAGTGGTAAACTTGTTACTGAGGTTCGATCATAACCCTAGAATCTGTGGACCTATTCCTAATACTATCTTGTGGTGGCACTCAGCACATGGTGGATGTCTGAGTGGCTTGCTGTGAGCTCTGTGCCCTGAGCTGTCTCCTGCTGGAATGCTCAGGAAGTGTCGTGTTCCCTGTTTTGTACTGTGTATGTTCTTGCCTGTGATTGGTTGTGGTGTTGTGTGTGTGTTGATTGGTCCGTTGATCTGTCCATCAGTATGTCTGTACTATGATGTTTACCTGAATAGCATGACAGGTTTTGCCGATGTAACGAGTGGAAAGGCAATCCCTGGATACCAGGGTGGTGGTTATAGATTCTGAATGAAAATGGAATTGTCTGACACTGGTATCAACTGTTCGTTGCAGCTCCTTCGTCACTGTTGACCTGGGTTTACTGAAACGCTTGTGAATTGCTCCCCTCCTTCTCTGAAAGAAATGTCAACATATGTCAATACTGGGACAATGCGGATATTAAAATCGGAGCAGACTGCATGTCTGACAAGGAGCTTCTGTCTATTTTACTTCTGGTGGTGGCAAGAGCTGTAGATTTTAATCAGTTGCCTCCCGAATCGTTTCCTTGCAGCTTTTATATTCAGGGTTTCAATGACATTCTTTCTGTCGATTGATGCTGGCTTTCTGCAAGGGAGATTGCTGCCCTATTCAATCGCAACAACTTGCATTTATATCGCAGAATTGTTCCTCCACGGAAAGGGGCCATTCGATCCATCCTGGCTGCACCGGCTCACCGAATGGGTCCTTCACCTCCTGTCAGTCTCTTGGCTTCTCCCCGTGACGCTGCATGCTGTTTATTTCCAAACAATCAGCTGATTCCCTCTGGAACGCCTCGACCGGACTTGCCTCCAACACACTTCGAGGCAGAGCAATCCAGACCCAAACCAGTCACAGGGTGAAAAAGCTTCTCCTCCCATCGTATTTGCTTCTTTTAAAGTCTGTGTCCTCTGGCTCTCGATAGCTGTGCGGACGGGAACAGTTTCTCTCTACCTGCTCTATTCAGGCCCCTCATGATTTTGAGCATCTCTATCAAATCTCTTCTCAGCCTCCTTTCCTCTCAGGAAAAGAGCTCCAATCTGTCCTCATAACTGAAGTTTCTCATTCCTGAAACCATTCATATAAACCTCTTCTGCACTCTCTCCAATGCATTCACATTCTTCCAGAGTGTCTCACCCAGAATTGGACACAATCCTCCAGCTGAGGTGCAGTTAGTGCCTTGGACAAGTTCACCATAATCTCCTTGCTTGTGTACTCTGTGCCCCTGTTAATAAAGTCCACCTTTGTTAACAGCACTCTCAAACTGTCCTGTCACCTTCAATAATCTATACAAATGTACACCCAGGTCCCTCTGCTCCTGAACCTCCTTTAGAATTATACCCTTTACTTTATACTGTCTCTCCACATCCTTCCCACCAAAATGTGTTACTTCACATTTTTGTGCATTGAACTTCGCAGCATCTTTAACACAGTGAAACATCCCAAGGCCTGTGACAGGAGCATTATTAGACAACTTAGGAAAATGACAGATAAAGGGTGCGATCTAACCAAAATAAAACAAAGTCCGCTCTGGGCAGGATTAGCGGGAAAGACTCTGCTATTTAACGGCACTCTGTTTTGTTTTCGTGCCCTGGCATGGAATGCACCCCGAGGCCACACTTAGCGTCATTTCTTGCTCTGAGGAGCTGCAACGAGCGGAGTCCCTCAGTGCAGGAAGAGATCAGGATGCTATTCTTAAATGGTGCTACCATCTCTCGACTCCCTGAGACAACCCTTGGATTCGCCCAATGCCCCAACTCACCTGTTGTGGGTCCTCTGGCATCCCCGCACCCACCTGATACGGGCAGGGCACCCTCGGCCCTGGACCCTGGCATGGGTACAATGTCAGTGTGGCTCCTTCGCACCGCCCGCCTGGCATGTTGGCAATGCCCCTGTCAGCCTGGCCATGCCAGCCTGGCACCCGGGTGGCACTGCACGAGTGCCAGGCTGGCTGTGCAAAGGTTCCCGGGTGTCAACAGCATTGCCAGGATGCAACCCTGCCCAGCGGCTGACCATCCGGTGGCTTCCGATTGCCTGGGAGACTCTCCCAGATAGTGTTCTATTTGTGGGGACCAGTACTCAACGGCGCCCGGCTGGAACCTCCTCGATGAGGCTGATTGATGCCGGATGGCTGATCGACCCAGTATCAGCACAGCTAAGTGTGTCCTTAATCATACCTGACAGATAAAGATCCAGGCCCCACCATTACTGTTCCTCATGTGTGACCTGTCCCACCTGCAGACAGACCCATCAGAATCCCAGGGTATCCCATGAATAGGAGGAGTCAGGGGCTGAAGCAGTCTCACGAGTTTGAGTTGAGTTTTTAGATCGGGATGTGAACAGAAGACAAACAGCTGCTCTCAATACAGTTCAGTTAAAGGTCTGTCTGTAGACAGACGAGCAGTTTCTTTCCAGACAGTTCAGTTAAATATTTGACTGGGGACAGCCCAGAAACAGCTCATCTCAAGACAGTGAGTTAAAGATTTGCCTGTGAACAGGAAAAACAGATTAAACAGTGAGTTGAGATAGGCAAGAATCTGCAGCTGGTGCCTGAAGGATATCGTTTCTCAAAGTGGTTTATCCAAGGCGATCCGCAAGTATTCCTGAGTCTGCTAACTGTATTTAAAAGTGGATTTTGGTTTGAGATGGATGTCGTTTGAGTGGAAATAAAGATAGCAGTTAAGGGTTATTGTGTCATTGTTTTGATAAGTATTGTTTAAATGGTAATTGAAAGTTATTTATCATTATACAGCGAAAGTTATTAATACTGTGTTAGTAATATAGTTTGTTTTAATATATCATATTCCTATTGGTGAGTGGAATCACTCTTGGAGCAACGTATCCTTTCCTCACAGTCTTACAAATAAAATAAAATATTGAGGTTTTTGTCCAGTATCCTAGCATTTATTGGGGTCTGGTCTGGGATCGTAATGCTGCCCAATTTTTATGTTTAAACAAGCTTTAATTTAAGCACGGAATAAGCAACAAAGGAATAGTTTCACAGTTAACAGTTACAACAGTTCTGAAGTAAAATAAGGGATCTTAACTTACCTCCTAAACCTGCCACTATATTCCAATTAAGCAAACAAATATATATTAAATACCACTCATGAATAAAGCGAACAACCAGGGTTTTACTTGCTTTGTTCTGTGCAGAACCTTTGTAGAAAGAATTTTTCAGGATCAAACTGAAGCACCTCTGCCCAGATTAGAGACCTAGGGCCTACTGACGTTTCAGGTGGACTGGCTCTCTCTTCCCTCCCCCCCACCCCCCCCCCCCCCCCCCCCCGCCCATTAACTACATCATCTGAACCTAAACATCAGGAATTATTTTATCTCTTCTTACAAGATGCCCCTTGACTTGTTTAGCCAGGACCAAACACAATGCAATTATCTACACCCCAATAGTCAATCAAAGGTAAACAACATTCCATTAACAAGCGATCTGCAAACAAGGGAATGGGGAACACTTCACCTGCTAATCAATGGTGATTTCATTTTTACGACACCTTAATCACCACTCTAGCAGTCACAATGTCTGCATTCAGCTTAACCCAGTTTTTGTCAACAGCATTACTGCAAAAAATATAAAAATTTAAAATATGACAATTCCTTCCTTTCATTGAAGTGCAAATTACCTTATGAGTTGCAGGGTTTTGGTTGACCTCAAGTGTATGTCGGAGTGATGTGGGACGGCTGCCAGGAATGCATTTGAAGAGTCAAGTGTCGATAAATGCTTGAAGAGAAAAAATTGAAAGGGGTGTGCAGGGCAGCAGGATTAATTCCACAGCTTTTCCAAAATGCCAACACAAGCATGAATGGCCAAATGTCCTCCTCGTCTGCAGCATTCAATGATTTTATAGGCTGAATTTTACGCCCTGAAAATGGGACTTCTGTATTCCCGCAGGGGTATAATATGCGGTGTGATGTTGTCAGGTCACAAACCCAATCTCATTACGCCAGTGCACAATAATACGGTGGGTGTGTGGGTTCTGTAATCGGCAGTCCACCTGCCCGCAATTTCGTAATTGATAATTAATGCCTGTTGAAGCTTATTGGCAGTCCAATTTATTGCATACTACCTACCCAAAGCCAGAATATGTTGCCTGCACGTGGAACACCCTGATCTTTTTCACTGTCACTGAAAAGGGTGGATATGAATTCTGGAGGTGGGTCCATGCCTGACGCCAGCAGGTGAGGCTGCTGACAGGCATTCCATTGGTACATCTTTGATGTTCATGAACATTTGAACTTTATTGGGGTAGATCTCATTGCAGTGAGCACGAACCTGTTGACATTCTAAACTATCGTCACTGCAGCATTGATGCTTGAGTGTAATATGGGCATCATATATTCTCTTGGAGGTTCCTCCTCCAGTGAGGAAGAAAGAGGACAAGGAAAGAGGGAAGGCCAGTTGAATAAGGTCAGGAGCCACCTGAAATGGAGGAATGAGGCCAAGCTGCTGAGGAGCGAGGGGCTGCTGAGGGCAGGAGGCACCTGGCACATCGGACACAAGCTAAGGCCATATTAAATGGAAAATGGGATTAGAATAGTTAGGTGGCTGTTTTTGACCTTTGCAGATGTGATGGGCCGAATGGCCTTTTCTATGCTGTATGATTCTATGACTCTAAGCCATATTATTACGACACCCTGGGAAAGTGGATGGTCAATCCCAGCCCCACAGACCCCGGAGTCCCAACACAAGTGAATTTACCAATTATTTGTGTATAATTGCCGAAATCTTTGACCCCTGGCTGCCCAATAATTCATAGCCCCCAGGTTTGTAAGGTGAACACATTAAGTGTTTATTTATCCCAGAAATAAAGTTGAAAGATGCAGCAATTACAACGGAATAACAGCCAGCTAACCTACAGACCATCCCACACTTTTGACCATCCCACCGTTTACACACACACAGAAGACAGGGAAACACAGAGGGGTGGGAAGGAATGGAAATAACAGGGATTCAGGTAAATAAAGATAAGAGTCCTTGCTTCAGATGTTCAATACTTTGTAGTCGGTGGTCCTTCTAGCCCGCTGAGTGATCTAAGCCACTGGTGGACTGTCAGTGACGGTCTTTACGGCAGTTACATTCATTCTGTACTCCCAGGCAGTCAGATTTCCTCTGTCACTTTAACCTTTATTAAACCGGGCCGTCACTCAAAGGATCAGCCTCAGGCCCGTTTCTTCCTTCAGGCTCTTTGCCTCACCTTAACACTGTCTACCACCGGAGCCTAGATCTTAATCAGTTTCCAGTTACATCAAAATGACCTCCAGCCTTACTGAGGAAAGAAAGGAGTCTCCACACGGGATTCTCAGAGAGTTTTTTTATATGTCAGGGAGTGAAAATCAGAGTTACAGCTCCCAGCTCTGAACTCCAAGCGAAACTGAAAGAAAAAAACAGCCTTGCTGGGGAGAGACACATTCCACAAAAATTAGAACCAATCAGCACGGGTTATTAAAGCCCGACAATTTGAGCCAGTTTATTAGCCGCCAGCCAAGTCCATCAAGCTGAGTCAGCACTGATGTTAGTCAAATCGATGTGGAATCCGCTGGTTTGAAATGCAGACAGCTTACTGCAAACTGCTTTGCCTTAAGGTCACAGGTTAACCTCCAGTTTAACCCAACCCAGGCTTCTGCTGGAATTAAAGGCAAACCGCTTTGCCTTAAAGTCAAAGAACAAAGAAATGTACAGCACAGGAACAGGCCCTTCGGCCCTCCAAGCCCGTGCTGACCATGCTGCCCAACTAAACTACAATCTTCTACACTTCCGGGGTCCGTATCCCTCTATTCCCATCCTATTCATGTATTTGTCAAGATGCCCCTTAAATGTCACTATCGTCCCTGCTTCCACCACCTCCTCCGGTAGCGAGTTCCAGGCACCCACTACCCTCTGTGTAAAAAAACTTGCCTCGTACATCTACTCTAAACCTTGACCCTCTCATCTTAAACCTATGCCCCCTAGTAATTGACCCCTCTACCCTGGGGAAAAGCCTCTGACTATCCACTCTGTCTATGCCCCTCATAATTTTGTAGATCTCTATCAGGTCGCCCCTTAACCTCCTTCGTTCCAGTGAGAACAAACCGAGTTTATTCAACTGCTCCTCATAGCTAATGCCCTCCATACCAGGAAACATTCTGGTAAATCTCTTCTGCACCCTCTCTAAAGCCTCCACATCCTTCTGGTAGTGTGGTGACCAGAATTGAACACTATACTCCAAGTGTGGCCTAACTAAGGTTCTATACAGCTGCAACATGACTTGCCAATTCTTATACTCAATGCCCCGGCCAATGAAGGCAAGCATGCCGTAT
Source organism: Scyliorhinus torazame (assembly GCF_047496885.1). Lineage (NCBI taxonomy): Eukaryota > Metazoa > Chordata > Chondrichthyes > Carcharhiniformes > Scyliorhinidae > Scyliorhinus > Scyliorhinus torazame. The sequence continues at coordinate 316,457,784 of NC_092713.1, read as the reverse complement.
GCCTTCTTGACTACCTTCTCCACCTGTGTTGCCCCTTTCAGTGACCTGTGGACCTGTACTCCTAGATTTCTTTGACTTTCAATACTCGAAGGTTCTACCATTCACTGTATATTCCCTACCTGCATTAGACCTTCCAAAATGCATTACCTCACATTTCTCCGGATTAAACTCCATCTGCCATCTCTCCGCCCCAAGTCTCCAAACAATCTAAATCCTGCTGTATCCTCTGACAGTCCTCATCGCTATCCGCAATTCCACCAACCTTTGTGTCGTCTGCAAACTTACTAATCAGACCAGTTACATTTTCCTCCAAATCATTTGTATACACTACAAACAGCAAAGGTCCCAGCACTGATCCCTGTGGAACACCACTGGTCACAGCCCTCCAATTAGAAAAGCATCTTTCCATTGCTACTCTCTGCCTTCTATGACCTAGCCAGTTCTGTATCCACCTTGCCAGCTCACCCCTGATCCCGTGTGACTTCACCTTTTGTACTCGTCTACCATGAGGGACCTTGTCAAAGGCCTTACTGAAGTCCACATAGACAACATCCACTGCCCTACCTGCATCATTCATCACAGTGACCTCCTCGAAAAACTCTATCAAGTTAGTGAGACACGACCTCCCTTTCACAAAACCATGCTGCCTCTCACTAATACGTCCATTTGCTTCCAAATGGTAGTAGATCCTGTTTCGAAGAATTCTCTCCAGTAATTTCTCTACCACTGAAGTAAGGCTCACCGGCCTGTAGTTCCCTGGATTATCGTTGCTACCCTTCTTAAACAGAGGAACAACATTGGCTATTCTCCAGTCCTCCGGGACATCACCTAAAGACAGTAAGGATCTAAAGATTTCTGTCAAGGCCTCAGCAATTTCCTCTCCAGCCTTCTTCAGAATTCTGGGATAGATCACATCAGGCCCTGGGGACTTATCTACCTTAATATTTTTTAAGATGTGGAGATGCCGGCATTGGACTGGGGTGAGCACAGTACGAAGTCTTACAACACCAGGTTAAAGTCCAACAGGTTTGTTTCGATGTCACTAGCTTTCGGAGCGCTGCTCCTTCCTCAGGTGAATGAAGAGGTCAGTTCCAGAAATACATATATAGACAAATTCAAAGATGCCAAACAATGCTAGGAATGCGAGCATTAGCAGGAGATTAAATCTTTACAGATCCAGAGATGGGGTAACCCCAGGTTAAAAAGGTGTGAATTGTCTCAAGCCAGGACAGTTGGTAGGATTTTGCAGGCCAGATGGTGGGGGATGAATGTAATGTGACATGAATCCCAGGTCCCGGTTGAGGCCGCACTCATGTGTGCGGAACTTGGCTATAAGTTTCTGCTCGGCGATTCTGCGTTGTCGCGGGTCCTGAAGGCCGCCTTGGAGAACGCTTACCCGGAGATCAGAGGCCTCTGATCTCCAGGTAAGCGTTCTCCAAGGCGGCCTTCAGGACCCGCGACAACGCAGAATCGCCGAGCAGAAACTTATAGCCAAGTTCCGCACACATGAGTGCGGCCTCAACCGGGACCTGGGGTTCATGTCACATTACATTCATCCCCCACCATCTGGCCTGCAAAATCCTACCAACTGTCCTGGCTTGAGACAATTCACACCTTTTTAACCTGGGGTTACCCCATCTCTGGATCTGTAAAGATTTAATCACCTGCCAATGCTCGCATTCCTAGCATTGTTTGGCATCTTTGAATTTGTCTATATATGTGTTTCTGGAACAGACCTCTTCATTCACCTGAGGAAGGAGCAGCGCTCCGAAAGCGAGTGACATCGAACTAAACCTGTTGGACTTTAACCTGGTGTTGTAAGACTTCGTACTGTAATATTTTTTAAGACACACAACACCTCGTCTTTTTGGATCTCAATATGACCCAGGCTATCTACACACCCTTCTCCAGACTCAACATCTACCAATTTCTTCTCTTTGGTGAATACTGATGCAAAGTATTAATTTAGTACCTCGCCCATTTCCTCTGGCTCCACACATAGATTCCCTTGCCTATCCTTCAGTGGGCCAACCCTTTCCCTGGCTACCCTCTTGCTTTTTATGTACGTGTAAAAAGCCTTGAGATTTTCCTTAACCCTATTTGCCAATGACTTTTTGTGACCCCTTCTAGCCCTCCTGACTCCTTGCTTAAGTTCCTTCCTACTTTCCTTATGTTCCACACAGGCCTTGTCTGTTCCCAGCCTTTTAGCCCTGACAAATGCCTCCTTTTTCTTTTTGACGAGGCCAACAATATCTCTCGTTATCCAAGGTTCCCGAAGATTGCCGTATTTATCCTTCTTCCTCACAGGAACATGCCGGTCCTGAATTCCTTTCCACTGACACTTGAAAGCCTCCCACATGTCAGATGTTGATTTGCCCTCAAACATCCGCCCCCAATCTATGTTCTTCAGTTCCCGCCTAATATTGTTATAATTAGCCTTCCCCCAATTTAGCACATTCATCCTAGGACCACTCTTATCCTTGTCCACCAGCACTTTAAAACTTACTGAATTGTGGTCACTGTTCCCAAAATGCTCCCCTACTGAAACATCTACCACCTGGCCAGGCTCATTCCCCAATACCAGGTCCAGTACCGCCCCTTCCCTAGTTAGACTGTCCACATATTGTTTTAAGAAGCCCTCCTGGATGCTCCTTACAAACTCCGCCCCATCTAAGCCCCTGTCACTGAGTGAGTCCCAGTCAATATTGGGGAAGTTGAAGTCTCCCTCACCACAACCCTGTTGTTTTTACTCTTTTCCAAAATCTGCCTACCTATCTGCTCCTCTATCTCCCGCTGGCTGTTGGGAGTCCTGTAGTAAACCCCCAACATTGTGACTGCACCCTTCTTATTCCTGATCTCTACCCATATAGCCTCACTGCCCTCTCAGGTGTCCTCCCGCAGTACAGCTGTGATATTCTCCCTAACCAGTAGCGCAACTCCGCCACCCCTTTTACATCCCCTCTATCCCGCCTGAAACATCTAAATCCTGGAACGTTTAGCTGCCAATTCTGCCCTTCCCTCAACCTGTTCTCTGTAATGGCAACAACATCATAGTTCCAAGTACTAATCCAAGCTCTAAGTTCATCTGCCTTACCCGTAATACCTCTTGCATTAAAACATATGCACTTCAGGCCACCAGACCCGCTGTGTTCAGCAACTTCTCCCTGTCTGCTCTGCCTCAGAGCCCCACTGTCCCAATTCCCTAGTTCTACCTCAATGCTCTCACCTTCTGACCTATTGCTCCTGTGCCCACCCCCCTGCCATACTAGTTTAAACCCTCCCGTGTGACACTAGCAATCCTCACGGCCAGGATATTTATGCCTCTCCAGTTTAGATGCAACCCGTCCTTCTCATATAGGTCACACCTGCCCCGGAAGAGCTCCCAGTGGTCCAGATAACGGAAACCATACCTCCTACACTAGCTGTTTAGCCACGTGTTTAGCTGCTCTATCTTCCTATTTCTAGCCTCACTGGCACGTGGCACAGGGAGTAATCCCGAGATTACAACCCTAGAGGTCCTGTCTTTTAACTTTCTGCCTAGCTCCCTGAACTCCTGCTGCAGGACATCATGCCCCTTCCTGCCTATGTCGTTAGTACCAATATATACAACGACCTCTGCCTGTTTGCCCTCCCCCTTCAGGATGCCCCCTACCCATTCGGAGACATCCTGGACCCTGGCACCAGGGAGGCAACATACCATCCTGGAGTCTCTTTCACGTCCACAGAAGCACCTATCTGTGTCCCTGACTATAGAGTCCCCTATTACTATTGCTCTTCTGCGCTTTGACCCTCCCTTCTGAACATCAGAGCCAGCCGTGGTGCCACTGCTCTGGCTGCTGCTGTTTTGCCCTGATAGGCTATCCCCCCGACAGTATCCAAAGGGGTATACCTGTTCGAGAGGGGGACAACCACAGGGGATTCCTGCACTGACTGCCTGCCCTTTCTGGTGGTCACCCATTTCTCTGCCTGCACCTTGGGTGTGACCACATTTACATAACTGCGATCTGTGACGCTTTCCGCCACCTGCATGCTCCTAAGTGCATCCAATTGCTGCTCCAACCGAACCATGCGGTCTGTGAGGAGCTCCAGTTGGGTGCACTTTCTGCAGATGAAGCCATCCGGGACGCTGGAAGCCTCCCGGACCTGCCACGTCTCACAGTCAGAGCACTGCACCCCTCTAACTGACATTGCGTAAATTAATTAAAATTAAAAGTTTAAAAACATTTTTTATATATATATATATATATATTTTTTAAAGTTACTGTTAACTATCTGTTTCCTAGCACTAGATTTCTAATGTAAATGCGAAAGCTAAATATAGTACTCTCCGATCTCTGGCTTAGAGACCCCTCTAAATTATAATTAAGTAATTATGTTGAATTAGTTACCAATGCTTAATTTTTTAAATTTAGTGTAGATTCCCAACCAGCCACTCAGGTCACAGCTTTTCTGTGATGTCAATTCAGTTTCCCCCCGACACACACAATTTGAAAAAGGTATAAAAGTAAAAATGAGTAAAAATCACTTACTTACCTTCTTACCTTCTGAGTGTCTTAGATGTTCTCAGGTTTTCTCCCTGACAGAGACTGCTCCTCCTCCTCCGAACGGCTCCCGAACCTAGGCCGCGATCTTTTAAAATCTCATTAAAAGTCATTAATCATCCATTTAAAATCTCATTAAAAGTAATTAATCGTCCATGGACAAAAAACCGCAACAGCAAAAATAACAGAAATTAAAAGGAGGCAACAGGGAACAAACAGTGTTTAAGCAGGAGGATCCTTACAATATCCTGCCAATCGGGTGGAGAGGACACATGTGACATATCTGCTCATGCTGAAGCTTTGGAGCCTTCTCCTCTCGTGAACCATTCTCCCCTCTTTATGTGAAATGCTGGCCCCTGAGGTATTGTCCAGTTGTGTGGATGGTCATCCTGACTCTAGCAGTGAAAGACACAATGACACTAACCCTCTTCACATCTGTGTCACTTCAGGATGCCTGCGTTGGTTCGAGTGGGATGATACAGCTTGCAGCACACCACTGCAGACAGGTTTTCACAAATACCACGATTCACTGGGCTGAGAAATTCAATCCCTTCAACACTGACAACATCCTGAGACGTGGAAAAAGCCAGAGAGGCTTTGCAGTCAAGGCTGGCAGCCCAACAGGTGCAAGGTGTCATTGCTCACACTCAGGGCTGGCAGCCCAACAGGTGCAAGGTGTCATTGCTCACACTCAAGGCTGGCTACCCAATGGGTGCAAGGTGTCATTGCTCACACTCAGGGCTGGCAGCCCAACAGGTGCAAGGTGTCATTGCTCACACTCAAGGCTGGCTACCCAACGGGTGCAAGGTGTCATTGCTCACACTCAGGGCTGGCAACCCAGCGGGTTTAAGGTGTCATTGCTCACACTGAAGGCAGGCTTCCCAACGGGTGCAAGGTTTCATTGCTCACACTCAAGGCAGGCTTCCCAATGGGTGCAAGGTGTCATTGCTCACACTGAAGGCAGGCTTCCCAATGGGTGCAAGGTGTCATTGCTCACACTGAAGGCAGGCTTCCCAACGGGTGCAAGGTGTCATTGCTCACACTCAGGGCTGGCAGCCCAACGGGTGCAAGGTGTCATTGCTCACACTCAGGGCTAGCAACCCAGCGGGTTTAAGGTGTCATTGCTCACACTTAAGGATGAATTCACAATGAGTGCAAGGTGTCACTGATCACACTCAAGGCTCACACTCAAGGCTCACACTCAAGGCTGGTCCCAATGGGTGCGAGGTGTCATTGCTCACACTCAAGGCTGGCATCCCAACGGGTGCAAGGTGTCATTGCTCACACTCAGGGCTGGCTTCGCAACAGGTGCAAGATGTCATTGCTCACACTCAAGTCACCACTGAACACCAACAGGGCAACCAGGAATGTTTATAAACAGAAATGGCTTTCACTCCTTCAATTTCCTGCCAATGTGTAATCACCAACAATGTATAACATAGGTATCCCTGAAGGCCCCGCCTTCTCAACCTTGCCCCTTGCCTGAGGTGCGGTGATCCTCATGTTAAACCACCACCAGTCAGCTCTCCCCCTCAAAGGGGATAGCAGCCCCTGGTCATCTGGGACTATGGCGACTTTACTTACTTATAATACAGGTGTGTGCACAATACCCGGGAAGCTGTGATGATTCTTACACTATCAGGCACTGCAAGGTATCAGGAATAGTTTGTGGATTGGTGGCTGCTTGTGGGTAAAGGTTATCCTCTGAAGAATTGATTCATTACCCGGTTAGAAGTTCGAGGACAGTAGCTGAGTGCCGTGACAGCGGGAGCCACAACAATATCAGGTCCAGGTGACATCGAGCTGCTTCAACCAATCAGGTGGATAGCTCCAGTATGCACCATTGAGAGCCGCCTAATGAGTGTTTGTTGTGCGCTGCACAATCTGGAGCTACAGAGAGAGGATGGTCTCTTGGAGGAGGATCCACAGAAGACAAACCGTTCTCTGATGAAGAGTTAGAGGGAGAGGACGTTGCACGTTCAGCAGCTCGATGTGCAGGGACCTCCCAAGAAATGTCTCAATGGCGGTGAGACACGGGAATGCCTATTCGGAGAAGATTCTCAGAAAGGAGTCTCCCCATTTATACCAGACCAATGACCAATCTTCCATTCTTCATTCTCCTCCATCATCTTGGTCAATGTTGTTCAATTTATTCCTGGGATGTGGGCATTGCTGGTTCGGCCAGCATTTATTGCCCAAACCTAGTTGCCCTTCAGAAGGTGTTGATGAGTTACCCTCATGAAACCGTGCAGTTCTTGAGGTGTAAGTGCACCCTCTGTGCTGTTAGGGAGGGAGTTCCAGGATGTTGCCCCAGCAACAGTGACGGAACGGAGATATATTTCCAATTCGGGCTGGTGAGTGACTTGGAGGGGAACCTCCAGGCGGTGGGGTTCCCAGGTATCTGCTGCTCTCGTCCTTCTAGATGGTAGTGGTCGTGCGTTTGAAAGCTGCTGTCGAAGTAACTTTGGTGAGTTACAGCAGAGCATCTTGTACACGCGGCTTCCATTGTACATTGGTGGTGGAGGGTTTGAATGTTTGAATGAAATTAAACTGAAAATTGCTTATTGTCACAAGTAGGCTTCAATGAAGTTACTGTGAAAAGCCCCTAGTTGCCACATTCCGGCGCCTGTTCGGGAAGGCTGTTACGGGAATTAAACCGTGCTGCTGGCCTGTCTTGGTCTGTTTTCAAAGCCAGCGATTTAGCCCTGTGCTAAACAGTTTGTGGAAGGGGAGGCAGTCAAGCGGGCTGCTTTGTCCTGGATGGTGTTGAGTTTCTTGAGTGCTGTTGGAGCTGCACTCATCCAGGCAAGTGGAAAGTTTTCCTGACTTGTGCCTTGTAGATGGGGACAGGCTTTGCGAGGTTAAGAGGTGAGTTACTCACCATAGGATTCCTAGCCTTTGACCTGCCCTGGTAGCCACAGTATTAATGTGGCTAGTCCAGTTTAGTTTCTGATCAATGGTAACTCCCAGGATGTTGATTGTGGGGGATTCAGCGATGGTATTGCCATTGAATGTCATGGGGCGGTGGTTAGATCCTCTCCTGCCTGGCATTTGGGTGGCGCGAATGTAACTTGCCACTTGTCAGCCCAAAGCCTGGATATTGTCCAGGTCTTGCTGCGTTTGGACACGGACTGCTTCAGTATCTGAGGAGTTGTCAATGGTGCTGAACATTGTGCAGTCATCCAGAAACATCCCCACTTCTGACCTTATGATGGAAGAGAGGTCATTGATGAAGCAGCTCAAGATGGTTGGACCCAGGACACTACCTTGAGGAACTCTTGCAGTGATATCTTGGAGCTGAGATGATTGACCTCCAACCACCATAACCATCTTCCTTTGTGCCGGGTATGACTCCGACCAGCGGAGAGTTTTCCCCCAATTCCGATTGACTCCAGTTTAGCTCGGGCTCCTTGATGCCAGACTCGGTCAAATGCTGCCTTGATATCAAGGGCAGTCACTCTCACCTCACCTCTGACAATCAGCTCTTTTGGCCATGTTTGAACCAAGGCTGTAATGAGATCAAGAGCTCAGTGGCCCCGGATGAGACCCAAACTGAGTGTCCGTGAGCAGGTTATTGCTGAGTAAGTGCCGCTTGATAGCGCCTTTGATGTCTCCTTCCACCACTTTCCTGTTCTGGATCACATACAGGTCACCAACACTTGAAATAGTGCAACACCATTTTATTGAATCATTAACTGTTTAAACATACTTAGACTGTGGGTTAATACGATATGAGCTTTAACTAAAGACCTTTGCCTTGTCCTAACCAGTCGATACACTCAGCCCATGGTGAATGTCTGTGTTGCAGGCAGTGAGCTCTGTCCTCCTAGCTAGCTGCAACTCGAATGAACAGGAACTCTGATGCCACCTGTCTTTATAGTGCGTGTGCTCTCACTGGTGATTGGCTGCAGAGTTGTGTGTGTTGATTGGTCCCACTGTGTATCCATTAGTGTGTGTCTGCACCATGATATACTGGTGTATATTATGACATCCACCCTTTTATAAAAAATCTACCTGCGTGGCAATAAATAGTGTATGGTGAGAATGTCCCTGACTTCGTGTGTGCGAAATATTTACAGGACTATGTGCATAAAAACTAAGCTATTTACATGGGAAGGTGCCTGGTGCAGAAAAACAGTATGCAACAAGAATAACGAGATGAACACAATATACAAACCACGTGACCGATTAAACAGAAGAACAGAACATCAGAAAGTCTATAAGTCCACAAAGCTCACAAATTAAGTCTCTGAAGTGGGCAACGAATTCTGGTTGACCGTCAGGGTGGCACACCACTCATCGTCTGGATCGATGCTGTATACCGACAGCAGCTGGTGTCTTTGCTTCGGGGACAGCCTGTTTTTCGTTACGACACTGACTCGAAAAGGCGCCTTCGGATCCTCATTGTCGCTGCTGTGTGGGAGGTCGGAATCGGACTCGGTGACCGTGGGTTGAATTGCCCGAACATTCCTGCGAGGCTGGCTGAAGCGATATGAGTTGGCAGGCTGAGCTGCTCAACAGAAGGCAGCATAGTGGCCAAGTCTTCCACATCGCAGGCATTGTCGAGATTTTGCAGGGCATTGCTGCTTTTAATGGGCGGAGCCACAGTTGCCGCACGTCGTGACATCAGCACGTTCGCTGCACCACCGCGAATGCGTGGTGCGGTCCTGCGTGGTGCGCGCCTGCGCATTACGTTCCTCAACGTCGCCGTCCCCTCGTTTGGTGCGTACAAGCGCGGGCGTCTGCGAAAAGCGCGCAAAATGGCCGCCCTCATCCAGGCTGAGGCCCTGGAGGTGCTCAATCACTTGGACCCATTCCGCCTCGTGGGGACCTTGCCGCGCCGTTTCAGCCGCTTATATATGGGAATCCCGACTCGTGCCGTTTTCATGTAAGACACAGGTCTCGATGGCGGTCGCTAGTGTGAGTTGCTTTACTTTGAGGAGCTGCTGACGTAGGGGGTCCGACTGAACACCGAAAACGATCTGGTCGCGTATCATGGAGTCGGACGTGGGCCCGTAGCTGCAAGATTGCGCAAGGATGCGGAGGTGCGTTAAAAAGGATTGGAAAGGTTCGTCTTTATCCTGCAAATGCTGCTGGAACACGTAGCGTTCGAAACTTTCATTCACCTCTACGCTGCAGTGAGTGTCAAACCTGAGGAGGACCATCTTGAACTTCGTCTTGTCTTCAACATCTGCAAAGGTGAGAGAGTTGAAAATATGGATGGCATGGTCCCCGGCCGTGGAGAGGGGAAGAGCAATCTTTCTGGTGTCCGAGGCGTCCTCCCTGTCTGTGGCTTCGAGGAAGAGCTGGAAGCGCTGTTTGAAAATCTTCCAGTTGGCCCCGAGGTTGCCGGCGATGCGGAACGGTGGTGACGGGCTGATGTTGTCCATGTCGCAGGATGACAGGATGCTGGCGGAACACAGATCACTTGCAGGTAGGTCTAAGAAGTGCTAGTATCCCACCACTCCTGGTATCATGATGTGTTGGGTGTTCTGGATCACATACTGGTCACCAACACTTGAAATAGTGCAACACTATTTTATTGAATCATTAACTGTTTAAACATACTTAGACTGTGGGTTAATACGATACCAGCTTTAACTAAAGACCTTTGCCTTGTCCTAACCAGTCGATGCACTCAGCACATGGTGAATGTCTGTGTTGCAGGCTGTGAGCTCTGTCCTCCTAGCTAGCTGCAACTCGAATGAATGGGAACTCTGATGCCCCCTGTCTTTATAGTGCGTGTGCTCTCACTGGTGATTGGCTGCGGTGTTGTGTGTGTTGATTGGTCCCACTGTGTGTCCATCAGTGTGTGTCTGCACCATGATATTCTGGTGTATATTATGACAGAGAGTAGACTGATAGGACGGTAATTGGCTGGGTTGGATTTGTCCTGTTTCTTGTGTACAGGACACACCAGGGCAATTTTCCACATTGCTGGGTAGATGCCAGTGCTGTAGCTGTACTGGAACAGCTTGGCTAGAGGTGCGGCAAGTTCTGGAGTACAAGTCTTTCGTCCTATTGCCGGGATATTGTCAGGGCCCAGAGCCTTTGCAGTATCCAGTGCCTTCAGCCATTTCTTGATATCGCACGGAGTGAATCGTATTGGTTGAAGACTGGCATCTATGATGCTGCGGACCTCCAGAGGAGACCGAGATGGAACATCCATCGGCACTTCTGGCTGAAGATTGTTGCGAATGCCTTTCAAACATCCAAACCATTTGACGGCATTTATGAACAAACACAAACATTTCCATCAGTGGAATCCACCTTCACACACTCACACACAGTCAATAAACAACTGAGGTTTTCCAAGATAAGAAATCATTTCTAAAACCAGAAACTTATTAACGTGTACGAATAATATATATGATAATTACACCGGTCTGCACCAAAGTGTGAAAACTGTGTTTTTTGTTTTTCTTTTCCGGGTGCTGTGTCCGGTGCTGCCCCCTCACTGCCAGCGGTGGTGGCAACAGGCTGCTGATCCTCCTGCCCCTTTGTTTGCGATGGTTTTGGTGGCAGTTCTTTGTTCGCCTGAGGCCTTGAGGGCCCCGCACGATGTGAGTCTCCGGCTGAGTGGCAGGAGGCATATCGGTGACATTTAAAGGCACCTGTGTCAATGGCCGTGAGTGGAGGAGAGAATAGCTGCATTAGAAGTCTCCAGGGAGGTGCCCCCAGATGGCACCAGATGCTGCGCACCATCCACCATGAGGTCCTCTTTGTTTTCCTGAGAGGACTCAGTTGCTGTGACGCCAGGAACCTCAATCCCTTATCATAGAATCATTGAATCATCGACTCCCCACAGAGTAGAAGGAGGCCATTCGGCCCATTGAGTCTGCACCGGCACATGGAAAGAGCACCCTAATTAGGCCCACACCTCCACCCTATTCCCATAACAAAGTTATTCCACCTAACCCTTTGGACACTACAGGGCAATTTATCATGACTAATCCACCTAACCTGCACATCATGGGACTGTGGGAGGAAACCAGGGCACTCATTTACAGGTGGATTTAGACAGGTTAGGTGAGTGAGCAAAACCTTGGCAGATGGAATATAATGTAGCAAGATGTGAAGTTATGCACTTTGGTAGGAAGGATAACGGATCCAAATATTATTCAAATGGTGAAAGGCTGCAGAGAGGTGCACCACAGAGGGCTTTGGGGGTCCTCATGCCTAAATCACAAAAAGCTAGCATGCAAGTTCAGCAGGTAATAGGGAAGCTTTGCTAAAATTATACAAAGCTCTAGTTTGACCACACCCGAAATTCTGTGAACAGTTTTGGTCCCCGAATCTAAGGTAAGACATTAGAGACAGTCGAGAGAAGGTTCACTAGGTTGATCCCGGTTATGGAGGGATTTTCAGATGAGGCGAGGTTGAGTCGTTTGAGTCTGTCTCATTAGAGTTTGTAAGATTGAGAGGAGACCTTATTGAGACATATCGGATTCTCAGGGGGTTTGACAGGGTAGATGTTGAGAGGCTGTTTCTATTGTGGGAGAGTAGGAGCAGAGAGCATAATCTCAGAGTAAGGGGTCACCCATTTCAGGCAGTGTTCTGGGTCAGGGTTTAAAATGCTACATTGCTGTGGTTTTCATTCTCCTGTCCAGTCATTTGTTTCCAAGTATGGGCTGTGAGGGCACTAAAGCCTGAACAATTTACACAATGATTTGTGCAAACTAACGGTTGAGTCTTTTACACGACCATCCCCTCCTCAAACAAAACCCCTTTAAAGTTCCAGGTCCCGTGTCGACTAACATGCATGTGTAATGCAGCCTCACACATTTGGGGAACACAGAAGACAATCCCTTACTGGAGCCTTCACATCACCATCGATGTCTGTACATCTGGATAATGGTGTCTGACTCGCCCTCGATGATCTTAAAAGTTCCTTCAGGCGTTTGCGGCACCGAATCCAGGTTTGCTGGACAATCCCAAAGCTGCTCAACTCTGACCTCCACTCCGACCTCCACTCTGACCTCCACTCTGACCTCCACTCTGACCTCCACTCCGACCTCCACTCTGACCTCCACTCTGACCTCCACTCTGACCTCCACTCCGACCTCCACTCCGACCTCCACTCCGACCTCCACTCTGACCTCCACTCTGACCTGCTTTGGTCAGGCTGGGAGGCCTCCTCTTCCCGTCAGTGGACAGGAAGAAGACCTCCTGCCTGCCTCTCACAGCCTGGAGAAGGGCTGCAGGGAATTGTCTTCGAGCCTTGGGACCAGTCTGGACCTTTTACCCACCCCATCGCCTGGCTTCCCTCTCTCGGCTTTCTGTAGAGAGACTCGGAGAGTTAACAGCCCTGTCGCTCCCAAAACACCGTGTTCATCAAGGGCATGATTCAGATTCCAAGGCTGTTTGTTCCCAACCAAAGATCCCGAAAGCTTCCTAAAAGTTGTTAATCCTTTACGTCCCCTTCTTGCAATGGTTCGGATGATTTTTATTCACCAAAATGACTTTTGGAATCACTCAAAATGAAGAATCCTGGTGGAGCTGACCCAGTCCCGTGCCCAGCGTCCCTTTAAATGTGTGGCCATGACCTCCTGCCAGCCACAGCCTGCCACCTCCACGCCCGGATGCCCTGCCCTCATTGGACCCTCGGGAGCATAACCCACCATTCTCTAATGCTGCTGGTTGGTTGCGTACAGGACGGCTGTCAATTGGCTGCTTCACGTAATGTGTGGCACCTTCCAAAGGTGAGGGTGGTGAGACAGTGACTTCCAGAACAGACTCCCACCTGTTGGGGAGGCGGTGGCGGAGTGGTATTGTCACTGGACCAGTAAACCAGAAACCCAGAGCAATGTTCTGGGGTCCCAAGTTCAAATCCCGCCTCTGCAGACGGCGAAATTTGACTTCAATAAAAATCTGGAATTAAAAGTCTAATGATGACCATTGAAACCATTGTCGACTGTTGTAAAAACCCATCTGGTTCACGAATGTCCTTTAGGGAAGGAAGTCTGCTGGGGGCTGTTCAGCACAGGGCTAAAATCGCTGGCTTTGAAAGCAGACCAAGGCAAGCCAGCAGCACGGTTCAATTCCCGTAACAGCCTCCCCGAACAGGCGCCGGAATGTGGCGACTAGGGGCTTTTCACAGTAACTTCATTTGAAGCCTACTCGTGACAATAAGTGATTTTCATTCATATCTGTGACTCCAAACCCAGAGCAATGTGCTTGACTCTTAACTGCCCCCTCAAGGGGCAATTACCGACGTGCAATTTGCCAGCGGCGCCCACGTCCCAGTAACAAATAAAAGCAAAAATCCAGCGCAATGACTCTAATTGGCACCAAGGCAAAAAAAAAACATTGACAGAAGTGACCACTGGCATGGTCATAGCATAAGGATTAAACAGGTGGGCTAAAGGGGGCAGGTGAGCTAGCGCATGTTGTGATTTCGGGAAAGACATCCGGCTTGTGATGGAACAATTAAAATCAGGGATGTGAAAGAGGCCAGAATCGGAGGCAGTTTTCAGAGGGTGGAAGGCTGTCATGGAGATTGGATGCCTAAAGGCCCTGAAGGTTCTCATCAGAAGCAAGACAGTTTCAAATTTCAAAATTCCAAATTAAGTTGCTCAATCCCCTCAAGGGAAAGTGACTCCGAAGGTAATTTTGTGTTGCAATCTGAAGAGTTTTTTTTTATAGGTCATGTCATGTGGGGACGGGGCCAATTCATTGAAAGAAAATGGGTCACAACTTGGAGCGCAGCCTGTCAGCCAAACTTTCACATGGGTGAAATGAAGTAGGCGGATCAACAGATAACCAGTGAACTCAATTAGAAACAGCAGGAAAATTATTCCAAAGCGTCGGGTTCAGTCGACAGTGACTGCCAGGCGAGCAGCGCACAGGCCGGGAAAACGATTGGAATGTTGTGTAAAGCTCTCCACCTCTCTCCTCTCTTAAATCTCTCCATAAAACGTAACGCTTTGGCCTCCTGCCCTGGCTCAGCATCGCATGTTAACTGATCGAGAGGTCATCGGTTTGTGATAAGGCGTGGGAAACCTGAAACGGAGATGAGAAGAAATTACTTCTCTCAAAGGATCGTGGATCTGTGGAATTTGCTACCCCAGAGTGTGGCGGCTGTTGGAACTTTGAATAAATTTAAGGAGGAGAAGGACAGATTTTTAATTCGTAATGGGTTGAAGGATTATGGAGAATGGGCAGGACGGTGGAGATGAGGCTGAGTGGAGATCAGTCATGCTCGTATTGTGGAGCAGGTTCGATGGTGGAGCAGGTTCGATGGACTGAATTGCCTTCTCAAGCTCCTAGTTCTCATGTTCTCATGTTGACAAAGGGATGGTGAGCCATCTTCTTGAACTACTGCAGTCCAGGTGATGTAGGTACACCTACTGTGCTGTTAGGGAGTGAGTTCCAGGACTTTGATCCAGGAACAGTGAAGAAACGGTGATATATTTCTAAGTCAGTGGCTTGGGAGGGGAACTTGAAGGTAATGTTCTATGTTCTATGTTCTATGTTCTATGTAATGATAGTCCCATGCATCGGTCTCTCTTGTCCTTCAAGGAGGTTGATGTTGGGGGTTTTGAAGATGTAGTTGAAGGAGCCATGATTAACTGCTGCTGTGCACCTTGTAGATGGTACACACTGCTGCCGCTGTGCATTGCTGGTCAAGGGAATGAATGTTTAAGGTGGTGGATCGGATGCCTGTCAAGTGATATGCCTTGTCCTGGATGGTTTCGAGCTTATTCAGTGTTGTTGGAGATGCACTCATCCAGGCAAGTGGAGATTATTTCACATTCCTGACTTGTGCCTTGTGGATTGTGGACAGCTTTTGGGGAACCAGGAGGTGAGTTGCACTCTGCAGAATTCCCAGCCTCTGACCTCTTGTAGCCACTTAATGCTTTGTGGACCCCAGGCTTACAAACACATAAGGAATTTGACATCCTTGGAGGCTCCCGACACAAAGTCATTCGACCAGTTGGTGGTGCTGGTCTGGGTGCATTTCAATTCCAGACCCTCAATCATCTACAAGTTTAATTCAATTGCCAGCGACCCAGGAGAAAAGAACTCTGCCTTTTTAGCCACACTTCGCCAAATGGCCGAGCATTGTGAGTTCGGCACAGCACTTGGCGACATGCTACTTAGCTGTTTAATATGCGGCATTAACATGTGTAAAAGAGGCTTCTGGCTGAAACAAAGGTTACCCTAGACAAGGCAACTGAATGCACTCAGAACAATGCATCAAAGCTTTGTCCTATCAGTAACAGGATGCCCAGCCACTGTTAATCATTGTTAGAACATAGAAAATGCAGCACAGAACAGGCCCTTCGGCCCACGATGTTGTGCCGAAAGTTTGTCCTAGATTAAGAACAAATCAATCTACACCCCGTCATTCTACCGTAATCCATGTACCTATCCAATAGCCGCTTGAAGGTCCCTAATGTTTCCCACTCAACTACTTCCACAGGCAGTGCATTCCATGCCCCCACTACTCTCTGGGTAAAGAACCTACCTCTGACATCCCCCCCAATATTTTCCACCATTCACCTTAAATTTATGCCCCCTTGTAATGGTTTGTTCCACCCGAGGAAAAAGTCTCTGACTGTCTACTCTATCTATTCCCCTGATCATCTTATAAACCTCTATCAAGTCGCCCCTCATCCTTCTCCGTTCTAATGAGAAAAGGCCTAGCACCCTCAACCTTTCCTCGTAAGACTGACTCTCCATTCCAGGCAACATCTTGTTAAATCTCCTTGCACCTTTTCCAAAGCTTCCACATCCTTCCTAAAATGAGGCGACCAGAACTGCACACAGTACTCCAAATGTGGCCTTACGAACGTTTTGTACAGCTGCATCATCACCTCACGGCTCTTAAATTCAATCCCTCTGCTAATGAACGCTAGCACACCATAGGCCTTCTTCACAGCTCTATCCACTTTTGTGGCAACTTTCAAAGATCTATGAACATAGACCCCAAGATCTCTCTGCTCCTCCACATTGCCAAGAACCCTACCATTAACCCTGTATTCCGCATTCATATTTGTCCTTCCAAAATGGACAACCTCACACTTAAACTCCATCTGCCACATCTCAGCCCAGCTCTGCATCCTATCCATGTCTCTTTGCAGCCAACAGCCCTCCTCACTATCCACAACTCCACCAATCTTCGTATCGTCTGCAAATTTACTGACCCACCCTTCAACTCCCTCATCCAAGTTATTCACAAAATCACAAACAGCAGAGGACCCAGAACTGATCCCTGCGGTACGCCACTGGTAACTAGGCTCCAGGCTGAATATTTGCCATCCACCACCACTCTCTGACTTCTATCGGTTAGCCAGTTCATTATCGCCAAATTCCCCACTATCCCATGCCTCCTTACTTTCTGCATAAGCCTACCATGGGGAACCTTATCAAATGCCTTACTAAAATCCATGTACACTACATCCACTGCTTTACCTTCATCCACGTACTTGGTCACCTCCTCAAAGAATTCAATAAGACTTGTAAGGCAAGACCTACCCCTCACAAATCCGTGCTGACTATCCCTAATCAAGCAGTGTCTTTCCAGATGCTCAGAAATCCTATCCCTCAATACCCTTTCCATGACTTTGCCTACCACCGAAGTTTGGGGCAGCACGGTAGCCTTTTGGATAGCACAATTGCTTCACAGCTCCAGGGTCCCAGGTTCGATTCCGGCTTGGGTCACTGTCTGTGCGGAGTCTGCACATCCTCCCCGTGTGTGCGTGGGTTTCCTCCGGGTGCTCCGGTTTCCTCCCACAGTCCAAAGATGTGCAGGTTAGGTGGATTGGCCATGATAAATTGCCCTTGGTGTCCAAAATTGCCCTTAGTGTGGGTGGGGCTACTGGGTTATGGGGATAGGGTGGCGGTGTTGACCTTGGGTAGGGTGCTCTTTCCAAGAGCCGGTGCAGACTCGATGGGCTGAATGGCCTCCTTCTGCACTGTAAATTCTATGATAATCTATGATAAGACTAACTGGCTTGTAATTCCCAGGGTTATCCCTATTCTCTTTTTTGAACAGGGGCACGACATTCACCACTCTCCAATCCCCTGGTACCACCCCTGTTGACAGTGAGGACGAAAAGATCATTGCCAACGGCTCTGCAATTTCATCTCTTGCTTCCCATAGAATCCTTGGATATATCCCGTCAGGCCCGGGGGACTTGTCGATCTTCAAGTTTTTCAAAATGCCCAACACATCTTCCTTCCTAATAAGTATCTCCTTGAGCTTACCAGTCTGTTTCACACTGTCCTCTCCAACAATATGGCCCCTCTCATTCGTAAATATTGAAGAAAAGTACTCGTTCAAGACTTCTCCTATCTCTTCAGACTCAATACACAAACTCCCGCTACTGCCCTCGCTCTAGTCATTCTCATATTTCTCACATATGTGTAAAAGGCCTTGGGGTTTTCCTTGATCCTATCCACCAAAGAGTTTTCATGCCCTCTCTTAGCTCTCCTAGTCCCTTTCTTCAGTTCCCTCCTGGCTATCTTGTATCCCTCCAGCTCCCTGTCTGAACCTTGTTTCCTCAGCCTTACATAAGTATCCTTCTTCCTCTTAACAAGACACTCAACCTCTCTTGTCAACCATGGTTCTCTCACTCGACCATCTCTTCCCTGCCTGACAGGGACATACATATCAAGGACATGCAGTATCTGTTCCTTGAACAAGTTCCACATTTCAATTGTGCCCTTCCCTGACAGCCGATGTTCCCAACTTATGCAATTCAGTTATTGTCTGACAGCATCGGATTTACCCAATTGTAAACCTTGCCCTGTTGCACACACCTATCCCTCTCCATTACTAAAGTGAAAGTCACAGAATTGTGGTCACTATCTCCAAAATGCTCCCCCACTAACCAATCTATCATTTGCCCTGGTTCATTACCAAGTACTAAATCCAATATGGCCTCCCCTCTGGTCGGACAATCTACATACTGTGTTAGAAAAGCTTCCTGGACACACAGCACAAACACCACCCCATCCAAACTATTTGATCTAAAGAGTTTCCACTCAATATTTGGGAAGTTGAAGTCACCCATGACTAATAAATACCCTGTGACTTCTGCACCTTTCAAAAATCTGTTTCCCAATCTGTTCCTCCACATCTCTGCTGCTATTGCGGGGCCTATAGAAAACTCCCAACAAGGTGACTGCTCCTTTCCTATTTCTGACTTCAACCCATACTACCTCAGTAGGCAGATCCTCCTCAAACTGCCTTTGTGCAGCTGTTATACTATCTCTAATTAACAATGCCATCCCCGCACCTCTTTTACCACCCTCCCTAATCTTCGTGAAACATCTACAACCAGGAACCTCCAACAACCATTTCTGCCCCTCTTCTATCCAAGTTTCCGTGATGGCCACCACATCGTAGTCCCAAGTACCGAAGTCCATGCCTTAAGTTCACCCACCTTATTCC
The DNA here is from genome assembly GCF_047496885.1 of Scyliorhinus torazame. Taxonomy (NCBI): domain Eukaryota; kingdom Metazoa; phylum Chordata; class Chondrichthyes; order Carcharhiniformes; family Scyliorhinidae; genus Scyliorhinus; species Scyliorhinus torazame. The sequence continues at coordinate 316,438,842 of NC_092713.1, read as the reverse complement.
TGATGCTTCTTGCATTGAAGTATACACATTTCAACCCATCTCCGTGCCTACAAGTACTCTCCTTTGTCAGTGTTACCTTCCCCACTGCCTCACTACATGCTTTGGCATCCTGAACATCGGCTACCTGAGTTGCTGGACTACAAATCCGGTTCCCATTCTTGAGTCCCCTATAACTAGTGCTCTCCTAATCTCCCCCCTTCCATTCTGAGCCCCAAATCCGGACCTCATGCTAGAGACCGGGTCACTGCAGCCTAGCCCTGCTAGGTAATCCCCCCCAACAGTATCCAAAGTGGTGTACTTATTGTTGAGAGGAACAACCACAGGGGATCCCTGCACTGACTGCTTCCTCCTCTTCCCACCTCTAACTGTTACCCAGCTACCTTTGGTCTCACGTGTAACTATGCCCCTGTAGCTTCTATCTATCACCCCCTCAGCTTCCCAAATGATCCTCAGTTCATCCAGCTCCAGCTCCAGTTCCAAATGTTGATGGACATCGGCCAAGTCTCATGGGATGGGATTGGCTGGACCAAATCAAATTGAACTTGTTGGAGATTTTCAAAATTTCGGACAGTATTTTTGAGGATGTATTCCAGAATGAGCTGGGCCGAATATGGGGAGAAAAGGCCAAGATTTACATCAGTCCTCATTCCACAGCAAAGCGTTTCAAGTTGAGACCCGCGTCTTGTGCCTTACATCTAAAAATGGAAGCTGAACTTAAACTCCTGGAAGAATTGGGGATTATCAGACCTGTGCAGTTTTCGGAGTGGCCAGTCCCCACGTCCCTGTGCTGAATCCGGACCGCTCAAGTACAATCTGCGGAGACAAGCTTACAACAAAACAGGCAGCCCATGCAGACAAATATCCAATTCCACAAATTGAAGGGGGAGGGGGTGGGGTGCGGGGGTACTCATGTACACCACACACAACCTCAGTCATGCCTATTTGCAGTTAGAACTGGATGAGGAGACTCAAAAGTTTGCATCATTTAACATGAAGTATGGCCTGTTTCAATGCACCAGGTCACCCTTTGTCATCTGCTCAGCCTGTGCGATATTCCAACGCACATTGGAGAATTTGCTCCAGGGCATCCTGAAGGTTGTGGTCTACCTGGATGGCGTTCGACTAACAGGAACGTCACATAAAGAGGACCTAGGGAGCCGGGAGGAGGCACTGAGAAGATTTAGAGAAACGGGAATTCGAGTGAAGTGCAGGAAGTGCACTTTTCAAGCTGGTGAGGTCACTAACCTAGGGTTCAAAGTGGATTCCAAAGGCTGGCACCCACTCGAAGTCAAGATGAGGGCCCGAAGAGAAGTCCCAGCACCTCTGAATGTGGCAGAATTAAAGTCCTTCCTGGGGATGGTAAACTACTTCTTTATCGTCAAACGAGCATCGATGGTGGTGTCACTAATCTGAAGAAAACACCAGCGTTGTCGCTGGAAGGGACCACAGGAGTAGGCTGTCCAGCATGTCAAGCAGGCCTCACAGTCATCGGGTCTATTGGTTCACTTTGACCCCAGGAAGCCAATCATCTTAACTTGCGATGCATCTTCTGGTCTTATGGTCTTGCGATGCACCTTATGGTCTTATGGTCTTATGACATCATCATATGGAATAGGGGCGGTCCTGTCCCATAAAATGAAAGATGGTTCAGAGAGGCCGAATGCCTTTGTCTCCAGAACTCTTTCCGATGCCGAGGAGAACCACACACAGATCGAGAAGAAAGGCTTTTCCATAATTTACGGCATCAGGAGGTTTCACCAGTATGTCTATGGGCGACATTTAATGATAATAAGTGACCACAATCCTCTGTTGGGGCTCCTCTGTGAAGACAAGCCAATACCTCCAATCGCCTCTGTCAGTGTACAATGGTGGGCCTTGTTGCTGGTGACCTATAATTACATCTTTCAGCGTAGGCCGGGCACATAAGTTTCAAATACTGAAGCCCTGAGTAAGTTCCCCAAAAACCTGGCACTAAACGTTCTTGCCAGTATCATCAGGTCATAAAAAGAACTGGACACAACACAACCCAGTCCTGTCCAAAGTGAAGCGCATTATCTTAACTAGGTTGCATCATGATAAATCTGGCCAGTTAAGGCCTTACTTCACTCGCAAAGACGAATTTGCCTGCGAGGATGGAGTCATACTCTGGAGTTCTGAGTGGTAGTACCAACAAGAGAGCGCCTGTTGCAGGAATTGCAAAGTGCCTATCTGGCCAATTGAAAATGCTCGCTAGGAACCAGATTTGGTTGGCCAACAAAGATAAGGATATTGAATGCATGGTGCACTAGTGCGATCCCTGCCAGAGATAGCAGACATTGTCACCCACAGCCAACCTCCACGCACGAGGCCACATGTGGACTTTGTTGGTTGTTTCTTGGGCAGAATGTTCCTCGTCTTGGTTGACACCCACTGAAAGTGGTCGGATGTCCAAGAGATGGGGGTGACAATTTTGGCAGCCACAATAGAGGTCCTATTGCAGAATGTTGCTCCCCATGACTTCCCAGAAGTAATTGTTTCTGACAGCAGCTCTGTGTTCTTTGGAGAAGAGTTTCAGCACTTTGGACAAATAAATGCCATTTGTCATATTTGAACAGCTCCCTTTCACCCCGCCTCAAGTGGGTTAGTGGAGAGAGTTGCGTAATCGGTCAAAGCAGCCATGAAGAACAGTTCCACAGACCACTCCACCTTAGGTTGGCCAACTTTCTTCTATTTTATAACACGAGCCCCCTTGCCACCATGGGCGTCGCACCAGCAGATCTTCTCATGGGCCGTCACCTCTGGACCTAATTGGACTTTGTTTTCTCGAATTTGGCGGGGAGGATGGAGGCAAGGCAGGCCACCCAGCGGAAACAGCACGTGTCACAAAAAGGAAAGAGCCATTTCAAGTGGGCGCCCTGGTCCTCGTCAGGAACTTTGCCTCAGGCCCAATTTGGCTTCCAGGCAGAATTGTGTCCAAGTCAGTCGCAGTCTCGTGCATAGTGGATTTTAATGGCAGGACAGCGCAGAAGGGTTTTGACTACATAGGAAGCCAGGGGGCCACAAACCCAATCTCAGAACAGTTGGAGTCAACAGGCAGGACCCGTAGTCCTGTGGTGGAGCCAGAACAGAGGGAGTCTGAGTCCTGACGAGGCCTCGTCGATGACCCAGGAGGGAGCTGGGGAAGGGAATGCCTCTGCTGTAGTGGTCGAATCTCAGAGACCACAGATGACAACGTTGCTACCTCAGAGTTGGAGGAGCCGATTGGGGGACTAAGGTGGTCTATGAGAACGAGAAAATCCCCCGACAGATTACATTGTGATAAACTGTTATGGAATCCCTTATGTGTCTCAGCATTTTTACTGCATACATTAAATGTACATAACCCACTCTGTAAATATGTTATTCAAGGACTTAAAGGAGGAGGGATGTGGTAACGTGGCTCCTATAAGGGGTGATCCTCGTAGACTATGTGACCAGCTAAAGGCCTATTGCACAGGAAAGCCCAAACCCTGACCAATGGGGGAAAGGCACAGGGCCTTGGGAATGGGGTCCTGGGCAGAGTGGGCCCTGGGGCCAAAGAATGAAGATCTGTTTAGTGACTCTGTGCCTGTGTACAACTTACCTTCACTTGTTACCAATAAACCCTTGTGCAGTTATACTGGACGCCTCCCCAGCATTACCTTGAGCCACCATACGATGGTTCTATGGGTAAAAAGGAAAACAAAACCATGGGTGGGATTTTCCGCCGGCGTGATACTCCGTTTAGCCGGCGCCCGGGGGTTTCCCGACGGCGTGGGGCTGCCCCACAATGGGAAACCCCATTGACCGGCCGACGTAACAGAGAATCCAGCCGGCCGGTCGGGGCAGAAATGTGGGCAGGGCGGAGAATGCAGCCACATGTACTCACACATTTCACAACCTCAGGATGCCCCCAAGTATTTTACACCTAATGAAGTCCAGAAATACAGCAGGCAAGTTATAATAATCTACGCTGGTAACATTGATGGAGGCAAACCTCCATTGCTCCTCCTCATACCCGAAACTCTTCTGTCCAGCTGGTTGAGCAGATGGGTCCTCGTTTTATCTCGTTTAAAATGCTGCACCTTCTGAGAGTGCAGCACTCCCCCAGGAGATCAGCTGGGTCATTTGTATTAAGTTTCCAGGATGTGACTGGAACCCGCAACCTGCTGACTTAAAGGTGAAAGTGCCACCAGCTGAGCTACAGCTGCCAATGAGACTGAAACAGAATCCTGCAGAGTTACGTTCCAGGATCCAGAGGTAAAGAAGGGGACTGTGGTGTTCTTTGTGGTTCTAATTCTAGGATGGTTGGCGTAGTGTTCCCAAAGACCACAAATAGCTATTATGTTGAACATAGCTAAAGATCATTAACACTATTTAATTGGATTCGACGCTTATCCTATAAAGTAAACAGTTGATAATGAACATTCAATCTACACTCATCTACTACTAATCTCTACACTAATATAATAACTATGATCCGCTCTCACTCACAGTATCTTTCCTACAGTCTGTCTTCTAGCTTTCTCGTCAACTTCTCGGCCACAAGGCTTAGCATCAATGCCTTATATAATTCCACATCTAGCTCCCTCTGGTGATTGATTTGGACATAACATTAACCCTCACGGTTCTGTACATTCATCATAATGTCACAGGGGCAACTGGTCAAGGGTCTTTGTTTCTAAAAACTATCCTGTGCCCTCAGGATAGAGAAATACTTGTTCACAGGAGGTGGGTGGGCATCAGTGGCTCGGCCAGCATTTGTTGCCCATCCCGAAGATGTCGTTGAAATGAAATGAAAATCGCTTATTGTCACAAGTAGGCTTCAAATGAAGTTACTGTGAAAAGCCCCTAGTCGCCACATTCCGGCGCCTGTTCGGGGAGGCTGTTACGGGAATTGAACCGTGCTGCTGGCCTGCCTTGGTCTGCTTTCAAAGCCAGCGATTTCCATGTGATATTGGGAGAACCATTGATAGCCTGCCAACTCCCGGTTCACAGATGAAGAATGGGCATTTGTGGTGGTACCAGAGCAGTGGCAGAGTTTATAGATGTTAAACTTCAGCTTTAATCGCTTCCTTTTAAAAAAAAAGGACGAATAATAAAAAATACAGAGATTTTGTAACGTTATAAGTGGAGGAGATTTGTGCAAAGCATCTCCATTATTCCTGACTACATGCATGGTGTGAACTCTAAATCATATTGTCCCCTGTGTGAACATCCATTTACTTAAATACTTTTATTTCTTATTCTTTTGCGACCTTCTCCCAGGAGAACATCTTGCCATCACTGTTCATCCATTAGCCGGGATTAGCTTGCCAGTCATTTTTGTTTTCGACAATTTCAATTGCCCCACCAGCTCATGAGAACCTAAGTGATAAGAAGCAAAGAAAAGGAAGAAAAATGTTCCTGTACCTTTTCAATGAGCTCTGAGATATTTATTGCTGCTTCTCCTGCATTACAACAGCGATTACGCTTCCAAAGCACTTCATTGGTTTGCAAAGTGCTTTGGGACAATCAGAGATTGTGAAAGGTTGGAAACAAATGCTGGTTCTTTATTTTATCCAGTCACAGCGACGGCAACCTGCTTTTATATAGCGCCTTGAGAGCATCCCTCGGCATTTCACAAGGGTGTTAGCAAGCAGATTTTGACACCTGGTTACGCAAGGTAACATTGGGATAGATGATCAAAAGCACAACGAACGCGGTAGGTTGTAAGGTACGTCTTAAAGTGTAAAGATAAGTTCGGGAGGCAGTGAGGAGACGCCACAGCTTAGAGCAAGGCAGCTGGAGGCCAGGTGGGCGGCACGTTAGCACAGTGGTTAGCACTGTTGCTTCACAGCGCCAGGGCCCCAGGTTCGGTTCCCAGCTTGGGTCACTGTCTGTGCCGAGTCTGCACATTCTCCCCGTGTCTGCGTGGGTTTCCTCCGGGTGCTCTGGTTTCCTCCCGCAAGTCCCGAAAGACGTGCTGTTAGATGAATTGGACATTCTGAATTCTCCCTCCATGTATCGGAACAGGCGCTGGAATGTGCCGACTAGGGGCCTTTCACAGTAACTCCATTGCAGTGTCAATGTAAATTTACTTGTGACACTTACAAAGATTGTAAGATTACTATTATAATAATAATCTTTATTAGTTTCACAAGTAGGCTTCCATTAACACTGCAATGAAGTTACTGTGAAAAGCCCCCAGTTGCCACATTCCAGCGCCTGTTCGGGTACACTGAGGGAGAATTCAGAATGTCCAAACTACCTAACAAGCATGTTTTTCGGAACTCGTGGGAGGAAACTGGAGCACCCGGAGGAAACCCACGCAGACACAGGGAGAACGTGCAGACCCTGCACAGACAGTGACCCAAGCCGGGAATCGAACCTGGGACCCTGGAAATAATGGTGAAGCATTAGAGATCAGATTTTGTGGATCACAGGGATTTCGAAAGCCTGTGGGGCCGGAGGAAGCTGTAGCATGCAGGGAAGGGGGCCTGAGACCTCGGAGAAATTTCAAAACAAGGATGAGAATTTTAAAATTAAGAAGAGAGGCCAACAGGGTGGCACGATGGCACAGTGGTTAGCACTGCTGCCTCACGGCACCAAGGTTCCAAGTTCGATCCCGGCCCCGGGTCACTGTCCGTGTGGAGTTTGCACATTCTCCCCGTGTGTGCGTGGGTTTCACCCCCACAATCCAAAGATGTGCGGTGTAGGTGGATTGGACAAGCTAAATTGTCCCTTAATGTCCCCTTAAATGCATAAAAAAGGAAGTTAATTTTAGGTCTTGCTTGATTCTACCCTGTGATGCACTTTGGTAATTATATAACTCCAGTAAAGGTGCTATATGAATGCAAGTTGTTGTTTATGTTCCCTTTTTGTTTGAGATGGTTTGAGGGGCTGGTTTAGCACAGGGCTAAATAGCTGTTTTTTAAAGCAGGCCGAGGCAGGCCAGCAGCACGGGTTCAATTCCCGTACCAGCCTCTCCGAACAGGCGCCGGAATGTGGCGACTAGCGGCATTTCACAGTAACTTCATTTGAAGCCTACTTGTGACAATAAGCGATTTTCATTTAATTTTCATTTGCTTTTTTCAGATGGGTACTTCCTCTACCACCTGTCCTGCTCACCAAGCTGGGCAAAGCCAATTGGGTTTTGGCTCACCCTCTGATTTCACACACGTCACCGTGCAGTTCACGCAGTTTTAGAAAGCTTTGCGCCGGACTCCTGTTCCCTTCCAACTTTGGGCAGAGATTATGGGATGGATTTTCTGCTTGAATTAATGACGGGAAAAATCCTGCCCTGATGCGCAGTCAGGAATTGCAGACTTCAGTCTAACGTGTTGTGTGTTATTGGCGTGTTGTAGGATCCCTTCGCAGTAGGCAACAGTGATATGTCTCAGAGTGCGATGCAACTGGGGAACTGCAAATATATTCGAGTCCAGGAAGTGAAGCTTTGCATTAATTCACATTTGTTATGTTGCACACATAGGCTTGGAGCATGCTTGGAGAGACAGCTGGGCTGAAGTTTCACTTGCAATATTAGCAACAAATGTGTCAACACATTTGTTGATCTGCCTATTTTAACAAAGGTGTTAATTAAATTAAAATAACCGACCATTTTGTTGAACTGCCAGGCAAAGTAAATCTGCATCTCGGGATAATTCAGCCCGTCCGTTCCACCATGCCTGTGCCAGCTCCTTGGAAGAGCTATCCAAATTGTACCACACCCCTGCTCTTCCCCTGTGAACCTCTTGTCTCAAAGGAAACGTCCATCCCACACTGGAAGATTACCACTGAATCTGCCTCTACCACCCACTCAGGCAGTACATTCCAGATCACGACAACTCACTCAATTAAACATATTCTCCTGTATCCACACAGCCCCCCTCACCACACATCTGCCAATCATCTCAAATCGGTGTCCTCCAGGCTGCACAGGAGGGCGAATTAGGGAGGGTGAATTCAGTGGTCTAGATAGAAATCAGACGTGAAAGACAAAAGGACGGAAAGACTGTCTGTGTGGAGTTTGCACGTTCTCCCCGTGTCTGCGTGGGTTTCCTCCGGGTGTTCCAGTTACCTCCCACAGTCCAAAGATGTGCAGGTTAGATGGATTGGCCATGATAAATTGCCCTTTAGTATCCAAAAGGTTGGGTGGGGTTGCTGGGTTACGGAGATAGGGTGGAGGTGTGGGCTTAAATAGGGTGCTCTTTCCAAGGGTGCAGACTCGATGGGCTGAATGGCCTCCTGTTGAACTGTAAATTCTATGATTCAATGAAGAGAGAAAATCAACAAACAGGGAAAAACAAAAAAATGTTTCAAAAGAACTTTTAAATGTTTTATTTCCTTGATAGAAGGAGACTCAGGTTCTCTTCACCGACACCTAGTGGTGCACGAAGGCAGATTTTTGTCTGTTTCCATAGCTAGTATTTCCCGGAACAGGTCACTTCCTCTGTCACCACTGGCTGAGAGCTTGAGGGGTGCCGCTCCACATCAAGCGTGGGGGACCAGGAGAAAGCCAGCCATCGGTGTGTCTGCAGGTTGACACATTCAACCTGTTTGGCTGAGTTATGAACACTCCTTTCTTGGCCATCAAGTTCTGGGGTGGGGCTTGAACCTGGAGCTACTGGCTCAGAGGCAGGGACACGGCCCACTGCGCCACATGGCCTGCAGACAAAGTTAAAGGGAGATTTAATGGAGACGTTCACGTTTTATAGGGTTCGCTAAAATAAATCGTGAGAAAGTATTTCCAGCAAGATTTAAGATGGATGGCAAAAAAACAAAGCCAGGTGAATGTTGAGAATTTATTAATCCAACGAGTTGTTATAGTCTAGAATATGTCTAGAATATCAGCCCAAGACCATAAGAAACGACAGAGAGTCGTGAACACAGCCCAGTCCAGCACGCAAACCTGCCTCCCATCCATTGACTCTGTCTACACCTCCCGCTGCCTTGGGAAAGTGGCAGCAGAATCAAAGACCCCTCCCACCCAGGCTATTCATTCTTCCAACCACTTCCATCGGGCAGGAGATACAAAAGTCTGAAAACACGCACGAACAGACTCAAAAACAACTTCTTCCCCACTGTTACCAGACTCCTAAACAGCCCTCTTATGGACTGAACAGATCTCTTCACACATCTTCTCTACTGAGTAGTACTACACTCCTGTATGCTTCGCCCGATGTCTGCGTCTACGTATTTACATTTATATCTACCGTATGTCCTATGTTTTTTTCATGTATGGAATGATCTGTCTGGACTGTACGCAGAGCATTACTTTTCACTGTACCTCTGTACACGTGACAATAAACCTAAATCCATTGGTCGCTGAAAGGTGGTGGGAAAGTAGTCAAAAATGCTAGTAATAGAAAAGCAATGTCCTGGCCAACATTTATCCCTCAAATCAACATCGCATCAAAGATTACTTGGCCATTATCAAATGGCTGCTTGTGGGAGCTTGCTGTCCACAAATTGACTGCTGTATTTCCTACATTACTGCAGTGACTACGATTCAAATAAATTTCACCGGATGTGAAGCTGTTTGAGATATGTTAAAGGCGATTTATCAATGCGAGTCTAACTTAGAGGTGGGGGGTGAGGGTGATCTGGAGCGGGGTGACAAGGGGATTGGGGCACATGCAAGAGATGTTACAATGCCTGAATGATGAGGCCAGTGATGGGCCTCCACCTCACAATTTCAGTGGAGCTCTGCAAAGTCAGCAGTGGCCGGTAACTGCAGTGTTGCGCAGGGAAGTGAGGAAGAGAGATTGTTCAGTGGAGGGGCAGAGAGACCCGTGTACTTTGAACGTAATGGGAGTGAGGGCTTTGCTGCCTGTTAACAACAGGTTGTGCTGTGTAACCTCAGCACTTAGCAAGGGAAGTGACAGGACTTTGGAAATCTACACTAGGTCCTGCAAGATGCGCAACACTCTAATTTAAATAAATTATTCCGGTTATTAAATGTTCCAGACCCGTCCTTCTTCTGCCACTGCATCCAATCAACGAAAGATTTGCATTTATAAAGAATCATTCACAACCTCAGCACATCCGAAAGACATTTTACAGCCAATAAAGTACTTCTGGAGCATTGTCACTGTTGCAGTGGAGATGTGGTATTGTCAATGGACCGGAAACCCGAGGGACCTAAGCTTGGTGGTGAAATCCGAATTTAGTTTTGAAAAAGCTGGAATGATGCAATTGCTGATTGTTGTATTAACCTGACTGCTTCCGAATGACCATTAGGACATGTGACTCCACGCCCACAACAATGTGGTTCACTCTTAAAATGCACTCAGTACAAACCGAGAAAAAATGTACAGCAACAAATGGCAACACAGAAAGGCACTAATGAACCTGATCATCCGTTTTTGTTGAAACTAATTGAGGAATAAACATTGATCAGCATGCCAGGGAGGATTCCCTGTTTTCTCTTTGAAACCCCAATTGCGCAGTATTTCACAGGATTTTCAGCGTTAGAGATTTTATACTTCATTAATTGGTGTGGGATTTGAACCCACAACTTCCCAGCTCAGAGACCAGTGCCACCCACAGCCAGTTGGAAGCATGAGCTCAATTCCTGTCCACCATATTGCAGGCTTCGGAAGCGTTTTAGAGGCCAACCATCAGGCTCCATGCAGCCAAATTGCAAACACTTGGGCTTAATTTAAACGCATTCAATTTGAGAAAGAACATAAGAACATAAGACCTAGGAGCAGGTGTAGGCCATCTGGCCCCTCGAGCCTGCTCCGTCATTCAATGAGATCATGGCTGATCTTTTGTGGACTCAGCTCCACTTTCCGGTTCGAACACCATAACCCCTTTATTCTTAAAAAACTATCTATCTTTATCTTAAAAACATTTAATGAAGGAGCCTCTACTGCTTCACTGGGCAAGGAATTCCAGAGATTCACAACCCTTTGGATGAAAAAGTTCCTCCTAAACTCAGTCCTAAATCTATTTCCCCTTATTTTGAGGCTCTAGTTCTGCTTTCACCCACCAGTGGAAACAACCTGCCCGCATCTATCCGATCTATTCCCTTCATAATTTTAATTGTTTCTATAAGATCCCCCCTCATCCTTCTAAATTCCAACGAGTACAGTCCCAATCTACTCAACCTCTCCTCGTAATCCAACCCCTTCAGTTCTGGGATTAACCTAGTGAATCCCCTCTGCACACCCTCCAGTGCCAGTACATCCTTTCTCAAGTAAGGAGACCAAAACTGAACACAATACTCCAGGTATGGCCTCACTAACACCTTATACAATTGCAGCATAACCTCCCTAGTCTTAAACTCCACCACTCTAGCAATAAAGGACAAAATTCAATTTGCCTTCTTAATCACCTGTTGCACCTGTAAACCAACTTTTTGCGACTCATGCACTAGCACACCCAGGTCTCTCTGCACAGCAGCATGTTTTAATATTTTATCATTGAAATAATAATCCCTTTTGCAGTTATTACGACCAAAATGGATAACCTCACATTTGTCAACATTGTATTCCATCTGCCAGACCCCAGCCCATTCACGTAGCCTATCCAAATCCCTCTGCAGACTTCCAGTATCCTCTGCACTTTATGCTTTACCACACACCTTCGTGTCATCTGTAAACTTGGACACATTGCCCTTGGTCCCCAACTCCAAATCATCTATGTAAATTGTGAACAGTTGTGGGCTCAACACTGATCCCTGAGGGACACCACTAGCTACTGATTGCCAACCAGAGAAACACCCATTAATCCCCACTCTTTGCTTTCTATTAATTAACCAATCCTCTATCCATGCTACTACTTTACCCTTAATGCCGTGCATCTTTATCTTATGCAGCAACCTTTTGTGTGGCACCTTGTCAAAGGCTTTCTGGAAATCCAGATATACCACATCTATTGACTCCCCGTTATCTACCACACTGGTAATGTCCTCAAAAAATTCCACTCAATTAGTTAGGCACGACCTGCCCTTTATGAACCCACGCTGTGTCTGCCCAATGGGACAATTTCCATCCAGATGCCTCGCTATTTCTTCCTTGATGATAGATTCCAGCATCTTCCCAACTACCGAAGTTAAGCTCACTGGCCTATAATTACCTGTTTTCTGCCTACCTCCTTTTTTAAACAGTGGTGTCCCGTTTGCTAATTTCCAATCCGCCGGGACCACACCAGAGTCTAGTGAATTTTGGTAAATTATGGTGCATTTGCAATTTCCCTAGCCATCTCTTTTAGCACTCTGGGATGCATTCCATCAGGGCCAGGAGACTTGTCTAACTTTAGCCCCAGTAGCTTGCCCATCACTACCTCCTTAGTGATAACAATCATCTCAAGGTCCTCACCTGTCATAGCCTCATTTCCATCAGTCGCTGGCATGTTATTTGTGTCTTCCACTGTGAAGACCGACCCAAAAAACCTGTTCAGTTCCTCAGCCATTCCCTCATCTCACATTATTAAATCTCCCTTTTGATCCTCTAAAGGACCAATATTTACCTTTGCCACTCTTTTTTGTTTTATCTCTTTGTAGAAACTTTTACTATCTGTTTTTATATTCTGAGCAAGTTTACTCTCATAATCTATCTTAGTCTTCTTTATATCTTTTTTAGCTGCTTTCTGTTGCCCCCTAAAGATTTCCCAGTCCTCTAGTCTCCCACTAATCTTTACCACTTTGTATGCTTTTTCCTTCAATTTGATACTCTCCCTTATTTCCTTAGATATCCATGGTCAATTTTCCCTCTTTCTACCGTCCTCCCTTTTTTTGGTATAAACCTTTGCTGAGCACTGTGAAAAATTGCTTGGAAGGTTCTCCACTGTTCCTCAACTGTTTCGCCATAAAGTCTTTGCTCCCAGACTACCTTCGCTAGTTCTTCTCTCATCCCATTGTAATCTCCTTTGTTTAAGCACAAAACACCAGTGTTTGATTTCAGCTTCTCACCCTCCATCTGTATTTTATATTCCACCATATTATGATTGCTCCTTCCGAGAGGATCCCTAACTATGAGATCATGACTCAATCCTGTCGCATTACACAGGACCAGATCTAGGACCACTTGTTCCCTCGTAGGTTCCATTACATACTGTTCTGGGAAACTATCGCGGATACATATCAATAAACTCCTCCTCAAGACTGCCTTGACCGACCTGGTTAAACCAATCGACATGTAGATTAAAATCCCCCATGATAACTGCTGTACCATTTCTACATGCATCAGTTATTTCTATGTTTATTACTTGCCCCACCATAATGTTACTATTTGGTGGCCTATAGACTACTCCGATCAGTGACTTTTTTGCCTTATTATTCCTGATTTCCACCCAAACGGATTCATCCTTATCCTCCATAGCACCGATGTCATCCCTTACTATTGCCCGGATGTCAACCTTAAATAACAGAGCTACACCATCTCCCTTACCATCCACTCTGTCCTTCCGAATAGTTTGATACCCTCGGATATTTATCTCCCAGTCGTGACCATCCTTTAACCATGTTTCAGTAATGGCCACTAAATCATAGTCATTCACGATGATTTGCCATCAACTCATTTACCTTATTCCGAGGGACTTCCAGTGATGGCGGGCAGGAGGCGGCCGCACAATGGAGGTCTCCCGTTCGGGAACGGCATTTTCGGGGCTTTAAGCCCGGTCCCAGGGTCCACGGAGGCCGCAAAAGCAGGAAGAAACAATGAAGGCACAGTGAAGAAAAATGTCGAGGGTGAGCAAAAAATCGTCCGTAAAGAAAACAGCTGAAGGTCCGTCGGGGAGTGGAAAGGTCACCGCGGGGTCACCAAGGAAAATGGAGGCTGGAGCACCATGGGAGGCTGCATTGCTTATGGCTGATGAAATAACTGAGGTGATGGCTGCGGAATTCAAAAGGCAGTTTACAGGATACATGGAGGCAATGAGGAAGGAGATGAGAGATTTTGAGCGCGCTGGTGGAGGAGGCGATTTCCCCGGTGATGACGGTGGTGGTGAGCGCAGTGGCGGAGGTGTGAGAGCAAGGGGAGGCGCTGAAGGAACTGGAGGAGGCGTTATTGTAGCACGGTGACCAACTTGCCTCGATGGGGACGGAGATGCGGAAGGTAAACTCGGTTTGTTCTCACTGGAACGAAGGAGGTTGAGGGGCGACCTGATAGAGGTCTACAAAATTATGAGGGGCATAGACAGAGTGGATAATCAGAGGCTTTTCCCCGGGGTAGAGGGGTCAATTACTAGGCGGCATAGGTTTAAGGTGAGAGGGGCAAGGTTTAGAGTAGATGTACGAGGCAAGTTTTTTTACGCAGAGGGTAGTGGGTGCCTGGAACCCGCTACCGGAGGAGGTGGTGGAAGCAGAGACGATAGTGACATTTAAGGGGCATCTTGACAAATACATGAATAGGATGGGAATGGAGGGATATGGACCCAGGAAGTGTAGAAGATTGTAGTTGAGTCGGGCAGCATGGTCGGCACGGGCTTGGAGGGCCGAAGTGCCTGTTCCTGTGCTGTACATTTCTTTGTTCTTTGTTCTTTGTGATGGACATTAACAAGGATCTGCGAGGAAAAATGGAAGACCTGGAAAACAGATCCAAGCGACAGAATTTGAGGATTGTGGGGCTGCCCGAAGGAGTTGAAGGACTGAGGCCGATGGAGTATTTTGCCGTGATGCTGGCGAAACTATTGGAGGAGGGGGAGGATCCCTCCCGATATGAACATGATCGGGCTCATCGGTCGTGGAGGCCTGTGCCAATGGTGAGTGAGCTGCCAAGGGCAGTGACTCTGTGCTTTGGTAGGTACAGCGTGAAGGAGAAGGTCCTGAGCTAGGCCAAGCAGAAGCGGGTGGTGCAGTGGGCTGGAGCTGGTATACGTGTATACCTGGACTTTACGGTGGAGCTGGCAAGGAGGCTGGCTGCCTTCAACCGGGTGAAGAGGGCATTGTACATTAGCAAGGTGCAGTGCGGCATTGTATATCCAGCGAAGCTGAGGGTGACTTACAAGCTCAGGGACTTTTATTTTGGAACGGCGGAAGCAGCGGAGGAGTTTGCGAAGGCAGAAGGACTGTGGCAGAACTGAGAAATTGAGAAATGGCCATGTGCCGATGTGACCTCATGACTGACTGTAGTTTCTTCTTTTTTTGTTTCACTGCGTGCGGGTGTATGGGCTAAAGGAGCCAATGTTGTATATATTTGGACAAGGGAAGTGATGGGACTTTCACTCGAAATGAGGGCTCTTTGGGGTGTAGGTGGGTACGCGGGGTTTGTGTGCTAAAAGGGGATTTCTGGGCTTTCCTAGGGCCGGGCAAGGGGGAAAGGGACCCGGGCGGGGGCCTCCACGTTGGCCAGTTTAAGCCGGCACGTGAACGGGAGTGAGGTGGGGGGAGGGGCTGCGGCCATCGGAGCCTGGCAGAACAGGGTCCGAGTGGTCTAGCCGGGGTGGAAAGTTGGGGGGGGAAGGAACCAAGGTTGGGGGGAGGAGTTTTACAAGAGGCAGTGGACAGGAGGAGTTGGAGACTGGGTGGGGGGGGAGGGATGAACAACTCTTGGGTATCATGTACGGTACTCTTTCAGAGGTTGGATGCGTTGAGTGTAAGGGGGGGGGGAGTGGACTCTATAGGTCAATGGTGACCATGGTGTCCCAGACTCCTTTTTCTTTTTCTATTTTGTTTTTTGTTTCCACCGTGGGAGGGTTTGTTTTATTGGATTCATATATTGACAGGTGGGCTGTTGTTTGGGGTGGTGGGAGGATGGGATCGTTGGTATTGTTAAGGGGATTGATTTTGTATTTGTTACCGTTTACTGTTTGTGGGTGGGGTGTAAGTTTTGAAGGAAAATGTGAAAATGGAGAATAAAAACATAATGCTACGAGCATTCAGGGAAAGTACACTTATTTTGGCTTTTGTACCTCTGTTTTGAATCTTAACACCTCGATCAGTAACCTCTCCTAAGTTATATTTCCTCTTAGCTTTTCTCCTAATTTTCCTTGTCGTTGAACCCATATCTTCATTTAACGACCTGCCGTGTTGCTTACCATTAATGTTTTTACTTCCCGTTTTATTCCTTTTAGTGTTCCTGGTCCTATTCACTGAGCTCCCCTCAGTCACTGTACCTTGTACTGTCGCCCTCTTTGATTTTTGACTCTGGCTTCTCTGTCTTACACTTTCCCCCTTACTGCCTTTTATTTCTGTCCCTGTTTTACTACCCTCCGACTTCCTGCATCGGTTCCCATCCCCCTGCCACATTACTTTAAGCCATCCCCAACAGCTCCAGCAACCCCCCCCCCCCCCCCCCAAGGACATCGGTTCCAGTCCTGCCCAGGTGCAGACCGTCCAGTTTGTACTGGTCCCACCTCCCCTAGAACCGGGTCCAATGCCCCAGGAATATGAATCCCTCCCACTTGCACCATCTCCCGAGCCAAGCATTCATCCTATCTATCCTGACATTCCTACTCTGACTAGCCCGTGGCACTGGTAGCAATCTTGAGATTACTGAATCAATCTTTGAGGTCCTACTTTTTAGTTTAACTCCTAACTCCCTGAATTCAGCTTGTAGGACCTCATCCCGTTTTTTACCTATATCGTTGGTGCCTATGCACACCATGACAGCTGGCTGTTCACCCCCCCCCCTCCCCCCAGAATGTCCTGCAGTTGCTCCGAGACATCTTTGACCCTTGCACCAGGGAGGCAACATACCATCCTGGAGTCTCGATTGCGTCCGCAGAACCGCCTGTCTATTCCCCTTACAATTGAGTCCCCTATCACCATAGCCCTGCCATTCTTCTTCCTGCCCAGCTGCGCAGCAGAGCCAGCCACGGTGCCATGAACTTGGCTGCTGCTGCCTTCCCCTGGTGAGCCATCCCCCTCAACAGTATCCTAAGCGGTATATCTGTCTTGCAGCGAGATGACCGCAGGGGACACCTGCACTGCCTTCCTACTCTTGCTCTGTCTTTTGGTCACCCATTTTCTATCTCCCTCAGTAACTTTCACCTGCGGTGTGACCAACTCACTAAGCGTGCTATCCACGATGTCCTCAGCATCGCGGATGCGCCAAAGTGAGCCCATCCGCAGCTCCGGAGCCGTCAAGCGGTCGAACAGGAGCTGCAACTGGACACACTTCTTGCACGTGAAGGAGCCAGGAACAGTGGACGTGTCCCTGAGCTCCCACATCGCACACGAGGAGCATGACACGGGTCTGGGATCTCCTGCCATGTCTTAAACCTTAGGTAAACTTTTACAACTACAATTCCAAAAAACGAAAGAAAAAATAAATAAATTAGACAATGAATGTTTTAAAACCATATTTCAAAACTGGAGCCAAGGAGAAAGAGAACAATGATGGGATAAGCTGCAGATAGCATTGCGAGAAGTGGAGAGAGCAGCGAGACTGCAAGAGGTATTAGAGGAATGATGTTTATTACAACTCTTGCTGGTGGCAAGTATGAATAGGATTCATCAGTACGAATAAGGTGTATTCGTATTGGTAAGATTTTTTTTAGTAGTAGTAAGGGTTAAGTAATATGGGGCTGGTTTAGCACAGTGGGCTAAACAGCTGGCTTGTAATGCAGAACAATGCCAACAATGCGGGTTCAATTCCCGTACCGGCCTCTCCGAACAGGCGCTGGAATGTGGCGACTAGGGGCTTTTCACAGTAACTTCATTGAAGCCTACTTGCGACAATAAGAGATTATTATTATTATAAAAGAATGGCAGGACTGCTGCAAACTTGAAGTGCATGTCCTGTGGAATGTGGGAACTCCAAGATTTTCCCCATGTCTTGGATAACAATTTGTGCAGGAAGTATCATCAGTCGCAGCAGTTTGATCTCCAGGTTTCAGAACTTGAGCAGCAACTGGTGCCACTGGTGCATCCGTGAGGTTGAGAGCTACGTGCATACCATGTTTGTGGATATGGTCAACCCACAGTTTAAGGTTATACAGCGGGAGAGAAAATTGGTGGCCACCAAGAAATGAAAAAGGAACAGGCAGGGCGGAGAGGTGTTCCCCTAGTGCATCACATTCCCCAGCCTGTAGTACTCAGTTCTGAATAATGATGAGAGGAATGTTTTACTCCCTGGGGAGTGCAGTCAGGGTCAAGGGTGGCTTCGCTGCACAACAGGGTACAAGAAAGTAAGCCCAGAAGAGCAATCGTGGCAGGCGATTCATTAGTTGGGGGATCAGATAGACATTTCTACGGCTGCAGATGTGAATCCAGGCTGGGCTGTCGGTTCCCTGGTGCCATGCAGGGTCCAGGATCTCACCGAGCAGCTACATTGCACCCTGAGGCAGGGTGGGGTGTGGTGGTAGGGTGAACAGCCAGCAGTCATGGTCCACATCGGTGCCAATGGCAAAGGTAAAAAGAGCAATGTGGGCCTGCAGTCAGAGTTTAGGGAGCTAGGTTGAAAATCAGCAAGCAGGATGGGAACAGTCTTCTGATTCCTCCCAGTGTCACAGACAAGTGAGTGCAGGAATAGAAGAGTAGAATAGACAGGTGAATGTGAGGCTGGAAAGATGGTGCAGGAAGGAGGGCTTCAGATTTCTGGGACACTGGGATTGGCACTGGGGGAGGCTGCATCTGTACAAGCCAGGCAGGTTGCTCCTGAACCTGAACAGAGATGTGACTAAGTTCCACAAAGTATTTTCCTTGTGCTGTTGAGAGGGCTGGAAACTAACTCAGCTTTGGGAACCAGGAGAAAATATCAGCAGGAAACCAGGAGAGGAATACCAAGATGCACAAAATACTGGGAGAGACAGATAACACCAGAAAAACGAACAGTAAAGTAAAAGGTGGAATCAGATTAAGGGAGAAAGGAATAGAGACTAAACCAGGGATAAAATGCATGCACGCAAATGCCAGTTTGGTAAATATGATTGGCGAGTTACAGGTGCAGAGTGCGTTGTGGAATTAAAATGTTGTGACTGGGGCAGCATGGTGGCCTGTTGGTTAGCACTGCTGCCTCACGGCGCTAAGGTCCCAGGTTCGATCCCGGCTCTGGGTCACTGTCCGTGTGGAGTTTGCACATTCTCCCTGTGTCTGCGTGGGTTTCGCCTCCACAACCCAAAAATGTGCAGAGTAGATGGATTGGCCACGCTAAATTGCCCCTTAATTGGAAAAAAATAATTGGGTACTCTAAATTTATTTTTAAACAAGAAATGTTGTGACTGGGTATTAAATATTTTTGGATATGATGTTCAAGGAAGATGGGGAAGAAAGGAAAGGGTGTGAGATGGCAGTATTGGCTACCGAGAGCTTTACAGTGCTGGAGAAAGAGGATACCCTGGAGGGGATAAGGACAGAATCTATTTGATAGAGCAAAGGAACAAAAAAGGTGCAATTACATTCCTCAGTGTTGTTGGCAGATTAATTAATTAGGGAAGGGCCAAATCTGCATGGAATTAGAGAGAGAAAGGTGCAAAAATAATGAAGTATTAATAGTGGGAGATTTTAATTATCTGCGTATACACTGGGGTAAGAGCAGTGTAAAGGCCGAGAGGGACAAAAGTTCCTGCAGAGTGTTCAGGTGTGTACAGCAGTGTTCTACAAACATTTTTTCCGGGGATCCATTTGTACCAAACGGCCAACCTTCGGGACCAAACCCGGCCGACCTTCGGGACCCACGCCGGCCGACCTTCGGGACCCATGCCGGCCGACCTTCGCGACCCACGCCGGCCGACCTTCGCGACCCACCATTTTCTCTTACCTTGTTTGCTGCTGAGAAAAATGGAGGAAATGGTTTGGGGTCACTTTGGCCCTCGTACACGCTCCTCCAATGGAACCTGTTGGATGAAGGTGAAGCCTTCCGGTGTCGGAAAGTAAGGAGTCTCCATCTGTCCAAAGTTCTGCATTTTTTCCCGTAAAATTTTATTAAATAAAACCCCCCCGAACTTGTAAAAAAAAATAAAAATTAAATGAATAAAATAAATGAAAAAAAAATTGAATGAATAAAATAAATGAATAAAATGAATTAAAAAAACCCAAACTTGTAAAACTAAAAGCTGCGACCGCTTAAAAAAATAGCGGCCGCACTGCGCATGATCGTGCGTGCATGCGCAATGTGGCCAGATTTTTTTTACATGTTCGCAGCCATTTTAAAGGCCGCTTGCAGCTGGCGTTATTAAAAGCCGGCTGCTGCGCGGGGATTTGCGCGATCGGGAGCGCCGCAAAGCACGGCTCCGCAACCCTCCCGACACCCGCCCGCGACCTACCCGCGGGTCCCGCCCCCGGGTTTGAAGAACACTGGTCTACGGCAATGTCTTTCCAGTACATTGAGAAAGGAGGCAGTTCTAGACCTGGATCTTGGCACTGAGATGGGTCAAGTGTCAGCGGGAGAACATTTAGGGAACAGTGATCATTGTATCATAAAGTTTAGGTTGGCTATGGAAAAGGACAAGGAAGAATCCAGAGTAAGAATAATTAACTGGGGGAAAGCCAACTTCAATCAGGGAAGAATAAATTGGAGTCTAAAGTTGGTGAGATAAATGGTAGCTAAACAATCGGCTACATTCAGGGAAGAGGTGTTTTGGGCACAGTCAAGGCATATTCCCTCGAAAGGAATAGGGAGGGCAAACAGAGACAGTGCTCCCTGGATGACAAAGGGGGTGGCAATTAAAATAAAGAGGGATAAGTGTGTTTATGCCAAGTCTCAGATCGAGAATACAACGAGGAAACAAGCTGAGTGGAGAAGGCTCAGAGGGGAGGTGAAAAAGCAAATAAGAGATGCAAAGAGGAAGTATGAAAAGAGGCTGGCAGCAAAACAAAAGCAGCTACAAAAGTCTCCTCGTGGGATACAAATGTTGAAAGGACAGTAAAAGGAGGAACAGGGACAATTATAGGACTAAAAGGAGATTTGCTCATGACTGAGATATATTTTTTAAAATATTTTTTTATTTAAATTTTCATCATTTTAACTTTTTCTGCAACAAATAAACCAACTCCAATGCCATCCTCCCCAAACTGCCCCTCCCCCCCACCTCTTGACGGCAACCAGATCCCCAAAGTGTATAATAAACACTAACTCCATCTCTGGTGAAATCCTTCATCTGCCCACCTCAGAGCAAAGTTTGCCTTCTCCAAATACAGCAACTCTATTAGATCCCCGCGCCACACAGAGAGACGGGGGGGCAAAGCTGACCACCACCCCAACAGGACCCGCCTGGGAGTGATCAACAAGTCGAAGGCTAAAACATCTGCTCCCGCCCTTGTCTGTAACTTCAGCAGATCTAACATCCCGAATATGTCCTCCAGTGGACCCGGCTCCAATTCCACATGCAGAACCTCAGACATGGTGCTGAAAAGCAACCCCCAAAATTTCTCCAACCTCGGGCAGGACCTGAACATATGGACATGATTGACTGGGCCCCTCCCACACTGCTCGCAGCTATCCTCCATCCTCTCAAACATCCGGCTTAGCCTCGCCTTCATTAAGTGCACAAGCTCGAGGCTTTGACCCTTCGCAGCACTTTGCACAATCCTTCCTCCAAACCAATCCCAACTCCACCTTCCACTTGGTCTTAGTCACTTCCATAGACACCGTGTCCTCCTCCATGGTCCTGCTGTAAATCGCTGAAACAACCCCTCTCCAGCCTCCCCACCGACTGCATCTCCTCCAACAATGAGGAGGTCGGTGCCACCGGAAAGTTAGGGAAGACCTTTCTTGTGAAATTCTGCACCTGCGTGTACCTGGAGCCCTCCTAACGCTGGAGCCCAAACTTCATCCCAACTCACCCAAGCTTGCAGACCACCCTTCCAAAAACACATCCTTCATCCCATTCTCCTCTCATCCCCAGAACCTTGCATCCATCTTCCCCGGCACAAACTCATGGGCCTGGATTCTCTGACCCACCGCCAGGGCAGAGGAAATCCCGGGGGGGAGGGGGGGTGAGGGGGGGGGGGGGCTGAGAATCACGCCACGCCGCCGATTTCCCCATTCTCCAGCACCGTTTCTCAGGCGCCGGTTGGCGGCCGTTGACAGTGACCCCCCCCCCGGCGATTCTCCGGGCTCTGACAGGCCGAGTGGCCGACGGGTTTGGCCGAGTCCCGCCGGCGTGGATTACTCAGCTCCCACACGGCGGGGCCTGGAAGGTGAGTATGCGGGGGCCGTCCTGGAGGAGGGTGCGGGGGGGGGGGGGGGATCTGAACCTGGGGGGGGGGGGGGGCACGGTGGCCTGCCCCGCGATCAGGGCCTACCGATCGGCGGGCGAGCTGGTTCCATGGCGGTCTACTTTACACTGCGCCGGGCCCCTATATGGCTCCACCATATTGCCCGGGGGCCAGCCCGCAGAAGGGAACCCCGCGCATGCGCAGAAATAAAGTCGGCCGTTCCGCACATGCGCGAACTCGCACAGGCCGTTCCGCGCCGGCTGGAGTTGGGGGGACCACTCCGCGCTAACCTAGCCCCCTAGGAAGGTGAGAATTCCTCACTTTCGGGGGCCGTTGACGCCGGAGTCGTTGCCACCGGTTTTCACGCCGGTGTGGGGACATAGCTCCATTATTAGAGAATCCCGCCCATGATTCACTCGAACTTACCCTGACTTTGAAGTACCCCCAACTCATCAGCATGGCTACCACCACAGCACTATCCGAATACTTCCCAGGGAAGAAGATAGCGGCACCGTTGCCAGTGTCTGCAACCCCCCGTCCCTTTACAAGCACCCACCTCCACTCGAACCCACAAATTCTCCGTCTCTCACACCTTCTCCGTATTCACCACCCAGTAATAGTGTAACAAGTTCGAAGGGCCAGATGGCCTACTCCTGCTCCTCGTTCTTATGTTGTACTTCTCCCCAGAACATCTTTATTTTCTTTGATCACACTCCACACAAAACTCCACCACAAGCACAAGTGTCACCTGCAACCCCTTTACATATCAGGGACTTTATTGGACACTTAACATCAAATTAATATGGAATTGGAAGGTCTGTTAACCCATTCCTGACACTCCCAAATAGCTAAAATGAGTTGTCGCTACCCGGACAGGCAACCCTCTCACTCCTGCCCCATGCATCTGGAGAAGACACCACAAAATACCCACTCTTCACTAAAGTTAATTTATACCCCGAAAACTCTCCAAATTTCCTTAGCAGCCCCACTATGTCCCTTGCTGATGAGGTCGGGACCGAAATGTACAGCAGCAGATCTTCTGCGTGGAGAGTCACCCTATGCTCCACCCCTCCTCACTATCCTCTTCCAGAAGTTTGAGCCCCTTAGTGCAATGGCCAATCAGGAGCATGAACAGAAGTGGGGCCATGGTGCACCCCTGCCTCATTCCCCAAAATAGTGGAAACTACCCTGAATTTGGATCATTCATCTGCACAAATGCCGTCGAGTCTTGTATAACAATTTTACCCAAGCCACAAACTTAGGTCCAATCCCAAACTTCTTGAGCACCGCAAACAAGTAACTCCACACCACCCTGCCAAATGCCTTCTCCATATCTAACACCACCGCCACCTCTAACTCCCTCTCCTCTGCCGGGAAAAGCACCACATTCAGCAGCCGCCGCATGTTTGACGACAGCTTCCTGCCCTTGACCAACCCCGTCTGATCCTCCCCCCTCCAGCTTCAGAAGGTACTCCTCCAGCCTCACCGCCAGCACCTTCGTAGGGGCTGGTTTAGCACAGGGCTAAAGAGCTGGCTTTTAAAGCAGACCAAGGCAGGCCAGCAGCACGGTTCAATTCCCGTACCAGCCTCTCCGAACAGGCGCCGGAATGTGGCGACTAGGGGCTTTTTACAGAAACTTCATTTGAAGCCTACTTGTGACAATAAGCGATTTTCGTTTTCAATGTCTCAGCATCCACGTTCAGTCGAGAAATGGTCGTGTACGACGCACACTCAGACGGATCCATCTCCTTTTTCAGTAATGGTGAGATGGGTGCCTGCCCCATCCTCTCCGGCAATCCTCCCTTCACCATCAAGTCCTTAAACATTTCTACCATCAGCATTGCCAACGTAACCTTGCATTTTTCATAAAATTCCACCAGGAACCCATAGGGCCCTGGTGCCTTACCTGACTGTATCTCCCCTGTTGCTGTCTGCACTTCCTCCACCCCCATTGGTTCCTCCAGTCTGACCCTCTCCTCCTCTCCCACCTCCGGACAATCCAGTACCTCCAGAAATTCTCTCAACTCCAACTCATCCCCCGGCGGCTCTGACTTCTACAAGCCCCAATGAAAGTCTTCAAACAACCTATTCACCTGCTCCGGTGCCCCTACCAACCCGCTCGTTCCATCCCTAATCCGCATGATCTCCCTAGGAGATCTCCCTGCCGACGGAGCTGCCCACCAGCAATCAACCGCCCTTCTCTCCATACACATAGACGACCCCCCTCACTCACATCAGCTGTCAAACAACCCTCCCTGTGGACAGGAGATCAAACTTTGCCTGAAACTCCTTCCTCCTCACCAAAACTCCTGGCTCTGGGTGCTCCACATATCTCCCATCCACCTTCATAATCTTCTCCATCAACCGCTGCGGTTCCTCCCTCGCCTTCCTATTCACCTCCTCCTTGAATGAAATGACCTCCCCTCTCACTATCGCCTTCAACGTCTCCCAAACCCCCGACAGCAAGCCCTTCCCAATTTGGTTAAACTCCACATACACTTCAATCACCTTCCCGATCCCAGTGCCAAAATTCAGGTCTTCCATCAAACCCACATCCAACCTCCAGATCAGCCTCTGGGCTGGACCCTTCCAAACGTTGGAATCGGATAAGCTCAACAATGACAGACCAGTCAGTTTAACGTCAGTGGTGGGGAAACTTCTAGGAACAAAAATTCGAGATAGAATTAATTATCACATGGATGTGGGTTAATTAAGGACAGCCAGCATGGATTCCATAAGGGGAAAATCATCTTTAATTAACTTTCTGGAGTCTTTCGAAGAGTTAATAGAGAGGGTAAATGAGGGAAATGTTGTTGATGTGCTGTACATGGCCTTTCAAAAGACATTTGACACAGTGCCACACAACAGACTTGTGAGCAAAGTTAGAGCTCATGGAATAGAAGGGAGAGTAGCAACATGGATACAAAACTAGCTGGGTGACAGGAACGGAGAGTAATGGTTAATGGATGATTTTCAGGCTGGCGGAAGGTTTGCGGTGGAGTTCCACAGGCGTCAATGTTGGGACCCTTGCTTTTCCTGATATGTATATTGATGATGTAGACCACGGTGTGCATGGAATAATTTCAAAATCCATACAAAACTTGGAAAGTTTGTAAACCGTGAGGTGGGCAGTGCAGAACTTGAAATGGGCAAAGTTGGTGGAAAGGACGGATTGGTGGCAGATTAAATGCAGAACAGGGATATGTGAGGTGATACACTTTGGTAGGAAGAACACAGACAACATAAAATAAACAGTACAAATCTGGAGGGGGTTCAGGAGCAGAGGGACCTGGGTGTGTATGTGCGTAGATCATTGACAGGTGGCAGGGCAGGTTGAAAGAGCAGTTAATGGTGGCTCGGTGGCGCAGTGGTTAGCACTGCTGCCTCATGGCACCGAGGACCCGGGTTACATCCCGGCTCTGGGTCGCTTCCCATGTGGATTTTGCACATTCTCCCCGTGTCTGCGTGAGTCTCACCCCCACAACCCAAAGGTGTGCAGGCTAGGTGGGTTGGCCACGCTAAATTGCCCTTTAATTGAAAAAAAAGAATGGGGTACTCGAAATTTTAAGAAAAGAAAGAAAGGGCAGTTAAGAATCAAGGAGGTTATGATGAACTAAGGCACCAAACAGACCTCAGCTGGAGGACTGAGCACTGTTCTGGGCATCACATTTTCGGAAGGGTGAATACAATGGAGAGAGCGTAGAAAATGTTTACAAGAATGATTGCAGGTCGGTTTTAAGAAACGTCAGTTTTGCAGTGAGATTGGGGAGGTGGGCTCACTTGGAGAGAAGGCCGATAGGAGATTTTATTTAATTTTGATTTTTTATTTATTTAATTTTTGGGGGGAAAAAATGTAGAGTACCCAATTCATTTTTTCCAATTAAGGGGCAATTTAGCATGGCCAATCCAGCTACCCTGCACAACTTTGGGTTGTGGGGGCAAAACTCACACAGACACGGGGAGAATGTGCAAACTCCACACAGACAGCGACCCGGAGCAGGGACCGAACCTGGGACCCTGACGCCGTGAGGCAGCAGTGCTAACCACTGCGCCACCGTGCTGCCCTGGGCCGATAGGAGATTTGCTGGAAGTATTCAAAATCATGCGGGGCCTGGAGAGAGTTGATGGGGAGAAACTGTTCCCATTGGAGGAAGGCTCGAGAACAATAGGGCACCGAGGTAAGAAAATATTTGAAAGAAGAAAAAGCGACAGGAGAAAAAAGATTTGCACACGGCGAGTGGTTCGGGTCTGGAATGCGTTGCGTGAGAGTGCGGTCGAGGCATTCTGCAGCAAATTCAGATTAAAAGAAACATTTATATGTAAAGGGTTAAGAAGAAGATGGGAGAATGGCACGAGGTGGAATGTTCATTCAGGGAGTTGGTGCAGTTTCAATGGGCAGATAGGCCTCATTCTGTACCGTAACGACTCTATGACCGTGTGAATTTGTCTCACAAACAGCACTGGGACATCCTCCTCGTCCATGTGTGTGTTTGTTGCTGTGACTGAACCCTTGCTGAATTAATTCCCTAATAAGCCGATTCTCGGCTGATTCATGGGGGATTGCTGAAGCTCCACAGACACGTCATTCCTGCTTCTCTCAGCTCGGCCTTGCAGCTTCAGTGAGTTAAAAGCCTTGTTGTCATGAAGACTTGACTGAATCAGAGATCCCGGAGGTGATGGGAAACGCTTGATTTATTGGACGACGATTTAAATGGTGTGGCAGTGAGAACTCAGCGATGAAAAACAATCGATGGATGTCAAGTTTAGAATAAATTGCCCATTTTCATTTTGAGCCACAAAGGGCAGACCGATTTTCTGCTGGGATCAACAACCTTCCTGCGATCCACTGGCAGCTCCTCCTCTCAGGCCTGAAGGCTCCAGAGAGAGGAAAGTGCCTAAAAATTATACCTTCCTCAGGGCCAGCATGACGAGGCCCAACATCTGGCCCAGAATACTTGGATTTCTTTTTACTCGTTCACGGGATGTGGGCATTGCTGGGCCAACATTTATTGTCCATCCCTGAGGGTATTTAAGAGTCCACCGCATTGCTGTGGGTCTGAAGTCACATGTAGGCCAGACCGGGTAAGGACGGCAGATTTCCTTCCCTCAAGGACATTAGTGAACCAGATGTTTTTTTTTACAACAATCGACAATGGTTTCATAGTCATCATTAGACTTTTAATTGCTCATATTTTTATTTTTAACAAATTCACATTTCACCATCTGCCGTGGTGGGATTTGGCCGGGATTCGATTGAAGGCGACGTTCGGGCCATTTCAATCAGGTGCAAATAAATGCTGGCCTAACCAGAGACATCCACAGCCTGTAGAAATTATTTTTAAAATGTTTTAAAACTCACACACACACACTCCAGCAACCCCCCCCCCCCCCCCCCCCGCACCCACCCCCTGGCCCACCGTCGCCTAATACCTGAGGCCTGTGGGAGTTAGACCTGAGCTGAACCCATTTTACCTCCGGTTTACATGGCCTATGGGTCAGGATACTGCCGGGAATGCTGGGTATGGCCACCATATTCTATGCCTGCACACTTCAGTACTCACTCCATTCCAGACTAAAAATTAACCCCAAATTCGCACCAGAACGTCATTGGGTGGAATCGTCCCAAAATCTGTCAGTGTTGGTTTCAGTCTGAAAACCGGTGTGTATCTCTCCGGCTGCATAGCCAGGTTTTCTCTCCAGGTTCCCTGGCATCCAGCGTACGGAGAATCTGGGGGCCTGGTCCACAGTAACAGTCTGGCGGGGCCCCGGTGTGATCATCACAACTGAGTTTTGTTTTAGAAAACCAGCAGAGATTCGTGCCAGGGTGACGTCATGCATGCTGGGTGGGAAGATACGCTGAAGGCCGAAGTAACATTGTTAAACCCGCTAATTACATTATAAATGTATGCAATTCTGGTTCGCGCCAATCCTAGGTGTGAAAAATGAAAATGAAAATCGCTGTTACGGGAATTGAACCGTGCTGCTGGCCTGCCTTGGTCTACTTTCAAAGCCAGCGATTTAGCCCAGTGTGCTAAACAGCCCCTGTCAACCTGATCGTGTCATCGGAGGCGGGCTGGGGCTGGGAAGATCCCACTGATTGCTTCCATAAGAATTTAACGCTGGGCCTTGTTATTGCCTCTTACGAAGACTCTTTCGAGCACCCCCCAGGGGCCTAGATTGCACATGCTGAGGTGTTGAGCCATCTCCCTCTGCAACCCCACCACAATGGACGAATTGGTTGCTGTCCTAAATTTTATGGACTCATTGCCCATCGCTGCATCGCGTATTCGTGACTGGATGCAAATCGACCTCATCCTTGCCAAGGTTCGGAATCTGGTGCTATATGGCGGCCATCATCGACATCCACCAGGGTTGTTGAAGGCTTTCTCCCCTAAGTTCTCGGAGCTGACCGTGGATGATGGTATCCTCCTGTGGTTGCTGGTCGAGTAAAGGACCAGGCAATCGTATTGAAGGACCTTCACAACGGGTACCCCGGCGTGTCAGAAATGAAGGTGCTGGTGGCTGGGTTTAGGCACAGGCCCCTTTCACGAGTGAAGAATTTGTTGCATTTGTCAAAGGCAGCGGGATTCGCCAAGTCCACATTGCCCCATACCATCCGGCATCGAATGGCTTGATGGAGAGGGTCTGCAGACGGTTAAACGGGGGAGAAAGAAGCTGACTTTGGGCTCGGTGGACACCAGGCTGTCACGTTTTCTGTTCTCATACAGGACCAGGCCGCAGGCATTAACTGAGGTAGCCCCACTGATACGTTAATGGGTCGTAGGCTTCGTAGTCGACTGAGTTTGATTCTCCCAGACATCAGCACGAAGGTGCACCATAATCAGGATTTGCAAGGGTGTTGCCCAATTCAACGTCGACCTCTTCAACTCTTCAACCGGACGACGCGGTGTTCATTCGTGACATTGCAGACGGTGCTCGCTGGCTCTCTGGGATTGTCGCCCATCAAACAGGACCAGTCTCCTCTCAAATTCAGGTCCGGAGCAACTGATGAGGTAGCACCTGGATCGTAGAATCACAGAATTATAGAACTTACAGTGCAGAAGGAGGCCATTCGGCCCATCGAGTCTGCACCGGCCCTTACACAGAACAGCCTGCTCAAGCCCATGTACCTACCCTATCCCCGTAACCCAGTAACCCCCACTTAACCTTTTTGGACACTGAGTGCAATTTAGTGTGGCCAATCCACCTAACCTGCACATCTTTGGACTGTGGGAAGAAACGGGAGCACCAGAGGAAACCCACGCAGACACGGGGAGAATGTACAGACTTCACACAGACAGTGACCCAGCCGGGAATCGAACCCGGGACCCTGGAGCTGTGAAGCAACTGTGCTATCCACAATGCTACCGTGCTGCACATTCGCTCACGGCGATTGATCCCCGTGATGTTCCTCGGAAGGTACCAGTCCTGGATACCCCAGCTCCATTTCTGAACCAGTCCGTTGTGATGCCTCTGGACTATCTCGATGCTGCCATGCCCGATGTTGTTTGTTCAGTTTGTGAAATGGAGTCACAGACGTCTGAGTTCTCGTATGCCAATTGAACAGTTCAGCCGCTTCCTGCCGATTACCCGCCATGGTGTTCTTGTCGCGGACGATCTTCACCAGCGAAATGTACGGCGACTGATCTGACGCATCAGGTACATGATAATTTTCCGTAACCGAAGAGAATACGACATCCTCCACCTGCTCCTCTAATCGGACATTGAGGGGATCTTCGGACCTTGGGAGGAATGTAATATCCTGGACGGGACTTACGGGGTGGGAGAGATTATATTCCTCATGGCCCTCACTGAGTACGAGCTCCCCAATGGAAGGGCGGGGAACTCTATTTAAACATTGTATAAAAGATCGGCCAAGAAGGCATTGAGCAGAGACGGAACCCAGGAGGGTTCGACAAGGTAGTGTAAATTGATCATAAATAAACCTAAGTTGATTATTTTATTTAGCTTGGACTCTCCATTTCCTTATTAAAGTGACCTTTGTGGTTTATGTCATCTCTTGCACAGAAACACAGAAAGGAGGCCCTTCGAGCCTTCATTCTGATCAAGGCTGATCATCCAACTCAGTAACCCCTGATGGGGTAGACCATTCGCCACTCTCGAAACCTGCTCTGCCATTCAATAAGCTTCAGCTCTACATTCCAGTTACCTCCTTATAACTTTGACCCTTTTTTAGTCAAGAATCTATTTACCCCTGCATTGAAAATATTCAATGACCCTGCCTCTCTGAGGAAGAGACTTTTAAAGTTTCAAAGATTCCCGACCCTCTGCGAGAATTTTTTTTTCTTGCTTCCGTCTTAAATGGGAGATCCCTTATTTTTAAATTGTGGAAGAGAGACGGGCGTTGAGGGACACAGGGTTGAACAAAATTGAGAACAATTGCACAACTGAACCCAAGCAGAACGCAGCTGTAGTAGCACGCAAGTGCTGCCTCACAGCGCCAGGGACCCGGGTTCAATTCCAGCCTCAGGTGACTGACTGTACGGAGTCTGCACGCTCTCCCCATGTCAGCGTGGGTTTCCTCCGGGTGCTCCGGGTTCTTCCCACAGTCCAAAGATGTGCATGTTTGTTGGATTGGCCATGCTAAATTACTCCTTGGTGTCCAGGTGTGTGAAGATTAAGTAGGGTTAGAGCGAATGGGGTGGGGGGGGGGGGGGGGGGGGGGGGGGGGGGGGGGGGAAAGAGTGGTCCAAAGTAGGCTGCCCTTTCAGAGGGTTGGTGCAGTCTCGATGGGCCGAATGGCCTACTTCTGCGTTGTAGGGATTCTAAGTGAAGAACAGAGCGAAAGAAACATTAAAAAAAGAATTGGCAAAAGAAGTCTAAATGCTACACAGAGAGATGAAAACGGAGTATCACTCTGTACTCCAGCAAGCCACTCTGTGTGATATCTCCGGTACATACAAGGGCGCTTCCAACAATTCTGTTTGCAGAATGAGTAAGCGCTTGTTTGAAGGCAAGGTGGAGCCTGTTTGACATTCACGGTACCAGCCAGCGATCTCTCGCACTCCTTGAGCAAACACGCACACAAGATAAGAACACACTCTCAACAGGGTCAACTAAGTGAGGTTACACTTCAAACACCGAAGCTATTAAGTGCCTACAGTCCATTTAGGCAGGATCTCGCAAGGATGGGAACACACAGAGGTCGTCATGGCCCAACACAGATGTGCTATTTGTCTTGGATAATGACACAATGAGTTATTCAGACACTGGATCGAAGATAGAGGCTTCTTTCCCACAGATCCTCTCCCTTGTGTTGGAACGATAAACACAAATCATTTTGAGATCACAACCCGAGGCAGCGTGAAAGTCGTGTTCGGCTCGGCTGGCCCCTCACGTGTTTTCCGGATTGGTTTCTGATACAATGAAGCTGGAAATGCATTGAACATGTCGAGGATAAATTTTCAAATCCCACCAGATATCTATTCTCTCTCTCAAAACCAGTCAAGCTGCTAAGAGAGAAAAGACGAGAAGGATTTGCCGACAAAGAGACCTGTATTTTGCAAAGTATTGTAATTATTCGGGTGTTCATAATTGCCCAATCCTTTTATTATCTTATACTATATATTTATTTATTTATAAAAAATTATTTTCATAAATTTAGAGTACCCAATTCATTTTTCCCAATTAAGGGACAATTTAGCCTGTTCAATCCACCTACCTTGCACATCTTTGGGCTGTGGGGGCGAAACCCACACAAACACGGGGAGAATGTGTAAATTCCACACGGACAGTGACCCAGAGCCGGGATCGAACCTGGGACCTCGGTGCCGTGAGACTGCAGTGCTACCACTGTGCCACCATGCTGCCCTACTTTATATTTATTTTAATGATTGTCTGTAACTATGTTCTGAATGAGGGCAACTTTTTTATTTGTGTTGTCTTCACAATTTGACACCTGCCACCATGGTTCTTCGATAAGATTAAGTGCAGAGCAGTGAGAGGAAGCTTGTCTGGAGCATAAATCTCAGAGTGCTCAGCAAGATCAGCATCTGTGCTTTAATTCTCTGTCACTGTACGTACCTCACTCTTGGAGATAGGCAACAAGATAAGTTTTTCCTCTGAGGCTTGTCTCAGCTCCTGGAGTTTCAGTTCGTTGTAACAGGTGATGCAGAACATTTGCGTTGTGGGAGAGCATTGTTTCAGTGTGTGTGCTTGTTGCAATCTCTCTATTCCTTTGCAATTTCAATAGCAACTGCGCTGCAGTAAAATATCCCAATGTGCTTTACAGGAGGGTTCGAAAGCAAAGTCAGACACCTGGGGCGTCATTCTCCGACCCCCCAGCGGGTCGGAGAATGGCCGTTGGCCGCCGTGAATCCCACCCCCGCCGGTTGCCGAAGTCTCCGGTACCGGATATTCAGCGGGGGGGCGGGAATCGGGCCGCGCCGGTTGGCGGGCCCCCCTGCTGGATTCTCCGGCCCGAATGGGCCGAAGTACCGCCGATAAATTGCCTGTCCCGCTGGCGTAAATTAGAGTACCTATTTACCGGCGGGACAAGGCGGCGTGGGTGGGCTCCGGGGTCCTGTGGGGGGGTGCAGAGCGATCTGGCCCCGGGAGGTGCCCCCACGGTGGCCTGGCCCGCGATCGGGGAACACCGATCCGCGGGCGGGCCTGTGCCGTGGGGGCACTCTTTCCCTTCCGCCTCTGCCACGGTCTCCACCATGGCGGAGGCGGAAGAGACTCTCCCCACTGCGCATGCGCGGGAAACTGTCAGCGGCCGCTGACGCTCCCGCGCATGCGCCGCCCTGACATGTCATTTCCGTGCCAGCTGGCGGGGCAACAAAGGCCGTTTCCGCCAGCTGGCGGGGCGGAAATCCCTCCGGCGCCGGCCTAGCCCCTCAATGTTGGGGCTCGGCCCCCAAAGATGCGGAGCCTTCCACACCTTTGGGGCGGCGCGATGCCCGTCTGATTGGCACCGTTTTGGGCGCCAGTCGGCAGACATCGCGCCGTTTGGGGAGAATTTCGCCCCAGAGCAGAAGAGGAGCTATTGAGGGAGAAAACCAAACGTTTTATCAAAGAAGTCGGTTTTAAGGAGTGTTTTGAAGGAAGGAAGTGCAGAGAGGTAGAGAGCTTCAGGGACGGAATTTATAGCAATAATAATCTTTATTAGTGTCACAAATAGGCTTACATTAACACTGCAATGAAGTTACTGTGAAAATCCCCTCGTCGCCACATTCTGGCGCATGTTTGGGTACACAGAGGGAGAATGCAGAATGTCCAATTCACCTAACAGCACGTCTTGTGGGAGGAAACCGGAGCACCCGGAGGAAACCCACGCAGACACGGGGAGAACGTTCAGACTCCGCACAGGCAGTGACCCTAATGGGAATCGAACCTGGGACCTTAGCGCTGTGAAGCAACAGTGCTAACTGTAATACCGTGAGTTTAGAGCACAAGCTGCTGGAGGCATCAATGTTGGTGTGATTTGATGCACGATCAATTGCACAAAGACTAAAGTTGGGTACAACTGTGGCTTTATTACAGTCAGATGCGTGGTCTCCTGCTGCAGCTGGCGAAATGGCAGTGCACTGGAGGTCATGCATATTTATACAGCTCTCTGTGGGCGGAGCCAGCCGGCAGGAGCTACCGGCGAACCTGTAGTGCAGGTCCCACCTTACATCTCCTATTACAGTGGTTCACCACATGATTAAAATCAGGGATGCCGATGAGGTCGGAATTAGAGTGCAGATATACATTTGCTTTTCTTTTGATTGAATCCATTTGCTGCATTTCTGTTTATCTGGAGATCTAAATAGAAGCGCAGTGCATGATGTAAAGTGTAACAGTGACTACCTGGGTGCCTCAGATGGCCTGTAATGGGTCTCGGTTTGATTTATCCAGCCAAAGTAGGCTGTTCTTTCAGAGGGTTGGTGCAGACCCCCTGAGCCAATAGATTCAGGCCAGCTTTAGGGATGATACAGCTGTCCTTGTGGACAGGAAACTGGACACCAGGCATAAAGTGAGTACAAAGTTCAGGGAGGTAGTGTGATTGAACAGCATGCTGACAATGTCCAGGCTTTTGCCTGGATAATGGACACTTGTTTTGCCAGCATCAGACACTCATACAACCAAACTGCAATACGTAGCCTGAGCTTTTGAGATTGGAGAGAGGCATGGGGGAGGTCAAGAGATTATTAAAGGCAAAGGAATGAGAGGGAGTAGGGCTTTTGCTGATTTAGATTTGCTCATCAGTTTGAGTGGCAGTGGAATCTGAGAAGCTCCTTAAGCTAAATCTACAAAAGCGTGCAGAACGGCCAAATAGTGAGCCTAGAATAGCGGCTCTGAATCTGAGGATATTCCCCGTTAACATTTCATTTTCGGTGCATTTTTGAAATCAACAGAGGAACCGATTTAAGACTGCCTTCAAACACAGCATTGTTCCTCAGCCAACCTGCTTTGCTGGGAACTTGTTGGAATTACACAGGAATCCCCCCGAGGCCATCACTGATCATTCATTACAACAGAAAGTTAGAGCTTGTCTTTGTGGTAATTTACATCTGTTCTCAAGATGAACAGATGAGCTCAGACGGAATTTAGCCAGTGCGAACACACACTGCAGTTGGCTGTCTGGAGTGCTGTCATTCATGTACACAAACACATGCACACACACACTCACTCTCACACACACTCCCTCTCACACACAGACACCCCCCCCCCCACACACACACACAGACACACACTCCCTCTCACAGCCACACAACACACTCCCTCTCACACACACAGACACACACTCACTCTCACACACACTCCCTCTCACACACAGACACCCCCCCCCCCCCCCCCACACACACACAGACACACACTCCCTCTCACAGCCACACAACACACTCCCTCTCACACACACAGACACACACTCCCTCTCACACACACACACACACACATACACTCCCTCTCTCACACACAGACACACACTCCCTCTCACACACACACTCCCTCTCTCACACACACACACACACACATACACTCCCTCTCTCACACACAGACACACACTCCCTCTCACACACACACTCCCTCTCTCACACACACACACACGCTGACACACACTCCCTCTCACACACACACTCCCTCTCACACACACACACTCTCACACACACACCCTCTCTCACACACACACGCACACGCATACACTCCCTCTCTCACACACAGACACACACTCCCTCTCACACACACAGACACACACTCCCTCTCTCACACACACACACGCGCACACACACACTCTCACACACACTCCCTCTCTCACACACACACGCACACACATACACTCCCTCTCTCACACACAGACACACACTCCCTCTCACACACACACTCCCTCTCTCACACACACACACACACGCTGACACACACTCCCTCTCACGCACACACTCCTCACACACACACTCCCTCTCACAGCCACACAACACACTCCCTCTCACACACACAGACACACACTCCCTCTCTCACACACACACACGCGCACACACACACTCTCACACACACTCCCTCTCTCACACACACACGCACACACATACACTCCCTCTCTCACACACAGACACACACTCCCTCTCACACACACACTCCCTCTCTCACACACACACACACACGCTGACACACACTCCCTCTCACGCACACACTCCTCACACACACACTCCCTCTCTCACACACACGCTGACACACACTCCCTCTCACACACACACTCCCTCTCACACACACACACTCTCACACACACACCCTCTCTCACACACACACGCACACACATACACTCCCTCTCACACACACACATGCACACACACAGTAACTCACACACACACACTCCCTCTCACACACACAGACACGCAAACACACACATTCCTTCTCACACACACACTCCCTCTCACACACAGAGACCCACACACTCACACTCCCTCTCACACACACTGACACAAACTCCCTCTCACGCACACACAGGCAGACATACACTCCCTCTCATACACACACAGACACACACTCCCTCTCTCACACACACACACAGTAACTCACACACACACACTCCCTCTCACACACACAGACACGAAAACACACACACTCCTTCTCACACACACGCTCCCTCTCACACACACAGACACACAAACACACACACTCCCTCTCACACACACAGACCCACACACACACACACACCCTCTCACACACACTGACACAAACTCCCTCTTACGCACACACTCCCTCTCACACACACTGACATACTTCCCTCTCACACACACAATCCCTCCCGCACACACACACTCCCTCTCACACACACATTCCCTCTTACACACACACTCCCTCTCACACACACACAGACACACACACATGCAGACTCCCTCACACACACACACACTCTCTCTCACACACACAGACACACACTCCCTCTTGCACACACACTCCCTTTCACACACACAGACAACCCCCCCCCCACACACACTGACACACACTCCCTCTCACACACACACTCCCTCTCACACACACACAGACAGACACACACTCCCTCTCATACACACAGACACACACTCCCTCTCACACACACTCCCTCTCACTCACACAGACACCCCCCCCCCCACACACACACACAGACACACACTCCCTCTCACACACACAGACACCAAACACACACACGCCCTCTCACACACACACAGACACACAAACACACACACTCCCTCTCACACACACAGACCCACACACACACACTCCCTCTCACACACAGACTCACACTCCCTCCCGCACACACACAGTCCCTCTCACACACACATTCCCTCTTACACACACACTCCCTCTCACACACACACAGACACACACACATGCACACTCCCTCACACACACTCACACTCCCTCTCACACAGACAGACAAATACTCCCTCTCGCACACACACTCCCTTTCACACACACAGACACCCCCCCCACACACACTGACACACTCTCCCTCTCACACACACACTCCCTCTCACACACACACAGACAGACACACACTCCCTCTCACACACACACTCACACACACTCCCTCTCACACACACACTCACACACACTCCCTCTCACACACACACTCACACACACTCCCTCTCGCACACACACTCCCTTTCACACACACAGACACCCCCCCCACATACACACTCACACACACTCCCTCTCTCACACACAGACACACACTCCCACTCACACACACACTCACACACACTCCCTCTCACACACACACTCACACACACTCCCTCTCGCACATACACTCCCTTTCACACACACAGACACCCCACCCCACACACACACACACACACACTCCATCTCACACACACTGACACACACTCCCTCTCACACACACACTCACACACACTCCCTCTCACACACACTGACACACACTCCCTCTCACACACACTCCCTCTCACACACACACTCACACACCCTCCCTCTCGCACACACACTCCCTTTCACACACACAGACACCCCCCCCACACACACACTGACACACACTCCCTCTCACACACACACTCACACACACTCCCTCTCACACACACACTCACACACACTCCCTCTCACACACACACTCACACACACTCCCTCTCACACACACACTCACACACTCCCTCTCACACACACGCTCCCTTTCACACACACAGACACCCCCCCACACACACACTGACACACACTCCCTCTCACACACACACTCACACACACTCCCTCTCACACACACACTCACACACACTCCCTCTCGCACACACACTCCGTTTCACACACACAGACACCCCCCCACACACACACACACATGCTCCCTCTCACACACACTGACACACACTCCCTCTCACACACACACTCACACACACTCCCTCTCATACACACTGACACACACTCCCTCTCACACACACACTCACACACACTCCCTCTCACACAGACACTCACACACACTCCCTCTCGCACACACACTCCCTTTCACACACACAGACACCCCCCCACACACACACTCACACACACTCCCTCTCACACACACACTCACACACACTCCCTCTCACACACACACTCACACACACTCCCTCTCGCACACACACTCCCTTTCACGCACACAGACACCCCCCCACACACACACTCACACACACTCCCTCTCTCACACACAGACACACACTCCCTCTCACACACACACTCACACACACTCCCTCTCACACACACACTCACACACACTCCCTCTCGCACACACACTCCCTTTCACACACACAGACACCCCCCCCACACACACACACACGCACACTCCATCTCACACACACTGACACACACTCCCTCTCACACACACACTCACACACACTCCCTCTCACACACACTGACACACACTCCCTCTCATACACACACTCACTTTCACACACACAGACACCCCCCCCCACACACACACTGACACACACTCCCTCTCACACACACACTCACACACACTCCCTCTCACACACACACTCACACACGCTCCCTCTCACACACACACTCACACACACGCCCTCTCGCACACACACTCCATTTCACACACACAGACACCCCCCGCACACACACACTCACACACACTCCCTCTCTCACACACAGACACACACTCCCTCTCACACACACACTCACACACACTCCCTCTCACACACACACTCACACACACTCCCTCTCGCACACACACTCCCTTTCACACACACAGACACCCCCCCCACACACACACACACACTCCATCTCACACACACTGACACACACTCCCTCTCACACACACACTCACACACACTCCCTCTCACACACACTGACACACACTCCCTCTCACACACACACTCACACACACTCCCTCTCACACACACACTCACACACACTCCCTCTCACACACACACTCACACACTCCCTCTCACACACACGCTCCCTTTCACACACACAGACACCCCCCCACACACACACTGACACACACTCCCTCTCACACACACACTCACACACACTCCCTCTCACACACACACTCACACACACTCCCTCTCGCACACACACTCCGTTTCACACACACAGACACCCCCCCACACACACACACACACGCTCCCTCTCACACACACTGACACACACTCCCTCTCACACACACACTCACACACACTCCCTCTCATACACACTGACACACACTCCCTCTCACACACACACTCACACACACTCCCTCTCACACAGACACTCACACACACTCCCTCTCGCACACACACTCCCTTTCACACACACAGACACCCCCCCACACACACACTCACACACACTCCCTCTCACACACACACTCACACACACTCCCTCTCACACACACACTCACACACACTCCCTCTCGCACACACACTCCCTTTCACGCACACAGACACCCCCCCACACACACACTCACACACACTCCCTCTCTCACACACAGACACACACTCCCTCTCACACACACACTCACACACACTCCCTCTCACACACACACTCACACACACTCCCTCTCGCACACACACTCCCTTTCACACACACAGACACCCCCCCCACACACACACACACGCACACTCCATCTCACACACACTGACACACACTCCCTCTCACACACACACTCACACACACTCCCTCTCACACACACTGACACACACTCCCTCTCATACACACACTCACTTTCACACACACAGACACCCCCCCCCACACACACACTGACACACACTCCCTCTCACACACACACTCACACACACTCCCTCTCACACACACACTCACACACGCTCCCTCTCACACACACACTCACACACACGCCCTCTCGCACACACACTCCATTTCACACACACAGACACCCCCCGCACACACACACTCACACACACTCCCTCTCTCACACACAGACACACACTCCCTCTCACACACACACTCACACACACTCCCTCTCACACACACACTCACACACACTCCCTCTCGCACACACACTCCCTTTCACACACACAGACACCCCCCCCACACACACACACACACTCCATCTCACACACACTGACACACACTCCCTCTCACACACACACTCACACACACTCCCTCTCACACACACTGACACACACTCCCTCTCACACACACACTCACACACACTCCCTCTCACACACACACTCACACACACTCCCTCTCACACACACACTCACACACACTCCCTCTCGCACACACACTCCCTGTCACACACACAGACACCCCCACACACACACACTGCCACACACTCCCTCTCTCACACACAGACACACGCTCCCTCTCACACCCACACTCCATCTCACACACACACACTCCCTCTCACACACAAACTCCCTCTCACAGACACACTCACAAACACTCCCTCTCGCACACACACTCCCTTTCACACACACAGACACCCCCTCACACACACACTGCCACACACTCCCTCTCTCACACACAGACACACGCTCCCTCTCACACCCACACTCCATCTCACACACACACACTCCCTCTCACACACACACTCCCTCTCACACACACACACACACACTCCCTCTCACATACACACAGACACACACTCACACACAGACAGATGGACACACACTCTCTCACACAGACACACACACACATTCATACACCCTCTCACACACATTACTACTCCTTCACACACACATTCCCTCTCTCACACACACTCCCTCTCACACACACTCTCCCTCTCACACACACACTCCCTCTCAAACACACAGACGCACACTCCCCCTCACACACACACTTCCCCTCACACACACAGACACACACTCCCTCTCACACACACACTCCCTCTCAAACACACAGACACACACTCCCCCTCACACACACACTCCCTCTCACACACACTGACACACATTCCCTCACACACACTCTCTCACACACAGAGGGCAGGATGGTCCGTTTGGGAGACTAGGATGGGATCCTCGATCCGGGAGCACCCGTTTTCTGGCACGGTACTCCCCACCAGCAGCCGGGTCCTCCGTCCTGGCAGCCGGGTCCTCCGTCCTGGCAGCCAGCCAATGGGGTTCCCCATTGTGGCCACCCCCACGCCATGAGTGTGCTGCTGGCAAAGTGGAGGATCCCGTGGACGGAGAATCCAGCCCTATGCTCTCTCTCCGGAGCTGAATTACACCTGATCTGTGCCCACGCTGGGAGAGCAGGTCAGGGAGCCGTTCCCAATCCTTTTTAAAAATAAATTTAGAATACCCAATTCTTTTTTCCCAATTTAAGGGGCAGTTTAGCGTGGCCAATTCACCCACCATGCACAACCTTTGGGGTTTTGGACGCGAGACCCACGCAGACATGGGGGGAATGTGCAAACTATCGTTTCCCAATCCTTAGCCTTGCAAATGTCTGCATGACGAGCATTGCGAGGGATTCCCCAGGGAATCCCCACCATTTTGAGGGGTGCATGATAGCGAGGTCTGGCATTTGCCTCTCCCCCTCCCCACCACAGTGCCATTCAGACCCACCTCCTGCTGGGATTTTCTGGGTCAATCCCACCCCGCCCCTCCCCCAGTTTGGGCAGGTAAAAGGGAGACTGACAGAACAATAGAGAGAGTTGATTTGATAGTTAGGGGAATAGAGAATGCGTGTGCGTATTGTGCATGGGTGCACACGTATATTTGTGTGCATGTGTGTGTATTTACATTTGTGTGTCCATGAATGTGTGCATGTGCATGCGTGCCTGAGTGTCTGTGTGTGTGAATGTGCGTGTGAGAGATTGCGTGTGAGTTTGTGTGTATGAGTCTGTGTGTGTGAATGTGTGTGTGAGAGATTGGGTGTGAGTTTGTGGTGTATGAATCTGTGTGTGTGTACATGTGTTTTGGTATTTGTGTGTGTATGCATGTGTGTGTCTGTTTGTGTGTGTGTGAATGTGACTGTGTGTGAGTGTGTGTCTATGTGTGGAGTCTGCACGTTCTCCCCGTGTCTGTGTGGGTTTCCTCCGGGTGCTCCGGTTTCCTCCCACAAGTCCCGAAAGGCATGCTGTTAGGTAATTTGGACATTCTGAATTCTCCCTCTGTGTACCCGAACAGGCGCCAGAATGTGACGACGAGGGTATTTTCACAGTAACTTCATTACAGTGTCAATGTAAGCCTACTTGTGACAATAAAGATTATTTATTTATTCATGTGTGTGAGTGTGTGTGGGCGTGAGTGTGTGTGTATGTACGTGAGTGTGTGTGTGTATGTTTGTGAGTGTATA
Organism: Scyliorhinus torazame; assembly: GCF_047496885.1. Lineage (NCBI taxonomy): Eukaryota > Metazoa > Chordata > Chondrichthyes > Carcharhiniformes > Scyliorhinidae > Scyliorhinus > Scyliorhinus torazame. Next base: position 316,396,670 of record NC_092713.1, on the reverse strand, counting down.
TGTGTGCGTGTGTCTGTGTGTGCATGCGTGTGTTCATACATGAGTGAGTGTACATGTGTATGTGTGTGTGTGCATGCATGAATGTGTGTGTGTGCATGTGTGCGCATGTATGTGAGTGTGTATGTGTGAGTGTGTGTGAATGTGTGTGTGTTTGCATGTGTGTGAGTGTGTATGTGTGTGCATGTGTGTGTGCATGCAGGTATGTGAGTGTGTGTGCATGTGTGTGTGTGGTGTGAGTGTGTATGAGTGTGTGTGTATGTGTGTGCATGTATGTGAGTGTGTCTGTGTGAGTGTGTGTGTGTGCATGTGTATGCATGTGTGTGCATGTATGTGAGTGTGTCTGTGTGTGTGCATGCATGTATGTGAGTGTGTATGTGTGTGCATGTGTATGCGTGTGTGTGCATGTGTGTGTGTGTGTGTGAGTGTGTGTGAGTGTGTGTGTGTGTGAGTGTGTGTGCATGTGTGCGTGCGTGTGTTTGTGGAAGGAAAAATCCTGATTAGTATTTTGGTCTTGGTCTTATTCTGACAACACATTGTCCTCCGAAAGATAATAAAATGGGTACTCGAGTTGTTTTTAGCCAAGGGCAAGAACATACGTACTACGTATTTCATCTTACGTACTTTCCAAGGTCTATTTAATATAAACATGGCTGTTTACTTCAAACTGTTATTTCAGACTATAAAGATATGCTTTCTTCGGTCGAATCTCAGAGCGCTGTGGAATGGCTATGCAGCCAGACCACTCCTCTGTCCGCAAATATATTTGTGTCAAATAAATTTCCTTAAATCGAACCTCGAAGAATTTGTCTTTATTATAATTTCCAAGCCAGTGTTTATGCATGCACGTGTGTGAGTGTGCGTGTGTGTGCATATGTGTGTGAATGTGTATGAATGTGTGTACATGTGTGTGTGTGTGCATGCATGTGTGTGAGTGTGTGTGTGTGTGTCTGTCATGGTGCATGTGTCTGTTAGCGCGGGGACGCTGGGGGTGGCGGCCTGTGGAGGGGGGGAGAGCGGTTCCTGCATGGGGGGGGCGCCTCAAATTGGGTCGGTGCCCACTGATCGGCGAGCCAGCCTCTCTGAAGGATCGGGGGGGGGGCTGATTGCCGACTCCTGCGCAGGATTGGGGGGGGGCTGATTGCCGACTCCTGCTCCTTGCTCTGCATTTCACTGTTTTACAGACATTCAAAATATACAAATTAGGAGCAGGAATAGGCCACTCGGCCCCTCGATACTGCTCCACCATTCAATCAGATCACGGTAAATCTGATTGTAGCCTCAACTCCACATTCCTGCCTACCCCAGTAATCCTTCTCCCTCTTTTCTTGAAAAGCGGTATAACATTTTCCACCATCCAATCTGCTGGGACCATTCCCGAATCTGAGAAATTTTGGAAAATCATGGTTGTGCATCCACTGTGTCTGTAGAGTCCTCGCGTATAGGCCATCAGGTCCTATGGATCTGTCAGATTTTACTCCCATAAAAGTCTACAGCACATAATCTCTGATACTAATTTCTCTAATTTCCTTACTTTTTCGTCCCCAGATTACTAACTTTTTTTCTGATATGGAACTAGTACCTTCTGCTGTGAAGACAGGTTTTAAATATTTGTTCAATGCCTCTGCCATTTCTTCATTCCCCTTGATAATTTCTCCTGTTTCTATTTCTAAGGGGAAAACATTGGCTTTAGCTACTCTCTTCCTTTTGGTATACTTATAAAAGCTCTTCATGTCTCTTCTTATATTTCTGGCTAGTTTACTCTTATGTTCCATTTTTTTCATATTTTATCAACTTTTTGGTGGCCCTCTGTCGGTTTCTGAAACATTCCCAGTCCTCAGATTTGTCGCTGTTCTTGTAATATTTTAAATGCTCCATATCCTCAGAATTGCTATTGTTTTTGCAACATTTTAAGCCTCTTCTTTTAATCTAAAACTCTCCTTAAATTCCTGAGTGAGACAATGCTGAGTCATAGAATCCCTACAGCATAGAAGGAGGCCATTCGGTCCATCGAGTCTGCACCGACCCTTCGATTGCGCACTCTACCCACGTCCACCCCATTCTACCCCCATAACCCGGTAACCTAACTTATACATCTCTGGACACTAAGGGGCAAATTAGCATGGCCAATCCACCTAACCCGGACATCTTTGGACTGTGGGAGGAAACCGGGGCACCCGGAGGAAACCCATGCAGATATGGGACAAAAGTGCAAACGCCACACAGACAGTGACCTGAGGCTGGAATTGAACCCGGGTCCCTGGTGCTGTGAGGCAGCAGTGCCAACCAATGTGTCACCGTGCCACCCCTCGCTGAGTCCTTGCTGTGTTTCTGTTCTTCAATGGAATGTATTTTTTGTTGAACATTTTGAATAATTTCTTTAAATGTTTCCTACTGTTTATTTACCTACATATCTTTCAGTCTGTTTACCTGATCTTCATTTATCGATTCTCTCCTCATATCTATGTAATTGATCTTGTTTGCGGTTGCAACACGTCACTTCCAAACGTCACAGAGTATTAATTAGTATTGTGGTCACTCTTTCCCAGTGGCTCTTTCACTATGACATTACTAATTAACCATGCTTCCTTAGAAAACACTCGATCTAAGATCATTTATATCTAGTCAGTTCCACTATTCACTGTTCCTCGAAACTGTCAAGAAAACATTCAACATTTATCTTCTCGAGCACCCTTGTCAATTTGATTGTCCCAGTCGATATGAAGATTAAAGTCCCCCACAATTATTACATTTTCTTTGTTACGGACTCCAATGATTTTGTATTTACTGCGCTGCCTATTGGTATAGCTACTGTTCGGGGGCCGATGAACGACTTCCCCCAGTGTTTCCTGACTCTTGTTCTTCCTAATTACCACCCATACTGATTCTATTTCATGATCTTCAGAGAGTGGAAACTTCCAACGCTAATATCTTTGCATCTTCTTTTACTATGAGAGCTCCCTCCTTTGCCTTTATGTCTGTCTCTCTGAAATGTTGTGTGCACTGGAATATTTATTTCCCAACCTTGATCCGCTTGTAACCGAGCATTTGCTTTACTGAAAATTCAGCTTCATGTTTTTGTCATGGTGATTTGATCTCAATCATTGACCTCTATTTGTGCGACCAATTCTTAGTGAACATTCTCCTTGCGTTCAGATAAAGAAACTTTAATATCATTTTTTTGCTTAGGGGCTGGTTTAGCACAGTGGGCTAAACAGCTGGCTTGCAATGCAGAACAGGGCCAGCAGCGCATGTTCAATTCCCGTACCGGCCTCCCCGAACAGGCTCCGCAATGTGGTGACTAGGGGCTTTTCACAGTAACTTCATTGAAGCCGACTTGTGACAATAAGCTATTATTGTTTTACTTGCGCTTGCTGCAATGACCTTATTTCACTGATAGACATTTTTTGTTAAACTCTCTGTCCCTTCCTGTCCCTCCCTATTTGTCTTTACCCACATCACTGTACTTTTCTGGTGCCTAAACCTTTGTCTTTGAATTTCTAAACCTCCCTTCATCTGAACTGTCCCCCTAATCTGTTCAGTGAGGGGAGAGGAGACTCCAGAGGGGTTGGGGTTGACAGCCTCCAAGAGGTGGAGGATTGGGCGAGGCCCGGGAGAACTGAAAAGGGCAGCAGAAGGCTGGTATCCCTGTGCTGCAGGCCTCTGGGGCAAAGGTAAACCATTTGGGGCAATGGCGTTGTGCTCATCACAGCTGAAGACCAGGAGTTGCCTCCGTGAGCTATTGCGGGAGTGCAGACTCGGCAATCCAGGGAAACCTATCTCGGCAGGTGAGGCTGAAACCCAGGGAGGTGATTAGTCATTGAGGCAAGCTGAGTTGGAATGGGCGGCACGGTGGCACAGTGGGTTAGCACTGCTGCCTCACAGCACCAGGGACCTGGGTTCGATTCTGACCTCGGGTGACAGCATGGAGTTTGCACGTTCTTTCCGTGTCTGCGTGAGTTTCCTCCGGGTGCTCTGGTTTCCTCCTACAGTCCCCAGGTTAGGTGGATTGGCTATGCTAAATTGCCCATTGGTGTCCAAGGATGTGCAGGTTCAGTGGGAATGGAACAAACCTAAGTAGGGTACTCTTACGTAGGGTAGGTGCAGACTCAATAGGTCGAATGGCCTCCTTCTGAGCTGTAGGGAATCTATGGGTTTTATGGAACAACCTTCGGAGGGATTTGATCTTCAAAAGGGAAAAGTGTAGAGTTGCAATCCTTCATAAGGGAGACAGTGTTTTAAAAATATTGTGTAATTCACAGTGGACAGTGCATTTGCATGGGTTGCTGCGAAAGCTGTGGGATCGGTCCTGGTTAACATCTATTGTTTGATATTTATTTTTGTGTGTTGTGTTCGATCACCGTTTGTCTGTTCATTCAAATTTACCTCATGTTCATGATCCATTTGGCCCATCAAGCCTGCACTGACCCTATGAAAGAGCACTCTACCTAGGCCCACTCCCCGGCCCTATCCTCTTAACACCACCTGACCTGCACATCTTTGCACAGTAAGTGGCAATTTACTTTGGTCAATCCTCCTAAACTGTAAGTCTTTGAACTGTGGGAGGAAACCGGAGCACCCGGAGGAAACCCACGCAGACACGGGGAGGAAGTGCAAACTCCCCACAGACAGTCACCGAGGCCGGAATTGAACCCAGGTCCCTGGCGCTGTGAGGCAACAGTGCTAACCACGGTGCCACCATGCTGTGTTAATTCAAAGTGTAAGATAGATATTTTATTTAAATTATTTTCTTTTTCTGACCTGGTACAGTAAAGTTTATTATGCTTGTTCAAGAAACATGATGTCATGTGGTTTATTCTCACAGTAAGCACCTGAGATTTCAAACTTTGCCTACTTTAAACAAAAAGTTACTGGTCCCCGGCCAGATCGTAACATAAATTTGGGGTTCTGTCTCAGGATAGTAACACTTTTAGTGAACTATATTAAAACATTGAAAGGCCGGATAAATTTATGAGTCACTTACTGAGGTGAAGTAGAAGTTAGTAAATGAGAAAAACTAAGTGTCATTAATGAGGCAATTGTTGCAACAGCAGCACTTTCCGCAAGTCCAGGTCATTCAAATCTGAATGGGGCGAGGTACACAACACAAACACAAATAAAATGGGATTCGTTCTTCGTGCCCAAGGATCACAGATTGAACATTTCAGTTTTGGAATTACGTTCTTCTGCTACCTTCCCTGGCAAATTTAGGCAATGGCATTAATATCAATATCTCCTACTCTTTTCTCATCAGTTCAGGTATATGATGATACCACAAGCTGATTAACTTTGATGCTGCAGTGCTCCTTCAGTGCCTCGATATTCAGGTTTGATGGAGGGGTGACATGTACCTAATCTATTATTTTGTGGGACGTGGGCACCTTGACAAGACCAGCTGTGTTGTCCATCACTACTTTCCCTTCAACTGACTGGTTTTCCATGTCATTGTGGAGGACATTGTTGTGGGTCTGGAGTCACATGGAGGCCAGACCAGGTAAAGACAGCACATTTCCTTCCCCTAAAGGACATTAGTGAGCCAGATGGGTTTTTACAACAATCAACATCACCATTACTGAGATTCGCTCATAATTCCATATTATCACACAATGCAAATTCCACCATCTGCCTTGTCCCCCAAAGCATTTGCTTGGGTTTCTGGGTTAATAGTCCAGTGGCATTACCACTACATCACCATCTGCCCATAATGTCTTCTGGTGTTAGGTCAACATGGGCAAGGAAACGTCCTGTTGATAATCACATGCTGCCCCCATCCCCCACCTTCATCCCGTTGGACACCACTTGGTGGAAGCACTGAGTGTGGTAAGGGCACAGAATGCACTCTTGAGTGTGATATTGCAATGTCCATCACCAAAGGTGGCTTGGTAGTATGGTGAATGTATAATTACTGATAATTCACCAGTGCACTGTGTTATATTATTAACCCCGTGGGCTCTACCTGTGGACCATTGTGTGGCTTCACCCACAGGGGATATGTTGGGACATGTACAGGCTCCGCCCATGGCTCCACCCCCTTTACAGGAAGTATAAGAGCTGCTGACCTGCGGGGCCGCCTTCAGTGTTGTACCGGTCACAGGCAGGCTCAGTTCTAAGCTGATTAACACCACAGTTTACTTCTCCACGTGTCTTCGAGTGAATTGATGATCGCATCAGGTAGCACCGTGACAGATCGAGCTGGCCGGGTCCTAAAGGACATAACTGCTAGACTGAGCCTGTAGCAGGTGGTGAAGACACCAACAAGAGGGAAAAAGATACTGGACTTCACCCTCACCAACCTGCCTGTTGCACATGCATCTGTCCATGACAGTATTGTTAGGAGTGACCACTACACAGTCCTTGTGGAGTCAACAAAACACTTTCACACTTTCACCCTCCATCGTGTTGTGTGGCAGTACTATCATCGTGCTAATTAGGATACATTTCAAACAGCTCAGAACTGGGCATCCATGAGGCACTGTGGGCCATCAGCATCAGCAGAGTTGTACTCAACCATAACCTGTAACCTCATGGTGCGACATATCCTCCAGTCTCCCATTACCATTGAGCCGGGTATTAACCCTGGTTCAATGAAAAGTGCAGGAGGGCATGCCAGGAGTAGCAATGGTCATATTTGAAAATGAGGTGCCAACCTGGTGAAGCGACAGCACAGAATTACTTGTGCACCAAATAGCGCAAGCATCAAGCAATCGACAGAGCTGAGCGATTCCACAGCCAATGGGTCAGATCTACGTTCTGCAGCCCTGTCACACCCAGCCGTGAATGGTGGTGGACCATTAAACAACTGACTGGAACCCAGCACATCAGTGCAAAAGGCAAGGCTGAAATGAGGCAGCACGGTCGCACAGTGGTTAGCACTGTTGCTTCACAGCTCCAGGGTCCCAGGTTCGATTCCCGGCTTGGGTCACTGTCTGTGCGGAGTCTGCATGTTCTCCCCGTGCCCGTGTGGGTTTCCTCCGGGTGCTCCGGTTTCCTCCTACAATCCAAAGACATTCAGGTTAGGTGGATTGGCCATGCTAAATTGGCTTAGTGTCCAAAAAGGATAGGTGGGGTTACTGGGTGTGGGCTTAAGTAGGTTAGCTATTTCCAATGACCTCCTTCTGCACTGTAAATTCTATGATTTGCAATCACTTCCAGTCAGAAGTGCTGAGTGGGTACCCCATCTTGGCCTCCCCAGCATCACAAATTCAAGTTTTCAGCCAATTTGAGATTCACTCCGCGTGATATCAAAGCATGACTGAAGACACTGGATACTGCAAGGGCTATAGACCCTTGCAATATTCCAGAAATAGTGCTGAAAAAACTGGAGTTCCTGACTAGATACATTTCAAGTCAAGATGTTCCAGCAGGGCTACAACGCTGGCATCTACAAGGCAATGTGAAAATTGCCCAGCTATGTCAAGCCCATGTAAACCAGGCCAAATCCAGGCAGCCAGTTGCCACCCCATCAGTCTACTCTCAATCATCAGCAAAGTGATGGAAGGTGTCTCTGACAGTATCAATAACATCAAGCATCAGAAGCTGGGCAATATCTAGGCTTGGGCTGACAAGTGGCAAGTAACATTTGAACCATGCAAGTGCAAGACAATTACCATCTCCAGCAAGAGAGAATCTAACCATCACCCCTTTGCAATCAATGGCATTACCGTCGCTGAATCCCCCACTATCAACATCCCTGGAGGTTACCATTGGCGAGAAACTGAACTGGACTAGTCATAGAAATATTGTGGCTACGAGCACAGGTTAGAGGCTATGAATCCTGTGGCAAATCAAATCCTGAACTCCCAAAGCTTGTCTGCCATCTACAAGGCACAAGCCAGGAGTGTAATGGAATACTCTTCAGTCAGGTGGATGAGTGCAGCTCCAACAACACTCAAGAAGCTCCTTAAAAATCCCAACTTGTTTTGCAAGTACATTAATGTAAAAGGATAATTCGGGAAAGAGTAGGGCGCATTCAGGAGTGCAGTGGTAATTTGTGTGTGAAGCTGGAGGACAGAGGTAGGGTTCCAATTTAATACTTTGTGTCGGTGTTCACTTATGAGAGGTGCATCGTAGGTATAGAAATCAGGGAGAAGGACTGTAATAAAATTAAAGAAATTACCTTGGGCAGAGAAGAGGTTAATATCCAGGTCCAGATGAAATGTGGTTGACTGAGGCAAGGTGGTAATAGCAGGGGCACTGGCAATAATTTTCAATTCCTCTCTGGCCACAGGAGAGGTGCCGGTGGACTGGAGGATAGTCAATGTGGTTCCATTATTCAAGAAGGGAGGAAGGGATAAACCAGGAAATTACAGACCAGTCAGTCCAACCTCAGTGGTGGGGGAAGCAGTTCTGAGAGACTGAATTAATCTGCATTTGGAGAGGTTGGGATTAATCAGGAACAGTCAGCATGGTTTTGTTAACGGGAGGTCACGTCTGACCAACTTGATTGAATTTTTCAAAGAGGTGACCAGGTGTGTAGGTGAGGGAAATGCATTTGACGTAGTCTACTTGGATTCAGGAAGGCTTTCAATATCATGAAGAAAAAACATTGTACCCAAGGGTGATGAGAGTTTAGAACTTGCTGTCTGAAAGGGTGGTGGAGGCAGAGACCCTCATAACATTTAAGAAGTATTTAGATATGCCAGCGTACTCAAACGTATGGGCCAAGTGCTGGAAACTGCGATTAGAATAGTTAGGTGGTAGTTTTTGACCGGCACAGATGCCAGGGGCCGAACGGCCTATTCTGTGCTGTAGGCATTTATGACTCTATGACCGTCCAGGATAAGGCAATTAGCCCTTTCCCGGGATGTGGGCATCACTGGCAAGGCCAGCATTTGTTGCCCATCCCTAATTGCCCTCGATGTGAGTGGAAAATTGAAGAGTCAACCACATTGCTGTGGTTCTGGAGTCACATTTAGTCCAGACCAGGTAGGGCTGGCTGATTTCCTTCCCTAAAGGGCATTCGTGAACCAGATGGGTTTTTACAACAATCAACAATGGTTTCAATGTCATCATTAGACTTTTAATTCCAGATTTTTATTGAATTCAAATTTCACCATCTGCAGAGGTGGGATTTGAACCTGGGACCCCAGAACATTACCCTGGATCCTGGATTACTAGTCCAGCGGCAGTACCTCTACTCCACCACCTCGCCCTACTTTGAAAAGTAATGTCTCCACAAACATTCACTCCCTCCACCACAGACAAACAGCAGCAACCATGTGTACCATCTACAAGATGCACTGCGGTAACTCACCAAGGTTCCTTAGACAGCACCTTCCAAACCCACAACCACTACCATCCAGAAGGACAAGAGCAACAGATACTTGGGAACCCCACCACCTGGAGGTTCCCCTCCATGTCATTCACCATCCCGACTTGGAAATATATCGGCCGTTCCTTCACTGTCGCTGGGGCAACATCCTGGAACTCCCTCCCTAACAGCAGAGTGGGTGTACCTACACCACATAGACTGCAGCAGTTGAAGAACGCAGCTCACCACCACCTTCTCATGGGCAATTAGAGATGGGCAATGAATGCTGACCGAGCCAAAACACACATCCCGTAAGTGAATTAAAAAAAATATGGGGCTGGATTCTCCGTTTCTGAGGCGAGGTGGCAGCGCCAACGGAGAATCCGTGGTGTTCCACGACGGGAAAATCAGCGCGAATCTCTCACCAATTCCGGTACCGGTGAGGGGCTAGCACTGGTGCCACGTGGATCGCATGGAGAACAGCCGGAGAATCGGCGGGTCCCGGGCCACGTTAGCGCAGAGCTGACAAGCTGCAGCCGCGCATGCTGTCACCCCCATTGGTCATGCCGGAAAGCAAGGCGCCAGCCGTGCTGGGCAGTGTACCCGCCCACCCTGACCTCACAACCCAACCCTTGGCCACCGCCCACCACTCCCCCGTGCCCTAGAAGAAGCCCCCCCCCCCCCAGCCCCCACGGATCTTGGCCGAGTGTGGCGGTGGTGGGCACTTTCCGCAGGCAGCACGCCAAGCTCACAACCGCTGGGACCACACGTGGCCCGTGCCATCAGGAACTCGGCCCATTGGAGGCGGAGCATGGGCCGGCCGATGGCACGGCAACGCCATTGTGGCTGCGCGCACGTGAACCAATGATGCCGGTTTGGAGGGGACGGAGCATCGCAAACAGGCATCAAACCACCACCTGCTCCGATTCTGGCGTCGGAAGCCATTCTCCGCCCGATCGCCGATCCCAATTTTGGCGTCGGTCTACGGAGAATCCCACCCATGCATTTCCATGCTTTGGAGCGTCTATATTTGGAACTAGACAACAGCAAGTCAATGTCCCTCACATAAACTTAAAGGATTTTCTTTTCCTTCTGTCACTCTGCGAATGAATTTAAACGCGAGTCCTACGAGTGGAAGGTAATTTAAAATTTATGATCACTTCAAAAGAACTGCGATTTTATTTTCGCCGCTGCATTCACACTGTGGCAGCTGAGAGACAAGGGCCGGTTTCAAATCTCTTCTGGGAATGTAAACTGCACGCGTGATGTAACACGCTTGGGAATTTCACAAGTCTGTGACAGGCCCCTATGAACAGCCTGACGTCTGTTGGACCTAACAATCAACAGAATAGGTAAAGTGTCAGGCCAAGCGCTAGATTCAGTGCAGGGTGAGTTGTTTTCAGTGTAGTTTGTGACTCTGTGAACAAACGGATAACCTCCTGTGATTGAGAGCAAGTTTATTTTCCAAAAGCATATGTCAGATAGTGTCACGACGGATGCAGTACAGTGGTAACTCTGGTCAAGATTTTTCTTATACCTGAATGTTAGCATAAAGTTTAAAATATTTTTTAACGTTACTTTACGGGATGTGGTTAGGCCAGCAATTATTGCCCATCCCTAGTTGCCCTTCAGGAGCTGGTGGTGAGCTGCCTTCTTGAACCTCTGCAGTCAGTGAGGTGTAGGTACACCCACAGTGCTGTCAGGGAGGAAGTTCCACCATTTTGACCCAGCGACAGTGAAGGAATGGCAATACATTCCAAGTCAGGATTGTGCGTGATTTGGAGGAGAACCTCCAGGTGGTGGGGTTCCCAGGTATCTGCTGCTCTTGTCCTTCTAGATGGTAACGGTCGTGGGTTTGGAAGGTGCTGTCTAAGGATCCTTGGTGAGTTACTGCAGTGCATCTTGCAGATGGTATACACGGCTGTTCGTCAGTGGTGGAGGGAGTGAATGTTTGTGGAAGGGTTACCAATCAAGCTGGGCTGCTTTGTCCTGGATGGTGTCGAGCTTCTTGAGTATTTTTGGAGCTGCACTCATCCAGGCAAGTGGAGAGTATTCCATTATACTCCTGATTTGCGCCTTATAGATGATGGACAGGCTTTTTTGGGTCAGGAGGTGAGTTACTCATCGTAGGATTCCGAGCCTCTGACCTGCCCTGGTAGCCACAATATTAGCGTGGCAAGTGCAGTTCAGTTTCTGATCAATGATAACCACCAGGTTATTGATTGTGTGGGGATTCAGCAATGGTAATGCCATTGAATGTCAAGGGGCGGTGGTTAGGTCCTCCCTTGTTGGAGATGATCATTGCCTGGCACTTGTGTGGCGCGAATGTAACTTGCCACTTGTCAGCCCAAGCCTGGATATTGTCCAGGTCTTGCTGTATTTGGACATGCACTGCTTCAATAAAACTAACAGAACAGGACATCTATCGCCAGCCCATTAAACTCAGAAACGTTCCGCACATCTCAGAGCCATTCAGCACATGGCTCAGGGGGAAGCATTCTCACCTCTGAATCAAACAGTCTGTGGTTCCATCCCACACGTTTGAGGACAAGAATTATGAAGCCACTCAGTATGTTACTGAGGAAACGCTGTCTGTTAAATGAGATTTTGGTGGATTTTGGATTTGTTTGTTTATTGTCACATGTACCGAGTTACAGTGAAAAGTATTTTTCTGCGAGCAGATCAAACAGATCATATAGAACATTCAGTGCAGAAGGAGGCCATTCGGCCCATCGAGTCTGCACCGACCCACTTAAGCCCCCACTTCCACCCTATCCCCGTAACCCAATAACCCCTCCTAACCTTTTTAGATACTAAGGGCAATTTATCATGGCCAATCCACCTAACCTGCATATCTTTAAACTGTGGGAGGAAACCGGAGCACCCGGAGGAAACCCACGCAGACACGGGGAGAACGTGCAGACTCCGCACAGACAGTGACCCAGCAGGGAATCGAACCTGGGACCCTGACGCTGTGAAGTCACAGTGTTAGCTATGTGTGCTACCGTGCTACCATTTAGTACATGAAAAGAAAAGGAAACAAAAGAAAATACATAATAGGGCAACACAAGGTACACAATGTAAATATACAGACACCGGCATCGGGTGAAGCAGACAGGAGTGTATTATTCATCAGGTCAGTCCATAAGAGGGGAACCTGTGGGCAGGACAGTAGGACCGTGGTTAGCACTGTCGCTTCACTACTCCTGGACCCCAGGTTCGATTCCCGGCTTGGGTCACTGTCTTTGCGGAGTCTGCACATTCTCCCCGTGTCTGTTGCGGTTTCCTCCCACAAATCCCAAAAGACTTGCTGTTAGGTAATTTGGACATTCTGAATTCTCCCTCAGTGTGCCCGAACACTAGGGGATTTTCACAGTAACACCATTGCAGTGTTAATGTAAGCCTACTTGTAACAATAAATATTATTATTATTATTGAGAGGATCATTTAGGAGTTTGGTAACAGTGGGGAAGAAGCTGTTTTGAGTCTGTTCGTGCGTGTTCTCAGACTTCTGTATCTCCTGCCCGATGGAAGAAGTTGGAAGAGTGAGTAAGCCGGGTGGGAGGGGTCTTTGATTATGCTGCCCGCTTTCCCAAGGCAGCGGGAGGTGTAGATGGAGTCAATGAATGGGAGGTGGGTTTGTGTGACGGACTGGGCGGTGTTCACGACTCTCTGAAGTTTCATGCGGCCCTGGGCCGAGCAGTTGCCATACCAGGCTGTGATGCAGCCTGATAGGATGCTTTCTATGGTGCATCTGTAAAAATTGGTAAGAGTCAATGTGGACATGCCGAATTTCCTTAGTTTCCTGAGGAAGTATAGGCGCTGTTGTGCTTTCTTGGTGGTAGCGTCGACTTGGGTGGACCAGGGGACAGATTTTTTGAGATGTGTACCCCAAGGAGTTTGAAGCTGTCAATCATCTACACCTCGGCCCCGTTGATGCTGACAGGGGTGTGTGCAGTACTTTGCTTCCTGAAGTCAATGACCAGCTCTTTAGTTTTGCTGGCATTGAGGGATAGATTGTTGTCGCTGCACCACTCCACTAGGTTTTCTATCTCCCTCCTGTATTCTGACTCGTCGTTATTCAAGATCCGACCCACTATTGTCGTGTCGTCAGCAACCTGTAGATGGAGTTGGAACCAAATTTTGCAATGTAGTCGTGTGTCTACAGGGAGTATAATTGGGGGCTAAGTACGCAGCCTTGAGGGGCCCCAGTATTGAGGACTATTGTGGAGGAGGTGTGGTTGTTTATTCTTACTGATTTTGATCTGTGGGTCAGAAAGTTGAGGATCCAGTTGCAGAGTGGGGAGCCAAGTCCTTTGGAGCCTTGATATGAGCTTGGCTGGGATTATGGTGTTGAAGGCAGAGCTGTAGTCAATGAATAGGAGTCTGATGTCGGAGTCCTTGTTGTCGAGATGTTCTAGGGATGATGGCATCTGCAGTAAGCCAGTTGCGGCAGTATGCAAATAAAAATGAAATGAAATGTAAATCGCTTATTGTCACAAGTAGGCATCAATGAAGTTACTGTGAAAAGCCCCTAGTTGCCACATTCTGGCGCCTGTTCAGGGAGGCTCGTATGGGAATTGAACCGTGCTGCTGGCCTGCCTTGGTCTGCTTTAAAAGCCAGCTATTTAGCCCAGTGTGCTAAGCCAGCCCCTTTTGCAGTGGATCTAGGCATCCTGGGAGTATGGAGTTGATATTACACTGAGGCTTTAGATGATGCTATTTAAAGAATGACAGGGGAGCTGTCCAGGGTCCTGGCTAATATTTATCCCTCAATCGTCACATTGCTCCTTGTGGCAATTCTCTGCTCGCAAATTGGTCATTCTCATGTCTAAATCCCAACCTATCCTCAAGCGTACACACTTTCGGGTTAGTGCTGCTGCCTCACAGCACCAGGGCCCCAGGTTTGATCCCGGCTCTGGGTCACTGTCCGTGTGGAGTTTGCACATTCCCCCGTGTCTACGTAGGTTTTGCCCCCACAACCCAAAGATACGCAGGGTAGGTGGATTGGCCATGCTAAATTGCCCCTTAATTGTAAAAAATGAATTGGGTACTCTAAATTTTAAAAAGCGTACACACTTTCCAGTGGTGGGGGTGGGGTAGTCCATCTGAGGGTAGGGCTGGAATAGGGGGGGAGTCACTGAACAACAAAGAGTCTGAGAACCCTCACTGATTACATAGATACATAGAAGATAGGAGCAGGAGGAGGCCTTTCGGCCCTTCGAGCCTGCTCCGCCATTCATCACAACTATAGCTGATCATCCAACTCAATAGCCTAATCCTGCTGTCTTCCCATAGCCTTTGATCCCATTCTCCCCAAGTGCTGTATCCAGCCGCCTCTTGAATATATTCAATAATAATAATAATCGCTTATTGTCACAAGTAGGCTTCAAATGAAGTTACTGTGAAAAGCCCCTAGTCACCACATTCCAGCGCCTGTTCAGGGAGGCCGGTACGAGAATTGAACCGTGCTGCTGGCCTTTTTCTGCATTACAAGCCAGCTGTTTTGCCCACTGTGCTAAACCAGCCCCTAATGATTCAATGATCTCGCTTCCCTCACCTATCCTTAGTCAATGCTAATGGCTATCCACTGCTATCCCCATCTAGGTCAGCAGGCACTGTTCTGACATATCTGTTGTTTGCTCAGAAAAAGCACCGACTTTCATTCAAATGAATATTGAGGTTACAATTGAGGAATCATGGAGTGTGTGTGTGGAGATTGTGCATATACTACGAAAGGTAAAGGCGGTCAAGGTACAATCGTCACAGTCCCAGATGACTATTGGCTGCTTTCCCCTTTGAGGGGTGATTTAACCTGAGGGTCACCGCACTTCAGGAGAGGGGCAAGATTGAGAAGGCGAGGAGCCTTCATGTATAACCTACCACCCACTCATCGAACTCAATTGAACTGTGTACTACCGCTCACTCATTGCATTGGCAAAATGAAGGTGCTTCATCAAATTTTATGATCTATTTGTGCTGTATGAAAATTATGCCTCTCCCTCAGATAAACAGCTCCTTATTCATATCCTGGGAAATTTCCAAGTAAACAGGTTTTTAGTGTAGAGGAGATTGTATATTGATTGCAAGAGGCATTGAACTCAGTGTGTCATTGTGCAGTAGTGCTGAGAACTGTCGTCGGGATGAAGGATAACCGGTCCACCCTTAATCCATTTTGTTTCAAATTTATATCAGGAAGAAACACTGTTTTTTTTTTATTAATGTGCTAACTCAGTAAGATTGCAAGGGAGCAGGTTGCTTTTGTCGTGGCAAAGATGCTTACTGGAAAATGTTTTAAAGTAATTATTGCATCTGCCGTCATCCAGCACGACATACATAATCAGTGCATCGTGTACTCCGGCTGCACAAACGTCCTGGCCAGCACTGAAACCCTCAGCTACACCCTGGTCACCATTCAACTTGACTGTATTATTCTCCTCTGGTTGACCCTGCCACCCACGCACCTTCCCCCCCCCCCCCCATCTGCCCCACTACTCCCTAATGTTGCACCCCCCCCGTTAAGTTGAGCTCATCCAAACCACAGCCACCGTACCCTAACTCGCAAAAAATCCGGTTAGTCCGTCATCCCTGTGCTTGGGCTCTAGTCCATGGTCCTTTATCAAAGTCTTGCTCTTACTCCTGCGGCATGGTTTCTGCTTCTGCTCAGTGTTATTCGGTGGGATGGCAGCAAGAATGGAGTTTCAAACTGCGGGGTCGGGGAGATTCCATTTCATAGAATCCATAAAATCGCTACAGCGCAGAAGGAGGTCATTTGGCCCATCGAGTCTGTGGCAACCCTCTGAAAGGGCACCCTACCTAGGCTCACTCTCCCGCCCTATCCCTGCACCCCCACCTAACCAGCACATCTCTGGACTGTGGGAGGAAACTGGAGCACCCAGAGGAAGCCCATCCAGGCACGGGGAGAACGTGTAGACTCCACTTAGTCACTCAAGACCAAAATAGAAACGGGTCCCTGGCACTGCAAGGCAGCAACGCTAACCACTGTGCCACCATTTCCTTTGCTCCAGCTCTCATCAGCCACACACTCCAGGTTTGATTTAGGTTAATTGGTAATAAGAATAATAATCTTTATTAGTGTCACCAGTAGACTTACACTGCAATGAAGTTACTGTGAAAATCCCCTAGTCGCCACACTCCGGCGCCTGTTCGGGTACACAGAGGGAGAATTCAGAATGTCCAATTCACCTAACAGCACGTCTTTCGGGGCGTGTGGGAGGAAACCGGAGCGCCCGGAAAACGTGCAGACTCCGCACAGACGGTGACCCAAGCCGGGAATCGAACCCGGGTCCCTGACGCTGTGAAGCAACAGTGCTAACCACTGTGCTAAACTCTTTGCCATATAGAAAACACAGAGGAAGGTCCATGGTGCCTTTGGCCATCTTCCAGCTGAAAACAGTTACCACCACGAGGGAAATTATCCAAATAACAGGAACTTTGGAGTCTCCCGATGGCTGTGAGAGATTCTGAGAACTTTTAAGGAAACACTTGAAAGTTCTGATGACGGAATTTGGTAACAGATATCGGTAATACCTCAATGAAGATTGATCAATACATTAATCAGATGTCTGGATAGAGTAGAAGCCATGGAATCATTCAAGAATTGTTAGATACCGGGGATAGGGAGACTATTGTTTTACTGAATTGTTTAGCTGAGGTGGACACATTGGTTTTCACCATCTACATCTACCTTGAGATCTCTTTGTGATTCATCTCCGTGTTTTTAGCTACTATCATATGATTCCGTGCATTCTCATGCACCCTTGAAACCTTGGGCACGCAGTGTGATGATTGGAGCATTGACATCGCAGGAGTTGGCAGAAACAGACTTTGTGGGACATGGCGATTGGACGAGGACAAATTGCACCCTCTGAAATCAAAGGGGCAGCAGACTGAAATGATGCCGTCAGTTCTCTGCACCGTGTGAAGCGTGGTCTCGTCAGGTTTTGAACACTGGGCAAATCAAATACTGGGGGTGATTTTGCACCCACTCTTGTTGTGAGCGCAAAGGAGAAAGTGGGCACAAAATCTCAGGAGAATCGGAAAATGAGATTATCGTCGGCAAGATCTCGTTTTCCGATGTTCCCCATCTCTCGCCGGTGACCCAGCGAGGCCCCTGCCCAAAAAAGGGGGGGGGACCTCATTTCAATAGCATTTCGTAAATTTCAATATTATTAACGGACTCCCCGCCATGTGATTCACCCACATTACAAATTCCTGTTTACAACAATTATTTAAAAATGTGAAGCAGTGGGCGAGATCCAGATTGGCGAGCTCCACTACCCTCTGTGTGAAAAAACCTGCCTCGCACATCACCTCTCAACTTTGCCCTTCGCACCTTAAACCTATGTCCCCTAGTAATTTACTCTTCCACCCTCGGAAAAAAACATTTGACTATCCACTCTGTCCATGCCCCTCATAACTTTGTAAACCTCGATCAGGTCGCCCTCAACCTCCGTCATACCAGGGAAAACAAACTGAGTTTATCCAACTTAACTTCTGTCATTGTTAAAATATTTTAATCCATTATAAAGGATGTAATAGCAGAGCATTTAGAAATACCAAATATAAACAAGCAGAGTCAGCATGATTTTCTGATGAGGAAATCATGCCTGACAAATGTATTTCTTTGAGGTGGTAATCAGCAGGATAAATGATGAAGCGGAATCACTGGACGTAATGTACTTGGATTTCCCAGAAAGCGTTTGATGAGGTGCCACACAAAAGGCAAATAAGATCAGGGCATCTGGTGCTGGGGGTAATATATTAGCATGGAGAGTATTGGCTAACTGATAGATTTTCTTGTTTCCTTCAAGGTTCTCAGAATCTCTCACAGCCATTGGGAGACTCCAAGATTCCTGTTGTTTGGATAATTTCCCTCATATGACTCGATGGGCTGAATGGCCTACTTCTGCTTCTCTGCATCATTGGGTCTTGTGAAATCAAAATGCTTACAGGTGTCAGGTGCTAATGGTGCACGTGGAACACCCACGGAGCCATCAGGAAGTAAGCAATTCTCCAAAGGCTCAAAGTGCAGACTAATTTTAATAGAATGTGGACGAGCTTCAACCAATCATTTCTGATATTATTTATACGTTATTCCTCACTACTTCAGGCAAGGTAAAAAGAGTTATTCTCAACCAGTTACAGATCATTGGTAAGGGCATGTTTGCAACATTATATATTGGCTTTGGCACCTTCCCTCCAAAGGATATTAATATGTTGGAGAGTTCAGACAACAGCAATAACAACAAGTATAGGACTTACTGCTGTAAGTCAAGAAAAAAAGATTCATAGAGCTGAGCTTATTTTATTACAGAAAAGAAGATGAAGAAATATGATTGAGGATTGTAAAATGCTGGGGTATGGATGACTTAACTTTGACAACAAGAGTATAACTAGCAGACAAGGACAGCAGGAACAGACCTTATGATAAAAGTTGGGTTGTGAGCATATGAACAAGGAGCAGGAGTAGGCCATCTGGTCCCTTGGACCTTCTCTGATCTTTAGTAAGGTTTAATAGTAACCTCAAATCTGCAGCCTGCCCACTCCCGCGAGGCTATCCCTATCCCCCCTTCGCTTCCCGAGAATCTACCCACCTCTGCTTCAGAAAAACGCAACAATTCTGCTTCCGCCTCTCCTTCGGAAAAAGGATCCAAAGACTTAGGGCCCTCGAAGAGAAAACATTTCCCCTCATTTCCACTTTAAATGGACAACCCCTTATTTTTAAACAGTGACCCCTACTTCTTGAATTTACAACAATCGGAAACATCCTCTCCACACCCACCCTCTGAAGACCCCTCAGGATCTCACAGGTTTGAAACAAGCCACCTCTTTCTCTTCAGTGGATTCAAGCCTATTTTTTTCTGACTTTTCCTCATAAGACAACCTGCCCATTCCTGGTCTGCTAAAACATCTCTGAACTGCTTCCAATGTATGTACATCCTTCCTTAAGTAAGGTGACCAATACTGTGCACAGTACTCCAAATGTGCGCTCATGAGTGCTCTGTGTATCTGCAATGTAACTTCCCTAATTCTGTATCCAAATTCCCTTGCAATAAATTCATACTAGTCATTTGCGATTCATGCACCGAGACTTCCAGATTCCTCTACCCTCTGCAATCTCTCGTCATTTAGATAAGGGCCAGAATTCTCCATTTGGGAGACTATGTTCTCCTGCTGGAGAGGAATCACCTCTGATTTGTACTCACATTGTGAGCAGGAATCCAAAGGGGATTCACTATCGTTTGTAGTGCAAATTTATGCATGGCGGAGATTGCGAGGGATTCCTTCATGAATCCCGCTATCGGTCCACCTTTTTGAGCTGACGCCCCTGATAATGAGATAATGAAAGCGATACAGCTCCTATACTTCCTCAGGAAACTGTGAAATTCGGCATGTCCACATTGACTCTTAATTTTTACAGATGCTCCCTAGAAAGCATCCTATCTGGCTGCATCACAGCCTGGTATGGCAACTGCTCGACTCAAGACCGTAAGAAAC
The DNA here is from genome assembly GCF_047496885.1 of Scyliorhinus torazame. Lineage (NCBI taxonomy): Eukaryota > Metazoa > Chordata > Chondrichthyes > Carcharhiniformes > Scyliorhinidae > Scyliorhinus > Scyliorhinus torazame. The sequence continues at coordinate 316,376,902 of NC_092713.1, read as the reverse complement.
TACAGAGAGTCGTGAACACAGCCCAATCCATCACACGAATTTGACTACCATCCATAGCCACTCTGTCTGCACCTGCCTGGGGAAAGCGGGCAGCATAATCAAAGACCCCTCCCACCCAGCTTACTCACTCTTCCAACCTCTTCCATCGGGCAGGAGATACAAAAGTCTGAGAACACGCATGGACAGACTCAAAAACAGCTTCTTCCCCGCTGTTACCAGACTCCTGAATGACCCTCTTATGGACTGAACTGATCTCTCCACACATCTTCTGTATTCAGTAGTATTGCACTCTGTGTGCTTCACCCAATGTCTGTGTCTCTGTGTTTACATTGTGTATTTATTGTATGTCCGATGTTTATTCATGGTTGGAACGATCTGTCTGGATGGTATGCAGAACAATACTTTTCACTGTACACGTGACAATAAACCTAAATCCAATAGAATTTTGGCCACTATAGCTAAAGCAATAGCGTATACAGTGTTGCAACTGTAATTGTAAAGCCACCACAGTCCCAGATGACCATACTTGCCCTTTGAAGGGTGAGCTGACTTTTGTGATTTAACCCAAGGATCACCACACCTCAGACGAGGGGCAAGGTTGAGAAGGTGGGCCTTCATGAAAATGTACAGGCCATCCATCAGGCCCTGGTACCCAATGGCCCGATGGAACTCCACTCGTTTTTGAGCCTCGTAAATTACTAGGGCAAGTTTATTCCAAATCTCGCCATGCTATTGGTCCCCTCCACTGTCTATTTTTTAAAAAGATCAACGTTGGAAGTGGTCCCAGGCCCAACTGGGGGTCTTCGCGTCAGTCAAGGAGCAACGGTCCTCCTCCTATCTACTGACTCACTTTGACCCATCCAAATCGTTTCATTGAAACTCGATGTTTCTGCCTTTGGGGTCAGGGCTGTCCTCGCCCACCGAATGGACAATGGGTCTCTCTCCCCAACAGGCCGCCTGCACTGGTGACAGCCAGCGATGTCATTGCCACCCTCCACTTTACGGTTTCTCTGCCAGTCGCAGCATCCCGCACCGTGGCTGGACTCAGGCAGACCGGCAGTTGTCCCAGGTAGCGACACATCATCCAGTCTGCGGCCCAGCACTGCGCTTTGCCGAGGGACTTGAAGGCGTATAGTGTGCCGCCCCCCTTGGAAAGCGGGATTAGGCTATCGAGTTGGATAATCAACCATGATCATAATGAATGGCAGAGCAGGCTCGAAGGGCCGAATGGCCTCTTCCTGCTCCTATTTTCCTTGTTTCTAAGAAAAGAGGAAATAACAAGAGATTTTGGACAGATGATGCCAAACAAGGGGTTTGAAATGCCAATAACTATTCAAAGGATAGATTGACAATGGGAATGGATGCACAGTTTAAAGTTCCTGAGAAATGATTAAAGTTCAGATGTGATGTGAGGCATCTTGACTTCAAGAAAGCAACGAGGACACTTGTGAATTCTGAAATGTGTTGGAAAGCGGAGAACGTCCAGTCACTTACTGCCATCCGCAACACTTTTCAAAGTGTATTCTCCGCTGTAATAGAGGGAATGCATCAGTCAATTCGCACACAGCAAATCTTGTTAAACTACAATGAGGTAAATGATCAGGTCACCAGGGTCGGTATATTGCCTGGATGTTGACTGAGAGGTAAATGCTGTGCAGAACGCACTGAATCAACTGTGTTTTGGTTACCTCTAAACGTGACTTTCCCTTACACTCCTGGCTAACCTCCCATGATCTGCCTTCTATAACCTCGAGGCCAGCAACCATTATGTTACCCATGACTGAATTCTCACCAAGTCCCATTCACCCATCACCCTTGTGCTGGCTGAATTACGTTGGCTCCCTGTTGTAATCAATGCTTCAATTAAAAAATTCTCAACTTTGTTTTCAAATCCCTCCTTCACCTCATCCCTCCCTATCTCTGTCATCTCCTCCAGCCCCACAATGCTCTAAAACAGTGTTTTTCAAACTTTCTGTTCCTGGGACCCACTTGTACCAATTGGACGGCTTGCGCAACCCATCATTTTCACCGATCATTAATGTGATAGGTGAGCCTGCCCGATCCTCACGATCTCACTTGCTTTGTCATTCAATGTCACATTCCTGCTAAAGACTTCACAGAATCACAGCATTTACAGTGCAGAGGCAGGCCATTCGGCCCATCGAGTCTACACTGGCCCTTGGAAAGAGCACCCGACCCAACCCCACACTTCCACCCTATCCCCGTAACCCCACCTTACCTTACCTTACCTTTTTTGGACACTAAGGGCAATTTAGCACAGCCAATCCACCTACCCCTGCACATCTTTGTAATTGTGGGAGGAAACTGGAGCACCCGGAGGAAACCCACGCAGACACGGGGAGAACGTGCAGACTCCGCACAGACAGTGACCCAAGCCGGAATCGAAGCTGGGACCCTGGCGCTGTGAAGCCACTGTGCTAACCACGATGCTACTGTGCTGCCCCCTTCAGCTGATGATTTAAGTTTTCACTGCATCCTTTGAAAACGTTTGCCCTCAAACTCGCCATGTTTAGTCTTCAAATGCTTTTGAAACTTCGAGGCTTTTATACTTTAATTTGCCAGTACTTCCCTGCATATAACACACATGGGCTTTGCCTCCTGATTTGGAATGGCACAATTAACAAAGCCGTACCTCAAGAAATCATCTCAGCACTGCTTTGTTCCCAATTTCAATCGTTTCTTTGTTTGAAACGATCCATCGTCAGTTCTTCACAGACGTTTTGCCTTGCTTGCTCTCAGATAGAACATGGAGGAATCTCTCCTCTCTGCTGCCGCTTCTAGCCAGGAGACTGCATCATTCTATTTAAAGACCAGTCGCGGCCGGCATTCTCAATTTAAAAGCGATTTGGAATGCTGCAACCGATCGCTCCGCAACCCTCCTGTCACCCGCCCACAACCCATCTGTGGGCCACGAACTGCAGTTTGAAAAATGAAAATTCCTGTTGGCTACTTGCATACCTCCGATTTCCATCTCTCCACCTCTGCCAACCAAGCCTTTAGCTGCGTGGGGCCTAAGCCCTTCTCAGTCGCTCTTGTTCTCTCGCTCTCTCTCTCTCTCTCTCTCCCTCTCTACCTCATACTTTAAAGTTACTACTTTGACCAAGTTTCTGGTCATCTGCCTGAATATCTCCTGTAGCTCAGTGTCAAATGTTGCCTTTTACCACTCCTGGAAGTACCTTGGGATGATGTTTAAGTCACATTGCTGTTTTCATTCTATGGGATCTCATACATCAATCCAAAGGCTCAAACAGGGTCTTTCTTTAACATCTTATTCAAAATATGGCACCTTAGACAGTGCAGATCTCTCTCAGTAATTTCCCAAACTGTCAGCCTTGATCATGTGCTCAAATCCTTCGAGCATGGCTTAAACCCATTCTGTCTGAGTCAGAAGGAGGAGAGCTTTCAACGAGCCACATCTAATACTTTGGAATAAAGCCAGAGAATGGCAGTCATCCACAACACCATTGGCAATCAAAGACTGGCTGAAAACGGGTATTCAGAATTCTAGACAAATAACCCAAGGCTCACGAAAGAGTCGAAAAGGTGCAGAAAGCTGAAGCATTGTGGGCAGATTCACAATAAAGTACATCTTCTCTTTCCTGACAATTCTTTCAAACGAGCAGCCATTATAATGCACTGACCTTTCGATCACCCTCCCCAACAGCAGGCGAGACCGGGTCTCAGCAAAGTATGAATTGGAAAGCTCATTGGCGTGTTAATATCAATTGCATCCAATCTTAGAAATAATATTCTCCCTGCTAAAAATATACACCTGACTTTTGGGGCCTGAAAGTGTAACAGAACAATTTGGATGAAACGCAGTTACAACACATTTTCAAAAATGGATTTAAACATTATGCAGATACAGAGCGGAATTGGCCTTGTATTTAGAGGTGACCTATCTGTGATCAAGTGTTTTCATCAGACAGATGTGGTGATATGCCTGTGCACAGTTTCATATATAGTTAGCGATGTGACCTCCAACCAGCTGGTGGTGATAAAGATCTATTGTGTGACTCGAGACGCCTGCCAGTTGGTAGTAAGTTGTACAAGAGGATGGTTGTACTTAGAGTAGCTCCAGGAGATTTCACTGAACTCATTTAGTGGCCATTGTCTGGATAATAGTTATCTTTAGTTATCTTTATTATAGTTAGTTATGTTTCCATGTGTTTGTTAAATCATTTTTCTAGTTAAACAACTAGATGGTCTGTCTACGTCATAACGCAAAGCACAACAACAGGTAGTTGGGGCTGTTCCAAAGGAAACAAAGCAATAAAGCCCCGATTACCATTTTTAAAGAAAGATGCACATTTTGCTTGGTTGAATTAAACAGAAAGGCGATCAGCGTAGGATGGTTGATGGAACTGTTTAACTATGGATGGTAAGATGTGTTTCATAACCCAGGATTCTCTGTCTGCAGGATCCTCCGTTTTCGCACTCACGCCCACAGATTTCCCGATTGCCCGGCTGGTTGGGTGGAGAATCCCGCTGCCGGTGGGGATGTACCACACAAGAAAACGTGTGTGGCGGGACAGACAATCCCACCCCAGATCTATGAATGACGAATTTGATATAAAATAGTAAGTTTAAATATTAGTTGCAGTAATGTAGATAGAGGCCAGTTTAATTCTAGTGAGTTCACAAAGGACAAAGGAATTCAGCAAGCATGGCAAGGAAGGGGTGTCTGGTAGAGGGGAAAAGGATGCTGGGTAACAAGAGGCCCAGGGTTAAGGAATGAGAACTGAGCCAATTAGGATGTATGACCAGGTCAAGAGGGGTATAGGATGACCTATGGGAATCTGTATGTGAAACTTGATGCCATTTGAATGCATTTGCAGAGATACCTTTGTCTTGGACCTCATTCATTTCCAAGGGGTCCAGGAGACTGGTTCTGTGTTCTGTGTCCCTGAGAAGCGAGTCAGACTTGCAAGTTGGTTAAAAATAAATAATACGATGCCTACAAATCCATCTCGAGTTTTATTGAGGCCAGACTGATGGGTAAAGAATTCAACATTTGTCATGGTAAGCTGTAAAAACTACAATGCAATTACAGCTAATTTTTTAATCTGTGTGGTGGATCTGTTCACCAAATGTATGCATTACCGTCCAGGTTTTAACCATACCATTGTATTTGTAATGGTCTTTTCTTCGATTTGATGGTACATTTGCTCCTCCAGCATGTGGTATTATCATAATTGGAAGAACTGCAAGGGTTAATGAAGTGTTGAGAGTAGTCATCAGAGGGAGCTACAGTGATGCAAAGCCTTGTGGGAGAGTGTGTGTAGGAGTTAGCTAGAGAGAGTCAGAAGTACAAATAGTGTCAATGAGAGCAGATAGTTTATATCAGAAGTGAGATTAGCTGTAGATGAGTGTAGTTTAAATGTTAATAATCAACTGTGTATTATTTAGGAGTGCGGGTCGAATCCAAATAGTAGTGTTAATAAATTTATAGCTTTATTTAAGTTCAATCTATTTTACGGTCTTTGGGAACACCACGCCGACCATCCTGAAATAAGCAACACAAAGAACACCACATGGCAGAGGGTTGCAGACACAAATCCCACTCCTCAGTCCTGATTTTCATGCCTCTGACTGTATTGGAATGGAGACAGTGTGTGTGTGGGGAGGGAGGGGGGGGGGTGCAGATTATACATTGGTGGACGGGACCTGATTCCAGGATTCCTGCCCCCACATTCCTGTCTTATGGAATTTTTATGACCCTGTTCTGGCAAAGTGGAGTTGAGACCACAAATCGATTAGCCATGATCCTATTGAATGATGGAGCAGGTCCGATGGGCCAAATGCCTATTCCTGCTCCGATGTTCCTATGTTCCTGATCTTGTGTTCAAATTCCTCCATTGTTTAACCCTTTCCGACCTTTATGTCCTCATCCAGGCCTTCTTCCGCTCCTCGAACTGTACTTTTCGGCAATTTTGACCCCCTTGTGTGTGTCCAGCTTCCTTGGCTACTCCTTGAAGGTCATGCCTTCATCTCTGTAATATGTGTATTGGATGCAACCACATCTCTCTTCCTAAAGTCTATCTTTGACCAAACCTTAGTTCACTTGTCTTAATAATATCCGCCTTTATCTCAGCACCAATGTTTATTGGAATGTGCTGCTTTAAAGTCCTTTGAGTCATTTTGCTACTATAAAGGCAGGTTTCATTGCATAACCTTACATGGTATTCACAACACAGAAACGGATTATTCAGTTCAACGGGTCCATGCCGGTCTTTATGTTCCGCATGAGATTCCTTCCACCTCCCCCTTCATCAAACGTCATCAACGTATCAACAACATGTATTAATGTGGTACCTTTGACTCAATAAAACGTGCCAAGGTATTTCCCAGGAGCTTATCAAACAACATGTGACACCGAGTCACCATGGGAAATAGTAGGGAAGAGGACAAAAACCTTGTTCAAAGAGGGAGGTTGAAGGAGGGTTCTACAAGAGGAATGGGAGGTAGAGAGGTTGAGGGAGGGAGTTTTGCAGTTGATGACTTGGACAGCTGAGAGCACCAATGCCGGAACGGCTAACATTGGGAATACTCAAGGGGCCAAAGTTGAACTTATCAGTTGCATATTCGTTTGGGGGCTGTGGGTTTGGAGGAGATTACAGGAACAGAGAGGGACTTAAAAGCAGAGCCACCATGGGAAATATTAGGGAAGAGAATTGACAAGAAAACTTCCCATTCCTATCTCCCTCAGGTATTTCTTTGTCTTCCCGTGGAAAGCGTCTCACTTCCACTGCTCTCTACGATAGTGCTTCCACATTCTAACCTACTGTTTTTGTCGGTGTTGCCTGCTGCAGATGGGACCCAGCTCGCATATGTCGCGACCTATAATCCGTTAGCCTCGTGACGCTCACTTCTGAAGCCTGCAAAGAAATTGAGGTGGTTGAAGAGCATGACTTGATTGATTAAATCCCTGAAGAAGGTACGCTTTCAAATTCCGTATTCACATTATATCCTTCTTCGAAAACTATTAATAATGAATACTGAGCTGGAATCTCTAATGAATATTAGTCACACCAGCAACATGTAAAATGTTTAAATAGAGAGGCTCCATTGACCTAATTAATGACACCAATGCGACTTTCTCATTGAATATGCTGTGCATGGTATAACATAGTTTTAATGACTGTTGAGTTCAGCTTTAAATGAATATCATATTTGTCACAAAATGTGCTTGAACTGTTGGGTAATAGTCACATTACGGTGGTTCAGAGTGATATATTGCTGCAATGAGTAACCCCTTCATATAATACCCCCTTTGGGAGCCATAAGACAACAGCATTATTATGAAGGACATGATATAAATGAAGTGTTGTGCACTTCAGTTTAGTACAAAGAAATTATTTAGTGAAATGAGCAATTGACCTCGTTGCAGTTTAGGTCCATTGTTCAAGGCCGATGATGATCTGAGGTTTTCATGGAATCTGTGCACAAGGCACGTGTTTGACACTGCTGTGGAACTGTGGACATGATCTGTGCCAGCTTTGCTCTACAACCTCAGCCAAGTTTCTACCTTCCTCCCCTGACAGTCACTGGCAGGATTCCAATCCTTTGCTCAAAGGGATGGAGGAACAGAAGTCGGCCACAGAGCCCCTCGAGCCTGCCACATACAATTACATAAATCTACAGAACAGAAACAGGCCATTTAGTTCAAATAGTCTGTTGTTGCTGCTTCACTTGAAGCTCCACCCAGTCCACTTCATCTCACTTAACCAAGGGCGGCACGATGACACTGCTGCGTCACAGCTCTGGGGATCCGGGTTCAATTCCAGCCTTGGATGACTATGCGGAGTCTGCACCCTCTCCCCGCGTCTGCCAGGGTTTCCTCCGGGTGCTCCGGTTTCCTCCCACAGTTCAAAGATGTGCAGGTTAGGTGGATTGGCCACGCTAAATTATCCCATTAGTGTGTAAAAACGTCTGGGTAAAGTTGTGGGGCAGGGGAGTGAGCCTGGGAATACTGCTGTTTCAGAGGGCTGGTACAGACTTGATGGGTCGAAAGGCCTCCTTCCAAACTCTGTCTCCCTCATGTGTTTATCCAGCTCCACCTTAAAATGCATCGAAACCATTTATCTCAACCATTCCCTCTGCTATCAAGTCCTGCTCTCCCCACTCACTGGGTAAAGACTTTTCTGCTTAGTTCCCGACTGTATTAAATAGTGACTATCCCCGTAACAGCCTCCCCGAACAAGCGCTGGAATGTGGCGACCAGGGGCTTTTTGCAGTAACTTCATTTGAAGCCTACTTGTGACAATAAACGATTTTCATTTCATTTCATTTCTTATATTTTTGTTTCCTAGATTTGGTCTCTGTCTCAAGTCTGAAAACATTGTCTTTATATTGACCCTTTCAAACCCTTTCATCATCAAAAATGTCTCTAATAGTTTGCCCCTCAGCCTTCCTTTGACAGGGAAAATAATCCCAGCATGTTTAGTCTGTCCTGATATGTTCCACTATTAAATCGGAAGATGGTACCTTAGCGCTGATACCAGGCTGTGTAGCTTAACACCTGATAAACTGCCCCAGTAAGAACCTTACCAATCTCAGTTTCTGCATCAGATTTTGAGGCGGGATTGGCGAGATGTCGGGTGGTATTTTCTGGCTGTTCCCATCGGCGGGATCTTCCTTCTCCACCGATGGCGCCCCGCCCTCTCCCCGCCACGGGGCCTACGGCAGAAGATGGTGTGGACAATGGAAAATCCCCGTTGGTGGCAGTGCCGCTGTCCAATGGCAGAATGCCTTTGCCGCCAGTAAAGTGGGGGGCGGGGGGAGGAAAATCCCACCCGTTGTATTCCACTGAACGCCCATCAGTATCACTAAGTGTACAGCCAGTGATATGTAGGACTGTATCGAATTTACAGTGCAGAAGGAGGCCATTCGGCCCATCGATTCTGCAGCAACCCTTGGAAAGAGCACCCTACCCAAGCTCACAACTCCTGTAACCCAGTAACCCGACCCAACCTTTGTTTGGCCACTAAGGGCAATTTAGCATGGCCAATCCACCGAACCTGCACATCTTTAGACTGTGGGAGGAAACCGGAGCACCCGGAGGAAACCCATGCAGACACGGGGAGAGCATGCAGACACCACACAGACAGTGACCCAAGCCAGGAATCAAACCTGGGACCCTGGAGCTGTGAAGCAACAGTGCTAACCACTATGCTACCATGCTGCCCACAGCAGTATGCAACAATTATGCAGTGGCCAGAAATGATAGGGGGGTCACATGGTCATATAACTGAAACAATTAATCTCAGAGTGTAAGGATCCTCTTACAAATCCTTGCTAGTCCCTTATTTTCCATTATTTCCTGTTCTTTTGGATTTTATCATTTCTGTATCTGGATAAAGATTTGCCTATGCCTTTAAGACGGACTGCACCTTTAATTCAAAACCAGAAGGTCCCAGCAGTCTGTGCTGCTGCTCTGGCATAAATGATGACACACCTTGATGGACTTCGATGGCAACCAATAAGCTGTTTTGGAATTCCAGATCTCAATTGACACTCAATGCTGATTGGTGCTGACCATTCCAGAATGTTCCTGATTCTGTGAAACTGTGCTTGCTTTCAGTTTTCATTTTGATCATGAAGCTAGAGGGCCACACCTCTGATTTCTCACTAAAGACATGAATAAAAGACCCTCTCTCTGCAAGCCAGATTAACCCGGAGGGAAATCCAGTCCAGCACCAGCTGCAGGCAAGGTGGGTTGTTTGAAAACCTTCTTAAAATCACACGTGGAGAACTCTAGTCTTATCTCAGTGAGGTTGATAGATAATCTGGTGAAGGTGGAAGCAAGTCAGAATTAAACAGACCTGAGGCGGATCCTCCAAGTGAAGGCCAAGGTTAATACAAGTTAGAGGGGCTCCCACAGCCTGAGAGTCCAGTCCAAATGTTTCAGCCAGAATAACCGCATTAGCAATCCAATTAGTGGGTCCGACACTCCATGTCCTGGGAAGACAGCCCGCTATAACATTTTCAATAACAACAAGGACACTTATCTCTCTTTCTTCCAATTTAATCCCTGTCATTTTACCTATTTCCCTTCTCCCTGTGTGTGTCTTATGCATGTTTGGGTAGAGTGGATAAGACCATAAGACATAGGAGCAGAATTAGGCCACTTGGCCCATCGAGTCTGCTCCGCCATTCAATCATGGCTGATATGTTTCTCATTCCCATTTTCCTGCCTTCTCCCCATAACCCCTGATCCCCTTATTAATCAAGAACCTATCTATCTCTGACTTAAAGACACTCAGTGAATTGGCCTCCACAGCCTTCTGCGGCAAAGAGTTCCACAGATTCACCACCCTCTGGTTGAAGAAATTCCTCCTCATCACTGTTTTAAAGGATCGTCCCTTTAGTCTGAGATGGTGTCCTCTGGTTCTAGTTTTTCCTACAAGTGGAAACATCCTCTCCACGTCCCCTCTATTCAGGCCTCGCAATATCTTGTACGTTTCAATAAGATCCCCTCTCATCCTTCTAAACTCCAACGAGTACAGACCCAGAGTCCTCAAACGTTCCTCATATGACAAATTCTTCATTCCAGGGATCATTCTTGTGACCCTCCTCTGGACCCTTTCCAAGGCCAGCTCATCCTTCCTTAGATATGCGGCCCAAAACTGCTCACAATACTCCAAATGGGGTCGGACCAGAGCATTATACAGCCTCAGAAGTACATCCCTGGTCTTGTATTCTAGCCCTCTTGACATGAATGCTAACATTGCATTTGCCTTCTTAACTGCCGACTGAACCTGCAGATTAACCTTAAGAGAGTCGTGAACAAGTCCCTTTTGCGCTTCTGCTTTCCAAAGCATTTCCCCATTTAGAGTGTAGGACGGTAACGTGGAAAGTAATGGATTAGCTGGCCGATATTCTGTTACAATTATTGCATGTCTTATCTTTATTTTTATTATGAATAAGGGGTTGCTTTTCACTTACAAACCTGGGGCTTAATTCTCCCAAAATGGGACGATGTCACCACGCCATAGTAAAAACGCTGGAGTTTTACTCTGGAGATGCAAAAAAGTACAGCTAATTCAATGCCCTGCAGGGGGCTAGCAGAGATCCGGAATAATTCACGCAGCTTTAGTTGTGGATAGGGCCCCCGCACCTCCGGTTTGGAATCCGTGCATGCGCACAGCGGCGTCCTCTAGTGGCCTCCTGGAGAATTGCCGGACCGGCGCTGGGCCCGATTTTGGTATGAAAGTGGATTCTCCGCTCCGGCGCCGAACCCGATTTTGGCGCGGGACTGCGGCGATTCCAGCTCCTGGTGCCTGTAAGTTATTGGAGCAGTCAAGGGTCAAAGATCTGAGACAGTACATATGAATTATTGGTTCATTCACTTGTGTTGGGTGTCCGGGGCCTGTGGGGCTCAAATTGACCACACACTAGGCCAGGGTGTCGTAATAAGAGAGGTCGAGTGATATGGGGAATGCGACAATCAGGAATGCAGAACCATAATAGGCACAAAGCCAGAAAAATAAATCTTTATGATTGGACACTGTCTAATTAAAAATCCAATTATAGATTGTCAAGGAAAAGCAAGGAGTTGTCCACAGTGTTTGAACAAAATCTCACCCCTTCCTCAATTGCACCAGAACAGATTGGCTGTTGTAGCTGACGCTAAACTGCAATGGGACTTCAGAAGGGTTTTGGTTTGTCCTGAGAATCGTTAAGGCACATGTATCTCTGTTACCTCCTTCAGCCTCGCCAAGATCTGGGCATGTCTCCGATTCTGCTCTCCTGAGCTTCCCTGATTCTCGCCGCTCCACCAGTGGAGGCCTTTGACGGCCTCGATCCTAAACTTCTTCAGCTTCCTATCGCTCTTCCCTTCGCCCAGGTGCTCCTCAAACCTGCATCTTTTACCAACCTGTTTCACCTTCCCTAAAAGCTCCTTCAGTGGCCTCCTGTCAAATGTTGTTGATGACGCTTCTGTAATGCACCATGGGATGTTTTACTGTGTTAAGAGCTGCTGTGCAAATGTACATGGCTGTGGTATAAACGTGAATTCTTTGGGGCTCTGATATTCATTGCTGGCAAGCCCACGGCCACAGTGATACTGGCATTTGGCTGCACATCCCCCTCCCCCCTGCAACCCCGCAGAGTTTAACGTGGGTGAGTGCGAGGTCATCCACAGTGAACGCAAGAAAAATAAATCAGAGCATTTTTTAATTGATGGGAAACTAAATGCTGTAGCAAAGCAAAGAGATTTGGGATTCCAAGTACAAAAATCATTTAAAACCAATGGACAGGAACAAAAAGCAATCAAAAAGCAAATAGGATGTCGGGCTTTATCTCCAGGGCTCAGGATTGCAAAGGGGACAAAGTTATGTTTCATTTGTATGGCGCCATGGTCAAATCCACTCTGTATTTAGTTTTGGACATCACGCCTCAGGAATTATATATTGTCCTTGTCGGGTCTCAGAGAGTTACATTATGAGAACAGTTTACATAAACCTGGTTGGTATTCCCATGAGTACAGAAGGTAAATGTGATCAAGCGGTTTGACTGTAAAATGTTTTCAATACAGCGAAACCATTTTCTCTGATGAGGACATTTAATCTGAAAATGAAATGAAATGAAAATCGCTTATTGTCACGAGTAGGCTTCAATGAAGTTACTGTGAAAAGCCCCTAGTCGCCACATTCTGGCGCCTGTTCGGGGAGGCTGGTAGGGGAATCGAACCGTGCTGCTGGCCTGCCTTGGTCTGCTTTAAAAGCCAGCAATTTAGCCTAGTGTGCTAAACCAGCCCCTGTAAGGGCTATAAGGGCTACAACATTAAGAAAAGAAAGGAGCATTGACTTTGCCACACGAAGAGTAGAATAAGTTTGGCCCAAGGTAGCTCAGATGATGGGGTTTCCCTCCCCCATCGATTCGGACTGCCTCACAACCGCTTCACACTCCAATGAGTATCAATTTCCCCCCCCCCCCCTCCACCCCCCAACCTTCCCACCCGAGGACGAAGCCCGATCACGCCCAGGAAATCGCTCTGCCAGCTCACAAATTGTGACTGGGTGGGAAACTGCCCATAAGCGCGGCCAGGACAGGCGGCCTGGTCCAAGACCTTGCCCACCCAGCACAAATTTGCTGTGAGCTCAGGGCCCGCAGTAAGCACATTCCTTCTTTCTCACACGCCCACCGCCCCCACCACTCTGTGAAATTCAGACCAACAAATCATTCCCTCAACATGAGCTGGAGGTCAGTTGGATATCTCAGGTCAAAGATCAATAGATTTTTGTTAGGTAAACGTATGAAGGGTCATGGAGCTAGGGCTGATAAATGGAGCGCAGATCTGAATCGATCATGATTTAAGTGAATGCCAGAGAATTCTTAAGAGGAGGAATGGAATGTTCTGGCTCCAAGGACTGTTGTTCCACTAATCAGAATAAACTCGGATTGTATTCTTGCCTGTTCTCGGGTGCCTACCTGAGAGGAGGAAGGGTTGTTGATGGTGATCGGAAAGAGTAAACTTGAGGCTAGAACAATTTTTTTTATTTAAAAAAATTTTTTTTATTAAGGTTTTCATAAAATATCAATAACAAAATGAAAAAGGAACCCAACAGGGTTAAGTACAAAACACAGTCTAGAAAAGCAACCCTCCCTCCCCCCCTCCCCCCTGTACATAAATAATAAATTAACATTGACACCCCGACTTAACACAACAGGTATGTACAACCCCTCAGACCCTTCAGTGTAAATAACAAAAACGAAAATCAAGTAAACCCACCCCCCCCCCCCCCCCCCGCCCGAGCTGCTGCTGCCATTGACCAATGTCTACCATTCTGCCAGGAAGTCTAAGAACGGTTGCCACCGCCTAAAGAACCCTTGTCCCGACTCTCTCAAGGCGAATTTCACCCTCTCCAACTTAATAAACCCCGCCATATCGTTGATCCAGGATTCCACACTTGGGGGCCTCGTATCCTTCCACTGAAGAAGAATCCTTCGCCGGGCTACCAGGGACGCAAAGGCCAGAATACCGGCCTCTTTCGCCTCCTGCACTCCAGGCTCCTCTGCGACCCCAAATATTGTGAGCCCCCAGCCCGGTTTGACCCTGAACCCTACCACCCTCGACACCGTCCTCGCTACGCCCGTCCAAAATTCCTCCAGCGCTGGGCACACCCAGAATATATGGGTGTGGTTTGCTGGGCTCCCTGATCACCTAACACACCTGTCCTCACCCCCATAGAACCGGCTCATCCTTGTCCCGGTCATGTGTGCCCTGTGCAGCACATTAAACTGTATGAGGCTGAGCCTCACGCACGATGAAGAAGAGTTCACCCCCCTAGGGAATCTGCCCACGCCCCCTCTTCGATCTCCTCTCCCAACTCCTCCTCCCACATACTTTTCACCTCCACCACCGAGGCTCCTCCTCCTCCTGCATCACCTGGTAAGTTTCCGAGATCTTCCCCACTCCCACCCACCCCCCCGAGAGCACCCTGTCCTGTACTGTGTGTGGCAGTAGCCGTGGAAATTCCACCACCTGCCGCCTGACAAATGCCCTTACCTGTAAGTACCTGAAGGTGTTCCCCGGGGGGGAGCCCGTACTTCTCCTCCAGCTCACCCAGGCTCGCGAACTTCCCGTCCACAAACAGGTCCCCCAACCTTCGTATCCCTGCCCTGTGCCACCCAGAAAAACCTCCATCTGGTCTCCCTGGGACGAACCGATGGTTCCCCCGTATTGGGGTCCACACCGAGGCCCCAACTTCCCCCCTGTGCCGCCTCCACTGCCCCCAGATTTTGAGGGCAGCAGCCACCACCGGGCCCGTGGTATACCTCCTTGGAGGGAACGGCAGCGGCGCCATTGCCAGCGCCCCCAGACTCGGATCCACACAAGACGCCGTCTCCAGCCTCTTCCATGCAGCCCCTCCCCCTCCATCACCCACTTGGGCACTATCATCGCATTGACGGCCCAGTAGTACCCACAGAGGTTGGGCAGCGCCAGCTCTCCCCCCTATCTCTACTCCGCTCCAGGAACACCCTTCTCACCCTCGGAGTCCCTCGCGCCCACACAAACCCCATTATACTCCTGTTGACCCGCCGAAAGAAGGCCTTCGGGATAAACACGGGGAGGCACTGGAACAGGAACAAAAACCTTGGGAGCACCGTCATTTTGACTGACTGCACCCTACCCGCCAAGGACAGCGGCAACGCGTCCCACCTCTTGAACTCCTCCTCCATTTGCTCCACCAGCCTTGCGAAATTAAGCCTATGCAGGGCTCCCCAGCTCCTGGCCACCTGGACCCCCAAATACCTGAAGCTCCTCTCCGCCCTTTTTAGTGGGAGCTCGCCAATTCCCCTCTCCTGGTCCCCTGGGTGAACCACGAACAGCTCGCTCTTCCCCATGTTGAGCTTGTACCCCGAAAAATCCCCGAATTCCCTAAGGATCCTCATTACCTCCGGCATTCCCCCCACCGGGTCCGCCACATATAGCAGCAAGTCATCCGCATAGAGCGACACCCTATGCTCCTCCCCACCCCGCACCAACCCCCTCCAGTTCCTTGACTCCCTCAGTTCCATAGCCAGGGGTTCAATCGCCAGTGCGAAGAGCAGGGGGGACAGGGGCCACCCCTGCCTCGTCCCTCGGTGCAACAAAAAGTACTCGGACCTCCTCCTGTTTGTGGCCACACTTGCCAACGGGACCTCATACAACAGCCTAACCCACCTGACAAACCCCTCCCCAAACCCAAACCTCTTCAGCACCTCCCACAGGTACCCCCACTCTACCCTATCGAAGGCTTTCTCAGCGTCCATCGCCACCACTATCTCCGCCTCCCCCTCCCTCGCCAGCATCACGATAATGTTCAAAAGCCTCCGCACATTCGCGTTCAACTGCCTCCCCTTCACAAACCCGTCTGGTCTTCGTGGATGATCTGCGGCACACAATCCTCAATCCTCGTGGCTAGGACCTTCGCCAGCACCTTGGCATCTACATTTAACAACAAAATCGGTCTGTAAGACGCACACTGCAGGGAATCCTTGTCCCGCTTCTGGATCAAGGAGATCAGTGCCCGGGACATTGTCGGGGGCAAAGCCCCCCCCCCCCCCCCCCCCCCCCCCCCCCCCCTTGCCTCACTGAAGGTCCTAACTAGCAATGGGCCCAACAGGTCCATATAATTTTCATAGAATTCGACCGGGAAACCGTCCGGCCCCGGTGCCTTCCCCGCCTGCATTCTTCCTATCCCTTTGGTCAGCTCCTCCAACCCAATCGGGGCCCCCAGTCCTGCCACCAGTCCCTCTTCCACCTTTGGAAACCTCAATTGGTCCAGGAAGCAGCCCATCCCTCCCTCCTCCCGTGGGGGCTCGGATCGGTACAATTCCTCGTAGAAGTCCCTGAAGACCCCATTGATGCCAACCTCACTCAGTACCACACTCTCTCCCCTGTCCTTAACTCCCCCGATCTCCCTAGCTGCGTCCCGCTTCCGAAGCTAATGCACCAGCATCCGGCTTGCCTTTTCCCCATACTCGTAGACCGCCCCCTGGGCCTTCCTCCACTGCACCTCCGCTTTTTGGTGGTCAACAGGTCGAATTCGGCCTGGAGGCTGCGCCTCTTCCTCAACAATCCTTCCTCGGGCTCCTCCGCATACCTCCTGTCTACCCTCACCATCTCCCCCACCAGCCTCTCCCTCTCCCCCCGCTCCTTGTGGGCCCTAATGGAGATCAGCTCTCCCCTAACCACCGCCTTCAGCGCCTCCCATATCATCCCCATTCGGACCTCCCCGTTATCATTGGCCTCCAGGTACCTCTTTATACTTCCTCGGACCCGCTCGCTCACCTCCTCGTCCGCCAACAGCCCCACCTCCAAGCGCCACAACGGGGGTTGGTCCCTCTCCTCCCCCAGCTCTAAGTCCACCCAATGCGGGGCATGGTCTGAAATGGCTATCGACGAATACTCAGTATCCTCTACTCTCGCTATCAGCGCCCTGCTCAAAATAAAAAAGTCGATTCGGGAATAAGCCTTATGGACATGTGAGAAGAATGAAAATTCCCTAGCCCCCGGCCTTTGCAAATCTCCAAGGGTCCACCCCTCCCATCTGGTCCATAAACCCCCTCAGCACTCTAGCCGCCGCCAGCTTCCTACCCGTCCTAGACCCGGAGCGATCCAGTGCCGGATCCAACACCGTGTTAAAGTCTCCCCCCATTATCAGGCCCCCCACTTCCAAGTCTGGGATCTGACCCAATATGCGCCACATAAAACCCGCATCGTCCCAGTTCAACAAAGAACAAAGAACAAAGAAATGTACAGCACAGGAACAGGCCCTTCGGCCCTCCAAGCCCGTGCTGACCATGCTGCCCAACTAAACTACAATCTTCTACACTTCCTGGGTCCGTATCCCTCTATTCCCATCCGATTCATGTATTTGTCAAGATGCCCTTAAATGTCACTATCGTCCCTGCTTCCACCACCTCCTCCGGTAGCGAGTTCCAGGCACCCACTACCCTCTGCGTAAAAAACTTGTCTCGTACATCTACTCTAAACCTTGCCCCTCTCACCTTAAACCTATGCCCCCTAGTAATTGACCCCTCTACCCCGGGGAAAAGCCTCTGACTATCCAGTTCGGGGCATACACATTGACCAGTACCACCCTCTCTCCCTGCAGCTTACCACTTACCATTACGTACCTACCGCCATTGTCTGCCACAATGTTCGACGCCTCGAATGACACCTTCTTTCCCACCAAGATCGCCACCCCTCGATTTTTGGCATCCAGCCCCGAATGAAACACCTGACCTACCCACCCTTTCCTCAATCTTACCTGGTCTGCCACCTTCAGGTGTGTCTCCTGGAGCATAACCACATCCGCCTTGAGCCCCTTCAGGTGCGCAAACACGCGGGCCCGCTTGACCGGCCCATTCAGTCCCCTAACATTCCAGGTTATCAGCCGGATCAGGGAAGTGGCATACTGCTGGGATCAGTTCTGGGTCCTCTGCTGTTTGTGATTTTCATTAATGACTTGGATGAGGGAGTTGAAGGGTGGGTCAGTAAATTTGCAGACGATACGAAGATTGGTGGAGTTGTGGATAGTGAGGAGGGCTGTTGTCGGCTGCAAAGAGACATAGATAGGATGCAGAGCTGGGCTGAGAAGTGGCAGATGGAGTTTAACCCTGAAAAGTGTGAGGTTGTCCATTTTGGAAGGACAAATATGAATGCGGAATACAGGGTTAACGGTAGGGTTCTTGGCAATGTGGAGGAGCAGAGAGATCTTGGGGTCTATGTCCATACATCTTTGAAAGTTGCCACTCAAGTGGATAGAGCTGTGAAGAAGGCCTATGGTGCGCTAGCGTTCATTAACAGAGGGATTGAATTTAAGAGCCGTGAGGTGATGATGCAGCTGTACAAAACTTTGGTAAGGCCACATTTGGAGTACTGTGTACAGTTCTGGTCGCCTCATTTTAGGAAGGATGTGGAAGCTTTGGAAAAGGTGCAAAGGAGATTTACCAGGATGGTGTCTGGAATGGAGATTAGGTCTTACGAGGAAAGGTTGAGGGTGCTAGGCCTTTTCTCATTAGAACGGAGAAGGATGAGGGGCAACTTGATAGAGGTTTATAAGATGATCAGGGGAATAGATAGAGTAGACAGTCAGAGACTTTTTCCCCGGGTGGAACAAACCATTACAACGGGACATAAATTTAAGGTGAATGGTGGAAGATATAGGGGGGATGTCAGAGGTAGGTTCTTTACCCAGAGAGTAGTGGGGGCATGGAATGCACTGCCTGTGGAGGTAGTTGAGTCAGAAACATTAGGGACCTTCAAGCAGCTATCGGATAGGTACATGGATTACGGTAGAATGATATAGTGTAGATTAATTTGTTTTTAAGGACAGCACGGTAGCATTGTGGATAGCACAATTGCTTCACAGCTCCAGGTTCCCAGGTTCGATTCCGGCTTGGGTCACTGTCTGTGCGGAGTCTGCACATCCTCCCCGTGTGTGCGTGGGTTTCCTCCGGGTGCTCCGGTTTCCTCCCAGAGTCCAAAGATGTGCAGGTTAGGTGGATTGGCCATGATTAATTGCCCTTAGTGTCCAAAATTGCCCATAGTGTTGGGTGGAGGTGTTGACTTTGGGTAAGGTGCTCTTTCCAAGAGCTGGTGCAGACTCAATGGGCCGAATGATAATCTATGATTAATCTAGGACAAAGGTTCGGCACAACATCGTGGGCCGAAGGGCCTGTTCTGTGCTGTATTTTTCTACGTTCTATGTTCTAAGTTCTTCGGGGTGAGAAAGCGGCTGCCTGGACGCAGGTGGCAGAGCCCGTGAGCGCCGTGGGCCCCAGCGCCAACGCTGGCCAGCAGTGTCGCAAGAAGCTGCACAACCTCCTGCCAGCGGCCAGGGTGAGTAACCAGTCCCGTGTCCCTGGCACTGCCCCCCCCATGCCACACTGATAGGGAGGTGGTTTGGAGACCAGGAAGAGATCAGCCCTGGTCTGATTGAATGGCGGAGCAGCTCGAAGGGCTGAATTGCCGACTTCTTTTCCTAATTCCAATGTTCCTGTGTTTCTTTGTTGCTATGTCACACTCAATACATTCACACATACACGGTATCCCTGATTTGGACATTACGACCTTGTTCCTGATTCTGGCCCCATCAATTAACTTATTATTCCCTATTCTAATGTTATCCATCCCTCTTGGTATAGTGTGCGCCTTGGTATTCCTCTCTGGTTGGGGCTGGTTTAGCACAGTGGGCTAAACAGCTGGCTTGTAACGCAGAACAATGCCAGCAGCGCGGGTTCAATTCCCGTACCGGCCTCCCCGAACAGGGGCCGAAATGTGGCGACTAGGGGCTTTTCACAGTAATCTCATTGAAGCCTACTTGTGACAATAAGCGATTATTATTATTATTTGATATCATCACCACTGCCAAGTTAGTGTATACCCTCTCCAATAGCAGTAGCAAAAGGAACTCAGGGATAAAAACAAGATACTGCAGATGCTGGAAATCTGAAATGTAAAAAAATGAAAATCCTGGGAAACCTCAGCAAGTCTGGAAGCCCCTTCGTGGAGAGAAATGGAGTTAACGTTTCAGGTCCATACGACTCTTCATCAGAGCTGCAGAGAGGGAGAAATGTGGTGGATTTTATAATCTGGAAGAGGGGGTGGAGCAGAGCAGAAAGCCAGTGATTTGTGGGAGCTAAGGAGCGATGGCAACAATGGTCAGGAGGACGTGATAACGGCAGTGTGAAGGGTGATAGAAGATGGTAAAAGTGGTACGAAGCTAAGATAGCAGAATGTGTTAATGGGAGCACAAACATCGGTGCTCAGTGAAACCAAAACAAAACAACAGGTGGCCCAATGGGGGAGGGAGAGAAGGGGCTGCATTGGGACAAAAGCTTTTTTTGGATTTTATAAGAGTGACGATGAAGGGAAAGGTCACAGTCTAAAGTTGTTGAACTCAATGTTGAGTCCCGAGGGCACGGGCATCTCTAATCAGAAGATGAGGTGCTGCACCCCCAGCTTGCGTTGGGCATCACTGGAACACTGCAGCAGGCCGAAGATGGACATTTGGGCGTGAGGGCAAGATGCTGTGTTGAACTGGCAAGCACCGGAAACGTTAGGGCCGTGTTTGTGGACAGAACAAAGGTGTCCCACGAGGTGGTCACCCACCCTGCGTTTAGTCTCCCCAATGTAGAGTAGACCGCATTGGGAGCAGCGAATACAGTAGACCAAATTGGAGGAGATGCAAGTGAAATGTTGCTTCATCTGAAAAGATTGTCCGGGGGCTTGAATGATGAGGAGGGAGGAGGTAGAGTGACAGGTGTTAAACCTTCGGTGATTGCAAAGGAAGGTGCCATGGATACGGGATGAGGGTGTATTTGGGTGCAAATCATCCGGCCTGTACTGGTCCCATCTCCCACAGATATGGTCCCAGTGTCCCAAGAATCTAAAGCTCTCCCTCCTGCACCATCTTTCCAGCCACACCCTCACTTGCCTTTTCCTCCTATTTCCTCTATTTGGGCAGCCCGGTAGCACAAGTGGATAGCACTGTGACTTCACAGCGCCAGGGTCCCAGGTTCGATTCCCTGCTGGGTCACTGTCTGTGCGGAGTCTGCATGTTCTCCCCGTGTCTGCGTGGGTTTCCTCCGGGTGCTCCGGTTTCCTCCCACAGTCCAAAGACGTGCAGGTTAGGTGGATTGGCCATGATAAATTGCCTTTAGTGACCAAAAATGTTAGGAGGGGTTACTGGGTTACAGGGATAGGGTGGAAGTGAGGGCTTAAGCGGGTCGGTGCAGACCCGATGGGCCGAATGGCCTCCTTCTGCACTGTATGTTCTATGTTGTTCTGAGCTCACTTGTACGTGGTACTGGGGGTCATCAGGAGATCACTACTTTTGAGTTCTTGCTTCCTAATTTCCTTTCTAAGTCCCTAAATTCCGACTGCAGGGACAGAGTCCTCTTTCTGGCTATATCGCTGGTACCGAAGTGGAAGACGATTGCTGACCATTGCTCCCTCTCCCTCAGAGTGCCCTGCAGCTGCTCACTGACATTCGTGACTCTGGCACCAAAGTGGCAGCACAGCATTCTGGATTCACGTCTGCGACCCTACCCGTCACGACGGTCTTCCAGAATTGTGGGCTGATCCCTGTGTCGCTGAGCCACCCAGGGCACCATGGCCTTGCTACTCCCCAGATGAACCAGCACCTCCATCAATATTCAGAACTGCTGGAGAGGGGGGTGCAATCATGGGCCTCCTCTACTCTCTGCCTGTTCCTTATTGACTGTTCCCTGTGGTCACTCATTCCCCCTCCTCCTGCATACTCTTCAACTACAGGGTGACCACATCAGTAAACTTGTAATCCACAAAGTTCCCAACATCACGCCCCAGTAATGTCAGTTCCCAAACCTTCTTCTTCGTTGAAATTCATGGAATCCCTACGGTGCAGAAGGAGGCCCTTCGGCCCATCGAGTCTGCAGCGGCTCTCCGAAACAGCACTCTACCTAGGCTCACACCTCCGTCCTATCCCCGTAACTCCTCACATTGATCATGGCCAACCCACCTTACCTGCACATATCGGGACACAAAGGGGCAAGTTAGAACGTCCAATTCTCCGGAACGGCACATCTGTGGACTGTGGGAGGAAACCGGAGTACCCGGAGGAAACCGGGGAGAATGTGCAAACTCCACGCAGACAGTGGCCTGAGGCCGGAATTGAACCGGGGTCCCTGGCGCTGTGAGGCAGCAGCGCTAACCCACTGTTCCGGAGCTCAAGTTGCTGCAACACATGACATTCCTGCACTTATGATTATCCAGAATACGGGCAACATCCTGGAGTTTCTCCGCAGCACAAGATGTGCACTTTCGAGTATGGAGCTTCCTGATTGTTCTTCTATTTATTCATTCACAGAATTACCGAATTTTTACAGCACAGAAGGAGGCTATTCATTAATTGTGCCTGCACTGGCTCTCCAAGTCAACAGTTTACTTAATATCAACTCGCGCCTTCTCCCCAAAACCCTGCACATTATTTCCTTTCTGAATACCTTGAGTGAACTGGATTCTCGAGCAGTCCAGAGAAGGTTCATTAGTTTAATCCCGGGTATGAAGATGCTGGCGTTGGACTGGGCTGAGCTCAGTAAGAAGTCTTACAACACCAGATTAAAGTCCAATAGGTTTGTTTCAAATCACTAGCTTTCGGAGCACGGCAATTCGAAACAATTGGACTTTAACCTGGTGTTGTAAGACTTCTTACTGTTAATCCCGGGTATGGAGAGGTTGTCCTCTGAGGAGAGGTTGAGTAAGTTGGGCCTGTACTCATTGGGAGTTTAGGAGAATGAGAAGCGACCTTATTGAGTCAAACAGGATTCTCGGGGAGGCTTGACAGGGTCGATGCTGAGAGGATATTTCCTCTTGTGGGAGAGTCTCGGACCAGAGGACATAATCTCAGAGTAAGGGGTTGTCCACTTAAGACAGATATGAGGAGGAATTTCTTCTCTCAGAGGGTAGTGAATCTGTGGAATTCTTTACCGCAGAGAGCTGTGGAGGTTGGGTCGTTAAGTATGTTCAAGGCTGAAGTAGACAGAATTTTAACCAGTCAGGGAATCGAGGGTTATGGGGATAAAGTGGGAATTTGGTGTTGCGGATTGTCCTATCAGATCAGTCATGATTACATTGAATGGCAGAGCAGACCCGATGGGCTGAATGGCCTATGTGGTAGTCACCACTAGCTGTATTATATGTAGTACGGTAAGACTCATATACTAGAGGTACATGGGTAAATCCCTGCCTGCTGGCTCCGCCCAGCTCACCGAGCTGCAGCCATTCTGGTTCCAGCTACAGGAGGCACAACATCTTTGCTCAATAAAGCCCCGATTATTCCACTACTCTCGTCTTTGTGGTAATTGATAGTGCATCAGCCTCCTTCTGCTCCTCAGTCTTATGGTCTTATTCCAGGCCCAACCTCTCGCTGTGAAAAAGTGTTTTCTCATATCACCTATGCGTTTCTTGGAAAGTACTCTAAATCTGTTTCTTTAAATCTTGCCATGAGCTGGAACTGTTTCTCTCTCACTATTCTGCCCCAACCCCCTCTCGATTTTCAACGCCTCGAGCAACCTTCCTCCCAGCATCCTTTTCTCCAAGGAAAACAGTCCTAACTTCTCCAAACTATCTTCATAATTGAGGTTCTTCAGCCCCGAAACGATTCTCGTCAATCTCTTCTGCTCCCTCTATGGGAGGAAAATCCTGCAGGTGACAGGATAGGCTGTGGAAACCAGTCGATTATCCGGCTGATTGTTACACCTAAACCCATCTCATCAATACAGAGTGGTGTGTTACACCAGGTCCACTCGGCCCTCTCAACCAAAAACAAACGTTTGTGTTTATGTATCACCTTCAATGTAGGCAAAAATCCTAAAGCAGGTCACAGGAGGATAAATCAGGCAAAGAGTTAGCCACACCGAGACACAGAAGAGCATGTTGGGGCAGGAGACCGAGGAGGTAGGGTCTCAAAGGAGGAACGAGAGGTAGCGAGTCGGAGAGAGGCACCGAGGGAAATCCAGAGTTCAGGACGTCAGCAGCTTGAAGGCATATAATAATAATAATCTTTATTGTCTCAGGTAGGCTTACACTAACATTGCAATGAAGTTACTGTGAAAAGCCCCTGGTCGCCACATTCCAGCGCCTGTTCGGGTACACAGCGGGAGAATTCAAAATGTCCAATTCACCTAACAGCACGTCTTTCGGGACTTGTGGGAGGAAACTGGAGCACCCGGGGGAAACCCACGCAGGCACGGGGAGAACGCACTGACTCCGCACAGACAGTGAGCCAAGCCGGGAATCGAACCTGGGACCCTGGAGCTGTGAAGCCACAGTGCTAACCACTGTGCTATCGTGCCGCCCACATATCTGCCAATAGTGGTTAATAAAACAATTTTGTTTGAGCAGAGAAATGCATTATGGAAAGTAACAGACGCACGCCCATTGACGTTTGTGCTTGTGTTTATCAATGTGAAATAGCATGGTGTCACAGAGTGGTTAGCGGGCCCTATTGATTTTGCAGCACAGCTAGCTCTATATATCTACCACAAAGCTACCCTGTGAACATGAATCTCTCAGGCAACTGATAACAGTCTTCCAAAATTGAAATCTCAGCATGTTTGAAGTCTGTTTTTAAAAAAACATTCCAGCTGCATTGGATTGATGTGATCTGTCCGTTCTGCTTTTGCCATTTATTGATAGTGCACTCTCTTTGTGAAAAGATTAAACGCACAGTGAGAATTCATTTTGTACAATGTGCTGGATCAGAAGGCAACCGGCCATCATTTCTGCTGATGTAACTCTGTATTTCCTGTCTGCAGAGATCATGGTGTCCGCAGCGTCGCACGATGTTTGGGACTAAACGTGACATTGACGAAGTAGGTACAAACCCTGGCTGATTCCTTCGGAGGAGGTGGTTTGGTCAGCACTATTGGGAGTATTGGAACTGGCTGCTTAATGCCTGGAAGGTGTCATGATGTGCAAACATGCAACCAATGAACACTCAGAATAGGACGCAACCAATGGGCAGTCAGGACAATCAAGAGGTGGCAT
This sequence comes from Scyliorhinus torazame, assembly GCF_047496885.1. Classification (NCBI taxonomy): domain Eukaryota; kingdom Metazoa; phylum Chordata; class Chondrichthyes; order Carcharhiniformes; family Scyliorhinidae; genus Scyliorhinus; species Scyliorhinus torazame. The sequence continues at coordinate 316,351,854 of NC_092713.1, read as the reverse complement.
CACTACAAGGAGGCAAGACATAAACACTATAAAGGGGATGAGGCACTCACACCCTGCCTCTTTCCACAAACAGACATCTGGAGAGTCAGACAGGGTTGATCAGCAGCATCACACCCCAGCACGTGGCTTAGAGCAAGCTGCTACAGTTAGACTGAGTTACTGCAGTTAGATTAGCAGAGAGTCAAACTCATTTGAGAACTGTGTTAACAGTTCAATCAACACGTTGAACTCATTTCAGAGTCTGGAGCATCCTTTAGTTAAGACTGCATCAAGTAGCAGCCTGTGTTATCCGAAGCAGCATAACACAACAGAAGGGAGCGGCTCCAACAACACTCAAGAAGCTTGGCACCACTCAGGGCAAAGCGGACTGCATGTTCAGTACCCCATCCACAGTAGCAACAGTCTGCGCCATCTATAAGATTCACCGCAGCAACTACCCAAACCTCTTCCAACAGCACCTTCAAAACCCACAAACTCTACCACCTAAAAGAAGACACATGGGAACCGCCAACTGAAAGACGTCCCTCCAAGCTGCGAACCATCCTGACTTTGACCTGCATCACCGTGCTTTTTCTGTCGCTATGTCGATATTGTCCTGTGGGAGTACCTTTAAGAAATGGGTGTTTATAAATGGGTGTGTATATAAATATCTGTAGTGCGAGTACCTTTAAGAAATGGGTGTTTACTACTGCAGTGATGTCAGAGAGTGGGTGGAGCTGGGCTGTCTGTCAGCTTTTTACTTTCATTTTTGGCTGTTTGCTGCAGGGTGTGTTGTAGTTTCGTTTTCAGAACTGGATAGCTGCAGGCACAACCAGAAGGTGTATGAATCTCTCTCTGTAATCTAAAGACTGTCAATCGATCCTGGTGATTTTAAACTAATAACAGTAGTGACTTTAACCTGATGTGCTTCTGGTAAAAGATGTTTTAAGTCTTATGGATGTTAAAAGGAAAGCTTAAAGGATTATTTAGTGTTGTATTCTTTGGGGGTTGTATTTGAATTAATGGTTGCTAAGATGTTCACTGTATGTTTTAAAAAGGTTAACTTGAGTTCATAGAATAAACATTGTTTTGCTTTAAAAAATACTTCTCCATTTTCTGCTGTACCACACCTGTAGAGTGGGCCGTGTGCTCCCCATACCGCAATTTAGTAAAAGTTGTGGGTCAGGTGAACTCCATGATACACTTTGGGGTTCTATAAACCCTGGCCCATAATAACATCCTGGAACTCCCACCCTGACAGCACTGCGGCGTTACCTACACCACATAGACTGCAGTGGTTCAAGACGCTGGCACATCATCATGACGTTTTCAAGGGCAATGAAGAATGGGCAATAAACGCTGGCCGAGCCAACAGTCCACATCCCATGAACGAAAAAAAAAACGGAGGCACTCTGCCTCATTCATGATAAATTATTTAAATGCGATGGCAACAGGACTGTATGAACTCACATTGACCAGAGGACATCCCAAAGTGCATTGCAGCCAATGAAGTACTTTTTGAGGTCTGTAATCACTGTATATTACTGGAATTCAGCAACCAATGTTCTCTGAAGCTCTGACAAAGAACAATGATAAAATGGCCAGAAGGGTCAAGGTGAAAAGTGGCTCTGAGCCCACACTTGCTGGCAAGTGGCCCCTTAATAATTCGCCTGTTGGCCTGCCATCCAATTAAAAGCCAGAAACTTTCAAGTTTAAGCAGCACCATCAAGAGGTGGACACTGATGAGGATGATAGGAAACATTTTGAACTGTGCCAGGACTATTCAAGACAATTAAAAATCTCCATGCTGTGGGTTAAGGGGGAAGCCCCTCCCGGATGATCGTGGGGCCATGTTGCTGGACTCATAAAATGGTCCCAAATTGGGCCTTTAATTGCGGCAAATCGCTGCTCCCACCTTTGAGTAGGCAACCTTTCTCCATTTCTGTTCCCAGCAATGGGAACATGGCAAGGTGGTACTACATCAGGGGACCAATATGAAGTAGCTCCCTGGCGTTTTAGCACTTAAATCAGTTTCAATTCACCTCCAGCGGGAGGACATAGGCCGGGATTCTCTTGTCCGATGACCGGAGAATTGGCTCCAATCGCGCCGGCACGGTCACTGCGGCGCCGGTTGGGGGCCATTGAAAGTGCCCCCCCCCCTCGGCGATTCTCCGCACTCGACAGGCCGAGTGCCTGCCGAGTCCCGCCGGCGTCATTTGCGTATGGTCCTACCCGGCAGAACCTCGGCGTTCTGGCTGCAGGGGCCATCCTGGTGGGGGGGGGGGGGGGTGGAGCCGACTCTGGGGGGGGCCTCCACGGTGACCAGGCCCGCGATCGGTGGGCGGGCTCATTCCAGGGGGGCCGATGTTCCTCCGCGCCTGGCCCCTGTAGCGCTCCACCACATTGCCCAGGGTCCGGCGTGGAGACGGCCGTGGGCGCAGGCGCGGACCTGTGCCGCCCGTGGCGGGCCGGCTTTTGGCGCCGGAGCAGAGCACAGCACTCCGGCGCCGTTATAGCTCCCGAGGGAGGGGTGAATGCCTGGCCCTGGAGGCCCGTTGATGCCGGCGTCGCTCGCGCCGGTTTTGACGCCGGCGTCAACAATTGGCTGAGATTTCGGAGAATCCGGCGCAAGTCTCCCAAACGGAGAATCCCAGCCTTTTGCTTCTCTCAGAGGGGTGAGGATTTCTGGAACTCTCTTCCTCAAAATACAGTGGAAGCCGAGTCTTTGAATATGTTAAAGGCAGAGCTGGATAGATTATTGATTAACAAGAGACTGAAAGGTTATCAGGGATGGGCGAGAACGTGGACTTGAGGTTACAATCAGCTCAGCCATGCTCTTATTGAATGGTGGAGCAGGCGCGAGGAGTCGAATGACCGACTCTTGCTCCTAATTTGTATGCTTGCATGTTCTAACTCTGGCAAGAATGCAATGAACACTGAGCCATGGCAGGTACCTCATGCAAGACCCCATTAAGAAACATCACTCAATAAGCCAGTGAATAAAAGGGTACCAAGATTTCGAGTCGAAACTCCTGGGTTTGATCTTCAGTATGTTTCCATGAACTGATTTCAGCCAAATCAGAACTTGGGACATGACAATTGACTTGGCTGGAGAGTGAGAAATCATCTCTGACCACTATTCATTGACTCTTGCTGGAAGGTTCACGTGTAGGCTTTTCCCTGGGGTAGAGGGGTCAATTACTAGGGGGCATAGGTTTAAGGTGAGAGGGGCAAGGTTTAGAGTAGATGTTCGAGGCAAGTTTTTTACGCAGAGGGTAGTGGGTGCCTGGAACTCGCTACCGGAGGAGGTGCTGGAAGCAGGGACGATAGTGACATTTAAGGGGCATCTTGACAAATACATGAATAGGATGGGAATAGAGGGATACGGACCCAGGAAGTGTAGAAGATTGTAGTTTAGTCGGGCAGCATGGTCGGCAAGGGGTTGGAGGGCCGAAGGGCCTGTTCCTGTGCTGTACATTTCTTTGTTCTTTGTTGTTTTTTGTAATAAGGGACATCGCAATACAATTCAGTTCGTTGTGCCTATTCCACTAATCAGTTAGATCATGGTTAATTTTTATCTGAATTCCATCCAGATGCCTGGGTTGCATAAACCTTGATACCAGCCCATAACAAAAATCTATCACACTCAGTTTCAAACGTTTTAATTGAATGCCCAGACGTTTTGAGGGAGAAAGTTCCAGATTTTCGCTACTCTTTGTGTGAAGAGATTGTGACGGAGCGGGATGAGAGAACTGAAACCCAAACTCCCTTCCTTCACTGCCTAGAATCTGCCTGTTTTGGAAAAGGAAGATGGATGCTTTTCTTAACCCCTGAGCATGTGGAAAATTTAAATAACCAGCTTCACTTTTACAGACATGCGCGCACTTGAGAAAAATACAGCGCAAGGATATCAATTGTAAACATAAGAACATAAGAACAAGGAGCAGGAGTCGGCCATCTGGCCCTTCGAGCCTGCTCCGCCATTCAATGAGATCATGGCTGATCTTTGTGGACTCAGCTCCACCTTCCCGCCCTTTATTTCTCTATTCTTCAAAAAACTATCTGTCTTTATCTTGAAAACATTTAATGAAGGAGCCTCAACTGCTTCACTGGGCAAGGAATTCCATAGATTCACAACCATTTAGGTGAAGAAGTTCCTCCTAAGCTCAGTCCTAAATCTACTCCCCCATATTTTGAGGCTACGTCCCCTAGTTCTGCTTTCACCCGCCAGTGGAAACAACCTCCCCACATCTATCCTATCTATTCCCTTCATAATTTTATATGTTTCTATAAGATCCCCCCGCGTCCATCTAAATTCCAACGAGTACAGTCCCAGTCTACTCCACTTCTCCTCGTAATCCAACCCACTCAACTCTGGGATTAACCTAGTGAATCCCCTCTGCACACCATCCAGCACCAGTACGTCCTTTCTCAGGTAAGGAGACTAAAGTTGAACATAATACTCCAGGTGTGGACTCATTAACACCTTATACAGTTGCAGCATAACCTCTCAGTCTTAAACTCCATCCCTTTAGCAATGAAGGACAAAACTCCATTCGCCTTCTTAATCACCTGTTGCACCTGTAAACCAACTTTTTGCGATTCATGCACTAGCACACCCAGGTCCCTCTGCACAGCAGCATGTTTCAATATTTTATCATTGAAATAATAATCCCTTTTGCTGTTATTCCTACCAAAATGAATAACCTCACATTTGTCAACATGGTATTCCATCTGCCAGACCCTAGCCCATTCACTTAACCTATCCAAATCCCTCTGCAGACTTCCGGTATCCTCTGCACTTTTTGCTTTACCACTCATCTTAGTGTCGTCTGCAAACGTGGACACATTGAACTTGGTCCCCCAACTCCAAATCATCTCTGTAAATTGTGAACAGTTGTGGGTCCAACACTGATCCCTGAGGAACACCACTAGCTACTGATTGCCAACCAGAGAAACACCCATTGATCCCCACTCTTTGCTTTCTATTAATTAACCAATCCTCTATCCATGCTACTACTTTACCTTAATGCCATGCATCTTTATCTTATGCAGCAACATTTTGTGTGGTACCTTGTCAAAAGCATTCTAGAAATCCAGATATACCACATCCATTGGCTCCCCGTTGTCTACTGCACTGGTAATGTCCTCAAAAAATTCCACTAAATTAGTTAGGCACGACCTGCCCTTTATGAACCCATGCTGCGTCTGCCCAATGGGACAATTTCCATCCAGATGCCTCACTATTTCTTCCTTGATGATAGATTCCAGCATCTACCGAAGTTAAGCTCATTGGTCTATAATTGCTCACTTTCCGCTGACCTTTTTTAAACAGTGGTGTCACATTTGCTAATTTCCAATCCACTGGGACCACCCCAGAGCCCAATGAATTTTGGTAAATTATCACTCGTGCATTTGCAATTTCCCTAGCCATCTCTTTTATCACTCTGGGATGCATTCCATCAGGGCCTGGAGACTTGTCTACCTTTCGCCCCTTTGACTTGCTCATCACTACCTCCTTGGTGATAACAATCCTCTCAAGGTCCTCAGCTGTCATAGCCTCATTTCTATCAGTCACTGGCATGTTATTTGTGTCTTCCACTGTGAAGACCGACCCAAAAAACCTGTTCAGTTCCTCAGCCATTTCCTCATCTTCCATTATTAAATCTCCCTTCTCATCCTCTAAAGGACTAATATTTACCTTAGCCACTCTTTTTTGTTTTGCATATTTGTAGGAACTTTTACTATCTGTTTTTATATTCTGAGCAAGTTTACTCTCATAATCTATCTTATTCTTCTTTATAGCTTTTTTAGTAGCTTTCTGTTGCTCCTAAAGATTCCCCAATCCTCTAGAATACCCCACTAATCTTTGCCACTTTGTATGCTTTTTCCTTCAATTTAATATTCTCCCTTATTTCCTGAGATATCCACGGTCGATTTTCCCTCTTTCTACCATCCTTTCTTTCTGGTGGTATGAATTTTTGCTGAGCACTGTGAAAAATCGCTTGGAAGGTTCTCCACTGTTCCTCAACTGTTTCACCATAACGTCTTTGCTCACAGTTTACCTTAGCCCACTTTCCCCTTATCCCATTGTAATCACCTTTGTTTCAGCACAAAACACGAGTGATTGATTTTACCTTCTCACCCTCCATCTGTATTTTAAATTCCACCATATTGTGATCGCTCCTTCCGAGAGGATCACTAACTATGAGATCATTAATCAATCCTGTCTCATTACACAGGACCAGACCTAGGATCGCTTGCTCCCTCATAGGTTCCATTACATACTGTTCTAGGAAACTATCGTGGATGAATTCTATAAACTCCTCCTCAAGGCTGCCTTGACCGACCTGGTTAAACCAATCGACATGTAGATTAAAATGCCCCATGATAACTGCTGTACCATTTCTACATGCATCTGTTATTTCTTTGTTTATTGCCTGCCCCACCATAATGTTACTATTTGGTGGCCGATAGACTACTCCTATCAGTGATGTTTTTGCCTTACTATTCCTGATTTCCACGCAAATAAATTTGACCTTATCCTCCATAGCACCAATGTCATCCCTCACTACTGCCCGGATGTCATCCTTAAATAGTAGAGCTACACCATCTCCCTTACCATCCACTCTGTCCTTCCGAATAGTTTGATACCCTTAGATATTTAACCATGTTTCAGTAAAGGCCACTAAATCATTGTCATTCACGATGATTTGCGGCATCAACACATTTTCCTTATTCCGAATAGTCTGAGCATTCACGTAAAGTACCCTTATGTTGGCTTTAATACCTCCATTCCGAATCTTAACACCTCTATCAGTAACCTCTCCTAAGTTATTTTTCCTTTTAACTTTTCTCCTAATTTTACTTATTGTTGAACCCATATCTTCATGTAATAACCTGTTGCTTCGCTTTCCATTTATGTTTTTACTTCCCGTTTTATTCCTTTTAGTATTACTGGGCCTATTCACTGAGCTCTCCTCAGTCACTGTACCTTGTACTGTCGCCCTTTTTGATTTTTGACTATGGCGTCTCTGCCTTACACTTTCCCCCTTACTGCTTTTTGCTCCTGGCCCCGTTTTACTTCCCTCTGACTTCCTGCATCAGTTCCCATCCCCCTGCCACATTAGTTTAAACCCTCCCCAACAACACTAGCAAACATTGCTTCCAGTCCTGCCCAGGTGCAGAAAGTCCAGTTTGTACTGGTTCCACCTCCCCCAGAACTGGTTCCAATGCCCCAGGAATTTGAATCCCTCCCACTTGCACCATCTCTTGAGCCACACGTTCATCCTATCTATCCTCACATTCCTACTCTGACTAGCTCGTGGCACTGTTAGCAATCCTGAGATTACTACCTTTGAGGTCCTACTTTTTAGTTTAACTCCTAACTCCCTGAATTCAGCATGTAGGACCTCATCCCGTTTTTTACCTATATCGTTGGTGCCTATGTGCACCACGACAGCTGGCTGTTCACCCTCTCCCCTCAGAATGTCCTGCAGCCGATCCAAGACAACCTTGACCCTCGCACCAGGGAGACAACATACCATCCTGGAGTCTTGATTGTGTCCGCAGAACCGCCTGTCTATTCCCCTTACAATTGAGTCCCCTATCACTATCGCCCTGCCATTCTTCTTCCTGCCCTCCTGCATAGCACAGCCAACCACAGTGCCATGAACCTGACTGCTGCTGCTTTCCCCTGGTGAGCCAACTCCCTAAACAGTATCCAAAGCGGTATACCTGTTTTGCAGGGAGATTCCTGGGAGTAGGCCTTCCTACTCTTGCTCTGCCTTTTGGTCACCCATTTACTATCTCCCTCAGTAACTTTCACGTGCGGTGTGACCAACTCGCTAAACGTGCTATCCACGACGTCCTCAGCATCGCGGATGCTCCAAAGTGAGTCCACCCGCAGCTCCAGAGCCGTCAAGAGGTCTAACAGGAGCTACAGCTGGACAAAGTTCTTGCACGTGAAGGAGCCAGGGTCAATGGATGTGTCCCTGAGCTCCCACATCGCACACGAGAAGCATGACACCAGTCTGGAATCTCCTGCCATGTCTTAAACCTTGGGTTAACTTAGACAACCACAATGCCAAAAAATAAATGAAAAACAAAACAAAAAAAATAGACAAATTAAAAGAAAAACTACTTACCAGTTACCACTACTTACCAGCAGGTCCTCTTTTGGCCAATCCACTCACAGCCTCCATGTGATGTCACTCTCCAGTTTCTCCCCTGTCTAAACCTCAGATTCACCGTTTACTCGCTTACCTTCCCAAGATGCTGTCTGTCCAACTGACTATCTCCGCTCCGCTCCTGAAGAGGAAGGCTGTGTCCCCGAGCTAGGTTTTTCAACTCCCCACTTACCATCCCAAAATGCCGACTGTCCAACCGCTCACCTCCGCTCCGCTCCGACCGAGGATGCTCTCTGGATCTCCCCCTGCAGATTAACAGTTACAAGCCAGAAAAAAGAAAACAAAACGAAAGGGAAAAGCACCTTCTCCCACTCTGCACCGAATTACCTCACTGCTCCAAATTACCAAGTTTCAACCTCATTCTCGCTCTCTCACTCACTCAGTCAGGATCACTCGACTTCACCGTGCACAAAGCTTTCTGCGTATGCGCTTTATGTCTATCTCTTATATCGAACTCAGCTAAACTGAGATGACTCACAGTCGTTAAACTTCAAATAGAAGAATGCAATTCACACTTTTTGCCTCTAATCAGGCTTCAGGTGACTGACAGATAACTGCCGCTCAGCAATTAGGGTGGCGGCAGCTTCAGCCAATCAGACACTGAGCTAGACACTAAACTTTTAACTGAAAAATAGGAAAATTAAATTCAACTCTTACCTTTCTTGATTACCTCATTGGTAAACAAAGATACAGTTGATAATTTACATGATTGGCTCACCCTAGGTAAAAAACATACATTGCAGGCCGGGTGGAGACGTTATTTTTGCTCCCCAAAGGTTGTTTGTCTAAGCGGATTCAATCGCTCGAGTTGTGTATCAGAATTATTGCAGCATTCTCTCAAAGAGATGGGTTTTCAACCATAAAGTCTGTCGTCTCCTTTTCAGGAGTTCATGTTTCTGTCCTGGCGGACATGAGAAGGAGTATGCCGGGAGACATTATGATGGTTCAGCCTCCAGTTTTAAGTCACAGGTGCTGTTGAGTTGGCTGCTGCTGCTGCTACTGCTTCTTGCTGTGTTGTTTGAATGCTGACTGGTTTCTCCATGGTTCTGGAGGCAAGAAGATCTGTTATCTGAAGGAAGTTTTGGCCACGTGATCACGTTCAATCTGAATAAGTTAAAGTTAGAAGCCATTGTTATGTAATGGAGAAATGATGGTGGCCATTCACACCCACATACAATCTGATTGGTTCCTCTTCTTTTCTTGGTTTGAGATGGTGATCGGAATTCTCCAGCTGTTTGCTGGCGAAAGGGTTCAACCGGCATCGTACCCCGGATCGAGGGTGTCCTGCCGGCATGGGGTGGTAGCTCCATTGGGAATTTCAATGTGAAAGAGCACCCCAGCAAGGCCCATGCCCCACCCCGGTTACCCCACCTACCCTTTAGACAGTAAGGGGCAATTTTAGCATGCCCAATACGCCTAACCTGCACATCTTTGAACAAGGAAACTGGAGCACGCGGAGGAAACCCACGCAGACACACGGAGAACATGCAGACTGGGCATTGACTGTCACCCGAGGTTGGAATTGAACCCGGGCCCCTGGCGCTGTGAGGTTGCAGTGCTAACCGCTGTGCCACCATGCCACCCATATCTACCCTGCTCTTGTTCAAAAGGATGCTATGGGCTCTTTTACATTCCTCCAAGCTGCCAGACGGAGTCTCAGTTTACTTTCTCAACCAGATGATGGCTTCTCCAACAATCCAGAACCCCCGTAGTACTGCATCAGAGCACCAACCATGATGTTTGTTCTCAAGCCCTGGAGCAAGACTTGAAACCCAATCCTTGTGACTCAGGTTAGGCACGCTGACATGTTTTAAAAATTTATATGCTTTTGAAAATTTTCATCCTGCTGCTCATGGTCTCTCTCTTTGTAACATTACCCAGCCTTAAAACTCTCCAGGATGCATGTACTCTGTCAATTCTGGCCGTGCCTTCAGCTCGCTGGGCCCTTAGCATTGGAAAAGTTTCCCGTGGCACCTCCACATCGCTACATCACCTCATTTAAGTTGTTTCTTCAACCCTACCTCCTCGACCCCCTGTCCTAATATCTCCTTATACAGACATGCGGCAGATTCTGTGTGAGAACAGCACCAGGGACGTGTTCTGGCTTGTTTCACTATGTGACAAATGTTATACAGATGCAAGGTGCTGCTGTTCTTTGCAACCCAGAGAGTGAACAGATTTTGGTTCAAATTTCCAGCTTCCAGTGAAAAGCAAATGGATTTCAACTGAGCTCAGGCGCAACGTTTGTGGGTATAAAAGATTAATGACGTTTTTTGATGTTTGTTGCATGAAGTTCTCGAATGACAGCAAGCTGTACAGTCTTGATTCCACATCTAATTACTTTCTAATTGAGGATCCAATTGCTCCCTTGGGACATCTTAACTCTTCGGATTGTATGACATTCTTTATTTATAATGAGACAACAAGATATATTGATCTGTTATAATGTATACTCGGATACTTATCCTAATGTGTCCCACAAAAAATGCCCTCTGATGCTCTCCTATCTGTTCTCGCCTCGTGTTCAAGTTGATCTGCTCGCTTTTATCCCTGACTTTAGTGTATTGAATTATCTCTGGTCTGATCCTGAATTGTGAATTGTTTTTATTCATTCTTGGGATGCGGGCATCATTGACAAGGTTGGCATTTATCATCCATCCCGAGTTGCCCATGAGAAGGATGGTGGTGGGCTTTCCTGTGGGACCTTTGCCGTCCTGTATGGTGAAGGTTTTCTCACCCCTCCCACTCCCCCGTACTATTAGGTAGGGAGATCCAGGGTTAAAAGTCATCAACAACGGTATGCCGAGTGGAGATTGTACATGATTGGAGGGGTACCGAGAGGTGATAGTGCTACCTTTGTCCTTCAAAAGGTATCTCAATCTCATTGCGCATTTAAAAAAACATGGCATTGATTTTTTGTTTCCTTACCACTTTTGCCAAAGGTGTCACAGTGAATATCAGGAGGCTTGTTTCTGTGTGGGTAATGGGTAATGGGGAGAGGGACTCACATCCTTGCTTCAATCGATGAGCTAGATTTAGTGATGACAACAGGGTTCCCGTCACTGGAGCTGAAAATGGGAGCAAAATCCTCTCAAGCGATCAACAGGACCTGGGCTGCCAGTCGATAGATAAGCTGCCAGCAACACTGCTGTCCCAGGAGTGTTGGCCATTTCCGCAGCCATACCTAGAGGACAAAGATACCTCCATAGACGTGCACCCCCACAGCCAAGTATGTCAGATCTGGAGTTGCTGGGGCCAGGCAGACAGGCAGGCTCTGGCAATGGGGTACCGCAGGGGCTGCTATTGCCTGAGAGTATCCAAAAGGCATAGGAACAGCTTCTTCCCCACAGCTACTAGACACCTCAACGACTCCCCCTCGGACTGATCTGTTCCCTGTAAGAACACTATTCACAATGCCCTATGCTGCTCTTGCTCATGTATTTGCTTTGTTTGGCCCCCTTGTTCCGCACTGTAACTCTTTGTCAATGTACCATTTGTCAGTGTTCTCCGTCAATTATTCTTTTTTTGTCTACTGTGTACGGACTGTGTACGTTTCCTTGGCCGCAGTAAAATACTTTTCACTGTACTTCGACACATGTGACAATAAATTATCAAATCAAATTAAAAGTGCAGTGCAGTATAACTATAGAGATAAGAAATTATACCAATGTGAGGTAGAGAGGAGGGTACATGTGACCCCTTCAGAGCTGCATTGAAAAACTTCCGATAATGTTTCCGTAGTCCTCCTAGGAGCCTCCTGCCGTGACTGAGTGCTGCATGTAACAGTTGCTTGAGGTTTATGAATGACAATGACATGTCCTTCTCAGCCAGATGAGCTTTGAGTGATTGACGCCTTGATTCCAGGCAGGTTGTCTTGGCAGAGGACACTACTGTTGGACAGTCTTTGTTCCCTTCCAGTCGGGGAACACTTCAGCAGTCGAGGGCATTCAGCCTCTGATCTTCGCATCTTGCCAAGGACACGTGTTTGCATACATGGTTGATCTAATTTAAGCTTCAACCCCACATTCATACCTACCCCCCAATAACCTTTTGCCCCCTTGCTTATCAAGCATTTTGCCTGCTTTAACGTCTAATCGTTCTCCCAGCGCCTTTTCCCTGGTGATGGTGATTGCTTTAAGCTCCTTCCTTCCTTTTGCAAATGATTTTCAAGTATCCTTTGGTAGTTTTAAGTCTTCCGCAGTGAAGACAAACACTATATGTCTGTTCAATGCCTCTGCTGCTTCCTTTAATCTCTAAAGGACAACACTGCCTTTAGTTACTCGTTTCTGTTTAAATACATGTAGAAACTCTTACTGTATGCTTTTGTATTTCTTTAAAAAATATATATTTTTATTCTCCTCCTTTTTCACATTTTCTCCCGCATTTACACCCATCAACAATAAACAATAATCAGCAAGATATGTCAATCCCCATAGTAACAACAATCCCATCCGCCCACCAACCCCCAAACATCAGCCCGCATGTTTGCACAAACAAAGGACAAAAAGGAATCAGGGATTACCCATAGTCACCCTTAATCTACACAACCCCCCTCCCCCCCAACCCTCCCCCCCCCCCCCCACCCCCAACTAATGTTCGATGTTATCCAGTTCTTGAAAGTGCATAATAAATAGTGCCCATGACTTGTAGAACCCCTCCGAGCTTCCCCTCAGTTCGAACTTAACCTTCTCAAGGGTCAAGTATTCCAACAGGTCGCCCCGCCACGCCAGGGCACAGGATGGAGAGGCTGCTCTCCATCCCAGCAGGATCCGCCTTCGGGCGATCAACGAGGCGAAGGCTATGATATCTGCCTCCGCTCCCGTTTCCAACCCTGGCTGGTCCGACACCCCGAATATGGCCTCCCGGAGACCCGGGTCCAGTTTCGCATGCACCACCTTGGAAATTACCCTAAACACCTCCTTCCAGCCTTCCAGTACTCCCCTAGCTTTGGACAGGACCACTAGCTAGCTTTCACTCATACTCTAATTTCTGCCATTTTATTATTGTTTTCGTCATTCTTTGCTGGGTTTAAAATCTGTCCCATCTTCTGATCTGCCGTGAAGCTTCGCAGACTTGTACAGTGATTTCAAATTGATACTGTACTTAACTTCCTTATTTAACCAAGGTGATGTATCTTGATGATGTCTGAATCTTTCTTTCCCACTGGGATAAATCTTTGCTGCAAGTTTTAAATATCTCCTTCGCAGTCTGCCACTGCATGTTTCCCTCAGGTACAGGGGTTATTGATTGAACCCGTGCCTTCACAAAGGCTCCACATCCGAAATTGAGGCACCTGCATAAACTGAAAGTACTTCCATCCCCTTAGTGTTCAGGTTGTTTATGGCTGTAAAATGATTTTCCTTCATATTTGTGCAAGTTTCCCCGTAGCTGCCATTACTCTTTCGGATTGAGGAATTCTCAACACCCTCCGCTATTTCAGCCAACTTCACAGATCCCCAGGTTAGCTTCTCTGGTACAAGGGCCATCTCCAAAACTTTGGCGAATGACTCTCCCTTGTCGAGCTCTCATACTGAGGCAATGAGCAAACAACAGCGATGTCGTCACAAGGAGTGCAATCGATGAGGCCGTTGGCATTTTTAAAAAGGTGCACTTCAGGTGCCTCAATCGTTCAGGTGGAGCTCTGCTGTACACCCCAGCAAGGGCATCCAGAATAGTGGAGGGGTGTCCCATGCTGAACAACGTCATACTGCAGAATGGCCTGCAACTCAAAAACAACAATGCCATTGTCAGCGTTTCAACCTGTGAGCAGAAGGAAGATGAGAAGGTGGAGGAGGAAGCTAATGACTGGAGGAAGATCCATAGAATCCATAGAATCCCTGCAGTGCAGAAGGAAGCCATTTGGCCCATCGAGTCTGCACCGACCCTCTGAAAGAGCACTCGAATGAGGCGCACTGCGCCACCCCATCCCCATAAACCCGCGCATTATTCATGCCTATTCCAGCAACTGCTGTGCCAACAGTGCACCCGTCCCATTCAGGGTGCCCAGCTCCTCGTGTATTCTGTGGATATTACTGCTCCTACCCTGGACAGATTGATCCAGGCTACTGAGGGAGGCTTGAATCCTTTCCTGGCCGAGACTCTGCTCTTGCATCCACTCCAAGTGTTGCTGCAGGTATCTCTCCATGAAAGAGAGCAATCTCCCGTGGTCAGAGAGCACGCAGATGATCCCCCGGGACGATGTGGAGCTCATGATGGTGATGGACTCCTCCAATCATAATCCTCGAGCTCCCAGGGGACTCTACCTGATGTCCACACATCTGCTCCTGATTGGACAAATGCCGCCCTCCAAACAGTGACTCCTGAGGCTGCACGTTCCTGAGTATTATCGTAACATTCCTCCCTCCTCTGAGGGGGACTGTGCACAGATGTCTCTGACTCTGATATCTCCTGCACTCTGGTGGGAGGAATGACCCTTCTCCTTATGAGTACACCTTTGTCACCAAGCATGCTCGTGCTGCCTGAATGATGTAACCATATCCTTGCACTGCCCCTCATCCCAACGTCCCGTTGTGCTCAGTAACCAACATCATGGCTTCCTGCATTAACACAAGGTGCATTTACCAACACCTTTACCACCTGTTACCACGGTTCACCATCAACAACTGATAGGCGTTCAGACACCCTGGCAATCTCCACGGCCATCTGTTCAACCAGACAAATCCACCCTCAGTCCGAGCCGTCACCTAAGCGTTCTTCACTCTCTATCACTGCAAAAGAACATGAATTTATATTAGCTGATATAGGGTGCATGCAGTGATATTTCTATTCATTCTGTCTGTGCATCACAGTGTTCATTCACATGTATTCTGTGTGCACCTATGTGAACAGCTTACAAGCCTCAATGCTGAAGCAGGGGTATGTGCCAGGTCGCACCTCAGCTTCAGAGTGCAGGACTGCCTCTTACCTGGGAGTTCTGTGTGGATAAGGCAAGCTGCTCAACGTACTGGAACACAGACGGTCGTTGAACATTTTCCTGCCCTGAATCCATGGGCGTTGATGGCCTCTTGCTGTGCTCACCACAGCTGCAATTTGAATTTGTGATGGCTGGAGGATTGTGCTGGCCAGGAGGGTACAACACTCCCCTCCTCTTCTGGACAACTCCGAATAAAATTCCCAGGTGCTGATCTGGGAAACATGGGGCAGCTGGAACAATTCCTCCCCCAGAGGCTCCTCTGTATGACATCCTACAAATAATAATGTGAAGCGAAAAAAGCACGAGCTTATAGTTTTCTTATAGAACATACAGTGCAGAAGGAGGCCATTCGGCCCATCGGGTCTGCACCGACCCACTTAAGCCCTCACTTCCACCCTATCCCCGCAACGCGATAACCCTTCTTAAACTTTTTGGTCACTGAGGGCAATTTATCACGGCCAATCCACCTAACCTGCATGTCTTTGGACTGTGGGAGGAAACCGGAGCACCCGGAGAAAACCCACGCAGACACGGGGAGAATGTGCAGACTCCGCACAGGCAGTGACCCAGCGGGGAATCGAACCTGGGACCCTGGTGCTGTGAAGCCACAGTGCTATCCACTTGTGCTACCGTGCTGCCCATTGTGTTCCCCTGCTGCCCACTATTCAGAAGACAATCTCTGCTTCACATTTCTGTGCTTACAGACACTCATCATTTTCACCATCTCATCAATGATTACTGGTAAGGTGTGGTGGAGAAAATGTCTCTTGCGCAAATGTTTGGCGCCATTTATGATGTTGCAGGTGTCACTCCAAGATAGAATGCTGTGTTCTGTGACCACTGGCCACCCTATTCGTTTAAATCCTTTCAGTCAAATGTTTGTTGTGACTTTGAGGGACCTGATCAAGGGTCACCAGTGAGGGAGCATCCTGACAGATAGGTGGCAAGAGGGCTATTGGATAGGCTGAGAATTCCGTCACTGTTCACCATGCATATACTGAGGCACAACAGTTAAATATACAATGATGTGTTGGGTGCTCTGGATCCGTGGAACACAGACAGGCCACCAACACTTAAAATAGTGCAACACTATTTTATTAAGTTAGAAACTGTTGAACACACTTTCACTGTGGGTTAACACAATGTTAGATTAAACTAAAGACCTATGCCTGTTCGAACCAGTCTATGCACTCAGCACATGGTGAAGATCTGTGCTGTAAGCTGTAAGCTCTGTCCTTGTGGCTGCATCCCGAATGAGCGGGAACTCTGATGCCCCCTGTTTTTTCGTGAGTGTCATAATATACACCAGTATATCATGGTGCAGACACACACTGATGGACACACAGTGGGACCAATCAACACACACAACACCGCAGCCAATCACCAGTTAGAGCACATGCACTATAAAGACAGGGGGCATCAGAGTTCCCGCTCATTCGAGTTGCAGCTAGCTAGGAGGACAGAGCTCACAGCCTGCAACACAGACATAGACCATGTGCTGAGTGCATTGACTGGTTAGGACAAGGCAAAGGTCTTTAGTTAAAGCTGGTATCGTATTAACCCACAGTCTGAGTATGTTTAAACAGTTAATGATTTAATAAAATAGTGTTGCACTATTTCAAGTGTTGGTGACCTGTATGTGATCCAGAACACCCAACACATCAGTGAGTGTGCTCTAACTGGTGATTGGCTGTGGTGTTGTGTGTGTTGATTGGTCTTGCTGTGTGTCCATCAGTGTGTGTATATCTGCACCATGATATACTGGTGTATATTATGCCATCCCCCCTTTTATAAAAGAATGTATGTGTGTGGCAATAAATAATGTATGGTGAGAATGTTCCTAACTACTTGTGGGGTGCGAAGACATATTTACAGGACCACGTACATGAGAACTAAGCTATTTACATGGGAAGGTACCTGGTGCAGAGAAGCAGTATGCAACAAGAATAACAAGATCGACACTATATACAAACCAGGGAAACAATCAAACAAAGCAACAAAACAATTCAGAGAGTCTATAAGTCAAGTTCATAAAATAAGTCTCTGAGGTGGGCGACGAATTCTGGTTGACCGTAAGGGTGGCACACCACTCGTCGTCTAGATTGATGCTGTATACCGATAGAGGCTGGATTCTTTGCTTCGGGGACACCCTGTTTTTTGTAACAAAACTGACTCAAAAAGGTGCCTTCGGGTCCTCGGTGTCAATATCGGGTAGTCGGTCCGCATCGGACTCGGTGACCGTGGGTTGAATGGCCCGGACATTCCTGCGAGGCTGGCCGGAGTGATACGAATTGGCAGGCGGAGCTGATCTGCATAAAGCAGCATGGTGGCCAAGTTTGCCACATCTCAGGCATCTTCGGGATTTGGCAGGGCATTGCCGCTTTAAGTGGGCGGAGCCACAGTTGCCACACATTGTAGCGTCAGTACGTTCGCTACGCCATCGCGCATGTGCGGTGCGGCCGTACGTGGTGCGCGCCTGCGCAGTACGTTCGTCGACGTCGCCGTCCCCTCATTCGGTGCGCACAAGCGCGGGAGTCCGCGAAAAACGTGCAAAATGGCTGCCCTCATCCAGGCTGAGGCCCTGGTGTTGCTCGACTGCTTGGACCCGTTCTGCCTCGTGGGGACCTTGGCGCAGCGTTTCAGCCGCTTGGATGTGGGAATACCGACTAGTGGCGTGTTCATGTTGCACGCAGGTCTCGATGGCAGTCGCTAGGGTGAGCTGCTTTACTTTGAGGTGCTGCTGGCGTAGGGGGTCTGACTGAACACCGAAAACGATCTGGTCGCATATCATGGAGTTGGAGGTGGCCCGGTAATTACAGGACTGCGCAAGGATGCGGAGGTGGGTGAGAAAGGACTGGAAATGTTCATCCTTACCCTGCAAACGCTGTTGGAATACATAGCGCTCAAAACTTTCAATCACCTCTACGCTGCAGTGAGTGTCAAACTTGAGGAGGACCGTCTTGAATTTTGATTTATCTTCATCATGAGCAAAGATGAGAGAATCGAAAACATGGATGGCATGTCCCCCGGGCGTGGATAGGAAGAGACCGATCTTCCTGGTGTCTGAGGCATCTTCCCGGTCTGTGGCTTCCAGGTAGAGCTGGAATCGTTGTTTGAAAGTCTTCCAGTTGGCCCCTAGGTTACCGGTGATGCGGAGCGGCGGCGGCGGGCGGACACTGTCCATTTTGCAGGATGACTGTATGCTGGTGGAAGGCAGATCACTTGCAGGTAGGTCTAAGAAGTTCTAATGTCCCTCAACTCCAGGTATCATCATGTGTTGGGTGCTCGGGATCCGTGGAGCACATACAGGCCACCAACACTTAAAATAGTGCTACACTATTTTATTAAGTTAGAAACTGTTGAACATACTTTCACTGTGGGTTAACACGATGTTAGATTAAACTAAAGACTTATGCCTGTCCGAACCAGTCTATGCATTCAGCACATGGTGAAGATCTGTGCTGTAAGCTGTAAGCTGTGTTCTTGCAGGAGGCTGCATCCCGAATGAGCGGGAACTCTGATGCCCCCTCTCTTTATAGTGAGTGTGCTCTAACTGGTGATTGGCTGCGATGTTGTGTGTGTTGATTGGTCTTGCCGTGTGTCCATCAGTGTGTGTGTCTGCACCATGATATACTGGTGTATATTATGACACACAACTGTAGAATATCCTTTCCAGAAAGTGCTGGCAAGATGATACCATCCCCCATGGATGTACTTGGGAATCCGCTGTATTCTCCCAGTGCTTCAGTTCAGAACCCTGGAAAGGCAGTAACAATGACAATTCCTTCATGGGCCATCCATCCCAGGGTCAGCTAACGTTTGGCCAGCATTTACAGAGTTCCCTCTTGCCTGATGAGTCAATGATGCCTCCTCTGAGGCGGAAGGGTTTCACCATGGACGTCTTTACTCTCAAGTGGACTGGAGAACAGTCAGGCAATCATGGCCGGGCTTCTCCCCTACCCTACGGGGCGGGGGGGGGCTCCCGGCGGGATGGATGGCGTGAACCACTCTGGCATCGGGCCGACTCAAAGGTGCGGCTCTCTCCGCACCTTGAGGGGTTAAGCCCTCACCGTGAGGGGCTAGGCTCTGCGCCGGAGTGGTTGGCGCGCCTCTAGCCGGCGGGAAAGGCATTTGGCGCAATGCCAGCAGGGGCCGAAAGGACTTCGCCGGCCGGCATAAGTCCGGCAATGCGTGGGAGCGTCAGCGGCTGCTGCATTCATCCCCGTGCATGCGCAGGAGGGGTGTCTCTTACGCGTCGGCTATGGTGAAGACTGTGGCCGAGGCGGAGGGAAAAGTGTGCCCCCATGGCACAGGCCCGCCCGCGGATCGGTGGGCCCCGATCGTGGGCAAGTCCACCGTGGGGAAACCCCCCGGGGACAGATCGGCGGGCCAGTCCACCGTGGGGAAACCCCCCGGGGACAGATCGCCCCGCGCCCCCCCCAGGACAATGGAGCCCGCACGCGCTGCCTAGTCCCGCCGGTGAGAGAGGTGGTTTGATTCTCGCTGGCGGGACTGGCATGACAGCAGCGGGACTTCGGCCCATCGCGGGGGGGTGGGGGGGGTGGGTGGGTGGGGGGGGGTGGGCGGGTGGGGGGGGTGGGGGGGGGGGTGGGGGGGTGGGGGGGGGCGTCCCTGACGAATATCCAGTGCCGTCGAATTCGGCAACCGGCGGGGCAGGATTCACGCCAGCCCCCAGCGATTCTCCGACCCGGCGGGGGTTCGGAGAATCACACCCCTGGTTAGCCAGCTGCTCTCCAAGGCGGGCCCTGCTCCAGAATGAGAGGCGGCAGTCTCATCTACCGCCAGTCAACACCTGTTGGATGCAACGAGCTGTCATGCTCTGCGATTCTGCCTCTGACAGGGCGATGGAAGCAGACTCAACTTTCAAAGAGAATTGGGATAAATCGCCCTGAAAAGGGGAAGAAAGTAAATAAATGCAAGTCAGTGGGGAAGAGGGAGCGGGAATAATTACAGAGCTTTTTTCAAAGAACTAGCAAATTCACAATCTGCTCCTTCTGTAAGGCTCTGCAGTGTGACCCACAGGCACTACGTTGAACATCTAAGATTGATGCCAATTATTCTTAACCGTGGCTATTCACCAGGGATCTGTTCAAACAACTTGAGCTGCACAACTCCGAATGGTTAGCGTCACAACAGCTATACAGAGTGACAGGGTCTAAGCAGCATTTGAACCCAAGGGAATCTGGATTAATTCAGCTGATCCTGAATTCAGGCAGGTTAAAACAATGTTTACGAAGTATTTGCTTCACCTGAAGGCTGGTGACCAGCGATGTACTTCTGAGGCTGTATCATGCTCTAGTCAGACCCTATTTGGAGTATTGTGAGCAGTTCTGGGCCCCATATCTGAGGAAGGATGTGTTGGTCTTGGAAAGGGTCCAGAGGAGGTTCACAAGAATGATCCCTGGAATGAAGAACTTGTCGTATGAGGAACATTTGAGGACTTTGGGTCTGTACTCGTTGGAGTTCAGAAGGATGAGAGGGGATCTTAATGAAACTTACAGGATACTGCGAAGCCGGGATAGAGGGGACGTGGAGAGGATGTTTCCACTTGTAGGAAAAACTGGAACCAGAGGACAGCATCTCAGACTAAAGGGTCGATCCTTTAAAACAGAGATGAGGAGGAATTTCTTCAGCCAGAGGGTGGTGAATCTGTGGAACTCTTTGCCGCAGAAGGCTGTGGAGGCCAAATCACTGAGTGTCTTTAACACAGAGATAGATAGGTTCTTAATTAATAAGGGGATCAGGGGTTATGGGGAGAAGACAAGATTATTCATCAAAGAACAAAAAAACTCCACTTAATCAAACATTGATTTCTGACCTTTGAAACCACATCAAGGATCCTGGAAAGACCAGATATGTTTCATCCCTGGACATGTTTAACAGTGCACATTAATTACACAGTAGAATTACATTGTAGCATATGGAAATTGCCAGAGGGTTACAGAGCAGATACACTGGCCTTGATTCTTAGCTTTTGCTTCAGGGACAAGACCCAGAAACGCACATCCCCTGCACTGTGTTAAATCTGTAATCATCTAAACGAATGGAGGAGCAGACTTGAGGGTCTGAATGGTCTATAATTGTCTATCGCTGCTCCTTTGATACTGGATCAGCTTTGATCATCGATTCATAGAATCCCTCCAGTGCAGAAGGAGGCCATTCGGCCCATCGAGTCTGCACCGACCCTCCGAAAGGGCACCCGACCTAGGCCCATGCCCCAACCTTATCCCTGTAACCCCACCGGCCTTTAGGACACAGGGGAAACTTTGCATGGCAAATCCACCAAACCTGCGCACCTTTGGACTATGGGAGGAAGCACGAGCACCCGGAAGAAACCCACGCAGACACGGGAAGAACGTGCAAACTCCACACAGACAAGCACCCAAAGTGGGAATCCGACCCGTGTCCCTGGCGCTGTGAGGCAGCAGTGCTAACCACTGTGTCACCCTGCCGCTCGTGGCTGAGTTGCCCAATTATGGTTTCTAGCAATGCTGTTGGTCTCAGTTTCCTCAGCCTGGGGTGGCATCTTGACATCCGATGAGTTGTGTTGCTCCGCAGAGAGCAGCATAAACTATGTGGCTTCAATGACTTCCATCAGTGCCATTAATGACTCGACACTTATGTGATGAACTGGCACAGTCAAGAGCAATTTTAATTTGTGTAGCACCCTCCACAATCAAGAAAGGGCTGAAGGCACTGGATACTGCAAAGGATCTGGGCCCAGACAATATCCCGGCAATAGTACTGAAGACTTCTGCTCCAGAACATGTGGCAGCCCTAGCCAAGCTGTTCCAGTACAGCTACAACACTGGCATCTGCCCAGCAATGTGGAAAATTGCCCAGGTGTATCCAACCCAGCCAATTACTGTCTACTCTCCATTATCAGCAGTGTTATCAAGCGGCACTTACTCAGCAATAACCTGCTGACAGACGCTGAGTTTGGGTTCCGCCAGGGTCACTCAGCTCCTGACCTCATTACAGCCTTGCTTCAAACATGGACAAAAGACCTGAATGCCAGAGGTGAGGTGAGAGTGACTGCCCTCGACATCAAGGCAGCATTTGACCGAGTGTGGCATCAAGGAGCCCGAGCTAAACTGGAGCCAATGGGAATCAGGAGGAAAACTCTCCGCTGGTTGGAGTCATACCCGGCACAAAGGAAGATAAAAGCAAATTACTGCGGATGCTGGAATCTGAAACAAAAAGAGAAGATTCTGGACAATCTCAGCAGGTCTGACAGCAGCTGTGGAGAGAGAAGGGAGCCGACGTTTCGAGTCTGGATGATTCTTTGTCAAAGCTGGAGAGAGCTGGAAATGGAGTCAGATTTATACTGTAGTGGGTGGGGAGGTGAAGCGGTGGGGCAGGATAGGGGACCAGCGATAGGTGGAGATTGACAAAGCTGTTGTGGACAGAAAGACAGAAGAAATATAAATGGAGGTGATGAAGGTTAAGAAGGATGCTGATCGTGGCACATAAAGAGTGTTAGAATGTGTGAATGACGGAACAAATTATACAAAAAAGTCCCATGACAATTCACAGGAGCGCAGTCAGACAATATACTGGCAGCTTGCATTCATCCTCACACGTGAATACTGTTCTTTAAGATTTTCATGTGATTTGGGCGTCACAGGCTAGTCCAACATTTTTATTGCCACCCCGAATTGCCCGTGAGAAGGTGGTGGTGATCTGAGTTCTGGAACAGTTGAAGTTCATGTGCTGGTCGGTAGGGAGCTCCAGGATTTTGACACAGTGACAATGAAGACACGGCGATATAATTCTAAGTCAAGATCGTGTGTGGCATGGAGGGGAACCACCATGGAGGGTGGTGTTCCCAGGTTATATGCTGTCCTTTCTCTTTTGGGTGGTGCATGGACTTAGAAGGTGCTGCCAAAGGAGCCTAGGTGAGTTTCTGCAGTACATCTTGCAGATGGTCCACACGGCTGCCACTGTGCGTCGGTGGTGAAGGGAGTCGGTGATGAAGGTAGTAGATGGGATGTTCATCAAATGAGGTGGTTTATTCTGAATGGCAAAATGCTGCCACGCTTCTGGAGTGTTGTTGGAGCTGCACTCATCCAAGCAAGTGGGAAGTATTCCATCACACTCCTGATTTGTGTCTTGTAGACGATGGTTAAGCTTCAAGGGGGTTCAGGAAGTGAGTTACACCCCACAGAAATCCAAGGCACTCACCTGCTCTTGTAGCCACAGTATTTATGTGGATAGTCCTGTGCAGTTTCTGGTCAATGGGAACCCCCAGAATGGATTCAGTGATGTTAATTCCATTGAATGTCAAGGGGAGCTAGATAGACTCTGTCTTGTTGGATATGCCAGGCACTTGTGTGGTACTAATGCCGCTTGCCATTTAGTTTGTGCCTGAATGTTTTTCAGGACTTTTTGCACATGGGTACAGACTGCTTCAGTATCTGAGGAGTCATGAATGGTCCGAAACATTGTGCCGTGATCCACAGACATCCCCACTTTTGGCGTTATGATGGAAAGAAGGTCATTGATGAAACAGCTGAAGGTGGTTGGGCCTCAGACAGTCCCTTGCAAAACTCCTGCAGTGATATCCTGGGACTGAGATGATTGACCTCCAACAACCACAACCATCATCTTTTGTGCTAGACATTGGATGATGTACAAGAGGGCAGCATCCCTCTTGTCCATATTAGGACAAGATTCAGTGACTTTTTTTTCATTCATTCATGCGCATTGAAGGCTAAGCCAGCATTTGGGAAGCTGCCTTCTCGAACTGCTGCAGTCCATGTGGTGTAGGAATACCCAGTGCTGCTAGGGAACAGAAGGTGGAAAAGGTAAATAAGCTGCTCAATAAACAGAGCGAGAGTGATGGATGCATGAGCACAATAAAAACAGAGAGCATCTATCAGCCGTGTCTTTTTCATCATGAATTAAGACAAAAGGTGGGGTTTTAAGGATCTGGCAGTGGTAGGGACACATCGTGAGTAGAACAGGGACATTTGGAGAGCTGTTAAAAGCTAGGGGTTCTCCGTTTCCATCCCACCCACATCAATGTCCCTCGGTGTCGAGACTGGAAAACCCTGGCCAAAGTTACAGGAAACCCATCCTTATTATGTCCACAAGTTTTTTCTCATTTCCCTTCTAATTGTCCCCTTTTCTCTCCTGATTCATTTTTGTTGCAAAGAAGATATCCCATAACTGTCCAATCCTCACGGCCAAAACTAGCAAACTGAGAGTCTTCAAAGCTGACATTAATGGAGGAACTTCATGGCCCTACTGTGAGTGAACCAGCAAGTGGAAAGAGTGGATCCTCAAATCGGGGAGCGCTTTGTCTTTTTCCTCCCACCTCCATTGGTATTTTACCTGCCCTCCGGCCAATTCAGACATTTAAATGACCAATGAATGGGACAGACCACGTCTTGATCGAGGCCGCCTTGCCTGCTGAAGGGTTGGGGTTGCAGTTATCACGAAGGCTACAGCAGATTGAAAACCCATCGACTGTCACAGTCAATGAGGTGGAACTGAAAGCAAAACAAAAAAGACTCATCATTTAACCCTCTGTGTTTGTCCCTGCAATCAGCAGATTGCGGTCTGACACTGATGACAGTCCTTGTGAGGCAGTCCGAGAGCAAGTGAGTACCTTTCCTCCATCCCAGTTGCAATCAGCAGCTGCTTAGATGGGGGGTGGGGGGTGGGGGGAGGGGAGGGGGAGAGAATCGGTTCCCCACATTTACGACAAACTTGGGACCTCATCTCAAATTAAGTAGAACCCAGGTCCCAAATCATCATCTTGGACACATCAGAAAGGAACAGTACTTCTTGTATCAGCCTGAGGCAAGCACCAAAAAGTTTAACTGTTAATTTCCGCTCAATTAATCTTTCAATCGACTACTTCAATTTGAAGCAACCATTCTAATTAATTTCCGTTGGCGGTGAGCAGCACTTATCTCTCCAGTTATTACTTTAAAGGTTCCCCGTCATTAAAGGTAGCGTATTCTGATCTGTGTACTTTAAGCACATTGGCGCCTCCCATCCAGGTGCCAACCGGCCTGAGATGGAGAATGGATACAAAATATCTGAAACTAGTTCAGGAATAGACCATTTGGCCTCTCCAACCTGCTCCATCATTCCGTACGATCTCGACTGACCTTCCACATCATCTCCACTTTCCAGTCCCAAACCCATGTCCTTCACTCCCTGAATGTCCCAAATATCCACCAATCCCAGCCTGGAACCTGAAACAATGGTACCCGCTGGCCTCGAGATATCCAAAAACCCGCTGAGTGAAGGGACTTCCCTTCATCACAGTTTTCCTCGCAAAAGTTTCTCCTCGTGAGGAAGGCTGTCAACTTCTCCCGTGTTGTTTTCAGTCTGATCCAGACATTCGTCATTCGCTGCAATATCCACGTGTCCGCTTTTCTGGCCGGGAATTAGCTCTGCCTTTTCTCCGACCCTTTTACTGCTTCAGTTCCTTCAGATTAGACTCAATTCTGGGTTGCTGACGTTGCACATTTTGTGTGTCGTGGGGGGGGGGGGGGGGAGTCTGAACGTTTGGGCCGGGATTCTCCGACCCGGCCCTGGGGGGAGGCGCAAATCCCGCCCTGCCGACCCAACGCCAGCTTCCCCATTCTCCGGCGCTGTTTTTCTGGTGCCCGCGGGATTCCCACCGTGCTGGTCGGGGGCCGTTGACAGCGCCCCCCCCCCCCCCCCCGGCGATTCTCCGGGCCCCGATGGGCCGAGTGGTCGACGAGTTTGGCCCAGTCCCGCTGGCGTGGATTACTCAGCTCCCACACGGCGGGACCTGGAAGGTGAGTGTGCGGGGGCCGTCGTGGAGGGGGGGCGGGGGGATCCGACCCCGGGGGGGCCCATGGTGGCCTGGCCCGCAATCAGGGCCTACCGATCGGCGGGCAGGCTGGTTCCGTGGGGGCCTATTTTATTGTAGGGCTGCGCCATATTGCCCGGGGACCGGCGCAGAGAAGAGAACCCCCGTGCATGCGCGGAAATACGGCAGACATTCCACGCATGCGCGGAAATACGCCGGCCGTTCCGTGCATGCGCGGACTCGCGCGGGCCATTCGCCGCCGGCTGGAGCTGCGGGAACAACTCAGGAGGCAACATAGCCCCCTAGAAAGGGGAGAATTCCTCACTTTTGGGGGCCAATGACGCCGGAGTGGTTGGCGCCGGTTTTCACGCCGGTGTGGAGGCATAGCCCCATTATTTGAGAATCCCGCCCTAGGTATCAGGAACTGGAGGAAGGGGCTGCCTGCGTGACTGGGATGGACAGGGAAAGGAAGAACTTGCAGTTTTCTCCATCTCAAGGCATCCCAAAGCACTTTACATCCAATCACTTTGTGAAATGCAGTCATCATTGTAATGCAGGAAGTGTGGCAGCTAATTAGCACACAGCAAGTTCCCACAATGTGGTCATGTCTGGATAATTTGCCTCATTGGTGATGCTGATTGATGGATAAATATTGATCAGGGTATTAGAGTGATCTCTCCTATTCTGCTTTGATATAGTTACATGGGAACTTTTACAATTGCCTCAGAGAGTGAGCATGGCCTGAGTTTAACCTCGTTAACCTCTCACTTGACCTACAGCACCCTTGACAGCTGTGCGGCGCACCCACATCACTACACTGAGACATTAGCCTTGATGACGTGCTCATGTCCCAGGAGTGAGACTTGAACTCTTAACTGGCTGAGCATGATGAGAATGTTGCCCACTCTGCCATATCTCACTACATCGCTGTTCCTTCACTGTCGCTGAGTTAAAACCCTGTAACTTCTTCTCCAATAGAAATGGTATCAGTGCCCCTCGATGAGCCGGCAGTCAATCAGTTTGGCAATCAATTTGTTTCAGAACTTGACCTTGGCTACAGTTGTTTTTAGAAGTTCCCAGAAGGTCAGTGTCCTATCTAAGGTCACTCTGAGGCATGTTAGAGTTGGGAGGTGTTTTAACTTGTAGCCATTCATTTGGATTGATGTTCTGTATTGGCTTTTGCATTGCAAAACTGGAATCCACTGGATACTGTTTTTTCAAGGCTTGGCTTCATGTGTTTCAGCATTGTTCAAGTTTTGACAAGTCCTCATTTAGGGCTGGTCCAAGGTGTTGACATTGGGAACTTGAGTTGCGAGGCAGATGTCATCGGCGTATCTGAATTTTTGGGAGGTAGTTTCTAGAAGATCGTTTGTGTGCAAGTTGAACTGTCTGTAGCCAATGCTGAACCTCGGGGGGTGTCCATTGGTTTGTCTTTTCCCAGTTTGTCTTTGCCGCTCCAAGGTGAACTCTGAACCTGCGATTGTTCAACAATATTCCGATGCTTTTTGTCACCCGGGAGCGGGGGAGGGTCCGTGACAGCTTCAGGAGGAGGCCAGTGTGCCAAACGGTGGAGGCAGCTGTGAGATCGAGTAACTTTATAGATTTAGTTGCTTTCCGGCAGGTGTTTGAATCGGCTGGTTGGAACTGGATCAGAATTTCAGGAAAAGGACCAGTCCCATTCAAATGAGATTACAGTGATCTGGGCCACACCCTTGTAAAGGGACTGTGGTTTATTGGATTTTGTTATTGAATTGGAACAGTTAAGGGAGAATTCATTAAGTGTCATGTACATAGATTACTGTAGCTGTGTGGTGTCGTTACGTTTGTAATTGATAAAGAATTCTTGCAGTGTTTATATATATTTATGTTAACTACATTCTTAGAATAAACCTTGCTTTCATTGAAATGTCTGGGAAGTCTGATGAATCACACGTACAGTTAAGATCTTTGTGCTCATCCTAGCCAAATTCAACATAAAGGTTGTAGGTCAGGTGAACTTCAAAAAGTGTCTCCAGATCTCATGGAAGTCATTGAATTTTCAAACATATTCGCAATCAGGTTCAGAAACAGATTACAGTGCAGAAATCTGACCAACTCACCTCTGCCAGAATTTCTGCTCCACTTGAATTTCCTTCCACACTACGTAAACTAAACCTGTCAACATATCCTCCAATTGCTTTCACACCTATATTCTCACTACCCCCATCAGCCCCACAAAGATATTGAGCTTCCCCTTAAATCTACCCAATCTATTTGAGGAGGAAATGGTGAGATATTGGTAATGTCATTGGTCTGGTAATCCTGAGGTCCAACAAACATTCTAGAGTCGTGGGTTCAAATCCCACCAAGGCAGATGATGGAATTTAAATTCATTTAATAAATCTGGAATATACAGCCAGTCTCAGTAATAGTGACCATGAAATCGATAGTTGCAAATCTGGTTCACTCATGTCCGTCAGGGAATGAAATCTGCCGTCCTTACCTGGCCTGGCCTACATGTGACTCCAGACCCACATAAATGTGGTTAACTCTTAATTGTCCTTGAAAGCCACTCAGTTGAAGGGCACTGAATGCTGGCCTTAATTGTCAGTGATACCCACATCTGATGAAAGAATCAAGGTTGACCAACCTTCCCTTGTGCTGTCACAGTTTGCTGATGGGCCATAATCCATCTGTGCGTGAGGGAAAATCCCCACATTTCTTTCCCCCTGTGAATAATCATTACTGATGCAATGTTCGGTATCCTTGAAGATTAATTCATAACAAGCTAGTGCTCCACTTGCAGGTTTAGTTTAGTTGTGTTCTGGATCGATATTAACAATATTGAGCAATTGCTCAGATACTGAGGCAGTCCTTCTCCAAATGCAGCAGATAACATTCAAATTGGTGCTGATAGGTGGCAAGTGATATTCACACCATGTAAGTGCAAGCAACGGCCATCTCCAACAAGAGGGAATCCAACCATCTCCTTGACATTCAATGGCATTGCCATCGCTGAATCCCCCGCTGTCAACATCCTGGGGGTTACTATTGATCAGAAACTGAACTGGACTAGCCATATAAATACTGTGGCTACAAGAGCAGGACAGAGAGAAGGAATTCTACGGCGAGTAACTCACCTCCTGACTCCACAAGACCTGTCCAGCATCTACAAGGTCAAGAGTGTAATGGAATACCCTCCACTTGCCTGGATGAGTGCAGCTCCAATAACACTCAAGAAGCTCAACACCATCCAGGACAAAGCAGCCTGCTTGATTGCTATTCCTTCCACCATGCTAAACATTTACTCCATCGAGCAGTGATGCACAGTGGCAGCCGTGTGTACCATCTACAAGATGCACTGCCGCAACTCACCAAGGCTCCTTCGACAGCACCTTCCACTTAGAAGGGCAAGAGTAGCAGGTGTTTGGGAATAACAACAGCTGCAAGTTACCCTTCAAGCCACTCACCATCCTGACTTGGAATTCACTGTCACTGGGTCAAAATCCTGGAGCTCCTTCCCTAACGGCACGGTGGGGTGTTTCTACACCACATGGACTGTAGTGGTTAAGAAGGTGACTCACCACCACCTTCACAAGGCAGTTCTAGATGAGCAACAAATACTGGTACTCGAGAAAATCAAAAAAACCTAGCAGCTCCTCACTGTCAAGTTCCTGCTCAGCCCTGTTTGTGTTCTGGGTTAGCATTGCTGTGGGTCAACAAGAAATCATCAATGTCTACTTCAAACTGTTTGGACAGCCTTGGACAGGGGGACTGAAAAGTTGAGGAGTTTTGAGGCCGAGGAACAGTACTGGGTACCTTTGCCGAATGAGGTTCATAGATCATAGAATTTACAGTGCAGAAGGAGGCCATTCGGCCCATCGAGTCTGCACCGGCTCTTGGAAAGAGCACCCCACCCAAGGTCCACACATCCACCCTATCCCCATAACCCAGTAACCCCACCCCACACTAAGGGCAATTTTGGACACTAAGGGCAATTTATCATTGCCAATCCACCTAACCTGCACATCTTTGGACTGTGGGAGGAAACCGGAGCGCCCGGAGGAAACCCACGCACACACGGGGAGGATGTGTAGACTCCGCACAGACAGCGACCCAAGCTGGAATCGAACCTGGGACCCTGGAGCTGTGAAGCAATTGTGCTATCCACAATGCTACCGTGCTGCCCATTGATGCACCAGTCGGGTTTTTTGCAATGGCCAAGCACCTTTCTGAATATTTACATTAAAATCATCGGCCTTATTGAGTTCAGTTTCATTATTTTCCATGTTGAGACGTGACACGATGGAGATAATCTCCTTAAATATGCCTCTTAAAAATCGACCGGGAGTACGTATGGTTAATCCATTTCCTTTTTTCATTGGGAGAAATGCCAATACCCAACGTTTTGTTTCAGTAATGCAACATTTATTCATTGATTCCACCCGATAAGCTCCCCAAAGCTTGATGAATGCTCGCTCACGACCTGGATGTACAATTATAGAGGAACAAGCGGTTCAAATTAATATAATATATGCAACTCTGAATCCTACAATCAAAAAATTAAAATAGACCAAATTGCAATACAATTTTAAATCAAATCTGGGAACAACAAAATCTGCGGGTGTAGGGACACGGGTCACTGAGCGTGGCGGGGCAAGTTCGAAAGGCAAACGGGATTCTTAGGGGCGAAATGTTATGATATTTTTTCAAAGTGTCGGTTTCAGGAGAGAATCCCTTCGGTGCCAGAGGTGAGAAAATGTGTCCTATCTTCAGCCACTTAGAGTCAGAGTCAGACAGCACAGAAAAGGCCATTCAGCCCATCGAGTGTCTGCCGGTCAAAAACAACCACCTCACTATTTCAATCCCATTCCAGGACTTGGCCCACAGCCGTGTCTGCCCTGGGATCGCAAGTGCACATCTAAATACTTCTTAAATGTTGGGAGGGTCTCTGCCTCCACCACCCTTTCAGGCAGCAAGTTATAAACACTCACAGCCCTCTGGTTGACACAAATCTTTCTCAAATCCCCACGAAACCTCTTGCCTCACCTGCCTCACTTTGTGAAAAACATTTTCCCGGGTTTCACGGCATGCCCACGACGGCCTGTCTCTGATTTGCTCGCCCGGAATTACTTCATTTAAGCAATCAGGAGGGGGGGCCTCTTTTAAACCTCCCCCACCAGCACTTCCCAACACTTCCCAGCACTTCCCAACATTTGTACAAGTCCAGCTGGGGAGGATGGCAGCCAGTCATGAAAGCCCGTGATTCTCTGAGGAGCCCTGACTAAGATGATGGATGGGATGGAGCAGAGGCGTGGCATCCTCCACCCTTGCACAGGCAGACAGCGAGGTGAGGCGGGAGGCGGTAGCAGCGATAGTGAGCACCAGCTCACTGCATACGAGGGCAGGGATCCAGGGTAGGAAGAAGGTGAATGACCTTCTTCATGCAGACGAGTTACGTCTGCCTTCTCATGTGTCCACCCATACCCCTTTACACGCCCATCGCACTTCCACCGTGACCTTACTCCCACCTCACAGGACCCCAGTACTCAACTGCCGACACCCCCCAACTTCCCGTTATTCCCCCAATGGCACTGCCCATCCTTATATTCCTTCTCCCACTCAACCACCACACATGCCGGTCTTCATCAACATCTGACCAGGCACGGGTCCCACCTACACTCTCCCCGTCTTTCTCAATGCAGGACAAACGCGGACGCAACGGCCGTGAGCAGGCCCGGCCAGCGGGTGCTATGCCCAACCTGAAGACCCTCACCCCATTTGAGGAAGGAATCTTGTGCTGGCCGTGGAGGATCAGGATTGCACCTGCACTGAGGGCAAGGTGGGGGCAAGAGACAACAGTGAGAGTTCTCAACACACCCAGCCATCGTGCCAATCTCGCGTCAGGTCAGTTTCTTATAATAATAATCGCTTATTGTCACAAGTAGGCTTCAGTGAAGTTACTGTGAAAAGCCCCTAGTTACCACATTGCGACGCCTGTCGGGGAGGCCGGTACGGGAATTGAACCGTGCTGCTGGCATTGTTCTGCATTGCAAGCCAGCTGTTTAGCCCACCGTGCTAAACCAGCCCCTATGCCCCAGTCCAGCACTAAGGCCACCTTGCTAACCTTGCAGGTCAATCCTTCAAGCAGCCCAGGCCATCCTCTCGCCCTCGCGAAGCCACAGACACGATCTGCTCTGATGGAAACATCTCGGACACAAGCA
This sequence comes from Scyliorhinus torazame, assembly GCF_047496885.1. Classification (NCBI taxonomy): domain Eukaryota; kingdom Metazoa; phylum Chordata; class Chondrichthyes; order Carcharhiniformes; family Scyliorhinidae; genus Scyliorhinus; species Scyliorhinus torazame. The sequence continues at coordinate 316,319,733 of NC_092713.1, read as the reverse complement.
TCGAGGGGGCATCACTGGCTGGCGTCCGCAATGTCCACCAGCGCAGATACTCACGCCTCGGTGGGAGTAAGTAATCGTCAGGTTTCTGGGCCACTCATTGGTGAGCACCTCACAGCTGATGATCCACAGCAGGTGGAGGCAGAGACATCTCGGGATGAAGGACTCGGTGGGATGTCGGAGCCGAGGACACTGCTCAGCCCCTGGCTGATGACGTTCCCCTCAGTCTGGTCAACCCAGAACTGCTGGACCTGAAGAAAAGCCGAGTTGGGAATGTCAGGAAGGGACGTCAGGACAACTGGAGGAGTTGCATCACATCCGAAGGCAAGACTCCAACACTGTAAGAGTGGTGTCCGCAGTGGAGACCTTACTGCAGGATGGGCATTCTGTGGCGGGGCATGACTGCTCCATGCTTCAGGTCACACACTCCATTTCGGAGGGACCCATCCGCATGGTGCAGACACTTGTGGGAATCCACGAGTATCAGCTGCAGAGGATGGGGTGGGGGCGAGGGGATTCTGGATCTCACTGCAGCTGCCCCTCTACCCCATGGAGGAGCCTATGGGCACCCGTACAGCCGTAGGGAAGAGCTTCATCATGTGCACAGCCCAGGGCTTTCCACCCTGGAGATCCTGGGGGTGTCCATGGCATCTGGCTCCCCACTCCCTGTGAGTGATGCACCTCCAGCCGCCGCAACCGAGGTGGGCAGCACAATAACACCTGTGCTGCCCGAAACCAATTCTCAAGGCCCTGGACCTCCATGGGTCGGGCACCAAGGTCATTACAGGTATCAAGGTGTGACAGTCAGTAGCCCACGCATCCTCAGCTGTGGATCCTGGGGAGGCACCGAGATGCAGCGGAAAGCTAAGGGCAGCTAAGAAAAAATAGTCACAGTGAAGGAGCGGGTAAATCTAGGCACCAGCAGGAATTAACCAGCAGTGTTAGCACCATTAAATGTATTAAAATTCATGTTGAGGACCCTCACAGTGCCTCCCTGTTCAGTGCAGCATGCTCAGCCCACCCCCACACAACTCTGGCACATCCTCCATCTGCTCTGAGAGGATTGCAGCTCAATGGCTTCCCCCTCCCACTGTGCCGATGCTGATGTGAGCATTGGTGAAAGGTGGGGACATGCACCCAGACCCCTAACCTCACAGCTGAGATGTGTCAATCGGTATCGCATTGCCCACAGATCACCCGGTTCACTGGCAGGTCGCGCTCAGGTGCGTGTGAGGTTAGAGACAGACAATAACAGGAGATATGAAGAGCATCGCTCTGTCCTCATTGCAACTCAGCATCATTCTCCTGCACCATCCGGTCATAACGCCTTCGGGACCTGCCCATGAAAGGAGCGATCAACACGGTGACCTCCCGCTGGCAGGGCACAAGTGAGATGGTCTCACACCCCATGGAGGGACATATCTGGCCGCACTCGTCCTGGTCCTCCCCAAGGCAAGAGGCTATCAGGGCGGCCCTAACCTTGCTCCCCATTCGGGCCCTGGCCATTGCCTGAGGATCTTCCTCAGCCTCCTCCAGGGGTTGCCCTTCTCCGCCCTCAGTGACCTCCTCTTCATCTGACGAGATGTGGCGCTTCTCCATCACCTCCTCATCCAGGTGCTCCCCCCTCTGTTGCATTGGCACGATGTGTGACACTCTCTTGGGGCTATGCCGGAGAGCTCCTCCCCCCCGGACCGGTCCACGTACCGGAACCGTGTCTTCAGCAGACCTGTCGGCTGCTCCACCCGTGCACGTGTTGAAGCATGCGTCTCAGAGCACGGGGTTTCAGCTTGTGTTTCGTGGCCCCTGTGACAAACTCCAGCTTTCCCATCCCCATTGACACCCTGCAATCTTTCTAGAATCAATGAAAACTACGGCGTGAAGCCAATGTAGAAAAGAAAACTTTGAAAAAAGTATATTAATTGATCACTTTCCGCTGTGCTTGAAAAAACAGTCTGGCCAAGCGAATGAAAGTGGCAATCACCTAGGCCCTTTGAAGTTTGAAAAATCACAAACCACAAACACTTGTAAGTACTTAAACTTGTGTAACCAAACACAGTGAAATTGACTGCAAAGATCAAAGAGTCTGAGCTGTCCATCAAGCAGTGTGTCCTGTGCGGCACAGGTGTCCCATTGTGCTAATATATTTCTGGGCTCCCAGCCAAGCCTCATGAGAGAAGACATTCAACTGAGTCTTTGATGCTCTTTCAGGTAGACATGAAAGATCCCACAATACAATTCGAAGAAGAGGCACGTTTCTCCCTCGTTCTGGCCATTGTTTGTCCCTCAATCGATGTCACTAAATAAAACAAATCGCATGCACAAATTATATGCCTTGTTTCCCAAATAATGCAGTGACAACATCTCAAAAGGACTCCATCTGCGTTGGGGCAGCCTGAGATTGTGCAATGTGCTGCATAAATGCAAGTTCCCTTCTGTGGTTGGACTTGCCTGTCAGAGTCACAGGTGCATGGGTTTGATTGAGCAACGCAGATTCAGACGAAGCCATGATCAGTCACAGGTTTCATTCTTATCCAATGGAGTGTGCGCAGTAAGACGGTATTTGGCCTTGAGGATCTTGGGCTCAGGGAGAGAAAAGTCAAGGAGGGTTCCCTTGAGTGGCTCAATCACAGTGACGTGTGTGAAGAGGTGCTCAGCTATGACCTGACCTAAAATCAAACAGCCCGTCAACGCTTTGGTTTGGATGCGAAGAATGGGCAAAATGCCAGAGAGAGGTAGAGTCAGTGCATTTTGAAGAGGAGAACAGAAACGAGGAGCAGGGGTTGGCCAGGCAGTTTTGAGATTTCTCCATCATTCAATTAGAATGACCGGATCTTCGACCCCAACTCCATTTTATTAGATTATCTCCTAATTCCTTAATTCCTTTCGTATCCAAGAATCTATTGATCTCAGCATTGAACACAGCAGCTCAGCACACAGCTTACAGGTCTGAAAGTTTCCAGTGATTCCCAAGAAAGGAGGCATTATGGAGGAGGGGATGGACAGACATCCCTGCTGATTGGATGATCCTTGGCTTCGTGTGATAGTTCTATATTCATATTTTATGATGCTGCAACCTCTCGATTTTGAAATGCCCCCTTGCATTAATCACGCTGCAATTCTCTTTCTTTTTTTGTCCTTTCATGTCCTCGCTGTGTTTAATTATCTTATAATCATTATGTATTATTTAATCTTTGTATTTCATGTTTCTCTCTTTAATCATCTGGTGTCCATTTCAGTGAGCTAATATACATTAAATATTGAAACCTCATTTTGCAATGCCTCCGAAGGACTCACTGCCTCTGATTCTGTCACGGTGACTGTGTGGCAACAGATGCTTTTAATAGCCGGAAAAGAGTTAATCTATTAATGGATTGAAGTCATTAATTGTTTATGTGTTTTGGACACAAACGGTCATTCTTGCACGTATGGCCCTAGGTATTTGTTGAAACGCTATGTAAAAACGTTTCTCACTCAGATTGGCATTACGTGCGTCACCACCAATAAAGTAATTGTGCAGTCCAGTCACCTGTGTGATGTCAGAAACCCAGCAGCCAGTTAGTCGCCACAAAGAGCAATGTGATGACCACGTGCGTCCGATGTTGGTTGGGGGATAGGTGTTTATTTTTCTGTCCCATCTGACTGGCAGGCGGAACCATGATTTAAAATCTCATTTGAAAGACAGCACCTTGGGGCCTGGAGAGTTGAAGACCCCCGGTGATGGGGAACAAAAGCTGGGGAGGTGGGGGAATACAAAAAACCTGGGGCGGGGTTCTCGGTCGGCTGATGTCGTAATCTGGAAACGCGATTGGGCAGAGAATCGGTTCCGATGCCGAAATCGCGACGGGAGACGGTTTCACGCCAAATCGCAATTCTCCATCGCCTCGACAGCGGCGTCAATGCGTTCCACTCCGCACGTACATTAAACACCCGTTGCATATCATTAGCGGGCCCGACCCAATATTCTCCGGGTCCCCTGCGATCCTTCGCCTCCAATGGAGCGAACAGCCGACAGCGAGGTTCGCCTGTGCATTTAAAAACTGGCGGCGTGGCTGACGAGGGAGAGAGAGGGGGTTGGACACCCTTTCCCATTGGAATCGATTGTGTTCCACATGGTGCCAGTGCTAGCCCCTTAACAGTAGCAGAATCGGTCCAGGTGCGGCGGCAGTTTCGGAGTCCACGAATCGTGGCCCGGCATCAACAATTAGTCAACAATTTGGAGCGTTGTGAGCAGTTTTGGGCCCCGTATCTAAGGAAGGATGTGCTGGCCTTTGAAAGGGACCAGAGGAGGTTCACAAGAATGATCCCGGGAATGAAGAACTTGTTGTATGAGGAACGGTTGAGGACTCTGGGTCGGTACTCGTTGGAGTTTAGAAGGATGAGAGAGGATCTTATTGAAACGTACAGGATACTGCGAGGCCTGGATAGAGGGGACGTGGAGAGGAAGTTTCCACATGTAGGAAAAACTAGAACTAGCGGGTGCAATCTCAGACTAAAGGGGCAATTCTTTAAAACAGAGATAGATAGATTCTTGATTAATAAGGGGATCAGGGGTTATGGGGAGAAGGCAGGAGAATAAGGATGAGAAAATATCAGCCATGATTGGATGGCGGGCCAGACTCGATGGGCCGAGTGGCCTAATTCTGCTCCGATGTCTGATGGTCTGATTAGGGCTGAATTCTCCAATTTTCCCGCTGTGTCCGGAGGATCCATCTGGCCTTACGATCAAAACGTCGGCGCCACTCCCGCACTGATCGTCCGCCTGGTGGGGAGCTAGCAGCCGCACCACATGAAGCCCCTGGCGTTACCTGCTGACACGGATGAAGAATGGCCGGGTCCGCGCCTGCCCAAGACTGCCCCCCTACAGCCGCCCTCGCCACCCCTGGACCACCCCCAACCTGTCCCCCCCAGCACCCTGCCAATGGAATGGCTCCCCACCCCCCCGACTGTGGCGGCGCTGGACGAAGTCCGCAGACGCCACGCGAGATCCCCGAAAAGTGAGAGGACACTCGCCCCCCCCCACGCTGTCAGCGACTCGGCCCATCGGATACGGAGCATCGGGGGAGGGCCTCAGGTGGCGTCCTGAAGCTGCCCCGATGGCGTGGGGTGTACTCCCCAAGTACACCATTTTTGAGGGGGCGGAAAATCGGAAAAACAGCCCTACCCCCGATTCCGGCGTAAAAATGGATTCTCCGGCCAATTGACGAACGCGATTTCGCCGATCGGAGAATCCCACCTTTGTCTCAGGAACGGAGAATCGCACCGCAGAATTAGAAAGGCACAGAATTCTCCCAGGACTGCAGGCTTGGAGGAGGTTACACAGCAGCTGCAGAAGTCCAATGTGGGCTATATGGATGTTGCATTGTTGGGAGAAAATCTACATTTGATAACTTGTGAAATAGAGTGCGAGTGACCACAGACATTCCGCTGATTTAAAATAACTATCATTCATCATTGTCACATCTACTGCTGCAATGGAGAAAATAATTTTCATATCTCCTGGCCCTGCTACATCTACAGAGTTATTACAGTGCCGAATTGTATTAGGAAATACTTAGCCAGAAATAATTTGAGGTTTCCAATATGCTTACTTGGCACAGCCATAATCCAGAAATAATAATCCTCTGTTGCAAACTGGATAAGATGTTCATATTTTTCTTCAAGCTGTTTTCTCTGCTAATGGAAGCACTCTGTCATGTGTGTTCAGGAGCTTGCACTGCTTCGCCAAGAAAACAGCTAACACTTTGATCAATACTTACTGGAGAAATATTACCTCTGGCCTCTGCGTTGGAATAGTAAACTGGCATTTGTGATTATGCCCAACAGAATATGGGCCACATTGGCATACAAATGTATTTATTTCAAATTACTTGTGTGGTGATATGCATCACTGTAAATACACAAGGGGTTAATGTAGATACACTAGGGCACTGTAAATACACAAGGGGTTAATGTAGATACACTAAGACCAAATAAACACTAGAGGGAGCACCAGAGACATCATGACACACAGACATTCAACCAATAGGTCAGGAGGATAGGACACGACCAATGGGCAGTCAAGACACACCCAGAGGTGACACTATTACAAGGGGGCATTACACGAACCCATATAAAAGGACAGGGCACACATGCTCTTTCTCTTTCCATCGGCGACACTCAGAGACACAGGGGAGATCAGGGAAGCATCACACCCACCACATGGATTAGAGCAGACTGGTTAGTTAGATCGAGTTACTATAGTTAGATTAGCACGAGAGTCGAACCCAAGTAGGAGAATTGTTAACTGTTCAATAAATGTGTTAAACCTATCTCCAAGGCTGAACCTTCCTTTGTCAGAGTGCACATCAATGAAGCAGCTTATGCTATGTGAAGAAACATAACACAACAACGTGGTCCTCTGTTCAATGCAGACGGGAGCATAATAGGTGTTAATACCTCTGATAAAATATGGGATAATGCAACAGTATTAGTGTTAATTACACTAATACCTAATGCAAATTATCTGGTCATTATCAACAAGAATAACGCTTTGCGAACTTCCGGTGATGGGGATGTGCTGAGTAGTCGCACATAAGGTGGCTCTCCTCTGAAGGACAAGAAAATAAAGAGTTTACCACGTGAAAGTAAACAAGGTTAAAGAAAGACTAGACTATTGCTTAGCAACCAGGGGTCAACTTAGGCTAGAAAGAACTTTTGAGTTTAGTGTTCGGCCGGATCCAAAAGTAACTGGACAAGACCAGGAAGCTGCTGAGGAAAGCAGACTTCCCAAAGGAACAAGAGAAAGTCGATACAGCCAGTGAGCTGGAACAAAAAGTACATCTCAGGAAGACAATTAAGTTGAAGGAACAAAGAACAAAGGTTGAACATGGTCCAGTTCAGGAGAATTCAAATAAAAGGCAGAAGAAAGTGCTACGAGATAAAGAGGCAGCTGCAGAAACCAGGGGCGGGATGCTCCACAAACTGGCACGATGTCCGCTCCCCGGTGCCAAAATGGTCGTCGGGCCGCCCCAAAGCTACGGAATTCTCTGCATCTTTAGGGGCCAAGCCCTCACCTTGAGGGGCTAGGCCCGCGCCGGAGTCGTTTCCACTCTGCCGGCTGGCGGGAAAGCACTTTGGCGTCACGCCAGCCGGCACCGAAATGTCTTTGCCGGGCGACACATGCGCGTTAGCGTCAGCAGCCACTCACGGCACCCCCGCGCATGCGCAGGGGAGGGGGTCTCTTCCGCCTCTGCCATAATGAAGACCATGCCGAAGCGGAAGAAAAAGAGTGCCCCCATGGCACAGGCCCGCCCGCCGATCAGTGGGCCCCAATCGCGGGCCAGGCCACCGTGGGGGCACCACCCCGGGGCCAGATCGCCCCACGCCCCCCCCAGGACCCCGGAGCCTGCCAGCGCCGCGTTGCCCCGCCGTTCAAAAGGAGGTTTAATCCACGCCGGCTGGCGAAGGTTGACAGCGGACGGGCTTCGGCCCATCGCTGGCCGGAGAATCGCCGGGGGTGGGCCCGCTGACCGGCGCACCGTGATTCCCGCCCCCGCCGAATCTCTGGTGGCAGAGAATTCGGGACCCCGTGGGGGCAGGATTCACACCAGCCCCCGGCGATTCTCCGACCCGGTGGGGGGTCAGAGAATCGCACCCCAGATTTAAAACGGGGAGCTCGATATCTGAAGTAATCCTAAGGTTAGTGACTCCTTAATTGAGCCTGGGAAGCAATGTTGGTGTACCTGGGTACCTGAGAGATTGTGTGGAAGATTGAACGCACATGGTGTTCCAGGGCAGAGGAATACTGAAAGGAGAGGTTGAAATCCTGGAAGTGGACCCTTGGAGAAGGCATTTGAAGGAAAATGTTGCTTGGAGAGGATTCTAACATGTGGTTTTCGAGAGTGCAGCTGGGAACCATTCACGTGGCAACCAGAGTTCCAGTTGTTCCACAGTGTGTCTAGCATTTGGGGGGATTTGATGGGAAATCCACAGAAGTTGTATTCGGCAGAGTCTGCCACTTGTTTTCAGAATAGGGTGTACCTGACCACAGTTGGACTGTTGGTTTACAGGGACTATGTATTTTCTGAGAATAAAATAGCATAAGATATATTCTGTAACTTGTGGTACTCTTAAAAATCTATAAAGATATAGCTGGTGTGAAGGAGTAACATAGAAACATTGAAAATAGAAGCAGAAGGAGGCCATTCGGCCCTTCGAGCCTTCTCCGCCATTCATTATGATCATGGCTGATCATCGAACTCAACAGCCTAATCCCGCTTTCCCCACCATATCCTTTGATTCCCTTCACCCTAAATGCTCTAAGTAGTGTATTACAGTCAATCTTTTCACGCTCAATAAATATTTAATTCTTTGTTAAAAATAATTGGCAGTCCCAGTGACTGTTCATCCACGTCTCTAAACAAAAAATAAAAATTATTTATTCTGGAACCTTACTGTCCAGTCATAACATCAGCTGGGATTGGAACAACATGAGGGCTGAATTGCAGGAGCACAAACATCTTGGAGTAGACAAGGAAGAGATGACAGAGAGAGAGAGAGAGAATGAGAGAGAGAGAAGCGATGAGGCACTGGGGGGATTTGCAAACAACGTTGAGAATTTTGAATTGAGGCTGGACCGGGTGCTGGAGGGCAGTGGGTGAACTGGACTTTGTGTGAGTCAGGAAGCAGGCAGCAGAGGTTTGAACAAGCTCAAATTTGCGGAGGGAAGGAAACTGCGAGGTTGGAGAAGAAAGTGTTGGAGCAGTCAAGTCCGGATGTAAGAAAGGCATGGTCGTGTGTTTCAGCAGCATTATTGGTTGTGGGACTTTGCTCGATGAAAATTGACTGCTTTATTTTTACACATTGTCACAGTTGGCTGCATGCCATACAGTGCTTCATTCAGTGTAAAACTATTTGGGTATTCCCGAAGTCCTGCAAAACACTTTGAGCATGATCTAATGGCTAAGCTGCCCATCTGAAAAGCAGCTCGCCGTGGTGTTGCATGGCCAATAAAAGCCGGGAGACCACGCTCCTGGGATCTGCCCGGCTTGCAACGTTTCGTGAGATCTAACGCGATTTCACGAGACATTGTGATATAAATCTCGCCCATTGTGGACGAGATAACTTTTCGGAAAATGTGCATATTAGAGCGAGACAGCTAGTCTCAGTTTAATGTGCAGATTTCCGAGGTACCTGAAGCTTAGGGGGCTATCTGCTTCACCTTGGAGACCTCGGGTGAGTGCCGTCTAGCACTGGTCTCCACAAATGGGGACCAGACGGAACGATACTTGTAGGGGTCCCCCAGGGGATCAGAGGCCCCAGTTGCATGCTCTTTGAGTAAGTTGGTTTCCTACTGGTTCCCTGCTCAGGGCCCTTGTACAACACGAGTCGTGTTGTACAGCCATGTGTTTCTCGGCGCTGTGAGTGTCGCTAAACATGCTCGCTATGTGACTTTGTTCCCGATTAGCTGAATCGCACCCTGAAAAAGTGCCAGGTATTTATTTTTCCAATGCTGACATGAGCATGTATGTCGAATTTCCACATTGTTAGCTTTGCAGTTCAAGGTTTCCCCATGGTTTGAAACCTAATTGAATTAATGAACGTATGACCAGAGCCAGTCAAGTCCACTCATGTCTCATCTTTTCTATTCTTGCTGTAGGAAGACTTCAAATTGTTACGTCAACTGGTAAACTCGAGGCAGAGGATGGTGAATCTTTATAGTCCAGTCATTCTTGGAGTTCTGAATATCAATATGGGTCATCCGCTCATCAGCTTTCCTATTATTTAATTTCCCTCAGAGCAACCAAACTTCAGCTGACGAATGGGTTTAAGGTAGTCACTTTAATTAGCTGTAATCGAGAAAAATCTTCCATTTATTGCCCAAGTTATTATCTGAATAATGTATTTTTGGCTCATTGAGAATCCTGTATTCTGTGGTTTTATTTTACTGTATCCATTTTATAAAAAGTATTTTGTTTGACACTATCCTGCATCAGCTCCGGATACCCTCATCCATTAGTTTGTTGCTTCCAGACGTAACTATTCCAATGCTCTCCCTTTTGGTCTCCCATCTTCTACTGTCCTTGAACACAAGCTCGTCCAGGAATCTGCTGCTTGATTTTCAAAATTCTCACCTTTGTTTTAAAATCCCTCCATGGCCTCACCCAGTTCTATCCCTGTCTTCCCCTCTGGCCCTCTAACACTTCGCGTCTCCCCCAATTCTGGCCTCTTGTGCATCCCTGATCCGTATCCATTGGCAACCATGTCTTCCGCTGCTGAGATGTGGAGATGCCAGCGTTGGACTGGGGTGGGCACAGTAAGAAGTCTTACAACACCAGGTTAAAGTCCAACAGGTTTGTTTCAAATCATTAGCTTTCTGAGGACTGCTCCTTCAGCTTGTTGAGTCACCTGAGGAAGGAGCAATGCTCCGAAAGCTAGTGATTTGAAACAAACCTGTTGGTCTTTAACCTGGTGTTGTAAGACTTCTTACTCTGTTCAGCTGCTGAGGTCATAGAATCATAGAATTATAGAATCATAGAATTCGGCCCATCGAATCTGCACCGGCCCCTGGAAGAGCACTCCACTAAAGCCCTCACCTACACCCTGTCCCCGGAACCCAGTCAGCCCACCCAACATTTTTGGACACTAAGGGCAATTTAGCATGGCCAGTCCACCTAACCTGCACATCTTTGGACTGTGGGAGGAAACCCAGGCAGACACATGAGTATGTGCAGACATCACACAGGCAGTGGCACAACCCGAGAATTGAACCGGGGACCCTGAAATTGTGAAGCAGCAGTGCTAACCACTGTGTTACCATGCCGCCCAAGGTCTTAAGGTCCAGAATCATTTTGGTAAACCACTCCATCTTTCATTCTCTCTCTCTCTCATCCTTTGTAAGATATTAAAATCTACCTTTTTGATCTACCACGTACATTCATATCTCCCCATGTGGTTCTGTTTGGAAAACAAAGATAGCTTTAATGGATTTATATTTGTCTGGGTGTACATTAGAAAGGTAGAGTTTTAAGTGGGTTCAATTGAATGTTTCAGTGCCTCAAAGGGACCTATAGTTAGATTCCTGCTCGACAGAGGTGTTTGCATGTGTGGGGGTTGGTATCAATTCCAAGAATGATTCTATTGTGCTTCGAGAGGGCTACAGTGTGAAGAGTGTGTATTTGATCAAAACCAATCTGTGCAGTTAAAAAAAACCTTTATGTGTTAATGAGACCATTGTAGCTTCAAACATACTTTGTTAATCTTAAAATCTGTGTGTATTTGTGAAGATGTGGAGTACAGAAGTATTGAATTGTAAATCAATTTTTTCATGTTTAACAGATGTTGTTTTCTTGTTAAAACTAATTAGCAGTCCTGTGACTCTTCCTCCAAATATGATAAAAGGAATTAAAAGTTATGGGGATTTTCCGTTCCTGAGACTAAGTGTTGATGCTGGGGCAGGATTCGTGGACTTCCACAATTGCAAAATTGATGCCGAACGGCAAACGATTCAATGACTGCAGAGGAACTAGCACCGGGGCTGTGTGGAACACAATCGATTCCAATGAGAAACGGTGCGGGATTCGCAGGGTCCATGATTGACACTCAGGAAGCTGACAAGCTGCAGCCGCACTTACACACATTACACTCCCCACACACACTCATCCCAGCCAGCAAGATGGCACTGGTTGTGCTGGAGCACGCCCATACAGCCAATAGGTCGGCTGGGACCAGAGGGCACATAGGGGGGTGGCCTGGGGGGACACCCAAACGACCTGTGGTCCTAGGTTCACAGTGGCCAGTTAGCCGTGTGCGCAGCTGCAAGGCTGCCTTGCCGGCTGCGGCAAAGGTGTTCCTTGTCCACCCTGACCCCACAGCCCACCTCCTGGCCGCGCCCCCGCTACTCTCCCTGGCCTGGCAGAAGCCCTCCGGCCAATGGCACAACTGTCAGCAAATGATGCCGATGTTGGACACTTTCTGTACCCCCCGCTCCACAACCATGTTGCACGTTTCACGATTTTTGACGCACAAGTGAACCGTCGGGAATTCGGCCATCAAAGTCAGAGAATCATGGTGCCCCCGGAGAATACCAAGTCAGGCCCGCTCAAGATATGCAGACGGTGTTTACTGGGCATGCGTACCGGACCACATTGGCGCCACTGTGGAGGCGACACAGAATTGCGATTTGGCGTTAAATCGGCGCCTGCCGCGGTTTCGGCATCGAAACTGATTCTCCGCCCAAACGCGTTTCCCGATTTTGGCATCGGCTGGCAGACAGTCTCTTTTGCACAGTGAGAAGTCTTCCAACACCAGGTTAAAGTCCAACAGGTTTGTTTCGATGTCACTAGCTTTCGGAGCGCTGCTCCTTCCTCAGGTGAATGAAGAGGTATCCTTAGGAAGGAGCAGCACTCCGAACACTAGTGACATCGAAACAAACCTGTTGGACTTTAACCTGGTGTTGTAAGACTTCTCACTGTGCCCACCCCAGTCCAACGCCGGCATCTCCACATCATGGGTGCCATCGACAGTCTCTTTTGAGCAAGGGTTCCATTCTGCGGTCTTCCCTTCCAGTTATAACATTAACTGGGACCGTAACACTGTGTCACCCCTGGTTTGATGAAGTTTCTGTGAAGAACTCTGAGATATTTTTATCTTTGTTAAAGGCCCTTTACATAATTTAAAGTTGTTTCTTTTGAAGCTGGGGACTTTAACAGAAAGTAATAATTGGCCAGGATATAAAACAGGGACCCAATCTGAGCATGATAACTTTGCATACATTGTGGGGGATGGTTGGGGAGAAGGGGGGAAGTGGGGTCACAATTTCCCTCTGTGTGTTGTTAAGGAAAAGAGACAGTTTAATAATATTTATTTGTTTGGTGAACATTAGAAATAAGGGGCGAAATTCTCCCCCAACGGCGCGATGTCCGCTGACTGGCGCCAAAAACGGCGCCAATCAGACGGGCATCGCACCGGCCCAAAGGTGCGGAATGCTCCGCATCTTTGGGGGCCGAGCCCCAACATTGAGGGGCTAGGCCGGCGCCGGAGGGATTTCCACCCCGCCAGCTGGCGGAAATGGCGTTTGTTGCCCCGCCAGCGGGCGGAAATGGCGTTTGGTGCCCCGCCAGCTGGCGCAGAAATGCGGCGCATGCGCGGGAGCGCCAGCGGCCGCCGACAGTTTCCCGCGCATGCGCAGTGGGGAGAGTCTCTTTCACCTCCGCCATGGTGGAGACCGTGGCGGAGGCGGAAGGGAAAGAGTGCCCCCACGGCACAGGCCTGCCCGCGGATCGGTGGGCCCCGATCGCGGGCCAGGCCACCGTGGGGGCACCCCCCGGGGTCAGATCGCCCCGCGCCCCCCCCAGGACCCCAGAGCCCGCCCACGCCGCCTGGTCCCGCCGGTAAATAGCAGCTTTGATTTACACTGGCGGGACAGGCAATTTCTGGGCGGGACTTCGGCCCATCCGGGCCGGAGAATTGAGCGGGGGTTCCCGCCAACCGGCGCGGCCCGGTTCCCGCCCCCGCCCAATCTCTGGTACCGGAGACTTCGGCGGGGGAGGGGGCGGGATTCACGGCGGCCAATGGCCATTCTCCGACCCGGTGGGGGGTCGGAGAATGACGCCCAAGGTCTAAGTTCAAGCTTAATTTCTTTCTCTATTTGCGTGTTAAGAAAAGATTAAAACGTCAGTTTAGCTTCATGTTGAAAAGGATGGTCTGAATGTCTGTGGGTCTGTTTCGATGCCTGTATTGTAATAAGGTTTTACAACCCCTAAATCAATCACAGGGTATCGGAAGAACTAATGCATTGCTTAGCAACCAGAAGACCACACTATGATAGCAGAAGCAGTTAGAGTCAGTTCGGAACGAGGTGACCCAGAATAAGGAGCCAGGACAATGCAGAGGGGCAGAAAGACTGTCCCCAGCTAAAGACCAAAAAGTCCCAGAAACCAGGCAAAGGGACAGAGGGAAATCTCAGGAATCTTCGAAGTCAAATCAAGTGAGAAAGTCTCCCGGGTAAAAATGGGGCTGCAAGGTGCAGACCCAGGGGATCTCGGCGAGCGACAAGACTGATGTCCGAGGTGACCTGAATACAGCCTGTGAAATGGAGGTGTTCTGTTGGCGTAGTTGAGTCCAAAGATGTGCAGGTTAGGTGGATTGGCCATGCTAAATTGCCCTCAGTGTCCAAAAAGGTTAAGTGGGGGTTACTGGGTTACAGGGATAGGGTAGACACGTGGGCTTCAGTAGGGTGCTCTTTGTAAGGGCCGATGCAGACTCGATAGGCCGAATGGCCTCCTTCTGCATTGTAAATTCTATGATTCTAGGATTCTTGGTAAAGGCATCTGGGAGAAAGCGTCGTGTGGGAGAATATTTCAAAGTTTGTTCTTCGAAAACGGAGATTGGAAACTCTCGTTCGATGACAAAGCTCCAGTGAGACCAGTTGCCTCAGAGAGTAACAAACATCTGGGGGCATTTGATGAAAAATCCACAGATGTTGTTTTGGGTGGCATCTGACACTTGGCTTCAGAGAGTGATGCGCCTGACCACATTTTGCCATTGGTTTACACAGACGACCGATGTACTTCCTCAGAACATTAGAGAATAAGATCAAATTTGTAACTTGTGCTACCTTTACAAATCTGTATATCTCTGTAGTGGTACAATTTGGTTGGAGGGGTAGTGCAGTATAGTTAACCTTTTCTCATTCAACAACTGTTCTATTCTTTATTAAAAGTTTCATCGTCAGTCCTGTGACTCTGTTCATCTACGTCTCTAAACAAAAAATAAAAGTGACCATTTACCACACCAGGCTGCATCCCGGTATCTGACTTATCCAGTAGCCCCAGCAGCTGGGATCATGTCAGCATTAGCAGAGTGTTAAACTGATAGAAGCTGCAAGCTCAGGCCTGTTCTGACTCAATGTCAATAGAGAGAGACAACTGCATTTACACAGCACCTTTCACAACCTCAGGACACCCAAAGCACCTTACAGCCAATGGAGTAGGTTCGAAAAAACGCACTGTTGTCATCTAGCAAATACAGCAGTCAGCTGACACACAGCAAGATCCCACTCACAACGATGTGATAAGGACAGGACAATCTGTTTCATTCAGTGATGTTGGTTGAGAGTTAAAATGTTGACCAGAAGATCATAGAGAATGTTCCAGGGGGTCTTTTATGTCCACCTAAAAGGGGAGAGATGAAAACCTGAGTTTAACATCTCCATGTTTACCAAAAAGAAAATGCTGTAAAATCACAGCAGATCTGGCAGCATCTGTAGGGAGAGAAAAGAGCGAATGTTTCGAGTAAACTAAACTAATGTGGCAGGGGGATGGGAACCGATGCAGGAAGTCGGAAGGTAGTAAAACAGGGACAGAAACAAAAGGCAGTAAGGGGGAAAGTGTAAGGCAGAGAAGCCAGAGTCAAAAATCAAAAAGGGCGACAGTATAAGGTACAATGACTGAGGGGAGCTCAGTGAATAGGCCCAGTAATACTAAAAGGAATAAAACGGGAAGTAAAAACATTAATGGTAAGCGACGCGGCAGGTTGTGACATGAAGTTTTGGGATCAACGACAAGGAAAATTAGGAGAAAAGTTAAGAGGAAATATAACTTAGGAGAGGTTACTGATCGAGGTGTTAAGATTCAAAACAGAGGTAAAAAAGCCAACATAAGTGTACTTTCCCTGAATGCTCGTAGTATTCGGAATAAGGTAAATGAGTTGATGGCGCAAATCATCGTGAATGACTATGATTTAGTGGCCATTACTGAAACATGGTTAAAGGATGGTCACGACTGGGAGTTAAATATCCGAGGGTATCAAACTATTCGGAAGGACAGAGTGGATGGTAAGGTGGAGGGGGGTGTAGCTCTGTTATTGAAGGATGAGATCTGGGCAATAGCAAGGGATGACATCGGTGCTATGGAGGATAAGGTTGAATCCATTTGGGTGGAAATCAGGAATAGTAAGGCCAAAAAGTCACTGATAGGAGTAGTCTATAGGCCACCAAATAGTAACATTATGGTGGGGCAGGCAATAAACAAAGAAATAACTGATGCATGTAGAAATGGTACAGCAGTTATCATGGGGGATTTTAATCTACATGTCGATTGGTTGAACCAGGTCGGTCAAGGCAGCCTTGAGGAGGAGTTTATAGAATGTATCCGCGATAGTTTCCGAGAACAGTATGTAATGGAGCCTACGAGGGAACAAGTGGTCCTAGATCTGGTCCTGTGTAATGAGACAGGATTGATTAATGATCTCATAGTTAGGGATACTCTCGGAAGGAGCGAACACAATATGGTGGAATTTAAAATACAGATGGAGGGTGAGAAGGTAAAATCAAACACTCGTGTTTTGTGTTTAAACAAAGGAGATTACAATGGGATGAGAGAAGAACTAGCTAAGGTAGACTGGGAGCAAAGACTTTATGGTGAAATTGTTGAGGAACAGTGGAGAACATTCCAAGCGATTTTTCACAGTGCTCAGCAAAGGTTTATATCAATAAGAAGGAAGGACGGTAGAAAGAGGGAAAATCGACCGTGGATATCTAAGGAAATAAGGGAGGATATGTAAGGAAATAAGGGAGAATATCAAATTGAAGGAAAAAGCATACAAAGTGGCAAATATTAGTGGGAGACTAGAGGACTGGGAAATCTTTCGGGAGCAACAGAAAGCTACTAAAAAAGCTGTAAAGAAGAGTAAGATAGGTTATGAGAGTAAACTTGCTCAGAATGTAAAAACAGATAGTAAATGTTTCTACAAATATATAAAACAAAAAGTAGTGGCTAAGGTATATATTGGTCCTTTAGAGGATGAGAAGGGAGATTTAATAATGGGAGATGAGGAAATGGCTGAGGAACTGAACAGGTTTTTTGGGTCGGTCTTCACAGTGGAAGACACAAATAACATGCCAGTGACTGATAGAAATGAGGCTATGACAGGTGAGGACCTTGAGATAATTGTTATCACTAAGGAGGTAGTAATGGGCAAGCTAATGGGGCTAAAGGTAGACAAGTCTCCTGACCCTGATGGAATGCATCCCAGAGTGCTAAAAGAGATGGCTAGGGAAATTTCAAATGCACTAGTGATAATTTACCAAAATTCACTAGACTCTGGGGTGGTCCTGGCGGATTGGAAATTAGCAAACAAAATACCACTGTTTAAAAAAGGAGGTAGGTAGAAAGTGGGTAACTATAGGCCAGTGAGCTTAACTTCGGTAGTAGGGAAGATGCTGGAATCTATCATCAAGGAAGAAATAGCGAGGCATCTGGATGGAAATTGTCCCATTGGGCAGACGCAGCATGGGTTCATAAAGGGCAGGTCGTGCCTAACTAATTTAGTGGAATTGTTTGAGGACATTACCAGTGCGGAAGATAACGGGGAGCCAATGGATGTGGTATATCTGGATTTCCAGAAAGCCTTTGACAAGGTGCCACACAAAAGGTTGCTGCATAAGATAAAGATGCATGGCATTAAGGGCAAAGTAGTAACATGGATAGAGGATTGGTTAATTAATAGAAAGCAAAGAGTGGGGATTAATGGGTGTTTCTCTTGTTGGCAATCAGCAGCTAGTGGTGTTCCTCAGGGATCAGTGTTGGGCCCACAACTGTTCACAATTTACATAGATGATTTGGAGTTGGGGACCAAGTGCTATGTGTCCAAGTTTGCAGACGACACTAAGGTAAGTGGTAAAGCAAAAAGTGCAGAGGATACCGGAAGTCTGCAGAGGGATTTGGATAGGTTAAGTGAATGGGCTAGGGTCTGGCAGATGGAATATAATGTTGGCAAATGTGAGGTTATCCATTTTGGTAGGAATAACAGCAAAAGGGATTATTATTTCAATGATAAAATATTAAAACATGCTGCTGTGCAGAGGGACCTAGGTGTGCTAGTGCATGAGTCACAAAAAGGTGGTTTACAGGTGCAACAGGTGATTAAGAAGGCGAATGGAATTTTGTCCTTCATTGCTAGAGGTATGGAGTTTAAACTAGGGAGGTTATGCTGCAATTGTATAAGGTGTTAGTGAGGCCACACCTGGAGTATTGTGTTCAGTTTTGGTCTCCTTACCGAAGAAAGGATGTACTGGCGCTGGAGGGTGTGCAGTGGAGATTCACTATGTTAATCCCAGAGTTGAGGGGGTTGGATTACGAGGAGAGGTTGAGTAGACTGGGACTGTACCCGTTGGAATTTAGAAGGATGCGGGGAGATCTTATAGAAACATATAAAATTATGATGCGAATAGATAGGATAGATGCGGGCAGGTTGTTTCCACTGGCGGGTGAAAGCAGAACTAGGGGGTATAGCCTCAAAATAAGGGGAAGTAGATTTAGGACTGAGCTTAGGATGAACTTCTTCACCCAAAGGGTTGTGAATCTATGGAATTCCTTGCCCAGTGAAGCAGTTGAGGTTCCTTCATTAAATGTTTTTAAGATAAAGATAGATAGTTTTTTGAAGAATAAAGGGATTAAGTGTTATGGTGTTCGGGCCGGAAAGTGGAGCTGAGTCCACAAAAGATCAGCCATGATCTCATTGAATGGCGGAGCAGGCTCGAGGGGCCAGATGGCCGACTCCTGCTCCTAGTTCTTATGTTCTTATGAGTCCAATGAGGTTAGACTGACTGGCCTGTAGTTTCCTGTTTTATTCCTTCCTCCCTTCTTGAATAATGGTATCACTGTGACTACCCTCCGGGACCTCTCCTGTGTCCAGAGAAGAATTCAAAATTATTGCCAGAATTGAAAATTATTGCTATTTCCTCCCTTGCTTCACTCAGCAGCCTGGGATACATTTCATCTGGTCCTGGAGATTTATCTACTTTTAAGCCTGTCGGACCACTCAGAACCTCCTTTCAGTTTATGGTACTTTCTTTATTTTTATCATAATCCTTCATACCCACATCATCCCTCTCACTAGTGAACACTGAAACAAAATATTCATTTGGAACACTAGCGACGTCCTTCGGTTTAACAGAAATTACCACTGCGGTCCTTAATGGCCTCAAATCTTTCACTAGTTCTCCTTGTTGTGTGCCTCATCTACTCAATGTAGCAGCCAGTTGCCAAGTTGGCCAGCAAAACATTCTACCTTCATCCATAATCAATTTTTAAAAATCTGATCAATCATATGCTCATGTACAAAGTTGTTCATGTATAAAGTTGCTCATGTACAAAGTTGTTCATGTACAAATGGGTGCATTCGGTCCAAGAGAAGGCCATTCACCGCACAGCATCACAGAAAAATACAGCGCAGAAGAGGCCCTTCGGCCTATCGAGTCTGCACTGACCCATGAAAAACACCTGACCTGCTGACCTAATCCCATTTGCCAGTACCAGGCCTATAGCCTCCTGGGGTTTGCTCCACCATCCAGTTCAATCATGGCTGATCTGTATCTCAACTTCATTTTCCTGCTTTTTCCCATATCCCTGATGTCATTGGATAATCTATGGACCTAAGCTTTGAAAGCTCCAGTTATTCCTCAGCATCCACTTTCTTTTTGGGGAGAACGATTCCAGTTTTCTGCTGCCCATTGTAAGATTTTGATAAGTCGGCTGGTTTTTATGGTCTGTCCCATCTTTGGATTTTATTCCTTAACCACTTTTTGAAATAGCTTTTGTCTGAATTTCTGTTGGTGAGAAAATGGAGTGTCAGGCTACTGTCTGTGAGAAAGAAAGTTTCATGGTTTTATGACTTAAGTTATATTCAGCAGTTTGTCGAAATGGCTAAAAGTAGTTTGTTCTTAGAATGATATCTTGGTCTGAATTCTCCGGCAGTTCGCTGGGGTGATATTCTCTTGCCCTGCAGGCGGGGAACCCACGCCTGCAGGTTTCCTGGTTGTGTGGGGTGTCTTCAATCGGAACTCCCATTGACAGTGGCGGGAACAGAGAATCTCGCTGCCAGTGTTTGGCACGCTGGGAAACATCCGGCTGGGAGGCCACAGAATCCCACCCCTCATGTTTAAATAAACCATGCATTGACTTCATTGATTCATTATGTTTGCAGGGCAGGACAACTGTATGAGAGGGGAATATTCTGTCTTTTCTGACGTTATATTCTGAAGTGCTACTGACAAGAGGATGTGACTTAGATTATATCTGAAGGAAAAAGCTATTTGTTTGCAATGGAATGTAAACTCTGTGGTTCCCAAGGAAACAAGTGATGAATATTTGTCTTTGGTCTATCTGCCTGTGGTTACAGAGGTGGGGTGACATGAAATGACTTGCAACCTAAGCTAATAGAACAGGTGAACTTGGGCTATTTCCACAAAAGAGAGGCTGGTTGAGCACAGTGTGCTAAATAGCTGGCTTGTAAAGCAGACCAAAGCCAGCAGCGCGGGTTCAATTCCCGTACTAGCCTCCCCGAACAGGCGCGGAAAGTGGCAATTAGGGGCTTTTCACATTAACTTCATTTGAAGCCTACTTGTGACAATTAGCGATTTTCATTTCATTTCATTTCAAGAATGCAGAGAAGCGGATATGAAAATGGGAAAATTGTGGTCTTTGTGTTGCCACAGAGGCTTCTGGGGTATGACTTTCCTGAACACAGTCCAACGTCACTTCAAAGACAGAGACGAGAGAGACATTGCATGTGCTGGCGATGCTCAAGGACTCCGAAGAACTTGAGTGATGGGGAACTTGGAAGTTTTCTTCACTCCTTTGCGTTAAGTACATGTAAACTCCTGTTTGATAAATTCTACTTGATTCACATATACTAGTTATTTGCACCTTGTAGTTCAAGCCCAACTGAGGACTGTTTGAAATTAAGAATTCAGTCCTTAGAGTTTTTAAATTGTAAGGGTTTTACACCTCCAAACCTGAAAGGCTTACACCAGTGTAACGCTCTCTGATCTTGCCCTTGATGCATTATTGCACCATCTTCGTGCAATGCATGACATTTGAGCTGCAAGCTTTGCTGTTATAGTGTGTGTGTGTGTGTGGGGGGGGGGGGGGGGGGGGGGGGGGGGGAGCGCGGAGAGAAGGTGGGGTGAATGGACTTGGGGAAGCAAAGCTTTCATTTGCAGTCAGGTGATGCGGGGGAAGACGTGACTCTGATATTGCTGGTCTTTGCAGAACTGTCTACGTCCCCGTTTTGATGGAAGTCCGAATCATTTCAAATAGAGCGAGGGGACCCTTCGACCTATCAATGTTTCGGCCCTTCGAGCCTGCTCCGAAATTCGGCAAGACCATGGCTGACCTGATTGTGGACTCAACTCCACATTCCTGCTTCACCCTCATAACACCTTGGCTCCCTTGTCAATCAAAAATCGATCTTCAATGAATTCAATGATCCAACATCCGCTGCTTTCCGGGGAATAGAATTCCACACAAGCGATGACGAAAAATAAAAATTCTCCTCACCTCTATTTCATGAGGTAGACCTCGTATTTTTAAATGTGGCCCCTGGATCTAATCTATAAGACCATAAGAAATAGGAACAAGGAGAAGGCCATTCGGCCCCTCGAGCCTGCTCCGCCATTCAATAGGATCATGGCTGATCCGATATTCCTCATGTCCACTTTCCTGCCTTTTCCCCGTAGCCTTCGATCCCCTGACTGATATATCTCAGCTTTAAATATACGCAATCACTCTGCCCCCACAGCTCTCTGTGGCAACGGGTTCCAAACGCATCGACTCTGAGACAAGAAATCCCTTCTCATCTCATTCTTAAAGTGGCACCGCTTTATTCTGAGACTCTGCTCTCCGGTCCGAGACTCTCCCATGAGGGGAAACATCCTCTCAGCATTTACCCTGTCAAACCCCTGGAGAATCCTCTATGTTTCAATGAGATCACCTCTCACTCTCCTAAATTCCAATGAGCAGAGTCCCAACCTTTGCTCATTAGACAATCTCTCCACACCGGGTAAACCTTCTCTGAATTCTCTCCAATGTTTCCTTAAATAACGGCTTGAGGACCTGGGTTTGATCCCGGCCTCGGGTCACTGTCCATCTGGGGTATTCACGTTCTCCCCATATCTGCGTGTGTCTCACCCCCACAACACAAAGATTTGTGGTGCAGGTGGATTGGCCATGATAAATTGCCCCTTAATTGGAATTATAAGGGAACCAAAACTACTCACAGGGCTCCAGATGTGGTCCCATCTGTACTTTGTACAGTAGCAGCAAGACTTCCCGACACTTGCAAGCTGTTTCTATTGTCATGGGAATGGCCCTTTAAGAAATGTTTTAGTCTCATCACTTGGCTTCAGTGATATCATTCTGTGTGTGGAGCTGGGCTGTGGCTCTGTGAGCTTTACTTTTGCTTTGAGTTTTGGAGCTGGATTGTGGCTCTGAGAGTTTTTACTTTCGTTTTCACATTTGGCTGCTGTACTCAGGCAGGGAAGTATTTTGGCCAGTCTCTCTATTTTCAATTTTAAAGAGTTATTCCGAGGAAGAAACCCAATGATTATAGTTACCTGTTGTTTTGGTAAAAAAGTTTTTTTTGGTTTATGGGATCTTGTTATTGGATTGGATTGGATTGGATTGGATTGGATTGGATTGAATTGGATTGGATTTGTTTATTGTCACGTGTACCGAGGTACAGTGAAAAGTATTTTTTGCGAGCAGCTCAACAGATCATTAAGTACATGAGAAGAAAAGGGAATAAAAGAAAATACATAATAGGGCAACACAACATATACAATGTAACTACATAAGCACTGGCATCGGATGAAGCATACAGGGTGCAGTGTTAATGAAGTCAGTCCATAAGAGGGTCATTTAGGAGTCTGGTAACAGTGGGGAAGAAGCTGGTTTTGAGTCTGTTCGTGCGTGTTTTGGAACAGTTAAGGGGGGATTCATTAAGGGTTGTACATAGAATACTGTAGCTGTGTGGGGTCTTTTTGTTTGTAGTTGATAACATTTCTTACCGTGCGTGTTTATACAAATGTTAACCAAATTCTAAGAATAGAGCTTTTTTTTGGATTAAAAGTGCCTGAGAATAGAGCTTGTTTTTGGATTAAAAGTGCCTGAGAACTCTGTTGAATATCACCTGAAAGGTAGGCCCTTGTGCTCATCGTAACCAAAATCTACAAACAGCTGTAGGTCAGGTGAACTCCATGATACACTTTGGCGTTTTCTAAATCCTGGCCCATAACACAATCCCTCTAGAAACTTACCCTTCCTATTATTGTGTCATGTGTAAATTTGGCTACAGTACATTTGCTCCCTTCCTCCAAGTCATTTGTATATATTGTAAACAGTTGTGGTTCCAGCACTGATCTCTGTGGAACCCCACTGGTTATAGGTCACCAACCTGAAAAAGAACCACTTTTCGCCTCTCGCTGTTTCCTGCCCATTGTCCAGGTCTCTATCCATGACAATATATCTCCCAATCTCTTCCACAAAAGGAGCACCTCTTATTCTTCCAAAGACCAATGGGTGCAGGCCCAGCCTGTTGCAGGCCTGTTAACTCCTGTTAAAGGCATGGATAAAGTTGAGCTAATATCACTCTGAAATTTCTAGGCATTTATGCTGCTGATGAGGGTTACATACGAGAAATAAACGCCCATTTGACGTCTGCCGCTGAATAATTGCCTTCTTCCTCAAACTCCACCTTTTGGAACATCACTTTGAAGCAATCAACTACATATCTGCAGTTGTCAGTTTTCTAAAGTCTTGATTAATCTACATTTGCCTTTGCCTACGAAGTTCACAGACTGTTCCGCACACGAGGAAATGTTATTGATTGCACAATAAATGGTGACAGCAATGGTGACCTAAATATAATTTAATGCTGCCCTCGGTGATATTTAATTCTAATGGATTTCTGTTTTACAGAGCAAACTGGCACTCAAAGAGATTGTAGTCTTCCGGATTAAATGCAGAGAGGGCATTCTGCTGGCCTCTTTACATTTGTCTGAAGTATTTTCTATCAAGTGCTGAGGCCCCCAGTGATCGGGAATCTGCCCTGTTTATATTATGCCCCCTATATCAGAGCACAGACAGCAATGGAGAAAGGATTGCAATAGATTCGAGCTTCCACGTAAGCAGTGTTTTCTAAAAGTTTGCAATTGCTTCTCTCATTACTGCTGCTAATCTACCAGAAAGTCCACACTGCAAAATTTCACAAATGCTAAATATTAATCAATACCGATGTGGTGATATGCATCACTGTAGGTACACAAGGGGTTAATGTAGATACACTAGAACTAAGTAAACACTAGAGGGAGCACCAGAGACATTATGACACACAGACATTCAACCAATAGGTCAGTAAGATAGGACATGACCAATGGGCAGTCAAGACACCGAGAGGTGATACTACCACAAGGGCATATAAAAGGACAGGGCACACATGCTCTTCCTCTTTTCCATAGGCAACACTCAGAGAGACAGGGGCAGATCAGGAAGCATCACACCCACCGCATGGATTAGGCCAGACTGGTTAGTTAGATTGAGTTACTGTGGCATGATCAGCAGGAGAGTCAAACTCAAGTCGGAGAATTGTTAACTGTTCAATAAATGTGTTAAACCTATCTCCAAGGCTGAACCTTCCTTTGTCAGAGTATACATCAAGGAAACAGCTTATGCTACATGAAGAAGCCAAACACAACAACCGAGTGATCAGTTTTGGCCCAGTGGGTCACACTCTACCCTCTGATCTGTGAGGTTAAGGGCCCAGGCCACACTCCATTAACTTGAGTATGTGAAGCAGGGTGACACTCCCAATAATAGAACTGAAGAAATGTCACACTGTCGGAGATGTCTCTTCCAGACCAGACATTAAACTGAGGTGACTTCTGCCCTCTCAGGTGGATAAGAAAAATCCCATCGAGGTCTATTGAAGAAGAGCAGGAGAGTTTTCTCTTGTGTCCTGGCTGTTAGTCAGACCCCAACCAACATTGCTGAGAAAGAGGATTTGGTTATTATCATATTTTGTGACAGCTTGCAGTCTGTAAATTGGCTCCTCCTCACTTCCTGCAGCAATGCCCAGGTATGAATATACCTCGTTCGTTGTGAAGTCATTTGGGGTGTTCTGAGGTCATGTGATTGATTGATTTGATTTATTGTCACATGTACCGAAGTACAGTGAAAAGTATTTTTCTACAGCCGAGGGAATGTTCACAGTACGTACATAGTAGACAAAAAGCATAATCAACAGAGAACATTGACAAATGGTACATCGACAAACAGTGATTGGTTATAGTGCGGAACAAGGGGCCAAACAAAGCAAATACTTGAGCAAGAGCAGCACAGGGCGTTGTGAATAGTGAGCGGGTTTCTCCGACCCTCCACACCGGAACTGCGCCCGGCGCGGGAGCAGAGAATGGCCGTTTATGCCAGAAATCCAGCGCAATGACACTTCCGCGAATCTCCGTGGACCCGCCAGTCCCGTGCGCGCAGTCGACGCGGCACCGGTCGGGGGCCGTTGGAACAGGTCCCCGCGGCGATTCTCCGCAGTCGACCGGCCGAACTCCCGCCGGCATGGTTTACCACCCGGCGATATCACCCGGGTGATACCACCCACCGGGAGCTGGGACTCGCTGGGACTGGGGGGGGGGGGGGGGGGGGGTGGGCGAATCTGACAGCGGTGGCTAGGCCCGTGATTGGGGGCCACCGATCGGCGGGCCGTCGCGATCTGAGAGGGACCTACATTACTCCACGTGGGCCCGCTGTGTGGTTCCGCCATGTCGCCGCTGTCCACGCTGAAGCGTGTCGCTGTGCGCATGCGGGGACCCACTTGCGGCCGCCATGCGCATGCGCGGCCGTGCGGTCTGGACGGCAGGGCCCCACCAGCAGCCATTGCCGTGGAATGCATGCCGGGGTCCTGCTTGCCCCCTGGAAAACTGAGAATCACCCCGGACGTTTGAGGAAAAAGTCCGGAGTGATTCTTGCCCATTTTCTGCCTGATGGAAGGGTCTGGAAGAAGGCAAAGCCTGGGTGGGAGGGGTCTCTGACAATGCTGTCTGCCTTCCTCAGGCAGCGGGAGGTGTAGACAGAATCAATGTGGGGGTGGCAAGCTTGTGTGATGCGTTGGGCTGAGGTCACCCCACTCTGCAGTATTTTGCGATCTTGGGCCGAGTAGTTGCCATACCAAGCTGTGATGCAGTCGGATAGGATGCTCTCCGTGGCACACCTGTAGAGGTTTGTGAGAGTCGATGCAGACATGCCAAATTTCTTTAGCTTCCGTAGGAAGTAGAGACGTTGTTGGGCTTTCTTGACTGTTGCATCAATGTGAGTGGACCAGGACAGACTGTTGGTGATGGTGACCCCCAGGAGCTTAAAGCTATCGACCATCTCCACTTCGGAGCCATTGATGCAGATGGGAGTGTGTGTCGTGCTGCGCTTCCTGAAGTCGATGATTAGGCGCTATACAAATGCAATTCTTTCTCCATAAACAATATGTTCTGCTTGAAACCGAATCCCTACATCACAGAAGGAGGCCATTCGGCCCATCGAGTCTGCAACCTTCCTCTGAAAGCGTACTCTATCTCGCCTCACTCCTCTGTCTGTCCCTGTAACCCTACCTCACCTGCACATCTTTGGACTGTGGGAGGAAACCGGAGCACCTGGAGGAAGCCCGCACAGACACGGGGAGGAAGTTCAAACTCCACTCAGACAGTCAGCCAAGGTCAGAATTAAACCTGGGACCCTGGAGCTGTGAGGCAGCAGTGCTAACCACTGTGCCACCAAGCACATAATTTGATATTATAGAGATGGCTCTCTCTCTCCCTCTCCCTCTGACATAGATAGCCACAAATGTGGCTTGCTATGCTGACACTGACAGAACAGTAACGGCTGTTATCATTGTAAAGGTACATCCTTCTGAGTATCCGGCAGAAGATACGAGTTGGTAATGAGCCACAAGATGACTTCATGGTTTACTTTGAATATAAGTCGCTTGCCAATGCAAAACTGAATAAAGCTCGTCAGAACTCGCCCAAAAATAAGATATTTTTAAAAATTCAAGAGAGAATCCACTTTGGATGGATGAGAGTTTCTCGAGTTGAACTAATGTTGTCTCCAGCCTAACACGCTAGTTAGCTCAAGATGGCTCATGGACAGAGGAAAGCTTTTCAAAGTGCTCCAAGCAGGCGTTGGCCGAGCACTTTGGCTTGCTCAAGACCAAGCTATCATTCTGAGGAGACTGCTTCAGGGATGGAGACGCATTCCTCCTACTTCTGTCCTCTGTTTTCCTAATCCGGAACCAGTAAACCAGGCATGAGGCAGTGGCACAGTGACTGATGTCACTAGGCACGTGATCCCAAAGATCTGGGGACACAAGTTCAAGGCAGTTGGTGGAATTTAACTTCAAATAATGAATCTGGAATATAAAGCTAGTCTCAATAATGGCCATGAAGCTTGATCATCAATTGTTGTAAAACAAAACCCTCCTGGTTCACTAATGCCCGTTTTGGGAAGGAAATCTGTCTGGTTTGGCCTATACCTGACTCCAGGCGCTCAGTAATATGGTTGTTTTTTAACTTCTCTCTGAGATGTCCAGCAAACCATTCACTTATTCGTGAAATAATAATGAAAATGGGCAGAATATCCATCATAAATCTGGACAAAGGCACACCCAGTTCTGGTGACCCTGCTACATCCTTCTCAGTAACAATGGTTCGCACTGCTGCCTCATAGCACCCAGGCTCGATTCAGGCCTTGGGTGGCTGTGTGGAGTTTGCACATCCTCCCCATGTCTGCGTGTGTTTCCTCCGGGTGCTCCAGTTTCCTCCCACAGTCCAAAGATGTACAGGTTAGGTGGATTGGTTATGCTAAATTGCACGTAGTGTCCAAAAATGTGCGGGTTAGGCAGGGCTGTGGAGTTATGGGGCTAGGGTGGAGGAGTGGGCCTTGGTATGCTGCTCTTTAAGAGGGCCGGTGCAGACTCAATGGGCCGCATGGCCTCCTTCTTCAAAGTAGGGATTTTATGGATTCTATCTTGTGCCAAAATTTGGAGATCTGTCCCACATACAGGTCAAGCAACAGGCTGACATCGGCACTGGCTACCACCTACAAAACGCACCACATCAACTCACCAAACCTCCTTCGACAGCACCTTCTAAACTCAAAACCTCTGCCACCTATTTGCCTGGGAACACCACCACCTGCAAGCTCCCCTCCAAACCACTTACACCAGCCCGACTTGGAAATACATCAGCCGTTCCTTCACTGCCTCTGGATCAAAATCCTGGAACAGCGTCCCTAACAGCACTGTGGGTGTACCGACACCATTGGCCTGCAGCGAATGAAGAAGGCGGCTCACCACCACCCTCTTGAGGACAATTAGGGATTAACAATAAATGCTGGCCTAGCCAGCGACGCCCACATCCCACGTACAAATGAAAACAGCATTCTCATCTGTGCCGGGATGGAAGCCTTTTCTGTGTATTTATCTTACATATCATACCGAAGATGTTGCTTCTCAATTAATTACTTTAGAATTGCCTCTGATCCCACGCCTCATCTCCCCCCGCCCCCCCTCCCCTTCTGTCCCTGGTGCTCCACCCTTTTGGGTGATCTGTTGGTCCTGGGCCAAAATCTTAAGTGTTGACACTTAGTGGCTGGAATGCTTATTTCTCCTGATCGATGGTCAGTTTAAACATTACGAGACCTTTCTGCTCCATTCCTGCATGTCAACAGATTTCATGCTCCATTCTCTTTCCTATCACTTGCCTTGTGTTTATACAAAGCTGACAGTGCGTATATGCTGCAAATGTTTTTTAATCATATGAAATCAGAACGTCCTCAGAGCGTCACGTTAACATGGAATGTGGACACCTACGGTGCACAGAGGCACGTCAAGGGTCATCTCCATGTCTAATACCGGGTGTTTGACAAACCAGACTTTTGAATCCTTGCTACATTGGCAATAAAGTGCACGAGCCGTCACGAGACGGGACACAATCTTGATCCAACTATTACCAGGAACAAGGAGAACTCGAGAGAAATTATACCAGAGTTTAAAAAGAAATACATGGATTTCCCATAACCTCATAAATCTTCTTAAAAACCGTGGGAATTGTGGACTTGTGTCACTGTGTTTGGGAGCACTGGTAAATATGAGTTTTGCAGATGAAGTTCATCCAATTCTAACCTCGCCTTTGCTAAGTTTGGAACACACGACGTAAACGAATGGGATCTGATTCATTCCACCGTGAGTGAAAGTTCCTCCCTCATTCCTACAATTGGTTGAAATTCCCATGAGCAAAGATGGAATATTTTCCATTTGACTGAATCTGTAACTAACTGGGCTACTTGCCTGGAATGTTGTGCAGCAAACTGCACGAGAGATTGGTTAGTTCCCCAGTGGCTGAAGGAGCACATAGTTTGCCCCGTGAGTTCATATTTATACATATATAATTCCACTTCAGGCAGTTCAGACAAGGTTCATGATGCTGACATCTGGGATGAAGGGTTAAGCACTTTGGGATGTTTCATTGCATTAAAGGTGCGATATAAATATAAATTGGTGTTCTTAATGCCGTTTGAGGCAAGGCTGAGCAGGTTGGATGTATAATCGTTAGAGTTCAGAAGAATTCTAAGGGCTTTTGATGTTAATGATATATTAATTAGGAGAACTCAGGGTAGTGCCCTGGACCCAACACCTGCTTAATCAATGACCTTCTCTCCATCATAAGGTCAGAAATGGGGATGTTTGTTGATGATTGGAATGTTCAGTGCCTTGGTGACTATTCAGATAATGAAGCAGTCCATGTCCAAATGCAACAAGACCTGGATAGTATCCAAATTTGGGTTGAAAAGTGAGGAGTAACATTTGTGCCATGTGCCAAGCAATGATCATCTCCAACAAGAGTGAATCCATCCATTGTCCCTTGACATTCAATTACAATAGCATAATTGAATTCCCCTGCTATCAACATCCTGGGGGTTACCATTAACCAGAAACTGAACTCGATTAACCATATGAATACAGTGGCTACAATAGCAGGTCAGAGGCTAGGAATCCTGCAGCGAGTAGCTCACCTGTTGACTTCCCAAAGCTTATCTACCATCTACACGGGTCAGGAGTGTAATGGAACACCCTCCACTTGCCTGGACGAGGGCAGCTCCAACAGCACTCAAGAAGCTCGACACCATCCAGAACAAAACAACCCACTTGATGGTACCCCATCCACAAACCTTCACTTGCCCTGTATGTGTTTTTGGCACCAAATCAGGGAGGAGAGCTGCTCCCATTTTCATTTTTAAAAATTCTATCCAATTTATGGACAATGTAACGTGGCCAATCCACCTACCCTGCACATCTTTGGGTTGTGGGAGTGAGACCCACGCAGCCATGGGGAGAATGTGCAAATTCCACACGGAGTGACCTGGGGCCGGAATTGAACCCACGTCCCTGGCGATACGAGGCAGCGGTGCTAACCACCGAGCCACCATGCCACCCCTGCTTCCATTTTCCAGCTGCTCACAAGCAAAGCAGTACTGTGAAAATGAATCATTGTCTTCCAAGAAAGAGATGGCCATAGACACAAATAGGCAGTGTCATTACTGGACAGGATCTCATAATGGAATCTGCTGGTGAGAGCTACTCAGGAGAGACCAGGGCAGGACAGAGCTGTGCCAGTGTTAGCTCTGTACAGAGCTCCAGGGTCTCTGGATAACAGCCAACAAGGAAGAAACTTAACTCGGGAACAAAGCAGTATGAAGATGATTTCTTGAGCTTTGGTTTTGTCAATTGTGCCTATAAAAATAAGGATGCAAAGCCCAGTGTGTGTTATATGCAGGGAAGTACTGGCAAATAAGAAAATAAATTTCAAGATTTTGAAAGATAAGCTGTGGGTGAAAAATGTCTTTTGAGGTTGAGACCACATAGCCAATTTTTAACGGCCGACTCCAAATTAAAAGATGATGCTGCTGCACCAGACTTGTGATATCACATTAAAAACACACCAAAAGTCCATGAAGCTGTCAGTATTATGGAGTAGTAATTCCGAGGAGTTTCCAGTGCTGAGTAAAACAAGCATTTTGTTGCTATTTCCCTTCACGATGACCGACATGTGCAAAGTTGGATTTTCAATTTTCACAAAGATGAAGATGGCACAAAGGAACTTGCTGAAGTCTGTACCTGTTTTGCACATAGCCCTCTCCTCCTGTGAACCTTTTTCAAATGAGATTGTGAGGATAAAGCAAGTTCCACTTTCCCATCAAATTTAAGTGAATGTGACATGTCTTGCGAGGATCAGCTGGCGTGGGTTTGGTTGGCAAAAGAGGGTCCAGAGAAAAAAGGATTGGAAAACACCACCTGAGACAGCACCTTCCAAATCCATGACCACTATCATCTGGAAGCACAAGGACATCAGATACACGGGAATCCCACCACATGCAAGTTCCCCTTCAAGCCTCTCACCATCCTTGAAATATATCGCCGTTCGTTCACTGTGGCTGGGGAAAATTCCTGGAACTTTCTCCCTAACAGCACAGTGGGTGTACCGACACCACATGGACTCCAGCGGTTCAAGAAGGCAGCTCACTAACATTTTCACAAGGATAACTGTGAATGGGTAATAAATGCGGATCCAGCTAGCAATACCCACGTACCCATTAACACATTTAAAACATTAAGAGACGTGGATGAAGAGAATTATTCAATTAAGTACTTGGAGCATTTATAAAGAGAAA
The DNA here is from genome assembly GCF_047496885.1 of Scyliorhinus torazame. Classification (NCBI taxonomy): domain Eukaryota; kingdom Metazoa; phylum Chordata; class Chondrichthyes; order Carcharhiniformes; family Scyliorhinidae; genus Scyliorhinus; species Scyliorhinus torazame. The sequence goes on along the minus strand of NC_092713.1, from coordinate 316,288,192 downwards.
TGTTCATGGCTATGTCAAAAAGGGAAAGTCAAAATGTAATCCATCAGAGTCAGCATGGTTTTATGAAGGGTAAATCACGTTTGACTAACTTGCTGGAGTTCTTGGAACAAGCCAAGTGGTAATAGGGATGCTGTAGATGTAGTATACCTGGACTAAGGAGTTTGATAAGGTGCCGCACAGAAAGTTAATCCATAGGTAAGATCACACTGGTTTAGGAGTGATTTATTAGCTTGGATGGAAGATTGGCTGACGGAACGAAGACGGAGAGTCGGGATAAATGGGTCTTTTTCTGGATAGCATGCTGTAACTAGTGGGGTACCAGAGGGTTCGGTCCTTGAGCCCAACCTATTTACAATCTATATTAATGACTTGTCCTCATGCATGAGCCGCAGAAAACGAGCATGCAGGTACAGCAGGTACTAAAGAAAGCGAATGGAATGTTGGCATTTATAGCATGAGGAAGAGAGTATAAAATAGGGAAATGTTGTTGCAACTATACAAGGCATGGGTAAGACTGCACCTGGAGTATTGGGCACAGTTTTGGTCTCATTTGAGGAACAATGGAGTGGCATTGGAAGCAGTTCAGAGGAGGTTCACTGGATTAATTCCAGAGATGAGGGATTTGTAATATGAAGAGAGATTGAGCTGATGAGGCCTATACTCTCTAAAGTTTAGAAGAATGAGGGGAGATCAAACTGAGGTATACAAGATGATAAAAGTTATGGATAAAGCATGTGGAGCGGATGTTTTCTCTTGTGGGGCATTCTAGAACAAGGGGTCATAGTGTCAGGATAAGGGGTAAAAAATTTAAAACAGGGATGAGGAGAAATTATTTCTCCCAAAGGGTTGTGAATCTGTGGAATTCGCTACCCCATGGTGCAATGGATTCTGGGACAGTGAGGAAATTTAAGGAGGAGTAGACAGATTTTTAATTGGTAACGGGTTGAAGAGTTATGGAGAACGGGCAGGACGGTGGAGTTGAGGCCAGGATGAGATCAGTTATGATCATATTGAACGGCGGAGCAGGCTCGAGAAGCTAAATTGCCGACTCCTGCTCCTAGTTCTTATGGCCTAAAAAATAACTATTCTTTTTAAAAAATATATAAATTTAGAGTACCCAATTCATTTTTCCAATTAAGGGGCAATTTAGCGTGGCCAATCCACGTAGCCAGCACATCTTTGGGTTGTGGGGGCAAAACCCACGCAAACACGGGGAGAATGTGCAAACTCCACAAGGACAGTGACTCAGAGCCGGGATTGGACCTGGGACCTCGGCGCTGTGAGGCAGCAGCACTAACCCACTGCACCACCGTGCTGCCCTAAAAAAAAAAAAATTATTCTGTCTAATTCCACCTTCCAGCTCTTAATAATAATAATAATAATCACTTATTGTCACAAGTGGGCTTCAATGACGTTACAGTGAAAAGCCGCTAGCTTTTTGTCTTTACCTGCAGCCCTGTGGGTAACAGCACCTCAAGCCCAAATCTGGTGTTCTTCATTAATAAGGGGTTTTCTTGATTAATAAGGGGATCAGGGGTTATGGGGAGAAGGCAGGAGAATGGGGATCAAGAACATTTCAGCCATGATTGAATGATGGAGAAAACTTGATGGGTTGAATGGCCCAACTTTCCTCCTGTATCTTATGGTCTTATGGCACAAGATGTATTGCTGTGTGAAAATGGACCACGGTAGCTTGTTTATCTAAGTGTCTATACAAGTAATTTATTGATTATATTGCACTTTAGGATATCTTAAGAGGTGGTGCAAATAGTATGTTTTAAAATTTCCATCGCTCCCTTTTGCTTGCTGGTCCTTTTGGTAAATGTGGAGCACATTTTGTCACAACAGAAAAGTCGGACAACAGTTATTTTTGCTCAGGACCAATTTGGGACATTTCAACAACAGCTTTCAATTATACAACACTTCTGATGTGGCAAAACACACCAAGGTGCTCCCAAGTTGCTTTTGCTGACAAAGCCTGCCCATTGGGCCACATGAGGAGCCCACAGTAGGACATGTGTCCAAAAGCTTGGCAAAGGGGGCCTCTGAAAGGAGGAACAAAGTAGAGGGATTTGGGGAGAGGATTCACAGAAAAATATCACCCGTTATTGTTAACTTGGGTTTCACCATCCGACAGTCCAATTCTTGTTCTGTGCTTTGATTTTTTGCAGTCCGCGACTATGTCTGACAGAAAATTAAATATTAACATGGTATTTATGCGGTATGGGGCCTGGGTGCAGCGCAGTGTTTTGCTGGGCAATAAACTATCTGTGGTGTTGGCGTGTGGTTCCGAAACAGAACTGCCACTCAGAGAACCTGTACTGCAGCGAGAAATTCACCCCTTAAATAAGCTGAGTGTTGGGAAAAGAAAACATGGCCTGTGATGTGCTGAAGGTTCAGGCCTTTGTACATTCTTCTGAAAAGATTGTTTGCATTGTGTGAACAACAGGTGAGGTTGTTTTTTCAGCATTCAAAGCAGCAGGAAGCACCTGTCTCCTACGCTCTCCAATGAACTGGCCTTTCCTTATTTCCACACAGCTCAGTGAATGCAGGGAAGGATACAGCGTACCTGAACAATGATGGGAACTGAGGGTAAAGCAGTGCTGAATGCACTCATACTCCTGTTCACACACAATAGCTGGGTTACCAAGACGTGAATGTTCCCACAGTATATGTCAATAAGCTTTTCATTCTGTCCTTGACGGGGAAGTTCCTTTTGAAAACCTGGGTAGTGGTGGTGCTGTTGGTCCAGTAGCCTAATCGATTTAGATTAACTCTTTAGAAGACCTACTTAGATTTAGTTCCTTGGTCCCATGTAAGAAAATGGAGAGGAAGACTCCACCACTGCCCCCAGTCCATCACAATTTATTTCACTCTGGCCCAGGTGACACCCTGCTCTTGAAGGTCATCCTTAAATGTACCTCATCAGATTTTCTTCAGCCGACATTGTCTCCTTCTTCCATTTGGTGGTGTCCATTCTATCGCCACTCTGCTGGGGCCTACGCCCAGGGGATGAAACATGTGTCCCGCCAGCTCAGTCGTCTCTCCGTCACAATGCCTTTGACCAATCCTCTGCAGCACTTTGTCATTGGTGATGTTGTCCCCAGAGGACAGAAGTACAAACCCCACTGTGGCAGCTTGGAATTCAAATTTCTTTTTTGAACAGCTGACATTGATTAAAGTAACCATGAAAAAGATAAAATAGAAAGAGTTTGCAATTCTCCAGGTTAATGGCGTGCCGGTTATCCTGTGGACTAGTGGCATTGATTAACATCTCATGAATAGTCATTAAAACCAGTCACCTGAGGCCTGTTAAGGGGCACAAAGGTACACATTGTATTCTTCTCTTTGAAGTTTTAGTGTGAGTCATCTTAAAGTCTGTATAAAAGACAGACAGAAAGCGCACTTAGTAAGCATTGCGCTGGTCAAGGAGACACAGCCTGAGTGAGTGAGACACAGACAGAGTGAGAATTTGGTAATTTGGTGCAGTGAGGTAATTCGGTGAAGAGTGGGAGAAGGTGCTTTTTCCCGACTGGTTTGTTCTCTCACTTTCTCCGGGCCTAATTTCGGGAGCCGTTCGGAGGAGGAGGAGCAGTCTCTGTGAGTATAAAAACCTAACGGTAACTTAGTTTTCCAGTTTTTTCCCCCAAAAGTGATGTCAGAGGGAAGCTGTGATCTGATTGGTTGATAGCAAATCTGCCCCAAATTAAAAAAAAACACAGCTAAACTCGTAAACTTAAATTAAACTAATTAATTAATCAGTGATGGCTGGTCAGGTGATGTGCTTGAGCTGCTTGATGTGGGAGCTGGCAGATCCCATTGCGAGCTGCAGCGACCACATCTGCAGTAAGTGTTGGCTGCTCGAAGAGCTCCGGCTCAGAGTTGATGAGCTGGAGTCTGAGCTTCAAACACTGAGGCACATCCGGGAGGGGGAGACTTACCTGGACACTGTGTTTCAGGAGGCAGTCACACCTGTCAGAGTAAGTAGTTTAAATCCTGCCAGTGGCCAGGGAGAGCAGGGTGTGACTGCAAGTCAGGCAGGTAAAGGGAACCAGCAGTCAGGAACGCAGGAGCCTCAGCCCTTGACTCTGTCCAACAGGTATGAGGCACTTGCTCCCTGTGTGGATGGCGAAACAGGGCTGCAGGAAGGATGAGTCAGCTGACCAAGGCACCATGGTTCAGCAGATCAATCAAGGGGAGGGAGTAAATAGGCAAGTTGTAGTTGTAGGGGATTCTATTATCAAGGGGACAGATAGTATCCTTTGTGAGCAGGATAAAGAGTCCCACATGGTATGTTGCCTGCCCGGTGCTAGGGTGCGGGACATCTCTGACATGCTTGAAAGGATACTGGAGAGGGAGGGGGAGGATCCAGTTGTTGTGGTCCATGTCGGTACCAACAACATAGGCAAGTCTAGAAAAGAGGACCTGTTTAGAGATTATAAAGAGCTAAGTTTCAAATTAAAAAACAGGTCCTCAAGGGTCATAATCTCCGGATTACTGCCCGAGCCACGTGCAAATTGGCATAGGGAGGCAAGAATAAGGGAAGTTAACACGTGGCTGAAAGAGTGGTGTGGGAATGAGGGGTTCCTTTTCATGAGACACTGGCATCAGTTCTGGGACAGGGGGGACCTATACCGTTGGGATGGTCTCCACCTGAACCGAGCTGGGACCAGTGTTCTGGCGAAAAGAGTAAATAGGGTGGTCAATAGGACTTTAAACTAGAGATTGGGGGGGACGGGAAAGTCAGGGAACCAAGAGGTGAAGTAATCAGTGGGAAGCGTAGCTGCTTAGGAATACAAAAAAGCACGAAAAGACAAAACTCAGGCGAGGTTACGATAGTCCCACTCCCACAAAATATGACACAGTGTATGGAAAGGCTCAGTAAACCGAGGTCCACCACACTAAGAAAACAAAAAGGGACGGTCAATACAGAATTAAAGGTGCTATATTTAAATGCGCGCAGTGTACGGAACAAGGTAGATGAGCTTGTGGCCCAGATTGTGACTGGCAGGTATGATGTGGTAGGCATCACAGAGACGTGGTTGCAGGGGGTTCAGGACTGGCATTTAAACATCCAGGGATTCACAACCTATCGAAAAGACAGAGAGGTGGGCAGAGGGGGCGGGGTTGCCTTGTTAATTAGGAATGAAATTAAATCAATAGCACTAAACGACATAGAGTCAGATGATGTGGAGTCTGTGTGGGTAGAGTTGAGGAACCACAAAGACAAAAAAAACATAATGGGAGTTATGTACAGGCCTCCTAACAGTGGTCAGGACCGGGGGCACAAAATGCACCACGAAATAGAAAGTGCATGTCAGAAAGGCAAGGTCACAATGATCATGGGGGGCTTCAATATGCAGGTGGACTGGGTAAATAATGCTGCCAGTGGACCCAAGGAAAGGGAATTAATTGAATGTTTACAGGAGGGCTTTTTGGAACAGCTTGTGATGGAGCCCACGAGGGAACAGGCCATTCTGGACTTAGTATTATGTAATGAGCCAGACTTGATTAAAGATCTTAAAGTAAGGGAACACTTAGGAGGCAGTGATCATAATATGGTAGAATTCAATCTCCAATTTGAAAGAAAGAAGGTAGAATCAGATGTAAAGGTGTTACAGTTAAATAAAGGTAACTACAGGGGCATGAGGGAGGAACAGACGAAAATCGACTGGGAGCAGTGCCTAATGGGAAAGACAGTAGAACAGCAATGGCAGGAGTTTCTGGGAGTAATTGAGGACACAGTACAGAGGTTCATCCCACAGAAATGAAAGGTTATCAGAGGGGGAATTAGGCAGCCATGGCTGACAAAGGAAGTTAGGGAATGCATCAAAGCAAAAGAGAAAGCCTATAATGTGGCAATGAGTAGTGGGAAGTCAGAAGATTGGGAAGTCTACAAAAACAAACAGAGGATAACAAAGAAAGAAATAAGGAAAGAGAGGATCAAATATGAAGGTAGGCTAGCCAGTAACATTAGGAATGAGAGTAAAAGTTTCTTTAAATACATTAAAAACAAACGGGAGGCAAAAGTAGACATTGGGCAGCTCCAAAATGACGCTGGTAATCTAGTGATGGGAGACAAGGAAATAGCTGAGGAACTAAATAAGTACTTTGCGTCAGTCTTCACAGTAGAAGACATGAGTAATATCCCAACAATTCCAGAGAGTCAGGGGGCAGAGTTGAATGTGGTAGCCATCACAAAGGAGAAAGTGCTAGAGAAACTAAGAGGTCTAAAAATTGATAAATCTCCAGGCCCAGATGGGCTACATCCTAGAGTGCTAAAGGAGATAGCTGAAGAAATAGTGGAGGCGTTAGTTATGATCTTTCAAAAGTCACTGGAGTCAGGGAAAGTCCCAGAGGATTAGAAAATCGCTGTTGTAACCCCCCTGTTCAAGAAGGGAACAAGGAAAAAGATGGAAAATTATAGGCCAATTAACCTAACCTCGGTTGTTGGCAAGATTCTAGAATCCATTGTTAAGGATGAGATTTCTAAATTCTTGGAAGTGCAGGGTCGGATTAGGACAAGTCAGCATGGATTTAGTAAGGGGAGATCGTGCCTGACAAACCTGTTAGAGTTCTTTGAAGAGATAACAAATAGGTTAGACCAAGGAGAGCCAATGGATGTTATCTATCTTGACTTCCAAAAGGCCTTTGATAAGGTGCCTCACAGGAGACTGCTGAGTAAAATAAGGGCCCATGGTATTCGAGGCAAGGTACTAACATGGATTGACGATTGGCTGTCAGACAGAAGGCAGAGAGTTGGGATAAAAGGTTCTTTTTCGTAATGGCAACCGGTGACGAGTGGTGTCCCGCAGGGTTCAGTGTTGGGGCCACAGCTGTTCTCTTTATATATTAACGATCTAGATGATGGGACTGGGGGCATTCTGGCTAAGTTTGCCGATGATACAAAGATAGGTGGAGGGGCAGGTAGTATGGAGGAGGTGGGGAGGCTGCAGAAAGATTTAGACAGTTTAGGAGAGTGGTCCAAGAAATGGCTGATGAAATTCAACGTGGGCAAGTGCGAGGTCTTGCACTTTGGAAAAAAGAATAAAGGCATGGACTATTTTCTAAATGGTGACAAAATTCATAATGCTGAAGTGCAGAGGGGGGATTAGGCAGCCATGGCTGACAAAGGAAGTTAGGGAATGCATCAAAGCAAAAGAGAAAGCCTATAATGTGGCTAAAGGTAAACTTGCAGGTTGAGTCCGTAATTAAGAAAGCAAATGCAATGTTGTCATTTATCTCAAGAGGCTTGGAATATAAAAGCAGGGATGTACTTCTGAAGCTTTATAAAGCATTAGTTAGGCCCCATTTAGAATACTGTGAGCAATTTTGGGCCCCACACCTCAGGAAGGACATACTGGCACTGGAGCGGGTCCAGCGGAGATTCACACGGATGATCCCAGGAATGGTAGGCCTAACATACGATGAACGTCTGAGGATCCTGGGATTATATTCATTGGAGTTTAGGAGGTTGAGGGGAGATCTAATAGAAACTTCCAAGATAACGAATGGCTTAGATAGACTGGACGTAGGGAAGTTGTTTCCATTAGCAGGGGAGACTCTGACCCGGGGGCACAGCCTTAGAATAAAAGGGAGTCACTTTAGAACAGAGATGAGGAGAAATTTCTTCAGCCAGAGAGTGGTGGGTCTGTGGAATTCATTGCCACAGAGGGCGGTGGAGGCCGGGACGTTGAGTGTCTTTAAGACAGAAGTTGATAAATTCTTGATTTCTCGAGGAATTAAGGGCTATGGAGAGAGAGCGGGTAAATGGAGTTGAAATCAGCCATGATTGAATGGTGGAGTGGACTCGATGGGCCGAATGGCCTTACTTACGCTCCTATGTCTTATGGTCTAAAACAACTGATCACCAGGATCTCCTCCTGCCTTCCAACCTTGCATAACCTCAGCAGGAAATTAATTGGTCTAAATAATAATAATAATCTGTATTAGTGTCACAAGTAGGCTTACATTAACACTACAATTAAGTTACTGTGAAAATCCCCTAATCGCCACACTCCGGCGCCTGTTCGGGTGCACATAGGGAGAATTCAAAATGTCCAATTCACCTAATAGCACGTCTTTCGGGACTTGTGGGAGGAAACCGGAGCACCTGGAGAAAACACATGTAGATTGAAAATGGGTGGCATGTACAATTCAAGAATTGTCTCTCGGACCTTGTTCAGCTCATTGTCATTTGACGAGAGGAAGATGAGAGAGTTTTATAGCTACCAGATCCCGGAGGAACACATGCATCGCACGGTGGGTAGAGCCACATTCACATGACAGTCCTGCCATCCCAGGAATCCGCCTGGTAAACCTTCACTGACCTCTCTCCATAGCAAGAACATCCTTCCTCAGATAAGGACACCAAAACTGCGCCCAATACTCCTGGTGTGGCCTCATCGATGCCCTAAACAATTGTCATAAAACATCCCTATTCCTATACCCAAATCCTCTCGCTATGAAGGCCTACATACCATTTGCCTTCTTTGCTGCCTGCTGTACCTGCTGCTTATTTTCAGCGATTGATGCACAAGAACAACAAGGTCTCGCTGAGTATCCACCACTCTAAATTTACACCCATTCAAATAATAATCTGCCTTCCTATTTTTTTCTACTGAAGTGGATAGCCTCACGTTTATTCACATTATACTGCATCTGCCGTGCATCTGCCCACTCACTCCGCCTGTCCAAATCCCGCTGAAGCATCTCTGCATTCTCCTCACAGCTCACCCTCCCACTCAACTTTGTATCATCTGCATATATGGAGATAATACATTTAGCTCCTTCGTCCAATTCATTAATAAACAGTTGGGGTCCTCGCACAGATCCCTGCGATAACCCTCTACTTACTGCCTGCCAATCGGAAAAAGACCCATTTATTGCAATTCTTTTCTTCCTGCCTGCTAACCAGCATTCTATCCATCGCCGGACACTTCCCACAGCCCCATGCACTTTAGCTTTGCATAGTAATTTGCTCTGTGAGACCTTGTTGAAATCTGTTTGGGGGCGTTAACCCAGGCTGTGGATTAAGGCCCTGGGTGACCAGTCAATGGGTGGAATTTTACCAGACTATTTCAGCGTGTCAGGCTCGGACGGAAACCCGACGTCTAGCTGTCCAGCTGCACAGTTGAGTTTTTAGACCAGAGTTTGAAATCCCTGAAAACATAATTCAGGGGGGTGGTTTACACCGTCACTGTGGTGGGGCGGGGCCTGATGGGCATGGTGAGGCCGGTTGCAAAGAGATCGGGCGCACTTTAAAAACGACATTCCGATCAGCACAGTAAATACCAACCCCCCCCCCCCCTCCTCCAGCACCCTCACCCGCCTCCAGCACCCTCACCCGCCACCCCCTCCGCAGACACGGGGACCTTGGCTACGAGATGAAAATGTGTGTAAATCTATTAAAATGAAGTTCTCGCCCTTTGTGGCCGTGAACCGCGTTACATCGCCAGCGAGGGGCATGGAGAATCGGAAAACCTGATCTCGTCAGTGAGAATCTCATTTCCTGACTCTCTCAAGATTTTATGTCCATGTCGCTGTTCTCACTGAGGGTGGATAGGGGTGCAAAATCTCCCCATTTCGTATATTCAGGGCAGAGATTCCTAATAATAATAGTAATAATAGTCTTTATTGTCACAAGTAGGCTTACATTAACACTGCAATGACGTTACTGTGAAAAGCCCCTAGTCACCACACTCCGGCACCTGTTCGGGTGCACAGAGGGAGAATTCAGAATGTCCAATTCACCTAACAGCACGTCTTTCGGGACTGTGTGGGAGGAAACCGGAGCACCCGGAGGAAACCCACGCAGACACGGGGAGAACGTGCAGACTCCGCACAGACAGTGACCCAAGTCGGGAATCGAAACTGGGACCCTGGAGCTGTGAAGCAACAGTGCTAACCACTGTGCTTCCGTGCCGCCCAAGAGTGATAGATATTTAGATATTAAAGATAACTAGGACTGTGCGGGTTGTGTGAGAAGATAAGTTCAGGTAGTTGATTGTCTGTGATCTAGTTGAAAGGTGGAGCAGGCTGGAGGGCTTAATCCTCCCCGCCCCTCCTGCTCTTATTTTTTATGTTCCTATGACCACAACAGTTTATGCTACAGGAGTAAAGGACGCTGATTGGTTAGTAATTGAGCACTGTTTGGCCAAGGTGTTGCCATGGAGAAAGTAATGGGGAACTATTGGTTCCCAAAGCTCCCGGGTAATTCCAAAAATGTGCAAGGCCTGAACGTATCCCTTTTGTTTGCAGAGAATGGACCCCTGCGTTCGAACGTATGTCACTGCTGGTACGTGTAAATGAGCCACCAGCGTGGTGGACTAGTTGTTAGTGTAGCTATCAGCGCACATGCAAGACGTTAAGCTTCAGCAATGTGTCTCCCTTTTTAACAATATTAAACGTCCCACGACTAAAGTAATGAGATTTTCCAGTGACCTCGTCAACATTGCACCCTCAATCAAAGCAGAGTGTCAGGTCACTGAGCTCACTAATGAGCCCTCAGTGTCGACCAAATGATGATCCGCGGCAACAGTTGCTCCACTTTCAGTTAGTTTATTGCGGAAAGCACTTTAAGCCGTTCTGAGAAACCTGTGCGTGCTTGGAGAATAAGTCCTTTGTATTTCATGTAAAAAGGCATCCACTTTGTTGTCTCACTTTCGAAGGACATCTTGTACTTGTTCCTGAAATGAACTTTGCAGCAAATATGAGAACCTTTGCACTTTAAGAAAATCAATCCCCTGCAGCTGTGTCTCGGCCAAGGAAAAGCTGCTTCGAGGCGACGATGATTAGGTGATGAACAGAACATAGTGTTCGGCAGCATTACAATGTGCAGCAGGAGCTTTTACTGGAGCACAATGGGCCACAATGCAGTAATCGACCACGCTTTCACCGCTATGATCCTATATATAGGCCGTTAGTCATGAAGCAACAATAAATCAGAGTGTGGGATGCCGTACATTTCCTCATTGCATGATTTTTGTATCTCTCATGGGAGCATATTGTTTTGACTATTACTAATCCCTCTGCTGATGATTTATTTCAGCAAAAAAATGGGTTGCATTTAAATATGCTTCTTAAAATTATTCTTTGCAAACATTCTGTTCCTTCAAAACCCTCTGCCACCAGTATCTGAACTTGCATCAAAGAAACTATCTCCCGGTAAACCTATCACGGGTTGTCTGTGTTGCCATGGCTCCTGGCTCAGCAAGAACTTCATTTTTAAATTCTCAGCCATGTTTCCAAACCCCTCCGCCACTTTGCCCCTCCCTATTTCTGAAATCCCCTCTTGCCTCACGACCCTCCTTGATATCCGCACTCCTCCAATGCTCTCTTCTTCGGCATTCCCAACCGCTGTTGAAGGCTGTGTCTTCAGCTGTCGGGGCCTTATTTATAGAATCATAGAATTTACAGTGCAGAAGGAGGCCATTTGGCCCATCGATTCTGCACCGGCCCTTGGATAGAGCACCCTACTTAAGCCCATGCCTCTACCCTGTCCCCGTAACCCAATAACCTCACCTAACCTTTTTGGACACTAAGGGGAAATTTAGCGCAGCCAATCCACCTAACCTGCACATCTTTGGACTGTGGGAGGAAACCGGAGCACCCGGAGGAAACCCACGCACACACGGGGAGAACGTGCAGACTCCGCACAGACAGTAACCCAAGCCGGGAATCGAACCTGGGGCGCTGGAGCTGTGAAGCAACAGTGCTAACCACTGTGCTATCGTGCCGCCTCTACGCTCCTGAATTCTCTTCATAAATCCACCCACCCCCAACCGGCTTGCCACCAATTAACAGCCCACTCTGCTTGTTAAGGAGCTTTTTAACCGACGTGGGCAGTTGTGAATGCGAGGTAAAATGTTCATTTTCACGGATCTAGACATTCTGGTCCATGGATCAAAATCCGAAAACTCCCTTCCCAAAAGAACTTTACGTATACCGGCACCAGCGGTTCAGGATGGTGGCTCACCAACAACTTCTCAAGGGTGATTAGGGATAGCCAACAAATGCTGGCCTAGCCAATGATGACCAAGTCCCATGGAAGGATTTAAACATGCTCCTGCACAATTGTTGGATTCATTGTAGTTTATCTGTTTATCTGTCCTTGTGGAAAACTGAACAGGTGGCATGGTGGCACAGTGGTTTGCACTGCTGCCTCACAGTGCCTGGGACTCCAGTTCGATTCCGGCCTCGGGTGACTGTGTGGAGTTTGCACGTTCTCTCTGTGTCCGCGTAGGGATCCCCCGGGTGCTCCGGTTTCTTCCCCCAATCCAAAGATGTGCAGGTTAGGTGGATTGGCCATGCTAAATTTCCCCTTAGTGTACAAAGATATGCAAGTTAGGTGGGGCTATGGGGTTACTGGGAAAAGGCGGGGGAGTAGGCCTAGGCAGGGTGCTCTTTCAGAGGGTCCATACAGACTCGGCAGGCCGAATGGCCTCCTTCTGCACTGTAGGTATTCTGTTGTTCTTCGGACTGACCAATTAACAGGAAGTTCAGCACTGTGCCTTAACATGACAACCCCATGTAAACACTGCTGGTCTTCTTAGGAGCTCCCATTTGATATTATAACTGGACGGGAATAATGGAAACTTTTAGTTTTTCTTAAATATGGACAAACAGAGCCACAGGACCGGTAATTAGTTTCAACAACAAGAAAAAAAAACTATTAAATATGGGAAAAATGGATTATAATACAATATTCCTTTACTCCCTGTTTGGCTCCACAAATACACACAGGTTTCAGGATTAATACGGATTACAAAGAACATTCTAATCGACAATGGTCTCATTAATGCAAAGTCCCTTTTCAGCACACAAAGTGACTGTGGGCAATTACACACTTCACTCTGAACTCCAAGTCAATGATTGTTTCCTCGGAGTTCTCCCAGATGATTGTCGCATGAGAGTTTCCAAACTCCAACCCGCAAAGCGCACGTTAAAATCTTCTCTCATAATCATGCTTTTCCTTAACCGTTTGCATTCCGAAATCCAGTCAAGAATCTGCAAATTATTTTCTTGACCCAAAGCTCTGCTCCACTTTTAAAAGTGAATGCAGTCCAAGAATTTGCACCACCCCTTTTATGTTTCCTTTGTTTTAACTGCTGTTGAACAAAATCCAAGATCCAGCCACATATTCTGAGAGCTATTTCAACCCACATTGCACAGGTTGCAATAAAATCTCACAAACCTGAAAATCACTGCAAATATCTTTCTGGCATCTCAGATCTCTTCTCAGCTTGATCTGTCTTTACTGAACAGTTCTCTGTTTTAGTATCTTTAACTGCGGACGTCTTGGAAACTTCTCTTCCTTTCACTAGATTCTTACCTAGCTGCTGTAAGGATCTGTACACTTGTTTTCGTAACCAATACTCTATGGTAAGGCTTTTCTTCCAGAAAAGCAGAGAGAGATGGTTCCTCTCTCACCTTCTCAACAAACCACTTCTCAGAGCTGCGTGAGTTACCTTCTCTCGCACAACCAAACTCTAACTGCAACCAAATTAGCTAAACAAATTCTTAAAAGCTTCTCTACCTTTCAAGACACCAGTTTATCATAGAATTTACAGTGCAGAAGTAGGCCATTCGGCCCATCGAGTCTGCACCTGCTCTTGGAAAGAGCACCCTACCCAAGGTCAACACCTCCACCCTATCCGCATAACCCAGTAACCCCACCCAACACTAAGGGCAATTTTGGACACTAAGGGCAATTTATCATGGCCAATCCACCGAACCTGCATATCTTTGGACCGTGGGAGGAAACCGGAGCACCCGGAGGAAACCCACGCACACACGGGGAGGATGTGCAGATTCCGTACAGACAGTGACCCAAGCCGGAATCGAACCTGTGACCCTGGAGCTGTGAAGCAATTGTGCTATCCACAATGCTACCGTGCTGCCCACTTTTTTTTTAGAACAAAATATTCAAGCAACACCTATATGCTTCGGCCTTTTATTTATCAATGCCTTAACCGGCCTCTACTACCCTCCCAGGCAGTACATTCCAGACTATCACCACCCCCTGGGTAAAAAATATCCTCCCCTAAACCTCCTTCCCCTCACCTTGAATCTGGGTCCCCTCGTAACTGACTCTTCAACTAAGGGGAACAGCTCTCCCTATCCACCCTGTCCATGCCCCTCATAATCTTGTACACATCGATCAGGTTGCCCCTCAGTCTTCTCTGCTCCAGCGAATTCAACCCAAGCCTATCCAACCTCTCTTCATACCTTAAGTGTCCAATCTCAAGCAAAATCCTGGTGAATCTCCTCTGCACCCCCTACAGTGCAAGAATATCCGTCCTATAATGTGGTGACCAGAGTTGCGTACAGTATTCCAGCTGTAGCCTCATCAAAGTTCGAAACAACTCCAACATGATAAAGAACAAAGAACAAAGAAAATTACAGCACGGGAACAGGCCCTTCGGCCCTCCAAGCCTGCGCTGATCCAGATCCTCTATCTAAAATTGTCGCCTATTTTCTCAGGATCTGTATCCCTCTGCTCCCTGCCCATTCATGTCTCTGTCGAGATACATCTTAAATGACGCTATCGTGTCCGCCTCTACCACTTCCGCCGGCAATGCTTTCCAAGCACCCACCACCCTCTGCGTAAAGAACTTTCCACGCATATCTCCCTTAAACTTTTCCCCTCTCACCTTGAACTCGTGACCCCTAGTAATTGAGTCCCCCACGCTGGGAAAAAGCTTCTTGCTATCCACCCTGTCTATACCTCTCATGATTTTGTAGACCTCAATGAGGTCCTCCCTCATCCTCTGTCTTTCTAATAAAAATAATCCTAATCTACTCAACCTTTCTTCATAGCTAGCGCCCTCCATACCAGGTGACATCCTGGTGAATCTCCTCTGCACCTTCTCCAAAGCATCCACATCCTTTTGGTAATGTGGCGACCAGAACTGTACGCAGTATTCCAAATGTGGCCAAACCAAAGTCTTATATAACTGTAACATGACCTGCCAACTCTTGTACTCAATACCACTTCCGATGAAGGAAAGCATGCCCTATGCCTTCTTGACCACTCTATCGACCTGCGCAGCCACCTTCAGGGTACAATGGACCTGAACACCCAGATCTCTCTGCACATCAATTTTCCCCAGGGCTTTTTCATTTACCGTATAATTCGCTCTTGAATTGGATCTTCCAAAATGCATCACCTCGCATTTGCCCGGATTGAACTCCATCTGCTATTTCTCCGCCCAACTCTCCAATCTATCTATATTCTGCTATATTCTCTGACAGTCCTCCTCGCTATCTGCTACTTCACCAATCTTAGTGTCATCTGCAAACTTGCTAATCAGGCCACCTATACCTTCTTCCAGATCATTTATGTATATCACAAACAACAGTGGTCCGAGCACGGATCCCTGTGGAACACCACTGGTCACAGTTCTCCATTTTGAGAAACTCCCTTCCACTACTACTCTCTGTCTCCTGTTGCCCAGCCAGTTCATTATCCATCTAGCTAGTACACCCTCGACCCCATGAGACCTCCCAGCTTTTGTAATCTGTTCCCCGATTGATAAAGGAAAGTATCCCATATGCCTTTTTCACCACTCTATTAAACAGCCACCCCGCCTTCAGAGATCTATGGACAAACACGCCAAGGTCCCCTTGTTCCTCAGAAATTACTAGTGTCATGCTGTTCATTGAATACTTCCTTGTCAAATGACTCCTTCCAAAGTGTATCACCTCACACTTTTCAGGGTTAAATTCCATCTGCCACTTATCTGCCCATTTGACCATCCGTCTCTGTCTGCCTGTACCCCAAGACAGTCAACCTCACTGTTAACCACCCGGCCAATCTTTGTGTCATCCCCAAACCTATTGATTCTGCCCCGCACATAATCATCTACGTTGTTTATATGAATGACAAACAACAGGGGGCCCAGCACGGATCCCTGTGGTACATCACTAGTCACTGGCTTCCAGTCACTAAAGCAGCCGTCTTCATCATTCTCTGTTTTCTACAACTGAGACAATTTTGAATCCACCTAATCAAATTATCCTGTATCCCATGTGCATTTTTCTATATAAATAACATCAACTGAACTACCTTCATCTAGATGCCTGGTCACCTTCTCAAAAATTGAAAAACATTTTGTAAGGCATAACCTCCCTCTGAAAAAGCCATGCTGACTAGCCCTGATCAAACCTTGCTTCTCCAAGTCGGGATAGAATCTCTCCTTCAGAATTGTTTCCAATAGTTTTCCTACCACTGAAGTGAGACTCACTGGTCTATAGTTCCCTGGCTTATTTCAACAACACTTCTGAAGCAGTGGAACCATATTAGCTGTTCAACAGTCCTCTGGCACTTTCCTCGTGGCCAGAGAGGAATTAAAAAATTGGATTATAGCCCCTGCAATCATTTCCTTCGCCTCCCACAGCACCCCGGAACACAATTCATCCGGATCTGGAGATCTGTCCACTTTTAAGCTTGCCAACCCCTCCAAGGGGCAGCACGGAAGCACAAGTGGATAGCACTGTGGATTCACAGCGCCAGGGTCCCAGGTTCGATTCCCTGCTGGGTCACTGTCTGTGCGGAGTCTGCACGTTCTCCCTGTGTGTGCGTGGGTTTCCTCCGTGTGCTCCGGTTTCCTCCCACAGTCCAAAGACGTGCAGGTTAGCTGGATTGGCCATGATATATTGCCCTGATTGACCAAAAAGTTTAGGAGGGGTTATTTGGGTTACGGGGATAGGGTGAAAGTGAAGGCTTAAGTGGGTCGGTGCAAACTTGATGGGCCAAATGGCCTCCTTCTGCACTGTATGTTCTATGTAATACCTTGTCACTCCTTATGTCAATTTGCTCAAAAATCTCATAGTCTCACTCCCTGAGTTCCATATTTACCTCCTCAGTCTCTTGGGTGAAGACATGTGAAGTATTCTTCAACATCCTACCAATGTCCTCTGGCTCCACCCACAGATTTCCCCCTTGGTCCCTAATGGGCCCTACTCTTTCCCTGTTTCTCCTTTTCCCATTGATACACTGATGGAATAACTTGGGATTTTACCTACTTTTACCAGCCAGAGCTCTCTCGTGTCCCCTCTTTGCTCTTTTAATTGCTTTCTTAAGCTCCACCCTGCACTTTCTGTCCTCCACGAATGCCTCCAATGATTTGCTCACCTTGTGCTTGCTAAAAGCCTCTCTTTTCCTTTGCGTCTTACGCTGAATATCTCTGGTCAGCCATGATTCTCTGGGCTTGTTACTCCTTCCTGTTACCCTAGAACAAGCTGGGCCTTTACCCTCCCCATTTCCTTGTTGAATGCTCCCCACTGATCTTCTGCAGATTTGCCCTCAAGTAACTGTTCCCGGTGTACCTTGGCCAGATCCGGCCTTATTTTACTAAAACTTGCTCTCCCACAATCCAAAACATTTATTCTTTGCAACTTGTCAATTTCTTTGTCCGTAACAAGCTGAAATTATACCATGTTGTGGTCACTATCACTAAAATGCTCCCCACCATCCCCTCAACCACCTGTCCAGCTTCATTCCCCAGAATTAGGTCCAGCACTGCTCTGTCCCTGATGGATCTCTATATATTGACCGAAAAAGTTCTCATGCGTACATTTTAAGAAATCCATTACACCTAAGCCCTTCACACCAAGATGATTCCAATTAATGATAGGAAAGTTGAAATCACCTGATATAATTACCCTATTGTTATTATTTTTACACACCTCTGTGAATTGTGCACATATTTGCTCCTCAATTTCCCGCTGACTATCTGGGGGTCTATAATAAACACTTATAAATGCCCCTTTTTTATTCCTGAGCCCTACCCACAAAGCTTCATTTGATGCCCCCTCCAATATATCATCTATCATTGCTGCAGTAACTGACTCCTCAACTAATAATAAAATGCCTCCCC
Source organism: Scyliorhinus torazame (assembly GCF_047496885.1). Classification (NCBI taxonomy): domain Eukaryota; kingdom Metazoa; phylum Chordata; class Chondrichthyes; order Carcharhiniformes; family Scyliorhinidae; genus Scyliorhinus; species Scyliorhinus torazame. Next base: position 316,270,310 of record NC_092713.1, on the reverse strand, counting down.
CTCTTTTACCACCTCCCGTGTCTCGCCAGAAGATTCCAGATTGCGGAGCTGCCAATCCTGCCCCTCCTTCAACTACGTCTCTGTGATGGCTGCTATGTCACAATTCCACGTGTCCACCCACACCGTTAACTCAACCATTTTACCTGTAATATGCCTGCCATTGAAGTGGAGGCCATTCAGCCTGGCCTAACTCCCTTGTAACTTAATGCTGCTGTATTCCCTCTGACTTATTTTACTAAAATCTGCTCTCCCACAATCCAAAACATTTATTTTTTGCAACTTTTTTGCAACAAAAAGGGGCTGGTTTAGCACAGGGCTAAATCGCTGGCTTTGAAAGCAGACCAAGGCAGGCCAGCCTCCCCGAACAGGCGCCGGAATGGGGCGACTAGGGGCTTTTCACAGTAACTTCATTTGAAGCCTACTTGTGACAATAAGCGATTTTCATTTCATTTCACTTGATTGCTTAAAATGTGTTACGCTATGTCGCTATTGCGCTAACAGTCTGTGTCCCCTTCCCCTGCCGAATTAGTTTAAACTCCTCCCAACAGCACTAGCAAATCCACTCGCAAGAATGTTGGCCCCGCTCCGGATCAGATGTAGACCGTCTCGTTTGTGCACATTCCAGCTTCCTCAGAAATGGTCCCAGAAATCTAAAACCCTCCCTCTGGAACCAACTCTTAAGCCATTCATCTGCGTTATTCTCCTATTTCTGTTCTTGCTAGCATTTGGCTCTTGGAGTAATCCAGAGATTACAGCACCAGATGTCTTGCTATCGTGTCGAGCTCCCTGAATTCTTGATGCAAGACCTCATCCTTCTTTCTACCTATGTCATTGCTACCAACATGTAGCATGCCACCTGCCTTATCACCCACCCCCTTCATGCTGCCGTGCAGCCATTCAGTGACATCCTGGACCCTGGCACCAGAGAGGCAACACACCACCCTGGAGTCACGTTGATGGCCACAGTAGCGCCTCTCTATTTCCCTGACAATAGAATTCCCTATTATGAATGCTCTTCCTCTCTTTCAGCCTCCTATATGGACCAGGCTGCTTGTGGTGCCAGGGACTTGGTTCTGTCTGCACTCACTGAGTTCTCTCCATGATGCTCTGAGCCTCACAGATGCTCCACAGCTCCCCCAGCCACCATTCCAGCTCTGAAACCTGAGCTTTCAGGAACTGCAGCTGGACATTCTTCCTGCACATATGATGGTCCCGGGCATTGGAAATGTGCCCAGTTTCCCACATACAGCAGGAGGAGCATTCTAAGGCTTTGATCTCTCCTGCCATGACTAAACCCTTTAAATTTAAACCCTTCTTTAAAAAAATAAAATAAATCAAATAATCCCTACTCTTGCTTAAACAGTGACTTACAATTTAATATAATTTTAAAATGCCCACTCGGACTTACTCACAAATCATCTGCTCTCGTTGGTCCCATGTCACTTTCTGAACTGTGAATTCACCTCAGAATGCTATCGTCTGTCTTTGTACTTTTACCTTGCCGATAGGTAAGTGAATTTGGCCTTACCTTACCTGTCTTTTGTACTCCCCTGAGCCTTCGGTTCTCTTCCCAGATCAGAACTCTGCTGCCGCCACTGAAAAGGTAAGCACCATGGAAACACAGCAGGAATTTAACCAACCCCCACACATACAAACACCTTTGTCCAGCATGAATCCAACTACAGCCTTTACCCTTCCAGGCTCAGAAACATTAAATTAAACCCTCTTAAAACTGTACCTTATTTCTAATGTTCACCGATACAAATGTCCCTTAAAACGACTTTTATTTTCCTCACACCTGCTCAAACCAGCAAGCCAGCTGCATTCTCCAATATGGCTGCCACCTGCTTTTGTTGCGGGCACCAGGCAGCCCCCACCTCCTGGAGGTGCTAAATGCCACCGGTTTAACACTAAGTGCACCTCCTGCATTCAAAACTTAAATCACCTGAGTGACTTCATCACACTTAGAAAATCAGGCCAATGGATCCAACTGTAGTCTCTTTATCACGTCTTGGCTTATTATTTCCAGTTGCTTTCAAAGCTGGTAAGAACATGGTTGGGAACAAATGATTTTTCATAAGGTGGTTTCATTTTATACAAATTACATTTTTAATGATCAAGAGCAAAGAGGTAATCACAATGTACCTGAAAAAATGACCTTTCAGTGATCGGTCCAAGCATTCTATATGCTGAGCAAAAAGCTGTGGGTTGTGTCAAGAAGCTCAACACCTTCCAAGAGTAAACAGTCAGCTCAATTGACACCCCATCCACTACCTTAAACATTCACTCCCTCTACCACAGACACACAGGGGGCAGCAGTGGCTACCATCTACAAGATATACTGCAGCAACTCATCAAAGTTCCTTTGACAGCACCTTCCAAACCCACCACCTCGACCATCTAGAAGGACAAGCAGATGTACGGAAACATCCCACCTGGAGGACCCCTCCAAGTCACACAACCTCCTGCCTTGGACATATATCGGCATTCCTTCACTGTTGCCGAATCAAAATCCTGGAACTCCCTCCCCAACGGCACAGTGGGTGTGCCTACACCACAGAGACCGCAGAGGTCCAAGAAGGCAGCTCACCACCTACTCAATGGCAATTCGGGATGTGCAGTAAGTTTTGGCCTATAGCTAGTGATATTCACATCCAAGAAACTATTAAAAAATAAATAAAAAAGGAAAAATGAAGCCCTTACCCCATGACTTTTGGGGTATAACTTTCAGAAAAGAAGGAAATCATAGTGCTTGTATCAGCTCATTCAAAGGTTTATCGAATGAGACGTATTCCCCTTTCCATTTCCCATATCCCAGAAAATCTTTACTTTTTATGTCAGCATCCAGTTCCCTCTGGTAATCAGTTCAAAATCTGCTTCCTCAGTCCTTTCAGGCATTGCGTTCCAGACAACCGTATCAAACATATTCTCATTAGAACATAAATATAAGAACATAAGAACTAGGAGCAGGAGTAGGTCATCTGGCCCTTCGAGCCTGCTCTGCCATTCAATGAGATCATGGCTGATCTTTGTGGACTCAGCTCCACTTTCCCGCCTGAACTTCATAATCCTTTATTCCTTTATTCTTCAAAAAACTATCTATCTTAGTCTTGAAAACATTTAATGAAGGAGCCTCAACTGCTTCACTGGGCAAGGAATTCCACAGATTCACAACCCTTTGGGTGAAGAAGTTCCTCCTAAACTCAGTCCTAAATCTACTTCCCCTTATCTTGAGGCTATGTCCCCCAGTTCTGCTTTCACTCCCCAGTGGAACCAACCTCCCTGCATCTATCCTATCTATTCCCTTCATAATTTTATATGTTTCTATATGATCCCCCCTTATCCTTCTAAATTCCAACGAGTACAGTCCCATTATGTTTTCGCCTGAACTGCTTTCTGTGGTCGCAAATTCCACAGCTTCAGCACTCTTCGGGTGAAGAAATTTCTCCTTACCTCAGTCCTAAAAGGTTTACCCCTTATCCTCAAACTATGATCCTAGTTCTGGACTCCCCCACCATTGTGAATATTCTTTCTGAATCTACCCTGTCTAATCCTATTAGAACTTTATACGTTTCTATGGGATCCCCTCTCACTCTTCTAAACTCCAATGAATATAATTGTAACCGATTTGGTCTCTCCTCTTATGACAGTCCCGCCATCCCAGGAATCAGCCTGGTAAGCCTTCGCTGCTCTCCCTCCATACGAAAAACATCCTTCCTTCGATAACAGGGAATTGTACAGGGGCTGGTTTAGCACACTGGGCTAAATAGCTGGCTTTTAAAGCAGACCGAGGCAGGCCAGCAGCACGTTTCAATTCCTGTACCAGCCTCCCCGAACAGGCGCCGGAATGGGGCGACTAGGGGCTTTTCACAGTAACTTCATTGAAGCCTACTTGTGACAATAAGCGATTTTCATTTTCATTTTTTCATTTTCAATTGTACAATTGTAGTAAAACATCCCTATACTCCATGGCCGGTTTGCTCACTTGGCTAGACAGCTGCTTTATGATGCAGAGTAAGGTCAGCAGCCTAGGTTCACTTCCCATTCTAGCATAGGTTATTCACGAAGGCCCCATCTCCTCAAGCTTGCCCTGCTCCTAAGGTGTGGGTGATCCTCGGGATAAATCACTACCAGTCAGCTCTCCCCCTCAAAGGGGAAAGCAGGCCATTGTCATCTGAGACTGTGACAACTCTATTTTCCTTTACTCAAATCCTCTCGCTATAAAGGCCAACATACCATTCGCCTTCTTTACTGCCTGCTTACTTTCAGCGACTGATGCACGAGGACACCACTAAGTAACCACTTCTCTCAATTTACACCCATTCAAACAATAATCGTTGACATTCCTTCTTGTCGTAATATCCACTCATGTATATAATGAGATGCAGACAGGCAGTGATTGACACACAGGATGACCAGGAAGCACACAATACAGTGCAGCCAATCACCAGACTGACACTACCACTATAAAGCCAGAGGGCACTAGGTTTCCCGCTCTCTCGGGACCCAGCCACTGAGACAGTCAGACTCCACAAGCTAGCAAGTGCAAACACCATGCGGTAGCTAGTACGTCTGGTCAGGCTACTACAAGGTCACTAGTCAGATCAGGATAGTGTCAACCCACAGCTGAATATGTACAGCAGTTCATCTAGTTGAATAAAACAGTGCTGGATCTTCTCCAGTGTTAGACGTCTGTTTCTAACTTCCCTGCATCGAGTGCAGTCCACATCGAACCAACCTGCCTAACACATCATGGTACCAGAATGATATTGATCTTGACGGACCTACCTCGAGTGAATCAGCATCGACCAGCTAGCAGCCATCCGGTGAAATGGAAAACATCCAGCCTCCTGCGAAACTCCGAATCTCCGGCAACCTCGGCGCCAACTGGAAAATCTTCAAGCAAAAGTTCCTCTTGTACATCGAGGCCTCTGACCTCGAGGCAGCATCGGATGCCAGGAAGATCATGCTATTTCTCTCCACTGCGGGGGACCACGCCATCCATATATACAATTCGCTTACGTTCGCCGACGGCGAAGACGAAACAAAATTCAAAACAGTCCAGCTGAAGTTCGACAGCCACTGCGACATTGAGGTGAATGAGAGCTTTGAACGGTACATCTTCCAGCAGAGGCTTCAGGGTAAGAATGAACCTTTTCACTCCTTCTTGACCCATCTCTGCATCCTAGCGCAGTCATGTAAATATGACTCGACGGCTGATTCCGTGATCTGGGATCAGATCGTTTTCAGGGTCCACTTCGACTCCCTGCGGCAGCAGCTCCTTAAAATCAAACAGTTGACCCTCTCTGTCACTATCGAGACGTGCGTTGTCCATGAGCATGCCAAGAATCATTACTCCCACATCAGAGCAGCAGAAACTGCAAAGCTGGCCTCCCACGAGGCAGAAAGGGTGCAGGCCATTGCACAGATGCAGGGCCTGAGCATCGAGGAGAGTGGTCGTTTCACGTGCTTTTCTCGGATCCCTGCGCATGCACGCCATGACCGAGTGGACGACGAGACCGAAAACCCGACTGCGCAGGTGCGTACGTCGGCCCACCGCACTGCTCATGCGCGATGGCGCACGGATTGCGCTGACGTCAGCGTCATGACGTGTCCAAATTGTGGCTCCGTTCACTTAAAGCGGCAATGTCCGGCAAGAGGACGCCGATATCTCCAGTGTGGCAAGCTTGGCCACTACGCAGCCCTCTGCAGATCTGCTCCACCGCTCAGCAGCCACCGATCCCAGCTGCGGCGCAGAAGTATCCGCTCAATACAACAAGGCATGCCAGATTCCGATCCCGACAGCCCAACGGACCCTGATGCTGAGTGCCTCAAGTTTCCATACCGGGTGGGCATCATGCTCCTGCACCTGGTTGAGCACGTCCACACCATGTCATCGTCACCGGCGACGGCCTCGCCTGATGGAAATTTGCAAGCCGACATAGACAACATTATCATGCAGTACCACAGTGTATTCGATTGGATGGGCACGCTCCCGTACCGATACAAAACCTGCTCAAGCCAAACGCCACCCCTGTAATTCATGCACCACGCCGGGTGCCGGCCCCTCTCAAGGATCGTCTGAAAAAGCAACTACAGGACCTCCAAGACCAGGGCACATCTCGAAGGTCACGGAGCCAACAGACTGGGTCAGCTCTATGGTCTGCGTAAAGAAGCCATCAGGGGAGTTCCACATTTGCATTGATCCAAAGGATCTAAACCTCAACATCATGCGGGAGCACCACCCGATCCCGAAGCGTGAAGAGTTAACCAGTGAGATGGCTCATGCCAAATTCTTCTCTAAGCTGGACGCCTCCTGGGGTTTTTGGCAAATACAGCTGGACGCGTCCAGTCGCAAGCTGTGCACATTCAACACCCCATTCGGCCGCTATTGTTACAACCGCATGCCTTGCGGTATCATATCTGCCTCCGAAGTGTTTCATCGCATCATGGAGCAGATGATGGAGGGCATCGAGGGGGTACGAGTTTACGTGGACGACGTGATCATCTGCTCCACAACGCCCCAGGAACACATCGCTCGCCTCAAGCAGGTCTTCCAGCAAATTCATGAACATGGTCTCCAGCTCAACAAGACCAAGTGCTCATTTGGTCAATCTGATATAAAGTTTCTAGGCGACCACATCTCACGTCAGGGTGTGCGGCCAGACGCCGACAAGGTCTTGGCGATCAACGCCATGAAGACCCCGGAGGGCAAGAAGGCGGTCCTCCGCTTCCTCGGGATGGTCAACTTTCTCGGGAAATTCATTCCCAATATGGCATCCCACATCACGGCCCTCCGCCATCTCATCAAGAAGTCAACGGAATTCCAGTGGCTGCCCACACATGAAGCGGAATGGCGTGAGCTGAAGGCAAAGCTCACCACAGCCCCAGTGCTAGCGTTCTTTGACCCAACCAAGGAAACCAAGATATCAACTGATGCAAGCCAGGACGGCATTGGGGCGGTGCTCCTCCAGCGTGATGACTCCTCGCCCTGGGTTCCAGTGGCATATGCCTCCAGGGCCATGACGCCCACTGAGCAACGGTATACCCAGATCGAAAAGGAGTGTCTGGGTCTCCTGACAGGAATAGTCAAGTTTCATGACTATGTTTACGGCCTGCCGAAATTCACGGTTGAAACGGACCACAGGCCTCTAGTCCACATAATCCAGAAGGATTTAAATGACATGACACCTCGGTTACAGCAAATTCTTCTTCGACTCCGCCGCTACGACTTCGAACTTGTCTACACGCCAGGCAAAGAGCTGATCATTGCAGATGCCCTATCCCGGTCCATCACCACACCGTGAGAACAAGGTGACCTCATCTGCCACATAGAAGCGCAAGTGCAATTGTGTGCCACCAACCTCCCAGCCTCTGACGAACGGGTGGTCCAAATTCGTGAGGAAACGGCCAAGGATCCTTTACTGCAGCGCGTGATGCAGCCCCTCAGCAATGGCTGGCAGAAGGGACAATGTCCCCAATTCTTTAATGTTAAAGACGAGCTGACGGTTGTGGAGGGAATCCTTCTGAAACTCGACAGGATCGTTATTCCTCAAAGCATGCAGGCTCTGTTGCTGGGTCAACTCCATGAGGGTCACCTTGGAGTCGAGAAATGCCGATGCAGAGCTCGGGAGGCGGGTTACTGGCCAGGCATTAACCAGAATATTGCCAACACGGTCCTCAACTGCCCCACCTGTCGGAAGTTTCAACCGGTTCAACCCAAGGAAACACTGCAACAGCACGAGATCATGACCTCTCCGTGGTCCAAAGTAGGTGTAGACCTTTTCCACGCCAAGGGGCGTGACTACGTACTCCTGTTCGACTACTTCTCCAGTTACCCAGAAGTGGTGAAACTGTCCGACCTCACGTCGAAGGCGGTCATCAAAGCCTGCAAAGAAACGTTCGCCAGGCATGGGATTCCGCTCACGGTAATGAACGACAACGGTCCATGCTTTTACAGCCAAGAATGGTCTGATTTTGCACAGTCCTACAACTTCCGTCACGTTACCTCCAGTCCCCACTACCCGTAATCAAACGGGAAGGCCGAGAAAGGGGTCCATATTGTCAAGCGGTTGCTGTGCAAAGCTGCAGACTCAGGCTCCGACTTCAACCTGGCAATGCTGGCATACAGGGCAACCCCACTGTCCACTGGGTTGTCTCCAGCGCAGATGCTCATGAATCGCACTCTGAGGAGCACAGTTCCAGCCATCCATGTTCCAGACCTTGACCACCTCACGGTACTACAAAAAGTGCAGCAGTCCCGGGCCCAACAGAAGGACACATACGATGCGCATGCCACGGATTTACCTGAACGGGCTCCAGCCGATCATGTTCGCGTCCAGTTGCCCGAGGGCGGTTGGCCAGCCACAGCTGTTGTTGTCAAACAAGTTGCCCCGAGGCCTTTCATTGTTCGCATGGCTGATGGCTCCCTGCTACGGCGCAACAGACGGGCATTGCAAAGAGTTCCATGCTCACCACCTGACCGCAGTGCTCCGCCGGCTATCATGCTTCCTCCGGACGTACCTGGCCACGAGGCCACCGATCTGCCAGCGATCCTGCCAGCCCACGCGACCGCAATGGCAGCGATCCCCCAAAAAAAGGGGGGAGATGTCATAATATCCACTCATGTATATAATGAGATGCAGACAGGCAGTCATTGACACATAGGATGATCAGTAAGCATACAATACAGCACAGCCAATCACCAGGCAGGACACTACCACTATAAAGCCAGAGGGCACTAGGTTTCCCGCTCTCTCGGGACCCAGCTACTGAGACAGTCAGAGTCCACGAGATAGCAAGTGCAAACGCCATGCGGTAGCTAGTAAGTCTGGTCAGGCTACTACAAGGTCACTAGTCAGATCAGTATAGTGTCGACCCACAGCTGAATATGTACAGCAGTTCATCTAGTTGAATAAAACAGTGCTGGGTCGTCTCCTGTGTTTGACGTCTGTTTCTAACTTCCCTGCATCGAGTGCAGTCCACATCGAACCAACCTGCCTAACACATCACTTCTGTTCCCTCGCTGGTCTGACTAAGTTACACACTGCTTTTCCCCACTGAGCTAACAGGGGAAATGTGCTAGTTACCAGTGATTACAAAATGCATTTAGAGCAGTGGGCAGTTAGATATCCCATGATTATAGCCAGTTAGCTGTTCCTTCCCTGCACAACATCAGGATTATGAAATTTAGAACGATACATTATCCATTCCAAAGGTAATTATCAGTAACAATTTTCACAATACTGTTGCTGAAAGGATAGAATTCATTCATATTCATTTCTGTTTCTGTTGTTAAACAATTCTGTCTTCTTTTCCCTTGCTCTGCTCTCTCGTAAGAACATCGGGATGAACAATGGAGAGGTCCCATGTTGCATTGAGTGCTGTTAACGACAGTAGGCGCACAAACGGTGACCAAAAAGCTAATATACCGTCTCCTCGGCTCTCAGTAGAAGTCTTGAGTTCATCCTCCATCTGCAGTGATCCAGTGAGAGTCGATGAATCGAGCCTGGGGTAAGTAACCTCTGAACAGGAGATAAATGATTCACAGTCCAACGCAATACATCAAGAGTCCCACAGGTGACCAGAGTCATTGTCATGAACTTTAACTGACAACACATCTTGAACCATTGCACATTTTTGGCTTGTGGGAAGAGGGTGTTGCTTGACTAGATTTCTTCATGTCATTGTACGTATGTTGGGAGCAATTGTTTTGAAAGGTTGAGGCAATCTGCTTGGTTTGAACCATTGGGAGTGAGTTGGGGTGAGGGAGGTTTTGGGTGTTTATGTCACCGGCAGGTCATAACTCAAAAGTAGACGAGTCAGCTTTGATACTGACTTGATACATCCTGATTACCTGTAATTTGCATCATTCCGCAATTGAGACATTTGAGATACTCAACAACAACGTATATTTATCTAGCACCTTTAACCTGATGAAATGTCCCAAGGCACTTGGCAGAGACATTTTCAAACAAATAAAAATTGTTTTAAAAATGAGTTCTTGAAGGTCATCCTGACCTGAATCATTGGCCAGAGTCACCTGTCCTGGAGTTTGAGTTCAGTGGCTGGTGTGGTAGTGGAACTGCATCATGCTGTGGGGTGGGGCGTGATTTGTTTTCTGCAGGGTGGGCGATATTGAAGAGATTTGGTTGGAGGCATGCACTCCAATGGAATAGTCTCACACCTTTGGTTTCTGAACTTTTCGACAAAGACAGAGGGTGGGATTTTCCTCCGCCTTAATGATGCGTTCCGCAGTGGCAGGCGGTGGCTTGCCATTGGCTGCCGATGGGATCTCTTGTCTCGCTGTTGTCAATGGGGTTTCCCGTTGAATGAACCTCTCGCCGCTGTGAAACCCGCAGCGGGGGGGTGGGCCAGCGGCAGGAGCGTATAATCTCGCCGGCGCAAACGGGCAGAGAATCCCGCCTAATGTGTAGATCCAACAGGAGATGGGGGTCCTTCAAACTCCTTGGGGGGTTAAGTCCTTTCTTTTTTCATCCCACTTGGTGGAATGGAATTTTGATATTGTGGCCACCTGATGGTCCTCCATGGTCTGAAGAGGATTTCAGTTTCTATCAGTTTGTGATCCAGCCAGAAAATGAAAGAAACAGAAATCGTGGGAGGGATGTTCCACCCCCACGGGCATGTTTTTTGGTGACGGAGACTGCCACCATATGCCGACGTCGGGATCCTCTGGTCCTGTTCACACCCTCCCCCGCTGGGGAACCCGTGGTGGTGGCGGATCACCATTGGCAGGACCAGATCATCCCATCAGTTGAATGGCTGGAAAATCCCGCACCAAAAAAGGCCACATCCCTGTAACAGTCGCGCCAAAGATGCTGGGTGGACTGCTGAGTACTCCCAGCATTATCTTTTTGGCTTTATTTCAGATTTTCAGCATCCATATGGTATTGTTATGGGCGAGGCTTTTCAGAACCCCAAAATGTATCATGGAGTTCAACCAACCTCTCCCTTTAATGGATTTGTTGCTTTTCCGAGCACACGGCTTTTTCCCTAGGTGTGGGATTACAATTATGGACACGTGGGTTTTTAAACACAGAACACTGTTTATTCCATGAACTCAACTTAACATCTTAAATAAACATTGGATCTCTTAACACCCCTTACTTCAAAGGTAACTCAGAAAATATTGCAACAGTAAATACTTTCTTACAATGTTCCTTCAAACTTCCAAGAGACTTAACACCTTTAAACAGTATCACATCAGGTTAAAGGATATATATATTTTCTGTAGAATGGCAGAGATATATTAGCTTGGATGATTTCAGCTCCAGCACCTTGCTTTTCTTCATGCAGCTCTCTGGAAACCCACAGACACACGCAAACTGCTTTCTCAAACCTGGCTTTCTACTTTTTAATCAGCTCACAGCAAAACAGCCAGGCACTTTTAAACTGCTCTCAGTAAAACCAGCCAGGTTTTTTTCAAAACTGAAACTAAAAACCTGCAAAACACAGACTGCAAAATGGCTGAACTGAGCTGAGCCCCACCCACTCTCTGACATCACTGTTTTCTTAAAGGTACATTGCTTAAACATCCATGTCTTAAAAGTACTCTCACATGACAGTAGTTTGCATTGAAATTATAGAACTACGTGTGACACTGAGACACATAAATAGCTATTTGGTCAGGTGACAAAAATGTGGGTCTTAGGAATGTCATAAAGGAGGAAGGTGAAGCAGTGAGGTGGAGAGGTTTAGGGAAGGAATTCCAGATATCTGAAGGTACGAACAAGAATGGTGGAATGGTTAAATTGGCAACGGACAGAGGGCCAGAAGTAGAGGAGCTCAGCTAAATTGGAGGACGATGGTGGAGCTGGAGGCTATCACAGAGATAGGGATGCAATGCCATGGAGGGATTTAAAACAGGGATGGGAATTTTTTGATCTAGTCATTGCTTAACCGGGAGCCAACGTACGTCATCATGCTCATGGGGTGAGAGGGAAATGGGACTTGCCGTGCTTTAAGACTGAGGCAGCAGAGTTTTGGATGACCTTAAGTCAAAAGCTCCACCATGGCTCAGCGATTAGATATACCGTTGTGTGTGATATTAAAGCAGATGAACCAGGTTACCAGTTTGATTCAAAGTCTACTTATCAGCTACAATTGTCTTCATGTCCCTGGGTTAGGTAAAGGAATAAACTGCTGTTTTTTTTTTGCTTTAATTTATTGTCACATGTACCGAAGTACAGCGAAAAGTATTTTTCTGCGGCCGAGGTAACGTTTACAGTACGTACATAGTAGACACAAGAATAATCAACAGAGAACATTGACAAATGGTACATCGACGAAAAGTGATTGGTTACAGTGCGGAACAAGGGGCCAAACAAAGCACTGTAACCAATCACTGTTTTCCAACATTTGTAGCGGGATTCCCTCAGCCCACGTACGGGCCGGAGAATCGCCAGAGAGCGGAGAATCGGCGCCACTGGCGCCGGCGTGGTCAGCATGGCGCCGGAGCGGCCCCCCGGTGATTCTCCGCCCGGCATAGGCCGAGTGGCCGCAAAAAAAAAATCAGAGTCCCGCCAGCGCCGTCCACATGTGGTCTTACCCAGCGGGACTTCGGCGTGCATCCTGCCGGGGGCGGTCTGGTGGTGGTGGTGGGGGGGGGGGGGGGGGGGGGGTGTGGGGGGCGGTGTGGGAGAGGTTGGGTGGGGGTCCGACCCTGGGGGGGCCTCTGCTGTGGCCTGTCCCGCGATCGGGGCTTACCGATCGGCGGGACCGGCCTCTCGAGCTGGGGGCTCTTTTGCTCCACGCCGGCCCCTGTAGCCTTACGCCATGCTGCGTTGGGGCCGGCGCGGAGAAGGAAGGCACCGCGCATGCACGCATTTGCGCCGGCCGCAGCACACATGCTCGCATTTGACGCCGGTATCGGCAGCTGGAGCGGTGTGGGTCGCTCCAGTGCAGTCCTGGCCTCCTGAGGGGCTCGGAATCGCTACTCCTGGGGACCTGTTGACACCGTCGTGAAACGCGACGGCGTTTACGACGCCGTCAATACTTAGCCTCAGGATCAGAAAATCCCACCCTTGATCACTTTATGACATCCATCCAGGAAAGGCTGCATTATGGATCTGAGATGATGACTGAACTGGACACAGCCATGCTGCCTTCTTCAGTAAAACAGTTAAAACTTGTGGGAAAGAGACTTTAGCCATTGGAAATATACCTTGAAACTTGGGCATACAGCATCTGAGAATTTTCAATGATAATAATAGGCGATTTACCATTGATGAGCGGCAACTTGAAAACTAAAGGCACCTAAGTGTACAGCACCTGTGACAAACTCAGGATTTACTAAAGTGCTTTACAGTTAATGAAGTATTTTTGAAGTGGAGTCAATGTTATAAATCATGCAAGTTACAGTGCAGAAGGAGGCCATTCAGCCCATCGACTCTGCACCAGCCCTTTGAAAGAACACCCTACCCAAGGTCCACATCTCCACCCTATCCCCATAACCCAGTAACCCCACCCAACACTAAGGGCAATTTTGGACACTAAGGGCAATTTATCACGGCTAATCCACCGAACCTGCACATCTTTGGACTGTGGGGGGAAGCCGGAGCACCCGGAGGAAACCCACGCAGACACGGGGAGAACGAGCAGACTCTGCACAGACAGTGATCCAAGCCGGGAATCGAACCTGGGACACTGGAGCTGTGAAGCAATTGTGCTATCCACTATGCTACCATGCTGCCCTAAAATGTCCATAATGTCGGCAACACGGCAACCAACTGGTGCGTAAAACACTCCCACAAACAGTAATGGTGCAATGACCAGATAGTCTGTTTTACTGATGTTGATTGAATAATAAATATTGGCCAGGGCACCGGGAATAGTTCTTTGCTCTTCATGTGAGGGAGAAAGGAATACCAGGTTATGTTGTCTATCATTGTCTGGTTTTGTGCAATCTTACAAATAGTGGCATGGGAGCTTTGATGTCCACCAGAAATGGCAAACGGGACCTCAGTCTAACGTTTCGCACTTGCTTTCCAAACTGCACTGAAATGCCAGCCTCGCTGAAATCTCTGGAAGCCATCACCCTCTGAGCCCAGGCGAGACTGCTGCCCAATTGAAGCACAGCTGGATGACTCCAGCAAACTTGCAACTGTGCCAGAATAAAAATGATTAACTCCAGGGCAGGAAGGGGGCAGGTGAAAGAAAACTGGAGAAAAAGGAATGCCCAAGAAAGCGGCATCATTTTGTGAGCCAGAGTCCAAATGCAGGCTGCGCTGCTGAAAATATTTACTTTGAACTCACGCCACCTCAGAATAGAACCTTCAGGACAAGAGGGGCAGAGAAAATTGCTCTAATTTTGCAGTGCATCTGACAGCTTAGCATATAGAAATGTTTGCCCAACATCCCTTTTGAAAGAAAACATTGACAACGTATCTTTAACGATGATGAGCTTTATTTTAGCACGCATTTTGGTGACACGAGTTTGAAAGGCCTACAGATAAATTGACTGAATTTGTAATCTATAATCCATGGGAAAATACTGGGAGATGACAGGAAGGAATGTGTCAACAATTATTGATCAGTTTTTCGATACTTGGTTATGATTTATCGCAGACAATGAAGTCAATCACCGCTGTCAAAACCGCCAACCTCAATGTGCATTGTGATTGGGAGCTTGTCACAAGGGGAGACCAAACCTGTCATACGATCATATAATAAACCAAGAGAGTCAATTACAACCTCACTTTCTGCTGTATGTATGTTGGAAAGAGACTTACAGAGCACCTCAGAGCCAAAATGCGGTTGTATAGATGCAGAACCTTTAACATGGAACAAATACCCCAAGGCTCCTCACAGAGAAATGAGGAGAGAAGAAAAATCAATGTTCATCAACGTAATGGATTACATTTGAAGTATTCTGTTGGCAACTTCAACAAGTCATTTTGTACCAGAAAGTTCTATGGATAGCAATGAAATGCACTTTGGAAAGAAGAATCAGGGGAGGAAATTAATACCGAAACGCACAGTTTTGAAAGGTTTGCAGAACAGAGGTACCGAGAGATTCATATTTTCAAATCCTTGAAGGTGACAGGATAGATTGATTAAGCTGTTGAAATAGCCTATGAGATCCTGGGGCATTGCAAATAGAGGAATAGAGAGTGCAACAGCGAGAGGATTATGCTCAATATTTAAACATCCCTGGTTATGACCCAGTTCGTGTATTGCATCCACTCTGGGCACCACAATTTAAGAAGGATGTCAAATCTGGAGCTGGTTTAGCACAGGGCTAAATCGCTGGCTTTGAAAACAGACCAAGGCAGGCCAGCAGCGGGGTTCAATTCCCATACAAGCCTCCCCGAACAGGCGCCGGAATGTGGCGACTAGGGGCTTTTCACAGTAACTTCATTTGAAGCCGACTTGTGACAATAAGCGATTTTCATTTCATTTCATTTTCATTTTCATTTCATTTCAAATCATCAGGGTGTATATGCAATTTTAACCATGGTGCCAACGAACTAGCTCTGTAGTACAAGATGGCAAAGATCCAGATCGAAGAGGAGCAGTCAACCATAATAACAGTAGATAGGAAAAGAGAGCTGGACTGAACAATAATCTTCTCTGTGTCGGCACCCCTCTGCATGATAGTGGGTTACCCACAGTGTTGAAGATGGGGAGCAGGGCCAAGTGTGTGAGGCAGGGTAGTGGACAAACGCATTCAAATGTGCTTCAGTTTCCATTCGCATGTCCTAGGATATTTATTTTAATTGTTGTATTTCCCCCATCTCCAATGGTAACAATTGTGAAAACACATCAAATCCTATTGTCAATAACGGCACCACATCCCTCCATTGGGAGCAAGGAGTTATTACAATGCAACACCCTCACAAGAGCAGTTCCCAACGTAAATGTGGATGACGGGAGCAAAGGTTGACACAATCCACAAGCAGCCAAAGATATAACATGAAACAATAAAATAAATTTGTAATTTCAATCTTCCGATGCAGAGGTCTGACTTTGTGCAGTTAGTTTCATCTCAGTCAGTGACCCTCCTGCTTCTGAATTGGTACGTTGTGCGTTCTCGTTCCACTCCCGGACTTGGGCACTTGCATCAAGGGCATGATTCTCTCATGCCGTAGGGATGATAAACCCGGGGCTGGTTTAGCACAGGGCTAAATCGCCAGCTTTTAAAGCAGATCAAGGCAGGCCAGCAGCACGGTTCAATTCCCGTACCAGCCTCCCCGAACAGGCGCCGGAATGTGGCGACTAGGGGCTTTTCACCGTAACTTCATTTGAAGCCTACTTGTGACAATAAGCGATTTCCATTTCATTTTTCATTTTCATGAAGTGCTGCACTGTCGGAAGTGCCACCTTTAAGATGGGAAATTAAACTGAGACCCCGTCGGGTAGAGATAAAATAAAACCCACGGCAAATCAGAATTGATTTTTAAATAATCATGATGTTCAAGCAGGGATTTGAGGAAGATGATGTGTAAAATGAAAATAGGCTCCCCTCGTAGCCCCCTTCAGCCCACATCCCTGCGAAATCTCTGCGCTTTTCCTATTTTAACTTTTTCTGCATCCTCAATTTCCATCACCCCACCATTGGCGGCCATGCCTTGAGCTGCCTGGGCCATATGCCCTGGATTTCCCTCTCTGCCTCTCTATGTCTCTCTTTTCATTCAAGGTTCGCTTAAAACCTTTGTCTTTCTCAAAGCCTTGTCACATCAGCAATTGCATTCTTTATCAAAATATAGCATTAATTGCACTGATCAAAATGTGTTTGAAGCACCTTTGGCCAGTTTAAAGCTGCTATATAAATGCAGTTTGTTGTTGTTGCCTTAACAGCTGATCCCCTCAGCGAAAGGATCAGGCCCACTGTTTGGATAGGGGAGAAGTAATATACAGGATTCATCTGACATGCCGACAGATTATGCAAATCTTGGTCCCTCGCACCAGTCGGAGTTCCTGACATGAAAAACCCATCAGCAGATTTCAAGGGTGCATTAGCCAGGGGCTCGTGGTGAGGGTTCGAGTCAACACTGGACGAGGACAGTAGAACTGGATCAGGAGGTGATCTCAGGGAAGCATCGTGGAAAATGTAACCCTTCCCATTGAACCCGAAAACAAAATGAAAACAATTCGTAGACAATTCATTCCTTGACCCGGTGCCGTCCCCTTTGACTGACCCCCGAACTGCCTTTCCTGATTGAGTTGCACACAAATGCAGTTAGCACGCCAGTGGGATGCAAGTCTTTGCAGTGACCTGCACACCAGTGCTGTCATCAGAGTCTGCAGAGAACCACCTCTGTTTGTGCGAATTTCCTTCACTATTCTCATCATTGCAAGGAGACAATTTAAAACTAGTTTTATTCAAATCATTCCTGCATTTTTGAAATTCAGCTGCAAATGAAATCAAGGCTGTTTTTTTGTCTCCTACATTCAAGCACAACAACTTGTATTTATATAGCATCCTAGTGCCTTTAACATAGTGAAATGTCTCAGTCTTCAGATGGGCAGCACGGTGGCAACAGTGGTTAGCACAGCTGCCTCACCCGGGTTTAATTCCGACCTCGGGTGACTGTCTGTGTGGAGTTTGCACTTTCTCCCCGTGGGTTTCCTCCGGGTGCTCCGGTTTCCTTCCACAAGTCCAAACTTGCCATGATAAATTGCCCCTAAGTGTGTCCGAAAGGTTAGGTGGGATTAGGGGGAAAGGGCAGGGCTTTGCAGGGTCGGTGCAGACTCGTTGGGCCAAATGGACTCCTTAAGCACTGTAGGGATTCTATGATTGTTTTGGCCAAAATTTTACAAAAAGGTGACCAAATGCAACCCAATAGAAGAGCCTTAACTAGAAAAGAGAGAGGCAGATTACTGTTTTGCAGAGGTGAAGGGGAGTTTTCGTATAATGTCCCTGAAAATAAGACCAGTGACGATAAACCTAGGCCGGTGAGTGGGCCTCCTTCATCTCTGTGGGTCGCAAGGCTGAAATGAGCATTATTTATTCATCATGATCCCATGAATAATATTAAACACATTTAATACAGGCCATATATTTCACAACGAGTTATAAAAAATGCTTCATCATTTATGCATTGCTCGATCTATCGTCAACTTCAAACGGTAAAAACAAAATAAGTATTTAAACTTTGGGGGCAGAGGGAGTGCAGGGCTCTCACAGGCAATGTTGTGAGAAATCAGCTCACACCTCACTTCACTTGCCCCTTGTTTTACATGTGAATCACTTTTGCCAGATCGGGTAGCAGAAAGCTACACAGTCAGAAACCAGCGGGATGTGGCAACGTTGCACGTGGACAACAGTCAACATGGTGACTCGTGGGCCACACTCGGAACCCAGATGGGCTTCATTTGGGCCCCGCGCCACAAGTTCTTCATCACAGGATCACAGAATCACAGAGTTCAGAAGAGGCCCTTCGTCCCATCGCGTGCGCACTGACATGCGAAGCACACCTGACCTACCTACCCAATCCCATTTACCAGCACCTGGCCCAGAGCCTTGAATGTTCTGACGTGCCAAGTGCTCACCCAGGTGCTTTTTAAAGGGGCAGCACGGTAGCCTTGTGGATAGCACAATTGCTTCACAGCGCCAGGATCCCAGGTTCGATTCCTGGCTTGGGTCACTGTCTGTGCGGAGTCTGCACGTTCTCCCCGTGTCTGCGTGGGTTTCCTCCGGGTGCTCCGGTTTCCTCCCACAGTCCAAAGATGTGCAGGGTAGGTGGATTGGCCATGATAAATTGCCCTTAGTGTCCAAAATTGCCCTTAGTGGTGGGTGGGGTTACTGGGTTATGGGGATCGGATAGAGGTGTGGCCTTGGGTAGGGTGCTCTTTCCAAGAGCCGGTGCAGACTCGATGGGCTGAATGGCCTCCTTCTGCACTGTAAAGTCTATGATGTGAGGCAACTTGTCACCACCACCATCTCAGGTAGTGCGTTCCAGACCGTCACCACCCTCTGCATAAAAAAAACTTTCCTCACATCCTCCCTTAACCTCCTGCCCTTAATAAGGACAGAAGAACCTCTGGCCCCTCGGGCCTGCTCCACCATTCAATGAGATCATGGCTGATCTTTTGTGGACTCAGCTCCACTTCCGGCCCGAACACCATAACCCCTTTATTCTTCACAAAACTACCTATCTTTATCTTAAAAACATTTAATGAAGGAGCCTCTACTGCTTCACTGGGCAAGGAATTCCATAGATTCACAACCCTTTGGGTGAAGAATTTCCCACTAAACTCAGTCCTAAATCTACTTCCCCTTATTTTGAGGCTATGCCCCCTAGTTCTGCTTTCACCCGCCAGTGGAAACAACCTGCCCGCATCTATCCTATCTATTTGGAAGCAAATGGACGTATTAGTGAGAGGCAGCATGGTTTTGTGAAGGGGAGGTCGTGTCTCACTAACTTGATAGAGTTTTTTGAGGAGGTCACAAAGATGATTGATGCAGGTAGGGCAGTGGATGTTGTCTATATGGACTTCAGTAAGGCCTTTGACAAGTTCCCTCATGGTAGACTAGTACAGAAGGTGAAGTCACACAGGATCAGGAGTGAGCTGGCAAGGTGGATACAGAACTGGCTAGGTCATAGAAGGCAGAGAGTAGCAATGGAAGGATGCTTTTCTAATTGGAGGGCTGTGACCAGTGGTGTTCCGCAGGGATCAGTGCTGGGACCTTTGCTGTTTGTAGTATATATAAATGATTTGGAGGAAAATGTAACTGGTCTGATTAGTAAGTTTGCAGACGATACAAAGGTTGGTGGAATTGCGGATAGCGATGAGGACTGTCAGAGGATACAGCAGGATTTAGATTGTTTGGAGACTTGGGCGGAGAGATGGCAGATGGAGTTTAATCCGGACAAATGTGAGGTAATGCATTTTGGAAGGTCTAATGCAGGTAGGGAATATACAGTGACTGGTAGAACCCTCAAGAGTATTGAAAGTCAGAGAGATCTAGGCGTACAGGTCCACAGGTCACTGAAAGGGGCAACACAGGTGGAGAAGGTAGTCAAGAAGGCATACGGCATTCTTGCCTTCATTGGCCGGGGCATTGAGTATAAGAATTGGCAAGTCATGTTGCAGCTGTATAGAACCTTAGTTAGGCCACACTTAGAGTATAGTGTTCAATTCTGGTCGCCACACTACCAGAAGGATGTGGAGGCTTTAGAGAGGGTGCAGAAGAGATTTACCAGAATGTTGCCTGGTATGGAGGGCATTAGATATGAGGAGCGGTTGAATAAACACGGTTTGCTCTCACTGGAACGACGGATGTTGAGGGGCGACCTGATAGAGGTCTACAAAATTATGAGGGGCATAGACAGAGGGGATAGTCAGAGGCTTTTCCCCAGGGTAGAGGGGTCAATTACTAGGGGGCATAGGTTTAAGGTGAGAGGGGCAAAGTTTAGAGTAGATGCACGAGGCAAGTTTTTTACACAGAGGGTAGTGGGTGCCTGGAACTCGTTACCGGAGGAGGTGGTGGAAGCAGGGACGATAGTGACATTTAAGGGGCATCTTGACAAATACATGAATAGGATGGGAATAGAGGGATACGGACCCAGGAAGTGTAGAAGATTGTAGTTTAGTCGGGCAGCATGGTCGGCACGGGCTTGGAGGGCCGAAGGGCCTGTTCCTGTGCTGTACATTTCTTTGTTCCTTGTTCTTTGTATTCCCTTCATAATTTTATATGTTTCTGTAAGATCCCCCCTCACCCTTCTAAATTGCAACGAGTACAACCCCAGTATACTCAACCTCTCCTCGAAATCCAACCCCTTCAGCTCTGGGATTCACCTAGTGAATCTCCTCTGCACACCCTCCAGTGCCAGTACGTCCTTTCTCAAGTAAGGAGACCAAAACTGAACACAATACTCCAGGTGTGGCCTCACTAACACCTTATACAATTGCAGCATAACCTCCCTAGTCTTAAACTCTATCCCTCTAGCAATGAAAGACAAAGTTCCATTTGCCTTCTTAATCACCTGTTGCACCTGTAAACCAACGTTTTGCGACTCATGCACTGGCACAGCCAGGTCTCTCTGCACAGCAGCGTGTTTTAATATTTTATCATTTAAATAATAATCCCTTTTGCTGTTATTCCTACCAAAATGGATAACCTCACATTTGTCAACATTGTTCCATAAATCTTGGTCATTGTCACATTGTTGTCCATGGGAGCTTGCTGTGTGTAAATTGGCTCCCGCCTTTCCTTGTGATTTGACTTGAAAAGCACTTAATTAAATGTTGCACATTTTTGGATAACTTCACGTCATGAAAAATATGAGGCAAATTCTTTCTTTGAGTCATTTATTTTCTGGCGATAGCTCGCAAATGAATAACTTAAAGGAAATAAATTTCATACCCTGCTATGATAGGGTTTGAATTCAGCCTCTCGGTAACTGCTCAATGATAACTACGAAAATACCACCATACTGATATTAAACAAAACCATTCCTTTCTGTACATCAAATGTCAATGATCAAGTATTGAACGAACCTTCGCAACGAATGTAAATGACTGCCAATTTCACCTTGTTTGAGGATATGATAGTGTTATTTGGCAGCAACCTCTGATCTCATAAACCTACCACATGAATTCCTGGTGATATTGGAGTCCCATTCAGCCATCGACACTACGCTCACTAACCAAAATCGGCTCCCAGTCTGACAGCGCCTCAGTGGTAACACCTCATACCTTGAATTCTATTCCCTCTATGGCCTCAACACCTGTCTAAATCCTCTCGAAATCGCTAAACGCCTCTCTAACCTTCTCCAGCTCTACAAGACTTTAAAAACTTAGCATTTCTCCAAATCTGGCCTCCTTAACATCCCAGTGGCTCACTCAAATGTTTGGCGACCATGGGTGGGATTCACCGTTCCCCGACACTGATTTTGTAATCGTCGATCAGGCTTAGAATCCCTTTGGACGCCGAAATCAGGGGCGGCGCCTGTTTTACACAGATATGCTCTGCCCCCTCCAAAATGGCATCATAGCGTCACGCGTCGCATGCTGTACATCCTTAGCGCGGCACCTGAAGGCCCTCCCCGATGCTCCGCCCCCAATGGGCTGAGTTCCTGACCGTGCAGTTGACATCTGGGTTCCAGTGGTCAGGAACCCGGCGTGGCGGCTGCAGACTGTGTCCAGCGCTGCCACAGTCGGGCGGGAGCCGCGCTGCTAGCCGGTGAAGGGGGGGCTTCCGCGACGGCTGGATAGACTGGTTGGGGGTCTGGTGCGGGGTGTCCCGGGGGTGGCCAGAGGGGCAGTGTTTGGCAGGTTGGGTCAGCACACGGCCGGCTCCATGTTTTACGCCACAGCCGCTGCAGGTCATTGCTGTGCGCATGTGTGGCCACAGACCCGGTAATTTTCCAGGTGTTTTCATCGTGGGAGCGGGAGGTTTATGCAACGCAGCTGCTGGCCCCTCACCAGTCGCAGGGTCGGTGAGAGGGCCCCGCCAACGATTTTGACATAAAACGCCACAGATCCTCCGCACTCCGGCTCAAAAATGGTGAATCCAGCCCCATGTCTTTGGCCATCTGGACCCTAAAGTCTGGTATTCCCTCCCTCGCTCCCCTTCCCCTCCCTCGCCCTCCTTTAAAGGGCGCCTGAAAACCGACCTCTGCGACCCTGCGTTTGATGACCAGTCATAACATCTCCCCATGGGGCATGGTGTTCATTTTCTTTATCTGATTCTGCTCCTCTGAAACACTTTAGGGTGGTTGGTTATGTTTGAGGTGCCATGTAAGTGCAGTTGTTGTTGTTCGATCAGCAGGAATAGGGCAGAGTCGGGAGTGTTGATGTAAATTGGAGCTGCCAAGAAAGGAGAAGCGAGCGACACTGATATTTGCCGGCAAACAGTGAATTCAGAAAGTGCATTGCCTGCGTCACACGATTGGCTGGCATTTATGTGGCAGCCAGTAGGCTGGTGACAAGGCCTTTTCCGTGGGCTTCTGTAGATCCTTTGAGTGTTGCTTCCTGTTCACAGTTTCCTGTTCCAACACAGGAAGATCAGAGGGGATTTAAAATAGCTCTTTGTCTTACAGCACAGAAGATGAGCAGCTTCAGTTTCTCTGAAGTGATAATGAATCCAAAATTACCTCGTACATCTGAGACGAGTGGTTAAATCCAGACCAATTCCCTTCGTCGGCCGTCAAGGTTTTGAATTAAATCATGAGGAGACTGCATGGACTCAATTACAACTGCGTGGAGACCACTCCCGCCATGACACCCCTAGTTCATCGCTCCCAACAATCCCACCCCCTCCCTCGTCATCTTCCCCCGCGTAAGCACAGGAGATGCAACATCCACCCTTTCACCTCCTTCCCTCCCACTAGCCGGGTCCAAGGCTCCAAACAACTGCCCAGGTGAAGTAGCGATGAACTAATACTTCTTTCAATTTAGTGTATTGTGTTCACTGAGAACGCGGCCTGCT
The DNA here is from genome assembly GCF_047496885.1 of Scyliorhinus torazame. Classification (NCBI taxonomy): domain Eukaryota; kingdom Metazoa; phylum Chordata; class Chondrichthyes; order Carcharhiniformes; family Scyliorhinidae; genus Scyliorhinus; species Scyliorhinus torazame. The sequence goes on along the minus strand of NC_092713.1, from coordinate 316,246,912 downwards.
CTACATTGGGAGGTGGGAGCTGGGGGGGGGGGGGGGGGGGGGCAAGCTTCAGTTTTCTTCACGAATTTCTTGCAGTGAAATAGTACGGAGTGTTTGGGATGCCCCAAGTTCATCAATCAATTGGTCCCCTTTTTAAAGGACCACAGTTAATAGGAAACTAAATAAAAACATTCAATCAACGTTTCTACTAGTCACAGCGACGATGCCTTCTGGGCCTGGCGGATTCTGTACCTTTCTTCTCCTGATGCATGCCCAAGTGTAGAGGGGACCATGGAACAGAGGCAGGCAGCCAGAGTGGCACCCTCCCCCATGCCTGAACCAGGCCTCATCCCCGCTCCCACTCCCACCACCACCATCTCAGGCTGTGACTCACCTGGGGCCGTGGACATTGCCTTTGGTCAGGCTCATGGATAGTCCAACAGGGAGGTCCTGGGACTTGCCCACACTTTCCCACCATTCCCAATTTCCTCTGCCCCTGCGTTTGCTTCACAGAGATCTGAACCATTGGACTACAATGGATCTGGAACTTGAGGTTCGAATAGTGGAAGATTGGCAGCAATCCCCCGCCCTCTATGTAGATTCCGACACACCCAGGAAGCAGTCCTGACGCTGGTTGAACAGTAAAAGTTCCCCGTGTCAGGAACTTGGCCCCTGGGACACAGTGTCAGCAAGAAAGACATCACTGCCGACCCCAGGAATCAGGGCCTGTTCGTGAGTTCCCAACCCCCTCCTCGATTCTGGACCTCCTGAGATTCTGGGAGGGTTGGCAAAATGCTGACCAAACCTGGCACAAGTCAATGAACCTTTGAGATATGTACTGAAGGAAGACAGGGCATGGTGCTGGGACACACATCAAGAGGAAGCATTCACTAGGATCAAAGGGATCCTGCTCCAAACGGACATTCTGGTCACTGTGACCAATCCATGCTCCAGCCACAGGCTTCCCAGAATCCAGAAATTCCATCTATGCCTCATGAGGTTCACCAAACTCGGCCACCAAACTCGGCCGGCACACTTTCCAGAGCCACAGCAAATCTTCCAACCAAACAGGTTGTCCGCCTGATTGCAGGGCTTAAAGGACACTCAGATTCACAGAATCACAGAATAAAAGAGCATGGAAGAGGCCCTGCGGCCCATCGAGTCTGCACCGATGAATGGAAAACACCTGACCTGCCCAACTAATCCCATTCACCGGCACTCGGCGCATCCACAGCCTGGAATGTTCTGACGTGCCAAGTGCTCACCCAGGTACTTCTTAAAGGATGTGAGGCAACCCGCCTCTACCCCCCTCCCAGGCAACGCGTTCCAGACCAACAAGGAGACGCCTACAGGCGATCACAAGTAAACTCCAAAAGATCGGGAACACGGACGAGAGGAGGAGTGTGAGCCCACAGCCACTGTTACTGCAACAAGGGTGGCCACGGCAGAGACCAAGTGATGTGACTGTGAAAGCTTGGTTCAAACAATGAAGAAGCCTGACTGTCATTGATAAAGAGTTTTTGAATACATTTAGGGCAGAAAGTGTGTAGATTCTTGGTAAACAAAGCGGGTGATAGGTTATGGGGTGAGGCAGGATTCAGATTTGAGGTTATTGTCAGATCAGCCATGATCTTATTAAATGATGGAATAGGTTTGAGGGGCTGAATGGCCTCCTCCTGCTCCTTGTTTGTATGTTTGTATGTCTGTATGTTTGTATGTCTGTATGTTTGTATGTCTGTATGACACGGGTCCAATCTGCTGTCTGGCGGCCAGTCATTTCCAGGGAAAGTGAGGGCATGATTGTGAACCGTCCAGTGTGCATGCTGTCTAAATGAGGGAATAGGGTGCCCTTTATCCCCCACACAGTTCCCAATCAGGCTATGGGACAGGTTGGGCATTGATTTGTTTATCCTTAACTGCAAATTATGCCCTATCAGAGTGGATTATTTTTCCAGATGGGTTTAGGGTAAGCAACCTTTTTAAAAATTCATTTTACGGGACATGTGTGCCGTTAGGTGGGCCAGAATTTGTTGTCTGTCCCTAACAGCCCTCCATTTCAGAGCACATTTGAGAGTCAACCACATTGCTGTGGGTCTGGAGTCACATGTACACCAGACCAGGTAAGGACGGCAGATTTACTTTCCCAAAGGACATTCGTGAACCAGATGGGTTTTTACGACAATCGACAATGGTTTCATGGTCATCATGAGACTTCTCATTTTGCCATCGGCTGTGGCAGGCATCGGTTGTGGCAGGCATCGGTTGTGGCAGGCATCGGCTGTGGCAGGCATCGGCTGTGGCAGGCATCGGCTGTGGCAGGCATCGGCTGTGGCAGGCATCGGCTGGGCAGGCATCGGCTGTGGCAGGCATCGGCTGGGCAGGCATCGGCTGTGGCAGGCATCGGCTGGGCAGGCATCGGCTGTGGCAGGCATCGGCTGTGGCAGGCATCGGCTGGGCAGGCATCGGCTGTGGCAGGCATCGGCTGGGCAGGCATCGGCTGTGGCAGGCATCGGCTGGGCAGGCATCGGCTGTGGCAGGCATCGGCTGGGCAGGCATCGGCTGTGGCAGGCATCGGCTGTGGCAGGCATCGGCTGGGCAGGCATCGGCTGTGGCAGGCATCGGCTGTGGCTCTCTGGATTACCAGACGGAGCAACAGGAGAGAGGGATAATCACAGATTAAAGAGGTGTGAATTGTCTCAAGACAGGACAGTTGGTAGTATCGATGTATATACTTTTCAGTGGTGAATAAATACTTACTGTTGAACTACATAAGACTACGAATACCTTAATAATACCCCCATGATTATAGCCAACACCTTACAACAAGTACTGAATCCAATGCAGCACTGAGTAAGTGCTGCACTTTGGGACGTGTCATCTCTCAGATGAACCGTTAAACCCAGGCATTGTCTGTCCTTCCAGCTGGACAGAGACAATCCCAGAGTGCTTTCCACTCTCTCCCCCCCCCCCCCCCCCCCCCCCCCCCCCCCATCGCCCCCAGGCCCAGTTTCCTGTTCAACATTTATCCCTCACCCCGACTGAAAGCAGACGATCTGGTTGTTTAATTCATCCTTTGACATGTGGAGATGTTGGAGGACAGCAAACCTGTCATAATATACACCAGTATGTCATGGTGCAGACACACACTGATGGACATGCAGTGGGACCAATCAGCATACACAACACCGCAGCCAATCACCAGTGAGAGCACACGCACTATAAAGACAGGGGACAGGAGAGTTCCCGCTCATTCTAGTAGCAGCCAGCTCGGAGCACAGAGCTCACAGCCTGCAACACAGACATTCACCATGTGCTGAGTGCATCACCTGGTTAGGACTAGGCAAGGGTCAACAGTTCAAGCTGGTATTGCATTTACCCACAGTTCAAGTATGTTAATATAGTTAACCTTATAATAAAATAGAGTTGCACCACTTCCAGTGTTGGTGACCTGTTTGTGATCCAGAACACCCAACACATCATGGTACAAGGAGTGGTTGCATACTAGCACTTCTGAGACCCACCTGCAACTAATCAGCATTCCGGCATCCTGAAGTATGGAGAACATCAACCCGCCGCTGCCGCTCCGCATCGCCGGCAATCCCGGAGTCAATTGGAAGATTTTTAAACAGCGCTTCCAGGTCTTCCTCGAAGCCACGGACAGGGAGGGCGCCTCGGACACCAGGAAGATTGCTCTGCTCCTCTCCACGGCCGGGCAACACGCCATCCACATCTTCAACTCCCTCACATTCGCAGACGACGAGGACAAGACAAAGTACAAGACGGTTCTCCTCAAATTCGATACCCACTTCAGCATAGATGTCAATGAAAGCTTCGAAAGATACCTGTTCCAGCAGCGCTTGCAGGGTAAGGATGAGCCTTTCCAATCCTTTTTAACACATTTCCGCATCCTTGCGCAGTCCTGCGGCTACCGGTGCTTCCGCTAATCTTCTAGTGTGATCAGACTTTCAGACACTTGGGGTTAAACCAACCATTCTTTCGTCGACCTACCAACTAGTAGACTACAATGGCAACGTCATTCCTGCTACTGGTTCATGCCAACTGGAAGTGACGTACAACTTGCGAAAAGCCATCCTTCCCTTCGAGATCGTGGGCTCCTCGAAGGACTCTCTGCTAGGCACACAGGCGTGCAAACTCCTAAACCTTGTTCAACGAGTACACTCTCTCTCTCCAGAGGACACGCCTGCCTTCCAGGATGCGGACTTCAGGGCGCAACTCAATGCCATCATTGACCAGCTCCGCGACGTTTTCGAAGGCATGGGCACGCTTTCATACACTTACAAAATCCTGCTCAAATAATTCCCTGTGGTTCATGCACCTCGCAGAGTCCCAGCACCCGTCAAGGACCGCCTCAAGCAGCAGCTGCAGGATCTCCAGGACCAAGGAGTGCTTGCCAGAGTGGCGGAACCAACCGACTGGGTCATTCCATGTTGTGCGTAAAGAAGCCTTCCGGCGAGCTCCGGATCTGCATTGAACCAAAAGATCTGAATCGCAACATAATGAGGGAGCATTACCCTATCCCCAAGTGCAGGGAGATCACGTGCGAGATGGCTCAGGCCACCATCTTCACCAAACTTGACGCCTCAAAAGGATTCTGGCAAATTCAACTAGACAGGTCCAGCAGAAAGCTGTGTACTTTTAATACCCCTTTTGGCAGATACTGCTACAATAGGATGCCGTTTATTATATCGGCATCAGAAGTATTCCACTGGATCATGGAGCAAATGATGGAGGGCATTGAGGGTGTGCGCATCTATGTTGACGACATCATCATTTGGTCCAGGAGCATATCAGTCGCCTTCAGCACTTTTTCAAACGAATACGGGACCAAGGCCTTCGCCTCAACAGAGCCAAATGTTCCTTCGGCCAGACGGAACTCAAGCTCCTAGCGGACCACATCTCCCGGTTGGGTGTGCGGCCGGATGCGGACAAGGTGGCAGCCATCACGGCCATGCAGAAGCCGACAGACAAGAAGGCGGTCCTCCGATTTTTGGGCATGGTCAACTTCCTGGGGAAGTTCATCCCCAACCTCGCCTCCCATACCACAGCTCTCCGGAACCTGGTCAGGAAGACGATGGACTTCCAATGGCTTCCCGCCCACGAGTGCGAATGGGAGGAGCTTAAGACCAAGCTTTCCACGGCCCCGGTATTGGCATTTTTTGATCCCATGAAGGAAACAAAAATTTCAACGGATGCCAGCCAATCCGGCATTGGGGCGGTGCTCCTGTAACGCGATGAGGCCTCATCATGGGCCCCCATTGCATATGCGTCACGTGCCATGACCCCCACAGAACAGCGCTACGTGCAGATCGAAAAGGAGTGCCTGGGCCTGTTGACTGGGGTCGACAAATTTCATGATTACGTGTATGGCCTCCCCCAATTCACTGTCGAGACCGACCATCGCCCGCTGGTCAACATTATACTAAAAGACCTGAATGATATGACCCCTCGCCTCCAGCGTATTCTGGTAAAACTCCGGCGGTACGATTTCCAGCTCCGATACACCCCGGGCAAGGACCTGATCATAGCCGATGCTCTGTCTAGGGCAGTCAACACCCCGTGTGACCCAGAGGGGTTCGTCTGCCAGGTTGACGCCCATGTGGCCTTCACGGCCTCCAATCTGCCGGCCACGGATGAACGCCTTATCCACATTCGCCGCGAGACTGCGGCGGACCCCCTACTACAGCGTGCCATGCGCCACATGACGGATGGGTGGCTCAAGGGCCAATGCCCGCAGTTCTACAATATCAGAGCCGATCTGGCAGTAGTCGATGGTGTCCTCCTGAAGCTGGACCGCATCGTGATCCCGCACAGCATGCGCCAGCTCGTTCTGGAACAGCTACACGAGGGCTATCTTGGTGTGGATAAGTGACGGCGGAGGGCCTGAGAGGATGTGTATTGGCCCGGCATCAATGAGGACATCGCCAGCACAGTGCTGAACTGCCCCACCTGTCAGCGGTTCCAGCCAGCCCAACCACGTGAGACCCTACAGCCCCATGAGTCGGTCACGTCCCCTTGGTCTCAGGTAGACGTTGACCTGTTCCATGCACTCGGCAGGGACTATGTTCTGATTGTAGACTATTTTTCGAACGACCCGGAGGTCGTACGCCTGCATGACATCACATCATCAGCGGTCATCCGTGCCTGCAAGGAGACCTTTGCTCGTCACGGCATCCCACTCACTGTGATGTCAGACAATGGCCCCTGCTTCGCGAGCCAGGAATGGTACAACTTTGTGCATGTGACATCCAGTCCCCTGCACCCCCAATCCAATGGCAAAGCGGAAATGGGCGTCCACATCGTCAAACAACTCCTCTGCAAGGCTGCCAATGCTGGATCCGCCTTCTACCTCGCCTTGCTGGCCTATCGTTCGGCCCCTCTCTCCACGGGCCTGTCGCCAGCCCAGCTGCTCATGGGTCGCACCCTCAGGACCACGGTGCCGTCCATTCACGTCCCAGACCTCGACCACGTTCCGGTCCTTCAGCGGATGCAACAATCCCGTGCACAACACAAGGCGGCGCATGATGCTCGGGCGACTGATCTCCCTGCTCTGGCACCGGATGACAATGTCCACATCCATCTTCCGGAGTGTAGCTGGTCTGCAATTCCTGTGGTTCTTCTGCAGGTGTCTCCCAGCTCGTTCCTGGTTCGTCTGCCAGATGGTTCCATTTGCCGCCGTAATCGGCGTGCCCTTCGTCTCGTTCCACAATCGCTACATGATCCTCCACCGGTGCCACACCATCCTGCTGTCCCCAACCTGGACTATGTGGAGATTCCGAATACTCTGCATCCTCCTCACTCTCCCGTGGCCCAGCCCGTTCCTCAGCCGGTGGCTCCTGGCCCACCCTTGAGGCGGTCAACCAGAATTCGTCGCCCACCTCAGAGACTTGACTTATGAGTTTTACGATGTTGGACTCTTTGATCTGTTCTGTTATCCTGTTTCATCGTTCCAGTAGTTTGTATATAATGTTCATTTCGTTGTTGGTGTGACACCCTATTTCTCTGCACCAGGCACCTTCCCGTGTAAATAGATTAGCCTCATGTACATAGTCATGTAAATAACACACACACACATAGTCAGGTACATTCACTACACAATATTTATTGTCACGCAGGCACATATTCTTTATATAAAAGGGGGGATGTCATAATATACACCAGTATATTATGGTGCAGACACACACACACACACGCTGATGGACATGCAGTGGGACCAATCAGCATACACAACACCGCAGCCAATCACCAGTGAGAGCACACACACTATAAAGACAGGGAACAGGAGAGTTCCCGCTCATTCTAGTAGCAGCCAGCTCGGAGCACAGAGCTCACAGCCTGCAACACAGACATTCACCATGTGCTGAGTGCAGCACCTGTTTAGGACTAGGCAAGGGTGAAACAGTTAAAGCTGGTATTGCATTTACCCACAGTTCAAGTATGTTAATACAGTTAACCTTATAATAAAATAGAGTTGCACCACTTCCAGTGTTGGTGACCTGTTTGTGATCCAGAACACCCAACACATTAAAACCTGATGGGAAAAGGGAAAGTTGGTGATTGTAGGCCAGTAAGCCTAATTTTTGGTACTGAGGAAACATGTAAAGATAATAGTCCAGCTGTTCACTTCTCAAAGTCTGAGATACTAAATTAAGGTCATCACAGATTTGTTAAAGGCAAATCACATTTGACTAACTCGATTGAGTTCTTTGATGATGAGAAGAACATGAGTGACAAGGGTAATGTTATATATATGAAATTTCACAAGGGCTTTGATGAAGTGCTGCATAATTAACTTGTTAGCAGAATTACAATCCATTGGATTAAAGGCAAGCTGGCAAATGTGGGTATGTAATTGGTTCAGGGACAGAGGCAGACAGTGGTGAGGAATGCTGTACTGTTCAAAAAGAAGGAAAGGGAATGTGTAGAATGTTACCTTCCAGGGCAGAATTTTGCAGTTTGCAAGTTTCCAAAATTTGGAAATGGAGTAAGTGATGAGGTGAAAGTACCAGACGCCAGGCAGTCATAACAAACAAAAACATCAGAAGACATTTGAGTGCAGGAGTAGTGAGGTTTTGCTTGATTGGACCCCACCTGGAGCACTGTGAGCAGTTTTGGTCCTCTTGCCTCAGAAAGGATATTATTACCACGGAGGGTGTAAGGTTTTCGGGCAATTCGGCCTTTTTTTGGACTACCCAAGGATAAAACCCAGAGACTGTAAACTGGACACTTTTCAGCCAAGGGAACGTAACCAGATTTCCCAGCAGGCTTGGTCCGCTAAGCTGAGTAGGGGCATAGGTATTTACAAACCCCCCCCAGGATCTACAAGGAAGAAGGAGCCAGACAACGAGATAAGATTAAACACAGAGACAAAGGGGCATGGTAATGCTGTAAGGGGCCTGCCTGCAAGCAGGACAATGGGATGGTCATAGCCCCATGCAGATGTAAATGACTTTGCCTCCACCAGAGCAGTATCCAATCAACACCCCATCAACATAGCAGCGATCTCCAGAGCAGACGGAAGACTTTGAAAATCTTCACAAGGGAGCTCAACCTCGTTATCTCAAAAAGCAGACTGGAGGCGGACCTAGGGGAGGTACTCCTATCTTGGCAGGTCTGACAGGCTCAAAGGGGGCAGGACCAGCGGGAACTTTAAACCTTATGGATTCAATGCAAAAGGGGCTGGCCGAACACAGGAAAAAGCCAGGTAAAACGGATATAAAAGGGGCTGTGTTTCGATTGAGGGTCTCTTGGCTTGACCTCTCCACCTTTGACTTGACCTCCTGCAGCCTGTGACTGTAAGTACCCTGCAGCAGCTTGCGAAACTCCCTTGACCTTGATAGTGGTTGAGGCTTTGGGGAAGGGGACTTGATTTGTGTTCTGTGTCATTGCTAAAACTGTGTAACAATAAGATTTTACGTTGTGTCCGTTATAGTACTTTCTGAATAGACTTAGTTTGTGTTAGAGTTTAAGATTTTATTATAATTTCTTCTGTTTGATGATTTTGACCTGGGTTTTGCAATAAACCTTGATTTGCTGATAATTGGAGTCGTTTAAATTCTTCAATCTCTCACCAGCGATCTCTGACCAAGTCATTGTTAAGATATTCCTCACCTTAATTCCGGGTTCGAGAATCTAGGGTCATCTTGAACAATTCACTCAGGACAGGCTGCTGGTTAGGTAATAAACAGCAGTGTCCTATTCTCTCTCTTGGGAAAGCTACTCCAGCGAAGTAGGAACCGGGTGGGTGTTGCACCACCGGCAAGAGAGAGAATCACCTGGGCATTGGTGGGGGTCTGGATATCTGTGTGATATAAGCCTCAGGCTTCCGGTTAGGGATAAACGGCAGGCTTGATTCAGTGCTCTCTCCCGTGGAGGTGTCCCAGTGCGGCATCCCCTGGCCTCTGAAGTTTCAGTGCCAGCTGGAGAGAGACACACACAGATACTCAAACCCCAGATATCGGCCCAGTAGTGGAGTAGCAGAGATGGAACCCTCTACAATGGCGACCGCGGCAGGACCCCGGTGGTTTGGAGTATGTGACTTGGCAGAGGGGGTGAGGGAACGAAGTAAAATGGAGGAGAGAATCTCCTCGTATATGTGGCAAAAGGTCAACCTCACCAAACCTTGGGTCTCAGAATTAATCAATGCGGAGCGACCCGTAATGGCGGCGGCCGCATGGACAGAAAGTAAGGCACACAAAAGGCACTTGGAGAAGGCAGTTTGGCTGGTCTGCTTGTCCCAGCAGGTAGCCAAAACAGAGCGAAGGGTCGAAGAATTAGAGCAGGAGTTGGGAGAAGTGAGGGCCAGCGCAGGGGACAGCGCTAGCGCAGCGGAACGACTGCGGGAGGAATTGGCAGAAATTAAACAGGGCAGCCGACAGGAAAGCGAGTCTAACCGGTGCGAGAAGGAATATCTCCACTGGCAGATAGTGGAGGGTAAGACAAAGGAATGGAGGCTCCAGGAACTCTATGCTCGGAGTACAGAGCAGTGTAGGAAGCTGGAGGGGAAGTTCCGGGACATCCAGGCAGCGTACCGAGTGGCTCGCGAGGAAGTAGGGGACTGTGATCACGGGCCGTGCCAGGCACGGATAATGGAGTTGGAGGAGACCTTGTCCAAGGTCAGGGGACAGGTACACCTGGTAGGTCCAGGGGGGTTCCCAAGGGGCAAGGTGCTCCTCGCAGCGGATGATTCCCCAAAGGCCAAGAGGAATAGACCACCTCCTGAGGCGCCGGCATTGTGTCCGGGTCGGCAGGGGGGGATCGGACTGCACGTTCAGGGGCAAGTCCAAGGGGGGTCGGCAGGGTACCCCCAGCTGGCGGCGTGTCCGCCTGGTATCGTATGTGGGTCCCCATGGGATGGGGACAGACCACTGCCTGGGATGCCGGTGATGGGGCCGGGTCAGCAGGTAGGGTTCGGACCGCCCGGTCAGGGGCAGGTCCAAGGGGGGTCAGTGGTGTATCCCCAGATAGCGGCGTCTCCTATATGGGTAGTTAGCCCGGGGACAGGGGGGCTACCCAACGGGGCAGGAGAGCTGGACGCCGGGGAGGCGGAGGAGCAGGAACCCCAGGTAGGGCAGATGTGCCCTGTCAGGCAGAGAAGGTATGGTCCCCCGGCGGGGATGTCAAATAGGGGACTGGTTGAGGGCGACATTATCATTCCTCATGGGGCATCCGCGCTCAGGGGGATGGTGGCCCACGTTCCCAGGCTAACTCCGAAAGGGGATCCGTCGCTTCATTTTATGGAGGTGGAGCAGGCAGCCAGCATTAATGACTGCGACGAGGGGGAGCAAGTAAGGATGCTCCTGATGACCCTAGATGCACAGCTATGCAGGGCAGTGACCTCCGGGAATGGGGGACAACCTGACACATGGGCGGCAGCACAGACTGCTGTGCTGGAAGCAATGGGTTTGAATCTGGGGAGCCCTTTCATGAGGGTGGGGGAAACCAAGCAGCAACCAGGGGAATCTCCCAATATGTTCGCAGACAGGCTGTGGATTGTCTATATGGAGGCATGCGGGGTTCCCGCGGATAGACGGAATTTAGGGGAAAGAACCGCCCACTGGCTGAAGACCCTAGTAGCCAACTGTCTCCCTCACGTTAGGGCAAAGGCCGAACACTGGTTCGACCCGCAGACCCCGGACCTTAATGAGGCAGAGGTCCTTAGAAAACTCACCCTCGCATATCGCAATGGGGAGAGGAGTGAGGAAAAGCCCCATAAGGGTCAGGTGCATGGAATCACACCAGCACCCCCTAAGAGCGAGTGGAAGCATGAGGGCTCCCGGACCTCCGACAAGAGACCGGTATGCTACGGGTGTGGGAAGGCCGGGCACTTCAAGAGGGAGTGTAAAAACCCTAGCAAGGAGGAGAGGGCTCCCGCAGTAGAGAGTCAGACCCCGGCGGCAGGAGCAGCTGCCCCGGAAACCATCGATTTAAAAAAACTTTTAGCCTTTTTGCAGAGCCGAGCAGCTGGGTCGGGACAGGTGGCAATGGCAACGGGCCAGGACCTGCCCGCACCCACACCACAAGAACCCGTATGACTACCCAGGGAGCAGCCTCATGAAAAAGGGAGCGCAGGGGTAGTTCTAGCCCCAGACCCTGGTCCGGTCCAGGTGCAGGGTCCCATTCTGGAGGCTGTCTCAGCGGCTATTTGCAGTTTAAATCCCTTAAGGTGGGACCCATGCGAACGCCACATCAGTCAATTTAAATTGTTCCACCCCATAAGGGCAAGAAAGAGCAAGGTGGGGGGAAGACTGGGGGTGGTAGTGGAGAAACCCCCCGTAGAATTAACGACGGTGGGGGAGGTCCCTGACTCCACGGTCACACAACCGGTGACAAGGTGCTGTCCCGAAGGGGCAGTCCCAAAGAAATCGACAGTGCTGCAAGCACCCAGCCCAGGGACAGTAACGATTCCCAAGCCATTACCTGTGGGTCAGGTGGCCTGCCTTAGTATAGAGGCTAGGGAGGCAGAGGAGAGGGAGGTATCACCTTGGGCGTGGGAACCATCCAGGGGACGAAGGAGCAATCGGGTCTCCAAGCCCCCGGTAAGATGGTCCCCAGTAGAAGGGAACGGTGAGGGATGTAGGACATTATCTAGTGCTGCCACAGGTAGCCCAGTCTCCGGAGGGCGCAGAAAGGGATCCCCGAACCCCTTTGGGGAAGGAGAGGCAAGGGGCAGTCCGGACCCCCGGGAGGGGAAGGTCTGGCCCGAGCTGTTGGTCCAAACAGGTGAACAGCCCCAGTATAGCGGGGTCCAGTTTTAATTTGGCCACCCGGAGACGGGTGGCATTGTATATATCATTTTCCCCCTGCTAGTTCTAATTAGTGTTTAGTAGTGTGTGGGTTATTGAGGATCGTGGGGTCACAGAAGCGCATAGTGCAGTGATATAATGATTGAGCAGCAGGCACTAGGACCCTGGTGGAGCCGGGCTGTGGACACAGAACCACAGACAGGCTGCGGCAATTTCATGTCAATTTTCCCAACTTCAAAGCGGGAGCTGCTACTGCGCTGGATAGAAGCCATGCACTTTAAGGTAGGTAGTTCTGTAGAGGCAAGGATGTGTTTTGTCTCTTTTACAGATGGGGCACCCGACGATGTGGAGCTTGCTGATGATCCTGGCGATGGTGGGACCGGGAGAACTCCGCAGAGGCGAGACAGAAGAGTCCTTCGTCTATGGGTGCTCTGGCGGCAGAGCCCCTCTTGTCACTACCGGACAGGGAGACCAGCAGGCCACAGAGCAGACCCGCTACTCCCACAGGGGAGGTGGCCTGGGTGGCTGGGGTCGAACTCGACCAGGTACTCCAGCCACCAGAGCTTCACCTATGGAGAGGCCTCTGTACTCTGCGAGGAGATACAGGTGGCGACTGACCGGGTTAGGGTGACTGAGGGCAGGCGGGTGTGTTTAACCTGTGAGGGGGACGTTCCTTTGGGGAGATGGTGGTGGCTCAGGAAGCTGAGCCTGGACATGAGGATCGGTCCTCGGACTGGGAACGCCTGGACAACAACACCTACCGGACCATCACGGGGTCACCGGGTAGGATCACCGTTTGCTGAGATAAGTGGTGGGCTTCTGACCAGGGCATTTATTTGTGTTTATGGGGGTCTACCAAGGCATGTCCACAAGGGGCATCGATCACTTTTGTAAGGTGATGGCAGAACCCAGGGAACGGGATGAATTGACCGCACTGGGGAGGGATGTGTAACGCCCAGGGAAGGGATGACTGTAAAAGCTACCGAACTGCTGGTTCAGGTAAAGCGACCCCTGCCCACAGCCCAACCAATCGACCCTCACAACTGTCCGATCACCACCAGGGGGGCCTGAGAATGGTTTAGTGTTTGTCCCCACAAAGAAAATGTTGTACCAGGGGGTACATTATGCTGTCGCCTCAGTTGTACTGAACCTCTCAGCTGCAGGTATCGACGACGGAGGAAAAATGAAGAGCCTTCAACGGGAAGAAGCGAAGTGCAGCCCAGAAAAGAGGATCCTTAGTGAAATAAAGAGATTCAAATGTAAATAGTTGTATGGATTCGCGGGTTTCAGTTACTTGATTGTGATATATGTACAGGGACCCTTACGTTTGGGGTTCCGGTGAAATGTGTGTATGTTACTATGTGTTTGAATTAAGTATGGTCTTGTCTTTCCCTTTCAATGAAATTAGGGGTAGCCTAGATTAAGGGAACTGTCTTGGGACTTGTAGTTTCGCATGTTGTTGAGGGGGGGCCTATGGTCCACACAAAAGGAAATGATTGCCCTTCACCTGTGTCGATACGGTCCAAGCAGGTAGGGACGTATCGAAGGGGCATCTGTAAGGTTTTCGGGCAATTCGGCCTTTTTTTGGACTACCCAAGGATAAAACCCAGAGACTGTAAACTGGACACTTTTCAGCCAAGGGAACGTAACCAGATTTCCCAGCAGGCTTGGTCCGCTAAGCTGAGTAGGGGCATAGGTATTTACAAACCCCCCCCAGGATCTACAAGGAAGAAGGAGCCAGACAACGAGATAAGATTAAACACAGAGACAAAGGGGCATGGTAATGCTGTAAGGGGCCTGCCTGCAAGCAGGACAATGGGATGGTCATAGCCCCATGCAGATGTAAATGACTTTGCCTCCACCAGAGCAGTATCCAATCAACACCCCATCAACATAGCAGCGATCTCCAGAGCAGACGGAAGACTTTGAAAATCTTCACAAGGGAGCTCAACCTCGTTATCTCAAAAAGCAGACTGGAGGCGGACCTAGGGGAGGTACTCCTATCTTGGCAGGTCTGACAGGCTCAAAGGGGGCAGGACCAGCGGGAACTTTAAACCTTATGGATTCAATGCAAAAGGGGCTGGCCGAACACAGGAAAAAGCCAGGTAAAACGGATATAAAAGGGGCTGTGTTTCGATTGAGGGTCTCTTGGCTTGACCTCTCCACCTTTGACTTGACCTCCTGCAGCCTGTGACTGTAAGTACCCTGCAGCAGCTTGCGAAACTCCCTTGACCTTGATAGTGGTTGAGGCTTTGGGGAAGGGGACTTGATTTGTGTTCTGTGTCATTGCTAAAACTGTGTAACAATAAGATTTTACGTTGTGTCCGTTATAGTACTTTCTGAATAGACTTAGTTTGTGTTAGAGTTTAAGATTTTATTATAATTTCTTCTGTTTGATGATTTTGACCTGGGTTTTGCAATAAACCTTGATTTGCTGATAATTGGAGTTGTTTAAATTCTTCAATCTCTCACCAGCGATCTCTGACCAAGTCATTGTTAAGATATTCCTCACCTTAATTCCGGGTTCGAGAATCTAGGGTCATCTTGAACAATTCACTCAGGACAGGCTGCTGGTTAGGTAATAAACAGCAGTGTCCTATTCTCTCTCTTGGGAAAGCTACTCCAGCGAAGTAGGAACCGGGTGGGTGTTGCACCACCGGCAAGAGAGAGAATCACCTGGGCATTGGTGGGGGTCTGGATATCTGTGTGATATAAGCCTCAGGCTTCCGGTTAGGGATAAACGGCAGGCTTGATTCAGTGCTCTCTCCCATGGAGGTGTCCCAGTGCGGCATCCCCTGGCCTCTGAAGTTTCAGTGCCAGCTGGAGAGAGACACACACAGATATTCAAACCCCAGATATCGGCCCAGTAGTGGAGTAGCAGAGATGGAACCCTCTACAAGGGAGCGCAATGAACATTCACCAGACTTGTTCCGGGGACGGCGGGACTGTGAGAGATTGGGCAAACTGGGCCTGTATTTTGTAGAATGAGAGGTGATCTCATTGAAACCCACAAAGCACTTACAGGGTGGATGCAGGTAAGGGCCGGGATTCTCCAATCCCGCGGCCATGTTCTGACGCCGGCGTGAAAAGTGGCACGAGCCACTCCGGCATCCACGGGCCTCAAGTGTGAGGTATTCACCCCTTCCCAGGGTTGGATCCTCCCACCCCGCCACCAGGACGGCTCCCGCAGCCAGAACTACGAGGTCCCACCTGCGGGCACTCGGCCCGTCGAGACCCGAAGAATCGCGGGGGGGGCGCTTTCAACGGCCCCCGACTGGCACGACGGCAATTCCGCGGGGGCCCGAAAATTGGCGCCGGAGAATCGACCGGCCGGCGCGGAGCGGCGTGGCACAATTCTCGTGCCCCCCTCGGCGATTCTCCAACCCGGCGCGGGATTGGGGAATCCCGGCCAAGGTGTTTCCCTTCATTGGGGAGCGTAAAACCAGGGGACACAATTTAAAAATAAGAGGAACGGCACTTAGGACCGAGATGAGGAGAAATTTCTTCACACAGAGGGTTATGAATCTTTGGGATTCTCTACCCCAGAGGCTGTGTAAGGTCAGTCACTGAGGTTTAAAGCAGACATGGATAGATTTCTGATTAACAGTGACGTCAAGGGCTATGGGGCAGAGGGCGTAAAAGGCGTTGAAGTGACTGATCGGCCGTGATCGTATTGAATGGCGGACCAGGCTCGATGGGCTGAATGGCCTCCTCCTATTCCTGTGTTCCAAATGTGGATAAGTGATACAACTGTGTGTTCAACGTTTGACACCACGCTTTTAAGAAAGATGCCAAGGGTTGAGAGAGAGTGCAGAGGACATTGGTACCAATCGTGTATTCCCGGGTTCGCGGAGAATGGAGTGATACTGAGGTTTTCTGAACATTTTATCTCCTGTGGCATTGGGAGATGCTTCAGCATTGATGAGACCATCTGCCTCCAAGCAGCCAATGTCACAAATGTCTGGTTGCCTTGTCTTTCTGGTGTCACAAATCCGCGAGGCTGCTGCTGTTGCTTTTCAGGTGGCCCGTGAACAGTAATGAACAATGTTCGCAGGAGTTAGACTTGGAGTGTGGTCATTCCTCATGGCAGCTTCAATTTCAGCAGCTCTGGACCCTGGGGGTGATAGTGAT
Source organism: Scyliorhinus torazame (assembly GCF_047496885.1). Classification (NCBI taxonomy): domain Eukaryota; kingdom Metazoa; phylum Chordata; class Chondrichthyes; order Carcharhiniformes; family Scyliorhinidae; genus Scyliorhinus; species Scyliorhinus torazame. The sequence continues at coordinate 316,230,539 of NC_092713.1, read as the reverse complement.
CTTCCTAAGTCCAGCTCCAACAGCTTTTTGTCTTCCCCAGTGCCTTTCAGCACAGTCGACCGGAGAGCAAACCTTTGAACATTTATATTTTGATTTCCTGATCAACACGGTCAACATCACAAAAGTCATGTTGGTTGCTAAGTGCAAAATTGATCAGTTGTCTTGTTTTGTTGATTGTTTAGGGCGTCGGTAGACAATTATTTCAGATATTAAAAGCAAAATGAAAGAAGAACACTGCAGAGTTAACTCTGTTTGTCTCTCCATAGACGCTGCCAAATCTGCTGAGTTTTTCCAGCGTTTTCTGCTTTTGGTATGCATGCCATTTCTTCCTGGGCGTGAATGTTGCACATTTTTGCTGAGTTGCGGTTGTCTTGCGTAGGTGTAAGCGTCTCTGAAATATCTTCCAAACCTTCACCTCCATCGTGAAAAGGTAAGGCCTTTTACTTTTTTGCAATTGAAAATCCTGCCACTGCGCACCTCGGAGACACCACAGCTACTTCTGCCAATGCAGGGATACAGCGGTTGACTCAGAGCGCGTGTCAATGTGCGCACAGTAGGCCTCGCCATCGCGGTCTTCGTGGACTGGGCAGTGCTTGCATGACCAGGGAACCAGAATCGCATTGTGTCTGAAGAAAGTAAGAAGTCTTACAACACATTGCAGGGGCTGGTTTAGCACAGGGCTAAATCGTTGGCTTTGAAAGCAGACCAAGGCAGGCTAGCAGCACGGTTCAATTCCCGTACCAGCCTCCCCGAACAGGCGCCGGAATGTGGCGACTAGGGGCTTTTCACAGTAACTTCATTTGAAGCCTACTTGTGGCAATAAGCGATTTTCATTTCATTTAAAGTTCAACAGGTTTGTTTCAAATCATTAGCTTTCGGAGCACTGAGGAAGGAGCAGTGCTCCAAAAGCTAGTGATTTGAAGCGAACCTGTTGGACTTTAATCTGGTGTTGTAAGACTTCTTACTGTGCTCACCCCAGTCCAACACCATCATGGCTGAAGAAAGGTCTCTCTCTGTGACAATCCAAACACTTTAATGAAGTCTGGAATCCAGGAAGCAATTTTTCATTTTGCGCGGGTGGAAATCATCCCCACTGTCATTGTGATAGTTCAGATATAAATACTTGGGAAGATTTCTGCAACACAATCCTTAATCACCGTTTCTGTGCGCTCCCCATTGCGCATGCTCCAACACCACATATGCTTTGTTAACTAAATTTAACAGCTTCAAATGGAAAACACACCAGCAGAGCTGGAAAAACTGTGATTATTGTCGCTGGAACAGAAATTTGACGGAGGAACCTAATGCATATACAGTATAAAGAGGGGTAAATGTTTCCAGTGGCAGAACATTTAGCAAATGAAGGCCAGGAATAGAAACAAAGACGACATTTCTTTACTCTGTGGTCTGGAATGCACTGTCTGAAAGCAGGTTCAACATTAACTTCCAACAGGGAATTGGGGGAATTCACAAGGGAAAGCTCCTGCCCTGTGGGGAAAGTGTAAAGATGTGGGACTAATTGGATAGGTCTACCAAAGATTGAGCAGAGGGACAGGTTTCCCCCTGTGCTGTATCGATCGATGATTCAATGATTGCTGTTTCTGGGAGCTTACCATGCTGCTGAATTTACTGCGTAGCAACTGTGATTCCAACAGATTTCACCAGTCGCTTAAGAATCGTAACTTCTCCTCCCATGCCTGGGGTGAAAGTCAGGACATTTGTCCAATTACAGGTGCAAATCAGAACTTTCAAATTCCGTGCTTGAGAACACAGAGCTCCAGTGATCTGTAGCAGTTCACATCTGTGCCTGGTCGACCTTTCACCCCGGAAAGCGACCTGAGCTTTCTGTCTGGGCAGCTAGGTGGGCAGAAAGCTATTTCTGTGAAACTGTTCTTGTGTCGCGACCTTGCCAGCCACACCCTGCAACAGTCAAATGTTAGACATCTCACACCCAGCAACAAGTAAAGTATTTTTTTATTGTGTTCTTTGGCAGTGATTGGCCCATGATAAACATTCACTTTGAAAGCATGTTTATACTGGCAGTTAATGGGGACTGAAACAAATAGCTCAGTGGTTCTGAACATCACGCGGACCGTATCTCGACTTCACTTCACTGATGCCTGAGGACGTTTCAATTACATAACATAAGTTTCATTAAAAGGTACTGATGTGTTGGGTGCTCTGCTACACAGACGAACCAACATGGTTGCGAATGGTACAACTCAGTTTTATTATTAACATTTATTTACAATGGTAAACTGGTTACTGAGGTTCGATCATAACCCTAGAATCTGTGGACCTACTCCTAATACTACCTTGTAGTGGCACTCAGCACATGGTGGATGTCTGAGTGGCTTGCTGTGAGCTCTGTGCCCTGAGCTGTCTCCTGCTGGAATGCTCAGGAAGTGTCGTGTTCCCTGTTTTGTATTGTGTATGCTCTTGCCTGTGATTGGCTGTGGTGTTGTGTGTGTGTTGATTGGTCCATTGATCTGTCCATCAGTGTGTATGTGCTATGATGTTTACCTGAATATCATGACAGGTACATTGATAAATAACTGAAATGGAGTCTAATGGGGTGATTATCAAGCGCTAATTCTTGAACAGAATGTACAGTCCTGGAAAAGGCCATTTGGTCCGCTGCTGATGTGTAATGTTCCACACACGCCTTCTCCAACTTTATTTACTTCATCTCAGTCTGTCTGTAACTTTCTCCCTCGTGTGCTTAACTGGCTTCCTGTTAAATAAGATCAGTATTACTCTCCTCAACCACACTCACCTGGTAGCGAGCTCCACGTTCTCCCCACACTCCGGTGAAAGAAAACCTTGGCTAAATTCACCCTGATTAAGACGGAAATTTGCAAGACACTTTTGTTCAGTAAGAGAGTAGGTTAGCATTTGAATTGCGCTCTGTCGTGAAATTTACAATCCCAAAGTGCTTACCAATCAGGAGATTGCTTTGCACCCGTTACTGACAAAGGACAAACATAGCCGTCAATGCGCGCACAGCAAGACTCCACAATGGGCAAAGGAGATATGTGGCCAACCAATCGTTTTTTGCTAGCCATATTTGAGAAGGATGGCTGGCCAGCTCAGAGGGTGATATCCTGCTGATTTTTCAATGGTGTCAAGAGGTGTTTACTATCCGCTAGGGTGGCGGATCAGTATCAGGTCATCATCTGAAAAACAGCCGCATCAATAATGTAGCACTCAGTACTGTACTAATACGTCAGAATTCAATGTATCTATGGACATGGTCTCCATAACCTTTAGCCAACAGGAGCCTTATACGTATACATGTGATGTAACCATGAATTGGAGTGAATTGATGATGCAACTGATAATAGTTGAGCCCAGGGCAGTACCCTGAGAAATTATAGGAATATGGCGGCACAGTTGTAATGGGCAGGATTTTCAGCACTTCCAACCCACCCCCTGGTGGGCACAGTTCAGCATTCACCACCAGCAGGATCTTCTGGCCCCACTGATGTCTGCGGTGTTTTGTGTGGTTCCTCCATCCTGCCGCCAGGGAATCTGTCGTAGGGGGTCACCTTTGATTGGGTTTGAAGATCCTGCCCAATGTCACTAGGCTGGCGTGGCCATCTAAAATGGCCGCCTGCAAGGAATGATGGGAATTGTGGTCAGGTTGGGACACAGGCAGGATGCAACTTGTGTATGTTGCTTGTTTTAAAAATTTTTTTAGAGTACCCAATTAATTTTTTCCAATTAAGGGGCAATTTAGCGTAGCCAATCCACCGACCCTGCACATCTTTGGGTTGTGGGGGCGAAACCCACACAGACACGGGGAGAATGTGCAAACTCCACACGGACAGTGCTCCAGAGCCAGGATCGAACCTGGGACCTCGGCGCCGTGGGGCAGCAATGCTACACTGCGCCATCGTGCTGCACAACTTGTGTATATTGCAAACAACAACTCAGACTTGTAGAGAAACTCGCACCTGCCAGAGGCCACTCACAGGTCTCCCCAGGACAATGGGCTTCAGATTGAAACTTAACATTAGTAGCAGATTCGGGGGCACCTATTTGCCTTATTTTGGGGTGCCTACGTGCCTTGGACAATAACAACTAGGATCCGCCCAGTTATCTTAAGGTATCCGCCCCTAATTGGCCAGAATCGATCAGGGTGATTGAAATCCTATCGATCCATTGGACCCCTCCCTGGGGCCGCCCAAAAGAGCGCGAAGGATCGGAGGATAAGGAGAACTGCGCGACCAACATTCTGTCTCTTTTGGGACCGGCTTCTGTGTACCAACTGCAGCACATCGACCAGCCAAGTTCAAGCGATCTCCACCTGAAAGACGACACTCAGCCTAGACGCACCAGACAACCTCCAGCTGTCACATGTGGGGAACCAGATAAAGGCCTTATCTAACCTGCACAGAGCCGGTCATTTGGAAGTTAAGTAAAGGTCATTGAAACTGCTAGATATAGTCTAATGTGTCATAGCGTGTAATTTATTAAGTACAGAACTAATCCTATGTTCAATAATAAACTGTGATTATACTTGTGGTGAATGTATAATTACTGATAATTCACCAGTGCACTGTGTTATGTTATTAACCCTGTGGGCTCTACCTATGGGCCATTGTGTGGCTTCACCCACAGGGGATATGTTGGGGCATGTACAGGCTCCGCCCATGGCTCCGCCCCCTTTACAGGAAGTATAAGAGCTGCCAACCTGCGGGGCCGCCTTCAGTGTCGTACCGGTCACAGGCAGGCTCAGTTCTAAGCTGATTAAAACCACAGTTTACTTCTCCACGTGTCTTCGAGTGAATTGATGGTTGCATCAATTTAATCAGCTTAAAATACTACTATGGAATCAGCCCTCAAACCTGACAGACTGGAACTCGATCCACAGGCCGCGGAGGGGAAAGACATTTTTTCACATTGGCTTTGATGCTTCAAGGCCTATCTCGCCGCGTCGTCTACGCCATCCGTCACTGACGAACAGAAGCTGAGCCTCCTCCACGCACGGGTGAGCCATCGCATTTCTGTCCAGCTCGACGAAGCCGCTTCCTATACAGAGGCCCTCGCACTACTCGAACGCCTCTCCGTGCGGCCTGTGAACGGGGTATACGTGCGACACGTCTTCACCACTCGCCGCCAGCACCCCGGGGAGTCGCTAGATGATTACCTAGGCGACCTGAAAGCCCTCGCGCACAACTGTAACTACCAGGCCGTTACGGCCACTCAGCACATGGAGCTCGCCGTCCGAGACGTTTACATGGCGGGGGTCCAATTCAACTATTTGAGACAGCGCCTGCTCGAAAAAGGGGCCCAGGACCTGGAGGACACGGTAAAACTGGCTACTTCTCTGGAGGCCACGTTTCAGAGCCATACTGCGTTCCCGGCCGATCACGCGACCCCCTCGTGGGCCCCCGACCCGAGACTACCCCAGGCCTGTGCCGCGCGGCCGCCCGCCCATCATGGGGGGGCTACCCTGCTACTTTTGCGGCCAGTCCCAACACCCCCGACTACACTGCCCGGCCCGCAACTGCAGCAGCTGCGGGCGAAAAGGACACTTCGCCAAGGTCTGCCTGGCCAGGTCTAAGAACTCGAACTCACAGACCCGATCCACAGACTCACAGGCCCGCAGACCCCACAAGATGGCAGCGTGTCTGCCGACTCCGCCTCCGCATAACATGTGTGACTCATGGGGGCCGCCATCTTGGCAATCCTCCCCCTCGCGGCCGGCCACGTGCGATCCATGGGGGCCACCATCTTGGACGCCATCTTCCTCACCGCCCGCCACGCTCGACCAACGGGGGCCGACATCTTGGCCGCCATCTGCTACGCCGCTCGACACGTACGACCTACACGGACAGCCATCGCGGGGCCGCCCCAGCACCTCCGATCACACCGCCGGCTACCCACACCTCAGCGTGGTCACCTTGGTCCAGTCGCGACCTAAGCACCTCCGGAGCTCCATGATGGCCATCCGGGTTAACGGGTACGAGACACCTTGCCTTTTCGACTCCGGGAGCACAGAGAGCTTCATTCACCCGGACATGGTAAGACGCTGCTCGCTCCCAGTATTCCCGTCGCAACAAACCATATTCCGCGCCTCTGGGTCGCACTCGGTGCAAATCCAAGGGTGCAGTACTGCAACCCCAGCGATACAGGGCGCTGAGTACGCTAATTTTCAACTATATGTGCTCCCAGACCTCTGTGCTCCTCTCCTTTTGGGACTCGACTTCCAATGCAACCTCAGGAGCCTAACTCTTAAGTTCGGGGGGCCCTGCCCCCGCTCACCATATGCAGCCTTGCGACCCTAAAAATCGACCCTCCGCCCCTCTTCGCAAACCTCACTGCTGATTGCAAGCCAGTAGCCACCAGAAGTAGGCGGCATAGCATGCAGGACAGAATGTTCATTAGTTCCGAGGTCCAGCGTCTCTTGCAGGAGGGGGTCATAGAGGCCAGAAATAGCCCCTGGAGAGCTAAGTTGGTGGTCGTCAAGACCGGGGAAAAGTTCCGGATGGTGGTTGATTACAGCCAGACCATTAAGTCCAATGACAATACCACTACGTCCCCGCCACCCCTAACGATGTACAAGCTCTGGAATGTCAATGGAGTTAAAATACACCAGCTTGAACAAAGAACAAACAAAGAACAAAGAAATGTACAGCACAGGAACAGGCCCTTCGGCCTCCAAGTCTGCGCCGACCATGCTGCCCGACTAAACTACAGTCTTCTACACTTCCTGGGTCCGTATCCCTCTATTCCCATCCTATTCATGTATTTGTCAAGATGCCCCTTAAATGTCACTATCGTCCCTGCTTCCACCACCTCCTCCGGTAGCGAGTTCCAGGCACCCACTGCCCTCTGCGTAAAAAACTTGCCTCGTACATCTACTCTAAACCTTGCCCCTCGCACCTTAAACCTATGCCCCCTAGTAATTGACCCGTCTACCCTGGGGAAAAGCCTCTGACTATCCACTCTGTCTATGCCCCTCATAATTTTGTATACCTCTATCAGGTCACCCCTCAACCTCCGTCGTTCCAGTGAGAACAAACCGAGTTTATTCAACCGCTCCTCATAGCTAATGCCCTCCACACCAGGTAACATTCTGGTAAATCTCTTCTGCATGCCCTCAAAAGCCTCCTCATCCTTCTGGTAGTGTGGCGACCAGAATTGAACACTATACTCCAAGTGTGGCCTAACCAAGGTTCTATATAGCTGCAACATGACTTGCCAATTCTTATACTCAATGCCCCGGCCAATGAAGGCAAGCATGCCGTATGCCTTCTTGACTACCTTCTCCACCTGTGTTGCCCCTTTCAGTGACCTGTGGACCTGTACACCTAGATCTCTCTGACTTTCAATATCCTTGAGGGTTCTACCATTCACTGTATATTCCCTACCTGCATTAGACCTTCCAAAATGCATTACCTCACATTTGTCCAGATTAAGCTCCATCTGCCATCTCTCCGCCCAAATCTCCAAACAATCTAAATCCTGCTGTATCCTCTGACAGTCCTCATCACTATCCGCAATTCCACCAACCTTTGTGTCGTCTGCAAACTTACTAATCAGACCAGTTACATTTTCCTCCAAATCATTTATATATACTACAAAGAGCAAAGGCCCCAGCACTGATCCCTGTGGAACACCAATAATCACAGCCCTCCAATTAGAAAAGCATCCTTCTATTGCTACTCTCTGCCTTCTATGACATAGCCAGTTCTGTATCCACTTTGCCAGCTCACCCCTGATCCCGTGTGATTTCACCTTTTGTACTGGTCTACCATGAGGGACCTTGTCAAAGGCCTTACAGAAGTCTATATAGACTACATCCACTGCCTTACCTGCATCAATCTTTGTGACCTCTTCGAAAAACTCTATCAAGTTAGTGAGACACGACGTCCCTTTTACCAAACCATGCTGCCTCTCACTAATACATCCATTTGCTTCCAAATGGGAGTAGATCCTGTCTCAAAGAATTCTCTCCAGTAATTTCCCTACCACTGACATAAGGCTCACCGGCCTGTAGTTCCCTGGATTATCCTTGCTACCCATCTTAAACAAAGGAACAATATTGGCTGTTCTCCAGACCTCCAGGACATCACCTGAAGACAGTGAGGATCCAAAGATTTCTGTCAAGGCCTCAGCAATTTCCTCTCTAGCCTCCTTCCGTATTCTGGGGTAGATCCCATCAGGCCCTGGGGACTTATCTACCTTAATATTTTCAAGATGCCCAACACCTCGTCTTTTTGGATCTCAATGTGACCCAGGTTATCTACACACCCTTCTCCAGACTCAACATCCACCAATTCCTTCTCGTTGGTGAATACTGATGCAAAGTATTCATTTAGTAACTCGCCCATTTCCTCTGGCTCCACACATAGATTCCCTTGCCTATCCTTCAGTGGGCCAACCCTTTCCCTGGCTACCCTCTTGCTTTTTATGTACTTGTAAAAAGCCTTTGAATTTTCCTTAACCCTATTTGCCAATGACTTTTCGTGACCCCTTCTAGCCCTCCTGACTCCTTGCTTAAGTTCCTTCCTACTTTCCTTATATTCCACGCAGGCTTCGTCTGTTCCCAGCCTTTTAGCCCTGGCAAATGCCTCCTTTTTCTTTTTGACGAGGCCTACAATATCTCTCGTTATGCAAGGTTCCCGAAAATTGCCGTATTTATCCTTCTTCCGCACAGGAGCATGCCGGTCCTGAATTCCTTTCAACTGACACTTGAAAGCCTCCCACATGTCAGTTGTTGATTTACCCTCAAACATCCACCCCCAATCTAGGTTCTTCAGTTCCCGCCTAATATTGTTATAATTAGCCTTTCCCCAATTTAGCACATTCACCCTGGGACCACTCTTATCCTTGTCCACCAGCACTTTAAAACTTACTGAGTTGTGGTCAGTGTTCCCGAAATGCTCCCCTACTGAAACCTCTTCCACCTAGCCGGGCTCATTCTCCAATACCAGGTCCAGTACAGCCCCTTCCCTAGTTGGACTGTCCACATATTGTTTTAAGAAGCCCTCCTGGATGCTCCTTACATACTCTGCCCCGTCTAAGCCCCTGGCACTAAGTGAGTCCCAGTCAATATTGCGGAAGTTGAAGTCCCCCATCACCACAACCCTGTTGTTTTTACTCTTTTCCAAAATCTGCCTACGTATCTGCTCCTCTATCTTCCGCTGGCTGTTGGGAGGCCTGTAGTAAACCCCCAACGTTGTGACTGCACCCTTCTTATTCCTGATCTCTACCCATATAGCCTCACTGCCCTCTGAGGTGTCCTCTCGCAGTACAGCTGTGATATTCTCCCTAACCAGTAGCGCAACACCGCCTCCCCTTTTACATCCCCCTCTGTCCCGCCTGAAACATCTAAATCCTGGACCGTTTAGCTGCCAATCCTGCCCTTCCCTCAACCAGCTCTCTGTAATGGCAACAGCATCATAGTTCCAAGTACTAATCCAAGCTCTAAGTTCATCTGCCTTACCCGTAATACTTCTTGCATTAAAACATATGCACTTCAGGCCACCAGACCCGCTGTGTTCAGCAACTTCTCCCTGTCTGCTCTACCTCAGAGCCATACTGGCCCTATTCCCTAGTTCTCCCTCAATGCTCTCACCTTCTGACCTATTGCTCCCGTGCCCACCCCCCTGCCACACTAGTTTAAACCCTCCCGTGTGACACTAGCAAACCTAGCGGCCAGGATATTTATGCCTCTCCAGTTTAGATGCAACCCGTCCTTCTTATATAGGTCACACCTGCCCTGGAAGAGCTCCCAGTGGTCCAGATAACGGAAACCTTCCCTCCTACACCAGCTGTTTAGCCATGTGTTTAGCTGCTCTATTTTCCTGTTTCTAGCCTCACTGGCACGTGGCACAGGGAGTAATCCCGAGATTACAACCCTGGAGGTCCTGTCTTTTAACTTTCTGCCTAGCTCCCTGAACTCCTGCTGCAGGACCTCATGACCCTTCCTGCCTATGTCGTTAGTTCCAATATGTACAACGACCTCTGCCTGTTTGCCCTCCCCCTTCAGGATGCCCACTACCCGTTCAGAGACTTCCTGGACCCTGGCACCAGGGAGACAACATACCATCCTGGAGTCTCTTTCACGTCCACAGAAGCGCCTATCTGTGCCCCTGACTATAGAGTCCCCTATGACTATTGCTCTTCTGCGCTTTGACCCTCCCTTCTGAACATCAGAGCCAGCAGTGGTGCCACTGCTCTGGCTGCTGCTGTTTTCCCCTGATAGGCTATCCCCCCAACAGTATCCAAAGGGGTATACCTGTTTGAGAGGGGGCCAACCATAGGTGATTCCTGCACTGACTACCTGCCCTTTCTGGTGGTCACCCATTTCTCTGCCTGCACCTTGGGTGTGACCACATTTATATAACTGTGACCTATGACGCTTTCCGCCACCTGCATGCTCCTAAGTGCATCCAACTGCTGCTCCAACCGAACCATGCAGTCTGTGAGGAGCTCCAGTCGGGTGAACTATCTACAGATGAAGCCACCCGGGACGCTGGAAGCCTCCCGGACCTGCCACATCTCAGAGTCTGAGCACTGCACCCCTCTAATTAACATTGCGTCAATTAATTAGTAAGTTAAATTTAAAAGTTAACAAAAAAACGTTACTCTTAACTATATGTTTCCTAGCACTAGATTTCTACTATAAATGTGAAAGCTAAATATAGTACTCTCCAATCTCTGGCTTAGATACCCCTCTAAATTATAATTAAATAATTATGTTTAATTAGTTTACCAATGCTTAATTTTTTTAATTTAGTGTAGATTCCCAACCAGACAATTAAGTCACAGCTTTTCTGTGATGTCACTTCAGCCCCCCCCCCCCCCCCCCGCCCCACACACACACAATTTGGAAAGGTAATAAAAGTAAAAATGAGTAAAAATCATTTACTTGCCATCCAAGAGTGTCTCAGATGCTCTCAGGTTCTCTCCCTGCTGATTAAAAGTTACAGACCAGAAGAAAGAGAGAGAACAAAACAGTCGGGAAAAAGCACCTTCTCCCACTCTGCACCAAATTACCTCACTGCACCAAATTACCAAGTTCCAAATTCCCACTCTGGATGTGTCTCACTCAGGCTGTGTCTCTTTGACCTGCGCAAAGCTTACTGAGTGCGCTTAATGTCTGAAGGGGCTGAAAGACCCTCACTTGAGGGCAGCACGGTAGCACAAATGGATAGCACTGCCGCTTCACAGCGCCAGGGTCCCAGGTTTGATTCCCTGCTGGGTCACTGTCTGTGCGGAGTCTGCACATTCTCCCCGTGTCTGCGTGGGTTCCCTCCGGTTTCCTCGCACAGTCCAAAGACGTGCAGGTTAGGTGGACTGGCCATGGATGAAGTGCCCTTACTGTCCAAAGTGGTTAGGAGGGGTTATTGGGTTACGGGGATAGGGTGGAGGTGAGGGCTTAAGTGGGCCGGTGAGATCGATGGGCCAAATGGCCTCCTTCTGCACTGTATGTTCTATGTTCTTCTTTACTGAGCATTCCTAAAGCTGTTCCGATTGAGATAAACAAACTCAACAGGAATCACAAGGGTCCAGGCTGGGAGCTGCCTTTCTATCCCTAAGTTGCTGACTCCCGATGGGGTTCAATAGCTCTCTGCCGCCTTTCCCAAAAGGCTATTCATCACCCTGATCGGTTGAGACACGCACAGTTGGCCATTCCCCAGATTATTCCTTTCGGGATTTACCAGACAGTGTTCAGAAGCAGGAGCCCTGATGTATTATCATTTTTCACAGCCCAGGGCCCCATCTAATTATAGTTTCCTGCCTCTTGTGACCGCAGGAAGGAGTCTCAAATCACACCCTCAAACAACTGGACCTCAGGAGAGCTGGAGATACATACATTCAAATGGATTACACATTACAAAGACTGAATTATTTACGACTAACTACAGTGGATTAATGCCCAAGTTTCTTATTAAAAAGGAGCAGGTTCAGCTGATCGAAGCACTTGGCTTCTGCAATTTTGCTTTAATCAGCTCTTTGCACCTAAATTCAACATTCAAATGTTGAAAGGTGATTGGCACAATGTTATTTTTGACAGGAGTAATTGCATTGAATTGCTGAGTGTAACAAAGACATCAATAACAGACTTCTCCAAAGAGAGGTGAGCACTTAATGCGAACAAGCTATACCCTTGTGGATTCCTAAGTAGCACTTGTCAATGTGACTAGAGGCCTGAAACGAGAAGAAGGGCGATGGGATTTCCTGGATCGGTTGCCCCTGAGCCCCTGCCAATGATGGGATGGGGATCTGGTCAGGAAACCCATTTGCATTCGTTTGGATATCTTTAACAGCCGGCCTGGCAGCACCACCCCCAAGTTTGGAAAGTCCACACACGGTGGCATGACATTATGTTGGCACCATTCACGACCTGGTTTTAAAAACAGTGAAAGTAGCGAGCGAACCTCCGGGCGAATTCAGAGACGATCGCGGAGTTCGCCACGGGCCATTGGAGAGTCTCAGGGGAGAGAGGGCACTTGAAAGGTTAATGGGGGAGGGGGGGGGGGGGAACTCGGTTTTGGCACTTGGGTTATCTGGGGGACAGCTAAAGGCGTGATCGGGCATTGCTACCCAGGGTACCGGGGAGGGGTATGGAGAGAGGGACGACCAGGCAATGGGGCACGTGTACCATGGGGGGGGCAACCAGCTACGCGTGCCCTGGTTCGGGGGTTGCAGTGTCAGCAGGGGTCCCACCACCAAGGCATCTGGGCCAGGGGATATGGGGGGCCGGGGGGCAGTTGGGGTCTGAACTGACCGGGCTGTTGAGGCTTCATCCAAGAGGGGACAAAGCCAAGTTTAAAACTGACCCATCCTCAGGCTGAAATCTTTTTGCTGACACTGGGAAGGGAATCCTGGGCTACTGGGTTGGGTGAGTGTCCAGCAGACATGGCCTGAAGGAGCCACTCAGGTGTGGCCAGGCGGGAGATTGGGGGCATGACTCATGACTGAGCACTTCAACTCTGAGATGCGTGACAGCGGTTGCACATCAGACCATTGAGCCACTAAACTATTCACATTCCTTTCATCTGACAACTGACTCAATTACACCCAGTAACTCAGCACGGCTGTGTGTGAATGCTGTTCATTACTGATCAGCAATTAACCCTTTGCTCGCTAAGACCATAAGACCATAAGACATAGGAGTGGAAGTAAGGCCATTCGGCCCATCGAGTCCACTCCACCATTCAATCATGGCTGATTTCAACTCCATTTACCCGCTCTCTCTCCATAGCCCTTAATTCCTCGAGAAATCAAGAATTTATCAACTTCTGTCTTAAAGACACTCAACGTCCCAGCCTCCACCGCCATCTGTGGCAATGAATTCCACAGACCCACCACTCTCTGGCTAAAGTAATTTCTCTTCATCTCTGTTCTAAAGTGACTCCCTTTTATTCTAAGGCTGTGCCCCCGGGTCCTAGTCTCCCCTGTTAAGGAAACAACTTCCCTACATCCACCCTATCTAAGCCATTCATTATCTTGTAAGTTTCTATTAGATCTCCCCTCAACCTCCTAAACTCCAATGAATATAATCCCAGGATCCTCAGACGTTCATCGTATGTTAGGCCTACCATTCCTGGGATCATCCGTGTGAATCTCCGCTGGACCCGCTCCAGTGCCAGTATGTCCTTCCTGAGGTGTGGGGCCCAAAATTGCTCACAGTATTCTAAATGGGGCCTAACTAATGCTTTATAAAGCTTCAGAAGTACATCCCTGCTTTTATATTCCAAGCCTCTTGAGATGAATGACAACATTGCATTTGCTTTCTTAATTACGGACTCAACCTGCAAGTTTACCTTTAGAGAATCCTGGACTAGGACTCCCAAGTCCCTTTGTACTTCAGCATTATGAATTTTGTCACCGTTTAGAAAATAGTCCACGCCTCTATTCTTTTTTCCAAAGTGCAAGACCTCGCACTTGCCCACGTTGAATTTCATCAGCCATTTCTTGGACCTCCCCATTCTGTGAGCACCATGGTTTCCCTGCACAATTTACTGAGAGGGTGACGCACGCACCCTTCCTGAAGGAGGGAAAAGTAAACAAGTTCAACAGAACACCCGGCTCCATCAGGTGTGGGCACTGGGGCATCATTATCATAGAATTTACAGTGCAGAAGGAGGCCATTCGGCCCATCGAGCCTACACCGGCTCTTGGAAAGAGCACCCCACCCAAGATCAACACTTCCACCCTATCCCCATAACCCAGTAACCCCACCCAACACGAAGGGCAATTTTGGACACTCAGGGAAATTTATCATGGCCAATCCACCTAACATGCACATCTTTGGACTGTGGGAGGAAACCGGAGCACCCGGGGGAAATCCACGCAGACACGGGGAGAACGTGCAGACTCCGCACAGACAGTGACCCAAGCCGGCAATTGAACCTGGGACTCTGGTGCTGTGAAGCCATAGTGCTAACCACTGTGCTGCCGTGTTGCCCTCCCCCTCCTCCACTTGAAACGGCAGCGCGCAGGGCCTTACAATGACCCATGGGGCAAATGCATCTGCCTCACATCAGAGCTCAGGAGACAGGAGAGTTGCCAAATCTGTGACCACTGTGTCAGGCTGTGTGGGGAAAGGATAGTGTGGGGTCCTGTCCATTCTGGGACACCGTAAGGGAACGCCCTGCGTGAGGTGGCTAGTACAGCAGTCAATGACCATCGAGCCGCTGCTGCTGGGGGTGAATGGGCGAATGGTCAACACTTAGAGGCAATTCCTCAATATTCTCTCTCTCTCGGTTTTTCCATAGCAGTGAGTGGTGGGTGAGCGCGATGGAGCCTGTGGAACTGATTATCATTCTCCTAGTGCCTTGAAACAAGAGAAGATGTCAACAGAGGCCTCAGACTCTCCACAGGCAGCAGCAGAAGAATGAAGAAAAGGGGGTGATCGGACCTGCTCTGCTCCCACAGGAGGGACCCCAGAGAGCGGCCGCTCAGAGGCGACTTCTGTGAGTTAGAGCCTACAGTCGGTGGCTGACCTTCCTGCAGATAAGCGAGAACCAATGTCGTTCACTTTGCCTGTCCAAGGACACGGTGGCTTCTGTGTGAAACCTTCTTCAGGAGTTGGCGTGGATTTGGAGGGCATCCATTTCCCGTGGCTTTGAAGTCACAGCCAGCCTCAACTTTTCGGCGACTGGTTCCTTGCAGATCTCCTCAGGTGATTGATGCACGATCAATTACACTCAAGACGAAGTGATTTCATAACTGAAGGCTTTAATAGACTAGAACTGTTCCCCAGCAGCTTCGGTACAGAAAGTGAAGGCTGCTGGGATGGCACCGGTTCTTATACTCCACCTGTCAGGGCGGAGCTACGTCTCAACAGCCAATGGTAAACTTCTAGGTTTAACAAATGGCCATCAGCCTCTTAGGTACAGCAATACCTGATAATACCACATTCACCCCCTGTTAAAAAAGAGTCCGGCAGGGGTGGTGGCAAGAGGTAACAGTCACTTTTAACATGGTATGATCAGATATGGAGGTACCGTGATACCTCCTTACAGGGCTGTCGAGAATATTTACAAAGTGTTTGTTCACGGTTAAAGTCACAGCGAAGCAATCAGTCGATCAGGTGGCCTGGTCGTCCTTTTGGATCATCTGGGCTTCGCTGGTGATTCTGGTGGGTGTCCAGGTGGTTGCGACTCCGGGAGCATGGTTTCGGCTTCCCCGGCAGCTTTGTCACCCCTAGGTGGTGCTGTTGGGGCAAACGGTTGACACGGGGGGGGGGGGGGGGGCACCTGTAGGGGGCGTCGGTGGATGGGTAGGCCTAGGCAGGAGCGGCGGAGTACTGACCCTCCAGTGAGGTGCTGTGGGGGGGGTGGGAGTGGGGGTAATGGTTCGGGTGCGCGTGGGGTTCCGGCGGGCGCCAGGTCCCGAAGGGAGACTGTATCTTGCCGGCCGTCAGGGAACGCCACGTAGGCGTACTGGGGGTTAGCGTGCAGCAGGTGGACCCTCTCGACCAACGGGTCCGACTTGTGCGCCCACACGTGCTTCCGAAGCAGGATGGGTCCGGGTGTCGCTAGCCAGCTTGGGAGCGAGGTCCCGAAGGAGGACTTCCTGGGGAAAACAAGGAGACGTTCATGAGGTGTCTGATTGGTAGTTGTACAGAGCAATGCGGCCGGATGGCGTGGAGGGCCACCGGGAGGACTACTTGCCAGTGGGAGACTGGGAGATTCCTGGACCATAGGGCCAGTAGGACAGTCTTCCAGACCATTCCATTCTCCCTCTCCACCTGTCCGTTTCCCCGGGGTGAAGCCTGGTGGGGTGAAGCCTGGCCGAGTGGGCAAGACCGACTCCACAGTGATCGGGGTGCCCTCTTCAAAGGGTGACCCCTGGAGGACTCCCCATAAGCACCTCCCCCTTGGAGGTATCTATGGCCCTCTTCCCCCTGCCCCCCTCCCCCACCCCCCTCACAATCAGACCAGTATTAGGGGGAACTCTCCCCTCTCTCCCCAACGCCCCCCCCCACTATGGTATCACATGCACTCTTCCACCACATTGACACCCCCCACCCCATGACTGCCGTTGCCCTCTAGCCCTTCACAGGCATCGGCCCTCTCCCCTGCCACACATAAGGGGAACGTCACCAATGGGGCTCCCCGAAGGGCTCGCTCCTGGCACTGTCCCTGGCATATGCTGGCACTGCCAGGTTGACAGTTCCAACCTGTGCTGTGGAAAGTACCAGATCACTGCCCAGTCCCTCTCCCCACGGGGGCAGGACTCACCCTGGCGCCCCAGGTGGGGTCCCCTCGACTGATTCCCATTCTTAAGTCGCTGATGTAAAAGTTGCCCGCGTGCATGACTCATTTTGGTTGGGAAGTCCTTTAATATTACGTTAATGTATTAAAATTCACGGAAACGGCATTCCCACCCTTTAACAGCCTCGTTACGTCACCGGCGACGGGCAGGGAAAATCAGGAAATGAGATTGTGCCAATGGGAATCTCGTTTCCCAACTTTTGTGGGATTTTACACAGATCGCCGCTTACGTTCATGGCCGACACAGGCTCAAAATTCCACCCAAGAAGTTCAGTTTCTCAACCACATTGTGTTCCACTTCCGAAAAGTTCACCTAACCCGCCACCGCACAAAGCATATCCTCCAGGTGTGTGGATTGGATTGGATTGGATTTATTGTCAGGTGCACCGAGGTACAGGGAAAAGTATTGTTCTGTGTACAGTCCAGACACAGCTTTCCATACATAGAAAAACAGAGGACATACGATAAATGCACAATGTAAATACATAGACATAGACATTGGGTGAAGTATACGGAGTGTCGTGCTACTCAGTAGAGAAGATGCGTGGAGAGATCAGTTCAGTCTACAAGAGGGTCATTCAGGAGTCTGGTAACAGTGGGGAAGAAGCTGGGCTGGATTCCCCACTGTCGGGATTCTCCGTGGCGCCGGCACCCCTTTGGAGCTCCAGTCACGGAGACATGACCAGGTCCAGAGGCTTGTCACCTGACCTCAGCAGATTCCTGGTCCCGGGCAGTCCTCTGATTGCCGACACCCAGGATACCCCTGCCTCCACCAGTGTGTGATTCTGAGGCCTCTCTGATACTAAATACCGCCCGGGTGTGTAAGTGTGCTGGTGGACAGGGCAGATGGTAAGGATGCCTGGCATGAGTGGTTGGTGAGTGGGAGCAGGGAGGTTATGAGAAGGTGAACCTCAGGGGAAATTAAGAAATGTTTGGGAGAGCGAGTGGCGATGTTCCTTGAGTAGGTAGTGAGTGAGCTCTCTGTGGGTATGTGATGGGTGCTTGAGTGGGTGAGTTGTGTCGGATGAGAAGAGTGACTAACCCTGGCAGAACGGAAGAGATCATTCATCTTCTTCTTGCACCCTATGCCCGTCCTTCTCTGCAGGGAGCTGGTGCTCACCAGTACTGCCATTGCTGCCCATGCAGGGTTGGTGAGCTTGCCTGAAGATCTCCTCCCTGTTTGCTGGTACAAAGACGTGGTATTGCTCCTCCATGGCGCGGAGAATTCTGGTGAGCGAGCCCACCGAGAGTCTTGGGGCAGATTTCCTGGCCGCCAATCTCTTCGCTGGACCAGTAAGAAATGGCTGGGGTGCACTGGGGCGGATGTCTGAAGGAGCATCCAGCTGATCGAAGCACTCAGCTGATGGCAGGGTGGGCGAATCAGAGGCTGCCTGCCACGGAGAGGCGTGAGGTCAGCCAACACCACCGACTCACCGCTTCTCCCGTCTAAAAGAACACTTTGGCAAAAAATCTAGACACTGCGTCCCATGTCTCTAATTACTGTCAGAACATACATATTCATTACTATTTTAATCTCTCAGTTAATTTGCTTTGTTTTGAGTGCTGTGTGCTTTTATTTTTGTCCTTTTATTATTTTTGTAACCTCTGAACTCATCTGCTGATTTACTCTTAGATTTGTTCTCTCTGTCCGTTCCTGTCAGGGTCAGTTTATCATTTCCCACCTTAGCACTATAATAACTGTAGTAACCTGCACAGAACTCATCCAGCTGGGGAAGATTGTTCCCTGTGCTCAATTGGAATGAGTTAACCCAGCACCAGCATAAAGGCAGGCAGCTGCAGAGCCAGCTAAAAAAGGAATGAGGACCCGGCGAAAGGTAACCGGGCCCTGTGCATGTATGATGCTGTTGCTGAAATAAAGGATTTTTAAGAAGCTCATTGGACTCACCTGGCTTTATCACAAGCACCTTTCTCTCTTGCCTTGTCTCTACTCTTTGATTCACCACAAGATCACAAATTTCATCCCCTTCCCCTATTTTAAAACTCTCTACTTCCCTAGTTACTGCAATACTGAGCACAGTAGCACAGTGGTTAGCACAGTTGCTTCACAGCTCCAGGGTCTCAGGTTCGATTCCCGGCTTGGGTCACTGTCTGTGCGGAGTCTGCACGTTCTCCCAGTGTGTGCGTGGGTTTCCTCCGGGTGCTCCGGTTTCCTCCCACAGTCCAAAGATGTGCAGGTTAGGTGGATTGGCCATGCTAAATTGCCCTGAGTGTCCAAAAAGGTTGGGCGGGGTTAGGGTGGAGGCGTGGGCTTACGTGAGGTGCAATTTCCAAGGGCCGGTGCAGACTCGATGGGCCGAATAGCCTCCTTCTGCGCTGTAGATTCTATGATAGGTCCACGGAGGCAGAAGGCCCTTTACCAGAATCCCTTTTATGAACAAAACCAACAGCAGTACGACCATGTGCATTCCGCTTGCCTTCGACACTGCAGAGGATCTGACACTCCCTGTTATACACAAAGAAGAGGGTCCCTGATTTGGCCACTAATCAGGGAACCCACATTCTAATTGGCCAATTTCAAAGGCCTGGTTTCAGTCATTACACCTTGAAGTGTTGGGTGCTCTGAGATACAGACGAACCAACATGGTTGCGATTGGTACAACGCAGTTTTATTCTGTTAAACTATTTATACAACAAACTTGGTACTCAGCACGTGGTGACTGTGTGAGTGTCTGGCTTTGAGGTCCTTGCCCTGTGCCGTCTCATAATGGACTGCCCAGGAAGTGTTGTGTTTCTTGTTTTGTACTGTGTATGCTCTTGTCTGTGATTGGCTGTCGTGTTATGTGTGCTAATTGGTCCGTTGCTCTGTCTATCATTATGTATGTGTTTATGTGCTGTGATGTTCCCTTGAATATCATGACAACCCCCTTTTTTTACAAGATTATGTGCCTACGTGCCTATGTGCCTATGTGCCTGAGTGCAGCTAAATGTGTGTGTGTGTAATATTTACAGCATGTACATGGGGCTTAACTATATACAAGGGGCGATGTCGTGTGTGACATGCTAACGAGGTGGTACCATAACAAAAAGAAAATGTGGAAATGTGGAACGATAAAGCGAATGCCTGTAAAACAGAGACATGTTAAAACAGTGGTTGCAAGAGTTCAACGTGTAAAGAGTCTCATAAGTCCAGTCTAGTAGGTGGGCAACGAATTTGTGTTGACTCGGTTCCCATCAATGACCGCAACCCGGAAGGCGTCTTGGTCATCTGTGTCATCGGTTTGGATGTCGTAATGTGGAGGTTGAATGGTTCGCACATTCCTGCGAGGTTGCCGGAGATGCAGGAGATCAACAGATTGAGCCGCTCGACAGTAAGCAGCGTAGTGGCCCACCTTGCCACAGCGTAGGCATTGTCTGGTTTTTGCCCTTTTAAATGTGCAGCTCCACAGTTGCCGCACGTCGTGACGTCATGGCGTTCGTTACGCCACTGCGCGTGCGCAGTTCGGTCTTGCGTCGAGCACGCCTGCGCATCACGTCCCTCAGTGTTGCCGTAGATTTTGGCGCACAAGCGCGGGAGGCCTCGAAAAGCACGCGAAACGGCCGCCCTCGTCCGGACCGCGGGCCGGGAGAAACTCGATCGCCTGGACCCGTTCGGCCTCGTGGGTCGCCTGGCTCTCCGATCCGGTCGCGTAGGACCCCCTCTGCGCCGATTTGGTCGCCTGAAATTGGGCATTGCGGCTAGTCGCATTCTCATGCAGGACACAGGCTTCAACTGCAGATGCTAAGGTCAGGCCTTTTATTTTTAGAAGCTGCTGGCGTAGGCTGCCGGAGGCAACCCCAAAAACGATCTGGTCCCGGATCATGGACTCTGAGGTGGTGTCGTAACCGCAGGACTGCGCGAGTATGCGGAGATGCGTCAGGAAGGACTGAAAGAGCTCATCCTTACCTTGCAGGTGCTGCTGAAAGACATACCTCTCAAAGCTCTCGTTCACTTCAACGTTGAAGTGTTGGTCGAGCTTGAGGAGGACCGTGTCATACTTAGATTTGTCCTCGCCTTCCGCGAACACCAGGGAGTTGTATACATGGATGGCGTGCTGACCTGCGGTGGTGAGGAGGATGGCAATCTTCCTTTTGTTCGAGGCGCCTTGTTTTTCGTTGGCTTCCATAAAGAGCTCGAAGCGCTGCTTGAAGAGCGTCCAATTTATGCCCAGGTTCCCTGCGACTTGCAACGGCTGCGGTGTGTTGAGGGTGTCCATGGCACAGGATGGCATATTTGTGGGTAGGTTTCGATTCACTTCTGGTACCATGAAGTGTTGGGTGCTCTGAGATACAGACGAACCAACACGGTTGCGATTGGTACAACACAGTTTTATTCTGTTAAACTATTTATACAACAAACCTGGTACTCAGCACGTGGTGACTGTGTGAGTGTCTGGCTTTGAGGTCCTTGCCCTGTGCCGTCTCCTAATGGACTGCCCAGGAAGTGTTGTGTTTCTTGTTTTGTACTGTGTATGCTCTTGTCTGTGATTGGCTGTCGTGTTATGTGTGCTAATTCGTCCGTTGCTCTGTCTATCATTATGTATGTGTTTATGTGCTGTGATGTTCTCTTGAATATCATGACACACCTGTCCAGCTCGCTAGAACATCAGCCCCAGTACGAGTCAAGTGCGGACTGTCCCAATGGTACAGATCCCACTTTCCCCAGTACGAGCGCCAATGCCCCAGGAAGCGGAAGCCCCCTCTCCCACATCAGCCACACATTCACTCCTTTAAATTGATTTGTCCCATGCCAATCTGCATGTGGCTCAGGTAATAATCAAGAGTGGCTAGAACAATCCAGAATGCCGTCCACATTCCCATCTAACCCAATGACCTTTCTCTCGGGCCCTATCTCTACTCTTTGCTCGACCACATCTTCCCAAATTTGATCCATTGCGCCCATGTTGGACTGTTTTAGATTTTGGAAAGACCAACGCCATTGTCATTGGTCCTGGCTATGAACTCTGTTTCCCAGCTAGAAACTTCACCTCACTCTCTCTTTCTGCCAACTATCTGAGCCTGAAGGCGATTACTTCACAGCCATTGGGATAATATTTGGTCCCAAGATGAGCTTATGTTGAATGTATTCACCATAATGCATGCATGAGATCTAATAGAAACTTACAAGATAATGAATGGCTTAGATAGGGTGGACGTAGGGAAGTTGTTTCCATTAGCAGGGGAGACTCGGACCCGGGGGCACAGCCTTAGAATAAAAGGGAGTCACTTTAGAACAGAGATGAGGAGAAATTTCTTCAGCAAGAGAGAGGTGGGTCTGTGGAATTCATTTCCACAGAGGGCGGTGGAGGCCGGGACGTTGAGTGTGTTTAAGACAGAAGTTGATAAATTCTTGATTTCTCAAGGAATTAAGGGCTATGGAGAGAGAGCGGGTAAATGGAGTTGA
The DNA here is from genome assembly GCF_047496885.1 of Scyliorhinus torazame. Classification (NCBI taxonomy): domain Eukaryota; kingdom Metazoa; phylum Chordata; class Chondrichthyes; order Carcharhiniformes; family Scyliorhinidae; genus Scyliorhinus; species Scyliorhinus torazame. The sequence goes on along the minus strand of NC_092713.1, from coordinate 316,208,393 downwards.
AATCAGCCATGATTGAATGGTGGAGTGGACTCGATGGGCCGAATGGCCTTACTTCCGCTCCTATGTCTTATGGTCTATGGATACCATAACCTGTGACCTATGACCTGGAACTGCTTCCATGTACTGTACTGTAACCCAGGTATGGCTCTGCCTCTGGCTCCGCACACACCGGGGCATGTATAGGCCAGCCTCTTGTGGGCGGCATTCATTTGTACTACTGACTCTGGCTAGGCAAGTTCATGACTAATAAAGCCTTATGTTCACTCGCTCTCGCTGCCTCTCTGTGGATTGAAGGTACATTCGAGCTACTTACCTGTTTTTGTGTCATCGTTAAGATCGCCTATGTCACCGGTCTCTTCACCTGCCTGAAATCACCTGCTGCTGAAATCCTCACCCACGCCTTTGTTATCAATAACCGGCTTGACGTCGGACTAGTAATTTAAGATACCTTTCATTAACTTGGTCCCTCACTTGACAACGATGCAGCGGCGTCTTGTTCATTCTTCCCCAGATCTGTATATTTTCACTTGTCTCTAACATACCATTCTTTTGATTTGATTTGATTTATTATTGTCACATGTATTAGTATCCAGTGAAAAGTGTTGTTTCTTGCATGCTGTACAAACAATGCATACCGTACATTGGGAAGGAAGGAGAGACTGCAGAATATAATGTTACAGTGATAGCAAGGTGTAGAGAAAAGATCAACTTAATACGAGGTAGGTCCATTCAAAAGTCTGATGGCGGTAGGGAAGAAGCTGTTCTTGAGTCGGTTGGTACGTGACCTCAGACTTTGGTATCTTTTTCCTGACGGAAGGAGGTGGAAGAGAGTATGTCCGGGGTGAGTGGGGTCCTTAATTATGCTGGCTGCCTTTCTGAGGCAGCGGGAATTGTAGACAGAGTCAATGGATGGGAGGCTGGTTTGCGTGATGGACTGGGCTACATTCACGACCTTTTGTAGTTTCCTGCGGTCTTGGGTAGAGCAGGCTCCATACCAAGCTGTGATACAACCAGAAAGAATGCTGTCTATGGTGCATCTGTAGAAGTTGGTGAGAGTTGTAGGTGACATGCCAAATTTCCTTCGTCTTCTGAGAAAGTAGAGTCATTGGTGGGCTTTCTTAACTAGACTGTCAGCATGGGGGGGCCAGGACAAGTTGCTGGACACCTAAAAACTTGAAGCTTTCGACCCTTTCTACTTCGTTCCCATTGATGTAGACAGGGGCATGTTCTCCACTACGCTTCCTAAAGTCGATGATAACCTCCTTCGTTTTGTTGACATTGAGGGAGAGATTATCGTCGTCGCACCAGTTCACCAGATTCTCTGTCTCATTCCTGTACTCTGTCTCGTCATTGTTTGAAATCCGACCCACTACGGTGGTGTCATCAGCAAATTTGAAAATCGAGTTGGAGGGGAATTTGGCCAGACAGTCATAGGTGTATAAGGAGTATAGTAGGGGGCTGAGGACACAGCCTTGTGGGGCACCGGTGTTGAGGATGATCGTGGAGGAGGTGTTGTTGCCTATCCTTACTGATTGTGGCCTGTGGGTTAGAAGGTTCAGGATCCAGTCACAGAGGGAGGAGCCGAGGCCAAGGCCACGGAGATTGGAGATGAGTTTCGGTGGAATGCTGGTGTTGAAGGCTGAGCTGTAGTCGATAAATAGGAGTCTGACGTAGGTGTCTTTGTTATCTAGGTGTTCCAGGATAGAGTGCAGGGCCATGGAGATGGCGCCTGCTGTGGACCTGTTGCAGCGGTAGGCGAACTGTCGTGGATCAAGGCAATGCGGGAGCTGGAGTTGATTCGTGCCATGACTAACCTTTCGAAGCACTTCATGATGATGGATGTCAGAGCCACTGGACGATAGTCATTAAGGCACGCTGCTTGACTTTTTTTTGGTACAGGGATGATGGTCGTCTTCTTGAAGCAGATAGGGACCACAGATTGTTGTAGAGAGAGGTTGAAGATGTCTGCGAATACCCCCGCCAGCTGATCCGCGCAAGACCTGAGTGCCCGTCCGGGTACCCCATCCGGGCCAGTGGCTTTCCGTGGGTTGACCTTCGAGAAGGCTGCTCTGACGTCTGCAGTGGTGATCTCAGATACAAGTTCATCCGCAGCTTCTGGGGTGGAGGGCTCGCTCTCGCTGACCTCTTGCTCAAAGCGGGCACAGGGAGGGGTGCGTTGGAGCCGACGATTTTACATGCCTTCATCTTGTAGCCCGTCATGTCTTGCAGACCTTGCCACAGACGGTGGGGATCCGTGTGGCTAGCCTGGGACTCGAGCTTGGTCCGGTACTGTCTTTTGGCATCTTTGATGGATTTTTTTAGATCATATCTGGCTTTCATGTATAGGTCAGGGTTGCCTGACTTGAACGCCTCAGACCTAGACTTCAGCAGGCAGTGGATATCCCTGTTCATCCAGGGTTTCCGGTTGGGAATCACGCGGATTTACTTCTTTGGCACACAGTCTTCTACACACTTACTGATGAAGTCAGTTACTGTAGTGGCGTACTCGTTCAGGCTGGTCGCAGAGTTTTTAAATACTGACCAGTCCACTGACTCTAAGCAGTCCCGTAGGAGATCATCCGACTCCTCAGACCAACAATGCACGACTTTCTTTGACGGATTCTCCCGCTTCAGGTTTTGCTTATAAGCCGGGAGCAGGAGCACAGCCTTGTGGTCAGATTTGCCAAAGTGTGGGCGGGTGATAGAGCGGTCGGCATGTTTGATATTTGTGTAGCAGTGGTCCAGGATGTTTGGGCCTCTGGTGGAATAGGTGACGTGTTGGTGGTAACTTGGTAGTACGCTCTTGAGCTTTGTCTAATTGAAGTCCCCAGCTACAATGAACAAGGTCTCGGGAAGTTTCGTTTCAAGGCTATTTGTGGTGGTGAATATTTCATCCAGTGCTATTTTCACGTTTGCATGGGGTGGGATGTAAACTGCCGTCAGGATAACGGAGCTGAACTCCCGCGGAAGGTAGTAGGGACGGCATTTTAGCGTCAGGTATTCTAAGTCCGGGGAGCAGAAACTCGCCAGTGGTGCTACATCTCGGCACCAGGAGGTGTTGATTAGGAGGCAGACCCCACCTCCCCTTGCCTTGCCTGAGGCCGCTGTACGGTCCATTCGGTGGATTGAGAAGCCCTCTGGTTGTAGGGCACAGTCCGCTGAAGCAGGAGTGAGCCGTGTCTCCGTGAAACAGAGCACATAGCAGTCCCTTAGTTATCTTTGTGAGTCTGGCTTTAAGTTCTTCTCGCTTGTTGTCTAGAGATTGGACATTAGCTGGGAGTAAGTTATGCAGAGGGGCTTTGGGGCCGCTCTCACTCTCACCTGCAGGCCTGCACATTTTCCACGCTTCCTGGAGTGACTGCTTCTTTTCGAGCCTGGGAGACGGTGAGATATGCAGTGTTAAGGGAATAGTTTGTCCAATGAGGTTATTCACTCTGGTTGGTTTGTGGATGGAGGATTTGTTGCCTTGCTTGCGTTCCTGTGTTGGTAGGTGGGTCTGCGCGATCAAGCGTACCGGGTCGCTGTCGGGCTGCGGTTTGTCTTCACAGGTCGGTGGATGTCCAGACCACGCTCCGGCGTGGATGGGGTGAAGGCCGGTAAGTGGATGACGTCTCTGGGATCGCGGTTGTGGATGAGGCGATGGCCGGGTCCATGTGTTGGGGTCTGCAGGGTCCTTTTCAGATCGCGGTCTTCCTTCAGAGGACGGAGGATCTCTAGACCTGCAAGTAAATTTAAAAGAGCGGTATTAGTGATTGTTAGGCTGTGGGAGTTGATTTTTAGGAGTGTGGGGTGACTGTAGAGGGGGGGGGGGGAATGGAAGGAGTGCTTGGGGCCTGCAGGGGGTCGCAGCTCTCTGCGTCAGAGGGGTTGGAAGCTGGGGCGGTGGCGGGGGGCGGAGGGCTGCAGCAGCTGCAATGCTGGTCTGGTCGTTGAAGAGCAGCAAAGTGGAGGTCCTGGCTTCTGTGGTGTTTTCCAGGTCTCTGGGAGTTTGTAGAGTGAAGGCCCTGGCTTCTGGGGCATTTTCTTGGTCTCTGGCAGCCGCTGTAGGGGAACCCCCAGGCCTGGGACTGCAGCTCCGGCAGCTGCTCACATGTGGTCGGCTGGTCCGGGTCGATTTCAGGGCGTCAGTTTCAGGTGTCTCCATGGTCCTAAAGATCGCTAAATCTGTAAGTAATTGAATTAGAACATTTTGCAATGTCGAATCCGCTTTTATCTCTTTCACCCAGGTGAACTGCACACGTTAAACAACGGTGCGGAATCAATAAGTAGTTAACAGAGATTGCAAATGTCGCCAGCTCTGATGTTGCTTGTTGACAATGTTTGAGCCTCAATGTTGTAGAGTGCACCCGCTATCAGAGGTCAAGTGACTCAGCTCTGTGGGTTTGTGATCCGAAGTATCCCACAGTGGCGCCATGTCACATCAGCCGCTGCCGGACAGTAAATAAACCTGGCCTCCAACTAGACGTTGACATGGCCTTGCGGAAAAGCCCGGTGCAGCTTTTAAATTGTGCTCCCGTTGCTGTCCGGTGTCAGCCAGGAAGAATAGGGAAGGAAATATTTGAAGAGCCAGGTGCCTGAGCAGTGGGAAGTGGAAGAAAGTGAAAGGCAGCTCCCGATGCGAATGCCTATCAGCTGTGAATACGTCAAACTGCTCTTCAAATCCCCCGAGGATGTCCCCCCCCCCCCCCAACCTTTCACGTTGTTCAATTAACGATTCCCCTTGGATGTTGTCAGCAGCCGGTGCAGCAGATCACAATCTGCTTGTCGTCATCTAATTAGGAGATGCAAATCACTTCCGATTTGTTAAAAAAAAAGAGCCACTTTTATGTCATAATAGAACATTTGAAATGTTATTTGATAATGCCCCTGTGAAGTGCACATGGGGGTTTTTACTGCATTGAAGTCCCTGTGTAACAATGCAAATCTGCCTGACGTTGTATTTAACCTCAAAATGTTTCAGGGTAAATACTCCCAATTGGTTAGAAGTAGTTCAAGTGTAGCATGCAGACTCATTGGAAATGTTTCTGCGCTCTTTTATGGAATGAACTACTTATCATTATGCTATGAATACCTTAGTGTGGAGCTAGTATTCACTATTGCGTTGGTCCTTCTGCCTCGGCAAGCTTATTTGAAGGTCCTCCTGTATCCGTCTCCTCCACAGGCTCTGTTTATGGCGTAACATTTTTCTGCTCCGTGTGTTTCTCACTGAAGCCAACATAAATTAGATATTACAGCGACTGACATTAATTATCAGCGGTGAGTTTATTTGTATTCCTGATATCTTCTAAGGTGTTGGGTGCGATCCAACCACCTCATTGCATCTGGCCCGGTTTTGGGCGCGCCGGGTAAATAGCGGGAAAGGCCAAAATCGACATTCGCACCGGGTGCCAACCAGTTCACCCAGCGCGCTCCAGATGACGAGTTCCAGATCACGGTCAAAGCGGCGAGCATGTCATTAACCCTCATTTGCATTCATTTTAATCATATTAGTGAGATTTAAGTCGAATGCAACGGCCTCCAGGCACATCTCCACGAGGTTGGGCTTGTTCAGGTGGAGGGTGGGTGGGCTGAAGTATTCCAGATTGGGGATCGATCCTGGGCTGGGGGGGGGGGGGGGGGGGGGGGGGGAGGGGCTTTGTGTCTGTGAGGACGTCAAGCCATCTTTAAATAATGTGGAGACCCATAACAGGGACAACCTGCAGCCTGTCTCTCCCACCAAACACTTCCAGGACAGAGCCCCGCTGTGCCTTCAATGATGGCATTCAATTTCAACTCATCTGACTGTGACCAGCTTGTAGCTTCACAGCTGCAGTCTATTGCAAATGAGGAATTGGCCTTGTTAATTGTGAGAGCATGTCCCAGCTGCAGGTTGTGTTTGCTGCTTGCTCCTGCTGGTGGCTGCAGATGCCTGGAGGCTGCTGTTGCTGTTTCCTTCCCTTTCTGTAGCTGGACATAAGGAACATTTTGTAACGTGCCTGGGTCCTGGAACACTGGGATCAGGGGGACGCATGAGTCCAGAGGCGGTATCAACCCCACCCCCCACCCCGCCCCCCCCGCAGGGTCCTCACCAGAAATGGAGGATAAGCCTGAGGATGGTGTTATCATGTCCAGAACATTGTGGTAGAAATGATCTGTCCATCAATGTGTGACTTGTTCCACGTATCAGTGCCATTCTCCGTCTAGGAGCCGCAGCTGTGCAGGCCCCTCCCACACGGCCCAATCTCACCGGAACCAAATGCTGCCACCCACATATTCCACTGGCGCTCAAGGTGCGGTTGAACATCCTTGACCCCGCGTGATTAACCCGTGGTGACGTGCCAGTTACATGCAGCACTCACCACACCAGCAACAGGTGCAACTGGTGATTAAGAAGGCAAATGGAGTTTTGTCCTGCATTGCTTGAGGGATGGAGTTTAAGACTAGGGAGGTTATGCTGCAATTGTATAAGGTGTTAGTGAGACCACATCTGGAGTATTGTGTTCAGTTTTGGTCTAATTGCCTGAGAAAGGACGTATTGGCGCTGGAGGGTATGCAGAGGAGATTCACTAGGTTAATCCCAGAGCTCAAGGGGTTGGATTACGAGGAGAGGTCGAGTAGACTGGGACTGTACTCGGTGGAATTTAGAAGAATGCGGGGGTATCTTATAAAAACATATAAGATTATGAAGGGAATAGACAGGATAGATGCGGGCAGGTTGTTTCCACTGGCGGGTGAAAGCAGAACTACGGGGCATAGCCTCAAAATAAGGGGACGTAGATTTAGGACTGAGTTTAGGAGGAACTTCTTCACCCAAAGGGTTGTGAATCTATGGAATTCCTTGCCCAGTGAAGCAGTTAAGGTTCCTTCATTAAATGTTTTTAAGATAAAGATAAATAGTTTTTTGAAGAATAAAGGGATTAAGGGTTATGGTGTTCGGGCCGGAAAGTGGAGCTGAGTCCACAAAAGATCAGCCATGATCTCATTGAATGGCGGAGCAGGCTCGAGGGGCCAGATGGCCTACTCCTGCTCCTAGTTCTAATGTTCTAAAAGCATCAGCAATCATAGAATTATAGAATTTACAGTGCACAAGGAGGCCATTTGGCCCATCGAGTCTGCACCGACCCTTGGAAAGAGCACCCTACTTAAACCCACGCCTCCACCCTGTCCCCATAACCCAGTAACTCCACCTAACCTTTTTGGACATGAAGGGCAATTTAGCACGACGAATCCTAAACCGCACATTTCTGGACTGTGGGAGGAAACCGGAGCACCCGGAGGAAGCCCACACAGACACGGGGAGAACGTGCAAACTCCACACAGCCAGTGACCCGAGGCCGGAATTGAACCCGGGACCTTGGAGCTGTGAGGCAGCAGGGCTAATCACTGCGCCAGCCTGTTGAAAAATTTCTTCAACGGTGTAATCAGGTGGCCCATTTGGATCAATGTCGTGCACCAGGTCCCGCAGCATGTTCTTGCTTCTGACCGGATTGCCTTCTGGACTCAGACGTCCCACTGAGTCTGTTGCTCGAGGACCCAGGTATCTTAGAAAGAATTGTCCTTCTTTGATTGTTGACAGCTGTCTCTGTGGTGCTGACACTCCTAAAGTTGGTTCCTTTGTGAAAATGAGCTGTGACATTTCCTTGTTGTTTAATGGTTGGTGTGATATGTGGAATGTTACGTAGTTGATTTTCAAATCTTTGTTACAGTTGACCGTTTGATGAACAAAATATTCTCAACTCTCAAGTGCCTCGTCCAGGCTCCACGTGGCAAGTCTCAGAGGATGATTAGTGCAGAGCATCTCAAGTTCACCTGAACTCTTGGAGCGTCAGCACCACAGAGGCAGCTGGCAACAATCAAAGAACAGGCCTTCACCACTGGGGATCCTCTCGTGACCAAAGAGAAAGTCTGTGCATCAGGGTCGGGTCCCTGATCACGGTCTCCCTAATGTTCCCGGCAGAGGCCTGGGGTCTAGGGGCGAGGCTCCTGATGTGGCCGGGGGGTGTGTGTGTTCAGAGCAAGATTTGTCAGCACTCACTGGGTGGCACCCTGAAGGTAGGCAGGAGAGTCATGGTAAGTGCGGGCAATAGATGGCACGCAAGTCGCCTTGTGCGCACCAGGGGATCACGGAGTAACAGGAAGGGTTTCCACACCCTCAATGTTCAGATTGTGTGCGACCACCTCCACTGTATCATACACACGTGTGCAGGCCAGGCAGCAAGCGTGCATGACAGCTACAGCCTGGGGCACTCGGGGTTCCCCAGCATCTTCGGAATACCACCCCTGGATGACGAATTGGCTCTTGTGGGACAAAGAATACCCGTTGAGGTCCTGGCTGATGATGTCAGTGCGGAGACCCAATATAATGTGGTACATTGGCGAGACCACGCAGACGCTGCGACAACAAATGAACGGACATCACGCGAAAATCACCAGGCAGGAATGTTCCCTTCCAGTCGGGGAACACTTCAGCAGTCAAGGGCATTCAGCCTCTGATCTCCGGGTAAGTGTCTTCAGGACGCGCGGCAACGCAGAACCGCCGAGCAGAAACTTAGAGCCAAGTTCCGCACACATGAGTGCGGCCTCAACCAGGACCTGGGATTCATGTCACATTACATTCATCCCCCACCATCTGGCCTGCGAAATCCTACCAACTGTCCTGGCTTGATACAATTCACACCTCTTTAACCTGGGGTTACCCCATCTCTGGATCTGTAAAGATTTAATCACCTGCTAATGGTCGCATTCCAAGCATTGTTTGGCATCTTTGAATCTGTCTATATATGTGTTTCTGGAACAGACCTCTTCATTCACCTGAGGAAGGAGCAGCGCTCCGAAAGCTAGTGATTCGAAACAAACCTGTTGGACTTTAACCTGGTGTTGTAAGACTTCGTACTGTGCTCACCCCAGTCCAACGCCGGCATCTCCACAATATAATGAGGCCATTGCTGCCACCCGGGCTGCCATTGAGCGATGTATGGGCTGCTCAAAATGCGATTCCGATGGCTGGTCCACTCTGGTGGTGCCTTTTACCCCCTGGCACAACATTGAATTGAAAATTGAAATTTGAAAATCGCTTATTGTCACAAGTAGGCTTCAAATGAAGTTACTGTGAAAAGCCCCTAGTCGCCACATTCCGGCGCCTGTTCGGGGAGGCTGTTACGGGAATTGAACCGTGCTGCTGGCCTGCCTCGGTCTGCTTTCAAAGCCAACGATTTAGCCCTGTGCTAAACAGCCCCTGCTGTGCTAAACAGGCCGTGCTGGGGGAGGAGGGACATGCTGCCATGTCTGAGGAGGAGAAGGACCAGGAGGACCAGCCTGGAAAGGAGCCGCAGGAGGAGCCAGAGAATGGAGGACAGCCGGCGGGCAGCAAGGGTCCAACACGACCCGAGGACCAAGGACGCCCTCATCCTCACCAGAGTCACATAGGACAAGGCTTTGTCCGTCAGCTGCGCCCCCACGACCATTTCCTTCCTCCCCACCCAATCTCCCCTCCCCCCAGTCTCCCCACTCCCCAATCCCCCCTCTCCCCATTACGCCCCTCTCTCCCCAACCACCCTCCAAGGGTCTGTGTAACATCACCCCAGAGTGAAGGGCCTGTGTCCGCACTGTCAGTGGGTCAGGGAACAAGGCAGGTGAGTGATGACCGCTCGCTGTGGGAAAAGCTCTGGTGCTCCTCATTTTCTGCCAAAGTCCGATTCCTGACTTTGGCTGACAGTTCCTCGCACCCACCCACTGAACGGGGTCTGCACTGTACTATTTAATCTTGGATCAGTGTGCTCAGGGAGCGGGGGGTGGCGGTGGGGGTGGGGGTGGGGGGGCGGGGGGGTGGCGCGGGGGGTGGGGGTGCAGACAGCAACAGGATTAGTGATCCAGGCAGGCCCGCTGTAAAGATTTACCTGACAGAGGCTTAACATGTAGCAGGTGTTACATGCTTTAACAGTGAACTATTGACATTTCCATTCCCCCTGGCAACAGATTGTGACCCCTACACCTCCGCAGTAACCCCCCCCCCCCCCCCACCTCCGGCCCTGCCACTCAGTGCTGTTCACTCTTCTTGCTCTTTTGTGGCCCACTGCTACACCCAGCTGTGTCTCCAGGATGCACATCAGAGGTGGAGGAAGCCTGCTGCCTCCAACAGCCTGTGGCCTTTGAGGCCCTGAGTGGATGCCCACTGGAGGGCCTGGAGCCGGAGGACCCCGTCCGACTTACCAGTGTCACTGGCACTGCCGTGGTACCTTGTTCTGCCCGCTGACTTTGAGATGTGCCAGTGTCAGGAACGGGGTGTTCGTGAGAACTGGAGACCGTCGTTGTCTCCTTGGTGGAAGGGTTGGCCTCCAGCAGGTCCTCCTCCCTGACGGTGCCCATAGGGACCTGGGTGTCTACATAGGTCAGAGATGCAGCTGGAGTGAGCTGCAAAAGGCTCTGAGTCAGCTGGCTTTGCCAGTCCTGGTGGCTCCCCATGGACCATGGCATCGTCGATCTCAGCGACGCTCGGCTGAGACTTGGCCGCACTCTGCCTCGGTATTATCCACCTGCCTCTGGGACACGTCCCACAGTGACTGGGACATGATGCCGAAGCTGTGAGCTATGGTTGTCACCGACTGAGCCAAGCCTCGGACACCACGAGTCATGACGCTGACCTCATGCTCCAGGGTTCCCCACTGCGGTCGCCACCCTGGCAGCGTTGTCCTCAGTATCCCGTATAGTCGGCAACATCTCCAACGGCTGAAGCCTTTGAGACTTCTCCAATCAGCTGTGCAGTCGCTGGAATCTCCTCCTGAATCTCACCACTGTGTCCTGTCAACTGCATCAGCTCTGGGAGAACCTTGTCTCGAGGCTCGGCACATGACTGCGACCCAGCTGAGTCCTGAGATCAAGCTGCCCTCTGTCTGCTGACTCCATTGGATTTTCCTGCCTGTATCTGATGTCCATCAGCAAGTGTGTGGTGCTCACCAGACTGAGCCCCAGAAGTCTGTCCAACCATGTTGCCCACCGAGGTGGGTGTCTGCACTGGTGGAAGGTGGGGGTGAGAGCAGTGACAGTGCCGGTGGTCTCCTCGGAGCTCTCCTCCAAGGTGGTCTCTTGGGTGCTGGGGGGGGGAATGACTCCGGATGGTCCGACCCCATCAGATGGAGATCCTGCGGGAGAAGGGACACATGCTCAGTGAGAGGAATGAGTTATTTTGTCTGACATTAACAACTGAGTTGAGACGGGCCATCTGGGTGGAGAGTGACCTTTGTTACTGGCAGGACACAGAGGCACAAATCTGTCGAATCAGACGGCGAGGCCGCCAGCAATGGCGAGACATGTGGGGGGGGGTCATTCTTGGCACTAAGTGTCGTTGAATAGGGGTCGCCATATCGCCAATTCGGCCGCCGAGGAACACCCACCAAACCCGCCCAAAATGACACTTAGAAAGCTTTCCATTGAATCGCTTCCCACAACTTGTAAACAGACCACCTTGTTTTTCTATTGTCTACTTTGCATCGTAGAGACATCCCAAGGTGCTCGGCAGGAGCATTATATCCCCAAATAAACCACAGAGCTAAATTAGCTGGAAGGTCAGATGAACAAACGTTTGGTCAAAGAGATAGGTTTTCAGAGATGTCTTAAAGGAAAGGATAGGTGGCAAGGTGGAGGGAGGGAATTAAAGAACCCGGGGCCTGGTTAACGGAGGGACACCATGTGATGGTGTGACTAAAATCCAGAATGAGCAAGAGACTAGGATGCATGGGGCACTAAGATCTGAGAGTGATGTGGGGCTGGAGGAGATTACAGCGAGACGGAGGAGGGAGGGTACAGAGGGATTTGGAAACAAGAATATGAATTTTAAACACGAGACATTGTTTGACTGGGACTGGTTTCAATACGCAAACACAGTGGGGATAGGAGAATGGGACTTGCTGTGAGGTTAAACATGCACAGTTGAGTTTTGGGTGACCTCAAATGTTGGAAACCAGCCAAGACTGTGGTGGCATCGTCAAGTGCAGAGGTAACGAACGCATGAAGGAGGGTTTCAGCAGGAGAAGAGCTGAAACAGAGGCAGAATTAGGCAATGTTTCTGATGTTGGAGGTCCATGTCAGGATTAAATATGACACCAAGGTTGCCAACTGACTGGCTTAATCTCAAACTGTTGCCAGGGAGAAGGATGGAGTCAGGAGTATTTGAACTTTTATAAACCTGTGGGCGAGATTCTCTGACCACATTCGCCCGACGACCAGAGAATCCCGCCCGAGGTCAATGGATTTCTCCATTGTCGGCCTCTTGCCCGGGGCGTTCTTGCGGCGGGCGGGCAGAAGAATCCAGCCCTGTATCTTGCTAACAGACAGGACCATCAAGATGTTGGAGGGTTTCCAGCGTTTGTCAGGTCAGAGTGCAGCTTACAGTGCAGCCTTGTTAAATTGACAAGGATTGTTGTGACCTGTTTGGGTTACGGGGTAAGTGAAGTTGAGGATTATCACATCAGATCAGTCATGAACTCACCGAATGGTGGCGCAGACTCGACGGGCCAAATGGCCTTCTGGTGCTCCTGTGTCTTATGGTTTTCTGATCTGTTGCGCTTTGCACAACTTTGCCCTGGAGCAGGAATTGAACCTTCACCCCGCTGATGAGAGCTCGCCAAAAATCAATGAAATGGAGGGTCTCAACATGGATGTCTGCATAAGAAGACCGTGGTGGAGGTAGGTTCAACTGAGACATTCAAGAGGGAATTATCTGAAAAAGAAGAATGAGAGGGAGTGAAAGCGGGAGAATGGCTGCCTTGTCTTGCATTTGAGGTCTCGATTGGGATTCTTTGGAGTTTGCCTGTTATGCTAAGAATGTTGCCAAAGACTGTTACTCGTAAGAACGATTCTTGTTTATTTTCAGCTTTATGCAGAATACTGCGAGGCCGAGATAGAGAGAACGTGGAGAGGATGTTCCCACTCGCAGGGAAAACTAGAACCAGAGGACACAATCTCAGACTAAAGGGACGATCCTTTAAAACAGAGATGAGGAGGAATTTCTTCAGCCAGAGGGTGGTGAATCTGTGGAGCTCTTTGCCGCAGAAGGCTGTGGAGGCCAAATCACTGAGTATCTTTAAGACAGAGATAGATAGGTTCTTGATTAATAAGGGGATCAGGGATTATGGGGAGAAGGCAGGAGAATAGGGATGAGAAAAATATCAGCCATGACTGAATGGCGGAGCAGACTCGATGGGCCGAGTGGCCTAATTCTGCTCCTATGTCTTCTGGTCTTATGGCCTCAAATGATCTCAGTAACTCTACATGTGGTTATACTTTTGCTTCCCGCCAGATCTGTCTCTTAGTCATGTTTCATTGCAACATATTTCATCAGCTGTTACATCTGTCCAGTATTCCTGATGTTAACATCACGGTACAGGCTCGAGTGAATTGCTCCTTCAAAGACCCAGAACAAACACAATGGGCCCAATGTTGTCCCATCGTACTGTAATCATTCTTTATCTCTATGAAATCAGACAACAAAAGTGCAGATGGAAAGTGAAACGTGTGACATTTTATTTTCGGCAACTAAGACGCGTTGCAAGATATTTAATAATAATCATAGAATCATAGAGTTTACAGTGCAGAAGGAGGCCATTCGGCCCTTCGAGTCTGCACGGGCCCTTGGAAAAAGCACCCCACCTAAGCCCACACCTCCACCCTATCCACGTAACCCAGTAACCCCACCTAACCATTTAGGATACTAAGGGCAATTCAGCATGGCCAATCCACCTAACCTGCACATCTTTGGACAGTGGGAGGAAACCGGAGCACCCGGAGGAAACCCACGCAGACACGGGGAGAACATGCAGACTCCGCAAGGACAGTGACCCAAGCTGGTAATCGAACCCGGGACCCTGGCGCTGTGAAGCCACAGTGCTAGCCACTGTGATACCGTGCTGCCCACTTGAGGCAGTTGCTGCTCAGCAAGATCCATTTCAGCTGCTTGGTACAAAACATTTACAATAATTTGTGTTAACATTTTACTAACTTTTAAACTGGTGCATCATTCAAATAATCAAATTATTTTGAGCCATTTAGAATGAGTACAGGTTAATATGTAAAAACAGCAACAGACTCAAGCAGAACCATAAATTCTAAATTAAATATATTCCGTGTCAGGAGAAACAGCAACCCATGATTCACTCCAAACAAATGACGGCAATGTCACCTTTGATTTATACAACACAAAAATATTCATGCAATTAATTGTCAGCTCATTTAATTTTGTGAGCAACCTGCAACTTTACCTTAGTTTAGTACAAACTCCGCTCACAGCTGAAGCAAGGTAGAGACATTGGGCGTTATCTGACCAGGAGACGGCAAAGTATCAGTTCCGGTGCTGTAAATGGCCTTGGCGGGATTACTCACAGAAGTTTGAGCCTCTTAAACAAAAAGCAAAGAGAAAATGAAGCTTAAAACATCCAACTGAAATGTGCTGAAAGGGGTCAATAAAGGACCCCATACCCTGCGGCGCCCACCGGGCATGGTGCCAGCGGGCACTCGATACTCACTCTCCAAGGACTCCTGGCTACCTGTAACCATGGTAGAGGGGCAGACAGTCGGGTCGGATGACCTGCTGCCTGGGCCTGTTTGTGGCAAGTTTGGCTCGGCACAGGAGTAGGATCACGAGAAGGTCATCCCCTCTCCCCACTCCTCCCCGCGCCAGGTGATGCTTGGGATTCCAATCAGTGACAGTGAACTTCAACATTGACTTGTCAATGAAGGGTGAGTTGGCATATCAGGATGCCGAGGCACAGTTGATTAGAATGAAGGCGGCAATTATCATAACAAGTACAAACATAGAGGACACCCTCATTCCCCAATTTCACAGTCCAACACGCTAATCCCTGACAGGCAAACTTCCCATGAAAAGTGGAATAGAAATTCCACAGAGCTCAACCCCTTGGCCCTCACAGTACTGCCCGAGTTTGGGGGTTCTACTTATTGACCAGTTGTGCTTCCCAAAGTGAGAGGATCTTCATTCCTCAAGAGGCTGGGATGCAACCTATTCCTGAGTCAGCACTCTGCCTTTCCAGCCTGGCCTCTCATGGAACCCCAGTCAGGTGCCGAACAGCGTTCCCAGAGCTGACCCTCGGTATTCACCTCCTCCCACCCACTTTCCAGCTCCCACTAAGTTCGGGCACTCCCTCAGTGGTGATTTGGTCACAAGCTCAGCAGGTTGGACTCAGGAATTGATGCCTCCATGCCAGACTCCAGATCCCCTTAAAACAAGGGCGCCCCAAAGTGAATGGACGGTAAGGCATGCTCCCTGAGATTGAGAGACAGATTTCCAGCCCCGGCCTCGAGTTGAACCTATCTGCATCCCCCCATCCTCTCTGGTGCACCCTGAGTAGTGAAGACCCTGGAGAACTATGGCTGCCTCAGTGCTCACGTCCGATATCTCGCTCGGAGGTGAGGCCGCCAGGTTCCCGCTCTTGTAGACCTATTGTAAATGATGCCAGTGAGGTGTCCTGCTAGCTCCCAGTGAATATTCAGTGAGGTGTGGGGGGGATGGGGTGGGTGAAGGTCTGGAGTTAGTGCCCGCTAATGACATGCTAATGTATTAAAATGAGGTTCCCGGGCTTCCGTAGCCTTATTGGCACTATTCCACCAGAGCGGGGCGGGGGGGTGAAAATTAGAAATCGCAATCACGCTGGAGTGTTTTTCGATTCTCTCAGAATTTTGAGGCCGCACCAATTTTCTCACGGACAGATGGACGGTAAGGTCTCAGAATCGCTCCCAATGTGAGTAATTTTAAATGTGCTAACGTTTAATGTTGGCTCACAAGAAAAGTTACTGAACAAGCTGAACATTTACACACTTCAATCATGCTGGTTTTGAGGAGAAGCTCTAATCAGAAATCGTGTGCTACCCGTGTGAAATGAGGCATGAATTTATTTTACAGACAGACCGGGTAGAATTCGCCCGTCCAGCCCGTGACGGGTTTGCTGCCAGCCGGAGCGGAGAATCCCACGGGAGCCAAATCGTCACTAACCCACTGGCAGAGAGTTTGAAATTCTGCCAATGAAGGATTGGCTCTCTTCTTGGCTGGTGGTGTAAAGGCCGTTTGAATTTATCCGGCTCACCGGAATCTCATCAGCCCTTCCAATCGTGCCTGTTATGGGCCAGGGTTTAGAGAACCCCAAAGTGTATCATGGAGTTCACCTGACCCACAACTTTTAACAGATTGTGGTTATGGGGAGCACAAGGGCCCACTTTACCAGTGTGATGCAACAGAGATCTAAAGTACTTTTAAAACAAAACCATATTTATTTATGAATCCAGTTTACACTTTGTAAACACATAATAAACACAGATACAATATTCTAGACGTAACCCTTCTTAACTTTCTTAACAACATCCATAAGTCCAAAAGACCCTTTTTATAGAAAGACAGCATGTTTAAATACTCTACAGAAACAGGTATTCCTTTGAAATCACCCAAATGAACATTCTTTACCTTGTAGCGATATCCATACACATCTGCTTGCTTCCACTGCAGCTCTCCACTCTGAAAATGAAACTAAAACACACAGACATACACCAGCTTTTTGCTCAAAGCGAAAGTAAAAGCAGAGTCACAGCTCAGCTCCACCCACCCACTGACATCACTGCAGCTATTTGCTAAACACCCATTTCTTAAAGGTACATCCACTACAGATATTTGATAAACACCCATTTCTTAAAGGTACTCTCACATGACATGCACCACACCAGCGGGAAATAATATCGGTGTCAAACCCATTTAAAAAGACTGGGGTGCACAAAGTGGACCTCAGATCACTCGAGACTTTGAGGTGAGTACAGCATACCTAGCCAACCTGCCACAGTGCTGTGTTGCTCCTGTCGTGCTGAATGTCACTCTGCCAGGCAGACCGGTTCATGTGCTCCAGCTCTATGCTGGGAACCTATGGACCTTGCACGCCAACGAACCAACGTTTAACCAAGGTTGAGGTGCCAGGCTGACAAAGACAATGTGGAAGGAGGGCTGTACAAAGGGCAAGGGGGTGTCCCGGAGCTGGGTGGAGGTTGGGTGGGTACGGCGAGGTTGAATGACCACATGCAGAGGTGCAAGAAGATGGATGAGGATGAAGAGAAACGGAAGACAGAGGGGAGGAATGCTGAACCCTGTCAGGGCTGCGTGAAATGCTGACAAAGTGGTCAAAACGATATTGCATTGTTTACTGGAAGGAGACGCAGACACCAGATGGAGTGTGTAGAGGTCAATGTGGGGCTTGGCACCTCGCAGGTGACGGATTTGGGGGAGAGGTTGGGACTATTGACCACAACGACGACTGCATCCAGAATGTCTGCAGGGATGGTTGCTGGGGAATAAGGGCCCCTCACTTAAAACAGTGGCTGCTGATTCCAGTGTATCACTCCCAGACACGTGCCGAGGAGAGATACAATGATGCTCGCAGCTCCACACACTCCCTCGTAAAGCAGACTACAGAACGTCTGTGGATGTAATTCAGATGCCTGGATCGCTCAGGTGGCTCTCTGCAATAGGCACTGGAGAGGATTTCCTGCAGAATCAGCTTGCCACGCCCTTCACAATCTGGCTATGCCAAGAAGTGATCCTTCCGCAGCAGGACCAGAGGATGTTAAATTATTGTAGAGTTTTTGAAGTTTAAAAAAGTATATAAAAGTTCTTAAATGTTTATAGCAGTTTTTGAAAGTTTATAAAAGTGTCTAAAGACATTTAAAAGTTAATAACCTTTAAAAACAATGGAAGTACTTAAAATTGTTAAGTTTATAACAGTCTTGAAATGTTTATAAAAGCTTTTAAAAGTTGTTAGAAGTGGTTTACATCATTTGAAGTGTTTAAAACCACGATAAAGAAATTTACCTGTCCTTGAGCGAATATTGACCTCACTGAGCATGATTTCAGTTTGTGAGGTTATCAGGAGCTATGACCTCTCTCGGAACATGCCTCGCGCAAAGCCTCACCGATTCCTTTGTTGGTTGGCCGTTTTGTAGCCAAAAGTTGAAATTCTTGCTGCAGTTAATGCGCTGGGGAAGTTCACATTTCTCAACACTGTCAGCAATAAACACCACCCCTTCACTGCTGACAGTGAAATCCACTGCATTATATCTAAAGGCTTAGCGATGGCGATGATAACGCAAATCTTCATAAAGGAGCTTAGAACAAATATAACAATTACAGACAATTGCAACTTACTAAAAAGACTTGGTAAGGCACTGCACAAGGAGAGGAAGGATTCCCATTTATATGGCACCTTTCATTACCTCGGAATGTTCCAGAATATTTTACAACCAATTCAGTGCTTTGGAAGTGGGGTCACACTTGGAAAGTAAAAAAACACACAGCAGCCAATTTGTCCACAGCAAGATCCTATGAGTTGCAATGTGATAATCAGCAGATAATCTGCACTGGGAATGTTGGCCAAGAAGAAATTCCCTGCTCTTTTTTGTATAGTGCCGTGGAATCTTTCACAACTATCTCTGAGGGTTGCAAGGGAATTAAAAAGTGATACTGCGCAAAGAACAGGTTAGTTTCAGACCAGGCCTTAATTCTAGGTTCAGAGTAAGACGGAGTTCAGAGAAATTTATGGAACGTAGTGCCTATCATCACAACGACTTCTCATAATTTCAACTGGCGTCTGACGTTGGGTGGGGAAGACAGACATGACTTGAGCTGGGGATGTGTGATATTCCTGCAAAACTTGTCAGACTGAGAGAGAACATCGATAACAAATCCCTGAAAGGTGTGAGAGTGGATGGCAAACTAACAGAATGGTTTAAGATCAACAGTCAGGGTGAGAGAGGATACACACTGTCACCTGATCTATTTGATCGAGTGCGAGAAGCAGTAATAAAGTGTGGACAATGTCATCGACTACATTGACTTTGCATGGAAAAGTCTCAAACAACCTTAAAATTGTTGACGGCGTTGGCATAAGGGCAACATGAGGAACAGATCTGCAGGGACGAACCGACAGGAGGTTCAGAAATATGGGTTAGCTTTTGAAGAATAGAAATATCCTTATTTGAGAAACATGAGGATGCAATCATGATGTTCCTCACCTTGAACCTGACCACGAGGGGCCAGAGTAAAACCAGTCAACTGGTCCAAAAAATAATTTAAAAAGTGAATGGAATGTTTTATCAAGGGGTGATAGTTATGTTCCAGTAGTAGCAATCGCTGATTACAACTCACTGAACCTCAGGATGGATTTATTGGTCTTGGATAAAAAGCAGCACAGATTCAGCAATACAACAAAAATAACTTATATCTTCAGTAAACTTTGAAGGTACTTGTCACAGTCAGGAAGGAGGTCAATTTAAGCTACCCTGATTTCCACACTTTCTGCTGTCCATTTTTTAAAATTCTGATTTCCCTCCCTTAATCATCGAATAGAATCATAAAATTTACAGTGCAGAAGGAGGCCATTCGGCCTATCGAGTCTGCACCGGCCCTCGGAAAGAGCACCCTCCACCCTATCCCTGTAACCCAGTAACCCCACACAGGGTTTTTTTTGGACACTCAGGGCAATTTATCTTGGCCAATCCACCTAACCCGCACATCTTGGGACTGTGGGAAGAAACCGGAGCACCCGGAGGAAACCCACGCAGACATGTGGAGAACATACAGACTCCACACAGACAGTTACCCAAGCCGGGAATCGAGCCAGGGACCCTGGAGCGGTGAAGCAACAGTGCTAACCACTGTGCTACCGTGCTGCCCATTAATAAATGGTGGCATGTTTCCTCCAACTCTCATATTTGGAGTGTTGCAATGCTCTGTGAACAACTTGCACAGCAGACTCGAGGTAAGTTGAAATTAAAAAGTGTTGGTTTATTTTTACACGCACACACACACACGCAAGCTGGGTTTGCGCAAGGTCCACCCCTTTTCACTCGCACAACAAACGGGGTATAAGGAAAAAAGAAGATGGTTCGGAGCATGACCACAGTAAAAAGGCAGCTCGTGTTTTATATTTGTCCAGAATCCAAAATCAGGAGTCAACTGGAATGTCCTTCAAGAGGTGACGTTTGACTTTGTCGAGTGATCTGTCTTTAGAACATAGAACATAGAACAATACAGCGCAGTACAGGCCCTTCGGCCCACGATGTTGCACCGAAACAAAAGCCATCTAACCTACACTATGCCATTATCATCCATATGTTTATCCAATAAACTTTTAAATGCCCTCAATGTTGGCGAGTTCACTACTGTAGCAGGTAGGGCATTCCACGGCCTCACTACTCTTTGCGTAAAGAACCTACCTCTGACCTCTGTCCTATATCTATTACCCCTCAGTTTAAAGTTATGTCCCCTCGTGCCAGCCATTTCCGTCCGCGGGAGAAGGCTCTCACTGTCCACCCTATCTAACCCCCTGATCATTTTGTATGCCTCTATTAAGTCTCCTCTTAACCTTCTTCTCTCCAACGAAAACAACCTCAAGTCCATCAGCCTTTCCTCATAAGATTTTCCCTCCATACCAGGCAACATCCTGGTAAATCTCCTCTGCACCCGCTCCAAAGCCTCCACGTCCTTCCTATAATGCGGTGACCAGAACTATACGCAATGCGGCCGTACCAGAGTTCTATACAGCTGCAACATGACCTCCTGACTCCGGAACTCAATCCCTCTACCAATAAAAGCCAACACTCCATAGGCCTTCTTCACAACCCTATCAACCTGGGTGGCAACTTTCAGGGATCTATGTACATGGACACCTAGATCCCTCTGCTCATCCACACTTTCAAGAACTTTACCATTAGCCAAATAGTCCGCATTCCTGTTATTCCTTCCAAAGTGAATCACCTCACACTTCTCTACATTAAACTCCATTTGCCATCTCTCAGCCCAGCTCTGCAGCTTATCCATATCCCTCTGTAACCTGCTACATCCTTCCACACTATCGACAACACCACCGACTTTAGTATCGTCTGCAAATTTACTCACCCACCCTTCTGCGCCTTCCTCTAGGTCATTGATAAAAATGACAAACAGCAACGGCCCCAGAACAGATCCTTGTGGTACTCCACTTGTGACTGTACTCCATTCTGAACATTTCCCATCAACCACCACCCTCTGTCTTCTTTCAGCTAGCCAATTTCTGATCCACATCTCTAAATCACCCTCAATCCCCAGCCTCCGTATTTTTTGCAATAGCCTACCGTGGGGAACCTTATCAAACGCTTTGCTGAAATCCATATACACCACATCAACTGCTCTACCCTCGTCTACCTGTTCAGTCACCTTCTCAAAGAACTCAATAAGGTTTGTGAGGCATGACCTACCCTTCACAAAGCCATGCTGACTATCCCTGATCATATTATTCCTATCTAGATGATTATAAATCTAGTCTCTTATAATCCCCTCCAAGACTTTACCCACTACAGACGTGAGGCTCACCGGTCTATAGTTGCCGGGGTTGTCTCTACTCGAACTATATCTTTTCCAGTCAATATTTGGAAAGTTAAAGTCTCCCATAATAACTACCCTGTTACTTTCGCTCATATCCAGAATCATCTTCGCCATCCTTTCCTCTACATCCCTAGAACTATTAGGAGGCCTATAAAAAACTCCCAACAGGGTGACCTCTCCTTTCCTGTTTCTAACTTCAGCCCATACTACCTCGGAAGAAGAGTCCCCATCTAGCATCCTCTCCGCCACCGTAATACTGCTCTTGACTAGCAGCGCCACACCTCCCCCTCTTTTGCCTCCTTCTCTGAGCTTACTAAAACACCTAAACCCCGGAACCTGCAACATCCATTCCTGTCCCTGCTCTATCCATGTCTCCGAAATGGCCACAACATCGAAGTCCCAGGTACCAACCCATGCTGCCAGTTCCCATACCTTGTTTCATATACTCCTGGCATTGAAGTAGACACACTTCAAACCACCTACCTGAACACTGGCCCCCTCCTGCGACGTCAAATCTGTGCTCCTGACCTCTATACTTTCATTCTCCCTTACCCTAAAACTACAATCTAGGTTCCCATGCCCCTGCTGCATTAGTTTAAACCCCCCCCAAAGAGCACTAACAAATCTCCCCCCCAGGATATTTGTGCCCCTCAGGTTCAGATGTAGGCCATCCTGTCTGTAGAGGTCCCACCTTCCCCAGAAAGAGCCCCAGTTATCCAGAAATCTGAATCCCTCCCGCCTGCACCATCCCTGTAGCCACATGTTTAAATGCTCTCTCTCCCTATTCCTCATCTCACTATCACGTGGCACGGGCAACAACCCAGAGATAACAACTCTGTTTGTTCTAGTTCTGAGCTTCCATCCTAGCTCCCTGAAAGCCTGCCTGACATCCTTGTCCCCTTTCCTACCTATGTCGTTAGTGCCAATGTGGACCACGACTTGGGGCTGCTCCCCCTCCCCCCTAAGGACCCGGAAAACACGATCCGAGACATCACGTACCCTTGCACCTGGGAGGCAACATACCAAACGTGAGTCTCTCACGCTCCCACAAAATCTCCTATCTGTGCCCCTGACTATAGAGTCCCCAATTACTAATGCTCTGCTCCTCTCCCCCCTTCCCTTCTGAGCAACAGGGACAGACTCCGTGCCAGAGGCCCGTACCCCATGGCTTACCCCTGGTAAGTCGTCCCCCCCACAAGTATCCAAAGCGGTATACTTGTTTCTCAGGGGAACGACCGCAGGGGATCCCTGCACTGACTGCTTTTTCCCAGTCCCTCTTACAGTTACCCACCTATCTCCAATCTTTGGTGTAACTAATTCCCTGAAGCTGCTATCTATGACCCCTTCTGCCTCCCGAATGATCCGAAGTTCTTCCAACTCCAGCTCCAGTTCCCTAACTCGGTCTTGGAGGAGCTGGAGATGGCAGCACTTCCTGCAGGTAAAATCAGCAGGGACACTAACTGCATCCCTCACCTCAAACATCCTGCAGGAGGAACATTGCACTCCCTTCCCTGCCATTCCTCTAACTTTCTACCAAGATCTGGCTAACAACTCAATTAAATTTTTTATAAAAAATAATAATAATATAATAAAATATGGTACTTACCTCAGACCAATGGGTTTTATTATTAGGTTAGAGGAGGAGGGCGGGTGGGAGACACTACACGTGTAGTGTCTCGGGTTTCCTCGCCACCAGAATTTATTGGTGAGGGTCTTCCCAGACGTCCGCGGGTCGACTTCCTGTTCCCGCCTGAAACACTAATTAAAAAAATATATATTCTCAGCTCCTGCTGAAATTGACTAACCAGCCAGCTCCACTCCCGCCGAAATCGACTGGCCTGCCCCTGCAAAGACAAGTGCTTTTAAAGGACAGACTTACCTCCCAGCAGCCACTTCCGCACTGCTCCCACTGAAACTGACTCACCAGCTGTTCTCCCGCCGAAATCGACTGGCCTGCCCCTGCAAAGACAAGTGCTTTTAAAGGACAGACTTACCTCCCAGCAGCCACTTCCGCACTGCTCCCACTGAAACTGACTCACCAGCTGTTCTCCCGCCGAAATCGACTGGCCTGCCCCTGCAAAGACAAGTGCTTTTAAAGGACAGACTTACCTCCCAGCAGCCACTTCCGCACTGCTCCCGCTGAAACTGACTCACCAGCTGTTCTCCCGCCGAAATCGACTGGCCTGCCCCTGCAAAGACAAGTGCTTTTAAAGGACAGACTTACCTCCCAGCAGCCACTTCCACACTGCTCCCGCTGAAACTGACTCACCAGCTGTTCTCCCGCCGAAATCGACTGGCCTGCCCCTGCAAAGACAAGTGCTTTTAAAGGACAGACTTACCTCCCAGCAGCCACTTCCGCACTGCTCCCGCTGAAACTGACTCACCAGCTATTCTCCCGCCGAAATCGACTGGCCTGCCCCTGCAAAGACAAGTGCTTTTAAAGGACAGACTTACCTCCCAGCAGCCACTTCCGCACTGCTCCCGCTGAAACTGACTCACCAGCTGTTCTCACGCCGAAATCGACTGGCCTGCCCCTGCAAAGACAAGTGCTTTTAAAGGACAGACTTACCTCCCAGCAGCCACTTCCGCACTGCTCCTGCTGAAACTGACTCACCAGCTGTTCTCCCGCCGAAATCGACCGTCTTTCCAGGCCAAGACTTCCATGTCGGAAGAGGGTACATGGAGCGATCCTTGGGGAAACAAGATCCAAAATTTCAGCAGTTGGCAGGTTTTTGAGGAGAACCAGAGTTCCTTCTGCTGCCACCAGCTGGACCGTAGACAGCACAGGCCGTTGCCTGGAGTTCCCTTCATGTGGAGGTCAATAGAGTGACTGCTCAATTTCAATTCCAGTGGACAATATAACAGTGAAGCTTGAGAGGTGCGGGTGGGGGCGGTTTGATGTGGGACAAGGGAGGCATATTACTATGATTGGAATATTGTGCTGTTTAATTGGAGTCAGGATTCCATTTGTTCTTGGCAACACAGGATTGGGGCTGTTAAACGTGGTGCTCTTGTTGAATCATTGTGTTCGGACAGTTAATGCTTCGGCCATTAGTGGCAGTATTGGAGATTCGGAACTACAAAGGTCTCTGAAGTTGGATGGAGCACACCGGCCGTCTGCTGGGCCATTGTGTGTTGGCTGGGTTGGACTATTTCTGCTATGCCAGGTGTGTCACATTCCAGATGTTTGAAGTGTTTGAAGCCTTTGTTACTTTAAAACTGCTGGGAGGCAACATGTGACCAGCTGGAGCCAACTTGTCAGCTCAGCAATTGTCCATTTGGAAAAGCATTAGTAAATGACTTCATGACGTTGTCTAGCAAGTGAATATTTAGTTCTTGTTCCACGACTTGGCCGTGACATAATTCACAAAATTGTTACAATGCAAAATTTGAGATCACGCCATGAAAAGTGATGTAAGGATATGTATTAATTTATTGCAAAGAGGCTGTGAAAATAAGCTGAACGTCTTGCAATTCTTGGAAATATTTTGTGGCTTGATAAACAATCTTTTCTAATGAACTGTTGTGATTGTGGTTTCTCAATCGAGCTTTGACACGGACAAATGGGGTATTCTCCCGCACCTGTTTTGAAGCGGCGGGAATGGCGGAGAGGCTGGAGATTTGTGTGGGAGACGCAAAACAGCTTTTGCACCAGCGAGACTTCTCCTCTGAATTGACCCCGCCTCCCACCAATGACAACTTTTAAAATCGGGATCACCATTCACATCCTCTTGCATATGCATTCTGTTGCTCGTTTTAGCCTTAGTTTTATTAGCTCTAATTCTGTCACCTTTGCTCATGAGTCGCCAGGTATCTTTCTGATACCGCCACGTGGTTCAAGTCCAAGTAATGATTAATAATGCAACACACCGCTTAGTAAGAGTTAAATCAACGCTCATTTATTATATACAGCAATAAATACTTATACAATAATCCTACTTCTAGACTACTACCTACCACTAAAGGCCAATACTTAACTTTGGAAATGGCCCAGCAGGTCAGGGAAACGAATGGTCTTTCGAATTGGTTCTGAGCCTGCGGGATTCAAAAGCTGGTACAAGTCGATAGTCAGGAGCGCCTATCTGGTAGCGATCGCTGGAGTAACACTTACAGTTTTCTTGTAGAAGGGTCTCGAAGGTTGCGAGCAGCAGAAGAAGGGTAGAGTTGAACTTGGCCAATATTCTTATAGTCCCCAGGGGCTTCCCGCCTCTCGGGGCGGACCTTGTACCTGGTTCCAAGTGATTGGACTTGGTCCCAATCACTTGGTTCGATATGCTCCAATACTGGAGCGATTCCTTGATCGGGGGGTGGTCCTTTACCTTTCTTTGTGTCAGCTCCTGCTGGTGCCGAAAGTTATGGGTCGGCTTTGAGTTGCTAATTTGTAGCAATTGTTCCCGGGGATGGCTGCTTAATATTCGGATGGCTGGGTTGTTGTGATGTTGATGGCTGCAGGTATCGGTCTGGACTGACTTCCCCAGAGGCGAATACACTGTTTTACCTGCAGCTGTCCGTTTGAGTCCTGTTGGCTGATTTTCCCATCAGCCTCTTCCGTTCGCCATTTTAAATTGGGGTTTGGCCATTCTAATCGGGAATCAGTCATTTTACGTGGCTACATTCCCTCCTTGTGATCCTAATGCGAAGCGTGAAGGATCACATCACTTTGTTACTTTCCATTCCCTGACCGAGGGGGACACCTCCTACATGGCCTCTGCTCTAACCTCTATGCACCAAACATTTTACCGAACAATTCTAAGGGCGCTATGTCAGACAGGGACATGCATTACAAAATAACAAACTTGGAACCTCTAATTTATCCTTATTACACTATACTCGCTAAACATTGCATTATCCTATCTTCCTAAAACATACAACAAACTCACATCATTCCATATAATCTTTCCTGGCTTGGCAGTCAAGCTCAGGATCATGCAAGGTTTTTTTTCATGAAAGGTTTTGTACATCTTTTTATTTACAGCAATAACGCAAGTGAATGCACTTTATTGTTTTTATTATAGATCGCGGGGGTCGGGGGTCTGGTCGTAACCGAATATAGGGGATCTGATCCGATATACCGGGGTTCGAGTGCAGTACGCTCTCCTTCTCCACTTACGTAGGCGCATAGTCTGCACTACACAGCAGCGTATCACCAACGCTAACAGTGCTTCGATCACGTAGGACAGGGAGTACCAGGTTATGAACCTGGCACACCAGGAAGATGCAGTGTCGCTGGTGACTGGGCTCTGGGTACTGCGGGGCAGTGAAACATTAACGGCTGGGAGGTTTGAAGTCATGGGGTTCGCGTTCACGCGCAACCAAATGTCCAAGATAAAAATGTTGATCACGATGAAGGACGTCCTCATGGCTGTCCTCTTTCCTTTTCTTTCTTTGAGTTCTCTTTATTTTTTCCGATCCTGGAGCTTCTGGAGTTCTGTAAAAACAAGCATAGTGTCTGTAACTATCTTTGTTTAATATTCGCTATGCTAGTGCGTCTGTCCTTCGGTGCCAATTATTCCCTTATAATTGGTCACTATGTGAGACTCCCTCATTTTTTTTCAAAAACAAATTTTAGGACACGCCACACTTCCCAATCATGAACCAGTGCTGATTTATCATCCAAATGTTCCAGGATGTTAATAGCAGATGGCAGCAACCTAAAGGTCGCCTAAACAAATAAAAACTTTTTGAAATGAAAAATGTCAGATGAGGTGCGTATGGGCCGCGACGGGTAAGATTTAGATGGAGTCCCCGGGTCGGACGGCTACCAATGCCGTATCTCCCCTCCCCGAGCGTGATTGACCAGCGGGGGGGTCCCCAGGCAGGGCGGGTCTCACGCCGTTTCTCCACTGCCTGAGCAACCGACAAGAACGGGCAAAAATGTAGTCATCGTGGTGGGGCTGCCATAGTCGTTCTATCCTTGAATCAGAAGAGCAGTTACGATCGGGCGTCTGATACCCGAACAAGTATCGGCTGAAAAACTAGTTCCACTGAACAAGCGTGTGGTCTGTTGACCAGGTATCTGCAGATAAGTTAGTTCCGCTGAACAAGCGTCTGGCAGCGGTGGGTCTCTGAGGGCAAGTCCTCAGAGGTTTCAGGTGAATTGGCGTGTGGCAGTGAGAAAAATTCTCCTGTTGGACAAACAACATTAAACAAACTCACTAACAACATAAAACATTCTGCAGGTTCCATCAGAATATGGGACATCGTTAATCACATTTGGGCTGGGGTGTAACTAGCATATGGAGGGAGTGCAGCGTGACCGAAGAAGAAAGGGAGGAGGAGTGAAACAAAAATGAAGTGGCCTTGCTGAGGTAACGCTGCCATGAGAAGTGGTGGGTAAGCGCTCCCAGTTTGCATGGGGCAGCTGGGACCTTGTAGCTGCTGTGGGTGGTGTTCTCTTTCATATCTGGGGGCTAGTCTAGCTGGTGGGGGTCTCCTGCAATCTCGGGCGAAGTGTCCTGGCTGCCCACAGTTGTAACATGACCCCTGGGGCACATAAGGTGGAGCAGGCTCTCTGATGCATTGTTCCCTTGGGTGTGGTTCCCTGGGTGGGGGGTCGGGGCTGTTGGTCTCTTTGCTGGTTTGGGGGGCATTTGTGGGCTGATCCCGTTGCTGTTTCAGGGGGGGCTTGATATTCTCATGCATAATGTTCTAATTGTCCGCAATTGTAACATTCCGGTGGTTTCTGTGGGGGGCTGTTCCTTCCTTCGATTACCCATGCGGGGTTCTGGTGCGTTTTAACCGGATGCATGTCTGCCTGCTCTTCCTCGGGTTCCCTAACTGCGGGTTTGTCTGCTTCTGCCTGCTGTTCTTCGGGATTTTTAACTGTGGGTTTGCTTTGTACAGACTGCTCCCAGGCGCGGGACAATCTTTTTAAAACCCATTTCTCATTGTGGGCTTCCTCTGAGGGGTCATAATTCGTACAGGCTTTTTGTCCTGCCTCTGCATGGGAGATAAGGGTGCGGGTCCATTTGGCCATACCGTCTTGGGACAAATGGGGGCGTTCTAAATTACCGAAAACTGCTGTGAAATGAATCCACAGGCGTCCAGCAAACGCTGTGGGATGTTCTGTCTTTTCCTGCCTGCACTTATTGAGGCCATCTATGGGGTCACCCCGGTTATACCCGATCGCACCCAGGATCGCGGTATGCATTTCTGCAAGGGTGCCTCCTCCTACGTTCTGTGGGTCGGGAAGGGCTGCTGCTACTGAAGGATCTAAGCTTAGAACCATGAGCTTTACATGCTCTCTCTCATCCAGGCCGTACATGGTCGCCTGATGTTTGACGGTGGCAAAGAAATGGTGGGGGTCTGCGGCGGGGAGGAACGGTGTGATCTTTGCATACGCGTCCCGTAATTGGGTCACTGTTAGGGGGGTGGAATATAGAAATTCCGCCTCGTCCGATGTGGCTGTGCGGTGGGTTGTTACAGGGTTCATTGGAGCCTGAACTACCTGCTGTGTGGGGGGTTGGGGTGCTTTTCTCCTTTGGGGCTTTCCCTGCGCACATGTTCCCTGAACATATCTCTGTGCTGTTTCTTGTAACTCTTCCCAATCATGGCCGTCTTCCTGGTCTAATTTTTCGCCAAAGGTTTCCTGAAATTCTTTCTGGACAGAAAGCAGTGATTGCAGGTCTGCAATCTGCTTCCGGCACTTTGCATGGTCAATGGTGCTCTGTCTTTATTCTGTGGTGGCAGCGTGGAGCGCTCTCAAGGCTGCCTTGAGATCACTACATTGTTTCTGTAGCGTCTCCACCTGCTTTTCTGTTTCTTTCCTTACCAGGACTGCACGCTGCGTGTCCTGATAGGCCTTTTCCTACTGTGATTGGAAACTGCTTAAATGCGCCAGACAGGACTGGTGACCCCGTTTGGCGTCAGCCACCTCTTCATCCTTTGCTGCTAATTTCCTTCTTAATTCCAAATTTTCTTTCTCAACCTCGTATACATCGACTTTACTCATCCGATGTATGCCCTCTACTTCTTTGCGGAGCGTCTTGATGACCTCCTCTGTGCCTCGCAATTGTGCCAAACAGGACACGATTGCCATCGGCTTGCGAGTTTTCGCTAAGCTCTTTTTATGTATCTCGCTCAGGT
Source organism: Scyliorhinus torazame (assembly GCF_047496885.1). NCBI lineage: Eukaryota > Metazoa > Chordata > Chondrichthyes > Carcharhiniformes > Scyliorhinidae > Scyliorhinus > Scyliorhinus torazame. Next base: position 316,178,926 of record NC_092713.1, on the reverse strand, counting down.
TCTCCCACCAAGTATGCCATATACTTCCGGGACCTGATTGGTTATTATCGCAGAAATCATTCCACATGGGCCATCCTTTGCCCTTGAGATATTTCCGGATTTCCTCTTCCCAAATGGGACACTGTCCCACTCTACTGCTGCTGGTCGCTGCGACCGCAAATTCCTCAGGGTTCATGAGGCGCTGCATTGCCAGCATGGCCATCTTTCCTATCCGCTTGCTTCGTTTAAATTTGGAACAGGGGGCTAAGGTGGTGTCGTAGATGCGGGTACGGCTTGTGCTAATTTCCGAAAATACAGACTTCCGACAGTCTTGACGCAACAAAAATCTATCAGTTTTACCTTATAGCCCTGTTAGTTATGCATGCATACACACACTTCCGAATCATGACTTATTAATCAGAACTGCTTGAACACTTGTGGGTTTTTTTGTTTCCAATTGGATTCTAATTCAAAATTTCTTGGGTTCTCCCGGAGTGGTTTTCCACTTCTAGATCGGGTCCCGTCAAGATGTTACCAAAATGTTGCTCGTTTTAGCCTTCGTTTTATTAGCTCTAATTATGTCACCTTTGCTCATGAGTCGCCAGGTATTTTTCTGATACCGCCACGTGGTTCAAGTCCAAGTAATGATTAATAATGCAGCACACCGCTTAGTAAGAGTTAAATCAACGCTCATTTATTATATACAGCAATAAATACTTATACAATAATCCTACTTCTAGGCTACTACCTACCACTAAAGGCCAATACTTAACTTTGGAAATGGCCCAGCAGGTCAGGGAAACGAATGGTCTTTCGAATTGGTTCTGACCCTGTGGGATTCAAAAGCTGGTACAATTCGATAGTCAGGAGCGCCTATCTGGTAGCGATCGCTGGAGTAACACTTACAGTTTTCTTGTAGAAGGGTCCCGAAGGTTGCGAGCAGGAGATGAAGGGTCGAGTTGAACTTGGCCAATATTCTTATAGTCCCCAGGGGCTTCCCGCCTCTCGGGGCGGACCTTGTACCTGGTTCCAAGTGATTGGACTGTCCCAATCACTTGGTTCGATATGCTCCAATACTGGAGCGATTCCTTGATCGGGGGGAGGTCGTTTACCTTCCTTTGTCACAGCTCCTGCTGGCGCTGAAAGGTCTGGGTCGGCTTTATGTTGCTAATTTGTAGAATTGTTCCCGGGGATGGCTGATTAATATGCAGATGGCTGGGTTGTTGTGATGTTGATGGCTGCAGGTATCGGTCTGGGCTGACTTCCCCAGAGGCGAATACACTGTTTTACCTGCAGCTGTCCGTTTGAGTCCTGTTGGCTGATTTTCCCATCAGCCTCTTCCGTTCGCCATTTTAAATCGGGGTTTGGCCATTCTAATCGGGAATCAGCCATTTTACGTGGCTACAATTCACGTCAGGTTCACCATGGTGTGCACCAAGCTGGCAGAACCCACTGGAGACGCACTGGAGACCCTTAGAGGGGAGAGGGTCAAGAGTCATGCAGAGGTAGAACCCCAGCACTTCCCCCTGGCACTGGGCAGTATCTGGGCAGTGTCAGAGTAGTAATTGGGGCAGTGCCAGGGGAATTACATGGGGGAGGTGCTGGGTGTGTGCTCGGTGTTCTGTGGATGGGGAGGGTTTCCACGGAGATGGGTGTGGGGTGAGTTACGTGGTGGGAGTGTTTCCATGGAGATGGGTGTGGGGTGAGTTACGTGGTGGAGAGGCTTCCATGGGGGTGGGAAGTGGAGTTACGTGGTGCGGGTGTTTCCATGGAGAAGGGGGTTGTTACATGGCGGGGGGGGGGGGGGGGTGGGGGTGGGAGGGGGTATATATGGGATGTTCATTTATTTACTTTTAAAAAGGGCGCCGGGATCTTTTAAAAGCCTCGTTTACTGGCAGTGAGGCGGCCCGCCAGCAAGACGGAACAGGGCCCGCGCCGTACATTTGTTTCACAAAGTCTTAAACAATATGGCGAGAAACGTCAGAAACACAGCCGGGAGGCTACACTCCGCTTTTCCCACTCAAGCCAATTGTCTGGAAAAAAAATCGGAAGATTCCACCTGTGAGGCGGCTGAAGTTGAAGGTGACAAAAGCCAAGTACCTGGTGCCTGTAGTGAAACACCTTTGTGCAGGAGGAACATGTGGAGAAAATAGACCAGGCATGGATGATATTTTGGACCACGTTCAGTTTGATGTGGACCAATCAGAGACTGATTACGTTCCCCAGAAACCAATCACGGTCCTGGACCTCCAGGGGACGGCCGTCAAGGTCATCCCAGGCACCAGGGCGCGGCAATCAGCAAGCCCACCTCAACCTCAGCTGTGGTTCGGGAGGACATCCAGGTGCAGGGTAAAAAAAGCGAAGTAAAGACCGCCACAGGGTGGGTGTGGGTGAATCTAGGCACCAGCAGGAATTAACCAGCAGTGTTGGCACCATTAAATGTATTAAAAGTCATGTTGAGGACCCTCACAGTGCCTCCCTGTTCAGTGCAGCATGCTCAGCCCACCCCCACACAACTCTGGCACATCCTCCATCTGCTCTGAGAGGATTGCAGCTCAATGGCTTCCCCCTCCCACTGTGCCGATGCTGATGTGAGCATTGGTGAAAGGTGGGGACATGTACCCAGACCCCTAACCTCACAGCTGAGATGTGTCACTCGGTATCGCATTGCCCACAGATCACCCTGTTCACTGGCAGGTCGTGCTCAGGTGCGTGTGAGGTTAGAGACAGACAATAACAGGAGATATGAAGAGCATCGCTCTGTCCTCATTGCAACTCAGCATCATTCTCCTGCACCATCCGGTCATAACGCCTTCGTGGCCTACCCATGAAAGGAGCGATCAACACGATGACCTCCCACTGGCAGGGCACAAGTGAGATGGTTTCACACCCCATGGGGGGACATATCTGGCCACCCTCGTCCTGGTCCTCCCCAAGGCAAGAGGCTATCAGGGCGGCCCTAACCTTGCTCCCCATTGGGACCCCGGCCATCATCGCCTGAGGTCCTTCGTCAGCCTCCTCCGGGGGCGCGAACCTTGATGCTGCCTCCAGCGGGGGACTGGAGCATCACAACGGGATCAGCGTCTGTCTTTTACACGAATCAGGATTCTCTGCTGCATTGGGAACTCCGCTCCACTGAGGTCCAGTACCGGAGGGGACTGCGCGGTGGAGCACTTCTGCCAGGTTAAGTAAGGGTTGTGACCCCGTGGACTGGGAGATCACCCATTGCCTGTCTCCCGGAAGGTCACTGCCTCTCTGATCGTCTACGCCTGGTTTCAGGGCTGCACGGATGACCCGTCTGGCATCTCCCAGTCAGCCGCACACAACGGTAGAGCAGTGTGTCTCAGTTTACTTTTGTTTCAGATTCCAGTCTCGGCAGTAATCTGTGTTCACACATTGCACCAGTTTCAGCGAAATAAAGTAAGTGACAGCCATTTTCTGACTCATTCCTCAGGGCATGCCTTGGCCAATCAGGGTCAAGCTGCCTGGCTTATATTTTAAACTTTGAGATACCACTCAACGTTGTTCTGCCATTCACACATTCTAATCTCGTTCTGTGCCTTTGTCAGCTCTCTTCATCGCCTTAATCACCCCCATTTACACTCCTTTTGTCTTTCTGCCATGACTTCCCTGTCGATCTCCACCTATCACTGGCCCCCTATTCTGTTTTTGTTTCAATATCCAGCGCCTGCAGTAATTTGCTTTTGTGGGCATACATTGCTCCTGTTTCAGCTGAACAAAATGAGTGAAAGCCATTTGTTCACTCATTCTTCAGGGCATGCCTTGACCAATCATAGATCATAGAATTTACAGTGCAGAAGGAGGCCATTCGGCCCATCGAGCCTGCACCAGCCCTTGGAAAGAGCACCCTACTTACGCCCACACTTCCACCCTATCCCCGTAACCCAGTAACCCCAGCTAACCTTTTTTTAGACACTAAGGTCAATATATCCTGGCCAATCCACCTATCCTGCACATCTTTGGACTGTGGGAGGAAACCGGGGCACCCGGAGGAAACCCACGCAGAAACGGGGAGAACGTGCACACTCCGCACAGACAGTGACCCAAGCCAGGAATCGAACCTGGGTCCCTGGAGCTGTGAAGCAACTGTGCTACCGTGCTGCCCCTAATCAGGGTCAAGCTGCCTGGCTTAAATTTCAAATGCTTGGCAGTTAACCTTCATTCACCATCAACTGGTGTATTCTCCACAGAGTACACTTGTCAGTAAATCAGCACTCTCTTCTTGTAAAGTATAAATTGCTGTTTTTCCCACATTCTTGCAAATTATGCTCATGAGTGCAAGACAGAAAGTTTTGACATGTCTCTTCTTTCAGTAATTCAGGTTCTGTCTGACGAAATGACTATTCAGGTGAGGGCAGATACTTTGGAGGGTTGCAGGATGAAGGAGGCCACAGAGCTAGTGAGGGGCAAGGCCATGGAGGGAATTGGAAACAAGCATTGCTTAACCAGGAGCCCGCGCAGGTCAGTAAGCACAGGGGTGCCTGGAATGATATTTGGTCTGAAAAGGGTTAAGTCATGCGAACAGCCAAGTCTTGTATTTCTTTGAGATAGGAAGATTGAAGAGACCATTCAGGTGCTAAAGATGATCAAATTACTCGATGGAGTAGAGAGAGTGAAACAGATTCCAATTTTTACCAATCAAGGATATCCTTGAAATTAGAGCTCAGCCTTTCAGGACAGAAGTCAGGAAATAATTCCTCACACAAAGGGGGATGGAAATCTGGTAGCCAATCCTCGAGAAGGGTAGATACAGGGAAGATGTTCCCAATGGTCGGTGTGTCCAGAGCCAAGGGTCACAGCCTGAGGATTCAGGGTAAACCATTTCGGACAGAGATAAGGAGACATTTCTTCACACAAAGAGCAGTGAGCCTGTGGAATTCATTACCACAGGAAGCAGTTGATTCTAAAACGTTGAATATATTCAAGAGGCGGCTGGATATAGCACTTGGGGAGAATGGGATCAAAGGCTACGGGAGAAAGCAGGATTAGGCTATTGAGTTGGATGATCAGCCATGATTGTGATGAATGGTGGAGCAGGCTCGAAGGGCCGAAGGGCCTCCTCCTGCTCCTAACTTCTATGTATCTTTGTATGTGAGGGATTCTGGTTCAAGTTGAATTATCAGTACTGAATACAATGATTTTATTTTATTTTTCAGGATATGGGACGGAATTCTCCGTTGGCGGGATTCTCCACTCGCCTGCAGCACACCCACGCCTGCGGGTATTCTGACGGCGCTGGGTGGCCACAATGGGAAACCCCATTGGCCGACTGCCAGTACGGACGATCCCGCTGTCGGTGACGGCACGCAGGAAGGCACGGCTGTTGGACTGAAGAATCCCACAGAGAATGTTAAAATCCCAGATTAAACCCCAACATTTGATCGAATACCAGACAATTGGATGGATTCTCTGCCCCCCCGACGCCAAAAATGTGGCCAACGCTGGGGCGGAGAGTCCCATTTCCCACATGGAATCGGGACCAGCGGCTGGTCCCCGATTCTGCGGGCCCCCAAAATCGGTGTACTCTCCGAGTACGCCGCACCACGTATCCCTCTACCTGCGGCCATTGCTAGACGCCCGCTCCGCCATTCTCTGCCACCGACCGGCCGAAGTGCCGACGATGTGAATCTAACATGGTCCTGCCTGTCGGGATACTAGCTTGGCGGCTGCGGACACAGCCCGTAGCTGCCCTGTTCGGGGCAGGCCGATTGGGGGGCAGTGGGGCCCTATCCGGCACGGGATAATTTTGGGTGGGCTGCCCGGGTCGGGCGCGTGGCCAATCGGGGACACTATTTGGAGGGACCAGCTCCGCGGTCTGAGTCCGCCATGGAGCATGGCACGGCCACTAGAGGCCGCCGCCCTGCTCATGCGTGGCCTCTGACTCTGAAGTGCAGGGGCCAATATCTGCACCAAAATCTGCGAGCTGCCCGATGGGTCACCACTAGCCCCCTGCAGGGCTTTGAATATGTGGCCCGTTCATGCCAGTTTTTCTGGAGTGAAAGGCCACAGTTTTTATGACGGTGTGGGGGCATAATCCCCAAAACAGAGAATCCAGCCCAAGAATCCCAAACACTTTTCTTAATTTGTGAAACTGAGAAAAAGATACTACACCCTGGGAATGATGGATCTGACCCAGAGGTATCGTTATGTTGAAACAAACTTTAATTTAAACACAGAACTAACATTAACTTCAAAGAAAATAGCTTTGCAATGATCTCTTAAACAATTCTTAAACACAAGGAAAAACTTACTATCTATAACTGCTGCCAACTCTAATTAAGCAACCTTAATACTTGCTTACGTCACCTGAACCCACTATGCCCTTCCATCATCTGCTTATCTAGGGCTACATGTAATCCGTCATAAATTATCTTCTCTCCAGCAAATCTCCAGCAATCACAACATTGTCCCGTTAGGCATCGTTCTACAAAAAAGTTAATCGTTCAGATTATAATTACCTCACATTTTATGGCCTCTTAATTGCAGATTTAGCAGACATACAGTCTGGATAACTTAACCTACGTTCTTTAATAATGTTACTGCAACAAATATATCCCAAACCCAATAAACCTTCCTGCAACAGATATAAAATCCAATATATATATCAATTTCTTACATTTATCAAAAAGAGAAAAAAAACAGGCAAAACAGGTTTGAGGTATTGATCCAAGGTGATCTAGTTAAAGGTTGGAACAGGCTAAGAGGTTGAATTGCCACTCTTTCATACTGTTACGGTTATCTTCATTGTATTAAATGCTCACCCACAGGCTGAAATCCTCCATCTTCACATACATCCGGGATTTTCCTGAGCCGCTGAGAGTTAATGGAGTTTTGGCTGGAACGCCAAACTCTCCGTTCTCACTCACAACAAGTCCTGGGCACAATCGAGACTGGAGAATCCTGTCCACTGTGTCCTGTTGGATCTTGCATTGTCATTGATTTCAAGGACCTGATGGCTGAAATCTCCTTCGAACCTCTCTTGCTCAACTTCCAGAAATGTATTCGGAAGGATTTCCTGGCCAATGCATTGCCAGATCCTTTGAAACTCGCCCTCAGCAACTCTGGGGATTTATCCTTGAAACTTCTGTTCGAATAAACTCTGAGGAGAAGAAATTGGCAATGCAGGATATCCAGATGTAATTTAATTGGAAACCGACAAAACAATTAATCAAGAATGTTATTGATTATTATCACCCAGAAATTCCCATGTGATAGAATGAAAGCAATCGTTGAGTTAAATACAAGGCTTTATTATAATTCTTCTGACATAAGGAAGGATTTCATCCAAAACAGGGTGATGCCATGATTAATAAGGTGGGAATGGTGAACAATATCAAAGGCAGGGCCATTTTAGCAAGAACTCATCTGAGGACATCCTGTATCATTATGTCTGATATGTACTCGCAAATCCCTGTTGTGTTTTGCAGAGTGAATTGGTCAAAAATTGAGGAAAGGTTGGATGATAGTCAGTAGGCCGCAGGAATCAAAGGATTTCATGCTGGTAGGAAAAGAAAAGTCGATTCAAGGGATTAATATTTTATTGCTAAACATTAAAAATAAACTATAGTTTTAAGTGTGTTTAATTTATTCTTCCTGTACCTTGAAGGTTAAAGCCTTTGGTTAGATTCAAGCTGGAGAATGCTGTTTGTATGCGTGAGGGCTGGTTTCAAATCCAACTGTGATTCTATTGTGCTTAGAGAGGGTAAATAATAAATCACAGTCGAAGAAGTTGCTTAGCAATTGGAGGGCCTTGCAAGGGAGAAAAGCTTTTCTGTTTTAGTTTTAGCTGGATATTTGCATTTGGAGACAGAACACTGGGGAATGAGTGGGCGGGATTCTCTCAGCCCAGTAGCCCTGCGGCATGTTGCATCGGGGCCGGCGCATTGAAGGGAGCCACAGCACATGCACGCGTTGGCGCCGGTGCCACTGCGCATGCGCGGACCCCCGCGGTGCCCAGTTGACGCTGGGTTCAGCAGCTGGAGCGGTGTGACCACTCCAGTGCCGTGCTGGCCCCCCCGTAGGGGCCAGAATTGCTAATCCTGAGGCCGTACTTCTGACGGCTTCAACACTTAGCCTCAGGATCACAGAATCCTGCCCGAGTATCTCTCAACTTTGTCAGAAGAAGGAATGGACAGGACGGGAGTTGCAAAGAGGTAAGTTTCCTGAAGAACCAGTTACTGTCGCGGTAACCAGGGAATTGAGACGGGAAACAAAAGGTAAAATGCTGGAAAATCTCAGCAGTGATTTTATTAATGTTAGAATTAAGATATAAAAACTTAGAACGGTTCTAAAATATGTAGGAAGAGGATCTGTGGGGGAGAGCTCACAAAGCGTCACCATGCTCTGGCACCATCTTTGCATCTTCCCGTAACAGCCTCCCCGAACAGGCGCCGGAATGTGGCGACTAGGGGCTTTTCACAGTAACTTCATTTGAAGCCTACTTGTGACAATAAGCGATTTTCATTTCATTTCATTTCATCAGGAGGGGATTAGATTTGAGAAGCCCCATACTTAAGAAATCTGATGGCCGAATATTAGTTGTGAAATCACATCACACCGTAGGTCAATGGCTTCAGAGGAGGTAAGACAGTCAAAGTGAAACCATGAACAAAAGAATATTTTAATTCATGCCTGTGAACAGCTAACCGGAATATTGGCGGATTATTCTTTTGACTTATGGGTGAAAAATGAAAGGAGGTGGAACACCCCTGTGGTCAGGAAGCTGTACAAAGATTGGGCTTCTGCACCAAGCTTTCATGCCCTCTGTTTTCGGAGCGGAACCAAATGGAACCGTTCTCTCAGATTTATGTTAGATTTTCAACCCGGAGCTGAAATCTTTGGAGAGATTTTACTTTGTTCCTGTTGGAATTGTGACGGTCAATTAAGGCTACTTACAACCTCACTGATTCCAACGAGTAATTATTCCTACTTAACTGGTTTAGTCATTTACTTTGGAATGAAGCTAAAATAGCAGGGGTTCAGCAAACACTGTACACTTAGCAAATGTTTTTTTTTTTAATTATATTCGGCACTGTAGCTACAGGTGGCATGAGGATAGAAAGGAAATACAGAGACCTGCCTAATTCCCGGCATCAGGAATAATGTTTGGGTTAAGTGTTTGCTGTGGCTCAGTTGTTGGTTTTCGTTCTCGAATGAGAGGGCTGTTAGTTCACTTTCGACACCAGTGAATTCAGCACAGGGTCTAGTGTGATCTCTTCACTGCAGTACTCAGGGTGTGCGTCTGTCTTTTGTGACGAATGGAGGATTTTAGGAATATTAGCTTCCTAATGTTGGGACAGTTTAAGGGTTAAACGTCTGGAGTTATCGTGTGACTGATTGCAGTTGCCATTTTAAACAAAATCCTGTATTGCAGGGACTGGGAACTTTTAGGAGCTAGAAAGTGAATTTCACCAGAGGAATGTGTTTTTCAATCTGGGCTAATGCACTGCGGTTTGAGTGGGGAGGTCCCTGGAGAGTTCATTTGTTTTTTCAGCTTGGGGAGGGATCGTCATTGCTGGGGAAAGCTAAGGGATTTAGGGAGAGATTTTGAGACAGCTTTGGGACAGGAGTTGAAGCCTGATTTGTCTGACACTGAGCCCACAATTCTTTAACAACATTTAAAGCAAAGCAGTCTTGTCTGAGGACAAGGACAAAGCTGAGACATGCCAGTTGAACCAAAGTTTTGAAGATATTCAGCCAGAGTCTGAAAGGAGTCAAAATCTGTCACTAAAGTATGTATCACACTTTGCCATGTTGATTTGAAGATGGATTGATGGCTGTATGTTTATTTTCTTGCTATTTAATGGGGAATTGAGTAGGATTGTTCAACGGGTAACTGTAATCTGTCCTTCCAGGTGTGAAGGTAAAAGAGTTTAATATTGTATTCATAATAAAGTTTTGTTTTAAAATACCAAATCCCTATTTTTTTCATGCAGTCATTTCTGGAGCGAATCATTCTTTCTGATCAGTCTTACAAATAAACTATAATATTGGGGTTTTGGTCCAGTATCCGAGCCACTGTTGGGGGCTGGTCTGAGATCATAATACTTTTGAATGAGGTGTTAAACTAAGGCCTTCTCAGGTGACTTTAAAAGACGTCCCCATGGCTTTAGTGTGAAGAAGAGCAATGGAGTTCTAACCTGTGACAATCAGTTGATGGTGAAATTTCATACCCCTTGGTGAGAAGCTTGGGGTTCTCGTCCCCGAACAGGGTTTATATTCATAACCTTGTGTCCGAAAGTTGACCTGCACTGTGTTCACATAAAGTGTTAAAATCTCTCAATCTGTTCTGGCTACTTAGGTTCGTTTTGTGTTCTCCTTAAACTTCTGTCCTCATCCACGATTTGGCTAAAAGATTGCCACAGAGTTAGGTGTTCTTCCTTCGATAATGGGATGTGGGCCGGCATTTATTTCCCATCCCTGAGGGCATTTAAGAGTCAACCACATTGCTGTGGGTCTGAAGTCACATGTAGGTCAGACCAGGCAGATTTCCTTCCCTAAAGGACATTAGTGAACCATCAATAATGGTTTCATGGTTGTCATTAGACTTTTAATTCCAGATTCCTTTTATTGAATTCAAATTCCACCAACTGCCCTGGTCTGGAGAGCATTATGCTGGGTCTCTGGATTATTAGTCCAGTGACAATCCCACTCCGCCATTGACTCCCCTGCTTAGATAGCAATAGTTATTCCTGGTGTCTGGCCAAGATTTTATTTTTAAAATAATTTTTATTAAAGGTTTTCATAAAATATCAATAACAAAATGAGAAAGAAAAAAGAACCCAACAGGGTTAAGTACAAAACACAATCTAAAAAAGCAACCACCCAAACCCCTTCCCCCCCTGTACCTAAATAATAAATTAACATTAACACCCCGACTTAACACAACAGGTGTACACACCCCCTCAGACCCTCCAGTGTAAATAACATAAACAAAAATGAAGTAAACCCCTCCCCCCCTGCTGCTGCCATTGACCAATGTCTATTGTTCTGCCAGAAAGTCTAAGAACGGTTGCCACTGTCTAAAGAACCCTTGTACCGACCCTCTCAAGGCGAATTTCACCCTCTCCAATTTAATAAACCCTGCCATATCGCTGATCCAGGATTCCACGCTTGGGGGCCTCGCATCTTTCCACTGAAGGAGAATCCTTCGCCGGGCTACCAGGGACGCAAAGGCCAGAATTCCGGCCTCTTTCGCCTCCTGCACTCCCGGCTCCTCTGCCACCCCAAATATTGCGAGTCCCCAGCCCGGTCTGACCCTGGATCCTACCACCCTCGACACCGTCCTCGTTACGCCCTTCCAAAGTTCCTCCAGCGCTGGGCATGCCCAGAACATATGGGTGTGATTTGCTGGGCTCCCTAAGCACCTAACACACCTGTCCTCACCCCCAAAGAACCGGCTCATCCTTGTCCCGGTCATGTGGGCCCTGTGCAGCACCTTAAACTGCATGAGGCTGAGCCTCACGCACGATGAAGAAGAGTTCACCCCCCTAGGGCATCTGCCCACGTCCCCTCTTCGATCTCCTCTCCCAACTCCTCCTCCCACTTACCTTTCAACTCCACCACCGAGGCCTCCTCCTCCTCCTGCATCACCTGGTAAGTTTCCGAGATCTTCCCCACTCCCACCCACCCCCCCCGAGAGCACCCTGTCCTGTACTGTGTGTGGCAGTAGCCGCGGGAATTCCACCACCTGCTGTCTGGCCAACGCCCTTACCTGTAAGTATCAGAAGGTGTTCCCCGGGGGGAGCCCGTACTTCTCCGCCAGCTCACCCAAGCTCGCGAACTTCCCGTCCACAAACAGGTCCCCCAACTTTCGTATCCCTGCCCTGTGCCACCCCGAAAACCCTCCACCTGTTCTTCCTGGGGTGAACCGGTGGTTCCCCCGTAATGGGGTCCACGCCGAGGCCCCAACTTCACCCCCATCCACCTCCACTGCCCCCAGATTTTGAGGGCCGCCACCACCACCGGGCTCGTGGTATACCTCCTTGGAGAGAGCGGCAGCGGCGCCGTTGCCAGCGCCCCCAGATTCGTACCCACACAGGACGCCGTCTCCAGCCTCTTCCATGCAGCCCCCTCCCCCTCCATCACCCACTTGCGCACCATCGTCGCATTGGCGGCCCAGTAGTACCCACAGAGGTTGGGCAGCGCCAGCCCCCCCTATCTCTACTCCGCTCCAGGAATACCCTTCTCACCCTCGGAATCCCTCGCGCCCACACAAACACCATTATACTCCTGTTAACCCGCCTGAAAAAAGCCTTCGGGATAAACACGGGGAGTCACTGGAACAGGAACAAAAACCTTGGGAGCACCGTCATCTTAACTGACTGCACCCTACCCGCCAAGGACAGCGGCAACGCGTCCCACCTCTTGAACTCCTCCTCCATTTGCTCCACCAGCCTTGTAAAGTTAAGTCAATGCAGGGCCCCCCAGCTCCTGGCCACATGGACCCCCAAATATCTGAAGCTCCTCTCCGCCCTTTTTTAGTGGGAGCTCGCCAATCCCCCTCTCCTGGTCCCCTAGCTGAACTACGAACAGCTCGCTCTTCCCCATATTGAGCTTATACCCCGAAAAGTCCCCGAATTCCCGAAGGATCCTCATTACCTCTGGAATTCCTCCCACCGGGTCCGCCACATACAGCAGCAGGTCGTCCGCAGAAAGCGACACCCTATGCTCCTCCCCACCCCGCACCAACCCCCTCCAGTTCCTCGACTCTCTCAGTGCCATAGCCAGGGGTTCAATCGCCAGTGCGAAGATCAGGGGGGACAGGGGACACCCCTGTCCCATCCCTCGGTGTAACCGAAAGTAATCGGACCTCCTCCTATTTGTGGCCACACTTGCCATCGGGACCTCATACAACAGCCTAACCCATCTGACAAACCCCTCCCCAAACCCGAACCTCTTCAGCACCTCCCACAGGTACCCCCACTCTACCCTATCGAAGGCTTTCTCAGCGTCCATCGCCACCACTATCTCCGCCTCCCCCTCCCTCGCCTGCATAATGATAACGTTCAAAAGCCTCCGCACATTCGCGTTCAACTGTCTCCCCTTCACAAACCCCCTCTGGTCTTCATGGATGATCTGCGGCACACAATCCTCAATCCTCGTGGCTAAGACCTTCGCCAGCACCTTGGCATCTACATTTAGCAAGGAAATCGGTCTGTAAGACCCACATTGCAGGGGATCCTTGTCCTGCTTCAGGATCAAGGAGATCAGTGCCCGGGACATCGTCGGGGTAAAGCCCCCCCTCCCTTGCCTCATTAAAGGTCCGAACTAACAGCGGGCCCAACAGGTCCATATATTTTTGATAGAACTCGACTGGGAAACCGCCCGGTCCCAGTGCCTTCCCCGCCTGCATGCTTCCTATCCCTTTGATCAGCTCCTCCAGCCCAATCGGGGCCCCCAATCCCGCCACCAGTCCCTCTTCCACCTTAGGAAACCTCAATTGGTCCAGGAAACGGCCCATCCCTCCCTCCTCCCGTGGGGGCTCGGATTGGTACAATTCCTCGTAGAAGTCCCTGAAGACCCCATTGATGCCAACCCCACTCTGCACCACGCTCCCTCCCTGTCCTTAACTTCCCCGATCTCCCTAGCTGCATCCCGCTTCCGAAGCTGATGCGCCAGCATCCGGCTTGCCTTTTCCCCATACTCGTAGACCGCCCCCTGGGCCTTCCTCCACTGCACCTCCACCTTCCTGGTGGTCACCAGGTCAAATTCGGCCTGGAGGCTGCGCCTCTTCCTCAACAATCCTTCCTCAGGTTCTTCCTCATACCTGTCTACACTCACCATCTCCCCCACCAGCCTCTCCCTCTCCCCCCGCTTCCTCCGCTCCTTGTGGGCCCTAATGGAGATCAGCTCTCCCCTCACCACCGCCTTCAGTGCCTCCCATACCATCCCCACTCGGACCTCCCCGTTGTCGTTGGTCTCCAAGTACCTCTCTATACTTCCTCGGACCCACTCGCTCACCACCGTGTCCGCCAACAGCCCCACCTCCAAGCGCCACAGCGGGCGCTGGTCTCTCTCTCCCCCATCTCCAAGTCCACCCAATGCGGGGCGTGGTCCGAAATGGCTATTGCCGAATACTCAGTATCCTCTACTCTCGCTACCAGCGCCCTACTCAAAATGAAAAAGTCGATTCGAGAATAAGCCTTACGGACATGTGAGAAGAATGAAAATTCCCTAGCCCCCGGCCTTGCAAATCTCCAAGGGTCCACCCCTCCCATTTGGTCCATAAATCCCCTCAACACTCTAGCCGCCGCCGGCTTCCTACCTGTCCTAGACCTGCAGCGATCCAGTGCCGGATCCAACACCGTGTTGAAGTCTCCCTCCATTATCAGGCCCCCCACTTCCAAGTCTGGGATCCGACCCAACATACGCCGCAAAAAACCCGCATCGTCCCCGTTCGGAGCATACACATTGACCAGTACCACCCTCTCTCCCTGCAGCTTACCACTTACCATTATGTACCTACCGCCATTCTCTGCCACAATGCTCGACGCCTCGAATGACACCTTCTTTCCCACCAAGATCGCCACCCCTCGATTTTTGGCATCTAGCCCCGAGTGAAACACCTGACCTACCCACCCTTTCCTCAGTCTTACCTGGTCTGCCACCTTCAGATGTGTCTCCTGGAGCATAACCACTTCTGCCTTGAGCCCCTTCAGGTGCACGAACACGCGGGCCCGCTTAACCGGCCCATTCAGTCCCCTTACATTCCAGGTTATCAGCCGGATCAGGGGGCTACCCGCCCCCCTCCCCCGCCGACTAGCCATGACCCCTCCTTGGTCAGCCACGCGCCCGCACCCCACACCCGGCCCGTTCCCCACAGCGGCATACCCCCCGTCTCGCGCGTGCCCCCCCCCCCCCCCCCCCCCCGGCTAGGACCCATCCTAGTTGGTTTACTCCCCCCATTGCACTTCTGCAAGTCAGCTGACTCCTGCTGACCCCGGCCACTCCCGCCTCCCCTTCGACTCCTCCCATTGTGTGGCACACCCTCCTCTCCCGCTCCCCATCCACATGCTCTCCCTCTCCCCCCTCCGTTCTAAGCGCGGGAAACCAATCCTCGCTTCCCCGCCCCAGCCCCGCCCCCCCCCAGTCTTCGGCGCGGGAAGAAAGCCTGCGCTCTCCGCCTACCAGGCCCCGCCACCAACCAAAACAGTGCCCAACCCGCCCCATCCACCCTCCCCAACCTGAAAGGGAAAAACACAGAGAAAAAGAAACCCAAAACAATGCAAAGGCCCCTCCCCCCGAAACGAAAATAGGCATAACATATCCACCGCAGTCCCCAATCGCCCATCCCGACCCTCAGCCTGTGTCCAGCTTCTCGGCCTGAACAAAGGCCCACGCCTCCTCCGGAGACTCAAAATAATGGTACCGGTACTTGTAGGTAACACACAGTCGCGCCGGCTGCAACATGCCAAACTTCACCCCCTTCCTGTGCAGCACCGCCTTCGCTCGATTGTACCCGGCCCTCCTCTTCGCCACCTCCGCACTCCAGCCCTGATATATCCGAAACTCCGCGTTCTCCCACCTGCTGCTCCTCTCCTTCTTGGCGCACCTGAGCACACACTCCCGATCGTCGAACCGATGGAACCGCACCAGCACCGCCCGTGGAGGCACGTTAGCCTTGGGCCTCCTCGCCAACACTCTATGGGCCCCTTCCAGCTCCAGGGGCCCCTGGAAGGACCCGCTCCCATCAGCGAGTTCAACATGGTGACCACATAGGCCCCCATGTCCGGCCCCTCCAGCCCCTCCGGGAGGCCCAGAATTCTTCCGCCTCGACCGATTCTCCATCTCCTCGAACCGCTCCTGCCATTTCTTGTGGAGCACCTCGTGCGCCTCCACCTTTACTGCCAGGCCTAAGATCTCGTCCTCATTGTCAGAGATCTTTTGTCGAGCCTCTCGGATCGCCACCCCCTGGGTTGTATGTGTCTCCAGCAGCTTATCAATAGAAGCCTTCATCGGCTGTAGCAGGTCCGTTTTGATCTCTCTGAGGCAGCGCTGGATACCCTCCTGTTGCTCCTCCGCCCACTGCCTCCACGCTGCCTGGTCTCCGCCCGCCGCCATTTTGTCCTTCATCCCTCCCTTCTTCTGGTCCACCACCATCTTTTTTGTCGCCCCGCTCCTAATCAAAGCCATATACTGACGGGGAGCTATTATTAACTCCTTCCCACACCGGGAAACGTCGGAAAAGTGCCCTTGGGGGCCCTGAAAAGAGCCCAAAAGTCCGTTTTTGCGGGAGCCGCCGAATGTGCGGCTTAGCTCCGCATAGCCGCAACCGAAAGTCTCGAGATGGAATCCTTTTGGCAGTGTTCGCTTCACCAATCTGCCCCAAAAAGTCTGTGGAAACTCCTGATAAAGGTCTGAGGGTCCGTTCCAGACGGGAGCTGCTGAATGCACGACCTACTCCTCCATGGCCGCCATCGGAAGCCTCGTCCCCGCTTCTTCAATGGCCTTGGTAGATCTTTTCACAGTTGTTCCCTATGCTGCTAGAATCTTCTTTAATAAAGGACCTCAAGTCAGCTTGCAGCTTTAAGCTTGCCCTTCCTCCGCCTGCATGCTGGAAGAGGCCCCTCTCTCCCCTGCAGTTACAGCCAAATCTTGTACTGTTTCTGCCGGGTCTGGTAACCAAGAGACATACCATTCCTGGGGGACACTGTCAGGAGAATGTTGCAGTCTTCTTCCCACACTGGGAAATATCAAACAAATGCCGTGGGGGCCCTGTAAGGAGCCCAAAAGTCTGTTCCAAGCGGGAGCTACTGAATATGCGACCTAGCTCTGCATAGCCGCACCCGGAAGCCCCCTGGCCAAGATTGATGTGGGTAGCACGGTAGCACAGTGGTTAGCACAGTTGCTTCACAGCTCCAGGGTCCCAGGTTCGATTCCCGGCTTGGGTCACTGTCTGTGCGGAGTCTGCACGTTCTCCCCGTGTCTGCATGGGTTTCCTGCGGGTCCTCCGGTTTCCTTCTACAGTCCAAAGATGTGCAGGTTAGGTGCATTGGCCATGATAAATTGCTCTTTGTGTCCAAAAAAGGTTAGCTGGGGTTACTGGGTTACGGGGATTGGGTGGTGGTGTGGGCTTAAGTAGGGTGTTCTTTACAAGGGCCAGTGCAGACTCGATGGGCCAAATGGCCTCCTTCTGCACTGTAAATTCTATGATTATCCTCCAATCAGCTTCACTAAAACAGATTATCTTGTCATTATCAAGCTGCTATTTGTGGGTCCTTGCTGTGTGCAAATAGGCCACTGGATTTTGTACATTACACCAATGAGTTCAGTTCCAAATGTTCTTTGGAATTCCCTGAGGGCATAAAATGTGCTATATAAACGCAAGTCTTTCTTTTGCCTCATTCGGAGCTGTTTAAGTGCGGGGGGAAATAAGAAGAATGTCTTCTTAATATTTTCAGGAGAGCAGCTTTTTCAATGAACACATACCAGAGGCGGCGTTTTGGAAAGCTGTTTTGACAGTGGTTCAGACAGAAAGGCAATGTGATAAAGGCCATTAGACCCGTGGAAAAGATCTAAGTTTGGTTCAATAAAGTAATACAAAAGTCAATGGGATATTGTTAAAATTAGATACTTGGAAAAGGTCGCACCATATTTATTCACCAGTGCAGGCAAAGTCAAGGGAAATCTAAGAGAAGTGCTCATCATTATAAAAGGCTTTGAAAAAGTAAATAAAGACATATTACTCTCAAGGTTTACTGTATCACTAACAAGGGGATGAATCCTCGGATTTTCTTTTCAAATCAAGGGTTATGAGAATGGGAATGCATTGAAATGAAATGAAAAAAAAATGATATCACCATGTTGTAGCCAAGTCAATAATCACCTCTAAAAGTGAATTGCACAAAGACTTGAGAAGAAAAGTATTAAATGGTGGGGAAAATAGTAGGGAAATGGAATTAGATGAGGTAAATTGGAATTAACACAATCTTCGGCATTTGTGAACTGAAATGTCGGCGAAACAGATTTTCTTGCGGTTGGCCTATTTTTGGCTGCTGTTGCCAGCTTTTCTTGCTCCGTTCAATGAAGGGAAAATGCAGGATGTCACAAAGTGTTTGTCTGTATGACATTTTACAGCATCAACATCGCTGTAAAGTGGGAAGCTGCACCAGCCGATTTGCACAAGGCAAGACTACATAAATACCATTCGGATGAAGTGATTATTCATCGGCTTTCGATTGTTCGTTGAGAAAGGGGTGTCGGCCAGGACAGCAGAAGAATGCCCTTCTCTTCTTCAAAGTAAAGGTTAATGGATTTTTAATGTACCAGGTGGTGATGATGGTGGGTGTGTGCTCCACAACAGCACTGTTGTTTCACAGCGCCAGGGTCCCGTGTTTGATTCCCGGCTTGGGTTACTGTCTGTGCGGAGTCTGCACGTTCTCCCCGTGTCGGTGTGGGTTTCCTCCGGGTGCTCCGGTTTCTTCCCAAAAGACGTGCTGTTAGGTAATTTGGACATTCTGAATTCTCCCTCTGTGTACCCAAACAGGCGCAGTAACTTCATTGCAGTGTTAATGTAAGGTTACTTGTGACAATAAAGATTATTAAAAAATATTTTTTACAAAGATAGATCAACCAGGAAGTCTCAGTTTCTGGCAACATGCATGTTGTACTCTGGTGCTTTGGATGATGATGGTAGAGGCTCCAACACTCTTTCCATGATCATAATAATCTTTATTAGTGTCACAAGTAGGCTTACATTAACACTGCAATGAAGTTACTGTGAAAAGCCCCTAGTCGCTCTCTTATTACACTCCTGTATCATCTATAATTACACCTCTTTGTGTGTTTTGATATATTACGGAGTGTAATATGTGTTACTCAAACCTTGGTTGCTGATGAGGTTTTCTGAATCTCGATGAAGAAGACTCAAACTCATTCAGTAGTAACAAAAGGTTTATTGAGTAATTATAAGAATAATTGCTTGAGTTCTTTACTTTAACATTGATACTAGAGATAAGATTAACAAGATCTAACTACAGTAACTATGCGTCACTACACTAACCATCTGAGCTAATCTTATACTCCTGTCCTGGCCACAGTACATCCGAAATAGAGAGCGAGAGAGGCACAATGCGGTTGCTTTTATACCCCTGTTGGTCCGACCCTCTAGTGATCATCTGGTGCCACTGATTGCACATTAACCCCTTGTGTACATGCACATACAGAGATCACTACAGTCGCCACACTCCGGCGCCTGTTCGGGTACACTGAGGGAGAATTCAGAATATTCAATTCATCTAACTAGCACGTTTTACGGGGCTTTGTGGGAGGAAACCGGTGCACCCGGAGGAAACCCACGCAGACACGGGGAGAACGTGCAGACTCCGCACAGACAGTGACCCAAGCCGGGAATCAAACCCGCATCCCTGGCGCTGTGAAGCCACAGTGCTAACCACTGTGCTACCGTGCCGCCCATGGCATCTCTCCCACTCTTACCGCCTGCCGCTGGCATGTGTTGGAAGGATTTGTAGGTCGATACTTAACCTGTTTGGCCATGTTATGAACGCAATTTCATTGGTCGTCATGTCCTGGGAAGGGACTTGAACCTGGAGTTTCCGACTCAGAGGCAGGGAAGCTACCAGCTGCATCGTGGGACCGCCCCTTTAATGCCCCGACTTCTCCCCCAAGTAATCAAAACTAGAATTGCAAACTGGAATGAGAAGCTTTGAATCCCACAAGCATAGCCATCAGATTCTGAGTCAACTTGGCTCAACTGGTAACACTTGCATTTTGGTAACACTTCAGAGCAAGGGTAAACTGGCTTGAAGGAATAGAGTTTCGCAGTGCAATGGATCAAACATGCAGCAGCCATGATTTGAAATTCTACCGTGTGAATTTTGGGGGCCAACACCAAAAACACAGTCACTACTGAAAAAAATATCTTGATTCCCCTAATGGTTTGCAGATACCTAACCCAGACGTGATTGTAAACATTCTGTGGTATTTATTGCTCTTTGCTGTTGCCTACCTGACCATGCAGTGATGACAATAATTACTCCAATCTCAACCCAGCACTTTCTCAGGGCATCAAGGGGTCAGCAATCAATGTTAAACTCCAGCATCGACCACGCCCTGGGAATTCGAAAAGTAGTACTCACGTCTGACAGTGCTGCATTATATGGCATGGGTTGTGAAACCATGAAATCACGTGCCAGATGGGTGTTTACAATCCCATTGCCATACTTGAAAGAATAATATGGTCAAAATTCCTTTCTTCACCCAAAACCACCAAGAATATATGAGCCAATGGCTCATATAGAGAGTAGTAAGGGTGTGGAACGCCCTGCCTGCAACAGTAGTGGACTCGCCAACACTAAGGGCATTCAAATGGTCATTGGATAGACATATGGGCGATAAGGGAATAATGTAGATGGGGTTTAGAGTGGTTTCACAGGTCGGCGCAACATCGAGGGCCGAAGGGCCTGTACTGCGCTGTAATGTTCTATGTTCAATCATCATCGGCTGTCGGACCATTCTGGTACTTATGCTGTTGTGTCTAACAACATGACAACAAACAGAATCACAGTACACCATCCAGTCCACTGAGTCTGCACTGACATTTTCATGAACAATTCAGTTTAATCCCACTCCCCACCTATTTTCCCAGATCCTGCAATGTTCTCTCAATCAAATATCTGTACAATTCCCATTTGGAGGCCACTAATTAAATGTATAATCCACCACCTTATTATGGAGGCCTGTTTAGCTCATTTGGCTGGACAGATGGTTCGTGATGCAGAGTGAGACCAGCAGTATGGGTTCAAGTCCTGTACTGGCTGAGGTTATTCATGAAGGCCCCTCCTTCGCATCCTTGCCCCTCACCTTGCTGATCATGAAGTCGTTGTAGTCGGCTATCTTCTCAGGATGCGGCGTGTTGAAACCACCAGCTGGAATAGACCTTCTGACATGTGCATTCAAGAAAGACTCTCAGTCTGTGAGATCCCCTCTGGGGAGTCAATTTCACTTTAATTAACCTGGGTGCTCACTCAGAAGATCCGCCTCAGGCCGGTGCAATTCTTATCTGTTTCCCACTCCTCAGAATGTCCCCTATCGTTACTGAGAGTTCCCCTGAAGAGATTTTAAAGACGGATCTTTAAGTTGCTGGGCCTGCCTACAGCTGCAGCTGGACTAAACTTCCTTGCAGGTCAGTCTAACTGGAGAGAGAAAGGTCTTTACTTTGAACCTTTAGACAGTGTCTGTCAGATCAGAGAGAAATCAGACCCGTGACCTCCCAGATTCTTGTTGAAAATGAAACTGGTTACTTGCCAACAGTTTCACAGTTGTGCAGATAGAGAAAAGTCTTTAACCACAGGTCATAGATGGGAGAAAGATCAGGCCTGTGGCTCCCCAGCTACTTGCTTAAAAGTAAAACTATCTCCTGAGAACAAGTCTGTCTTTCGAGAATATTCTGGAATGGCCCACACCAATCAGAAGTGAGAGTTAATAAATCCCGGGAACTTACAGTAGATGATTGGCTGCCAGCCAAGTCCATCCAGATGAGTCATCATTGGGCCAGACCAAACAGCACATTGTACCGAGGGTCTTCAGAGGTCAACCCAATCAGCAAATTGTGGCGGGTGTTTCCTTCTTTTTAAAATTAAAGTGCAAGTCCATCTGAAAGGCGTAAGTCCCAGCAACCATCCAGGCACAAACAAATAGCAGAAAATAAAGGGAATACACATGGGAAACCCGGTTTAATCAAAGGGATCCTTACAACCTTCAGAGATTTATGGAAACACATGCTAAGGTCCCTTTCTTCTTTGGAACCTCCCAGTATCATGCCATTCATTGAATATTCCTTGTCAAATTACTCCTTCCAAAGTCTATCACCTCACATTTTTCAGGATTATAGAATCTTTACAGCACAGAAGGCCATTTGGCCCATCAGGTCTACACTGACCCTCTGAAAGAGAACCCCACTTTGGGTCATTCATCCGCCCACCAAACCCCACTAATCTGTACATCCCTGGACACTGAGGGACAATTTTATCATGGCTAATCCACCTAACCTGCACGTCTTTGGACTGAGGGAGGAAACTGGAGCACCCGAAGGAACCCACGCAGACACGGGGAGAATGTGCACACTCCACGCAGACAGTGACCCAAGGCCGCAATTGAATCCTTGTCCCAGATGCTGTGAGCCAGCAGTACTAACCACTGTGCCACCGTGTCACCCTTCCATCTGCCACTTTTCTGCCCATTTGACCATCCTGACTATATCTTCCTGTAACCCAAGACACTCAACCTCACTGTTAACCACCCAACCAATATTTGTGTCATCCACAAACTTACTGATCCAACTGTCTATTTTGCCTTCTATGTTGTTTATATAAATGACAAATAATAGGGGGCCCAGCACAGATCCCTGTGGTACAGCACTGGACTCTGGCTTCCAGACACTAAAGCAGCCTTCTTTCTGCTACCACTCAGCCAATTTTGAATCCACCTTTTCAATTTATCCTGTACCCCATGTACATTTGACTGCTTTCTATGTCTCCCATGTGGGACCTTGTCAAAGGCTTTGCTGAAATCCATATAATCTACATCAACTGCACTACCTTGATCTACACACCTGGTCACCTCCTCAGAAAATTAAATCAAATTTGTTAGGCATGACCTCCTTCGCAAAGCCATGCTGACTATTTCTTATCAAACCTCGCCCCTCCAAGTGGAGATTGATTCTCTCCTTCAGAATTTTCTCAGATAGGTTCCCTACTATTGATGTGAGACTCACTGGCCTGTAGTTCCCTGGCTTATGCCTACCCTTCTTAAATAGTGGAACCACATTGTCTGTTCCCCAGTCCTCTGGCACCTCCCCGTGGCCAGAGAAGAATTTAAAATCTGGGTCAGAGCCCCTGCAATCTCCTCCCTCATCTCCCACAACAGCCCAGGACACAATTCATCCGGACCTGGAGATTTTCCACTTTTAAGCCTGCCAACCCAACACGTCCAATACATTGCCACTCCCTCTGTCAATTTGCTCAAGGACCTCACAGTCTCTCTCCCTGAGTTCCATACCCACATCCCAATTCTCTTGGGTGGAGACAGATGTGAAGTATTCATTCAACACCCTACCAACTTCTTCCAGCTCCACCCACAGGTATTTCTTTCATAATTAATGGAAAATCATGTCCAGGGATCGCTGATACCCAACCCGTGCATCCTACTTCACCCCCTGATCACCCAGTTGCAGAACTAATTCTCATATTTCTGCACGGTTCCGAATCTCCTGGTTGCCATAATGGCCCATTAGCGGACCAAATTAACTCTTGTGAAAACTGTCGCTTACTTGGAGAACACAACTAGCCTGAGGCTATTTCGCAGCCTTTGTGATGTATCAAATAAAAGTTATCAATCATGCTGTTCGTTCTGACATAAGTATGTGTACGCAATCAATAATGTAATAATGTAGCAGAAGGATATTATAAGGCCACATTCTGCTTGCGCTGCTGAACATGGAAATTCCATTTTGATCATTTTATTTTGTTTATCTGTTATGCCAGCGATGAATTATGAGTATAATTAGGTGTTTTGGGGAACTTGGCTGAAATTTTAGAAACTATTTCTTTCCTTGGAAACTTTTCTAAGTTATTAAGAAAAGAGTCGTACTTGTTGAAAAGGCCAAATTGGATGGAATTAACACAATTGAAAAGTATCATACTGTCTCAGTCAATGGTGCTGAAAATCTAGAATTGGTGAAATTTACTTTGTAGACTATTACAGCAGAGGCAAAACCATTCACGTTTCTGCTCACTCTTTCAAGGAGTTATCCAATTAGCCCCATCCCTCTCTTCGTTCTCCATTCTGCTGGAAATTTTCTCCTCTGACGTATTCCTTTTGAGTGTTACTGTTGAGTCTGCTTGGCACCACTGTGCAGACAATGTATTGCAGACCATAATAACTCAGAGCACCATTTAATTCTTCTCATCTCATCTATGACAATTGCCTTAAATCAGTGTCCACTGATTACCAACCCGTCAGAGACCAGGGCAGCCATATTAATACTGTGGCTACAAGAGCAGGTCAGAGTCTGGGAATCCTACGGCGGGTAACTCACCTCCTGACCTCACAAAACCTGTCCACCATCTACAAGACACAAGTCAGGAGTGTGATGGAATACTCTCCACTTGCCTGACTGAGTGCAGCTCCAACAACACTCAAGAAGGTCAACGCCATCCTGGACAAAGCAGCCCACTTGATCAACAACACATCCTCCTCTTTCTAAATTCACTCACTCCATCACCGATGCACAGTGGCAGCCATGTGTACCATCCACAAGATGCACCGCAGGAACTCATCAAGACTCCTTCAACAACACCTTCCAAACCCATGGCCTTAAACACACAGAAGACCTGGGAAGCATATACCAGGGAACAACACCACTTTACCCTCCAAATCACTCACCGGTGAGACTTGGAAAAATGGCATTACTTCTTCATTATTCCTGGGTCAAAGTCATGGATCTCCCTTCCTAACAGCATTGTGGTTGTACATACATACACCACGTGGACTGCAGAGATTCTAGAACACAGTTCACCATCTCCTTCTCCAGGACAATTAGAGCTGGGCAATAATTGTTGGCTGTCAGTGGCTCCCACATCCCATGAATTGAATTGAATTAAATTCCTTCCTTCCTTCCTCCCTCCCTCCCTCAATCCATTCCTTCCTTCCTGTCCTTTCCTCCCGTCTTCTATCCCCTTCCCCCTCCTTTCACATCCTTCCTCTCCTTTCCTCACCCTACCCTGTCCTTCCCCTCCCATCTCCCCTTCCCCTCCTGTCTTCCCTCCCTTCCTTCTTCAATCCCTCCCGTCTTCCCTCCCTCTCTCCCTCCTCGCTCCCTTTCTTCCCTCCTACCCTCCTTCCTCCCTCCCCTTCCTTCCTTCCCTCCTTCTTTTCCACCATCATTGTCTTCATTCTCTCCTTCTTTCTTGGGTGTGATGGGAAGAGGATATCTTTGGTCTTTAAGAAGAATGAGATGAAATGATGTTCCACATCAGACTCTGAAGTGAACCTCCCATGTTTACAATAATAAAGCAATTGAAACACCAAGTTAAGCTTTAATATCAATTCTGAACAATGGAATTACATTTTGAAAGTGCAATTTCACAAAAAAAAAAAGAAAATTGAAAGTTTTATTGCTTTGGCTCAGTGATAGCATTTTCTTCCAATTCTCTTTTTATCCTGAAGGAGGCAATTTATTGAGCGAGGAACAAGTGAGAGTTTCTGATGTGAACACAGTAGGTGTTGCTGATATGGAATATTACTTACATTGAACATTGCGCCGTAATATAGGAAGGATATGGAAGCATTGGAAAGGGTGCAGAGGAGATTTACCAGAATGTTGCCTGGTATGGAGGGAAGATCTTACGAGGAAAGGCTGAGGGACTTGAGGCTGTTTTCATTAGAGAGAAGAAGGTTAAGAGGTGACTTAATTGAGGCATACAAGATGGTCAGAGGATTGGATAGGGTGGACAGTGAGAGCCTTTTTCCTCGGATGGTGATGTCTAGCACGAGGAGATATAGCTTTAAATTGAGGGGAGATAGATATAAGACAGATGTCAGAGGTAGGTTCTTTACTCAGAGAGCAGTAAGGGCGTGGAATGCCCTGCCTGCAACAGTAGTGGACTCGCCAACACTAAGGGCATTCAAATGATCATTGGATAGACATATGGACGATAAGGGAATAGTGTAGATGGGCTTTAGAGTGGTTTCACAGGTCGGCGCAACATCGAGGGCCGAAGGGCCTGTACTGCGCTGTAATGTTCTATGTTCTATGTTCAGTATCTAATTTTCATCTAAATAGTGAACCATTAGTACCCTTAGCTCAGTGGTCGCCTCTTGCCTTTGAATCAGAGTTTTGTGACATTAGCCAATTTGCATGATTTGCGCACTTGGGCATCACTGACCTTTCTGTCCAGCACTGTGGGAGTGCGACATTATCAATCAGATCAAATTGTCTTCATCGAGATGAGAAAGAAAATACACTGGATTATTTTACAAAGACTTTTTTGTGCTTTTCAAATCAGACAATTGCTGATCCTTCACGGTGTCTCCAGCTGGTTACATGCTGACTGCCAGCAGTTTCATAGTTCAGGAAAGCTGCCACCTCAAACATCTGGAATGTGACACACGTGTCATCACGTACCCATTCCAGCCAAGCCAACGCAAGGCCCAGCGGATGGTTGGTCCACTGTCATGTGAGAGTACCTTTTGAGAAATGGGTGTTTATAAATGGGTGTGTATAAATATCTGTAGTGAGAGTACCTTTAAGAAATGGGTGTTTATTACTGCAGTGATGTCAGAGAGTGGGGGGAGCTGGGCTGTCTGTCAGCTTTTTACTTTCGCTTTAAGCTGTTTGCTGCAGAGTGGGTTTGGTTTCATTTTAGTTTTGGAGCAGCTGCAATCGTAGCAGGATGTGTGTGAATCTCTGCAAGCTTATGAGTGTCCATTTGGCGATTTCAACATGGTAATGGTTCTCAGTAGTGAAGTTAAACCTGATGTCTTTCTGTTAAAAGGTGTTTTTAAGTCTTATGGATGTTAAAAGGAAAGTAAGAATTAATTAGTGTAGTATTCTTTGTGGTCTGTATGGATTGTAGCAAGCCTTTTGATAAGGTCCCTCATGGCAGACTGGTCAACAAAGTAAGGGCCCATGGGAGCCAAGGCAAAGTGACTCATTCGATTGAAAATTAGCTGAGAGGCAGGAAGCACAGTGTGATAGTAAAGAGATGTCTGGAATTCTGTTTCCAATGGTGTACCGCAGGGCTCGGTGCTGGGGCCCTTGTTATTTGTGGTGCACATTAATGATTTCGGCTTAACTGTGGGAGGTGTGATCACGAGGCTTGTGGATCACACAAAAATTGTTCGGGGGTAATAGTGAGGAAGATAGCCGTAGACTGCAGGAGGATATCGTTGGACTGGTCAGGTGCTCAGAGTAGAGGCAAATGGAATTCAACCCAGAAAAGTGTGAGGTAACGTACTTGTGGAGGGCGAACATGGCAAAGGATTATGCGATGAATGGCAGGACCCTGGAAAGTACTGAAGATCAGAGAGACCTTGCAGTGCACATTCACAGACCCCTGAAGATGTTAGGGCAGGCAGATAAGGTGATTAAGAAGGCACATGGGATACTTGCCTTTATTAGCCACGGCATAGAATACGAGAGCGGGGAGGTCATGCTGGAACTGTAAAACGCTGTTTTGGCCACAGCTGGAGTACTGTGCGCAGTTATGGAGAGGATGCAGAGGAGATTTACCAGAATGCTGCCTGGAGGGAGGGTCTGCGTTATGAGGAGTGATTGGATAGGCTGGGGCTGTTTTCCTTGTAGCAGCGAAGGTTGGGAAGGGACCCCCCCAATAGTTGTTGATAAGGTTATAAAAAACATAGATAGGGTGACTAGGAAGGTCCTTTTTACATTAGTAGAGGGGTCAATAACCAGGGGTAAAAGATAGAAAAATAAGCGGGGGGTTGAGGAGAAACCTTCTCACCCAGAGGGTTGTGGGAGTCTGGAAGTCACTGCCTGAAAGGGTGGCTGAGGCAGAAACTCTCGTCACATTTAAGAGGTATTTAGATATTCACTTGCGCTGCTGTAATCTCCAAGGCTGTGAACAAGCACAGGAAAATGGGATGAGTGTACTCAGAACCAACACGATGGGCTGAATGACCTCCTTCTGTACTGTAAACATCTGTGAATCTATGAACCTCGAGGGGAAGATAAGCAGAGGGGTTTTGAATTCCAGAGCTAAGGGACATAGTGAATTAAGTTGCTGTCTTTTCCAGCACAGATCGACTGAATGCCTTCTGTCTGGCTTGGCTGTTTGTATCCCGAGCAGCATGGTTTTAGCCAGCTCGGAATCAGGTGCTGAATCTTCCTTTCCAGACAGCACAGCGGGGGGTAAGTCAGGTGCAATGCAATGGTTTAAAAAGGCAGCTGACCACCATCTTCCCAAGGCCACATGGGATGGCCAATCAATGCTGGACCAACCGGCAATTCCAGGAAAGAATCAAAAAAATCCCCTCAGCCCAAAAAACGCTCATAATTCAGTCCTGAAATGACAGGATCGCCGGGAAATCTAGTGCAAAGGCTGGAAATGTCTGGTTAATGTAGAAATGGGGGTTCCCCTGGGGCTAATTGTTGGCTGCAGTGTAAAGCAACCGAACCTTAACCTTTGTATAACCTGAACCTGGAGTGCAGCGCTAAAGTGGAAACACGGTCCATTTCCCAATACCAATTAACACTACATCAAAAGTGACAAATAGCAAAGTATGGGCACTGCCCTTGAATCCCTGTTCTCCAACAACCACAGGCAAGAACATTATTCTGCTGTCGAATTTTTGAGCATTCCATTTAATACTGAGTCATCTGATGAAAGGTTCCTCATCCCAAAGAAGCACCGGCACACCTTTCACATTGCATTCCACTGGATCTGCAGATAGCTGGACTCACTGTTGTGAGTTGGGGCCAAGATTAATGTTTGCACAGCTTTCGCTGGCCTGACATCTTGCAATTTATCGCAGCGAGATTGCGTCAGAGCTTCAGAAAAAAGGTTTTATGGAAGAACTGAGTTATGAGACACACATGTTCCACCCATTCTGTTGGAGAAATCATTTTTTAAAATTAAGTTAACTGGGTCAGTGTTTTCCGAACTGGACGTTGCGACACCGCGGGTGGGTTGCAGGCGAGTGTCGGGAGGGTCGTAGAGTAATTAGTCGCTCCTGAAGAGCGCCCAACGGCAGCAACCAACTTTAGCATTTATTTATTATTCATACATGGGTCATGGGCGTCGCAGGCTGTGCCAGCATTTATTGCCCATCCCTAATTGCCCATCAGGAGGCAGTTAAGAGTCAACCGCACTGCTGTGATTCTGGAGTCACATTTGGACCAGACAAGGATGGTAGATTTCCTTCGCTAAAGGACATTCGTGAACCAGGTGGGTTTTCACGACAATCGACAATGGTTTCATGGTCATCATTAGACTTTTAATTCAAGATTTATTTTATTGAATTCAGATTTCACCATCTGCAGTGGTGGGATTCGAACCTGGGTCCCCAGAGCATTACTCTGGGTCTCTGGTTTACTCGTCCAGGGACAATACCACTACGCCAATGCCTCCCGGGCCGGGACCGGCTTTTAAATTGAGAATACCGGAAGCGACTGGCCTTGAAGTAGAACGATGTGTTCTTCCGGCCAGAAGCGGCAGCAGAGAGCAGGTGCCGTATAGGTCTGTGCTTTTGGTGCAAAATCACAGAGAAGAGATTCCTCTATTTTCTGGCTGTAAGCAAGCAAGCAAGAACTGGAGATGGATTCTTTTTAAACAAAGAGAAACTGAAATTGGGAACAAAGCAGTGTAAAGATGATTTCTTGAGGTATGGTTTTGTTAATTGTGCCAATCCAAATCAGGAGGCAAAGCCCATTTGTGTTTTATTCAGGGAAGTACAGTCAAATGAAAGTTTAAAGGGCAGCACAGTAGCATTGTGGATAGCACAATTGCTTCACAGTTCCAGGGTCCCAGGTTCGACTCCGGCTTGGGTCACTGTCTGTGCGGAGTCTGCACATCCTCCCCGTGTGTGCGTGGGTTTCCTCCGGGTGCTCCGGTTTCCTCCCACAGTCCAAAGATGTGCAGGTTAGGTGGATTGGCCATGATAAATTGCCCTTAGTGTCCAAAATTGCCCTTAGTGTTGGGTGGGGTTACTGGGTTATGGGTGATAGGGTGGAGGTGTTGACCTTGGGTGGGGTGCTCTTTCCAAGAGCCGGTGCAGACTCGATGGGCCGAATGGCCTCCTTCTGCACTGTAAATTCTATGATAATCTAAAACCTTCAGACCTCAAAGGCACTTGAAGACTAAGCATGGCTAGTTTGAGGACAAACCTCTTGAGTTTCTTTCAAAGGATACAGTGAGAACTTAAATCATCAGCTGAAGTCCTTTGTAGAAATGCAACATTGAATGACAAAGCAAGTGAGATCATGAGGACCAAGTAGGCTCACCTGTTGCACTAAAGGTAAGCGAAAATGATGCCTCTCAATGGTCGGCCGGTATGGGTCCCAAAGGTCGGCCAATTGGTAAAAGTGGGTCGCAAGAAACAAAGTTTGAAAAAGATTGAACTAGGTCATGGCTCACAACATGACACAAGGTTCCTTTAATGGCACTTTCCAAACCTCCACCATTTAGAAAGACAAGAGCAGCAGATACATGGGAACACCACCACTTGGAAGCTCCCCTCCAAGTCACTCGCCATCCCCACTTGGAAATATATCGGCCATTCCTTCATTGTCGCTGGGACAAAATGTTGGAATTCTCTCCCTAACAGCACAGTGGGTGTACCTACACCACATAGATTGCAGTGGTTGTAGAAGGCAGCTCAGCGCAACCTTCTCAAAGCAATTCGGGATGAGCAGTAAATGTTGGCCTTGCTAGCGATGGTCACATAGGAGAACAAATAAAAAAATCATTCCGGAGGTGATTTTACACCAAGCACCTCTCCATTATTGTACATTTAGTGGAAGCCTGAAGCTCTGAGGAAATGCACTTGCTAAGACAAGGTCCACATTAAAGGATGCCCCTTTCCACAGGACTGAGAGGTAATGGAAAGAGCAGACACCCCTGCCCAGAAGCTATAAAGCACTCCAAGCAGAAACAGAGAAAAATAAATGCTTTTGCACTTGCCAGCCCCTTACACCTGTGCCTGAGGCAGAAGTGTTAAAAGCAGCAGCTGCGAAGCTAACCACAATGTGTATAAACATCTGGCTATGATTGACAGCTCCTGACCACATCAAAAGAATTTAAGTGTTTCCAGCTGGGAAAAAGAAGTGAAAGCACTTATCTCCTAGATGTTTAGAAGCATTGTGCGTAGCTTCCCAGCAGCGTGAAGTGAAATGACAATAAACAGTCCAGACACCTGCCTGTCTGGCAGCTATTACCCTGTCAATTGCAACCTACTAAAAGCAATTTCTCTTTGAAAGTGACTAGAAGCCTCCCAGATCAAAGGATCTGAGGGGGTTTAAAGCCTTGTAGTGGGTTTTGGCTTTCTACAAAGTAACAGCTGCTGCTTTCGACACTTTAGTCTGGGGCAGAGGTGTGAGGGTTTGGTAAGTGAAAAAGCAGTGAAAGGCCATCACACATGCTGCCTAAATGTAGACCTGGACATTCTAGGCCCAGGTCCCCCAGGGGACGCCATCAATGTCATCTCAGGTAACAGGGCGTGGAAGGCGGCAGGCTGACTCAACCTCAGCTGTGGATCCTTGGGGGACACTTAGCCGACGTGAGAGGGTGAGGAAGAGTAAGAGACTGTCGGCACCTGGTGGGCATGTGTGAGTCACCACTGTAATAAAGAACATGTGTGAAACATCACTTTGTTCACCAGCAGATCCTCCAGCCTGTCATTTCATGGCACCATGCTCCCCCCCCCCCCACCCCCCCCCGCGCACACTCGGCGCTTCATCCTTGTGTCTCCCCTCACTACTGCTGGCACGCACCCCTGCCACCCCCACTCAATCCCTCTCCCTCTCAGAACTCTCATTCCTGCCACTCTTCTCCAATGAGGAGGAGGCCGAAGGCTGACAAAGTATAAAGAGGCTGACCCACCCCTGGAGGTTACTTGGGGTAAAACATCAGAATCCCTGACCTCGGTGGGGTCTGCAGAAGATGCGAGGTTATCCAGTGTCTCTGAACTCCATGGTAAGCCCGTTCATTGGCAGGATGTGTTCAGCTGTCTGTCAGGAAGGAGCCAGACAGGATCCACAATGAAGGTCATCAGCATTCTCCCACAGAGTCCAGCCCATGAACCTGGGACCATCATGGGAACTTACCGCTGACACCACAGTAATGATGAGGTGTCACTCCCCACAGAGGAAGAACTCTTCACTCCTTAGTCCTGCTCGTTCCCAAGCCAAAAGCCTATATGAGCAGCCCTAGCTCTTCAGCCCATGTGGGTCCTTGCCATGGCCTGAGGTCCTTCCTCCTCCTCTGCCCCTGTTGCCCTCCTCAACCTCCTCCGCGTCCGAGAAGATGTGTTGCTCCCCCAATCCTCCTGGTCCAGGTGGTCTCCCCTCTGCAGCGCCAAGTTGTGGAGAACACAGCGGACCACAGTAATGCGGGACCCCTCTGAGGGCTGGTACCCACAGGCACAGGAACTGCATCTTTATCTGGCCAATTGTCGGCTCGGACAGCACGCCTGTTAAAGCATGAAATTAATTGTAGTGACTCTCCGCAGGTAGTTGTGACCTTGGCACTGGTGTCATCAGCCACCTGCTGAGTGGGAGCCCTTGTCCGCAAGGAGCCATCCCTCCACCCAATCCTCTCCCTCAAAAACCTCAGGGCCCTATCAGCATCTCAAGGTGTAACTGTCATGGACACTCGCCGGGAAACAGGCACACACCTGCATCATGGGTATCGTGTGGTCATAAACAATCTGGACATTGAGGAAGTCGAATTCCTTGTGGTTTATGAATGGCGCTATGGAGAGCACAGGGTCAAGTGGGTGCAGTCTATCACACTCTGCACCTGGGGCATGCCTGCGAAGAGGGGAAAGCCCATGGCCCTGGCGCGATTGGTCCCAATCCAAGTTTACATACGTGTGGGACCTCGTATGAAAGGCACCTGTTTCCTCCTTTATACATTTATGTGCAGCTGGTTGGGAAATGCCACACAGGACACAGGTACTGCCTGAAATAAGCTGCTCACATGGATGTTCAGAGTGGCGATAACTTTAAGGGCCGCAGGCAGTGGGTGTCCCCCATTCCATGTGGTGCCAGCTCTTGCAGGGCCTGCCAAATGTTGTCCACTGTCCCCCCTGGAGTCTTCCCTGGCACGGAGGTTCCGACATCTGCAGGTAGAGTGCCTGACATCAGAAGATGTTTGTGGTTAGTGTCTCCTACGAGGCTCCACCATTTGTGATACCGCTCCCGAAACAGCTGCAGACCCTGCCTCCTCCTCCTCTGCAGGGCACTGGTTCTGGTCACATGCAGCATCACGTCTCTGTCTCTGCTGCTGCTCCATCACTGTGAGTAAAAAAGCCAACTCGACAGGCGCCATGTCCTCCAGAATCATACACCGAAATGAAGAGCACGCCAAAGCGAGCATTGAAGATTCCTGACAGAACCCTGCCCCCCTGCCCCCCCATGCCTCCAGGACTCCACATGAATGCCTCTCCACAAAGCGTTGCACCCTCCTTTCTCTCATCGTCATATCCCCACAGCTGCCCCTCTCAACTCCACCTGGATGAGGGATGTGGGCCCTCGTGAGTCTCTGTGGCACTTTAATTCCCGACCTTTCCCAAATCCCCCCCCCCCCCGGTGTTAAGTGAACTGGCAGTTGTGTGGATGTAGAGGACCTTACAGGGGACCTCAAAACGCCCCATCGTGTTCATATATATAACGGGGTGAGTGATGACAGACCTCACCATCACGCCTTGTCTCAGGGTACACATCAGTGTTATCTGTGGAATGTTAATACTGATATGAGCATTGGAGTTCAATGCTTGGGACCAATGTTTCCAAAGTTTCAAGAACTTGGCTGCAATCAGTGGCCCTGATGTTTAACTCTGTAAATATCACTGCCACAATTGATCAGTCAAGGAAAGGTGAAGTCGTTTTACAGGCAAATAGCTGCCATGTATGGCTTATGAAGCACAGCTGATTTGATTGAAGCCTCCAATTGGCATGACAAGCATATCCCTACAGGCCACGCTCATTCTCTTGGTCACAAGTTCTGCAGAGTTAACAAGCCTTTCAACAGCTACAACCATCCACTCCAACGTTAGTTCCTGACTGTCAAACTTCCCTGACAAGTGGATTGGAACTTTTATACAGCTTAGCACCTTTGTCCTCACAGCGCTGCCTGAGTGTGGGGTTCACCTCACACTGCAGTGATGCTTCCCACAGTGAGAGGCTGTCATGCCTCATGAGGCAGGAATGCACCCCGTTCCTGAGTCCCCCACTCTGCCCTTGCAGTCTGGTCTTTCATGGAACCCCATCCAGCTACCTCACAGTCGACCCCCCAGTGGCGACCCACTGTCTTCACCTCCTCCCACCCACTGTCTGGTTCCCACTGAGGATGGCGCTTGCTGTGCGGCAGTTTGGACACAAGCCCAGCAAAGAGGAAACAGGAAGCGATGCCTGCACGGCAGCCTTCAGACCCGGTTAAAGCAAGGGGCAGCCCCACATGGAGGGAAGGTAAGATGTGTGAGCCACCCCTCACCCGAGATCGAGTGACTGAAGCCCACCTGCGGCCTCGACTTGAACGCATCCACACCCTCCGTGGCCTCTGCAGTGCATCTTGAGCGGTGAAGACCCCAGAGGTTGATGGCTGACTGAGCGCTCACCCCCGAAATCCCCCACCAAGGTGAGGCCGCCACATTCACGTTAATGTTAACTTGTTGGGACTGGGCTGGCATGACGTCGCATTGGAGCCTGCTGAATGATCAGTGAGGGGGATAGTCCCGGAGTGAGTGCTCACTAATGTATTAAAATAAGGTTCCCAGGCTTCCACGCCATTTTTCACATCACCGGTGAGATGGTTGAAAATCTGAAATCGCCAGAGAGGGAATCGTATTTTCCGACTCGCTCTGGATTTTGCGCCCGCGACGTCATTCTCAAAATGGCCCCCGATGAGTTGGAAGTGGGTGGGACTTACAGCAGGTGTGATTGATCGGGGAATTAGCCAATCACCTCCATTCTGTCCAGGAAGCATGGTGTCACCTCCCAAAGACTGTCGCTCACGGTTCAATCCCAGTACCCTTGAGAGCATCACCGCTCAGTCACATGGTGTGGACTGGAGTCACATATAGGTTATTCGTGCACTTGTACAAACAGTAGCATGGTAGCATTGTGGATAGCACAATTGCTTCACAGCTCCAGGGTCCCAGGTTCGATTCCGGCTTGGGTCACTGTCTGTGCGGAGTCTGCACATCCTCCCCGTGTGTGCGTGGGTTTCCTCCGGGTGCTCCGGTTTCCTCCCACAGTCCAAAGATGTGCGGGTTAAGTGGATTGGCCATGATAAATTGCCCTTAGTGTCCAAAATTGCCCTTAGTGTTGGGTGGGGTTACTGGGTTATGGGTGATAGGGTGGAGGTGTTGACCTTGGTGCTCTTTCCAAGAGCCGGTGCAGACTCGATGGGCCGAATGGCCTCCTTCTGCACTGTAAATTCTATGATAAATATGTCATCTGCCAACCACACCGTGATGTGGAAAAGCATTCAAGTATATCACTCGTTAAACGCAAGTGACGTTATGGTTAAACAAACTTTTGTCTGAAGAACAAAGCCAGACTGATCAGTATCCAGATTTAAAAGAAAATCACGATAATTATTTCTCTCCCGATATGATTTGCATGGATCAGCATTTATTCAGGTTTCCATTCAGAAACAGACTCATGACAGATCTCTCCTATCCATCTCCCTGATGCACTATCAATTACGACGAGACGAGAGTAGAGAGTAATCGAGCTTTATTAAGCAGAGATGTGTGGCCTCCTGCAGCTGCTACCAGAATGGGAGCAGCTCGGTGTGCACACACATTTATACTCCGCCTACTGGGCGGAGCCAGCAGGCAGGGGGTCTACCCCCGTACCTGTAGTACAGGAGCCTTACCGTATTACATCTCGTATGTGATATATACAACAGTGGTGACTACCACACTCGCTGAGAGTATTTATGAACTGGTTGGGTCTTTACAACAAAACAGCAGCTTTTATATTTGTCCCATTCCCCTTTACCACCAATGATCGGATTTATTGAATTAAATTTCACAATTTACCATGGCGAGATCTGAACTTACGGCCTCTGGCACTAGTTCAGTACCAAAACCACAGCTCTGTTTCTTTCCAGTCAGTAGAGAGCAATTTGAATGGTTTAGAATTTATAGTATTGACAGCTGTCGAAAAATTAAATACGAGGCATGTTTGATGAGCGAATTCATTTTGGGTTGGGATGTGGGAGTGTGCTAAAAGGAGTTATTTCTATTTCAACTTGGAACAATCAACATTGATCGCAGCCAGTACAGTACAACCAGGTGGACGTGTAACATAGCATCATTGAAACAGAAAGAGACCATTCGATCCATCAAGTCAGCACCAGCTCTTACAAAGAGCAATCCAGTTAGACACACAAACACACTCATGTGCACAGACAAATGCACTCACACTGGCACACACACACATATACACAGACACACACACAGATACACACATGTACACAGTCACACACCCACAAGCACACACCTACACAAACACACATGTAAACAGACACACACACACACACCCACAGATACACACATGTACACAGTCACACACCCACAAACACACACCGACACAAACACACATGTAAACAGACACATGCACACACATACACACAGATACACACTTGTACAGTCAAACACGCACAAACACACATGTAAAGACACACACACACACACAGGCATACACACACACACACACACAGGCATACACACACAGATACACACACGTACATATGCACACAGACACACAGAGATAAACACGTACAGATATGTACATGTACACAGACACATGTACATAGGCACACACACGCACACAGCCACACATGTGCACATTACGTTTTATCCATTTCCCAGCAATTTATTTTTCTTTAAAGTAATTATCCAATTCCCTTTTCAAGCTATTGTTAAATCTGTTTCCAACATCGTATTTGTTTGACATTCCAAATCACAACCACTCATTCAAAGACCTTTTTTTCCGTTATGGGCGGCACGGTGACACAGTGGTTAGCACTGCTGCCTCACAGCACCAGGGATCCGGGTTCAATCCCGGCCTCGGGTGATTGTCTGTGTGGAGTTTGCACTTTCTCCCCGTGTGTGCGTGGGTTTCCTCCGGGTGCTCCGGTTTCCTCGTACAGTCCAGAAATGTGCACCGTAGGTAAATTGGCCGTGGTAAATTGCCCCTTAGTGCCAAAAGGTTATGTGCGGTTACCGGGTCACGGGAATAGGGTCGGGTGTGCTCTTTCAGAGGGTCAGTGCAGACTCGATGGGCTGAATGGTCCCCTTGGCACCATAGGAATTCTATGCCACCTATGTTTCTAAACTTGTGGTCACTCTTTTTAACAACTCTTCAGGCAACTGGAAACAGGGGCTGGATTTTACCTGGCGGTTCCCCCGTGACAGTGAAAGTGATGGGGTGAGGAGCCCAATGCTGCCAGGAGATATTCGCAGAGAGTGGGAAACTCAGCAGAGCTGACGGAGACTCCAGTGGTTCTAGATTTATTGCTAATGGTGAAATGCCAGCGAAGGTCCTGTCACCTGGCCCTGGGGGCTCGGGTTCTGTTTTCAGTCCCGGCAGTGAGCTTTGATAAATTCCCAGCCAGCTTATCCTTTCGAAACCCTTCATAATTGTAGGGAAAGGTTCCTATCTGCCGTGAGGAACCAGTCTCCATTCTAACCCGCAGAAGATCTGCTGAATGAACTGTGGTGAATCAGCTGGCTCCTCAGGTCGACTGTCTTACTGTGCGAGGTACATAATTCACAGCTTGGAGTCACATTCAATTCACATAGCCGAAATGAAGAGCTGATGGTGAATCCCTCACTGAGTACCAGAGCCCCACTGACAATTTACTAATAAACTTCCAGGAGACGAGGTGAGGTGAGAGCGACTGCACTTGACATCAAGGCTGCATTTATAGAATATAGAACAGTACAGCACAGTACAGGCCCTTCGGCCCACGATGTTGTGCCGACCATTTATCCTAATCTAAGATCAACCTAACCTACACCCCTTCAATTTACTGCTGTCCATGTGCCTGTCTAAGAGTCGCTTAAATGTCCCTAATGACTCTGACTCCACCACCTCTGCTGGCAGTGCATTCCACACACCCACCAGTCTCTGTGTAAAGAACCTATCTCTGACATCTAGGGCAGCACGGTAGCATTGTGGATAGCACAAATGCTTCACAGCTCCAGGGTCCCAGGTTCGATTCCGGCTTGGGTCACTGTCTGTGTGGAGTCTGCACATCCTCCCCGTGTGTGCGTGGGTTTCCTCCGGGTGCTCCGGTTTCCTCCCACAGTCCAAAGATGTGCGGGTTAGGTGGATTGGCCATGCTAAATTGCCCATAGTGTCCAAAATTGCCCTTAGTGTAGGGTGGGGTTACTGGGTTATGGGGATAGGGTGGAGGTGTGGACCTTGGGTAGGGTGCTCTTTCCAAGAGCCGGTGCAGACTCGATGGGCCGAATGGCCGCCTTCTGCACTGTAAATTCTATGATAATCTCCCCTATACTTTCCTCCAATCACCTGAAAACTATGTCCCCTCGTGACAGCCATTTCCACCCTGGGGAAAAGTCTCTGGCTATCCACTCTATCCATGCCTCTCATCACCTTGTACACCTCTATCAAGTCACCTCTCTTCCTTCTTCGCTCCAGTGAGAAAAGCCCTAGTCCCCTCAACCTTTCTTCATAAGACATGCCCTCCAGTCCAGGCAGCATCCTGGTAAATCTCCCTATGCACCCTTTCCAAAGCATCCACATCCTTCCTATAATGAGGCGACCAGAACTGGACACAATATTCCAAGTGTGGTCTAACCAGGGTTTTATAAAATTTCAGCTCTTAAAGTGAATCCCCCTGTTAATGAAAGCCAACACACCATAGGCCTTCTTAACAACCCTATCAACCAGGGTGGCAACTTTGAGGGATCTATGTACATGGACCCCACGATCCCTCTGCTCATCCACACTTCCAAGAATCCTGCCTTTAACCTTGTATTCAGCATTCAAATTCGACCTTCCAAAATGAATCACTTCACATTTATCTAGGTTGAACTCCATCTGCCACTTCTCAGCCCAGCTCTGCATCCTGTCAATGTCCTGTTGTAACTTACAACAGCCCTCAACACTATCTACAACTCCACCAACCTTCGTGTCATCGGGCTTGACCGGCTTTGGTAAGGGGCACTTGGCTAAATCGCTGGCTTTTAAAGCAGACCAAGGCAGGCCAGCAGCGCGGGTTCAATTCCCGTACCAGCCTCCCCGAACAGGCACCGGAATGTGGCGACTAGGGGCTTTTCATAGTCACTTCATTTGAAGCCTACTTGTGACAATAAGCGATTTTCATTTCATTTAATTTCATTTCAAGGAGCCCTACCAAAACTGAAGTCAATGGGAATCAGGGAAAAAACTCTCCACTGGTTGGAGTCATACTTGGCACAAATGCCTCTACCTTAATGTTAGGATTATCATAGGTAAGACCGATGTGTTAAGAGTGTGTATTGACACGTGGAGTTGTGATGTTGCTGCCATCACAGAGACGTGGTTGAGGGAGCGGCAGGTCAGGCAGTTCAACATTCCAGGGTATAGGATCTTCAGGTAGGATAGTGGAGGGTGTAAAAGAGAAGGTGATGTTGTATTATTAATTAATGAGGCTGTTACTACAGTGAAGAGGGATGACAGCTTGGAAGGGTCTTCTAATGAGGCTTTATGAGTAGAGCTGAACAATAAAAATGATTTGGCAGACACCAAATATTCATGATAGAGGAGCAGATATGTAGACAATTCACTGAGGTGTGTAATGACAATATTAGAGTCATTATGTTTGGGGATTTCAACTTCCCCAACATTAATTGGGATAGGCACATTGTAAAGGGTTTTGAGGGAGCAGATTTCTTAAAATGTAATCTGGTGAGCTTTTTGTATCAACATGTCAAAGGTCCAACAAGGGATGGTGCAGTGCTGGGTGCAGTGCTGGGTCTAGTTCTGGGGCACAAAGCCAGTCTAGTGTTCAAGGTAGAAGTGGGAGAGCATTTTAGTGATAGCGACCACAACACAGTCCATTATAAATTTGTTGTGGAAAAGGAAAAAGATGGTCTGGAAAAAGGGTTTCTGGAACGGGGAGGCTGAATTCATAAAATAAGGCAGGGTCTGGCCAAAGTGGACCGAGGACAGCTATTTCTGGGTAAATCTACGTCAGCGCAGTGGGGGGAGGGGGTTGTTCAAAATGGAATCGGCGAGAGTACAAGTCCAACATGTTCCCTTTCGGGTGAAATGTAGCAGCAACAAGTCCGGAGAACCTTGGATGTCGAGGACTTTTCAGGACTGGACAGGAAGGGAAAGAGGCATTTAACAGGAGAGCAAATCTACAGAGGCTCTCGTGGAGAATAGAATGTGTAGGGGGGAACTCATAAAAGTAATTAAGAGGTCATGAAAAAGCACTGATGGGTAAGATTAGGGAAAATTCCAAGATAATCCATAAGTATATCAAGCAGAAGAGGATAACGAGGGAGAGAGACCAAGGGGGTCATTTGTGTGTTAAGTCGGCTGACATTGGTGGGGTGCTAAATGAGTACTTCACATTTGTCTTCACTTCGGAGAAGGTGGATATGGGTGCAGAATTCAGACAGAGGGACTGTGAGGTACTTGAGCAGTTTGTCATAGGGAGTGAGGAGGTATTGGAGATTTTGGCGGACAATCCCCAGGTCCAGATGAGTTGTATCTCAGGCTGCTGTGTGAGGCAAGGAGGAAATTACAGGGGCTCTGACCCACAATTTTAATTCCTCTCTGGCCAAAGGGGAAGTCCCAGAGAACTGGAGGACAGCTAAAGTGGTTCCAAGTTTTCAGGAAGGGTGGTAGAGATGAATCAATGAATTAGAGACCTGTGAATCAGAGGTAGGGAAACTAGTGGAGAAAATTATGAAGGACAATCTCCTCTTGGAGAGGCAAGGTTTGATCAGGAACAGTCAGCATGGCCTGGTCAGAGGGAGGTCATGCCTCACAAATTTGATTGAATTTTTTCAGGTGACCAGGTGTGTAGATGAAGGTAAGGCAGTTGGTGTAATTTACATGAATTTCAGAAAAGCCTTTGACAAGGTCCCACATGGGAGACTGATAAAGAATGTAAAAGCAAATGGGATCCAGGGTAGAGTGGCAAGTTGGATTTAAAATTGGCTTAGGGATAGGAGATAGAGGATGGTGGCAGAAGGCTCTTTGTGTGACTGGACAACAGTGTCTAGTGGCGTACCACAGGGATCAGTGCTAGGTCCCTTATTATTTGTGATATATACAAATCAGATTGAAGAAAATGTGCCGGGGGGGGGGCGGATGATAAATAAGTTTGCAGGTGACATGAAAAATTGTGGTTGAGAGTGAAGAAGAAGGTTTTCAGTTACAGGAGGATACAGACAGACTGGTCAGGTGGGCAAATCAGTGAAATTTAACCTTGAAACATGTGAGGTGATGCACTTTGGAAGGAATAAAAAGACAAGGGAGTAGTCAATGAATGGCAGGACATGAGGAAACTCAAAGGAACAGAGGGATCTTGGGCTGTTTGTCGACAGATCCCTGAAGGCGGCGGGACTGGTGAATAGGGTAGTTAAGAAGGCTTACGGGACAATTGCCTTTATCAGTCATGGCATAGATTATAAGAGCAGAGGGGTTATTTTGGATACGTTGGTCCTCATTGCGAGAGGGCTTAACCACAGGAGCAAGGATATCTTACTGTAGCTTTACAGGGCCATGGTGAGACCACACTTGGAGTGTGCAGTTTTGGTCTTCTTGTCAAAGAAAGAATATACTTGACATGTAGCGAAGGTACACCGGACTGAATCCTGCGGTAGCAGGATTGTTGTATGAGGAGAGGTTGGGATGACTGGGCCTGGATTCACTGGAGTTCAGAAGAATGAGAGAGGCTCCAACTGAAATGTAGACAATTCTGACAGGGCTGAAAAGACTGGGTGCAGGGTTGTTGTTTCCTCCGGCTGGGACACCGAGAACAAGAGGTCACAGTCTCAGGATATGCGGTAGGCTATTTGGGACTGAGACGAGGAGATATTTCTTCACTCAGAGAATGGTGAATCTATAGACTTCTCTACAGGCAGTGGAGGCCAAGTCACTGTTGTGACTGTAAAATCTCAGACTCTTCAACCAGTTTATTACTCAAACGTTTTACCCAGGTGCCCTTATTTGCAAGATGAACAACAGGTTCACGGTTTAACACAATTTTATTCACAATTCTCCCACTCACAAAATATGGCTCAGAGTCGTAGCTGAGCTGTAGGTATTACCCGCACTTAGTGACAGAGCCTGGCCGGGCTATGATCACTCAATGTGGATATCTTCTCTGGGCTTCGAAACCCAGGGTC
This sequence comes from Scyliorhinus torazame, assembly GCF_047496885.1. Classification (NCBI taxonomy): domain Eukaryota; kingdom Metazoa; phylum Chordata; class Chondrichthyes; order Carcharhiniformes; family Scyliorhinidae; genus Scyliorhinus; species Scyliorhinus torazame. Next base: position 316,136,842 of record NC_092713.1, on the reverse strand, counting down.
CCTTCTTGCGATGGTAATGCCTGACTCCCATGTTATCGCTCCAGATCTGTTCCAATGTTCCTTTGTTTATACTAGTCTCCTAGCATTGAGTCATAAGTATACACCCCCAATTGGCCTAAGTTGTATTGTGCTATCCAGACCCAAACTCAGTCATGGGAATAAACAGGGTACTCCTGTTCATCCTGGATGATTCAATCAAGATCCATTGTCCTCTGAAACACCCTCATCTGACCAGCTACTAGCCCATTGTGGAGTCCGATGGCTTATTTTGTCTGTCCTTCGTCCTGCTGCAAAGTTGATCACCTGTGTCTGGAAATTCATTACATATTCATAATATGGTCTTGTTCTTTTGGGTACACGTGAGTGGGCAGTCACAAGTCCATATAGCAACAATGGATTCATCTGTTGACTTGAGTGCTCTTGCAGACGGCCAGTATCAATTCAGCCAGAGCCTCATGTGTCAGTTTCTGTTCCTGGTCTATGTGCCTTGTCAGCCTGTTTCCTGTACCATATCACTGAATATAATTAAGAAGGAAATAGATAGATTTCTAGATTTCTAGGGCAGCACGGTAGCACAAGTGGCTAGCGCTTTGGCTTCACAGAGCCAGGGTCCCAGGTTCGATTCAGGCTTGTGTCACTGACTGTGCGGAGTCTGCACGTTCTCCCCGTGTCTGCGTGGGTTTCCTCCGGGTGCTCCGGTTTCCTCCCACAGTCCAAAGACGTGCAGGTTAGGTGGATTGGGCATGATAAATTGCCCTTAGCGTCCAAAGGTTAGGAGGGGTTATTGGGTTCTGGGGATTGAGTGGAAGTGAGGACTTAAGTGGGTTGGTGCAGACTCGATGGGCCGAATGGCCTCCTTCTGCACTGAATGTTCCATGTAGATTCTAAAGCTGTCAAGATGTATGGAGAGAGAACGGAAAGACCAGCAATGATCATAAATGGCAGAGAAGGCTCGAAGGGCCAAACATCCTATTTGCGATGTTTCTAAGTTTCTATTGTGATTCTGTTTATTTTGCCATGTGCTGGTTTTAATCTTCTTTGTTATTTTTTTGCTTTCGTACAGAGCTGTTACTATTCTGCCATTCACGCTAACTCTGGATAGAGATTGTGTTTCTTCACTACAACCAGTACCATTCCATTTACCTTTTGTTCCCTGCATCTTCTCATTTAATCTCCGTCGCCCCCTACCTTATCCCCTGCCATGACTTTTGAAATTTATGTTGTATGGAATTGGCGAACAGCAACTTCCTACAAAGGACAACGACCAGTTAATCCAGTGTTGGTTTTGGTATAAATATTGCTCAGGCCAACAAGGAGAACACCCTTTGCCTTTTTCAAATTGTGCCATCTGAGGGGGCAGCTAAAAGGCAGCATCTCCTGCACCCACTCGCACTGCGGTGTCAGCCTCTTTTATAATAGAGACTCAACTCTACTTGAGTCAGGTTTGAACCCACAGCTTCCTGACTCACAGACACGAGTCACTGAGTCACAGCTAAAGCCTCAGCACCCCTCCATTGTGTCACGCCATGGCATCGTCATCGTTTGAATGTTTATCTGCATGCTGTTACTAATTGCTGCTTTAGGATATAATTACAATTTGTAGATCTGTCATTTCTCCTGATGCCTTTCAGGGAGTGCAGCATCGCAATTTCAAACTGATTTGGGAGGAGCTCTGCTCCCAAGTCTTGATCCGTGATAGAGAAGCCCCTTGAAACCAACATTAAGGTGATCGAAAACAAGCTGGACGAGTTTAACGCTGAACTTACCTCTCAGAGGGAAGTGAGAGACTGCTGTGTGCTCTGTCTCACGGAGACGTGGCTCACCCCTGCCTCACCGGACTGTGCCATACAACCTGATGGCTACTCAATGGACCGTCATCAGGCAAAACGAAGGGATGAGGGGTTTTCCGAGAGATAGCAGCAGGAGGCCCACCCAACTCATCACACCAGCCTGAGTTGAGGTTGCCAAGGTGGTCAGTGCCAGGGTGGTCAGTGCCAGAGGGGTGCGAATGAGGAGTGCCCTGCAGTGGAGGAAATGGATGGCTGGATCCAATCCACATCATCAGGAGAAGTGGACTTTCTTCTCTCTGCACTGAGCTCACCATGTTTCTGAATTTGGCATGGGATGTGGGCGCCAATGGCAAGGCCAGCATCTGTTGCCTGTTCCTAAAAGCCCTTGAAAAGGTGGCTGCCTCATTGCCTCACTGCAGTTCATGTGGTCTGCAGTTAGGGAAGCAACAGCGAGTTGCGGACCCAACCCCACTGAAGGTCCATCCATTTTGGGGGTGAGTGTAGTGGAGTGCACTGGCTCTCCAAATGAACATTCTGACTTCCGTATCAATTCCCCTGCCTTTTCCCCGTACCTCTGCACAGTGTTTCTAATCAAATAATCACCTAATGTGTACCTTGACTGTGAGCTTTGCGCACAAGCAGTGGGAGAGGCCACATCTGGAGTAAGGCACAGACAGAGTGAGTTTTAAACTTGGGAATTTGAAACAGAGTGGGAACTTGGGGCAGAATGGGAAGAGGTACTTTTTGCCTTTTTCTCCTTGTTTTGTAACTTTTAAATCATCAGAGAGTGGTCCTTCCCTTCTGCAGCTGAGGCTACATGGAAGAGAGCTGATTGGTAAGTCTTTAAAACTTTCATCAATTATAGTTTGAAAATATTTTTTGTGGTTTATAATCTGTAAGAGCTATAATTGATAGTAACAAGGACAAGGAAAGAAGGGCCCGAGATAATTGGGTATAATCTAATATCAAGCATCTTCCAAGGGTTTAATTTAGAGAGGTAAGTCATGGCAGGAGGGCTCAAAGCCTTGGTTTGCTCCTCTTGTTCCATGTGGGAGGCTGGGAGCATTTGCAGTGCCCGGGACCAGCATGTGTGCAGGAAGTGTCTGCAACTACAATTCCAGGAAGCCCAGGTTTTGGAGCAGGAGCGGTGGCTGGGGATATTGTGGAGCAGACGGAGAGTGTCATGGATAGCACGTATAGAGTTGCCGCCCATAAGATGACATAATTTTTGATCAAGATAGAAAGTGAAGTAGTGGATTCTGAGGTCAGGGTGCGGAATCTTAATAAAGGAAACTACAATGGTATCAGGCGCAGGTTGGCTATGATCAATTGGGAAACGTTACTTAAAGGGATGACAGGGGATAGGCAATGGCAAACATTCAAAGAGCGCATGGGCGAACTGCAACAATTGTTTATTCTTGTCTGGCACGAAAGTAAAATGAGAAAGGTGGCCAACCTATGGCTTCCAGGGGGAATTAGGGATAGTATTCGATCCAAGGAAGAAACATACAAATTGGTGAAGATAAACAACAGGCCTCAGGATTGGGAGATGTTTAGAATTCAGCAAAGAAGGACCAAGGTTTAAGAAGGGGAAAATAGGGTATGAGAGTAAGCTTGCGGTGAACATGAAAACTGACTGTAAAAGTTTCTATCGGTACATGAAGAGAAAAAGATTGGTGAAAACAAATGTAGGTCCCTTACAATCAGAAACAGGGGAATGTATAATAGGGGACAAAGAAATGGCTGAGCAACTAAACACATACTTTAGTCTGTCTTCACAACTTAGGATAGAAATCAGATACCAGAAATGTTGGGGAACACAGGGTTTAGTGAGAGGGAGGAACTGAAGGAGATCAATATTAGTAGAGAAATGGTGTTGGGAAAATTGATGGGATTGAACGCTGATAAATCTCCAGGGCCTGATAATCTACATCCTAGAGTACTTAAGGAGGTGGCTCTAGAAATAGTGGATGCATTGGTGGTCATCTTCCAGGATTCCAAAGACTCTGGAACAGTCCCTACAGATTGGAGGGTAGCTAATATAACTCCACTATTTAAAATGGGAGATAGAGAGAAAACAGGGAATTATAGACCAGTAAGCCTGATGTCAATAGAGGTGAAATTTCTAGAACCCATTATGAAAGATTGTATAGCAGAGCAATGAGTAAACAGTGGCAGGATCGGACAGAGTCAGCATGGATTTATGAAAGGGAAATCACGCTTGACAAATCGACTGGAATTCTTCCAGGATGTAATGAGGAGAAGCCAGTGGATGTGGTATATTTGGATTTTCGGAAGGCTTTGACAAAGTTCCACATAAGAGATTAGTGTGTAAAATTAATGCGCGTGGGATGGGGATAGTGTATTGAGGTGGATAGAAAACTGGTTGGCAGATAGGAAACAAAGAGTAGGAATTAATGGGTATTTTCAAATTGGCAGGCAGTGACCAGTGGGGTACCACCGGGATTGATGCTCAGGACCCCATCAATTCACTATAAAAAAATGATTTAGATGAGGGAACAAAATGTATTATCAGCAGATTTGCAGATGACACCAACTTGTTTGGGAGGGTGAGCTATGAGGAGGATACAGAGATGCTTCAGTGCGATTTGGACAAGTTGAGTGAATGGGCAAATGGATGGCAGTTGGATTGGGTTTGTTTATTGTCATGTGTACCGAGGTACAGTGAAAAGTATGTTTCTGTGAGCAGCTCAAACAGATCATTTAGTACATGAAAAAAAGAACATAACAGGGCAACTCAAGGTACACAACGTAAATACATAGACCAAAGTGAAAATGCTGGAAAATCTCAGCAGGCCTAGCAGCATCTGTAGGGAGATAAAAGAGCTAACGTTTCGAGTCCAGACGACCATAAGACATAGGAGCGGAGGTAAGGCCATTCGGCCCATCGAGTCCACTCCACCATTCAATCATGGCTGATTTCAACTTCATTTACCCTCTCTCTCTCCATAGCCCTTAATTCCTCGAGATAGCAAGAATTTATCAACTTCTGTCTTAAAGACACTCAACGTCCCGGCCCCCACCGCCCTCTGTGGCAATGAATTCCACAGACCCACCACTCTCTGGCTGAAGAAATTTCTCCTCATCTCTGTTCTAAAGTGACTCCCTTTTATTCTAAGGCTGTGCCCCCGGGTCCTAGTCTCCCCTGCTAATGGAAACTTCCCTACGTCCACCCTATCTAAGCCATTCATTATCTTGTAAGTTTCTATTAGATCTCCCCTCAACCTCCTAAACTCCAATGAATATAATCCCAGGATCCTCAGACGTTCATCGTATGTTAGGCCTACCATTCCTGGGATCATCCGTGTGAATCTCCGCTGGACCCGCTCCAGTGCCAGTATGTCCTTCCTGAGGTGTGGGGCCCAAAATTGCTCACAGTATTCTAAATGGGGCCTAACTAATGCTTTATAAAGCTTCAGAAGTACATACCTGCTTTTATATTCCAAGCCTCTTGAGATGAATGACAACATTGCATTTGCTGTCTTAATTACGGACTCAACCTGCAAGTTTACCTTTAGAGAATCCTGGACTAGGACTCCCAAGTCCCTTTGCACTTCAGCATTATGAATTTTGTCACCGTTTAGAAAATAGTCCATTCCTCTATTATTTTTTCCAAAGTGCAAGACCTCGCACTTGCCCACATTGAATTTCATCAGCCATTTCTTGGACCACTCTCCTAAACTGTCTAAATCTTTCTGCAGCCTCCCCACCTCCTCCATACTACCTGCCCCTCCACCTATCTTTGTATCATCGCTTTGACAAAGCTTTGACAAAGTGTCATCTGGACTCGAAGCATTAGCTCTTTTCTCTCCTTTCAGATGCTGCCATACCTGCTGATATTTTCCAGCATTTTCTCTTTGGTTTCAGATTCCAGCATCTGCAGTAATGTGCTTTTATCCAGTAAATACATAGACACCGACATCGGGTGAAGCACACAGGAGTGTAGCATTAATCCGCTCAGTCCATAAGAGGGTCGTTTAGGAGTCTGGTAACAGCAGGGAATAAGCTGTCTTTGAATCTGTTGGTGCGTGTTCTCAGACTTCTGTATCTCCTGCCCGATGGAAGAAGTTGGAAGAGTGAGTAAGCCGGGTGGGAGGGACCTTTGATTATGTTGCCCACTTTCCCCAGGCAGCGGGAGGTGTAGATGGAATCAATGGATGGGAGGCAGGTTCATGTGATGGACTGGGCGGTGTTCACGACTCTCTGAAGTTTCTTGCGGTCTTGGGCCGAGCAGTTGCCATACCAGGCTGTGATGTGCAAGGGTATCCAATTTGGTAGCAAAAACAAAAAGGCAGACTATTATCTGATTGGCCATGAATTAGGAGAGGGGAATGTACAACGATATCTGGGTGTCCTTGTACACCAGTCACTGAAGGTAAGCATGCAGGTGCAGCAGGGGGAAAGCAGGCAAATGGTATGTTGGCCTCCATAGTGCGAGGATTCGAGTACAGGAGCAGGAATGTCTTGTTGCAATTATACAGGGCCTTGGTGAGGCCACACCTGGAATATTGTGTGCAGTTTTAGTCTCCTTATCTGTGGAAGAATGTTCTTCCTCTAGAGGGAGTGCAGCGAAGGTTTACCAGACAAATACCTGCGATAGCAGAACTGATGAATGAGGAGAGATTGAATCGGTTAGGATTGTATTCGCTGGATTTCAGAAGAATGAGGGGGGATCTTATAGAAACCTATAAAATTCTAACAGGACTGGACAGTGTTGTGCGTTTTCTTTTCTTTTCTACTTGGTCTTTTCTGTGGCTCTGTTCCAATTAGGGCAATCAGTGGATTTGCCTTCTTTCTATGTTGTCTGTGTCTGAATGCTTAGAATCACCAGATATCGAATGATACCACCACAAGTTTCAACCGGCTATCGATCAAAGAGCCAAACACCAGTTAGTTAGTTCAAGGTCAAGGGTACTTTATTTACACACAATTAGTCATGCAACATAAACACTATTAGTTAACTACACGTATCGACTAAGACAACCTGTACTTAACTTCGGGCACCCGGCTTAGGTCAGAAAACAGTGGCCGCTGTTCAATTCTGGATCTCTTGGGTTCGAAGGAGTAACTGCTGCTCAGCTGGGCTCATCCGTCTGGTAGCGGGCGTTGAACCTGGACTCGCTTCTGGTGTTGCTGCGATTGGCGATGGCCGTGACCGGGGTACCAAGACCAAGAGAGAGCGAACATATGGCGAACTCTTCTTCTTATACTCGGGGGGGGGGGGTCTTCACGCTCTTTTGGGCAGTCCTTTGATTTGGGCCTTACTGATTGGGTGATTCCTGATCACTCCGTTCGATTCCTAACCAATAAGTGGGCGGGGATCTGGATGGCTGGGCGTATCCCAAGCAGTCACTGACCCCGTTGTTTGCATTTCCCTTGGACAGGGAGTGACGCCGAAGTATCTAGGACTGTCCCGGTTGCTGGAGTACCAGCCCTTTGTTTTTGTGAAGATGGGCCATCAAATGCTAATTGGCCTGATTAACATGCTAATGGGACGGAGTTTCGATACCGTCTGGACTTCTGCTGGCAAATATGCATTTCAGGCTCTGAGCCTGCCTGATTCTTGGCGTGTCAATTTTATCCGCCAGTCTTTGCGAGTTGCTCTGTACCTAATTTGAAGTGGCCATCCCAGATGGCTACACTAGGGGAGATGCAGGAAGGATGTTCCCGATGGTGGGTGTGTCCAGAACCAGGGGGCTCAGTCTGAGGTTACGGGGTAGACCATTTAGGACAGAGATGAGGAGAAATTCCTTCACCCAGAGAGTTGTCGGACTGTGGAATTGAGGCCAAAACATAAAATGAAATGAAAATTGCTTATTGTCACAAGTAGGCTTCAATGAAGTTACTGTGAAAAGCCCCTAGTCGCCACATTCCGGTGCCTGTTCGGGGAGACTGGTACGGGAATTGAACCCGTGCTGCTGGCCTGCCTTGGTCTGCTTTCAAAGCCAGCGATTTAGCACTGTGCTAAACCAGCCCCAGATTGTATGTTTTCAAGAAGCGAAGGGGATCAAAGGATAAGGGGGGAAAGTGGGATTAAGCTATTGGGTTGGATGATGAGCCACGATCATAATGAATGGCAGAGCAAGCTCGAAGGGCCGAATGGCCTTCTCCTGCTCCTTTTTTCTACATTTCTATGTCTTTATGTGCCCAAACCGTGGCCGGGATTCTCTGCCGGCGTGAATCTGCGTTTTGCCGCCACCTGGGGGTTTCCCGATGGCGCGGGGCTGCCCCACAATGGGAAACCCCATTGACCGCCTCGCATAATGGAGAATCCCGCCGGCCGGTCGGGGCAGAAATGTGGCGCGGCGGGGCAGAGAATTCCGCCCCTTCTCTTTTTTTGAAGGTCAGCTGCTGTTCAGCTGCAGATTTCCTCACCGACCTCTCGTTCCAACCTAACCGGCCCAGCTGCATTTTTCTTCCATTGAAGTCAGCTCAACTCCGGTTCATTAACCCTGCTCTGGAACGCCCATTGTCTTTACAGCCATCACCCTAAATCTCAAAAACAATAATCATTGTCTCCTAAATGTTCCCCCATTGATACTTGATTTAATTGGCCAATTAATTTCCAAGAACCAGGTCCAACCCTGTATCCTTTCTTGGATTGCAGTGGATTTGTTTATTGACACGTGCACCGAGGTACAGCACTTGATGCAAACTGTTAAAGAAAGATTCCCTGAATACAATCTCGGAACTTTTGACCTTTCTCACCCTTTACGATACCTCTGTCCCGGTCTACATTCAAGAAATTAAAGTTCCTCATTAAAACTACTCGGTAATGTTGGCATCTCTCTGTAATTTTCCTGCAGATTTGTGTCTCCACATCCTTCCCAATCGTTGGTGGTCTATAGACTACACCCAGCAATGTCATTGCCGCCTTTTTGTTCCTTCACTCTTGCCAAATTGACTCTGTTCTTGAATCCTCTGGGACATCCTCTTTCTCCAGCACTGCAGCGCTCTCCGAAACCAACACCACCACCCCTCCTTCATTCCTTCCTTTCCCATCTTTCCTGAACACTTTCAACCCAGGAATATTTAACTTGCAGTCCTGCCCTTCCTTGAGCCCAGTCTCTGGTATCGCCACAACATCAGATTTCCACAACTCGATCTGAGCTCTTAACTCTCCAATCAAATTCGCTATACTCCGTGAATTCACAAACATGCACAGTAACTCTGATTTAGGCCTCATTGCTTTCTCCCTTACTCCAACTTCACTTATTAACTTACTGTTCTCTATATTCGTGCTACCTCTCTCTCCCACTGTATTGTGAATTCTGCCATTCATCTCTAACATTCCACCTTGGTTCCCACACCCCTTCCGAAGTCACCAAAGTTTAAAGCCCCCCCTCCTAACAGCACGAGTAAAATATCCCTCAGGAACTCAGTTCCAACTCTGTTCAGGTGCAAGCCATCTGGCTCGTACAGATGCCATCTCCCTCAAAGCCAGTCCCAGTGTCCCAGCAATCTAACCTCCCTCCTGTACCATATTTCCAACCACACATTCATCTGCCTTATCCTCCGCACAGAATCAGCGAATCACAGAAAATACAGTGCAGCGAGTCTACCCAGACACATGATAAACACCTGACCTGCCGACCTAATCCCATTTGCCAGCACTTGGCCCCTAGCGTGAATGTTATGGCGTGCCAATTACTCATCCAGGTACATTTAAAAGGATACCAGGCAACCCGCCTCTGCCACCCTCTCAGGCAGTGCGTTCCAAACCATCACCAATATCTGGGTAAAACCGTTTTTCCTCACATCCTCCCTAAACCCCATGCCCCTCACGTTGAACTTGGGTCCCCTCGTAACTGACCCTTCAACTAAGGCGAACAGCTGCTCCTATCCAACCTGTCTATGCCCCTCATAACCTTGTACACCTCGATAAGGTCGCCCCTCAGTCTTCTCTGCTCCAGCGAAAACACCTAGCCTATCGAGCCCATCCCAGGCAACATCCTGGCGAGTCCCCTATGCACCCCCTCCAGTGCAATCAAATGCTTCCAAAAATGTGGCGACTGGAATTGCACACAGTACTCCAGCTGCGACGTCACCAAAGTTTTATACAAGTCCAACATGATCTCTCTGCTTCGGTAACCTCGATTGATAAAGACAAGTGTCCCACCTGTATTTTTCACCACCCAATTAACCTGCCCTTCCACCTTCAGAGATCTATGGACAAACATGCCAATTCCTTTGGATTGGATTGGATTGGATTTGTTTATTGTCACGTGTACCGATGTACAGTGAAAAGTATTTTTCTGCGAGCAGCTCAACAGATCATTAAGTACATGAGAAGAAAAGGGAATAAAAGAAAATACATAATAGGGCAACACAACATATACAATGTAACTACATAAGCACTGGCATCGGATGAAGCATACAGGGTGTAGTGTTAATGAAGTCAGTCCATAAGAGGGTCATTTAGTAGTCTGGTGACAGCGGGGAAGAAGCTGTTTTTGAGTCTGTTCGTGCGTGCTCTCAGACTTCTGCATCTCCTGCCCGATGGAAGAAGTTGGAAGAGTGAGTAAGCCGGGTGAGAGGGGTCTTTGATTATACTGCCCGCTTTCCCCAGGCAGGGGGAGGTGTAGATGGAGTCAATGGATGGGAGGCAGGTTTGTGTGATGGACTGGGCGGTGTTCACGACTCTCTGAAGTTTCTTGCCGTCCTGGGCTGAGCAGTTGCCATACCAGGCTGTGATGCAGCCTGATAGGATGCTTTCTATGGTGCATCTGTAAAAGTTGGTAAGAGTCAATGTGGACATGCCGAATTTCCTTAGTTTCCTGAGGAAGTATAGGCGCTGTTGTGCTTTCTTGGTGGTAGCGTCGACGTGGGTGGACCAGGACAGATTTTTGGAGATGTGCACCCCTAAGAATTTGAAACTGCTAACCATCTCCACCTCGGCCCCGTTGATGCTGACAGGGGTCTGTACAGTACTTTGCTTCCTGAAGTCAATTACCAGCTCTTTAGTTTTGCTGGCATTGAGGGAGAGATTTTTGTCGCTACACCAGTCCACTAGGTTCTCTATCTCCCTCCTGTATTCAGACTCATCGTTATTCGAGATCCGGCCCACTATGGTCGTATCGTCAGCAAACTTGTAGATGGAATTGGAACCAAGTTTTGCCACGCAGTCGTGTGTGTACAGGGAGTAGAGTAGGGGGCTTAGTACGCAGCCTTGCGGGGCCCCGGTGCTGAGGACTATTGTGGGGGAGGTGTTGTTGTTCATTCTTACTGATTGTGGTCTGTTGGGCAGAAAATCGAGGATCCAGTTGCAGAGTGGGGAGCCAAGTCCTAGGTTTTGGAGCTTTGATATGAGCTTGGCTGGGATTATGGTGTTGAAGGCGGAGCTGTAGTCAATAAATAGGAGTCTGATGTAGGAGTCCTTGTTTTCTAGATGCTCTAGGGATGAGTGTAGGGCCAGGGAAATGGTGTCTGATGTGGACCGGTTGCAGCGGTATGTGAATTGCAGTGGATCAAGGCGTTCTGGGAGTATGGAGGTGATGCGCTTCATGATCAACCTCTCGAAGCACTTCATTACGACTGAAGTCAGGGCCACTGGTCAGTAGTCATTGAGGCACGTTGCCTGGTTCTTCTTTGGTACCGGTATGATGGTGGTCTTCTTGAAGCAGGTGGGGACCTCGGAGTGGAGTAAGGACAGGTTAAAGATGTCCCTGAATACCTCTGCCAGCTGGTCCGCGCAGGCTCTGAGTGCACGACCAGGGATCCCGTCTGGGCCCGTCGCCTTCCGAGGGTTCACTTTCCGGAAGGCCAATCTGACTTCGGAAGCTGTGATGGTGGGTATGGGTGAATTATGGGCTGCTGGGGCACTCGCCAGCGGATTGTTGCTTACCTGCTCGAACCGAGCATAGAATGCATTGAGTTCATCGGGGAGGGGTGCGCTGCTGCCAGAGATACTGTTCGGCTTCGCTTTGTAGCCCGTTATGTTGTTTAGTCATTGCCACAACCGCTGAGAGTCTGTCTGTGACTCTAGCTTGGTTTGATATTCTCTCTTGGCATTCCGGATGGCTTTGCGGAGGTCGTACCTGGATTTCTTGTATAGGTCAGGGTCGTCTGCCTTGAACGTCTCAGGTCTGTCCTCAGATCCTCAGAATTTCCCAGTAACATGTCGTTGTCATGGGAATGCCCCTTTAAGAAAGATTTTTGTTCTATCACTTGGCTTCAGTGATGTAATTTTGTGGGTGGAACAGAGATGTGGCAGTGGGTTTTTCTTAGCTTCATTTTCAGATTTGACTGCTGTGGACCCGGGGAGAAAGGCGTGGTTTGCTGCTGTCTTTCTATTTTCATTTTAAAGAGTTGTTCTAGGAAAAAAAACACTGACTATTGCTATCTCCTGTTGTAACTTCCTCGTGTCATGCCGTTCATTGATCACATCCTTGTCAAATTTCTCCTTCCAAAGTGTATCGCCTCACACATTTCAGGGTTAAATTCCATCTGTTGCTTCGCCGCCTCTTTGACCATTTGACTGTTAACCACCCGGCCAATCTTCGTGTCATCCGCAAACTTACTGATCCTACCCGCACATAGTTATCTATCTCGTTTATATAAATGACGTATAACAGGGGAGCCAGCTCAGATGCCTGTGGTACCCCACTGGACACTGGCTTCCAGTTACTAACGCACCTGCCTGTCATCACCCTCTGCCTCCAACAACTCAGCCAATTTTGAATCCATCTTATCAAGTTACCCTGTGTCCCATGTGTATTTGCACTCTTTTTAGGTCTCATATGTAGGATCTTGTCCTATTCCTGTACTCACCTGTATGTGGCAATAGGGGCAATTGGGGGATGATTGTGGTCTGTTGGAGATTTAATTGACTGGAAAATCCAGTTCCCAATGACCCTCAGTGGGAAAGGCATTCCGCCGTTAGCTCGCCGTGACAGTCAGGACCGCAAGCTCACACCGTCATTTCTTGACAGTTTTTCTCATCCTGACATATTCCTTCACCCCCACATGGCACAAATCCCACTGATGGGGGGAGGGGACGTTTCAACCCGTGTGATGGAATGCCCTTGTGCAAAAAAAGGGCAGCACGGTAGCACAAGTGATGAGCACTGTGGCGTCACAGCGCCAGGGTCCCAGGTTCGATTCCCGGCTGGGGCACTGTCTGTGCGGAGTCTGCACGTTCTCCCTGTGTCTGCGTGGGTTTGCTCCGGGTGCTCCGGTTTCCTCCCACAGTCTAAAGACGTGCAGGTTAGGTGGATTGGCCATGCTAAATTGCCCTTAGTATCCAAAAAGATTAGGCGGGGATATTGGGTAACGGGGCTAGGGTGGAAGTGAGGGCTTAAGTGGGTCGGTGCAGACTCGATGGGCCTCCTTCTGCACGGCATGTTCAATGTTCTCACCCCATGAGCTGAATGACCTCCTCCGATCCAGTACCGATCCTATGACTCTCTGAAATGAGGTCTGATTAGTAACTGTTAAGAATGCTTTAAAGTCATTCGGTGAGCAGAGATGCAGCACACTCCAGACAAGTTGTCCTCTTTACTTGTTGTTTACAATCCTCTGCTTCAGTTAATCACATGTCAAAGACAGCGCAATTCATTACCTGATGCACTAAGACGAAGAATATTGGCTCCATCGGGTAAATTAATGAATGAAAACCCATTACTGGATGAATATATTGCTTTGCCTTGTTGTTCATCTCTTTACCGAGTAACATGTTTGCTGTCACAAGTGGTGCCAGCTTGACTCAGCTGATTGTACTCAATCCCTCTGGGCCAGAAGGTTATCTGATCAAGAACCATATTAGCGTTTAAGCACAAAACGTAGTGTGTCACTGGTGAATCAGAAAGATCTTGCATTTACATAGCCCCCTTCCAGATCAGAGGATGGGATATAAAGAAAAGCCTGAAGGCACTGGATACTACATGGCTTATAGGCCCTGACAATATTCCAGCAATAATATTGAAGACTTGTGCTCCAGAACTTGCCACGCCCCTGGTCAATCTGTTCCAGTACAGCTGCAACATTGGTCTGCATGCAACAATGTGGAAAATTGCCCACGTATGCACTGTACACAAGAAAGAGGACACATCCAATCTGGCCAATTACCACCCCATCAGTTAACTCTCCATCAGCAGTGAAGTCATGGAAGATGTGATCACAGCGCAATCAAATGGCACTTACGCAGAAACAAACTGTTCACTGGGATTGTGGGATCCTGAGAGAAGGTCCAGCAGGGATAGATGCACAGACTAAATGATAGGAGACATCAAGTGCGTCAGGAAAGCATAGAATGTCTCGATCAGTTAATCACAATGGAGTTTGGCAAGATTGGAGGGTATTTGTTTGAATGCGAGGAGTCTGACAAACAGGGCAGATGAATTCAAAGCACAAGTTAAACATGGGGTATGATGCCATTGCTGTCACTGAGACATGGTTGAGAGAGGGGCTGGATTGGCAGTTCAATATTTCAGGATATGGGGGCTGGATTCTCCGTTTCTGCGGCTCAGTGCCGGTGCAAACGGTGATTCCGTTGTGTTCTTATGTTCCACAAAGGGAAAATCAATGCGAATCCCTGACTGATTCCGGTACCGGTGAGACGCTAGCAGCGGTGCCACGTGGAACACCCGTGGATCGCGCGGAGAATGGCTGGAGAATCTCCGGGTCCCGGGCCGTGCATGCGCAGGGCTGGCAAGCTGTAGCCGCGCACGTCTAAGCCCCCACCATGCATTTAAGAATTGCGCATCCTCTAAACCTTTCAAACTATGACTACCCCAGTTAATATTGGGGAAGTTGAAACCCCCACTGTTACTACCTAGGGGGCCGGGCTGACGGCACGAACATCCCATCCCACCTCCACACGCCCTCCCCACCCCCTTCCCATGACCACCCTTCCTGCACACACACCCCACCCCTCGGTGTACGTCATACAGGATGGCCTGCATCTCCTCTGCGGCATCCAGCAGGATCGGAAGCTCTGCGCTCGCAAGCCAGGGTGCCATTCTTTCCGCTGCCATGCTGTTGGCTGGAATGAGTGTCTTTGGGGAGTGGAGTGCTGGTATGCGGCTGCAGCTTGTCAGCCTGTTGGCCGGCAATCCTATCCCCGACGAATTGGACACCATTTTCCTTTTGAACCTCTCGAGTTACACGTGGCACCGGTGCTAGCCCATTATCAGACCACGAATTGCTCCGGGACCAGCGCCAATTTAGTCCACCGATTCAGCACCCGGCGCCAATGCTCATGCCGGGATTCTCCGCTCTGCCAACCGCATTTTCCTGGGCTGCGCGCCTGCGCCGGAAGCTGGATTCTTCCTTTCCGCCACCCGCCAATGGGTTTCCCCCATTGTGGCCACCCCACAGAGCCAGGAAACCGGGGGCGTGGGTGCGCTGCCGGCGGATCGGAAAACCTGCCGACGGAGCGTCCTCCCGAGTCTCTGAAACGCAGAGTCCCCTCTCCACAAGTTTCCCAATTTGTATCGTTCACAGCTGATGCGACTGTGTTGTGACCTTGTAGCTACGCCTGAAGACCTTTCAGTTTCCATCTCCTTTTCCCTGGGGATGTGAATCACCGCTCCACCCCCTGCTCGCCCCCTCATTGTAACGTTCCAGATCGAGGCAGACGCTGGTCTTTCTCAAGCAGGTATTAACTCTCAAGCTTTTCTTTCTAATTAATGATTAAAAAGGAATTCTTGTGTCTGTGATCACGAACCATTCTAAGATGTTACAACTTTAAAAGAACCTCTTTGCATTTATATCCCCTCCACTTTGTTCTGATTCACTTATAGTAATCATCAAACTGAAATTTACTTTATTGTAACCAGCAAACCAGAATCAAAATGAATTAAACATGAACTAAGAGGCAAATCCCACTCAATCTAACTTATATATTACATATTAAACAGCACATACAACAAAGACAGATATCACAAGTTTATCAGCAGCCCATTCGGCATGTGTGCCGTCCTTTTCAGTCATAAAGCCCTTGAAGACTCCACCCCGTCCCAGGTACCATCCCAGCTCCCTTCCTTCAAGGATATGGTGACCGATTCTCAACCAACAGCAATTCAACAGGGGCGGCACGGTGGCACAGTGGTTAGCACTGCTGCCTCACAGCACCAGGGGCGTGGGTTCAATTCCAGCCTTGGAAAACTGTGTGGAGTTTGTACGTTCTCCCTTTTACAAGGTGAGTTTCCTCCGGGTGCTCCGGTTTCCACCCACAGATGTGCAGGTTAGGTGGATTGGGCCCGTAGCGTTCAAACGTTAGGTGGGGATATGGGGTTCCAGGGATAGGGTGGGGGAGCAGGGCTAGTTAGGGTGCTCTTTCGGAGGGTCGGTGTTGACTTGATGGGCTGAATGGCCTCCTTCTGCACTGTAAGGATTCTATGAAATTCCCACTCAACTCAAGTTCCAATAGTACGATCTTCAACTAAATGCACAGGTCCCCTGAACATTCTTGCCCTGATCCTGTTGATATTGGTTAAATGAATCCGTTAGAATCACCCTAATCTGAACAGTCAATGGTAAGTTTGCGCGACAGAAACCGTGGGCTGGATTCTCCGCACCCGACGCCAAAATCGCGGCTGGCGCAAGGGCAGAGAATACGGTTTGACACCAAAATTGGGACCGGCACCGGTTTGTCAATTCTCCGGGCATCGAAAAGCGGCGTAACTGGGGAGTACACCGCGCCACCTGGGGCCACTGCCAGCGGCCCGCTCCAACACCCTCCGCCCCCGGCCGAAGCCCCGAGAGCGTGGAACTGACCTGGTCCTGCCGGTCGTGATGCTCGCGTGGCGGCTGCAGGCTCAGTCCGCGGCTGCCCTGGTCGGGGGCGGGCCGATCGGAGGCCGGGGGGCCTTATAGACGGCCGTGGTATATTCGTGCGGGGGTTGAGGGCCGAGCGCCCGGCTGTTCGGGGGTCTCCTTTGTGGGTCTACCTCCGCGGTCCGAGTCCGCCATGGATCACCGCGCGGCCGCTGAAAGCCGTCGCAATGCACATGCGCGGTCTCCGACCCGGAAGTACAGGGGACCTTATCTGCAGCAAAAGCTGCGTGATTTACTCCGGGTCCCTGCTCGCCCCCTGCAGGGCTGGGAATCCGTGTCCTTTTAATCCTGGATTTTCAGGTGTAAAACTCCATCGTTTTAACGCCGGCGTGGGGTCATAGTCCCAATAATGGAGAATCCAGCACCATATATTTGCTTATTCCCTCTCCCGGATTCAGCCTTCATGGTTTTCCTTCTCTGACTGTGCCAGACTGTCTGCACCCGTGCAAGCCTGGTCACATTTTCACTCCGCACCTCACACACTATTGCGGATTTGTACTCCCTTTTTTCCGCGCAGGTGCACGAGGTCAAGGCTGGTGAATTTTCAAGCATGGTCATTCCAGCCCGTTCCTCCAAGGGGAGCTCCAGCAACCCGCTCTGACTTCGCCGTCATCGAACTCCACATTATTCAGAAGGAGCAGCGTCGCTGCCCCCCCTGCTCAAGCCGCCACTCTCACACCAAGTAACTGGTTCGTGCCAACTGTGCAGAACAAAGGGGCGGCATGTGGCGCAGTGGTTAGCACTGGGACTACGGCGCTGAGGACCCAGGTTCGAATCCCGGCCCTGGAGTTTGCACATTCTCCCCATGTCTGCGTGGGTTTCACCCCCACAACCCAAAGATATGCAGGGGAGGTGAATTGGCCATGCTAAATTGCCCCTTAATTGGGAAAAAATATAATTGGGTACTCTAAATGTATAAAACTTAAGAAAAAAAAAAACTGTGCAGAACATGGTGCCGGTACCCGTCCGCCAGACATCATCACAGTTACATGACCTCATGACCTCACAGCGACCTCATGATGTCCCAAAGCGCCTTGCAACCAATTAAATGTTTTTGAAGTTCAATTTTGTAAGGAAAGGATTAACTGGCTGGCTCTGAGTTTACAGCAGTGTTTGGTACGTGTAAACCAGTTAGGTACGATCCTTACAAATTACAGCAATACTCCTTTTCCTTTTTTCTTCCAAAAATAGTTCCTGGGAGAGAAACCTCAGTTGTGCAGATAGTTTGGAGAAGTTGGGATTGTTCTACTTGGTGAGAAGAAGGCCAAGAGGAGATTGGCACGTCCAAAGACGTGCAGGTTAGGTGGATTTGTCATGCTAAATTGCCCTTAGTGTCCAAAAAGATTAGGAGGGGTTATTGGGTTACGGGAATAGGGTGGAAGTGAGGCTTAAGTGGGTCGGTGCAGACTCGATGGGCCGAATGGCCTCCTTCTGCACTGTATGTTCTATGTTCTAATACTTTTTAATTGCTGCAGCACTGTTTAAGTGAAAGACCACTTTTGATTGAATGGAACAGTTAATCAGAGAATGCGGGCTGATCAAAGCCAGGCAGATAATCACAGTAAGACAGGAAGAAGTCTTTATATGGCTCAACCAATGGAAGACAACTTGGGAATCTACTGATCAACCAACAGCTGATCATGCATCTAACGAACCAATCAGCGCCCAGAAAAAGATTATGCATAAGCTCTTTCACAAACTATATTATTTGTGTAAATTCCTGAAACGTTTCACACAGGAGCACTCGGGAAAGTCAGAAGATATTATTCAATGGGAAATGCTCAAGGAAGAAGACATCAGGTGTCTACCAACAGGAAGACTCCCAGTGAACCAATCAGGAAGATCTCAGTCAATAATCACTCTGAAGCAATCTGTCGTCACCTCAGGTCAACCACCTGAGGGGGAACTGGATGATTTAATTGAAATTGTTCAACAATCTCAATAAAGGTGTTTGGTTTACTGACCAGAAGAGTAAAACAAATAGGAACAGGAGGAGGCCATTCAGCCCATTGAGCCTGCTCCGCCATTTAATAGGATCATGGCTGATCCAACACTCACTAAATCACTTTCCTACCTTCTCACACGACCCTAAATTCCCCAACAGATTAAAAACCTATTGATCTCAGCCTTGAAAACGTTCAAGGACTCAGCTTCCACAACTTGCTGTGGTAAAGAATTCCAAAGATGCACCACTCTTTGAAAGAAGAAATTCTTGCTCAGCAGCACAGTGGTTAGCACTGCTGCCTCACAGTGCCCTGGACGCGGGTTCAATTCCGGCCTTGGGTGACTGTCTGTGTGGAGTTTGCACTTTCTCCTGTGTGTGCGCGTGGGTTTCCTCCGGGTGCTCCAGTTTCCTCCCACAGTCCAAAGATGTGCAGGTTAGGTGGATTGGACATGCTACAAAATTGTCCCTTCGTGTCCAAAGATGTGCAGGTAAGGTGGGGTTAGGGAGTTGCAGGGATGGGGTGAGGGAGTGAGCCGAGGTAGGGTGCTCTTTCAGAGTGTCGGTGCAGACTTGATGGGGTGAATGTCCTCATTCTACAATGTAGGGATTCTATGGATTATTCTGTGTCTATGTCCTCTGGTCCGACACTCTCCCATGAGTGGAAACATCCCCCCAACATTTAACCAGTCTAACCCCCTAAGAATCTTGTATGTTTCAATCATGTCACCTCTCTTTCTCCTGAACTCCAAGGAACACAAGCTCACCCTGCTTAATCTTTCCTCATATGGCAGTCCCTCCATACCCAGGATCATCCTCGTAAATCTTCTCTGCACTGCCCCCAATGATAATACATCTTTCCTTAAATAAGGAAACCAAAACAACACAATATTATAAATGTGGCCTCACTAGTAACTTGAACCTTTCCATGAACACCCTTTACTTTTATACTCCAGCCCCCTTTGAACAAAAGCCAGCTTTCCATTTATCTTCACTATTCCTATCACTGTTTTACGGTAGAATGATATAGTGTAGATTAATTTGTTCTTAAGGGCAGCACAGTAGCATTGTGGATAGCACAATTGCTTCACAGCTCCAGGGTCCCAGGTTCGATTCCGGCTTGGGTCACTGTCTGTGCGGAGTCTGCACGTCCTCCCCGTGTGTGCGTGGGTTTCCTCCGGGTGCTGCGGTTTCCTCCCACAGTCCAAAGATGTGCAGGTTAGGTGGATTGGCCATGATAAATTGCCCTCAGTGCCTAAAATTGCCCTTAGTATTGGGTGGGGTTACTGGGTTATGGGGATAGGGTGGAGGTGTTGACTTTGGGTAGGTGCTCTTTCCAAGAGCCGGTGGAGGCTCGATGGGCCGAATGGCCTCCTTCTGCATTGTAAATTCTATGTTAATCTAGGACAAAGGTTCGGCACAACATCGTGGGCCGAAGGGCCTGTTCTGTGCTGTATTTTTCTATGTTCTATGTTCTATGACCTTCTGCACCTGTGTGCCAACTTTCTGGGTTTCGTGAACAAGGACCCCCAAGTCACTTTGTGCTCCAGCTTTCTGCACCCTCTCTCCATTTAAATAATAATCCACCTTCTTCTTCTTTCTTCCAGAATGAACATTTTCCCACATTGAATTCCATTTGTCAATTTTCTGCCCACTCACCTAACCTGTCAGTACCTCTCTGGAAACTATTTATATGCTCTTCACAGCGTGCCTTCCTCCCACCTTTGTATCATACACAAATTTGGCCATAGGGTACACTGTTGGTTTGGTCGCAGCACTGATCTCTGTGGCACTCCACTAATTACTGCCCTCCAATCTGAGAAAGACCCTTATCGCTACTCACTGCTTCCTGTTAGTTAACCAATTCTCTCTCCCTGCCAGAATATTACCTCTAACACCATGATCTTCCATTGCGTAATAGCCTTTTGTGCAGCACCTAAATTTTTTGAAAGTCCGAATATACAACATCGACTGGTTCGCCCCTATCTATCTGGAGGATACCTTCTTAAAGAACTCCAGTTCATATGTCAGACATGATTTCCACTTCAGGCTGACTCTACTTGAACAGATTCTGACTTTCCAAATGCACTACTATTCTCTCCTTAATAACCGATTCTAATATTATTCTTAACACAGTACTAAAATATCTTTAACGTCAGACAAGAAATAGCTTACAATTACCCCTTAAACAATACTGCTCAATACCCAATACTACGCAATAACCCTGAACTGTTATCTTTATTCTCACTCAAACAGCAAAATCACCTCCACTCTTAATCCCCTTTCAAATCCGCTTAGCAGACCCAGACATATTTGCTTAAGACATGTTCTTTGAGATAAGAGATAGACCTGACTCTTGTGCGAACAATGCAGGATCTCTAGCAAAAGTCTTCAGAAACTTGTTTCATGGTTAGATTTCCAGGAACCAACTAAACAATCTCTGGTTCTCTGCTAAAATGCCTGGTGCTCCACCTCCTTCCAATAGTTACGTCAGCTTACTAACTGAACACAAAGGTATCTAATTATCTATTCCACAGGAACCCTCTTAATACAAACAAAAATCCAAGTTCCAATGTTTTAATTGCACCTCCAGCTTGTTAAAAAGAGTGGCCTTTTGAACCAGGATTTTTTTTTATAAACGTGACTGCAGCAGTCAAACACACTCTGATTCAGCTTTTTAACCCTTACTGCACCACATACCAATAATACAATACATCTGAAATTTCTACCTTCATCAAAGTAGATTTTCGTGCCCATAGAGTCTTTACTCCTGCAAAATTATGTTAATCATAATTCTCGATCCCACATTTAAGAGGTCAATCACATTTCCCTACATGGCTATCTCATGGATGGTTTTTATACTCATTGCTATTTCGCCAGGTGAAACTTTTAATTACTACTTTGTCAGTGACTACAATAACACTCTTCAAGTCAGCCTGATTAACCCATTCCTAACTGTATATTTTCTTGCTCAGTTAAGGGCGGCACAGTGGAATAGTGGTTAGCACTTCTGCTTCACAGCACCAGAGACCCGGGTTCAATTCTGGCATTGGGCGACTGTGTGTGTGTGTGTGTGGAGTTTGCAGTTTCTCTGCGTGGGTTTCCTCCGGGTGCTCCGGTTTCCGCCCACAGTCCAAAGATGTGCAGATTAGATGTATTGGCTATGCTAATTTGCCCTTTAGTGTCCAACAGTTAGGTGGGGTGAAAGGATTATGAGCAGGTGAGTCGGCGTGGGCAGGGTGCTCTTTCAGAGAGTCGGTGCAGACTCGATGGGCTGAATGGCCTCTGTAGGAATTCTATGGCAAGTTGCCATGTCTGCTTACATAACATGATCACTCTCAGAAAGTCATGGTCGTGAAGCACTTGGTGGTGTTCATTCATTCCTCACACCCCAGTCACTGGTACTAACATAACTGTCAACACATCGACAGCCACTGTAACAGTGCTACACCAAGTACTGAAGTGTTTTGAGAGATGTTTTGATGGCTATGGTGAGCAAGACTGCAAATATTTTTTCCTGGGCCTTTGGATCGTAGTACATCCTGTACCCGTCTGCATTGCATCTCATTACGTTCTGGATCAGTCTTCATTCATATCCACTCATGATCGAGTAATTGACTTGCTCACAGGCCCCGAGACATCAGTGTATTTGTTTTACACTCTACACAATATGTGCACGAACATAAAACCTGATTCTATTGGAAGTGATCCCATTACGTTTGTCTGGAGAACGTCCATCTGCTGCACAAAAAATCACCACGTTCTCTGCTGCTTCTTGGCATTTAAAGACAAATTTAAGGAGACAGTCGCTGATTTCGGTGTTCCAAAGCAAGCTGATTTCCTTTCAAAGACAATGGAATTCTCCGTTCTGCCAGCCTTATTTTCCTGTGCGGCCCACCCTCCCTGCCAGCGGGATTCTCTGTTCCCACAGCAGGCCAATGGGGTTTCTCCATTGTGAGCCACCCCACACCGTAGTGAAATGCCCGGCGTGGGTGCGCTGCCAACGGGGCGGAGGATCCCGCCGGTGGAGAATCCCTCAGCTGATCATTGGAACCATCTTTTTGAAAGGACGAAACATCCCCAGTTATAATTCAGGATGAGCATTTTTGACATTTAGAGTAACCAATTTTTCTTTCCAGTTAAGGAACAATTTAGCGTGGCCAATCCACCCACCCTGCAGATCTTTGGGTTGTGGGGGTGAGACCCACACAGCCACGGGGAGAATTTGCAAACTGCGCACGGACAGTGACCCGTGGCCGCGATCGAACCCGGGTCCTCAGCGTCATGAGGCAGCAGTGCTAACCACTGCACCATAATTGTGGATAAGCTGAGTGATCACGTCCTATTGGGAAAATAAACTGGGAAAAACCATTGATGTAAACAATCATCCATAGGTCAGTCACTTCTCCAAGGAAAAGGTTTGTCGACATTCATCTCCTTCGGAGCTGTCGCTTGGAAGTTAAGATTACATCATATACAATTGGCAGGCAATTCTTCTGCATTCTGTCTCAGAATTACAAAATCATACAATGCTACAGCACAGCAGGACATTATTGGACCCATTGTATCAATGCTTGTCGTTTGAAAGAGCTATCCAATTAGTCACACTGTCCCCCTGCTGCTTCCCCATGGCCCTGCAAAACTTTCCCTTTCAAATATTTAACAATTTCCTTTTGAAAATTTGCTTTCACCATCTCTTCAGCAATCTTCATGCCAACATATTTTTCTTTGCAACTTGCACGTGAGTAGAAACTAAAGGTCTCAATGACTTTGCGGTCGGCCGTGATTTGACACTGCTTCCTCCTGACTTGGATGCAAGCTGCCGACAAAGAGATGACAGGTTCCGTGATATGGACTTTGCGTTTTCCATTCTAACGCCATTGCAACACCAGCCACGTGGGAACTCTGACGTTCATTGTCAGCAATGTCGACAGGCGGACTAAGCGGCCAATCAAGTTGAAGAATTCTCACAGGCAGAAAATCGGGAAGAAAAAGCGGGCTGTATTCTCCGCCGGCGGGATGCTCTGTTTTCCCGGCAGCCCGGGGGTTTCCCGACGGCATGGGGCTGCCCCACAATGGGAAACCCCATCGACCAGCCGGCGAAACAGAGTATCCCGCTGACACGGCGGGATGAAGAATCCAGCCCCAGGTTTTGAGCCATCTGCTTTTTTCATGAATGTCCTCAGATACCTGGGATAGGGAATTCCAAAGATTCACAACCTTCTGAGTGAAGAAATTCCTTCTCATCTCAGTGCTCTGACCCTGAGATTGTACTCATGGGTTCTAGACTTTTATTAGCTACCGACAATAGAATGTATTTTACCAGTGAAGAAATCCCAGGATTCACGAAGGCAAATGTGATATGGCACATCCGTATGGCCCCCGATCACCCAGTTTCCAACGGGCTGGCAAACAGGGTAGTACAGACATTCAAACAAGTGTGAACAAGCAGACATTGGGGTCAATGGACACATGACTGGCCTGATTCTTGTTGTGCTATCGGACCCTCCGCATGCCACGGCCGGGGTAGCAGCGGCTGAATTGCTACTGGGCCAGAGGCTACAAACCTGTATTAGTCTTACCTTCCTTGATATTGGCAGGCAAGAACACGGCAGCCAGGAGCAGCAAGAGGGTGGCCCAGTTAGACAAGAATCTCACAGAACGTTTCTACAAGGTCACGAAGTGTATGTTCGCAACTTTGCAGACAGCGCCCAGTGAATTTCAGGAACAATCGCCCGCTAGATGAGGCCGGTATAATATCAGGTTCAGACACAAGGTCGCATCATGAAAAAACACGCCAGCTACATAAGGCCCAGAAGACCAGTTTTACGAAAAATTCCTCGGGAGAGGAAAATTACAGTCAAATCAACTCCGATGCCAGTCAAGGCTAGAGCATCACCTCGAGGGGGTCAAGACGCCAAAATGAGAGAGGTCATAGATACAGGTTCTGAAATGGAGACCCAGGCGTCGGAGGTTTCCGACGGGGACCAAGCAGTGCAGCAGCCTCAAGCAGCAGATCCACCACAGCGTTCCGCACCGAAGGGGTGTTTGTGGTCCACATGTACGCCGCCTGATCCAGCGCCACACATGCAGGAAGCACAGCCACGGGCGAAGAGAGTCCGGCGCACCCTTCCTCCGCAATCTTCTGAAGTGGCTTCAGACTTTGGGGAGGGCTGTTATAATCTGCTCGAGACCTACGGAGCTGGAGCAATCAGCCTACCCCACTAATGGGGCGGGGAGCTCGAGAACATTCAGGATAAAGTTCCATGTAAAGACAGCCAGGTATGGGACCGACAGAGTCGCAAAGTGGTGAGGCCGGCTATAATAGCTCCGCAATAAACCTACTTTTCTTTCACCTACCCAATTCGGACTCGTCTGTGGCCTACAAAAGGGGGCATCTATGACTCCCCTGCCTCCCGGGTCTCCTGCAATCCCAGCAGCACTCACCAAAACTAGCGCGCCACAGGGCCACCAATTGTCCAGCAGCTCTGTGAGGCGGGTCCTCCACCTGGAGGTGGATGGGATTCCCGCCACACACTCATCCGGGGACAGTCGTCTGGAAAATGAAAGTGGGGTGAGCTGGCTGAGGGGAGTGGGGGGGTTTGCAGGAAGCCTTCCTTCAGCAGAGAATCCAGCCCATGGCCCCAATGAACACGACTGTTGTTGTATCCAGAGGTTTGTAATGTGCTTTCTCAATGCATGAGCAAGGGCTGAACATCTGCAGCCTTTTCTCTTTTTATTGAGGTTATCTTTGGTAGCCTTTGTCAACACGTGTGAACTCGGTGCTGTGTGTTGTCATTAGCTCTGAGTGAATAAAAGCACAGGAAGACTTATTAGTCAGGATGTACTATATATAACCGTCTCTACGGATTGATACTTCAGTTGCAGGTTGCTTCTGGTAGTCAAGTAAAGATGAATCTTGACAGATTTTATTGCCTATCTAATACCCACCACAGGGGCAATTAATATTTTCACATCACACCCTTGACATTGATGGTGACAGAATTCATCATAAAATGAATTCATTTAATTCAGGGCAGCACGGTAGCAGAGTGGTTAGCACAATTGCTTCACAGCTCCAGGGTCCCAGGTTCGATTCCCGGCTTGGGTCACTGTCTGTGCGGAGTCTGCACGTTCTCCCCGTGTCTGCGTGGGTTTCCTCCGGGTGCTCCGGTTTCCTCCCACAGTCCAAAGATGTGCAGGTTAGGTGGATTGACCATGCTAAATTGCCCTTAGTGTCCAAAATTGCCCTTAGTGTTGGGTAGGGTTACTGGGTTATGGGAATAGGGTGGAAATGTGGGCTTGGGTAGGATGCTCTTTCCAAGAGCCGGTGCAGACTCGATGGGCCGAATGGCCTCTTTCTGCACTGTAAATTCTATGAAATCTATGAAAAGCGTTTCAAAGCTCTCACGTACTAAACTAGGGCAAAAAATCTAAATGATTTATTTTAAAGTAAATTAAGCTCCAGCCTGTCATTCTTTATCGGTAACTTTCACTTTTGGACATCCCAAAGCAGTTTGCAGCTAATTAACTATTTTTTGAAGCGCAGTCACTGTTGTGATGTCGGAAATACATCAGCCAATATGTGCACAGCAAGCTCCCACAACGGCAATGACCAGATATCCTGGGCGGGATTCTCTGATCCTGTGGCTAAGTGGTGACGCCGTCGTAAACGCCGCCACGTTTCCCGACGGCGTCAACATGGCCTCAGGATCAGCAATTCTGGCCCCTACTGGGGGCCAGCACAGCACTGGAGCAACCTTCGCCGCTCCAGCTGCCGATCCCGGCATCAACTGGGCACCGCGGGGTCGGCGCATGCGCAGTGGCACTTGCGCCAACGCGCGCCTGTGGAGAGGCACCGGCGCCAACGCGCGCATGCACAGTGACTCACTACTCCGCACCGGCCCCAACGCAACATGGCATAGGGCTACAGGGGCCGGCGTGGACGAAAGGAAGCCCCCAGCCCGAGAGGCTGGCCCGTCGATCGGTGGGCCACTATCGCGGGCCAGGCCACAGCAGAGGCCCCCCCCCCCGGTTCGGACCCCCCCCTCAAGGCCGCCCCCAGATCCTTCAATGCTGGTGTCCCGCCGGCTGAGAGCAGGTGTGGACGGCGCCGGCGGGACACGGGTTTTCTGTTACGGCCGCTCGGCCCATCCCGGGCCGAGAATCGTCTGGGGGCCCCATAGAGCGGCCCCCAACCAGCGCCGCGCCGACCACACCGGCGCCAATGGGGCTGATTCTCCGCAGAGCAGAGAATCATGCCCTGGCGTTGGGGTGGCATGGTGCGATTCGCGCCGGTCGCGGCGATTCTCCCGCCCAGCCCCGGGCTGAGTGAATCCCGCCTGCTCTTGTGATGTTGATTGAAGGATGAATATCAGTCGAGGCACCGGGGAGAATTCTCCTGTTCAAATTCAAAACAGCACCCTGGGATCATAGAACCCCTACAGTGCAGAACAAGACCATTCAGCCCATCAGGTCTGCACCGACCCTCCACTCCACTCAAGCCCACTTCCCTGCCCTATCCCAATAACTCCTTTGCCTAACCTACACATCCCAGCACACTAAGGGGCAATTTATCATGGCCAATCCGCCTAAACTGTGCTTCTAACTGGAGCACCCGGAGGAAACCCACGCAGAAAGTGCACCCGAGGCTGAAATTGAACCCGGGTCCCTGGCGCTGTTAGGGAGCAGTGCCACTGCGTCGCCAACTATCTTTTACATCCAACTGAGAGAGCAGATTTGTTTCCTATTTGAAAGCCGGCATTGCCAAAAGTACAGATCCCTCAATATTTCAGAGACTGTCAGCCTGGACATCCTGGGGTGAGGTTTGAACCCATAAACCTTCTAATTAAACAGTGGGAATGCTACCTATTGAGCCACAGTTAACAATTAGCTAGTCCAGTAACTCTCCCACTAAATTATCATAGCCACCAACAATATAATTTGAGACTATTGATGTGGGCTACATTGAAAGTGTTCTAATTGTATTATTTCACATCTTAAGTGGTTGATAATTAAAAATGGAACTTTGGAGAGATTGAGGGGCAGGGAGCTGCTGTGTCGACATTGAGGTCAATTTCAGTTTGCTCAATACAGCACAAGCTGTAAATTGAAGCTAGTTTCATCTTAATCGCTATGGCTTAGCTTTCACACTGGACAGGATGATGACCAACCGAATCATCAGGAGATGGACACAGTTGATTAATAAAACAATTTATATTGGTACAGATTAACATTGTCAGCTGATTCCATTGATTTTCTTTTCCATGACTTGCTTTCCGGTGTAATTGAACATTATTTTTTCTGTATTAGGGATCTCCTCTATTTAATCAGCAAGTCACCTCGAACATGATGAGGAACAGACAAAAAAATGTCATTACAATGAGAGAGGCAATGAGGGGCGTCCATGGAACATAGGGAAGCGAAGCAGGGGTAAGTCACAGAGTCTTGGGGCTGCTCTGTCACTCAATGAGGTCCTGGTTGATCAATGACCTCAACTGACTTTTCCTCCTACCCTGTTCCCCCTCTCCCTTGGTTCCCTCAGACTGGAAGGTGTGGGTTATCTTGGAGTTAGACTGACTACTTTAACCACTGGTAGTCCATCAGCATGCAGAACAACTGCCGCCCTCCCTGGCACCATTGCGGGATTGGACTTTTCAACCTCATTTCACCCCTCACCCCTCCTACCCCCCTCCCCCCTTGCCCCCGCAACATGCATTTAGTGGAACAGTCGTGAACCAAAGGAGAACTCAAGCTCCAAAAATGGTGTCCACACTTCGATCTCAGCAGGAATGTTTATTGGTTTGATGTACATCGCTATCACCTTGTTGCAATTTGTTTTTTCTTTGAAGAGTTTTCTTTTAATTTATTCATGGGATCTTGGCAACATCAGGTGGGTCCAGGATTTATTGCCCATCCCTAATTGTCCTTGAACAGAGGGAATTTTAAGAGCCAACCACATTGCTGTGGGTCTGGAGTCACATGTAGGCCAGCCCAGGTAAGGACGGCAGATTTCCTTTCCTAAAGGACATTGGTGAACCAGGGGTGAAATTCTCCGACCCCCCACCGGGTCGGAGAATCGCCGGGGGCTGGCATGAATCCCGCCCCCGCCGGTTGCCGAAGTCTCCGGCACCTGAGATTCGGCGGGGGCGGGAATTGCGCCGCGCCGGTTGGCGGGCCCCCAAGCTCAATTCTCCGGCCCGAATGGGCCGAAGTCCCGCAGCTAAAATGCCTGTCCCGCCGGCGTAAATTAAACCACCTACCTTACCGGCGGGAGAAGGCGGCACGGGCGGGCTCCGGGGTCCAGGGGGGGGCGCGGGGCAATCTGGCCCCGGGGGGTTGCCCCCACGGTGGCCTGGCCCGCGATCGGGGCCCACTGATCCGCGGGCGGGCCTGTGCCGTGGGGGCACTCTTTCCCTTCCGCCTCCGCCACGGTCTCCACCATGGCGGAGGCGGAAGAGACTCCCTCCACTGCGCATGCGTGGGAAACTGTCAGCGGCCGCTAACGCCCCCGCGCATGCGCCGCCCGGAGATGTCATTTCCGCGCCAGCTGGCGGGGCACAAAAGGCCTTTTCCGCCAGCTGGCGGGGCGGAAATTCGTCCGGCGCCGTCCTAGCCCCTCAATGTTGGGGCTCGGCCCCCAAAGATGCAGAGCATTCTGCACCTTTGGGGCGGCGCGATGCCCGTCTGATTTGCGCCGTTTTGGGCGCCAGTCGGCGGACATCGCGCCGTTTCCGGAGAATTTCGCCCCAGATGATTGTTTTTTAATGTCAATCGACAACGGTCATTATTAGATGTTTAGTTTCAGATTTTATTCAGATTCAAATTTCACTATCTACAATGATGGGATTTGAAGCCCAGATCATTACCCTGGGTCCGTGGACTGGATTGGATTGGACTTGTTTATTGTCACATGTACCGAGGTACAGTGAAAAGTATTTTTCTGCGAGCAGCTCAACAGATCATTAAGTAATTATTACTCCAGTGTCAATAGCACTGTGCCAACGCCTTACCCAGTTATTTTCACTGTTTGTGTGCTTGTTTGCTCCAGAGTAAGCGGTCTGGCAAAGATAAAAGCTTCTGTCATTAATACCATGAATGCTGTTGATCGACACGTTTAAGAAATACTAATCTTTATTAGTGTCACAAGTAGGCTTACAGTAACACTGCAATGAAGTTACTGCATAAAGCCCCTAGTCGCCACACTCCGGCGCCTGTTCGGGTACACGGAGGGAGAATTCAGAATGTTCAAATCACCTAAAAAGCACGTCTTTCGGGACTTGTGGGAGGAAACCGGAGCACCCGGAGGAAACCCACGCAGACACGGGGGGAACGTGCAGACTCCACACAGACAGTGACCCAAGCCAGGAATCGAACCTGGGTCCCTGGCGCGGTGAAGCAACAGTGCTAACCACTGTGCCACCGCAGATTATAAATTGGATCATTTATTTCAAAAACATGTTTACTGTAACATTTTCAGGATTATTTCCAAGGTTTGCCAGAATTCGTAATGGCAAAATAGTTCTCTACATAGAGGATACTCGGAGGTAGGATATGAAGGCGCATTGGGGTGCTCGAAAAGGAATGGGGGTTTGAGGGGGAATAGAGGGGGCATGGGAGATACAGGGGTATGGAAGGGATGAGGACATGGAGGGGGTATGGGAATATGAGAAGGCAAAGAGTGTGCACGGTAAATCTAAATTGGGATGGAGGAGGCATAGGAAAAATGAGGGGGCATTGGGGATATGGGTCCCTGTCTCCCCGGAATGAGCATACGGTGGGCAGAGGCATCCTTAATGGAGATGTGTTTGTGGAGTTGGGAACTTGACCAATGCCTAGTCTCTGTCATTTCCATGAGGGTACATCTCATCCTTCTTGGCCCAGTCTACTCAACGTCTCCTCACAGGACAGCCCGCTAATCTCAGGGCATCTTTTCTGTCTGCTTAGCTCCCATTTAGACCAAACATCGCTCTACCGTTCATCATACCGTGCACCATGTTGTTTTCTTCATTTGCCAACAAACCTTTTTGCACCGTTGGGAGCCTGACACAAGGAAACCAAAAAAGAAAAGCGAGCAAAGTATTAAACCATGAAAAAGCTGAGAAACATTGTCCAAAATATTGGAATCGGCAGACACTGCCTGTACTTGAAGGCCGGGGCGTGGTGGTGGTGGGCCTGGCTAATCTGCAGAAGCATGACCCCTGTGGTCACTCTTTAGGTCAGACCCCTGCCGGAGATGGCAGAAGCAGTTAATATTGGTTCACTCAAATCACATTGATGGGTCTCAGAAAGTAATGGGTGGGATTTTCCAGCCGCTCCGGCTGGCGTGATCTTCTGGTCCCGCCAATGTCACTTGCCAATGATGAGCACCTCCGCTGCTGCAGAACACACTGGGATTTGAGTCTCGCCAGTGCAAACCGGGCACAAGGATCAATAATAAGCCTGAGGCACACCCAATATTGGGCCTTGCGCCTCATTTATAGCTGTGTCACTGAAGTCTGTTGGGCATCACTAGGTAGCTGACTGTGAGGACTTTAACTTCAGGCTTCTGCAGTGCCAGTCGAGGTACTCAGGTAGACCTTGGTGGAGGAAGGAAGTGGAAGATTAGGGTAGGAGAAAGTGGGAAATCAGGCAAGCAAATTCGAATGACCTGGCTCATCAATATGGGCAGCACAGCAGCAGAGTGGTTAGCACTGTTGCTTCACAGCGGCAGGGCCCCAGGCTCGATTCCCGGCTTGGGTCACTGTCTGTGCGGAGTCTGCACGTTCTTCCCGTGTCTACGTGGGTTTCCTCCGGGTGTTCCGGTTTCTTCCCACAAGGCCCGAAAGACGTGCTATTAGGTGAATTGGACATTCTGAATTCTCCCTCAGTGTACCCGAACAGGCGCCGGAGTGTGGTGGCTAAGAGATTTTCACAGTAACTTCATTGCAGTGTTAATTAAGCCTACTTGTGACATTAAAGATTATTCATTAAAAATTACATCTTGTTCATGCCCACTGGTAACCCACAGAGAGCCCACTACGTCTTTAGATAGTGTCGCCCACATTCTCTAACCGGATAAAACTGAAACTCAGTTTCAGCCTGTTCGGGTACACAGAGGGAGAATTAGCACCATAACTTTGTTAGAACGAGAGGTCACAGGTATAGGTTGAGAGGTGGTAGTTTCAAGCCTGAGATGAGGAGGAACTACTTCTCGCAGAGGGTGGTGAATTTGTGGAACTCGCTGCCCCATAGTGCGATGGAGTCTGAGTTATTAAATGATTTCAAGAAGGAGATAGATATATTTCTGATAAAAAAGATGGGTTAAAGGGAAATGGGAAACAGGCAGGAAGTTCGATTTGAGACCAGGAAGGGATCAGCCATGATCGGGTTGAATGCTCCGAGGGGCTGAATTGCCTCCTGCTCGTAATGACAATGCACCTTTGTTCCTATGTTAGACATCAAAATGGTTTCCACTGCATTCCACTGACAGCAGGAGAAACCCCAAGGAAATGTCCAGAAGATGGTGTCCTATTAGATGACTTTATGTGATGTGTTAATCTTTGCATTCCACACACTCTGGAAGCGTAAACGCCTCTCCTTCGAGCCACCAAAAGGCCGTGAATGGACCAGGCAAAATTATGCACTTTTCGGCTGAATGCGTCCATTATCAAATAGTTCCTCCCCCTTTCAGAGGCTTCTTAATATCCATACCTCTTTGACCAAGCTTTTTTGAACATCTGCCCTAATATCGCCCGACGCCACACGGTGTCGAATATTGTCTGAAAAACACACTTCTGAAGCATCTTGGGATATTTTGCTACAGGTCCAGTATCAGTGAAGGCAGTTGTTGTGAGTCGCGACATCATACTTTGAGATTACTTTATTATTCTCAGGATAAACCTGCTGGCATTAAGCGGTCAGTTTTTCTAATGTGACAAACAACACGACATAAGTAAAGCAGTCTGCAAGGATGATTTACATTTCGGCTAGATTGCAGGCTGCACAATGTTGAATGATCACTCCTGACGTCACCACAGCAGCACCATGGATCTGTAACAGCTCTTTGGGGCAACAAGCCTGTTGTATTGATTGGTTTGACGTGCTTTGATTTCCAGAGGCTTAGATGCACTCAGCAGATACTGCCAGACTCATGTGGGTAGATTGATAACAACCGCTATTGATATGACACAACTCCCACTTAAAGTGATTGCTGCTCCCACACTTTGTACATCGTTCAGCCACCGCTTCAGAAAGGCACGGGCTATTGCTCACTTTGCCTCTACGTCATTTAGAATGAAACATCTGTTGGAATAAGTCTCCAAGATGATAGTACAAAGCCAGACAGGCTTTTTAAAAATTTACAATGGTATTCTTTGCAACTGCATTTCAAGCTGTTGGTTTTATTCTGATGACCTGTCCAAATAGATTTAAGGTAATTGGCAAAAGAAGCAATGGAGGCAAGAGGAAAAGCTTTTTCACCCAGCAAGTGGTTACGGTCTGGAATGCACTGCCTGGGAGTATAGCCGAGGCAGCTTCTAGTGAAACATTTAACTGTTGGTCGAAAAGGAAGAGTGTGCAGGGGTATGAGGGGAAGGCAAAGGGAGTGGCACTTGGGAAATATCTCCGATGGAGAGTGGGCGTAGTCATGAGAGAGGAATGGCCTCATTCTACGTTGTCCTGACTTGGGAATTCTGTGATGCAGTTTTCTGACCAAAGAAGCCTGACAGAGCAGGGAAGAGCCATTTCATGTGTCTTGCAGACAGGAGAGATTGGATTGGATTTTGTTTATTGTCACGGGTATTGAGTACAGTGAAAAGTATTTTTCTGCGAGCAGCTCAAACATGAAAAGAAAAGAAAAAGAAAATACAGAATAGGGCAACACAAGGTACACAATGTATCGACATCGGTACAATAGACACCGGCATCGGGTGAAACATACAGGAGTGTATGGTGAATGAGGTCAGTCCATAAGAGGGTCAGTTAGGAGTCTGGTAACAGCGGGAAAGAAACAGTTTTTAAATCTGTTTGTGTGTGTTCTCAGACTTCTGTATCTCCTGCCCAATGGAAGAAGTTGGAAGAGTGAGTAAGCCGGGTGGGAGGGGTCTTTGATTATGCTGCCTGCTTTCCCCAGGCAGCGGGAGTCAATGGATGGGAGGCAGGTTCGTGTAATGGACTGGGGGGTGTTCACGACTCTCTGAAGTTTCTTGCAGTCTTGGGCCGAGCAGTTGCCATACCAGGCTGTGATACAGTCAGATAGGATGCTTTCTATGGTGTATCTGTAAAAGTTGGTAAGAGTCAATGTGGACATGCCGAATTTCCTTAGATTCGTGAGGAAGTATACGTGCTGTTGTGTTTTCTTGGTAGCGTCAACGTGACAGGTCAGAATTTTGGAGATGTGCACCCTGAGGAATTTGAAACTGCTAACCATCTCCACTTCGGCCCCGTTGATGCTGACAGGGGTGTGTGCAGTACTTTGCTTCCTGAAGTCAATGACCAGCTCTTTAGTTTTGCTGGCATTGAGGGAGAGATTGTTGTCGCTGCACCACTCCACTAGGTTCTCTATCTCCCTCCTGTATTCTGACTCGTCGTTATTCGAGATCCGGCCCACTATGGTCGCATTGTCAGCAAACTTGTCGATGGAGTTGGAAATAACTTGGGCTGGATTCTCCGTCGGCGGGATCCTCCGCTTCGCCGGTAGTGCACTCATGCCCGTGGATTTCCCGACATTGTGGAGTTTCCACAATGGAAATCCCCATTGGCCGGTTGCCGGGACGGAGGATCCCGCTGTTGGCGGGGGCGCGCTGCAGCAGAAAATGTGTGCGGCGGGACGGCGATTCCCCCCCCTTAGTTTATGTTGCACTTTTCATTTCTCAGGACATCCCAAAGCACATTGCAGCAAATGGAAGAGTTTTGAAGTGTAGTCCCAAAAAAACAGTCCTGAGGTCACTGGACAGATAATGATGTGAGTTGGTGGAGAAACATTGGACAACAGGAATAATTCACTTCCTCTTCTCCATAATAATGCAATGGGATCGTTTATATTCATCTGCGAGAGCAGATGTGTCCTCAGTAGGCAGCACGGTAGCACAGTGGTTAGCACTTTGCACTATGGCTTCAAAGCGCCAGGGTCCCAGGTTCGATTCCTGGCTTGGGTCACTGTCTGTGCGGAGTCTGCACGTTCTCCCCATGTCTGCGTGGGTTTCCTCCGGGTGCTCCGGTTTCCTCCCATAAGTTCCGAAAGATGTGCTGTTAGGTAATTTGGACTTTCTGAATTCTCCCTCTGCGTACCCGAACAGGCGCTGGATAGTGGCGACGAGGAGCTTTCCACAGTAACAGGGTGTTGGTGAGGCCGCATCTGGAGTATTGTGTTCAGTTTTGGTCTCCTTACATGAGAAAGGACATATTGGCACTGGAGGGAGTGCAGAGGAGATTCACTGGGTTGATCCCAGAGTTGAGGGGATTAGATTATGACGCGAGGTTGAGTAGACTGGGACTGTACTCATTGGAGTTTAGAAGGATGCGGGGGGATCTTATTGAAACATATAAAATTATGAGGGGAATAGATGGGATAGATGCGGGCAGGTTGTTTCCACTGGTCGGGGAAAGCAGAACTAGGGGGCATAGCCTCAAAGTAAGGGGAAGTAGATTTAGGACGGAGTGTAGGAGGAACTTCTACGCCCAAAGGGTTGTGAATCTCTGGAATTCCTTGCCCAGTGAAGCAGTTGAGGCTCCTTCTTTAAACGTTTTTAAGAAAAAGATAGATACCTTTCTAAACAATAAAGGAATTCGGGGATATGGTGTACGGGCCGGAGAGTGGAGCTGAGTCCACAAAGATCAGCCATGATCTCATTAAATGGCGGAGCAGGCTCGAGGGGCCAGATGGCCCACTCCTGTTCCTAGTTCTTATTACAGTGTTAAGCCTACTTGTGACAATATAGATTATTATTAAGCTTAATGTCAAAGCCAAAAGTCAGACCTATTTGTTTATTCATCCCCAGGATATGGGTGTTGCTGGCAAATTCAACATTTGTCACCATTCCCTAATTGCCCTTAACTGACGGGATTGGGTCAGGTGAGTGGGAATTACAGGGTCAGCAGTAAGGAGTGTGGATCTGAACTCATTGAGTGGGTAAGGACAACAGATTTCCTTGCATGAAGGACGTTGGTAAACTGGATGGGATTTTGTGACAGTCCAGTTGTTTCATAGGGCAGGATATTCGATCTTTGAGTTAAGTATGGTGGTGGTGGATTTCACAGTTCATTGGTTGGAATGGTGGGAAATTGCCCCAGATTCAGCACTCGGCAGCTCATTAATTATACACTGGTGGGTAACTCTCCAAATCACCTGGTGGGTCGGGAGCTGATTCGGCTCCCTCGGCGTTACCTGGCAAGGTTGAAGTTCAGGGTGCCGCATTCAAACGCCACCCAAGCACAGACATTTGCCCCTCTCCAGCTCAGCTGTCTCCAGAACATGCACAGAGATGCGTCGCGACCAGAGGTGGAAGGCTTCAAGCCAGGAGAAAAAGTCTCCACTCCATTTTAGCCCCGACACCCTCAACGCCTTGATTCATGGAGCATGGCAGCACAGAGATGTGCTGCAGCTGAGTGATGGTTGCTGCAAGTAAACCAGCCCCACAACGCTGCCCTGGCAGCCTATTGCAGAGGAGATCAGTGTGGCTGGCCACCACACCCACAATGTCATCCAGTACAGGAAGAGGATGAATGACCTCGTCTTCTCTGCCAGGATAAGTCAACATTCAACTCCCTCCAATGTCAAGCTCACAGTATGGCTCTGTGTATGCAAAGGGGTACTCCCTTCAGGGATCTCACACAACATTTGTGGGGACACATACCAGCACTGATTGTCTTATGGAAGATTTTGCGACCAACTACCCATCTATCATGTTGCTCACACTCCATCTTCAGCCCCATCTGGGGAGGACTACCACACACAGGGGATATGCATGTTTCCTCGCCTCGGCTTCATCCCTTCTCATCATGGTCTCCCAGCCGCGTGTGTCTCAGCCGCGCACCATTCGCTAACGGCTGGATTTCCCATTGAAACCAGGCCACGCCGCTGGGAAACCCGCTGTGGGAATGCGGCCCATATCTTCATCCAGGGCATTGTGGCCCACAACAAGCGTGAAAGAGCCCAGATCGGGAAAAGTACTAATCAACATTACTCCCCTCTCCCAGTTCGAGGAGGATGCCTGGGAGTTGGCTGAGGAGGACAGGCTCGCTCCTGTGGGACAGGGGAAATTGGCCTTTCCCTGCAACCGAGTATGGATGACACCTCCATGAGTCCACATTCACTGTGGGTGACAATCAATCTTGTGTTCTGCCTACTCATGAACTAAAACTCTCTTCTCCCTCTTACAGGCATATCCAGGTGGACAAGAACGCCCAACATAAGCCCCACCCCCGGACCATGTTGGGATGAGGAAGCCTCCGAAGAAGAACTGCGAAAGCATTCATCTGCACATTCCACCAACGCAGAGCCACATAGCCCAGTGCACCATAGCTGTACATTAGGCTCGGGGTCACCTGCTGGAGGGCACCTCGCTGACACGTCCCCACAGCAGTCAGAGGCAGGGACAGTCCAGGTCCCCGGCACTCTCAGGGCTGCTGGTGTAGCAGTAGGGTTAGGATAACTAGGAAATATTGAAATTACTTTTGGGTCATTTGCGGACAAACACTATAAAAATGTTTCACTTTTATTCATATATTTGATGTTTCTGTGAATGGCTTGTTCGACTGACAGCGTTGTGACTCTAGACACAGGAATCCTCTTATTTCGAGGTTTAGCCATTAACCCATTCAGTGATAGTCTCCCTTTGTGAGATTCACATCCATGTGATGTCAGCTTCATTGAAGATAGTCATGGAGAATTGTTACCATCACATTAGAAATGTGTGAAAAAAGTGCTTATAACTCTTTAATGCCACCCCGTTGCATGAGGACAGCTCAGCAGCCTTGAGGGATCAGCGGCAGTTGTGTCTCCTCAGTATTGGCATCGGAGGACAAAACATAGATGGGAGGATGAAATCCCCAAACATGTCCCCATCTCACTGACCAGCGTCGTTTCTGATAAATATGGCCAGGGTATTGCAGCATTCAAGTTGTTGTTTCAACTTTCACTTCCCAGAGCAAGCTCATCAGGGTTGTCATGTGAGTGTTCCTTTAAGAAGTGTTTAAGAGTGTTCCTACCATCAAGAAAGCACAACAGCGCCTATACCTCCTCAGGAAACTAAGGAAATTCAGCATGACCACATTGACTCTTACCAACTTTTACAGATGCACCATAGAAAGCATCCTATCAGGCTGCATCACAGCCTGGTATGGCAACTGCTCGGCCCAGGACCGCAAGAAACTTCAGAGAGTCGTGAACACCGTCCAGTCCATCACACAAACCTGCCTACCATCCATTGACTCCATCTACACCTCCCGCTGCCTGGGGAAAGTGGGCAGTATAATCAAAGATCCCTCCCACCCGGCTTACTCACTCTTCCAACTTCTTCCATCGGGCAGGAGATACAGAAGTCTGAGAACACGCACGAACAGACTCAAAAACAGCTTCTTCCCCACTGTCACCAGACTCCTAAATGACCCTCTTATGGACTGACTTCATTAACACTACACCCTGTATGCTTCATCCGATGCCAGTGCTTATGTAGTTACATTGTATATGTTGTGTTGCCCTATTATGTATTTTCTTTTATTCCCTTTTCTTCTCATGTACTTAATGATCTGTTGAGCTGCTCGCAGAAAAGTACTGTTCACTGTACCTCGGTACACGTGACAATAAACAAATCCAATCCAAGAAAGGTTTTTGTCTTATCACATGGTTTCAGTGATCTTATTGTGTGGGTGGAGCTGGGCTGTGGATCGGTGAGCTGTTTTTGCTTTCGCTTTCACATTTGGCTGCTGTGGACTCAGACAGGGAGAATGATGTCTTTTGACCTGTCTCTCTCTAGTTTCATTTAAAATATCTGTTCCAGTAAAAATCACCTTGTTGGTGGCTTGAGATACAGTTTGCTTTCCGGAAGGGTTTAAACCTGCTGGTGAGATGGGGTCAGAATCTCAGGAAAAGCCAATCTTATTCAAGTGAGAATGCAGAGTGCTGGGCCATTTCCTTGAAAAAGGGGTTTTTGGTTTCTGGGATTTTGTTTTTGAATTGGAACAGTTAAGAGGGAATTCATTAAATGTTATACATAGATTACTGTAGTTGTGGGGTATCTTTATGTTTGTAATTGATAAAAAATCTTGCTGTGTGTTTATATAAATATTAACTAAGTTCTTAGAATAAAGCCTGTTTTGATTAAAGTGTCTCGGGAGACTGTTGAATCACACCTCAAGTGAAGGCTCTTGTGCTCATCCTAGCCACATTCAACATAATGTTATCGGTCAGGTGAACTCCATCATAAACTTGGGGATTTTTAAACCCTGGCATGTAACAGGGTGCACCGTTGATCTTCTTGGAGAGCATGACCTACTGAATCATGAGGTTGGCAGACTCCAGTCTGAATGCTGAACTTGCTGCCCACGTGGCGGGTTGGGCATCACTTTTAATGCAATGATGGCATTAAGGGATAGGAGCAATGTGGCCATCTCCCATTGCCTTCCCCTTACTCCTGGTATCTGGGAGTAAGGAAAGTGGCAGAGGCACTTCTTTCACGTCGAGTTTCCTCGACAGCATTGTGCCTGTGGGAGCTGACCCTCATCACCCTCATCATGTTCCTGGTCCTCCTGCACTTCACCCTCTGATGAGTTTGCATCCTCCTCCAGTTCTCCCTCTGTCCAGTGATCAGCACCAGGTTGTGAAGGGCTCAACACATAACAGGTTGGAAACCCTATTGGGGGGATAATGCGGTGCCCCCACCTGAGTGGTCCAAGCAACAGAAGCACATCTTGAGAATGCCAATGATCTACTGAGGTAACAACTGTGCGGGGCAGTGAGCTGTTTGTACCTCTCTTCCCATTGAGGCTGACACATGGGTGTCAGAAGCTACTGTTTCAGTGGATACCCCTTATCGCCAAGCAACCATCCCTGCAAATGCTCAGCTTCTTCCAATATCTGAGACTCCTGGGAGTGAAGGAGTCATGGAAACTCGCAGGGTGTCGTGCACAAAGGTGCAATATGTGCTTCTGATGATCATACACCAGTTATACATTGATGGAATGATAAACATTAGGGGTGTTGCAATGACGCTCTTAAGGTCATCTGGGTGCAGTCGAATGCACCCTGCACTCTTCGGAAGCTTAAGATAGCAGCAAAGCCAGTGAATCGTGCAACCTGGCTATCTTCATCGAGTGTAAACTTCACATAGTGATGTTCCTTGCTGTCGAGGGCATCAACGCCTTGATACATTTGTGTGTCAGACCAATAGATGCAAAGCAGATCCTCTGGATCTCTGGAACAATCTTGAGACAACAAATGAGGCGTGACAGTCCCTTCATGGCCAGTGACAGGAATTTACAGGTCTGTCAGTCTAACCTCAGTGGTAGAGAAACTATTGGAAACAATTCTGAGGGACAGAATTAATTCCCATTTGGAGAGGCAGGGATTAATCAGGAACAGTCAGCATGGTTTTGTTTAGGGGAGGTCATGTCTGACCAACTTGATTGAATTTTTCGAAGACGTGACGAGGTGTGTAAATGAGGGCAATGCATTTGATGAGATCTACTTGGACTTCAGCAAGGCTTTGGATAAGGTCTCACATGGGCGATTGATCATGAAGGTAACAGCCCATGAGATCCAAGGAAATTTGTCAATTTGGCAAATTGGATCCGGAATTGGCTGAGTGGCAAGAAGCAGAGGGTGATGGTCGAGGGGTGTTTTTCTGACTGGAAGCCTGTGTCCAGTGGGGTCCCGCAGGGATCAGTGTTGGTGCCCTTGCTGTTTGTGGTTTCTATAAATGATTTAGAAATGAATATAGGAGGGTTGGTCAGTAAGTTTGGTTTGTGGCTGATACAAACATTGGTGGGGTGGTAAATAGTGAGGAGGATAGCCTTCGACAGGACGATATGGAAGGGCTGGTCAGATGGGCTGATTGGTGGCAAATGGAAGTCTGGAACCTTCCAGGAAGGAACGTCAGCTGCCTGGGTCCAAACACTGACATTTCCTCCCTTAATCTCTCTGCCTCTCCTTTAAGACGCTCATTAACATCTTCCTCTTTGACCAAGCTGTCAGCCACCTGCCCTGATCTGTCCTTCTTTGCATGAGTGTTAAATTTCATTTGATGTTGCCCTTGTGAAGTGACTCTGAATGTTTTGCTCAGTTTAAAGTGTGTCGAAATGCATGTGGTTGTTGGTATTCTCCCATGTAAGTTATGACGTTGTATCAAAACCCTGCAAGGGTGGCAGAGTGTCACTCACAGCGCCAGGAACCCGGGTTCGATTCCAGCCTTGGGCCCAGCCATTGTCTGTGTAGAGTTTTTACCTTCTCCCCGTGTCTGCGTGTGTTTCCTCCGGGTGCTCCGGTTTCCTCCCACAGTCCAAGGTTGTGCACGTTAGGTAGCCATGAACAATTGCCCCTTAGTGTCCAAAGATTTTCAGGTTAGGTGGGGTTATGGGGATAGAGTGGGGGAGTGGATCTAGGTGGGATCTCTTTCAGGGGGTCGGTGACTTGATGGGCCAGATGGACCCCTTCTGCACTGTAAGTATTCCGTGGTTCTAAGAGGACAAATAGCGATCTCACTTGAACATATAAAAAATGCACGTTCAATTACTCGAGCTGGTAAATCATAATCTAACTTTAGGGAGATTTGTGAATAATTAGTTGTATGCTGCATCCGACAAAGAATAACACTGCAGAGTTTTTCATTCGTCCTGTCAAACAGCAGCAGGAGCAGATTTATGGGTTTAAAAAATAAATTCCAATTAAGGGCCAATTTAGTCTGGCCAATCCACCTACCCTGCACATCTTTTTGGGTTGTGGGAGTGAGACACACGCAGACACGGGGAGAATGGGCAAACTCCAGACGGACAGTGACCCGGGGCCGGGATTGGACCCGGGTCCTCGGCGCCGTGAGGCAGTGCTAACCACTGCGCCACCATGCCGCCCTCGTGGATTTTAGTTGAGGCATTTGACGCAGCAAAGGACATGAAGCAAAAGCCACAGGTGGAAAACTTCACCTTTTTTTAAAGCAGGAGATCGACAAATGGACTGGGGCCCGTCATCAAGACATCAAGAAGGGTTTGAACGGAGCAAACATTTCTCAAGTAAGGTTGTTGACCTAGAACTTTAACTCTGTTTATTTCTCTATGGATGCCCCCAGACCTGTTAAGTAATTCCATCAATTTCTATTTTTATTTCTAATAGGACTTGGTTCAGAATGAATTAACTACAACTGTACAGAGCTTTGGTCAGGACATATCAGGAGTACTGGGTACACTGGAAGCAGTTCAGAGGAGGTTCGCTGGGTTAGCTCCAAGGGTGAAGGGGTTGTCCTGTGAGGAAACATTGAGCAAGTTGAGCCAATATTCATTGGAGTCTAGATGAGAGGTGATTTTATTGAGTCATATGAGATTCTGAAGGATCTTGACTGGGTACATTCTGAGAGAGTGTTTCTCCCCATGAATAAATCTAGAGCCAGAGGGCATAGTTTCAGAATAAGGGGCCTTTCTACTTATGACAGAAACCAGGAGAATTCATTCCTCTCAGAGAGTTATGAGTCTTTGGAATTCTCTACCTCTGAGAGCTGGCCTTTGAATATATTCAAGGCTCTGATGTGAGAATAAACTTTTTCACAAAGCGAGTGGTTGGGGTCTGGAATGCATGGCCTGGAAGTGTGGTGGAGGCAGGTTCAATTGAGGCATTCAAAAGAGCGTGAGATGATTATTTGAATGGAAACAATGTGCAGAGGTCTGGGGAAAAGGCAGGGGAACAGCTCTAAGTCACGATGCTCACTCGGAGAGCCGGTGCAGACATGATGTACCAAATGGTCTCCTTCTGCACTATAACAAGTCTATGATTCTGTGATGGGCAGATTTTTGACCAATAGAGGAAATAAGTCACCAGAAGAAAGCCACGTGCATTTGTGCCAGTCCCAAGCAGAGAAGCCTTTCTGTCAAGCTAGTGGAGTTAGAGAATTTTCTTTTACGCACTGTGTAAAATCTTCACTGTATTTTGTGTCTGTAAAGATATTGCTGGGTGAAGGACTATTGGGAAATTGAATTGTCTTCTTGTGTTGGGAGTGAGATGTTTCCAATCTTTTTGGCTGGTTCTTCTTTCTTGATTTAATAAATATTTTATTATTTATCTTAAAAGTTAATCAGCAGACTCCTGTGAAATTGTTCAGTAACTTTCCTTCGCGGTTTCTAAAAATAAAGTGAGGGTCTATCAAGCCAGGCTCCACCCTGGAATCTGACTAGTTCAGGATGAACATCGGCTGGGATCGTTCAGCAAGGATGAGAATTGTTGAATCAAACCATTGTCGGGTCTGGGACAACGTAGGCTAGCGAGCAGGAGGGTGATGGAGGAACTGGGCTGATGCAACGATACGGGAAACAGAGCTTCAGATGTGTTTAAGCTTATGGAGGGTGGAAGATGAGAATCTGGTCAGGGGAGCGTTGGAATAGTCAAGTTTGGAGACAACAAAGACATAGATTAAGGAGAGTTCAAGGGGTCTCATTTTGAAAGTCCCAACTCTTAGAGAGTGGGCAAAGAAGTGGCAGATGGAATACAATGTGGAAAAGTGTGAGGTTATGCACTTTGGAAGGAGAAATGGAGGCATAGACTATTTGATGCCTAGGAAATCAGAAGCACAAAGGGACTTGGGAGTCCTTGTTCACGATTGTCTTAAGGTTAACGTGCAGCTTCAGTCGGCAGTTAGGAAGGCAAATGCAATGTTAGCATTCATGTCGAGAGGGCTAGAATACAAGATCAGGGATGTACTTCTGAGGCTATATATGGCTCTGGTCAGACCCCATTTGGAGTATTGTGAGCAGTTTTGGGCCCTGTATCTAAGGAAGGATGTGCTGGCCTTGGAGAGGGTCCAGAGGGCGTTCACAAGAATGATCCCTGGAATGAAGAGCTTGTCATATGA
This sequence comes from Scyliorhinus torazame, assembly GCF_047496885.1. Lineage (NCBI taxonomy): Eukaryota > Metazoa > Chordata > Chondrichthyes > Carcharhiniformes > Scyliorhinidae > Scyliorhinus > Scyliorhinus torazame. The sequence goes on along the minus strand of NC_092713.1, from coordinate 316,093,283 downwards.
GGAATGGTTGAGAATTCTGGGTCTGTTATCGCTGGAGTTTAGAAGGATGAGGGGGGGATTTTATTGAAACTTACAGGACACTGCGTGGCCTGGATAGGGTGGACGTGGAGAGGATGTTTCCAATTTTAGGAAAAACTAGAAGCAGAGGACACAATCTCAGACTAATGGGACAATCATTTAAAACAGAGATGAGGAGGAATTTCTTCAGCCAGAGGGTAGTGAATCTGCGACGATCTTTGCCGCAGAAGGCTGTGGAGGCCAAATCACTGAGTGTCTTTAAGACAGAGATAGATAGGCTTTTGATCAATAAAGGGATCAGGGGTTATGGGGAGAAGGCAGGAGAATGGGGATGAGAAAAGTATCAACCACAATTGAATGGCGGAGCAGACTTGATGGGCCGACTGGCCTCATTCTGCTCCAAGTTCTTATGGTCTTAGCAGCTTCCAGATTTTTGGAAAGGGGAGATTTTGACTTCACAACTGTAGCAGAAACAAAACTATGATCCCTGGGACAGAGCAGCCCAGTCACACGGTCCCAGATATAAAATAATTCATCTGTTTCTGTGGATGAAGAGGTCTACAAAATCTGATATCATTTGCCCAATGATTCCTCCTCTTTATCTGCTAGTCCCATGTTTTAAGCAATAAACAGATTTATTGTGCTGAAAGATGCTTTTAGTTCCTAGTTTGCAATTTTTATGGTCGCAGGGCCCATCTTGTGTCTATTAGAAACTTGTGATTGTCAGTAAATGCCAGGTGCCCGTTTTATGGGGTGTTGTTAGTCCGGGTTTCACTGTAATTTTCCTGAAGCAATAACCATGCTTTTGTCAGTGAGGCCGGTGCAGATTGGTCATGAGTTTTGTTTGCTGTAATTCATAGAGTTTAAAGTGGGAGGCAGTGAGGCACCTGGAATTGCAGAGCATTCAGAAATTGGAGGGCGAAGTGATAGAAACACAGAAAATAGGAGCAGGAGGAGGCCATTCGGCCCTTCGAGCCTTCTCCACCATTCAATATCATCATGATATCCAACTGAATAGCCCAATCCTGCCTCCTCCCCTCTACCGCCCCAAATCCTTTGACCCCCAACTGCTATATCTAAGGATGACTGGTGCAGGATACAGAGAAGGGAACGGTGGGGGAGTCAGTTTGAGTGAAGGGGGTGATCTGGAGATAGATTCCGCTTTCCCCTGTCCTTGCTATCTTCGTTAACTTCTCTTGGTTTCGCCTTTGTCACCTCCTCTTTGGTGACGCCCCGGCTCTTGGAGCTTTTCACACAGCAGCCACCACCGGTATGAGACAAAAAAATAAAAGCCTCTGACATACAAGGAGCAGGACACAATACAGCAAATCCAATAATATCCGAGAAGTGATATGATTTGGTGTCACTCAATACGGGATAGGGTCATTTCAGCCTGAGATGAGGAAACATTGCTTCACTCGAAGGGTAGTGAACCTGGAGAATTTTCGACCACAGCAAGCTGCGGAGGCCAAGTCCTGGATGTATTCAAGAAAGAGATAGATAATTGTTTTAGACTTTAATGGCATCAAGGGGTATGGGGGGAAAGCAGGAATATGGCATTTGGATAGAGGATCAGCCATGATCATACTGAATGGCAGAGCAGGATCGAAGGGCTGAATGGCCTCCTCCTGCTCCTAGTTTCTATGACCTCTCGAGATCCAACATGACATGGTCAAACGTCATCTCATCAGAGCACCACATGGCCAAAACTTCAGAAATACCCTAAAATAGGGCTGAGAGGCAGCCAGGAGCAGTGAGCTGATGACAGATCCCTGTTCACCACCCTTCGCACCACGGCACTTCAAACATGAACAACTGAAGGAGAGAATGAAGTGGGTCCGAAAGGGTGACTACAGCACTTTAAAGATCCTCGCTCCACAGGCTGACTGGCATTGAACTCCAACACCTCGTCTTGTGCAGAACACGGCAAATGACAGAATCAGGATGCAAAGCGCCATAGAACAGGAAGAAGCTAGGAAGCCCCTGCGAATGGAAAAATCAACAGGTTTTATAGCCAGCTGACAGGTCTCTAGGGTTAGACATAATTCTGGGAAAGGGCAAGAAAATGTTGGAGCATTGCAGGAGGAAAAGCCGAATATTGGATCTTTGTCCCATCTAATGATCATTCTAGAAATAAGGAAACCCGCAAATAAATTTGGGCAACAAGGTAGCACAAGTGGATAGCACTGTGGCTTCACAGTGCCAGGGTCCCAGATTCGATTCCCCGTTGGGTCACTGTCTGTGCGGAGTCTGCACGTTCTCCCCGTGTCTGCGTGGGTTTCCTCCGGGTGCTCCGGTTTCCTCCCACGGTCCAAAGACGTGCAGGTTAGATGGATTGGCCATGATCAATTGCCCTTCGTGACCAAAAAGGTTTGGAGGGGTTATTGGGTTACAGGGATAGGGTGGAAGTGAGGGCTTAAGTGGGTCGGTGCAGACTCGATGGGCCGAATGGCCTCCTTCTGCACTGTATGTCCTATGTTCTAAAGACACCCCTGGGTATCGCTCATGTGCATGTTACAGTAGAATGAATCCCAGTCAATACAGCAATGTGGTTTTTAAATGTGATCGGCAGGTCAATTAACCAGGAATTCTGGTGTCATGATAAGCAGCCTCAAAATTCTCCTTGCTATTATTCCCTTCTCAAGTAAAACACATCAGCATCCACATCACACTGATAGCTTTTCAACTTCCCATCCACTCTTCTAATGGACAGCCAAATTATGATGGCAGTTTTACACCCTTGCACACTGAATACCTGCTCCTTGGTGCCAAGCTACCAAAAGAGAACGATGGAGTGTTTATAGCTTTTATTGCTCCAGTGTCGATCTTGTGGATGACTATAATTTGTCCAAATCTGTTGGTCTATTGTATTGCTTCAATTCAATCTCACCTCCCTGAACTGGTACTTACTGTCTAAGCTAACGGCCTTTCAAAGTGATGTTTCCTATCAGTCACAGGGATCAGGGGGATAATTTTGACTTTGTGCGATAATATTAAATGTAAGTTAGATTTGATGGCGGTGTTCAAAGCCGCGGGCAGTTTTGATGGAGTAAATTAGGAGAAACTACCTTGCGTGGCAGAAGGTGCCAGAGGTCACAGATTTAAGGTGACTGGCAAAGGAACTGAAGGCAACATCAAGAGGAAGATTCCAGCAGCGAGTGGCCATGATCAGGATTTATTCCATTTGTTGTGAAAGCAGATTCAATAATAGCTTTCAGAGACTTTGATCAATACTTACAGGGCCATGGGCAAAGTGAAAGGATTGGGAAAAATTGGACAGCTCTTTCAAAAAGCCAGCACAGGAATGATTGTCTCATTGGGCTCCTCTTGTGCTGTATCATTCTACGATTACAAACAGACAAAAACATATCAGCGTCCCATTTTCAATTTACTGATTTTAATATGTTCCAGGCACTCACCACCCTCTGTGTAAAAAGCTTCCCTTGCACATCTCCTCTAAGCTTTCCCCCTCGCACCTTAAACCTATGCCCCCTGGTAATTGAATCTTCCACCTTGGGAAAAAGCTTCTGACTATCCACTCTGTCCGTGTCCCTCATAATTTTGTACACCTCTGCGCCCCTCAACTGTAAATTGTCCTTAGTTTTCAAAGATGTGCAGGTTAGGTGGGGATATGGGTATAGGATGGGGGCTTGGGCCGAAGGAGGGTGATCTTTCAGAGGGTCGGTGCAGATGGGATGGGTTGGATGGCCTCTTTCTGCACTGTAGGAATCATAGAATTTACAGTACAGAATGACATTTCTCAAAAGTTGAGACACCTTTATTGAATCATTAATCAATAGTACAAACTCACGACAATACTGGTTACGCATTCCCATGAAAGCCAGAGTTCTTCTTGGTGGTCAGTATGTGAGCAACTGACCAACCTCCTTACACTCACAGCAGCAAAGGTGGTTCTGAGAATTTTCTATTGCTACCATTCTTTGCTGTGACCCTGCCTCATGTCTGGTTTTAGTCCATTTGGATGGATGGATGAATTTGTTTATTGTCACGTGTACCGAGGTACAGTGAAAAGTATTTTTCTGCGAGCAGCTCAACAGATCATTAAGTACATGGGAAGAAAAGAAAATACATAATAGGGCAACACAACATATACAATGTAACTACATAAGCACTGGCATCGGATGAAGCATACAGGGTGTAGTGTTAATTAAGTCAGTCTATAAGAGGGTCATTTAGGAGTCTGGTGACAGTGGGGAAGAAGCTGTTTTTGAGTCTGTTCATGCATGTTCTCAGACTTCTGTATCTCCTGCCCGATGGAAGAAGTTGGAAGAGTGAGTCCGCCGGGTGGGAGGGATCTTTGATTATACTGCCTGCTTTCCCCAGGCAGCGGGAGGTGTAGATGGAGTCAATGGATGGGAGGCAGGTTTGTGTGATGGACTGGACGGTGTTCACGACTCTCTGAAGTTTCTTGCGGTCCTGGGCCGAGCAGTTGCCATACCAGGCTGTGATGCAGCCTGATAGGATGCTTTCTATGGTGCATCTGTAAAAGTTGGTAAGAGTCAATGTGGACATGCCGAATTTCCTTAGTTTCCTGAGGAAGTATAGGCGCTGTTGTGCTTTCTTGGTGGTAGCGTCGACGTGGTTGGACCAGGACAGATTTTTGGAGATGTGCACCCCTAGGAATTTGAAACTGCGAACCATCTCCACCTCGGCCCCGTTGATGCTGACTGGGGTGTGCAGTACTTTGCTTCCTGAAGTCAATTACCAGCTCTTTAGTTTTGCTGGCATTGAGGGAGAGATTGTTGTCGCTACACCACTCCACTAGGTTCTCTATCTACCTCCTGTATTCGGACTCATCGTTATTCGAGATCCGGCCCACTATGGTCGTATCGTCAGCAAACGTGTAGATGGAGTTGGAACCAAGTTTTGCCACGCAGTCGTGTGTGTACAGGGAGTAGAGTAGGGGGCTAAGTACGCAGCCTTGCGGGGCGCCGGTGTTGAGGACTATTGTGGAGAATTGTTTTTTAATGAAATCACCACACATCTCCATGCTTTCACTAGGTGTCCCCTGGCTAGGTCTCCTTCGAAGGTCACATTTGAGGTACCCTAGCCAGCTTGACTCCGCACTGTTATCTCCAACACCATTACCAATCTCCAGAGCTGGGAGCAGATGGCACAGCCTCCCTGGTATGGACCCCTTTACAGTTTAAGTCACTTTGTAGAATCTACTGATTCCAGTGAGGCTTTCACTTGACTAAATTAACCATCATGCATTGTGTTTTGAGCACCCATTACACTTCAGTACAGCTCTTTACATATCTTCAACCTGGGTTCTTCTTTTACCTCTTCTTTTACTGCGTGGACTACTCCGGGGCCCTGCAAGCCTCCTTCAAAACGGAGAATCACTCCGGACTGTCCAGAAAAAATTCCAGTGATTCGTACCCGTTTTCCCACAGGCGTGGGGACATTATCAGAGAATTCCACCCAAGGAATCTCCTAAATTCTTTCCTGGATTTCTTAGTGACTATCTGAAATGAAATGAAATGAAAATCGCTTATTATCACAAGTAGGCTTCAATGAAGTTACTGTGAAAAGCCCCTAGTCGCCACATTCCAGCACCTGTTCGGGGAGGCTGTTATGGGAATTGAACCATGCTGCTGGCCTGCCTTGGTCTGCTTTCAGAGCCAACGATTTAGCCCTGTGCTAAACCAGCCCCATATGACTATCCCCACGTGACTATCTAATACATTGACTCCTAATTCAGGATTTTGAAAGACCTCTGTTAGTTCGCCGTGAGTCTATTCCAGAGTGATGAGTCCCAGCCTGATCAATCTTTTCTTTCAGTTTTGATATAATCCTTCAAAATTACTTTTGTCCCGACCCCACTGCTTTACTATCCAAAATGGAGACTGAAGCAGTTGCCTATTCTCCATGTGTACTCCATTCAAGATTCTACACATATTGGATTAGATTGGATTGGATTGGATTTGTTTATTGTCACGTGTACCGAGGTACAGTGAAAAATATTGTTTTGCATGCAGTCCAGACAGATAATTCCGTACATGAAAAAAATACAGAGAGCAAATATAAAATGCACAATGTAAATACATAGACACAGGCATTAGGTGAAGCATACAGGTGTGTAGTACTACTCAGTAGAGGGGATGTGTGAAGAGATCAGATCAGTCAATAAGAGGGTCAGTTAGGAGTCTGGTAACAATGAGGGAGAAACTGTTTCTGAGTCTGTTCGTGCGTGTTCTCAGACTTTTGTATCTCCTGCCCGATGGAAGAAGTTGGAAGAGTGAGTAAGCCGGGTGGGAGGGGTCTTTGATTATGCTGCTCGCTTTCCCCAGGCAACAGGAGGTGTACACAGAGTCAATGGATGGGAGGCAGGTTTGTGTGATGGACTGGGCGGTGTTCACGACTCTCTGAAGTTTCTTCCTGTCTTGGGCCAAGCAGTTGCCATACCAGGCTGTGATGCAGCCTGATAGGATGCTTTCTATGGTGCATCTGTAAAAGTTAGTAAGAGTCAATGTGGACATGCTGAATTTCCTTAGTTTCCTGAGAAAGTATATGGGCTGTTGTGCTTTCTTGGCCGTAGCGTCGACGTGGGTGGACCAGGACTGATTGTTGGTGATGTGCACACCCAGGAATTTGAAGCTGACAATCATCTCCAACTCGGCCCCGTTGATGCAGATAGGGGTGTGTACAATACTTTGCTTCCTGAAGTCAATGACCAGCTCTTTAATTTTGAGGCAGAGATTGTTGTTCCACCACTCCACCATTTTGAACTGCTATTGGAGATTCTCATAATGTCCTACTGCTTTTCCTCAATGTTCCGTTGACCCTCTGGAAAGGTTTTGGTGGAATATTGCGGGGATTCTTTGTAGGACTTCTATTCTGCCGTTTGTAGTCACATTCTTCACATGTTCCATGGAAGGTCTGTTGACTTCTTTATTTCTATGTGAACCACAAGCTGTTTCTTATATTGACCGAATGACCACAGAACTAGTGTATTAGTTCAAAGACAGTTTATTAATAACACAAGGCTTATTTCTATATGCAATGATACACCCGACTATGCACTAAACTAGACTTAATAATTGAGATGACCTTTACTTAACTTCGGGGTGACTGGCTCTGTGCGCGAGATAAGGCCTTCATCTGTGTCCACGTGGGTCGCTTGGAAGTCTTCAGGTTCGTCTCGGCTGGGTTCGTCCTTCAGGTAATGATCACGGGTCCTTGAACTTGGCTGGTTGATACGCTGCTATTGGTCGCACACAGGCCGGTCCAAAAGAGGCCGATGCCTAGTGTGCAGGACTTCTTATCCTTCTTCTCTTTTGCGCCCTTATGGGCGGTCCTATCTCCAGCTCCTATGGATCAATAGGGTTTTGATCACCCTCATTGATCCTGGCCAATTAGGGGCCGGATACCTCGGTGGCTGGACGGGTCCCAGCTATCATTGTCCTAGGTACGTAGGCCTTTCCAAACAAGGGGAAGTGGCGCTGGTTAGTCTGCTACTGTTGTAGCTCCTTGATTCAAACTCTATTGTTCTGGGTGAAATGGTGATTGACTTTTAATGGGTGCAAGTTTTGGTCAGGTCTGGTTTCTTTGCACAATACACAGAGGCTGTGTGCTTGTCTTTGTCCAAATTGACCACAAATCTCGTCCTTTGCAGGTGGCCATTTTAGATGGCTACAGGTCCTTCAATGTTTCACCTGATAGTGCTCAAACTAACAATATATGATGAAGAAGAGGTGGAAAATGGGCCCTCAACCCTCAACAAGTAATTAAGTTAGAACCTGACCACAAATTAAAAGCTTGTTTAATGGCACTTGCAGTTATATATTGGGGAATCAATTTATGGTGGGAAGGAGGCAAAATATGCTTGACGATAGCCATAAATTAGTCCCTCCTCAAGCCAATTTGTAGCCCAAGGATGATTAATCACCAATTAGTCCCTCACCACCACCCATGATTACCCAGAAAGGAAAGAATTGAGGATACGATCTAACTAAAAAAAATAGGGCTCTGGGAATGAGTCTGCTATCTAAGAGTCCGGCGGGGAGCTTTCTATTGCCCTGGTGGGGAACATCACCCCCGCCCCTCCCCAAGGCCACACTCAGCATCATTTCCTGCACTGAGCTCCGGCGAACGCAAGATATAAAAAACGATAGCAAAAAGCCTCAGGAAGATCATAAAAGGGAAGAGAGTCACTAAAGTGAATGTGTTGGTCCCTTGGAAGATAAAACCAGAAAGTTAACAGAGGGGAACACAGAAATGGAGGAAATGCTAAATCATTACTTTTTCTGAGTTTCCACTGTGGAGGACACTAGTACCATCCCTGTGGGAACGGGTAATTCAGAGGTAAGAGAAAGGGAGGAACTTAGAACAATCAGCATCAATTGGGAAATGACACTCAACAAACTATTGAAGGCAGGCAAGACCCCAGGGCTAGGGTACTAAAGGAAGTGGCAGCAGAGATCGTGGATCGATGGGTTATAATATTCCAAAATTCCCTGGGCACAGCAAAGGTTCCAGTAGATTGGAAAAATGCGAACGTAGCACCCTTATTCAAAAAGGGAGGAAGGCAGAATGTGGGAAATTACAGAGCAGTTAGTTGAACATCTGTTGTTGGGAAATTATTGAAATGCATTATTAAGGAAGTAATGTCAGGGCATTTGGAAAGTCAAAGCGCTATCCATCAAAGTCAGCATGGTCTTATGGAGGGCAAATCATGTTTGACTAATTTACCAGAGTTCTTCGAAGATGTAACAAGTTAAGTGGATAATGGAGATCCTGTAGATGTAGTATATCTGGACTTCCATGAGGCGTTTGATAAGGTGCCGCACAGAAGGTTAATTCACAAGGTGAGATCACATGGTGTTAGGGGTAATTTATTAGCTTGGATAGAAGGCTGGCTGATGGACAGAAGGCAGATAGTCGGGATAAATGGGTCTTTTTCTGGATGGCAAGATGTAACTAGTGGGGTGCCCCAGGGTTCGGTCCTTGGGCCCCAACTATTTACAATCTATATTAGTGACATTGGTTACAGGGATAGAAGGTTCTATAGCCAAATTTGCAGATAACATTAAAATAGGTGGCATAGTAAGTTGCAATCAATATAGATAGGTGAGGAGAGGGAGCCAAAATGTGGCAGATGGAGTTTAACGTGGGTAAGTGTGAGGTCATCCATTTTGGTCAGGATAATGCAAAGGCAGCTTATTATCGAAATGGGGAGAGACTTCGGGGAGCTCCAATGCAGAGGGATCAGGGTGTCCTCGTGCATCAGTCACAGAAAACGAGCGTGCAGGTACAGCCGGTAATAAGGAAAGCAAATGGAATGTTGGTATTTATAGCTGAAGGAATTGAGTATGACGGTAAGAAATGTTGTTGCAACTGTACAAGGCATTGGTGAGACCACACCGGGAGCACTGTGCACACTTTTGGTCCCCTTATTTGAGGAAAGATGTAGTGGCATTGGAGGCAGTTCAGCGGAGGTTCACTTGATTCCAGTGACAAGGGGTTTGTCATATGAGGAGAGATTGAGTAGTTTTGGCCTAAACTCTATAGAGTTTAGAAGAATGAGGGGAGATCAAATTGACTTATACAAGATGGCAAAATGCATGGGTAAAGTAGGTGTGGCATGGATGTCTCCTCTTGTGGGGCATTCTGGAACGAGAGGTCATAGTCTCAGGGTAAAGGGTAGCAAACTTAAAACAGAGATGAGGAGAAACTACTCCCAAAGGGTTGTGAATCTGTGGAATTTGTTACTCCAGAGTGCGGTGCATGCTGGGACAGTGAACAAATACAAGGAGGAGTTAGATTTTTAATTGGCAATGGGTTGAAGGGTTATGGGGAACGGGCAGGACGGTGGAGTTGAGGCCAGGATGAGATCAGTTATGATCATATTGAATGGTGGAGCAGGCTCGAGAGGCTAAATTGCCGCCTCCTGCTCCTAGTTCTTAAGTTCTAAGAAATAGCTATTCTGTCTAATTCCACTTTCCAGCTTTTGGTCTGTAGCCCTGTAAATAACAACACCTCAAGCTCAAATCTGGTGTTCTTGATTTAATAAAGGGAATTCATGATTAATAAGAGAATTTTGGGTTATGGGGAAAAGACAGGAGAATGGGGATCAGGACCACATCAGTCTCGGAGGAGAAAACCCGTTGGCCGAATGGTGCTCCGATATCGTATGGTCTTATGGTGTCGGACCGCCTGACGGCACTCAGGGCCGCACCTGGGTGACACTGCCAGGGTGCCAGGCTGGCATTTTACCCATGCCAGTATCGGGCCAGGGTGTGCCCTGCCCATTTGAGGTTGAGAGCCGCCCATAACCATATCTCATGAGACGTAATAGCCATCAGGAAACCCAGGGAAGGTCTCTGGCGGGATCTACTGGCCGTGCCAGTCCCCGGTTCCGAGGAGACATGCCCAAACTCTGGCTTTCCCAGTTTTTTTCTTACTTTTCTTATCTGTCCTTTTCTCTCTCTTTCCCTCTTGTCATGTGAGAGTCCCTTTAAGAAACGGGTGTTTAAGAAATATACCTTTACGAAATGGGTGTTTATCAGTGATGTCAGAGTGTGGGTGGAGCTGGGCTGTCTGTCAGCTTTTTACTTTCATTTTAGGCTGCTTGCTGCACGGTGTGTTTTAGTTTTGTTTTCAGTGTTGGAGCTGAAGCCAGACAGAGCAGGTGCACTGTTGATCTCTCTGCAATGAAAAGACTATCTCTTGATCATTTGGTGAATTCAGAATTATAAATGTTCTCAGTAGTGAATGTAAACCTAATGTGCTTCTGTTAAAAGGTATTTATTTTGTCTTCTGGACGTTGTTTGGGAAGTTATTAGGCATTACCTAGTGTTGTATTCTTTGGGGGTTAGATTTGAATTAATGGTTGCTAAGATGTTCACTGTATGTTTTAAAAAGGTCAACTTGAGTTCATAGAATAAACATTGTTTTGCTTTAAAAATACTTTTCCATTTTCCACTGTCCCACACCTGTAGAGTGGACTGTGTGCTCCCCATACCACAATCTATTAAAAGTTGTGGGTCAGATGAACTCCATGATACACTTTGGGGTTCTCTAAACCCTGGCCCATAACACTCTTTTAATTCAACCTTTCTTTCTCTCTCTTTACTTCAGTGTCTAATTTGTGTCCAACTTGCCTATTTCCTTATTTGTTATTGCTGTTCCTTTCTTAATTCTGAAATCATGATATTTAAAGAAAGGATGGCATGGCGATACGGTAGCACAGTGGTTAGCACTGCTGCCTAACAGCACAAGAGACTCGGGTTCATCTCTGACTTGGGTGACTGTGTGGAGTTTGCACTTTCTCCCCGTGTCTGCGTGTGTTTCCTCCGGGTGCTCCGGTTTCTTCCCACAGTCTAAAGAAGTGCACATTAGGTGGACCGGCCATGATAAATTCCCCCTCAGTGTCCAAAGATGTGCAGGTTATGTGGGATTAGACGGATAGGGTGGGGGAGTGGGCCTAGGGAGTCTGCTCTTTCAAAGGGTCGGTGCAGACTCGATGGGCCGACTAGCACTGGAGGGCATCTACGAACACTGTTACTCCTGCTCTTTACCAATGTTGCAGAGGACCCACAATCAGCGTTATTATCAACAATTTGTCACACAAAATATATTTCAGGCTGAGAGGGAAGGGAACCCAGGGAGTGGAATTTCAACAATGGACCTCATGTCCTTGTGTCCAAAGGAGAGCCTTTTCAATAGCAATTCCAGCTGAATTTTAAACAACTTTGATTGTGTATTGTGTTTCTGAAAAACATCATTTCTATCAGAGCGACCTTGAATCATAAAGTTTCCATTCATGATGTTTCAGACTCTGGAAAGGGAGGTGTCTAATCTGGTTGCTTCCCAATTTACAAAGTGGTGTGCCATCGATGAACATGAGACGAGTAGTGAACGTAACTGAGGCTTTAATAAACTAAACAGAAAGCCTCCTGGCCCCTGATCCCGAACTGGGGCAGCGGCGGAGACCAGCCACCTTTATACCGAGCCCGAGGGGAGACGAAGCCATCAGGCAGTGGTTTACCACATTGCATGTAATACAGTGGCAGTTTACCACAATACACATATTATATACCACAGTGGTTCAGAGCCAGCAGGGAGAAGCCCAGGCATGTAACAATACAACAGTACAATACAGTGGTTTACCACACAAAGTCTGAAGGAGACATTATTTGCATATGGGCAACAATTCAAAATAGCCGCCATTTTTGTCAAGCCGTCATTTTTGTCGTGCCAAGTTGGAATTCACATTTTTCAATTTGTAGTTCTCCAGCAAACATGTGAATTCTTTAGCAGCGACTAAGCATAAAATTATAGAACAGTACAGCACATAAGATGGCTATTTGTCCCAACAAGTCTGTGCTGGTCCTTTTGAAATGCAGTCCAATGAGTTCCACTCACTTCCTCTTTCAGCAAACCGAGGCAATGTTTTCTCCTTCAAGTATTTATCCAAGTTCTTTTATCAAGTGTTATTGAATCTATTTCCACCACCTTATCAAGTTGTGAGTTGCTTAACCTTAACCTCTCTGAATAAAAATGTTGGGCAGGATTCTCCATCAGCTGATGCAGGAATCGGCAAACGCGATTGGGCAGACAATCGATTTTGACGCCGAAATCATGGCGGGTGTCGGTTTCACGCCAAATCGCAATTCTCCGTCGCCTCAACAGCGGCGTCCATGCGTTCCAGAACGCATGTACATTAAACGCCGTTTACATATCATTAGTGGATCTGACCCGGTATTCTCTGGGGCCTCCGCGATTCTCCGTCTCCACCGGGGCGAATTCCCGACGGCGAGGTTCACTTGTGCCTTAAAAAATTGTGAAATTGCTGTCGTGGCTGAAGAGGGAGAGAGGAGGTAGGGAAAGCATCCAGCATCGCCATAGTTTGCTGACGCAGTTGTGTCGCTGGTTGAGGGGCTTCTGCCAGGGCTGGGGGCAGTAGTGTGGGCAGCACAGGTCATGTGGCTGTCCTGCCAGTCTAACCCCCAGGGTGCCCTCTGGTCCCAGCCAACCCATCAGCCATATGGGCGCGCTCCAGCACAACCAGTGCCATCTTGTTGGCTGGGATGAGTGTGTGTGGGGAATGTATTGTGTATGTGCGGCTGCAGCTTGTCAGCTTCCTGAGTGTCAATCACGGTGATGCACGATCAATTACTATTAAAGACGAGGTAGTAACATAACTGAAGGCTTTAATAGACTAGAACTGTTCCCCAGCAGCTTCGGTACAGAATGAGGGCTGCTGGGTTGGCACCGGTTCTTATACACCGCCTGTCAGGGCGGAGCTACATACAAACAGCTAATGGTAAACTCCTAGGTTTAACCAATGGTCTTCAGCTTATCGGGTACTGCAATACCTGATAATACCACATTCACCCCCTGTTAAAAAAGAGTCCGGCGGGGGTGGTGGCCAGTGGTTTCAATTGCACTTAACATGGTATAATCAGACATGGAGGTACCGTGATACCTCCTTACAGGGTTGTCGAGGATATTTACAAGCGTGGAAGATATATACATTCAGCGTTTATTTACAGTTCGGTTATACTGAAGCAATCAGTCGGGTGGCCTGGTAGTCCTCCTGGATCGTCTGAGCTTTGGTGGTGATTCTGGTGGGGGCCGGGGCGTCTGTGACTCCAGGAGCGTGGCTTCGGCCTCCATGGCAGCTTCGTCACCCCTAGACGGCGTTGGTGGGGCAAACGGTTGACAAGAGAGGGGGCGCCTGTAGGGGGTGCCAGTGGGTGGGAGGGACTAGGCAGGAACGGCCGGAGGACTGACCCTCCTGTGACGTGCTGTGGAAGGGGGGGGGTAGCTGATCGGGCTCGCGTGGGATTCCGGCGGGCGCCAGGTCCCGAAGGGAGACCGTATCTTGCCGGCCGTCAGGGAATGCCACATAGGCATACTGGGGGTTAGCGTGCAGCAGGTGGACCCTCTCGACCAACGGGTCCGACTTGTGCGCCCGCACGTGTTTTCGGAGCAGGATGAGTCCGGGTGTTGCTAGCTAAGTCGGGAGCGAGGTCCCGGAGGAGGACTTCCTGGGGAAGACAAGGAGACATTCATGAGGTGTCTGATTGGTGGTTGTACAGAGCAGTGACCGGATGGAGCATAGGGCCTCCGGGAGGACTTCTTGCCAGTGGGAGACTGGGAGATTCCTGGACCGTAGGGCCAGTAGGACGGTCTTCCAGACCGTTCCGTTCTCCCTCTCTACCTTCCCATTTCCCCAGGGGTTGTAACTGGTCGTCCTGCTTGAGGCGATGCCCCTGTTGAGCAGGAATTGATGCAGTTCGTCGCTCATAAAGGAGGACCCCCTATCACTGTGTATGTACGCGGGTAAACCAAACAGTGTAAAGATACCCTGGAGGGCCTTGGTGATGGTGGTTGCGGTCATGTCTGGGCAGGGGATGGTGAATGGGAACCGGGAGTACTCATCAATCACGTTCAGGAAGTACGTGTTGCGGGGACCTTGTTGAGGGGAGGGGGCCCTTGAAGTCCATGCTGAGGCGTTCAAAGGGGCGTGAAGCCTTTATCAGGTGCGCCCTCTCTGGCCGGTAGAAGTGCGGTTTACACTCCGCACAGATTTTGCGGTCCCTGGTGGCTGTCCTGACCTCGTTGATGGAGTAGGGCAGGTTGCGGGTCTTAATGAAGTGGAAAGAACTAGTGACCCCCGGGTGGCAGAGGTCCTCGTGGAGGGCTCAGAGGCGGTCCACCTGTGCGGTGGCAGGAGGCTCATTTAGCTTCCCGGGATGGTACAAGATCTCGTCGTTGAAGGTGGAGAGTTCTATCCTCCACCGCAAGATCTTGTCATTTTTAATCTTGCCCCGCTGTGCATTATCGAAAATAAAGGCCACCGACCATTGGTCAGTGAGGAGAGTGAATCTCCTGATGGCCAGGTAATGCCTCCAATGTCGCACAGCTTCTACTATGGCTTGTGCCTCTTTTACGGAAGCATGGAGGGTACGGGAGAAGAAGGCCACGGGTCTGCCCGTGGCGGGCCTCCGTCGACAGGGGGAAGGTTGTGGTCTGGATTAGGGGACGGGCTTTTTCTGCGTAGTTAGGGAACCACTGGGCGTAATAACTGAAAAACCCGAGGCAGCGCTTCAGGGCCTTGGGGCAGTGAGGGACGGGGAACTCCATAAGGGGGCGCATGCGTTCAGGGTCAGGGCCTAGCACTCCATTTCGCACTACGTAGCCGAGAATGGCGAGACGGTCGGTGCTAAATACGCATTTATCCTTCTATGTTAAGTTCAGGATTTTCGCGGTCTGGAGAAATTTTCGGAGGTTGGTGTCATGGTCCTGCTGGTCATGGCCGCAGATGGTGACGTTATCAAGATACGGAAACGTTGCGCGTAAGCCGTACCGGTCAACCATTCGGTCCATCTCGCGTTGGAAGACCGAGACCCCGTTAGTGACACCATAGGGAACCCTTAAAAAATGATAGAGCCACCCATCTGCTTCGAAGGCAGTGTATTTGCGGTCACTAGTACGGAGGGGTAGCTGATGGTAGGCGGACTTGAGATCCACCGTGGAGAAGACCTTGTATTGCGCCATCCTGTTTACCAGGTTGGATATGCGGGGGAGAGGGTACGCATCCAGCTGCATAAACCTGTTGATGGTCTGACTGTCGTCAATGACCATCCTATGTTTCTCCCCGGTCTTTACCACCACTACTTGAGCTCTCCAGGGACTGTTGCTAGCTTCAATGAGACCTTCCTTCAGTAGCCTTTGGACCTCTGACCTGATGAAGGTCCGGTTCTGGGCACTGTACTGTCTGCTCCTGGTGGCGACGGGTTTGCAATCCTGGGTGAGGTTCACAAACAGGGAAGGCGGGTCGACCTTAAGGGTCGCTAGGCTGCAGACAGTAAGGGGGGTATAGGGCCACCGAATTAGAAGGTTAGGCTTTGCAAGTTACATTGGAAGTCCAACCCCAGGCGTGTAGCCGCGCAGAGGTGCGGCAGGACATAAAGGCGGAAATTGTTGAATTTCCTCCCTTGGACAGTGAGGTTTGCTAGGCAGAACCCCTTTATCTCCACCGAGTGTGACCCGGAGGCCAAGGAGATTCTTTGGTTTACAGGGTGGGTAACAAGTGAACAGCGCCTTACCGTGTTGGGGTGTATAAAGCTCTCCATGCTCCCAGAGTTGATCAGGCAAGACGTCTCGTGGCCGTTGATGAAGATCGTCGTCGTTGCTGTTGCGAGTGTCCGAGGTCGATTTTGGTCCAGAGTCACCGAGGCCAGATGAAGTAGTTGCGGGTTTCGATCGGGCAGCGTGTAGTCGGCCGTGCTGGGGTCCTGGGGCCCCATCCAAGATGGCGTCTCCCATGGGTCTCACATGGTGGTCGGGGATGGACAAAATGGCGGCGGGGATGGACAAAATGGCGGCACCCATCCATCCAGCGTGGTGTCCGAGGAGCAAGATGGCCGTGCCCGTGGGTCGCACATGGCTCTAGGATAGGGGGGTGGCAGTAAGTGCTGGCCCCCTGGGGCCCGAAGAGAAGGTTGCCACGGCGGTCCGGAGTCGCTGGAGACCACGGCCACAGCTCGTGCCTGGCAGACCCCCACAAAACGGCCCTTCTTGCCGCACCCTTTGCAGGTGGAGGTGCGGCCCGGGCAGCGCTGGTGGGGGTGCCTCGCCTGCCCGCAGAAGAAACAGCGGGGCCCGACGGAGTTAGCGGGCCGCCTTACAGCGCAGGCCTGCGGGGACACGGGGAAAGTTTGTCGGGCTGCCGCTGCGGGATGCCACACTGCCCAGGGGGCCGCCGCGTGGTCGGGAGCATAGGATTGCGCGTTTCTGCAGGCAACGTCCATGGACCCTGCCAGGGCCCGTGCCTCTCTAAGTCCCAGAGTGTCTTTTTCTAAGAGTCGCTGGCGGATATCTGAGGAGCTCATACCTGCTACGAAGGCATCCCGGATTAGACGTTCCGTGTGCTCGCTCCCCGAAACTTGCGGGCAGCCACAGTTTCTGCCCAGCACCAGTAGCGCACGGTAGAACTCCTCCAATGATTCCCCGAGGCTTTGCCATCTAGTTGCAAGCAGGTGACATGCGTAGACCTGATTTACAGGGCGGATATAATGTCCTTTCAACAGTTCAATCGCAGCATTGAAGTCCTCCGCCTCCTCGATGAGGGTGTATATCCCAGGGCTTACCCTTGAGTGCAGGAGATGCAGTTTACGTTCTCCAGAGGGGGTGCCTCCAGCCGTCTCGAGGTAGCCTTTAAAGCACGCCAGCCAGTGCTTAAATATCGCCGCCGAGTTCTCCGCGGGGGGGCTGAGTTGTAGACACTCTGGCTTGATTTGGTGATCCATCCTTTCAGCTTAAGTTGTAGTCTATTAAATTGATGCACGATCAATTACTATTAAAGACGAGGTAGTAACATAACTGAAGGCTTTAATAGACTAGAACTGTTCCCCAGCAGCTTCGGTACAGAATGAGGACTGCTGGGACGGCACCGGTTCTTATACCCCGCCTGTCCATAAGACCATAAGACCATAAGACATAGGAGCGGAAGTAAGGCCATTCGGCCCATGGAGTCCACTCCACCATTCAATCATGGCTGATTTCAACTCCATTTACCCGCTCTCTCTCCATAGCCCTTAATTCCTTGAGAAATCAAGAATTTATCAACTTCTGTCTTAAAGACACTCAACGTCCCGGCCTCCACCGCTCTCTGTGGCAATGAATTCCACAGACCCACCACTCTCTGGCTGAAGAAATTTCTCCTCATCTCTGTTCTAAAGTGACTCCCTTTTATTCTAAGGCTGTGCCCCCGGGTCCTAGTCTCCCCTGCTAATGGAAACAACTTCCCTACGTTCACCCTATCTAAGCCATTCATTATCTTGTAAGTTTCTATCAGATCTCCCCTCAACCTCATAAACTCCAATGAATATAATCCCATGATCCTCAGTCGCTCATCGTATGTTAGGCCTACCATTCCTGGGATCATCCGTGTGAATCTCCGCTGGACCCGCTCCAGTGCCAGTATGTCCTTCCTGAGGTGTGGGGCCCAAAATTGCTCACAGTATTCTAAATGGGGCCTAACTAATGCTGTATAAAGCTTCAGAAGTACATCCCTGCTTTTATATTCCAAGCCTCTTGAGATGAATGACAACATTGCATTTGCTGTCTTAATTACGGACTCAACCTGCAAGTTTACCTTTAGAGAATCCTGGACTAGGACTCCCAAGTCCCTTTGCACTTCAGCATTATGAATTTTGTCACCGTTTAGAAAATAGTCCACGCCTCTATTCTTTTTTCCAAAGTGCAAGACCTCGCACTTGCCCACGTTGAATTTCATCAGTCATTTCTTGGACCACTCTCCGAAACTGTCTAAATCTTTCTGAAACCTCCCCACCTCCTCCATACTACCTGCCCCTCCACCTATCTTCGTATCATCGGCAAACTTAGCCAGAATGCCCTCAGTCCCGTCATCTAGATCGTTAATATATAAAGAGAACAGCTGTGGCCCCAACACTGAACCCTGCTGGACACCACTCGTCACCGGTTGCCATTCCGAAAAAGAACCTTTTGTCCCAACTCTCTGCCTTCTGCCTGACAGCCAATCGTCAATCCATGTTAGTACCTTGCCTCGAATACCATGGGCACTTATTTTACTCAGCAGTCTCCCGTGAGGCACCTTATCAAAGGCCTTTTGGAAGTCAAGATAGATAACATCCATTGGCTCTCCTTGGTCTAACCTATTTGTTATCTCTTCAAAGAACTCTAACAGGTTTGTCAGGCACGACCTCCCCTTACTAAATCCATGCTGACTTGTCCTAATCCGACCCTGCACTTCCAAGAATTTAGAAATCTCATCCTTAACAATGGATTCTAGAATCTTGCCAACAACCGAGGTTAGGCTAATTGGCCTATAATTTTCCATCTTTTTCCTTGTTCCCTTCTTGAACAGGGGGGTTACAACAGCGATTTTCCAATCCTCTGGTACTTTCCCTGAATCCAGTGACTGTTGAAAGGTCATCACCAACGCCTCCACTATTTCTTCAGCTATCTCCTTCAGAACTCTAGGATGTAGCCCACCTGTAGCCTGTCAGGGCGGAGCTACATACAGACAGCCAATGGTAAACTCCTCGGTTAACCAATGGCCTACAGCCTCTCGGGTACTGCAATACCTGATAATACCACACACGGACCCAGCGAATCCTGCACTGTTTCACATTGGAATCGATTGAGTTCCATACAGCGCTGGTGCTAGTTCCTCAATGGTTGTGGAATCGGTCCAGGTGCAGCACCAGTTTTGCTATCATGGAAGTCGATGAATCCCGCCCCGATGTCAACACTTAATAATAATAATCGTTATTATCACAAGTAGGCTTACATTACCACTGCAATGAAGTTACTGTGAAAATCCCCTCGTCGCCACATTCTGGCGCATGTTTGGGTACACGGAGAGAGAATTCAGAATGTCCAATTCACCTAACAGCACGTCTTTCGGGACTTGTGGGAGGAAACCGGAGCACCCGGAGGAAACCCACGCAGACACGGGGAGAACGTGCTGACTCAGCACAGACAGTGACCCAGCCGGGAATCGAACCTGGGACCCTGGCGCTGTGAAGCAACAGTGCTGACCACCGTGCTACCCATCGGGCTGGAGACTCCGATTTTGAGGCTATGACTGGTTTTACGATGAAAAATTCAGCGGGGCCCCAGCATCGATCCTCTGACCAGTGAGGGGCTAGCAGCCGCTTCACGTAAAACACACGGCCTTCCCGATATAAACGCCTGGAGAATGGCCGGATCCATGATCGGGAATGTGCACGGCGACGACCTGCAGCGGTCGCGCCATATAACATGGTGCCGGCCGCGCGCAGACCTCACCTGCCAGATAGTGTCCCCGTGGACACCCCTCGCCACCCGCTGGCCACTCCCCACCTGTCCCCCCAGCCCTCGCCGAAGCCCCCCCCCCCGGCCAGCAGCATGGCTCTTCCCCCCCCCCCCCCCCCACCAGTCCGCAGCTACCACGCCGGGTTCACGAAAACTGAGAGCACACCTGTCCTGCGCCGTCGGGAATTCGGCCCATCGGGGACGGAGCATCAGGGGTGGAGCTTCGGGGGCGGAGCATCAGGGGCGGGCCTTCAGGTAACGTCTGGAGGCCGTCCCAACCGAGTGTAGCGTACTCCTCGAAGATGCCATTTTGGAGGGGGCGGAGCATCCGAAAACAGGCGACGCCCCCGATCCTGTTGTAACTCTCCGCCTGATTGCAGATTACGATATCGGCACCGGGCAATGAAGAATCCTGCCCATAGTCTCCGGAACGGAGAATCACGCCGGCTGTTTCTCCTGTTGCCTGTGTTACTTTGCCTGTCACCTCATATCTGTGCTCTTTGACTATCAACACTTCAGCCATTCGAAATGACCTCTCTGTCTAAACTCTTCATGATTTACAAATTTCTATCAAATCTTCTCTTGCTGTGAAGCAACAGAGGATTGTACTAAAGTAAAGTCACCACAGTCCCAGGTGACCATTGGTTGCTTTCCCCTTTGAGGAGGGGAGCTGACGGGTGATGATTAATCTGTGGGTCGCGAGACCTCAGGCGATGGGGAAGGTTGAGAAGGCGGGGCCTTTGTGAATAACCTCAGCCGGTACGGGGATCTGAACCCACGCTGCTGGCCTCGCCCTGCATCACGAACCAGCCGCCTTACCACAAACCAGAGCTAAACTGTACTAAGAAAATGCTTGAATCACAAAGAATTTACTCAGTGATACTAAGGGGAATCACAGGTCAACAATCACAAATCTTATACGAAGCTGGAAATGTCTGAGGGTGAGATTATGATGCACACATTTAATGTGTTTTTAACAAATTGTTCTCTCCATCATTTTAGTTGAGGAACTAATCGATGTGGACAATGACAGTGAGAGGAATCTGGTGGGAATGCATTCATCATTCCTCTAAACGTCTCCATTATAATTTATTTCCTTTTGCAGGAACAAAAATGCTATCTTCACTTCTTCTTCAGTTCTCTGTCCGAAGGCAGGTCTGACCCCCAGCTGGAACAGGGATTGAACCCAGTGCTGTTCAGCCCAATCTGATCTACACCAGCCACCCAGCCCCCGCCAAGAAGTCCGAATTACTATGGCAACATACACTTTCACATGCATTTTTGTGACCTGCAGCTGTGGATAGTGACGGCAGAGGAGCCAGTCTCTGTCCATCATACGGCTGAACAGGAATCTCCCCTGCTTATACCACCAGGTATCATCCTGCGCTGGAAAGATTTGCAACTTGATACTCAACTTGCTTGGCTGCATTATCAATGCACTTTCCTTGGTCGTTAAGTCCTGGGGTCTGGCTTGAACGCAAAGGTCCTCGATCAGAGGCAGGATCACTATCCACTGCTCCACCAGATCTCTTTGTCTTCACTTATAATATATACACGCCTATCTCAGGTTAAATGAAGCATCTCAAAGTAACCGCACAGTGTACACACCCAGACTCACGCCAAAAATATAATATAATCTTTATTATATTTTAGAATCTTTATTAGTGTCACAAGTAGGCTTACATTAACACCGCAATGAAGTTACTGTGAAAAGCCCGAGTCGCCATATTCTGCCGCCTGTTTGGGTACACAGGTGGAGAAGGTAGTCATGAAGCCATACGGCAAGATGAGCTTGTGGCCCAGATTGTGACTGGCAGGTATGATGTGGTAGGCATCACAGAGACATGGTTGCAGGGGGTTCAGGACTGGCATTTAAACATCCAGGGATTCACAACCTATCGAAAAGACAGAGAGGTGGGCAGAGGGGGCGGGGTTGCCTTGTTAATTAGGAATGAAATTAAATTAATAGCACTAAACGACATAGGGTCAGATGATGTGGAGTCTGTGTGGGTAGAGTTGAGGAACCACAAAGGCAAAAAAACCATGATGGGAGTTATGTACAGGCCTCCTAACAGTGGTCAGGACCGGGGGCAAAAAGGCACCACGAAATAGAAAGTGCATGTCAGAAAGGCAAGGTCACAGTGATCATGGGGGACTTCAATATGCAGGTGGACTGGGTAAATAATGCTGCCAGTGGACCCAAGGAAAGGGAATTCATTGAATGTTTACAGGAGGGCTTTTTGGAACAGCTTGTGATGGAGCCCACGAGGGAACAGGCCATTCTGGACTTAGTGTTATGTAATGAGTCAGACTTGATTAAGGATCTTAAAGTAAGGGAGCACTTAGGAGGCAGTGATCATAATATGGTAGAATTCAATCTCCAATTTGAAAGAAAGAAGGTAGAATCAGATGTAAAGGTGTTACAGTTAAATAAAGGTAACTACAGGGGCATGAGGGAGGAACTGACGAAAATCGACTGGGAGCAGAGCCTAGTGGGAAAGACAGTAGAACAGCAATGGCAGGAGTTTCTGGGAGTAATTGAGGACACAGTACAGAGGTTCATCCCAAAGAAAAGAAAGGTTATCAGAGGGGGGATTAGGCAGCCATGGCTGACAAAGGAAGTTAGGGAATGCATCAAAGTAATAGAGAAAGCCTAGAATGTGTCAAAGAGTAGTGGGAATTCAGAAGATTGGGAAGGCTACAAAAACAAACAAAGGATAACAAAGAGAGAAATAAGGAAAGAGAGGATCAAATATGAAGGTAGGCTAGCCAGTAACATTAGGAATGATAGTAAAAGTTTCTTTAAATACATTAAAAACAAACGGGAGGCAAAAGTTGACATTGGGCCGCTCCAAAATGACGCTGGTAATTTTGTGATGGGAGAGAAGGAAATAGCTGAGGAACTAAATAAGTACTTTGCGTCAGTCTTCACAGTAGAAGACATGAGTAATATCCCGACAATTCCAAAGAGTCAGGGGGCAGAGTTGAATGTGGTAGCCATCACAAAGGAGAAAGTGCTAGAGAAACTAAGAGGTCTAAAAATTGATAAATCTCCGGGCCCAGATGGGCTACATCCTAGAGTTCTAAAGGAGATAGCTGACGAAATAGTGGAGGCGTTAGTTATGACCTTTCAAAAGTCACTGGAGTCAGGGAAAGTCCCAGAGGATTGGAAAATCGCTGTTGTAACCCCCCTGTTCAAGAAGGGAACAAGGAAAAAGATGGAAAATTATAGGCCAATTAGCCTAACCTCGGTTGTTGGCAAGATTCTAGAATCCATTGTTAAGGATGAGATTTCTAAATTCTTGGAAGTGCAGGGTCGGATTAGGACAAGTCACCATGGATTTAGTAAGGGGAGGTTGTGCCTGACAAACCTGTTAGAGTTCTTTGAAGAGATAACAAATAGGTTAGACCAAGGAGAGCCAATGGATGTTATCTATCTTGATTTCCAAAAGGCCTTTGATAAGGTGCCTCACGGGAGACTGCTGAGTAAAATAAGGGCCCATGGTATTCGAGGCAAGGTACTAACATGGATTGACGATTGGCTGTCAGGCAGAAGGCAGAGAGTTGGGATAAAAGGTTCTTTTTCGGAATGGCAACCGGTGACGAGTGGTGTCCCGCAGGGTTCAGTGTTGGGGCCACAGCTGTTCTCTTTATATATTAACGATCTAGATGACGGGACTGGGGGCATTCTGGCTAAGTTTGCCGATGATACAAAGATAGGTGGAGGGGCAGGTAGTATGGAGGAGGTGGGGAGGCTGCAGAAAGATTCAGACAGTTTAGGAGAGTGGTCCAAGAAATGGCTGATGAAATTCAACGTGGGCAAGTGTGAGGTCTTGCACTTTGGAAAAAAGAATAGAGGCATGGACTATTTTCTAAACGGTGACAAAATTCATAATGCTGAAGTGCAAAGGGACTTGGGAGTCCTAGTCCAGGATTCTCTAAAGGTAAACTTGCAGCTTGAGTCCGTAATTAAGAAAGCAAATGCAATGTTGGCATTCATCTCAAGAGGCTTGGAATATAAAAGCAGGGATATACTTCTGAAGCTTTATAAAGCATTAGTTAGGCCCCATTTAGAATACTGTGAGCAACCTTGGGCCCCACACCTCAGGAAGGACATACTGGCACTGGAGCGGGTCCAGCGGAGATTCACACGGATGATCCCAGGAATGGTAGGCCTAACATACGATGAACGTCTGAGGTCCTGGGATTATATTCATTGGAGTTGGAGGCTGAGGGGAGATCTAATAGAAACTTACTAGATAATGAATGGCTTAGATAGGGTGGATGTAGGGAAGTTGTTTCCATTAGCAGGGGAGACTAGGACCCGGGGGCACAGCCTTAGAATAAAAGGGAGTCACTTTAGAACAGAAATGAGGAGACATTTCCTCAGCCAGAGAGTGGTGGGTCTGTGGAATTCATTGCCACAGAGGGCGGTGGAGGCCGGGACGTTGAGTGTCTTTAAGACAGAAGTTGATAAATTCTTGTTTTCTCGAGAATTAAGGGCTATGGAGAGAGAGCGGGTCAATGGAGTTGAAATCAGCCATGATTGAATGGTGGAGTGGACTCGATGGGCTGAATGACCTTACTTCCACTCCTATGTCTTATGGTCTTATGGCACGCTTGCCTTCATTGGCC
This sequence comes from Scyliorhinus torazame, assembly GCF_047496885.1. NCBI lineage: Eukaryota > Metazoa > Chordata > Chondrichthyes > Carcharhiniformes > Scyliorhinidae > Scyliorhinus > Scyliorhinus torazame. The sequence continues at coordinate 316,068,812 of NC_092713.1, read as the reverse complement.
GGGGCATTGAGTATAATAATTGGCAAGTCATGTTGCAGCTGTATAGAACCTTAGTTAGGCCACACTTGGAGTATAGTGTTCAATTCTGGTCGCCACACTACCAGAAGGATGTGGAGGCTTTAGAGAGGGTGCAGAAGAGATTTACCAGAATGCCTGGTATGGAGGGCATTAGCTATGAGGAGCGGTTGAATAAACTCGGTTTGTTCTCACTGGAATGATGGAGGTTGAGGGGCGACCTGATAGAGGTCTACAAAATTATGAGGGGCATAGACAGAGTGGATAGTCAGAGGCTTTTCCCCAGGGTAGAAGGGTCAATTACTCGGGGGCATAGGTTTAAAGTGAGAGGGGCAAGGTTTAGAGTAGATGTACGAGGCAAGTTTTTTACGCAGAGGGTAGTGGGTGCCTGGAACTCGCTACCGGAGGAGGTGGTGGAAGCAGGGACGATAGTGACATTTCAGGGGCATCTTGACAAATACATGAATAGGATGGGAATAGAGGGATACAGACCCAGGAAGTGTAGAAGATTGTAGTTTAGTCGGGCAGCATGGTTGGCACGGGCTTGGAGGGCCGAAGGGCCTGTTCCTGTGCTGTACTTTTCTTTATTCTTTATTCTTTGTTCTTTGTACACTGAGGAAGAATTCAGAATGTCCAATTTGTTTTGTTATGCTCTTGACATAGCATAAGCTGCTTCCTTGATGTGTACCCTGACAAAGGAAGGTTCAGACCTGGAGATAGCTTTAACAGGTTTATTAAACTATTAACAATTCTCCTACTTGGATTTGACGCTACTGTTAATCCTGCTATAGCTACTCAGACTGACGAACCAGTCTGCTACAATCCACGTGATGGGTGTGATATTCAATCAGCCCTGTGTCTGTACTCACTGAGTGTTTCCACTGGAAAGAGACTGAGCATGTGTGATGTGTTCTTTTATATGGGTTGGGGTAAGGCCCTCCTGTGGTAGTGTCACCTCTGTGTGTATCGTGACTGCCCATTGGTCGTGTCCTATCTTACTGACCTATTGGTTGAATGTCTGTGCGTCATGTCTCTGGTGCTCCCTCTAGTGTCTAGCTAGTCTATGTGTATTAACATTAACCCCTTGTGTATCTACAGTGATGTATATCACCACACAATTCACCTAACAAGCACGTCTTTCGGGACTTGTGGGAGGAAACCGGAGCACCTGGTGGAAACCCACGCAGACATGGGGAGAATGTGCAGACTCCGCACAGACAGTGACCCAAGCCGGGAATCGACCCTGGGACCCTGGCGCTGTGAAGCAACAGTGATAACCACTGTGCTACCGTGTCACCCCAGAAGTAACTGCTTGCTCATTGTTAATTATCAGCATTTATAAAGAGATTGGAAAATGTTGAGAATGTCAGGCAGTCCGCTGCAGGTGAATCTGCCACACCCCACGATTGTTTTCCTGCCGTTCTATCCGTTAATGACCCCTGATTTCACTCACCTCATCTTGTTTTCTAAATAAAGCTTTACAAGATAAAGATAGATAGTTTTTTGAAGAATAATGGAATAAAGGGTTATGGTGTTCGGAAAGTGGAGCTGAGTTCACAAAAGACCAGCCATGATCTCATTGAATGGTGGAGCAGTCTCGAGGGGCCAGATGGCCGACTCCTGCTCCTAGTCCCTTTTACGTTCTTATTAAATTCCCTCCGCTCCAGCATCACTTTCCCCAACTCCACACTCACCCTGACCTCTTATTGCAGGAAATCTGTTGGCTGGGTTTGAAGACAGGGGCCGGGATTCTCCGAAATCCCGGCCAACTGTTGCTGTGGCGTCAAAGGGCCTCCGGGCCCAGGCATTCACCTGTTCCTCAGGGGCTAGAACGGCGCCGGAGTGCTGGCGCTGCTCTGGTGTCGAAACCCGGCCTACCACGGCCGGCGCGGGTCCGCGCACGCGGGCCCTATTGCCCGGGGGCCGGCGCGGAGACGGCCGTGGTGCACATGCGCGGACCCGCGTCGGCCCCCGGGCAACATGGTGGATCCGTACAGGGGCCCGGCGTGGAGGAACATAGGCCTCCCCTGGAATTAGCGCGCCGCCGATCGTTGGCCCCCGTGGCCACTGGAAGCCCCCCTGGAATCGGCTCCCCCCCACCCCCGCCCCAGGATGGCCTCCGCAGCCAGAATGCGGAGATCCCGCCAGGTAGGACCATACGCGAATGACGCCGGCGGAACCCGGCCCTTCGAGCACAGAGAATCGCCGCGGGGGCCGCGTTGTACCGCCCCCCCCCCCCCCCCCCCCCGATCGGAGCCATGGAGACCGCACCGGCACGATTGTTGCCGATTCTCCGGTCAACAAACAAAGAACAAAGAACAAAGAAATGTACAGCACAGGAACAGGCCCTTCGGCCCTCCAAGCCCGTGCCGACCATGCTGCCCGACTAAACTACAATCTTCTACACTTCCTGGGACCGTATCCCTCTATTCCCATCCTATTCATGTATTTGTCAAGATGCCCCTTAAATGTCACGATCGTCCCTGCTTCCACCACCTCCTCCGGTAGCGAGTTCCAGGCACCCACTACCCTCTGCGTAAAAAACTTGCCTCGTACATCTACTCTAAACCTTGCCCCTCTCACCTTAAACCTATGCCCCCTAGTAATTGACCCCTCTACCCGGGGGAAAAGCCTCTGACTATCCACTCTGTCTATGCCCCTCATAATTTTGTATACCTCTATCAGGTCTCCCCTCAACCTCCTTCGTTCCAGTGAGAACAAACCGAGTTTATTCAACCGCTCCTCATAGCTAATGCCCTCCATACCAGGCAACATTCTGGTAAATCTCTTCTGCACCCTCTCTAAAGCCTCCACATCCTTCTGGTAGTGTGGCGACCAGAATTGAACACTATACTCCAAGTGTGGCCTAACTAAGGTTCTATACAGCTGCAACATGACTTGCCAATTCTTATACTCAATGCCCCGGCCAATGAAGGCAAGCATGCCGTATGCCTTCTTGACTACCTTCTCCACCTGTGTTGCCCCTTTCAATGACCTGTGGACCTGTACTCCTAGATCTCTTTGACTTTCAATACTCTTGAGGGTTCTACCATTCACTGTATATTCCCTACCTACATTAGACCTTCCAAAATGCATTACCTCACATTTGTCCGGATTAAACTCCATCTGCCATCTCTCCGCCCAAGTCTCCAAACAATCTAAATCCTGCTGTATCCTCCGACAGTCCTCATCGCTATCCGCAATTCCACCAACCTTTGTGTCGTCTGCAAACTTACTAATCAGACCAGTTACATTTTCCTCCAAATCATTTATATATACTACAAAGAGCAAAGGTCCCAGCACTGATCCCTGTGGAACACCACTGGTCACAGCCCTCCAATTAGAAAAGCATCCTTCCATTGCTACTCTCTGCCTTCTATGGCCTAGCCAGTTCTGTATCCACCTTGCTAGCTCACCCCTGATCCCGTGTGACTTCACCTTTTGTACTAGTCTACCATGGGGGACCTTGTCAAAGGCCTTACTGAAGTCCATATAGACAACATCCACTGCCCTACCTGCATCAATCATCTTAGTGACCTCCTCGAAAAACTCTATCAAGTTAGTGAGACACGACCTCCCCTTCACAAAACCGTGCTGCCTCTCACTAATACGTCCATTTGCTTCCAAATGGGAGTAGATCCTGTCTCGAAGAACTCTCTCCAGTAATTTCCCTACCACTGAAGTAAGGCTCACCGGCCTGTAGTTCCCGGGATTATCCTTGCTACCCTTCTTAAACAGAGGAACAACATTGGCTATTCTCCAATCTTCCGGGACATCCCCTGAAGACAGCAAGGATCCAAAGATTTCTGTCAAGGCCTCAGCAATTTCCTCTCCAGCCTCCTTCAGTATTCTGGGGTAGATCCCATCAGGCCCTGGGGACTTATCTACCTTAATATTTTTTAAGACACCCAACACCTCGTCTTTTTGGATCTCAATGTGACCCAGGCTATCTACACACCCTTCGCCAGACTCAACATCTACCAATTTCTTCTCTTTGGTGAATACTGATGCAAAGTATTCATTTAGTACCTCGCCCATTTCCTCTGGCTCCACACATAGATTCCCTTGCCTATCCTTCAGTGGGCCAACCCTTTCCCTGGCTACCCTCTTGCTTTTTATGTACGTGTAAAAAGCCTTGGGATTTTCCTTCACCCTATTTGCCAATGACTTTTCGTGACCCCTTCTAGCCCTCCTGACTCCTTGCTTAAGTTCCTTCCTACTTTCCTTATATTCCACGCAGGCTTCGTCTGTTCCCAGCCTTTTAGCCCTGACAAATGCCTCCTTTTTCTTTTTGACGAGGCCTACAATATCTCTCGTCATCCAAGGTTCCCGAAAATTGCCGTATTTAGCCTTCTTCCTCACAGGAACATGCCGGTCCTGAATTCATTTCAACTGCCACTTGAAAGCCTCCCACATGTCAGATGTTGATTTGCCCTCAAACATCCGCCCCCAATCTATGTTCTTCAGTTCCAGCCTAATATTGTTATAATTAGCCTTCCCCCAATTTAGCACATTCATCCTAGGACCACTCTTCTCCTTGTCCACCAGTACTTTAAAACTTACTGAATTGTGGTCACTGTTACCAAAATGCTCCCCGACTGAAACATCTACCACCTGGCCGGGCTCATTCCCCAATACCAGGTCCAGTACCGCCCCTTCCCTAGTTGGACTGTCTACATATTGTTTTAAGAAGCCCTCCTGGATGCTCCTTACAAACTCCGCCCCGTCTAAGCCCCTGGCACTAAGTGAGTCCCAGTCAATATTGCGGAAGTTGAAGTCTCCCATCACCACAACCCTGTTGTGTTTACTCTTTTCCAAAATCTGTCTACCTATCTGCTCCTCTATCTCCCGCTGGCTGTTGGGTGGCCTGTAGTAAACCCCCAACATTGTGACTGCACCCTTATTATTCCTGATCTCTACCCATATAGCCTCACTGCCCTCTGAGGTGTCCTCCCGCAGTACAGCTGTGATATTCTCCCGAACCAGTAGCGCAACTCCGTCTCCCCTTTTACATCCCCCTCTATCCCGCCTGAAACATCTAAATCCTGGAACGTTTAGCTGCCAATCCTGCCCTTCCCTCAACCAGGTCTCTGTAATGGCAACAACATCATAGTTCCAAGTACTAATCCAAGCTCTTAGTTCATCTGCCTTACCCGTAATACTTCTTGCATTAAAACATATGCACTTCAGGCCACCAGACCCGCTGTGTTCAGCAACTTCTCCCTGTCTGCTCTGCCTCAGAGCCACACTGTCCCTATTCCCTAGTTCTCCCTCAATGCCCTCACCTTCTGACCTATTGCTCCCGTGCCCACCCCCCTGCCATACTAGTTTAAACCCTCCCGTGTGACACTAGCAAACCTCGCGGCCAGGATATTTATGCCTCTCCGGTTTAGATGCAACCCGTCCTTCTTATACAGGTCACACCTGCCCCGGAAGAGCTCCCTGTGGTCCAGATAATGGAAACCCTCCCTCCTACACCAGCTGTTTAGCCACGTGTTTAGCTGCTCTATCTTCCTATTTCTAGCCTCACTGGCACGTGGCACAGGGAGTAATCCCGAGATTACAACCCTCGAGGTCCTGTCTTTTAACTTTCTGCCTAGCTCCCTGAACTCCTGCTGCAGGACCTCATGCCCCTTCCTGCCTATCTCGTTAGTGCCAATATGTACAACGACCTCTGCCTGTTTGCCCTCCCCCTTCAGGATACCCTCTACCCGTTCGGAGACATCCTGGACCCTGGCACCAGGGAGGCAACATACCATCCTGGAGTCTCTTTCACGTCCACAGAAGCGCCTATCTGTGCCCCTGACTATAGAGTCCCCTATTACTATTACTCTTCTGCGCTTTGACCTTCCCTGCTGAACATCAGAGCCAGCCGTGGTGCCACTGCTCTGGCTGCTGCTGTTTTCCCCTGATAGGCTATCCCCCCCGACAGTATCCAAAGGGGTATATCTGCTCGAGAGGGGGACAACCACAGGGGATTCCTGCTCTGACTGCCTGCCCTTTCTGGTGGTCACCCATTTCTCTGCCTGCACCTTGGGTGTGACCACATTTACATAACTGCGACCTATGACGCTTTCTGCCACCTGCATGCTCCTAAATGCATCCAATTGCTGCTCCAACCGAACCATGCGGTCTGTGAGGAGCTCCAGTTGGGTGCACTTTCTGCAGATGAAGCCATCCGGGACGCTGGAAGCCTCCCGGACCTGCCACATCTCACAGTCAGAGCACTGCACCCCTCTAACTGACATTGCGTCAATTAATTAAAATTAAAATTTAATTTTAAAAAAATATATATAAAAATAAATCTCCACCAGAATTTATTGGTGAGGGTCTTCCCAGACGTCCGCGGGTCGAACTTCCTGTTCCCGCCTTAAATACTGAAATTTAAAAAAAACAGAAAAGAGGGACCGAAAACGGGGCCAGGTAAGTGTTTTTAAAGGAGAGACTTACCTCCCAGCAATCACTTCCGCACTGCCTCCGCTGAAATTGACTAACCAGCTCTTCTCCCGCTGAAATCGACTGGCCTGCCCCTGCAAAGACAAGTGTTTTTAAAGGAGAGACTTACCTCCCAGCAATCACTTCCGCACTGCCCCCGCTGAAATTGACTAACCAGCTCTTCTCCCGCTGAAATCGACTGGCCTGCCCCTGCAAAGACAAGTGTTTTTAAAGGAGAGACTTACCTCCCAGCAATCACTTCCGCACTGCTCCCGCTGAAATTGACTAACCAGCTCTTCTCCCGCTGAAATCGGTCGGCGGAGAATCGGCGGCCCGGCCTCGGAGCGGCGTGGTGGGATTCGCGTGATCCCCCCCCGGCGATTCTCCGACCCGGCGCTTAATCGGAGAATCCCGGCTAGGGCCTGAGGAAATAAGTTGTTTTGTAAAACAAATAATTAATTCATTGAGATACCTCAATGGAGCAGGACATCACTGATGATCAAAAAATAAGGAAAAAGACAAAAACAATCACGAAGTAATGGTTCACCAATAAGTTTTAAATGTCTGTGGATTGTAGGAGAAATTCAGACTGTGGGAGCTAAAGGGTTTCAAGGCTTTAAAAAAAATTTTGTATTTGTAATTCATTGTGAAGGATTGTACTCAAGTAAAGTCGCCACAGTCCCAGATGACCATAGGCTGCTTTCCCGTTTGAGGGGGAGAGCTGACTGGTGGTGATTTAACCTGAGGGTCACCACACCTCACCGATATTTACTACACCCCTCTAGATACCCTTTCATAAGTGAGACATTTTGCTGAACCATTTCAGAGCGCGGTTAAGAATCAGCCACATTGGTGTGGACTGGAGTCACATAGAGCTTGGCCTGGGGAAGATCAGCAAATCTCCTTCAGTTAAGAACCTTAACAGACCACATAAATTATTATATAAATTATGTAATCCAAGTGCTTCTCTGAGTCCCCATTTTAATTACAATACAGATGATCAACCCACGAGCTGAAAGAACGTTCTGTATAACATTTACCAGAACTATACCACGGCTGAGGTATTTCAGTTAAGTAGAGAGACAAGACAAACTTGGATAGTTCGCTTTAGAATGCTGTGGTTAATGGGAGATTTAGTGGAGGTATTCAAGTGGTTGATGGTTTTGGTGGAGCAAATTAAGGGAATCTATTTGCAGTGGCAGATTAGTTGGTAATCTCGCGGGCACAGACGCAAGGCAATCGGTCACGAAGGAATGAGGGGCGGAAATGCACCGAGCTGTGGTCTGGAAGGCGACGCCTGAAAGGGCTGTGGAAGCAGGTTCAATAGTGACTCCCAAAAGGGAATTGAATAAATACATGAAGTGGGAAAATGTTTCCAGGGCCTTAGAAAAGAACTTGTTTTTAAAATAATAATTTATTTATTGAGCTGCCTTATGGGGAAAGAAAGGGAGAGAGGACTGATTGATTCGCGCTTTCACAGAGCAAACATTGGCACGATGTGCCAAGTGGCCTCCTTCGATGAAAATGTTTTCTTGGGCCAGTGCTCAATACAATAAGAACTCTTCATAACGTTTTCTACCATCACCCAGTAATCTGGGGCGGGATTCTCCCCTACCCGGCGGGGCGGGGGGGTCCCGACAGGATGGAGTGGCGGGAATCACTCTGGTGTCGGGAGTCTCCGCACCTTTAAGGGCCAAGCCCTCACCTTGAGGGGCTAGGCCCGCGCCGGAGTGGTTGGCGCGCCGCCAGATGGCGGGAAAGGCCCTTGGCGCCACGCCAGCCGGGACTGAAAGGTCTTCGCCGATCGGCAGAAGTCCATGCATGCGTGCACGGCGCGATTCCCGCCCCCGCCGACTGGCGCGACGTAATTCCCGCCCGCCCCCGCCGAATTTCTGGTGGCGGAGAATTCGGGACACGGCGGGTGCGGGATTCATGCCAGCCCCCAGCGATTCTCCGTCCTGGCGGGGGGTCAGAGAATCCCGCCCAAGGCCTGGGCCACAGTTGAAATAATCAGAGGGGTTGTGCATTTGACGTCCATCAATCGCCGTTCAAGTTTCCCGATGCTAACTCCTACTGATAATTAAAACATCATTCTACACAGAACATTCTGTTCTCCACATAATATACACAAGCCACAAAAATTGATGAACTGTGAGGAGGATAGCGGTCAACTTCAAGAGAAAATAGACAAGCTGTTAGAACGGGAAAATGTACGGCAGATGGAATTTGATGCAGGAAGAATGACGTGATACACTTTGTTGGGGAGAACGAGGAGAGACAGTATTAAACTGCAGGGGGTGCAGGAACTGAGAGAAGTGGGGTTTACGTGTACAAATTGTTGAAGGTGGCAGGGCAGCTTGCGAATGTGGATTCAGAAAACACACGGGTAGATTGTGGCCTTTTATAAATAGAGGCTTAGGGTGGAGTTTAATGGAAACATTGCTGTGTTTTTCAGGGAGTTTCCCGTGATCTCTGCTGGCTTCCCCACCGCTATCAAACGACACTGAGGGCTGGATTTTGTTGGCCACGCCCGCGGCAAGGTCGCCACAGACGGGACGGGGACCATTTACAGGTCCGGTCACTGGGTGGGTGCGGCCAAAACTTGCCGCCTAAAGTCACATTTTTGGGCCCTGGGAGGTTTCTCACCGGTTTGACCCACATAGGGAGCGACTTAACTAAACGGGAACAAATCCCATAGCGAACGCGTTTAGTCACAATTTTTCCTGGTGCTCGCGACGTTTGATAAGAGACCTCAAAGGGGAATGCACGGCCGAGGAGGGGCTCTGTACGGGGAGGAGCTCCGCTCGCCTGAACTCCTCAATGTAGCACCATTCAAAAATGCGTCCCACTCTCCGAGGCTCCCAAAGCAACACCCAACCCCCAAACCCCAACATACTATAGGAGAGTCCCGGGCCACCCCTGCACGACCCAACACCCGCGCAGGGCACCCCCGGCCCGATCACACCCACGCAAAAATGCCAGCTTTATATCTTGGCAGTGCCAATCTGGAACACTGGCAGTGCCCCTGGCAGCAGTCAGTGCCATCTGGGCCCCCCGCTGGGTCGGAGAATCGCCGGGGGCTGGTGTGAATCCCCCCCCCCGCCGGTTGCCGAATTCTCCGGCACCGCATATTCGGCGGGGGCGGGAATCGCGCCGGTTGGCGCCCCCCCCCGGCGATTCTACGGCCCGGATGGGCCGAAGTCCCGCTGCTGGAATGCCTGCCCCGCTGGCGTGGATTAAACCACCTCTCTTACCGGTTGGGACAAGGCGACGCGGGCGGGCTCCGGGGTCCTGGGGGGGGCGCGGGGCGATCTGGCCCCGGGGGGTGCCCCCACGGTGGCCTGGCCCGCGATTGGGGCCCACCGATTTGCGGGCGGGCCTGTGCCGTGGGGGCACTCTTTTCCATCTGCATTCGCCACGGTCTCCAACAATGCCGGAGGCGGAAGCGACTCCCTCCACTGCGCATGCGCGGGGATGCTGTGAGCGGCCGCAGACGCTCCCGCGCATGCGCCGCCCGGCAATGTCATTTCCGCGGCAGCTGGCGGGGCACCAAAGGCCTTTCCCGCCAGCTGGCGGGGCGGAAATCAGCCCAGCGTGGGCCTAGCCCCTCAAGGTGAGGGCTCGGCCCCTCAAGATGCGGAGGATTCCGCACCTTTGGGGCGGCGCGATGCCGGACTGATTCGCGTCGCTTTTGGCACCGGTCGGCAGACATCGCGCCGATTACGGAGAATGTCACCCAATAACCGCATTTCGGGAGAATTCATTGATCACTTGAGATATGTGATGCAGTGCAATCAAAATACAATTCTTTCTTGTGCTGTAGCCAAGTTAACTGTTATTTAAAATCTGTCCTTGTTGCCTTCAGCTGATAATTTAGCCAAAAGTGTCTTGAGTGACTTCATCAACAACTTTTCAGGAGCCGACAATGGCTTTTTTACTTGCCTTTAATCTGTAATTTTCTTCAATTTGCAATGTCTAATCTATAATTAATATAATCTATAATTAATTATTGTATTTAATAAAACATGTAACATAATGAATGTAACATAATACATACGTTATTAAAACGATTACATCTATTTTGAACCTTATTCAAATATTTGCATCTCTTTTGCGTTTCCTATTCGCCATATTAACCTCCTGGATTATTTTGACATTTCTGGGTAACATATTTTGTTGTAACGTCTGGGTGTTTTGATTCACTGTGAATATTTAGTAATGGTCCTGTGCATTGCTTGGCGACCTTACTTCGCCAAGGTTAACTTTCCAACTTTCCAGCTCATTTTGTCCACTATCGCGCAAGGTTTTATATTTATGAGTTGAAATTATTTAAATCTTTTGACGTTGAACTTGAAGTTTCATTGACCGTTGAAGCTTTCAATTGCATGTCCATTTCCGAGCTCTTCCACCCGCTTTTCCACACTTCCGATTTGAATGAAAAAGCTTCATTTTGATGTAATGACGATTAATCGAGCCTCGCCTGCTTTCTGCCAGCTTAGTGGTTGCCAAGTGCTGCCCTGCGCACACAACAGAATCACAGAATTGCTACGGTGCAGAAGGAGGCCATTTGGCCCATCATGTGTGCACCAGCTCCCCAAAAGAGCATCACAATTTCATGCCATTCCTCTGCCTTCCCGCACATTCACACATTCGTCTAATGCCCACTTGAATGCCTTGATTGAACCTGCCTCCACCACCCTTCCAGGCCGTGAATTCCAGATCTGAACTATTTGTTGTGTCAAAAACATTTTCTCACATCACATTTGCTTCTTTTACTCATGACTTCAAACCTGTGCTCTCTCGTCCTTGATCCTTTTGTCAGTGGGAACAGTTTCTCCCCATCTTCTCTGTCCAGCCTCCTCATGATTTTGAACATCTCTAACAAATCTCTTCAACTTCTTCTTCTCTCCAAGGGGAACAGTCCCAACCTCTCCAATCTATCCTCACAACTGAAGTTTCTCATCCTTGGAACCATTCTTGCTGCCTCTGGTCTCTGCTGCCTCCCAATGCTAGGCCTACCCATGGTAACTATGCCAACCCGCTGCCCCTGTTGCTGGACTTGCTTCCTCCTCAATCTGGCTTGCTGCATAATTGGTCATTGATTCTCCATGAGGGGGATGGGACAATTACACGATAAATGTCAAGATGTTCCCAGCGCTTACGGATATTTGTCAAAATATATCCAGGAAGCCAAGCAAGCAACAGTGGTTTGAAGGTCAGATATTGAGAAGAGAATGAAGAAGATCAACATGGATGATCCGATTTAGGAAGCTATGCAGATTAGTGGTGCTGGAGACAGGATTCTTTTTTCTTTGTTATTTTGTCTGCTGTGGACCCCACTGGCAAGGAACTTTTAAGAGTCAATGGAAGTCAATATAGAGATGCCTGAAAATTGTGTTCGGTGAAAAACAGGTTGCTGATTGACTATGAACCCATTTGTCCTGGAAATCTCACCCTACAGATCCCACACACGGTAGACTTTCATTAGCAGCAAAATGAAACACAACGGGCAGCACGGTAGCATTGTGGATAGCACAATTGCTTCACAGCTCCAGGGTCCCAGGTTCGATTCCGGCTTGGGTCACTGTCTGTGCGGAGTCTGCACATCCTCCCCGTGTGTGCGTGGGTTTCCTCCGGGTGCTCCGGTTTCCTCCCACAGTCCAAAGATGTGCAGGTTAGGTGGATTGGCCATGATAAATTGCCCTTAGTGTCCAAAATTGTCCTTAGTGTTGGGTGGGGTTATTGGGTTATGGGGATAGGGTGGTGGTGTTGACCTTGGGTAGGGTGCTCTTTCCAAGAGCCGGTGCAGACTCGATGGGCCGAATGGCCTCCTTCTGCACTGGAAATTCTATGATGATCTATGATGAACAGAGCGCCAACCATGATTCCACCCTCCATTTGCAAAATTATTATTATTATTTAAAATAAATTTGGAGTACCCAAATCATTTTTTCCAATTCAGGGGCAATTTAGCGTGGCCAATCCACCTACCCTGCACATCTTTGGGTTGTGGGGGCGAAACCCACGCAGACACGGGGAGAATGTGCAAACTCCACACAGTCAGTGACCCAAAGCAGGGATCGAACCTGGGACCTCGGCGCTGTGAGGCTGCAGGGCTAACCCACTGCACCACCGTGCTGCCCTTTCTATTTGCAACATAATGATGGGTGACAAAGGCCATCCAGCCCAGTCATCTCACCCATCGCAGGATGACATTCAAACATACATATTATGAGCTGGAAAAGGCCATTGGGCCCCTGGAGCCTGGTCCACCACTTCTAACCTGGCCTGTTGACGATAACTCAAAAGTACTTAATTGGCTGTGGACGTCTTTTCCATTGACTTCAAATTTGTCCTTTTGACTACTTACCTATTATCCCACTCTATCTAATAATAATCATCTTTATTATTGTCACAAGTAGGCTTACATTAACATTGCAATGAAGTTACTGTGAAAAGTCCCTCGTCGCCACATTCCGGTGCCAGTTCGGGTACACAGAGGGAGAATTCAGAATGTCCAATTCACAAACATCATGTCTTTCGGGACTTGTGGGAGGAAACCGGAGCACCCGGAGGAAACCCACGTAAACACGAGGAGAACGTGCAAACTCCACACGAACAATGATCCGCCACCGGGATTGAACCCGGGTCCTCAGCGCCGTGAGGCAGCAGTGCTAACCACTGCGCCGCCCTGCCACCTGTGTAGCACAGAGATACATGAGGGCTCCAACACTGCTCACCCATGGTGAAGATTTGTGTTGTTCAATCATTCCACTTTGTTGCTCAGGAGTGATTTGATCTATCTATCCTGTGGCATTACTGATAAAATATAATCTAGTTGCACTGCTTGAATGAAATAATATATTGAATAATATCATGCACCCAGTCTGAAGAAAGTCTTCTTCTTTGACAGAATAATAAAGACCTTGTGCAGTTTATCTGGGTTGAAGTTATTGAATCTTTCTCCCAAATGTGAATTTACCATCATCCTGACTGTATGGTGCAATCCTGAGAGCATGTTAATGAGGATGAAAGCTGTTACTAAACTCAGTGTTATCATCTGCACACTGTTATAAATAACTAGTGGGATATTTTCCTGTCAAATTAATGATGCTGTTAAAGTAAAATTTGTACTTTCTGGTTTGTTTAACAGCCACGGTGGGATCATCTACAGGGCTCACACAAACTAACACTGCATTATATCATCGCTGCCCTTGATATTAATGATCCATGTTGCATATATATCAGACAATATTTGTAACCAGATGTCAACACGAGTCATTATCTTTTTACAAGGACCATTCTGTGATGTGTGATGGATCGGTTGGTGATTCGTGAATGGGAACAAGTATCATGCACGATTGAGGGGGAGCATTGAAGTGCGGAGGGAGGAATAAGGAACCTGGAAACAGGAGAAGCCCCAGGGCACAGGATTTCTCTCCCTGGACCTGGATGAGGGACTTTGCTGATGTGGTTACGTTGGAGAGGATGTGGCTGTTCTTGGAAAAGAAAAGACTGAGGGAGTTTCAATGGAGATTTTCAAATTTGTAGATGGATCTGAGAACTGAAGGGCATCAATTCAAGGTAGGCAGAAGAACCAAATACAACATAAGAAAAATCTTTTCTTCTGCAGCAAGGAGTTAGGATCTGGAATACACTGCCTGATGGTGCTGGAGGAAGATCCAACTGTGGCTTTCAAAACAACTGGATAAGCACTCAGAGAGAAAATAAATTTGCAAGGCGATGCGGAAAGGGGAAACCTGCTTGCTATAAATACCTGACCAAAAAACTTTCAGCCAGAGTGACCACTGCACAATTCTTGTGGAGATGAAATCCCATCTTCACAGCGAGGACACCCTCCCTTGTGTTATGTGGCACTACCACCGTGCTAAATGGGATGATTTCAAACAGATCTAGCGATTCATGAGGCACTGTGGACCATCATCAGCGGCAGAGTTGTACTCAACCACAATCTGTATATAATAGCCTGGCATATCCCCCACTCTACCAGTACCACCAAGCAAGGGGATCAACCCTGGTTCAATGAAGACTGCAGGAGAGAATGCCAGGAGCAACACCAGGCGTAACTAAAAATGAGGTGCCAACCTGGCGAAGCTACAACACAGGACTACTTGTGTGTCAAACAGCATAAGCAGCAAGTAACAGACAGAGCTCAGCGATTCCACAACCAATGGATCAGCTCTAAGCTCTGCAGTCCTGCCACATCCAGCCGCGAATGGTGGTGGACAATTAAACAACTCACTGGAGGAGGAGACTCCCAAATATCCCCATCCTCAATGGTGGAGGAGCCCAGCACACCAGTGCAAAAGAGAAGGTTGAAGCGTTCGCAGCAATGTTCAGCCAGTAGTGCCAAGGGGCTGAGGATGTAATATGTACTTTGGAACTGGACGATTGCCTGAAGGCATTTGATAAAGTGCCACAGCAAAATTTATTGAGGAAAATAAAAATTCATGAATATGGGGTGACGTACTGGCATGGATAGATAATTGACCAGCTAACAAGAAGCAGAGAGTAGGCATAAATGGATCATTTTAAGATTTGCATAATATGGAACAAGTGGTGTGCCTCATGGATCAATGCTGGGACCTCAACTGTTTACAGTTTATATTCATGACTTGGAAGGAGAGATTGAATGGATGTTTGCCATGTCTGTTGATGGCATAGAGATAAGTAGCAAAGTGAGTTGTGAAGAGGACATAGGGAGGCTATAAAAAGATATAGATAGGTTACGTGAATGGACAAAAATCTGGCAAAATGGAGTATAATGTGCGGAAATGTGAAATTGTTCACTTTGGCAGGAACAATAATTAAGAAGCAGATTATCTACTTGATGGGAGATTGCAGAGCTCTGAGATGCAGAGGAGAATGTGTGTCTTAGTCCATGAGTCACAAAAGGTACAGCAAGTGATTAGGAAAGTTAATAGGAAGTTAACATTTATTGCGACAGGAATTGAATATGAAAATAGGGAGGTTATGCTTCAGCGATACAGGTCACATCGGGAATAGCATGTTCAGAATTAGGCACCTTCCTGAAGGAAGGATATAGTTGCTTTGGAAGCAGTTCAGATAAGGTTTACCAGGCTCACACCTGAATGGGTTGTCTTATGAGTAAAGGCTAGACAGGCTAGGCTTGTATTCACCGGAGGTTTGAAGAGAAAGAGGTGATTTCATTGAAGCATTTAAGATCCTGAGGGGTATTGACATTGTGGATATGGAGAGGATGTTTTCTCTTTGTGGGAGACTCTAGACCTCGGGGTCTCTGTTGAAATATAGGTGTAGCGCACAATGACTTACGAGAGAGACGAGTAGAGATGAAGTCGATGAGGCTTTATTCAGCGAGACTTGTCCTCAGCAGTTCAGCAACAGAATGGAGCGGCAGGGAGAAGCTCGGGTTCTTATACTCCGCCTTCAGGGCGGAGCCAGGAGTCAACAGCCAACCAGGACCCGGGATCTGTCAGCCAATAGCATCACAGCTTCACAGTCCCACATGACCCCTAATACATACTACCACATTAGGGATCCCCATTTAAAATGGAGATGAGGAGGATTTGCTGCTGTCAGAGAGTAATGAGGCTTTGAAATATTCTTCCTGAGAAGACGGTGGAATCAGAGGGCGGGATTCCCCGCACCCCGATGGCGAAATCATGTTTGGCGACAGGGCGGAGAATCGGTTTTCCCGCACGAAATCGGGACTGGCGCCAATTCCGCTGGTCTCCGCCCCCCCCCCCCCCAGAAAACGGCATACTCGGGGAGTATGCTGTGCCGAGTATCCACCGCCTCAGGCAATTGCCTGAGGCCCGCCCTGCTATTGTCCGTCACCGACAGGTCGAATTCCCGACGCCGTGGTTCTAATCTGGTCCTGCCGTTTGGGAACCTCGCCAGGCGGCTGCAGACTCAGTCCGGGGCTGCCACAGTCGGGGGAGGGCCGATCGGAGTGCAGCTGGGGGGCCTCATTCGGGACTGGGGGCTATGTATGCAGGTGGTCCGGGTTGGCCGAGCGGCCGATGCGGGGCACTATTTCGGCGGTCCAGATCCGAGGGCTGAGTCCGCCATGGAGCACGCTACGGCCGCTGGAGGCCACCGCTGTGCGCATGCGCGGTCTCTGACCCAGAGGTGCGGGGGGCCGTATCGGCAGCTGGAGCAGCGAGCTCCACGACGACTCCCTGCTAGCCCCCTTCAAGGCTGTGAATCTGTGGCCTTTTGACGCCAGTTTTCCTGCCATAAAAGACCACAGTTTTCTCCACGGCGTGGGGACATAATCTCTGAAACGGAGAATCCAGCCCAGAATACTTCAATAGTTTTTAGGCAGGGGTGGAAACTTCTTGTGGCTCCAGACAAAAAGCAATGTCGTTGACTCTTAACTCCCGGTCAAGGGTAATTATGGATGGGAAAGAAATGTTGGCACAACCTGCAGCACTCACATCCTGTGGACGATTAAAGATTAAGGGGGTGATAGAGTATTGGGGACAGATAGGACGCAGATTTGAGATTACCATCAGATCATGCTCCAATCTTTTTAAATTCCGGAGCAGGTTTGAGGAATCTACTCAGGCTCTTTGCACATTTGATCCATCTTGTGCTACGATCCCTGTCAATGTTACAACTGGAGGGGAAGATTCCTGAATGGAACCCTGACTCAAATGACAAAAACTTTTAATTTATTTTATTGAACATGGAGGAACAGAGTCACAGGACCATGAATTAGTTTCAACAGCAACAAAAAATTAAACATAAAACACCGATTTACGATACAGTACTCCTTTTCTCCCCCCTTAGCTTCTCAAATATACACAGATTTTAGAACATATAGAACATGCAGTGCAGAAGGAGGCCATTCGGCCCATCGAGTCTGCACCGACCCACTTAAGCCCTCACTTCCACCCTATCCCCGTAACCCAATAACCCCTCCTAACCCTTTTGGACACTAAGGGCAATTGATCATGGCCAATCCGCCTAACCTGCACGTCTTTGGGCTGTGGGAGGAAACCGGAGCACCCGGAGCAAACCCACGCAGACACGGGGAGAAGGTGCAGACTCCGCACAGACAGTGACCCAAGCCGGGAATCGAACCTGGGACCCTGAAGCTGTGAAGCCACAGTGCTAACCACTGTGCTACCGTGCTGCCCACGTGCTCAGGTCAGGTGTGGTCATTTTAAGGTCAGGTCAACATTACAAAGCTTATCTTCAGCTATTATTATGGGCCAGGGTTTTGAGAACACCAAAGTGTATCATGGCGTTCACCTGCCCCACAACATTTAATAGATTTTGGTTATGGGGAGCACAAGGGCCCACTTTACAGGTGTGGTGCAACAGAGATCTAAAGTATGTTTAAACAAAAACAATGTTTATTCTATGAATCAAGATAATGTTTTATAAACACACAGTAAACATCTTATCAACTACCAACACTGATTAGCCCCACATATACAATACTCTATAGGTAACCCTTAATAACTTTCCTAACAACATCCATAAGTCAGAAACCCTTTTTAACAAAGACAGTAGGTTTGCATTCCTTACAGAAACAAGTATTACTTTGAAATCATCAAGTGATCTGGAGACATTCTTTAGCACGCAGAGAGAGAGAGAGAGAGACCAAAATACACCTCCTTGGTTTGAATGCAGCTACCCAACTGAAAATGAAATTAAAACTCAAGAGCCAAAAAACAGCTTCCAACTCAAACCGAAAGTAAAAAGCCAGAAACACAGCTCAGCTCCACCCACACAAGGACATCACTGCAGCTTTTTGATAAACACACTTTTCTTAAAGGGACCCTCACATGACACTATAATGGTCTCAATAACACAAAGTCTCTTTGAGCACACTGTGATCAGATACACACTCCACTCGGAACCCAAGTTAGTGTCTGTGCATTTCTCATCAAAATTCCCCCATGAGGGTTTCCAAACTTCACTCCCAAAACATGCCTGAAAATCTTCATTCACAATAATGCTTTCCATTTATGGTTTGCATTCTGAAATCCAGTCCAGGTTTTCTAAATGATGCTTTTAAACAAAGTTCCGCTCCACTTTTAACAGTGTGATGAATGGAGGAATTTCAGATATATTGCATTTAAAGTATTTGGTGAAGTAAGGGTTAAAAGCCTAGGTTCGAGTGTGTTTGACTGCTGAAATCATGTTTTAAAAGATTCTTAGCTTGAAAGACAACAAAGCTTTTATAAGCCAAAGGTGCAATTAACCATCGTAAAAATCTTGAGCTAATGCAATTTTGTTTTGATTAAGGGGATTCCCTGGGGAGTTAATTAGTTTTCACCTTGGCGAGATGATGTCATTGCTCAGTGGAAGTACCATCGACCGAAAGGAATGAGGACACTTCCGAGGTGTCTCAAGTAGCGAACTTCCAGAATGCCAAATTCTACCAAAAAGGTATTGAATTGTATATATGTTTGGAAATAATGCACAAGTGGATCTGTTGTATAAATGTTAAATGTTTTTGTTGCACTAATGAGGTAAAAAGGGTGGGGTGTTAGGTCTCTGGGAATAAATTCTTGCTGGTTCTGCATTTTGTGATGTTTAGTGACATCAGCAGTGTGTTAGGGCGCGCTTTGGGCATTTCATCAGCTTGATTGTATGAGCAACTCCCTTAATAGTCCTCTCATCCTCTTTTACAAGAATCCAGAGTGTGGGCATCTGCATACATTTTCTCTTTCTGGCAACAAAGAACTATAACAACAGTAGTGCCTGCATTGCCAGAGCAGCCATCTTTCAGCCGAGATGTTCCGTTGGTGCGACATTAAATGAAGGGAGAAGAACATAGAAGAATCTGAGACAGCTCGAGTATGGCCCTCACCACGATGTGAATTGCATTGATGGGGAAGCTGGATAAAAGATGAAGGTGAAATGAACAGTGAGTTCTACTGTCAGAGTGATGAGGAAGGAGGCAAGGGCGCAAAGATAGGAACATTGGGAAATTAGGCCTTTCAACCTCTTGAGCCTACTGAGCCAATCAACTAGACAAATGTGAGGTAATGCATTTTGGAAGGTCTAATGCAGGTAGGGAATATACAGTGAATGGTAGAACCCTCAAGAGTATTGAAAGTCAGAGAGAGCTAGGTGTACAGGTCCACAGGTCACTGAAAGGGGCAACACAGGTGGAGAAGGTAATCAAGAAGGCACACGGCATGCTTGCCTTCATTGGCCGGGGCATTGAGTATAAGAATTGGCAAGTCATGTTGCAGCTGTATAGAACCTTAGTTAGGTCACACTTGGAGTATAGTGTTCAAGTCTGGTCGCCACACTACCAGAAGGATGTGGAGGCTTTAGAGAGGGTGCTGAAGAAATTTACCAGAATGTTGCCTGGTATGGAGGGCATTAGCTATGAGGAGCGGTTGAATAAACTCGGTTTGTTCTCACTGGAACAAAGGAGGTTGAGGGGCGACCTGATAGAGGTCTACAAAATTATGAGGGGCATAGACAGAGTGGATAGTCAGAGGCCTTTCCCCAGGGTAAAGTGGTCAATTACTAGGGGGCATAGGTTTAAGGTGTGAGGGGCAAGGTTTAGAGGAGATGTACGAGGCAAAGCTTTTTACACAGAGGGTAGTGGGTGCCTGGAACTCGCTACCGGAGGAGGTGGTGGAAGCAGGGACGATAGTGACGTTTAAGGGGCATCTTGACAAATACATGAATAGGATGGGAATAGAGGGATACGGACCCAGGAAGTGTAGAAGATTGTAGTTTAGTCGGGCAGCATGGTCGGCGCGGGCTTGGAGGGCCGAAGGGCCTGTTCCTGTGCTGTACCTTTCTTTGTTCTTTGTTTGTATTGTCGCTGATTGTTTACCTCGCTGCCATTTTCTCACAACATGCCCAGTTCCTGCTGATATTTTTAGTGTGTAGCAAGCAATCCATCCCTTCTTTAACATGCTGTAATATTCTACAGCCCTGTGAGGTAGAGAATTCCAAAGATTTATCACCCTTTGACTGGAGAAGTACCCCCTCATCTGAGTCCTAAATGGCGAACCTCTCATTCTGAATTGAAGCATAAATACCTAGGCCTGGATTTTCCGGGGCCCTGCCCACTGCCAGGACCATCCGGTCCCACCAGGAGTCAAGAAAACGTTTTGGCTGGCTCTCGGCATTCCAACATCCGGACATTTCCCACAGTGGCTGGGCCAGAAAACCCCGACCTCGGTTCGACCTGAACGTCCTGCTTTTGTGCTCAACGTAATTCTATTTTTGACAGGATTTTGCACAGCAGTGCCCTGACCCAACATTCACCCTTCAACCAATATCTGGTCATTTAACCTTTCTGCTGAAAACAAGGAAGAAGGGGCTTCTGAAGTGTGGATGTGGTTGCGATGTAGAAAATGTGGCAACCAATTTACTCACAAAAGGATCCTATAAATAGCAATGTGATAAAAAAAAGGGGATACACTTTGGGGACCCCATTTGGAGTATTGTGAACAGTTTTGGGCCACGTATCTAAGGAAGGATGTGCTGGCCTTGGAAAGGGTCCAGAGGAAGTTCACAAGAATGATCCCTGGTATGAAGAGCTTGTCGTATGGGGAACGGTTGAGGACTCTGGGTCGGTACTCGTTGGAGTTTAGAAGGATGAGGGGGTATCTTATTGAAACTTACAGGATACTGCGAGGCCTGGATAGAGTGGACGTGGAGAGGATGTTTCCACTTGTAGGAAAAACTAGAACCAGAGGACACCACCTCAGACTGAAGGGACGATCCTTTGGAACTGAAGTGAGGAGGAATTTCTTCAGCCAGAGGGTGGTGAATCTGTGGAACTCTTTGCCGCAGAAGGTGTGGAGGCCAAATCACTGAGTGGCTTTAAGACAGAGATAGATAGGTTCTTGATTAATAAGGGGATCAGGGGTTATGGGGAGAAGGCAGGAGAATGGGGATGAGAAAAATATCAGCCATGATTGAATG
This sequence comes from Scyliorhinus torazame, assembly GCF_047496885.1. Taxonomy (NCBI): domain Eukaryota; kingdom Metazoa; phylum Chordata; class Chondrichthyes; order Carcharhiniformes; family Scyliorhinidae; genus Scyliorhinus; species Scyliorhinus torazame. Next base: position 316,047,443 of record NC_092713.1, on the reverse strand, counting down.
GCAGAGCAGACTCGATGGGCCGAGTGGCCTAATTCTGCTCCTATGTCTTATTGTCTTATGGCATGGTGGCACAATGGTTAACACTGCTGCCTCACAGCACCAGGGAACTGGGTTTGATTCCGACCTTCGGTGACTTTCTGTGTGGAGTTTGCACATTCTAACCATGTCTGGTTGGGTTTCCTCCAGGTGCATTGGCCATGCTAAAATTGCCCCTTTGTGTACAGGGTTGGGTAGGTTGGGGTACCGAGATAGGATGGCGGAGTGGGTGCTGGTGGTGTGCTTTTTCAGAGGGTTGGTGCAGACTAGATGGGCCGAACGGCCTCCTGCACTGTAAGAATTCTGTGATTCTGTACTTGAACTGACAGAGCAGTTCAGACCTTGATTCAATAATGCACCTTGTAGCATAAAGGGTTAACATATGGGATATGCTTGTGTATAACATCGGTGATGATGGATCACCGACATAAGTCAGTCATGTTTTAGCCTCTTGCGAGAGTGGTTAGATTCCTGCCCAGGGGTAATATGGCTGCTCTGTCAACTGCTTAGATGTAATACTAATTTTGTTCCCATAGACGGGCCACTCCACTTACCCTGCACATCTTTTGGGTTGTGTGGGAGTGAGACCCACACAGACACGTGGAGAGTGTGCAAGCCCCACAGGGACAATGACCCAGGGCCGGGATCGAACCCGGGTCCTCGATGCCGTAAGGCAGCAGTGCTAACCAGATGCATGAAGGTCGTGTTGAGCAAATATCAGTGTGTGTCTACAGTCTGCCCCGTAAGTCCACATTATGAAGGGCCGCCTCCAAATGACCACACAGCACCCCCTCAGTTCTGCATCAGGGAGTCTGCTTAGATTGTGAGCTCAGCTGCAGAGTGTGAGTTGAACCCACAGCCAGCAGCCTGAGAGGATGCTGAAGATTTGGAAGGCACTATATAAATACACATGATAACTTGTCTGCTTCAGACGAGGCACTGGAAATGGTGCAGATTCCCAAAGAATATTAAGGCAGCATGAGTCAGAAGGGGGGAGAAAGAAGACGGGAACACAATGAAAACACATTAACAATCATTAGACACCACTCCTGTGTTTACGGAGCTCAACACACATTTCACTCCAAAATCTTCAACCTAATTCACTTCAGTACTCTTGATTGCATATTATCTGATAAAACAGTCAGCAGAACCTCCCCTGGTGGAGCAGAGACCATAAAAAAACAAGCCTCCTTAACAAGAAATTTATCAAGACCATTGCACCAGTTAATAAAACAGCGATGATAAACATTAAAGCAATGAACGCGGCTGTTGGCCAACAAAACTACTGCACTGTTTTCCTCACGCAGACTGAGTAATATATTGTGGGACAATCAGCTACAACACAACTAATCCAGTTTCAGCTGCAGCCTTCCATCTCGGAAGCCGTTCGTTCGCACCGGGGGTGGTCCGCTCTGTGTTAAACATCTCCGGCTGTGTCTCAGGGCCCCCACTCTGCCTTGCCGGTCTCTGCTGCATTGACTGCAGAGGAAGACTGCGGGCTGAGAAGGTGCACGGTTCACTGGCCTCTGTTTTCTCTGGCCTCTTCTCAGCCGGCTAGGCTTCTCGTTGCTGCTCGCCTTTTCCAATGCCACACCAAGCAGCCGACCTCCAGAGATCACAACCGTCACAGGAGTGTAATGGACTACTCTCCACTTGCCTGGATGAATGCAGCTCCAACAACACTTAAGAAACTCGACACCATCCAGGACAAAGCAGCCCCGCTCGATTGCTCCTTCTTCCACAAACATTCAAACCCTCCACCACCGACAATTAGTGGCAGCCGTGTGTACCATCTTCAAGATGCACTGCAGGAACTCACTAAAGTTCCTTAGACAACACCTTCCAAACCCACGACCACTCCCATCTAGAAGGACCAGAGCAGCAGATAACTGGGAACACCACTACCTGGAGGTTCTCCTCCAAGATAGAGTTACTGGGTTACGGGGATAGGGTGGAGGAGTGGGCTTAGGTAGGGTGCCCTTTCCAAGGGCCGGTGCAGACTCGATGGGCCGAATGGCCTCCATATGCACTGTAAATTCTATGATTCTATGAAGTCACTCACCACCCTGACTTGGAAATATATCGCCGTTCCTTCACTGTGGCTGGGGCAAAATCCTGGAACTCCCTCCCTGACAGCACAGTGGGTGGACCTATACCTCAGGGACTGCAGCAGTTCAAGAAGGCAGCTCACCACCACCTTCTGAAGGGCAGGTAGAGATGGGCAATAAATGCTGGCCTAACCAGCGACGCCCACAATCCGTAAATGAATCCCCAAAAAATGACTGCCTCCCATTCAACAACCGTCATCTTTGATTCTTGCTTGCAGATGTCCTTGTAGCAGAGATACGGATGCCCAGGAGGTTGTGACTCAGTGGCCAGTTCACTGTACAGAAGGTTTTTGGATACAAAAGCAGAAAATACTGGCTAATCTCAGCAGGTCTGACAGCCTCTGTGGAGAGAGAAGGGAGCTCACGTCTCGAGTCTGGATGACTCTTGTCAAAGCTGGAGAGAGCTGGAAATAAGGTCAGATTTATACTGTTGTTGCGGGAAACGGGAGCGGTGGGGCAGGATAGGGGACCAGCGATAGAGATTGACAGAGATGTCGTGGATAGGAAGACAAAGAGATGATTAAGGCTAAGAAGGGTGCTGACAGTGGGACAGAAAGAGATTAGAATGTCTGAGTGGATCTTTGGGTAATTGGCCAGCATTCATCTGATCAATGTGGTTGAGACAGTGTAGATGTCGTTGGCTTAATAATGAGTGTATGCTGATGTAAGTAGCATGCTCCAGGACCCCTGAGTTGCTGACCTTGCCCTTCCACGAGATCCTGAGGATATATCTGAGACAGTGAAGGTGGAAACTGTTCAGCCTTTTCTCCTGTCTGGTGTATATTGTAGGGGCAGGGGCTGTTTAGCACAGGGCTAAATCGCTGGCTTTGAAAGCAGACCAAGGCAGGCCAGCAGCACGGTTCAATTCCCGTATCAGCCTCCCCGAACAGGCGCTGGAATGTGGCAACGAGGGGCTTTTCACAGTAACTTCATTTGATACCTACTTGTGACAATAAGCGATTTTCATTTTCATTTCATATTGTCCAGGTCTCACCACTGTAGGCGGGGGGGGGGGGGGGAGTGCCCCGAGAAAGCAGACTTCATCGACCCGCAGGTTGTTGTTTTCAGTCAGGTTGCTGTTGCTCCAAACTCTCTTATTCAGCATGGACAATGTAGCTGCAACTTTTGCAATACGTATGTTGATTTTACCATCAAGTGACAGATTGCTGGTGATCCTGGAGCCTAGATATGTGAAGCTATCAACAACATTCAACATTGCATTGTCAATGCTGACAGATGATGTATGTCAGCAACCTGGACCATACGTTTGCCTTCCTGATGCTAATGGTCAAAACAAATTCATTGCCAGTGTGGGAGAGTCTGCCCAATTGCTGCTGAAAGTTTCCTCTGGATGGAAGCTTGGTGCAGCATTGTCAGCATAGAGCAAATCCCGTGTCTTGGATCTCAGGTGAGCAAGGTTCAACAGCTTCCCGTCAGTTCTGGCATGGAATTAGACACCCTCTGTCAGTGAAGACATGTGGGAGCAACAAAGAGAAGAATGTGCCAAAGTGTGTCAGTGTCAGAACCCAATCCTGTTTGACCCCTGCTATGGATCTCGGAGTGTTCCGTGGCTGCCCTGTCATAGCTGACCTTACATATCATGTTGTCATGGAAAGGGCCTATCACAGTGAGCAGCTTCGATTGGCAGCCAATTTTCTCCAGCAGATTAAGTAGTCTGCCTCTGCTCACATGGGTGGAAGCGTTGTTGAGATCGTTGAAGGCAACATGTAATGGCCCCTGTTGCTCACAGCATTTCTCTTGCAACTGCCAGACTGAAAAGATCACGTTCATTGTCGATCCTCTGGTCCTGAAACTACATTGGGATGAGGGATAGATGCGTCCAGCCAGGATCAGCACCCACAGGCAAATACTTTCCCCATGGTGCTCAGCAGGGCAAAGACATGATAGTTGTTGCCATCACTCTGGTTTCCCTTGTTCTTGTACAGGGTCACTAACGTTACACCCCAGATACCCTGGGGCATTGCCCCTTTCCGGGGTCATTGGTTTCCCAGGATTGATGGGTTCAAGTCAAACAGAATCAACATCTCGAGTTTTTACCCAAAGCAAACAAGTCAATATCGTTGCCGAGTTCCTCCACCATGGGTTCAATATCAGCTCTCCCATGACAGGCAAACGTTTTATGGAGCCCAGCTCTTCCTCAGCGACAACCCAAGGCTGCGTTCCACCCATCTTTCCGACTGCTTACTGCAGTTGGCGATGACCTCCCCTCCCCTCCCCTGCCTTTTTTTTCAACTGTGTTGTTTTTTTTCCTAATAGAGTTGCTACCTTGTTGATCCTGTTCTCCATGCCCTGGGCATTCTATTCCCTGTGTCTGAGAGCACCTGGAGTTTCTGGCCAGTGGTAGAAATATTCACAAAATGTCAAAGTCAAAGTCTGATGGCTCCAGTCAAAAGAAACCAATTCAAACGATGCCTGAGGAACTTTCAAACTTCAATCAAGAATAGAAGAAGGGTGGCCCACAATGCTCGGGACATCCTTAAGGCCAATATCATCAGTGCCTTCAGAGAGACACTTTGATTCCCAGTCACAGATTCACAGAATCACACAGTGCAGAAGAGGTCCTTCAGCCCATTGAGTCTGCACCGACACATAAAAAACATCTTGACCGACCAACCTGATCTCATTTACCAACATTGGCCCATAACCTTAAAAGTTATGATGTGCCAAGTGCACATCCAGGTACTTTTGAAAGCATGTGAGGCAAACCCGCCTCTACCACCTGTCATGATATGCAGACATGCAGATACTAATATACAGACAGGCACAGATAGGCAGCTAATGAACACACAGAACAGGACATGACCAATGAGCAGGCAGGACACTCAAGGGTGGCATCTCACTATAAAAGGCACGAGGTACTCACACTCCACCTCTTTCCACTGATGAACATCTACAGAGTGAGTCAGGGTGTATGTAGAGTATCACACCTCCAGCACGTGGCTAAGAGCTAGTCTGGTTCAGTCAGACAGAGTAATCACACTTAGGTTAGCAGAGAGTCGAACTCATAGAGAACTGTGCTAACTGTGCTACTGGTTCAATAAATCAGATTGAACTAACTTCAAGGTCTGGAGTATCTTTTGGTTAAAGCTGCATCCAGTTGCAGCCTGTGTTATCCCAGAGTACATAACACAACACCACCCTCCCAGGCAGTGCATTCCAGACTGTTACCACCCTCTGGCTAAAAAGATTTTTCCTCAAATTCCCCCTAAACCTCATGTCGCTCACCTTGAACATGTCTCCCCTTCAACGAAGGGGAAATGTTTGTCCATGCCCCTCTTGTACACCTCGATCAGGTCACCCCTTAGTCTTCTCTGCTCCAATGAAAACAGCCTAAGCTTATCCAACCTCTCTTCATAGCTTAAATGTTCCATCCCAGGCGACATCCTGGTGAATCTCCTCTGCACCCCCTCCAGGGCAATCACATCTTTCCTATAATGTGGTGACCAGAATTGCACACAGTACTCCAGCTGTGGCCTCACCAAATTTCTATATAACTCCATCATGACCTCCCTGCTTTTGTAATCTATGCTTCGATTGATAAAAGCGAGTGTCCCATATGCCTTTTTCACCACCTTATTAACCTGCCCTTCTGCCTTCAGAGATCTATGGACAAACACACCAAGGTCCCTTTGTTCCTCAGAATTTCCTAGTGTCATGCTGTTCAATAAATACTTCCTTGTCAAATTACTCCTCCTAAAATATATCACTTCACGCGTTTGAAGGTTAAATTCCATCTGCCACTTATCTGCCCATTTGACCATCCCGTCTATATCTGCCTGTTACCCAGGACACTCAATCTCACTGTTAACCACCCGGCCAATATCTGGTTCATCCGCAAACTTACTGATCCTACCCCACATAGTCATCGATGAAGCTTATATAAATAATGGGGAATCCAGCACGGATCCCTGTGGTACTCCACTGGACACTGGCTTCCAGTCACTAAGCAGCCTTCTGTCATCACCCTCTATCTCCTGCAACTAAGCCAATGTTGAATCCACCTTATCAAATTAGCCTGTATCCCATGTGCATTTTCCTTCTTAATCTGTCTCCCAAAGGCCTTGTCAAAGGCTTTGCTGAAATCCATATAAGCTACATCAACTGCACTATCCTCATCTATGCACCTGGACACATGCTCAAAAAATTCAATCAAATTTGTCAGGCATGACTTCCCTCTGACAAAGCCATGCTGACTATAGGAGATAGAACTTCTCCAGGCAGCACGGTAGCCTTGTGGATAGCACAATTGCTTCACATCTCCAGGGTCCCAGGTTCGATTCCGGCTTGGGTCACTGTCTGTGTGGAGTCTGCACATCCTCCCCGTGTGTGCGTGGGTTTCCTCCAGGTGCTCCTCTTTCTTCCCACAGTCCAAAGATGTGCAGGTTAGGTGGGTTGACCATGATAAATTGCCCTGAGTGTCCAAAATTGCCCTTAGTGTTGGGTGGGGTTACTGGGTTATGGGGATAGGGTGGCTCTTGGGTAGGGTGTTGACCTTGGGTAGGGTGCTCTTTCCAAGAGCCAGTGCAGACTCGATGGGCCGAATGGCCTCCTTCTGCACTGTAAATTCTATGAAAAACAGCAGATGAATAACAGTATGATCATGCACAAGCAATCTCTCTCTTCCAGCTCTCCAGTCAGTCTGACTCTAACATTCACTTATATACTAATGAGACTCCTAGTGGTCAGTCGGTGAATTACAACGCAACCATGATATCACCACACCCTCTTTTCTCTCCTAATTGATCTTTTAAGCTCCACCTTTCACTTTCTGTACTCTACTAATGTCGCCATTGATTGGTTCCCCTTGTACCTGCGAAAAGCCTCTCTTCCTTCTCATTGTATCCTGATATCTCTGGTCATCCATCATTCTCTGGGCTTGTTACTCGCTCCTATAACCCTAGCGGGAAGATCTAGGGCCTGTACCTTCCCCATTTCCTTTTTGTAGGCCCCCATTCTGCTCTTCTGTAAATTTACCCCCAAGTAGCTGTTCCCAGTCTACCTTAGCCAGATCCTGTCTTGTTTTACTAAGATCCGCTCTGTCGCTATCACTAAAATGCTCCCCAATAACCAACCTTACCCACTTGTCTGGCTTCATTCCCCAGAATTAGATCCAGCAATGCGCTGTCCCTTGTTGGACCCTCTACGTATTGAACTAAACAAGTTTCATGTCTACATTTTATGAAATCCACTTAACACTATGCCTAGTTGAATTCATCTTATATAATTACCCTATTATTATGTTTACACACTTCTGTGAATTGTCCACATATTTGTTCTTCAATTTCCTGCTGACTTTCTGGGGGTCTACAATAAACACCTAGCAATGTGGCTGTCCTTTTTTTCATTCCTCAGCTCTACCCACAAAGTTTCATTTGATGCCCCCATTATCTCGCCTTACCACTGTAACTGGCTTCTTGACAAATAATGCAATGCCACCTCCTCTTTTACCCCCCTCCCCGTTTCGCCTGAAGATTCTATGACCAGGAATGTTGAGCTGTCAATCCTGCCCCTCTCTCTGTGATGGCTACTGTATCACAATTACAGGTAACGTCAGCATTGGTTTGATGAAAATGATCAAAATGTCAATAAACTGATTGTAAATGCAAGATTTTCTGCACTTGGCAGAATGATGCAAATTCGAAGCAAAAGAAACTAGTTTCCCAACGAGTAAACGACACGGTACCAAGGTGCACCTGTGACATGAATATCATGTGGTACGCAGACAAGGCAAAGGAAGTCAACATCTCACTGATATTAATTGTGCAAGTGCTGGGTTTCAATGACTGACAACCAAGGACTTTGAACAATCGCACTTGATTGTGTACTCTGAACAGCTCTTACATGCTGTGTGTCTGCTTGCACTCCAGGGACAACCCCCGCGCTACAATCATGTGAACTCTTATGCACGAACATCATCAGTGTCCAGACGACCACCCGATACACATTAATGATATCCCTGCCGTCTTCATGGCCACAAAGACCATTTATGGTCCAATTGTTCAAGGATCCACTCAAGCTGAAGGAGGGGGAGATCTGATCAAGGAAAGGAGAAGCTATCAACATCCGTTGGAGAGAGCGTTTTGAAAATATTTTCTATCAAGAGTTAATTATTGATTAAAGCATTTTCACAACACCCAGTTAGAGATGAGCTCGGAACTCAACCAATCTCCGTGGATGTGATGAAAGCCATCACATCAATGAAGAGCAAGAAAGCTGCAGGAGGTAACGGAAACCCAGCTGAGATCTTTAAGCATGGAAGAGAGGAACTAACATTATTGCACCGCGCCTTCATCCTTCTCAGCTGGATTGAAGAGGAAGCTTTGAATGACCTTAAGAATGCCAAGATTGCGACACACTTCAAAGAAGGGGACAAATGCAACTGTGGAAGTTATGTAGGCAGAACGCTGCAGGAACGGTCATTACAAGAACCCTTCTAACTCGGCATGTTGCACATTTGAAGAGATACTGCCTGAATTTCAATAAACATGAATATCATCAACATGATTTTCACAGCTCGTCAATTACAAGAAAAATGTCACGAACAACATCAGCCTCTCAACATATTGTTCTTCAACAGTGTAAATCGCCAGGCACCCTGGAAGCCTCTGTTGGAGTACGGATGTCTTCCAAAATTGTTTACAATCTTTTGCCTGCTTCATGCCGATATGCGTACAGTGATCCTTAACAGATCCATTTCACAACCATTTGAGGTTAAGACAGGAGACAAACCTGTGTCAATGCTCAAACTCTTATCCTCGATCTTTCTTGCTGCCGTCCTCTGTTTGGCTAGCGACAAGCCTCCAGCTGGGGTGCAGCTTATTTATGGAATGGAGGGTAAACTATTAATCTCAGATCGCTCCATCAAAGACTAAGACCACCTGACCTCAGTCACAGTGCTCCAATACGTTGATGATGCTTCAGTAAGAGCTGTCTCAGAAACTGATCCCAGAGATTGTCGACGTATTTGCTGAGGTATACAAGATGATGGGACAAACAGTCAACATTTAGAAGATCAAAATCCTCCATCTGCAAGCTCCAGATGCACACACCATGGCCTCATTGATTAGGATTCAGGATGAGTGCCTGGAAAATGTGGAACATTCCCAGCACCTTGGAAGTTATCTTTCACAGAAGGCTGACGTTGACATTGAAGAAATCCAACATCACCTGAAATCTGCTGCTCACCTGAGGAAGTGAGTGTTTAAAGATCATAACATCAAAACTGAAACCAAGCTCATGGTCTCCCATGTGATTGTGATCCCTCCCTGACTGTAGAAATGAAACAAAGCAATGTACAAGAGAGACCTCAATGCACTGCACTCACACCACAAATCCTGAAATTTCTATGAAATTCTATGAAATCCTGCATCCGGAATATCTAATATTAAGCGGGAGGACTGATGCATCAATATCAGTGCCCTGTCACAAACAGGCACCACAAGCATTGAGACTATGATCATCAGCTGCGATGGGTCAGTCACACAGCTTGGATGTCAGATACCAGGGTGCCAAAGCAGGTCTTCTTCTCTCCAGCTCAGTCAGTGCAGGTGCACCAGAGGAGGAAAGAGGAAGTGCTTCAAGGATGTGCTGAAGGCCAACATGTAGAAATGCAACATTGACATCAACATCTGAGAGACCATCACCTGGGACTGAACCAGATGGCGGGGCAGAGTCTGTGGGAAGGATCCCACTATTTTGAGACCTGGCGACAACAAAATTAAGAGGAAAAGCGAAAGTGGCAAAAAGAGCACGCCAGACCCAAACTGATGAGACAAAACCAAACTTCCCACACGGCAACGAATGTTCTTCATAACATCAATTCTGGAGGTGCCGGATTGGCATCGATAGCCATCTTCCATCTCTTAGGGTGAGATTTACGCTGCGCCACCCCGCCCATCCCACCGCCCCGCAGTGTGGTTTCCGTCGGTTGTGGCAGCCCAACATGGGCCAGAGGCGTGTTGTTCTGGTCCCGCACTGTCAATGGGATTTCCAGCTGTTCGCATCCTCTGCCCCGTTAAAGAGGAAGGTGATAGAGAGGGTGGGAAGGAGGGGTGGAGAGATTAAAATGGGAATTCCAGAGTTTGGGGCCCAGTCAACTGAAGGGAAGGCCACGAGGTGAAGGAAATAACAGAGGCACAGAGGTGAAATTGGAGGAACACAGAGATCTCAGAGGCTTGTAGATTTGGAGGGGGTCATGGGGACGTGAGCCTATGGAGGTATTTAAACATAAGGACGAGAATGTTTTTGTGTATTGGCCTTTGACCCCACATATAGTCTAGATATCATTGTCACTGACTATCCCCTGCGTGGACCTGACACCTCCTGGACACCCATTTCTATTCATTGTCTACTTGAACGATAACGAAAGCTGGCAATTATAATGGAGAACGCTGACTCTGTAATGGTCACTGAGATGGATTGCATTTCACCACAGAGTTCTGCTCTCTTTGAAAGAACTCATGCGGAGAAACTGAAGCCGGCTGCGGGGTGAGGGGGGGGGGGGGTGCAGAACATTTGATGGAGCAGCAAAAGGGGCAGCAGGTAGCACAGTGGTTAGCACTGTTGCTTCACAGCGCTAGGGGCCCAGGTTCGATTTCTGGCTTGGGTCACTGTGCGGAGTCCGCACGTTCTCCCTGTGTCTGCGTGGGTTACCTCCGGGTGCTCCGGTTTCCTCCCACAAGTCCCGAAAGACGTGCTGTTGGGCGAATTGGACATTCTGAATTCTCCCTCTGTGTACCCGAACAGGCGCCAGAATGTGGCGACTAGGGGCTTGTCACAGTAACTTCATTGCAGTGTTAATGTAAGCCCACTTGTGACAATAAAGAGTATTATTAAATGGTTTGTTCAGTTTGGGAGGGAACTGTCCGCCCCGTGTCAGGTGGAGCTGTCTAATCCTGCCCTTTCTGTGAGCAGAATATCAGAACGCAGCATTTAATTATGGGACAATTATGAATGAATAAGATAATTGAAGTAAACAAGGCAGAAACATTTAACAGTGGTCAGTACTGCTGCCCCACAGCGCCCATGGACCTGGGTTCAATTCTGGTCTCGGGTGTCTGCGTGAGTTTCCTCCGGGGGCTCCGTTTTCCTCCCACAGTCTAAAGTTGTGCAGGTTAGGTGGATTGATCATGGTAAAATTGTCGCTTATTACTCCAATGTTAGGAGGGGTTTACGGGAGTGGCTTCGGTAACACAGAACATAGACCAGTACAGCACAGAACAGGCCCTTTGGCCCTCGATGTTGTGCCGAGCATTGTCCGAAACCAAGATAAAGCTATCCCACCCTGTGTCATTCTGGTGTGCTCCATATGCCTATCCAATAACCGCTTGAAAGTTCCTAAAGTGCCCGGCTCCACTATCACAGCAGGCAGTCCATTCCACACCCTAACCACTCTCTGAGTAAAGAACCTACATCGGACATCCTTCCTATATCTCCCACCCTGAATCTTATAGTTATGTCCCCTTGTAACAGCTACATCCACCCGAGGAAATAGTCTCTGAACGTCCACTCTATCCCCCTCATCATCTTATAAACCTCTATTAAGTCGCCTCTCATCCTCCTCCGCTCCGAAGAGAAAAGCCCTAGCTCCCTCAACCTTTCCTCATAAGACCTATCCTCCAAACCAGGCAGCATCCTGGTAAATCTCCTTTGCACCCTTTTTAATGCTTCCACATCCTTCCTATAGTGAGGTGACCAGAACTATACACAATACTCCAAATGTGGTCTCACCAGGGTCATGTACAGTTGCAGCATAACCCCACGGCTCTTAAACTCAAACCTTCTGTTAATAAACGCAAACACACTTTAAGCCTTCTTCACGGCTCTATCCACTTGAGTGGCAACCTTCAGAGATCTGTGGACATGAACCTCAAGATCTCTCTGTTCCTCCACATTCCTCAGAACCCTGCCGTTGACTCTGTAATCCGCATTCAAATTTTTCCTACCAAAATGAATCACCTCGATTTATCAGGGTTAAACTCCATCTGCCATTTTTCGGCCCATCTCTGCATCCTATCAATGTCTCTTTGCAGCCTACAACAGCCCCCCACCTCATCCACTACTCCACCAATCTTGGAGTCATCAGCAAATTTGCTGAGGTGCTCTCCCAGAGGGTCGGTGCAGACTCGAGGGGCCAAATGGCCTCTTTTTGCACTGTAGGTATTCTGTGATTCTGTCTAAATCTGCTATTTAAATGCCTGCCCTCAATGGCCATTCCCAAACTGGCCACATCATAAGGGGGTGGGATTGCACTCCTGCGCCGAGCTGGAGCCTGTGAAGACGGGGAGGCTGGAGACCCCAGGCTGCTGAAGAGAACGGAAGGTTGGATGCATCATCGGAGTGCAGGTAAGCGTACACATTTCTCTTTCAAAATCGGCGGCCCGTGGATTCCCACTGTGAGCAGGAAGTTACGGGCCAAAGTCTAAGACAGGGTCATGATTGACGATTCTCAAGCAACTGAGGTGACCAGGAACTCAGCATCTCGATCGTCTTATCAAAGACGTGAGAATCGATGCAATATTTAAAAGTGTGACCATCACTAAACCCCTCACCATAAACTGGGAATTGCCATTGATCGGGAATTGAACTGAACCTGGCAACCAGAGCATGTTTCATAGAATTTACAGTGCAGAAGGAGGCCATTCGGCCCATCAAGTCTGCACCGGCTCTTGGAAAGAGCACCCTCCCCATGGTCAACACCTCCACCCTCTCCCCAAAACCCAGTAACCACACCCAACACTAAGGGCAATTTTGGATACCAAGGGCAATTTAGCATGGCCAATCCACCTAACCTGCACATCTTTGGACTGTGGGAGGAAGCCGGAGCACCCGGAGGAAACCCACGCACACAGGGGGAGGATGTGCAGACTCCGCACAGACAGTGACCCAAGCTGGAATTGAACTTGGAACCCTGGAGCTGTGAAGCAATTGTGCTCTCCACAATGCTACCATGCTGTTCAAGGGCTGTGAATTCTGTGCTGAGTCACTCACCTCCTGGCTCTCCGAAACCTGTCCGCCATCTGCACTGCACAAGTCAAGAGTGTGATGGAATGCGATCCACTTGCCTGGATGAGTGCATTTCCAACACTCATGAAGCTCAACACCATCCAGAACAAAGCAGCCCCGCATGATCAGCACCCCATCCAACACCTGAAACATTCATTCCCTTGATCACCGACACACACAGTGGCAACAGTGTGAACCATCCACTGGTGTCACTTCAGCAACTCGCCATGTCTGTTTCAATAGCATTCTCCAAACCTGTGACCTCTACCACCTCGAAGGGCTCGGACAGCAGACTCAGGGGAATTCCACCGCCTGGGGGCTTCCCTCCAATCCACTCACTATCCTGACTTGGAAATGCATCGCTGTTTGTGTCAAAATCCCGCAACTCCCTCCCGAACAGCACTCTGGGTGCGCCTACACTTCATGGACTGCAGCGGTTCAAGACGGCAGCTCACCAGCACCTTCTGAAGGGCAATGAGGGATGGGCAATAAATACTGGCCCAACCACATTCCATGAACAAATCTGGAGAATAGCTGTCAATCAAGCTGATTATTCCAGGTTTAGTTCAACTCTTTGATGTTCACCAGAACGGCACGAGGACACTGAATTTACCCTGAAGCAATGAGTAGGATTCAAATTCGCCTCTCATCATTCCATTGGATCAGAAATTCATTTGTTAAGAATCTTGGATGTAAAGTCGAACCTTCACAATCTCATTGTTTGTTGTTGAATGGAACAAGGGTACTTGATTCAGCTGCTAGCTCGACAGACAGCCCATTGCATTAGTAACTCGCTCTTGGGTTGTTGAGTTAATAGTTTCCAGTGAGAACTGTTTTGTGTGACCTTGAGGGTCAGCCCTGTAAGTGCTGTTTCCGACATTACAAATTACAAATTCGACGTGGGCTAAAAAGTCAGTTTTTTTCACACTACCAAGGATATTTACAGACATGCAAACATGTCAATCAGGAGCAGGAGTCAGCCATTTGGTCCTCTGATCCTGCCCTGCAATCCAGTACGATCATGGCTCATCTGATAGTGGCGTTAACTCCATATAAGCACTTATCGGATTCTGGCAGGGGAGTGAGACTAGATGGAATGTACCTACAGAGCGCCGATGTAGACATGGGCTGAATTGCCTCTTCTTGCACTGTAAAGATTCTGTGATCTTACCCCCCAACCTGCGTCTCAGATTCTCCTGGGGCCTAGAGAGACCAATCTCTCCTTGCAGCATGCCAACTTGCAACTCCAACTCCTTTTTCTTATGTTCCTGTCATGTTGCTGTTTATGGGATCATACTGTGCACTAAGTGGCTACCAGTAAAACGTTCCCTTGTATACCAAGAACGAGCCCAGTGAACAGTCGCTGCACTCCCTCGAGGGCAAGTACGTCGTTCCGTAAGTAAGTCGATCAAAACCATACACAGTACTTCAGCTCTGACCTCAACAGAATACTATATAAATGCAATACAATTTATTTATTGTTTTTCCTTTATTGGATGTGGGCTTCGCTGGTTGGGCCAGCATTTATTTCCCATCCCTAGTTGCCCCTCAGAAGGTGGAGGTGAGTTGCCTCTTGAACCGCTGCAGTCCCTGAGGTGTAGGCACACCCACAGTGCTGTTAGCGAGGGATTTCCAGGATTTTGACCCAGTGACGCTGAGGAACAGCTGATATATTTTCAAGTCAGGGTAGTGAGTGACTTGGAGGGAAACATCCAGGTGGTGGGGTTCCCAGGTATCTGCTGCTCTTGTCCTTCTGGATGGTAGTGGTCGTGGGTTTGGAAGGTGCTGTCTAAGGAACCTGAGTGAGTTACTGCAGTGCATCTTGTAGATGGTACACACGGCTGTCCCTGTTCGTTGGCGGTGGAGGTATTAAATATTTGTGGAAGTGGGAGCAATCAAGCTGGTTGCTTTGTCCTGGATGATGACTGTTGTAGGGCATTTTCTGATACTGGACAATGATATAAATTATCGGTGGCTCTGTAACTACATTTGTGCTCCTATATTACTTTTGAATAGTTCTGATGAGACAAAAGGTACTCATTGCCTTAGATGCCTGTTTAGAAGAGGCAATTTGTAGAAATAGATAGTGTATACACAATGCTTGTGAATATCAGAAAGGACACAAAATGGCTGTTAGTTATTAAAGCAATACTAAAGACACAAAATGGCTGAACTTAAGCTACCTCATGAGAACCAGGCTAGGTATGTATAGGGTGTATTTTAACAGCCACTGATAACAGCTTCACAGAACAAGGAATGCAATGTATCCTTGATAAAGCTCAAGGTCCACAGCTGCAGACTGGACATATCCTTGTGTTAGCTTTGAATGACTTCTGTATGAAGTTAGGGGCGGGTAAGACAACACCCACTTTAACCATGTCTGTGATAACTGGGATGCTAAGAAAATTGATTGACTGCATGTAATGAATTGTAACGCGAATACAGTTGATTGATTTTCTGTAAATAAGAATACAACTAATTCCGCCCCTTGAATCTGTACATTAAACCGTGTGAGCCTTAGCTCAAGTGAGAAAGGGTGCTGTCAATAGGCTGCGGAGCCTCAGGCCTTTTCTCCCAGATCTGAAATAATAAACTGCTTCTTTGTACTCATCCTCAGGCCTTCGGGTGAATATTTTCACCTCTAACAATGACCCTGTACTTCAATACCGATACATCAAAATCAACATAATATTTGTCTTGCTGTACCTGCAAAGCACTTCTGACATGACAGAATTAAAACTGCGTTATCAATTCAGATTATTTCTCACCTTGTTTTGCCATGTATAAACTGGACGATATGAATAAATGACGGCAGAACATTTATTAGTCGCAAACATTCGGGCATGTATTGGGGCACGGTAAATGGATACATTCAGCAGGCCAACCTGCTAATCACAAGGGAACATGGAAGTAAAGAACCAAATAACTAAGGACAGGGTGAAGGTACGGTGCTGAAATATCCCATCTCTGCAAATATCGTGATGTTGGAAAACGCTGCAAGGATTTATAATTGAAATCCAGTAAAAGCAACTTGAGAAAATAGGAAGAAAAATGACAGCAACATTTAGGAGAAAGTTCATACAATTGAATGAGTTTTTCTGGCCAGCAGCCATTTAAACAGCTCTACTGTGCGAAGCTAATTAACAAGTATAATACACTGTTGTAATGCCATTTAAGATCTGGTTCATGTATAAATATGTATTCTTTGAAGCCATCCTGCGTTTCACTCATTCTTCTTTCACCTCTGGTAAGGAATATCGTCCAGAATGATGGATTGAAAGACCCTTTCTCTGTAAGGGACTGTCACCGAATGAGCTTTGCGTCAGTTTTAATGCTGTTCCCAGTGGCCACAGACCTGAAGCATGGCCCTTAATTCATCGCACACTGGCAATCTCACACCAAGAGGCTAATCTCCCGGCTGGTGAATGTAAATTTCATTCTGGTAGAAGTCAAAAGGGTGGAGTTGGTGCAAATGCGTCTCTGAGGCCGTTTTTTCTTTTCGTCTCGATGTTGGCCCAGTGGACGGGGGAAGCTGTGCGCAGGCTTCACCTGGTCTCGGCGACCCTAATGGATGGTAAACGAGGAGAAAACTGTCTGGTTCTTCAACTCAATGCCTCATTACATTACACATTAGGATAATCCTAGGATAGGTACAACACAGAAAGAGGCCATTCGGCCCACCGTGCCGATGCTGGTTCCTTGACAGAGCTGTCCAATTAATCCGATTACCCTGCCCTTTATTCTTTTGTCTTATAATTGTTTCCTTTTGTTTGTCCAATTCTATTCTGATTGTTATTATTGAAGCCGTTTCCACCAGCCTATCAGGCGGCAAGTTCCAGATCCTAACGATTTGCCACATTCTGGCTCTTTTGCCAATCAATGTCAATCTGTGTCTTCTGTTGGCCACTCCCATTGGAAACTCCTTCTCCTCATGACAGACGATAAAATTCAACTCATTGTCGTTCTTTTGGCAGCTGAACGGCATAGGGGCAAGAATTCTAAACCAGAGGAGGCACCCCAACACCACATTGATGCTCAAGGTGTGTGTAGTGTTATAGTCAGGGGGCACAATACATAGATGAGTAGCCCTGCTTGTCTCAAGCTGGCATAAGGCTGCCTTACTCGTTCAGGTACAGGCATATGGTGGAATAGTGGTTACGTTTCCTGACTAATAAAGCAGAGGCACGAGTTCAAATTCCATCAGTGGCTCGAAGGTTTTATTCAATTAACTAAATCAATCTGGAATTAAAAAGGTTGGCATCATGGTGACCATGAAACTACAAGCTTATCTTAAAACTCTGTCAGGCTCTATAATGTCCATTAGGGAAACAGATCGGCTTTCCTTACATGGCCTGGCCAATATCTAACTCCATAACCAGAGCAATAGAAAGAAAATCTTTACATTGCACCAGATCTCGGGCAGTCGAACCAACAGTTCTGGAAAAAGGCTCTCGCAGAGAACGCAAAAAGGCTTTTTCGAAGCTACATCATTGTGGTGAGAAGCAGCAGGGGTTCTTCTGGCCCCTTCACCAAATAAATTAATCAAACTTGGACTGGATACGAATGCAGGCCCGCCCCACTACATCATATTATCCTGTCCTCCCTCCCACAATATGCTTTTGGGTCATTTTGCCCATCATTTAGCGGCCCCGATTTGGCAAGATTTTTTTTTTAGGCTGCCCCGTGACCCTGCAACTCACTCCTTTCAGTCAAATGAGGTCTTTTCCCAAATTGGGCTCGACTTTGGACCAATTTCTATCTGTTCTCAGGCCTCCTACTTTTTGCCCTGAGTCTGGGCAGGAAAAGGAGTGGGTAGATTCATGTGAACCCCATCAGTTTATAAGGATCCACCCCTGTTTGTTCCTGTTTATTCCCTGTATAGTTCCTTATTCCCACCTTTCTTTTATTTGTGCTGTTACATTTTTGACGTATAATGGACCTGTGGCTTTAAGGCAAAGCAGCCTATAAGCAGCCTGTACCTTTAACTCAAGCAGAAGATTCCAGGCGGCTGTGCTGTACATAGGCTGGGGTTTGCAGACTGGCTGACTTCACTGATAACGGAGTTTGATTGAAGTGGCTCATGTCCAATGAATTGGCGCAAAGGGTTGTGCTCTGCCCAGTAACCGGCGGTGATTGGATTTGATCCCACTGGAATGTTTTTAGAATTTCAAGGGTCCCAGTTTGGTTTCATTTCGCAGCCTGGACGGAGGAATCCAACTCACTCTCTCCCAGAGGATCCAGCTAAACTCTCTTCAGAAGGCCACTGTGAGGGCTGACTCACTCTCCAGCAAGACTGGGTGTCATTCCCTCAAGGCTGCAAAGGCACAAAGTCAAACCATGAGCTGAAAGCAAGGTTTGATGTGAAATAAAGAGTCTATAAAGAAAGATATAGGCCTGGATGTGAACCTTGAGCTGAAGGCCCTGTTTGATAAGAAATAAAGCGTGCCTCAAGAAAGCCTGCTGCGTGTAAATGATGTATTTCACAGGGGCTGGTTTAGCACAGTGGGCTAAACAACTGGCTTGTAATGCAGAACAAGACCAGCAGTGCGGGTTCAATTCCCATACGGGCC
Organism: Scyliorhinus torazame; assembly: GCF_047496885.1. Lineage (NCBI taxonomy): Eukaryota > Metazoa > Chordata > Chondrichthyes > Carcharhiniformes > Scyliorhinidae > Scyliorhinus > Scyliorhinus torazame. The sequence goes on along the minus strand of NC_092713.1, from coordinate 316,028,704 downwards.
TCCCCAAACAGGCGCCGGAATGTGGCGACTAGGGGCTTTTCACAGTAATTTCATTGAAGCCGACTTGTGACAATAAGCAATTATTATTGTGTTGTGAATACGGGGCCTATGGGGCTGTGATTGACTGCGCCCCAGCCCCAGTTGTCATGACAAGTTGAAGTTGTCATTGGTGTAGTTTTAAGATTGGGCCGATCGGAAAAGATATTGAGGCAATAGAATACGCCATGGATTTATTTGGATACTGCCTGACTGTCAGAAGCTACAACTACAGACAATACTGAGAAATATTGGGTCTGGTTTCTATAATGGAGCAGTGGAGATTCACGGGCATTTGAAATGAAAATGAAATGAAATGAAAATCGCTTATTGTCACAAGTAGGCTTCAATTAAGTTACTGTGAAAAGTCCTTAGTCGCCACATTCCGGCACCTGTTCGGGGAGGCTGTTATGGGAATTGAACCGTGCTGCTGGCCTGCCTTGGTCTGCATTCAAAGCCAGCGATTTAGCCCTGTGCTAAACAGCCCCAGTGAAAGCAGTGAGGGATAAAACTGAATAGAGAAAAATGTATTGTTTCAAGTGGTTGAAGGGTATAGAATGAAGAGAAATGGGTATAAAATAAAATGTGAGATTTGAACAAAGTTAGAGAGAGTTTTTTCTCACGCAGAGGGATGCAAGTTTGGAAATTGGATTCCGAAAGTTAATGTTTAAAGAGGCGCCTGACCAGGTGACTGTGCCACAGGTTATGCGGGTGTCTGAAGGGAAGGGGATTAAAGGGACTTGGGAACAGGGTTGGACATGGGAATGTGATGATTGCTCATGTGGAGGATAAACACCAACAGGCGTCGGTCAAGCCAATCCGAAGGCTCTGGAGCAGATGGAATTCCTGTTGGAATTGTGAAGCTTAGCAGTGAGGCACTCCAGACAGACCTGCACGATCTTATATCTCTCATCGGTGAAAGAGAACGCATGCCAGGGGATCTTTTTCTGAATTCACTAGCCTCCATTTCAGAGGGTATTTGGGCGTCAACCACATTGCTCTGGGTCCGGAGTCGCATGTAGGCCAGACCAGGTAAGGACGGCAGATTTCCTTCCCTAAAGGACATTAGTAAATCAGAGACACTGTCACCATGACTGTATTGAAGGAGGGAGACAAGCTGAATGCGGCAACGTCAGTGGAATCTCTCTGGTATCAATCATTGGTTGGATCATTGCAAGGATCCTCCCCAATCACCTCCTCTTCCCAATAGCCAAAGGACCAGGGTCACAGTGCGTTTTTTGCCCAACCAAAGGCAGCAAATAAATGACCCTCACTGTGTGGAAAGTCCAAGAAAGGTGGAAACATCAGCACCAATCACTGTACGCGATCTTGCTTGATCTCACAAACGCTTTTGGCTCTGTGAACAGCGAAGGCTTTTGGTATAACCTCCTCATGTTTGGCTGCTCCCAGAAGTTTGTTACCATCTTTCACCAGCTCCCTGATGATATGCAAGACATGATCCCCACCAACGGAAACCCCACCCTTCCTATCTTAGTGAAGACTAGGGCAAAGGGGACTGTCTCATTGCAGCAATTCAATTTGCCATTCTCCTCACTCCAAATATTACACCTCACATCCAGCAAGTTACCCAAAGGTGTGGAGATAATCCACAAAACAGACAGCCGACTCTCAATTAAGGCAGAAATGGACAATAAAATTTGTCTTTGCCTCCAATGTCCAGATCAGCCTTCAGCCGACTGAAGAAACGTGTGTATGAGGTCCAGGATCTCAGGTCATGGCTGACCGAGCAGCAGTGATCACCACACTCCTATTTGCTTTGGAAACTTGGACAACCTACAGCAGACACCTCAAAGCACAGGAAAAGTCTCATCAGAGTTACTTTCGTAAGATCCTCCAAAGGTGGTGACAAGAAAAGTGGTTCAAAAGCAGCATTATCTCCCAAGCTGATGTATCTCTGTGTCTATTCAGAAACCTGGATATGCGTTATCCCTTCTTAGTTCCCAAATAACAGAGATTCCAGGCTGCACTTCGTGGTAAAGTTATTTGAAACTTTATTCGTCATCTTTAGTGTTTACTGATAAAGTCAAATTTTCAGGTACAAAATTTAGGAAGTCCCAAATAGCCCGGCAACAAGCTAGTCAGATCGATTGTCTTTCGCAAGTACAGATAGTTGAATTGAATTTAAAATACAATTATAGTTCATGGTAATTTCTTCAAAACAAAAGAGAAAATGGCGATTTGCAAAGCAAGCAAGAGAATAGGTTTCAGAGATTAGCTAAGAATGATTCCAGAATAGAAAAGTGTTTTCTCATCCCGACAACTGATCTTTTAAGGAGATTCCTTTCTTTAAAGTTTCGCCCTCTTGACAGCTGTGATTGACTTTAGCTAATTTATAATTCGCTTAATTCGACCTAAGTGTCTGTCAAATTTAAGAGATAAACGGTTTACGGTAATTTTCCATGATGGTCTGACGAAACACATTTCCCACAAGTAATTATCACGATGGGCTGACTCGCCGTAACCATCGAAAAGGCACTGGGATGTCAGCCCAGTTCTCCATAACACAAAGGGTCTTTTCTGCTATTTGGCCTTGCACTCGCTAGCAATCTTCAAAGAACTTGCAAAATGTGAGAATGGTGTGTCTTATCCGATCAGCTCACAGATAGTTGCCACCCAGGTTGATAGGGTTGTGAAGAAGGCCTATGGAGTGTTGGCCTTTATTGGTAGAGGGATTGAGTTCCGGAGTCAGGAGGTCATGTTGCAGCTGTACAGAACTCTGGTACGGCCGCATTTGGAGTATTGCGTACAGTTCTGGTCACCGCATTATAGGAGGACGTGGAGGCTTTGGAGCGGGTGCAGAGGAGATTTACCAGGATGTTGCCTGGTATGGAGGGAAAATCTTATGAGGAAAGGCTGATGGACTTGAGGTTGTTTTCGTTGGAGAGAAGAAGGTTAAGAGGAGACTTAATAGAGGCATACAAAATGATCAGGGGGTTGGATAGGGTGGACAGTGAGAGCTTCTCCCGCGGATGGAAATGGCTGGCACGAGGGGACATAGCTTTAAACTGAGGGGTAATAGATGTAGGACAGAGGTCAGAGGTAGGTTCTTTACGCAAAGAGTGGTGAGGCCTTGGAATGCCCTACCTGCTACAGTAGTGAACTCGCCAACATTGAGGACATTTAAAAGTTTATTGGATAAACATATGGATGATAATGGCATAGTGTAGGTTAGATGGTTTTTGTTTCGGTGCAACATCGTGGGCCGAAGGGCCTGTACTGCGCTGTATTGTTCTATGTTCTATAGTCAGCTTTTTCCTCACTCTCACGGTTAATATATTTTGATTTAGTTAATTACTCTTAAGGATTAAAGGATTTTTCCAACCAGGATGCCTTCATTAAACCTTTTATCTATCTTATCTGTAGCTAACCACAAAATCTGATTTCTATCACAAGCCAACATTCCCAGTATCAAGGCACTAATCACTCGAAGCAAACACCATTGGGCAGCACAAGCGATTCCAGACACCAGGCCCCCAAAGCAACTGTTCCATTGGGCACGTGGTCAGGCAGGAGACTCCCAGGAGGATGGAAGAAATGTTTAAGGAATGTACTCAAAACATCCCGAAAAATGTCAAGCAGCCCCCAGGATTCATGGGAGACCCCAGCATGTGGCCAATCAAAGTTGAGAAGGTTTATTCAGGAGGGCATTGAACACACTGTAAGACTTCATTGGGAACACGGAGAGACTAAGTCAAAGCATCGGAGTGAGCGATCGCAACCCTTCAAATCCCACCTGGCCTGTGAGAGAGTCTGCAGGTTGTGTATTGAGCTTAACATCTCAGACCCCATCGAACAAGAGTGGAAGCAGGTAATTCTTGATCCCGTGGGACATCCGAAGAAGAAGAAGAAGACAATTCCTGTGTAAGTCACTGGGCGGAATTGGGGGACGCAACTTGCAGTGAGCTATTCGAAGGCCCATTGAGTTCAGCAGGACCAGAATATCCGGCCAGCGGGAGTGGCCATGAAATTGCGTACATTCAAATTTACAAATCTTGCCTTCATCTGGAAAGGGGAATTTTAGTGGAAGCAGCTTTAATACCTTTCAAAAGGGAATTCGATAAGTACTTAAATGGGAATAAATTGCAGGTCTACAGTGGAATGGAACTAATTGGATGTCTCTTTCAAAGAGACAGCACAGATACAAATGGACCGAATGGCCTCCTTCTGTGATGTAAGACTAGGAAACACGAGTCTATGAAGAAGCACGATTGCAAAAGCAAAGATTGTTACAAAGTGAGGGATCCACACTGTGAAAGTGCGATGTGGCGGCAGATATTTTCCTGCCTTTTTTGGAGCTCGTTCTTGTTATTTTGAGGTTTGTCAGCTTGTGTTTGCATCTGTTGGACTCACCAAACTGTGTGATGACGACACTGGTGATGTGTTTCCAGTATTTTCTTTGTTTTAGATTTACAGCATCTGTGGATTTGCCGTTTTAACATCAGCCAGGATCGGTCCATCGTTTTCCTCCCATAAGCACCACAAGCTCAGTGGCATGCGTCAGTACAAATCCTGGGGCAGGGCAGCTTTGATCACAGGGACGTCATTCACGGTGGAGAAGGAGGTGCTCCTCTTCAATCTAGTATTACAAAGGTGTCAGCCATTTTTCAAGTGAGTAACCATCGGCCTCTGGGTCGAGAGGTGCTGGATTCAAGTCTCACTTCAGAGATTTGAGCACGCCAGCTAGGCTGACACGCCAGTGATGTACTGAGGGAGTGCTGCACTGCCGGTGGTGTTGCCTTTCACTGGAGATGCAAAGTAAGGTCACAGCTGACCCTCAAGTAAGCGTAAAAGATCCCCCAGCATCTACTATTTCAAAGAAGAATAGGAGGAGTTCTGCGTGGTTTCCTGTCTAATATTTATCCCGAAGCTGGTTTTCTCATATTGATCACATTGATGTTTGTGGAACCTTGCTATGAACAAATTAGTTGCCAAGCTTCCCACTTCAAAAAGTGGCAGTAGTTTGGTCACAAAGCTCTTTGGGTCATCCTCGAGTCAGGAAACGTGCGAGATGAATGGAAGTCTTACTTTCATTTTCACCTTTGTACAAAGACGCTGGAAGCGGGAGAGAGAGAGAGCCGGGACATTGAAAACAGCGCGGGAGATTTAAAAAGCGCGGGAGCTGCGAGTCAGAGTGGAGAGTTTAAAAGTTTGCGGCCTGGGAGAGGTAAGTACTGTTTAACAACCTCCTTACCTTGCAGGTCAGCTGTTAGTTTCGGGAGATCAGTTTCGGGAACAGGCCTATCGGCTGACTGTAAATCAGGAAGGATACAAAAGGTGTGGCTGAAGTGCCTTTAGAAGCAGAGTGCTGGAAGCAAACAGAGTGTATCTGAGTTTGGGTAAGGCTGAGTTCGGGTAAGAGGTGAGTGAGGGCTGTGTTTTTTTTTGGAGTTTGGTGTTTGGGGTTGAGTTTCCCCCCAAAAAACCAATTGATTAAGTAAATTAATTGACTGGTTAAGGGAATTTGGTGCTCATCTCAAGGAGGTGCAGAGAAGCAGACCTGTGAGGGAGTCTCGGGAGCAATTACATCACAGCCAGCAGGTAAGTGATTGGCTTGTGACTGGTAAGTGATTTTTTTATCTTTTCTCTCTTTGACTTTCTCTTAGCTGTATAGTGTAGTTCAAATTTACCTTCAGGTTTAAGTCATGGCAGGAGAGCTCAGACCCGTGTCATGCACCTCTTGTGAGATGTGGCAATTCAGGGACCCTTCTGGTGTCCCTGACTCCTTCATCTGCAAGAAGTATGTCCAACTGCAGCTCCTGTTAGACCGCTTGACGGCTCTGGAGCTGCGGATGGACTCACTTTGGAGCACCCGCGATGCTGAGGACGTTGTGGATAGCACATTCAGTGAGTTGGTCACACCGCAGATTAAAATTACTGAGGCAGATAGGGAATGGGTGACCAACAGACAGAGGAAGAGTAGGAAGGCAGTGTAGGGATCCCCTGCGGTCATCTCCCTCCAAAACAGATTTACCGTTTTGGAAACTGTTGGGGGAGATGGCTCACCAGGGGAAGGTGGCAGCAGCCAGGTTCATGGCACCGTGGCTGGCTCTGCTGCACAGAAGGGCGGGAAAAAGAGTGGCAGAGCTATAGTGATAGGGGATTCAATTGTAAGGGGAATAGACAGGCGTTTCTGCGGACGCAAACGAGAATCCAGGTTGGTATGTTGCCTCCCTGGTGCAAGGGTCAAGGATGTCTCGGAGCGGCTGCAGGGCATTCTGGAGGGGGAGGGTGAACAGCCAGCTGTCGTGGTGCATATAGGCACCAACGATATAGGTAAAAAACGGGATGAGGTCCTACAAGCTGAATTTAGGGAGTTAGGAGTTAAACTAAAAAGTAGGACCTCAAAGGTAGTAATCTCAGGATTGCTACCAGTGCCACGTGATAGTCAGAGTAGGAATGACAGGATAGCTAGGATGAATACGTGGCTTGAGAGATGGTGCAAGAGGGAGGGTTTCAAATTCCTGGGACATTGGGACCGGTTCTGGGGGAGGTGGGACCTGTACAAATTGGACGGTCTGCATCTGGGTGGGAACGGAACCAATGTTCTCGGGGGTGTGTTTGCTAGTGCAGTTGGGGAGGGTTTAAACTAATGTGGCAGGGGGATGGGAACCGATGTAGGAAGTCAGTGGGGACGGAAACAAAAGGCAGAAAGGGAGAGTGTGTAAAGCATGACCAGAGAAAGCAGGGCAGAGAGCAAGGAAAGTCGACATTAAACTGCATTTATTTCAATGCAAGGGGCCTGACGGGCAAAGTGGATGAACTCAGGGCATGGATGGGCACATGGGACTGGGATATTAAAGCTATGACTGAAACATGGCTAAGGGAGGAGCAGGACTGGTAGCTCAATGTTCCGGGGTACAGATGCTATAGAAAGGATAGAACAGGAGGTAAGAGAGGAGGGGGAGTGGCGTTTTTGATTAGGGAGAACATCACGGCAGTACTTAGAGGGGATATATCCGAGGGTTCGCCCACTGACTCTATATGGGTGGAACTGAAAAATAAGAAGCGAGAGATCACCTTGATAGGACTGTACTACAGGCCCCCAAATAGTCAGCGGGAAATTGAGGAGCAAATATGTAAGGAGATTACAGATAGCTGCAAGAATAATAGGGTGGTAATAGTAGGGGACTTTAACTTTCCCAACATTGACTGGGACAGCCATAGCATTAGGGGCTTGGATGGAGGGAAATTTGTTGAGTGTATTCAGGAGGAATTTCTCATTCAGTATGTGGATGGACCGACTAAAGAGGATGGAGGCAAAACTTGACCTCGTCTTGGGAAATAAGGAAGGGCAAGTGACAGAAGTGTCAGTGAGGGATCACTTTGGGACAAGTGACCATAACTCCATTCGTTTTAAGATAGCTATGGAGAATGATAGGTCTGGCCCAAGAGTTAAAATTCTTAATTGGGGCAAGGCCAATTTTGATGGTATCAGACAGGAACTTTCAGAGGTAGATTGGGGGAGACTGTTGGCAGGCAAAGGGACAGCTGGTAAATGGGAGGCTTTTAAAAATGTGTTAACCAGGGTTCAGGGTAAGCACATTCCCTTTAGAGTGAAGGGCAAGGCTGGTAGAAGTAGGGAACCCTGGATGACTCGAGATATTGAGACTCTGGTCAAAAAAAAGAAGGAGGCATATCACGTACATAAGCAACTGGGATCAAGTGGATCCCCTGAAGAGTAAAGAGATTGTCGAAATAGAGTTAAGAGGGAAATCAGGAGGGCAAAAAGGGGACATGAAATTGCTTTGGCAAATAATGCAAAGGAGAATCCAAAGAGCTTCTACAGATACATAAAGGGAAAAAGAGTAACTAGGGACAGAGTAGGGCCTCTTAGAGAAAGGCATGGATGTTAGGAAACTAAGGGAAATAAATAGTGATGTCTTGAGAAGTGTGCATATTACAGAGGAGGAGGTGCTGGAAGTCTTAAAGCGCATCAAGGTAGATAAATCCCCGGGACCTGATGAAATGTATCCCAGGATGTTGAGGGAGGCTAGGGAGGAAATTGCGGGTCCCCTAACAGAGATATTTGAATCATCGGCAGCCACAGGTGAGGTGCCTGAAGATTGGAGAGTGGCGAATGTTGTGCCCTTGTTTAAGAAGGGCAGCAGGGAAAAGCCTGGGAACTACAGACCGGTGAGCCTAACGTCTGTAGTAGGTAAGTTGCTAGAAGGTATTCTGAGAGACAGGATCTACAAGCATTTAGAGAGGCAAGGACTGATTCGGGGCAGTCAGCATGGCTTCGTGCGTGGAAAATCATGTCTCACAAATTTGATTGAGTTTTTTGAGGGGGTGACCAAGAAGGTAGATGAGGGCAGTTCAGTAGATGTTGTCTACATGGACTTTAGCAAAGCCTTTGACAAAGTACCACATGGTAGGTTGTTGCAGAAGTTTAAAGCTCACGGGATCCAGGGTGAGGTTGCCAATTGGATTCAAAATTGGCTGGACGACAGAAGGCAGAGGGTGGTTGTAGAGGGTTGTTTTTCAAACTGGAGGCCTGTGACCAGTGGTGTGCCTCAGGGATTGGTGCTGGGTCCACTGTTATTTGTGATTTATATTAATGATTTGGATGAGAATTTAGGAGGCATGGTTAGTAAGTTTGCAGATGACACCAAGATTGGTGGCGCAGTGGATAGTGAAGAAGGTTATCTAGGATTGCAACGGGATCTTGATCAATTAGGCCAGTGGGCCGACGAATGGCAGATGGAGTTTAATTTTGATAAATGTGAGGTGGTGCATTTTGGCAGATCGAATCAGGCCAGGACCTACTCAGTTAATGGTATGGCATTGGGGAGAGTTATAGAACAAAGAGATCTAGGAGTACAGGTTCATAGCTCCTTGAAGGTGGAGTCGCAGGTGGACAGGGTGGTGAAGAAGGCATTCGGCATGCTTGGTTTCATTGGTCAGAACATTGAATACAGGAGTTGGGACGTCTTGTTGAAGTTGTACAAGACATTGGTACGGCCACACTTGGAATACTGTGTGCAGTTCTGGTCACCCTATTATAGAAAGGATATTATTAAACTAGAAAGAGTGCAGAAAAGATTTACTAGGATGTTACCGGGACTTGATGGTTTGAGTTATAAGGAGAGGCTGGATAGACTGGGACTTTTTCCCCTGGAGCGTAGGAGGCTTAGGGGTGAACTTATAGAGGTCTTTAAAATAATGAGGGGCATAGATAAGGTAGATAGTCAACATCTTTTCCCAAAGGTAGGGGAGTCTAAAACTAGAGGGCATAGGTTTAAGGTGAGAGGGGAGAGATTCAGAAGGGCCCAGAGGGGCAATTTCTTCACTCAGAGGGTAGTGAGTGTCTGGAATGTGCTGCCAGAGGTAGTAGTAGAGGCGGGTACAATTGTGTCTTTTAAAAAGCATTTAGATAGTTACATGGGTAAGATGGGTATAGAGGGTTATGGGCCAAGTGAGGGCAACTGGGACTAGCTTAATGGTAAAAACTGGGCGGCATGGACTGGTTGGGCCGAAGGGCCTGTTTCCATGCTGTAAACTTCTATGATTCTATGATTCTATGACGCCCTGCCTAACTGCCTCCTTACAGCTGGCAGCGAGCATTCAGCACGGAGAGCTTGCGTCAACGTCGCCTCACACAAAGCGTGTTGGCTGACAGAACGCTGAATGTTCAAATGGTGTAACAGTTCACCCTAGCCGAAACCTGCTCAATCGTTAATTGGGTTGAACCCAGTCTGACTGGGATCACGAGAAGCGCAGGTTTGTCGAACAACCTAAACTGACTATCAGTCAGGTGCATCCAAGGTTACTTTAACTGCACGGCAAAATGACAGGCCCTTCACCAGGACCAGAGAAGGGAGAAGGGGGGCGGGGGGGGGGGGGGGGGTGCAGACAGAGTGCAGAATAAACAAGCAATTAGTAATCTCTCCTGATTGAGACATGTTACTGGTTCCGCGACGTTAAAAATAAAATCTTCTCACCGATGTTTGTGCTTTGAGGTAATTGAGCTACGCCTGGACACAATGAGGAGAGAAAATGTCTAGATAAATTCTGCTGATAATTAGGCAGACAAGCTGAGTCAGTGACAGGACCAGCCAATTAGCACTTCTGCTTTTAAGCCAGTTGTCGGGTTTTTCTGGGGAATAGAACACATTAATAGCACTGCACAAATAGTAGCTCATTGATTCAAAACAGTTTGCCACATCCTGAGATAACTGATGAGATAAACACATCTTTTATTCAATATTTGCTAAATTTATTTATTTATGTCTTGCATATAAATGGATGTATCACATGCAAATGCAGTAGGAGCTTTAAACCGAGTAGTGAAAGCAAGGTATAATGGTAATACTGGATAAAGTGGGCAGAAATTGTCCCATGCGATATATTAGTAAAATGCATTAACATATTTTTGTGAAACTGCCTGTTTGCTATCCCAATGTGAGCGTTGACAGATATTTTTATAATCAAGTTAACACCTGAACTAAAATAAACAGATGAATTTTCATGAGCATTTTAACATGTTTCTCTCAAAAGCCATTCAGTTTCAATCCATTAGCAAACTTGACACTGATAAATAGGAATTGCCCAGAGAGCTCCAAATATTTCCAGATTTAAAGAAAGAGATGACATTTGTATCCCATCTTTTACATCCTAAGATGCCCAAAATCTTTTTCAACCAATGAAATTCACAGTGGTTAGCACTGTTGCTTCACAGCGCCAGGGTCCCAGGTTCGATTCCCGGCTTGTATCACTGTCTGTGCGGAGTCTGCACGTTCTCCTCGTGTCTGCATGGGTTTCCACCGGGTGCTCCGGTTTCCTCCCACAAATCCCGAAAGAAGTGCTTGTTAGGTAATTTGGACATCCTGAATTCTCCCGCTGTGTACCTGAACAGGTGCCGGAATGCGGCGATTGGTGGATTTTCACAGTAACTTCATTGCAGTGTTAACGTAAGCCTACTTGTGACAATAATAAAGATTATTATAATTACTGCTGTTCTGTAAAGAGGCACAGCAGCTAATTTGTACATGGCAAGATTGCGAAAGATAACGAAGGGGATGAATAACCAGGACGGCAGAGGTTTGGGCTTCTGCAGTTGTCCAACAGGTCTGAGGTTCTCTCAGCTTGTTTGACTGACAGTGGGGGGCTGCAGGGTGGATGGGTGGACTGACCATGGCACCGTGGTAGACGAGGCCATTCAAGTGGAGGAGTATATAAGATTGTGGTGCTGGTAAGGGAACAGTTGATGAGGGGGGATTGATACTGTTCTCTGTAACAAGGAGCGAGAGTCCACATGGCTGTGCTGCCTGCCCGGTGCCGGGGTTCGAGATATCTGCTCAGGGCTGGCGTGGGCCTAGTTTCAAGGCTGATTAAATTGGATATCCCTAATTAAAGAACTGGGCGGTTTTTTTCATGGAATTTACAGTGCAGAAGGAGGCCATTCGGCCCATCGAGTCTGCACCGGCCATTGGAAAAAGCACCCTACCCAAGCCCACACCATCATTCTATCCCCGTAACCCAGTAACCCCACCTAACCTTTTTTGGACATGAAGGGCAATTTAGCATGGCCAATCCACCTAACCTGCACGTCTTTGGACTTTGGGAGGAAACCGGAGCACCCGGAGGAAACCCACGCAGACACGGGGAGAACATGCAGACTCCACACAGGCAGTGACCCAAGCCGGGAATCGAACCTGGGAACCTGGAGCTGTGAAGCAACCGTGCTAACCACTATGCTACCGTGCTGCCCACAGTAAATCAAACACAGTCAAACCTCAGCAGGCCAGACTTGACTAAGGTCAAATATACAAAGACACAGAAGCATGTCTATGTCTGTCATATCAATCATCGCACTCTACTGAGAAACAACAGGAGACCATCGCACCCCATTGAAATGCACCGGCCAATTGTTAGAAGCCCAGATCGGGCCAGACTTTCTGTCACCTAGAGTTCCTGCCATTACATTATATGGCAACAGGTCACATGTGAGCAATGCCATGGAGCTGGACACCTGGGGGGGGCGGGGGGGGGGGGTACTGTAAGGCAGACATCAAGAAACCCATTGGGTATTGGAACCCCCTCCCGAGGCCTCATTGGCCAGAAGCCAGAGATGTTTCTGGAAAGGCGGGTAGAGAGGGGGATAAAGGTGCGCTTTACAGACACATCAACAGCAAAGACTCGGTGTGTGAGGTGACCTCGACAAGACAAGAAGGAAGGAAGGAAGAGACAGCCAGTGAGGACCACCTTTGTGAAGACAGGCCAGAGGAATTCCAGCAATCAGATCCACAGCCTACCAAGCCATCTTTATGGGTAGTATACTTGAATCTGGGGTATCCTCTTGTTTCATCTAGGTAAATTAAGGGTTAATAGTATTATTATTAATAAACTTATTGAACCTATACTTGTCTTTGTCCTTTGTCCATCTTGCAACAAAGGGCACCTGGACAAACCTTTGCGTAAAGGTTGTTCGAAAGTATCTGCGATTTAGCAGGTACAACACTGGCGAGGAACCTGCAGTGGGCGAGGGAGGATCCAGTGTTCATGGCCCATGTCGGTACCAATGACATAGGCAGGACAAAGAAGGAGGTTCTGCACAGTCAGTGTAAGAGCTAGGCACCAAATTCAGAAAAAGAAGCTCAAAGTTAATCATTTCTAAATTATTACCTGAGCCACATGCAAATTGGCAGAGGACAAAGAAGATTAGGGACGGGGTCTAAAGGCCGCATTGCGCCTGCCGCAGATCCATGCGAACCAGTTAGATCATGGGAGAGTACAGAATTGAGATCACAGCTGGGAGCCGAGCGGTTTCTGACCTAACCGGCCCGCTCCTGTTGGCGGCATCCGGATCCCATCGAGAGGTGACAAGAACCCAAGAATCACCAATTAAGGCCAATCCCCATATCATTGAAGGGACAGACCCCCCTATGTAATGACCTCCCGTGATCTAAATGGCTCCCCAATGAGCAGTCTCAGGGGTGTCCTTTCGCACGCCTATTTAAAAACAGGAAGCTAGCACAATGGCTGCTGAGGAGATCGGAGGAGGTGAGTAGCCATCTTCAAAATTGGGCAATCGTAGAATCAAAGTACAGTGCAGCAGGAGACCATTCAGCCCATCGAGTCTGCACCGGCCTTCTGAAAGAGCACCCTACCTAAGACGACACCCCCACCCCATCCCCATAACCCCACTTAAATTGCCAAATTCCTGGACACTAACAGGCAATTTACCATGGCCAATCCGCCTGACCTGCACATCTTTAGACTGTGGGAGTAAGCCGGAGCACCCGGAGGAGACCCACGCAGACACGGGGAGAACGTGCAGACTCCGCAACAGGGAGCCACCAGAGGCCGGGATTGAACCCAGATCTCTGGTGCTGTGAGGCAGCAGTGCTAACCACTGTGTCACCGTGGGGGCCCAATCAGCCTGGGGAACTGGAGTGGCTGTCCCACTACACAGATCAGAAGACCATAAAACATAGAAGCAGAATGAGGCCACTCGGCCCATCGAGTCTCCTCCACCATTCAATCATGGCTGATATTTGTCTCATCCCCATTAGAACATAGAACATGGAACATAGAACAATACAGCGCAGTACAGGCCCTTCGGCCCACGATGTTGCACCGAAACAAAAGCCATCTAACCTACACTATGCCATTATCATCCATATGTTTATCCAATAAACTTTTAAATGCCCTCAATGTTGGCGAGTTCACTACTGTAGCAGGTAGGGCATTCCACGGCCTCACTACCCTTTGCGTAAAGAACCTACCTCTGACCTCTGTCCTATATCTATTACCCCTCAGTTTAAAGTTATGTCCCCTCGTGCCAGCCATTTCCATCCGCGGGAGAAGGCTCTCACTGTCCACCCTATCTAACCCCCATTCTCCTGCCTTCTCCCCATAACCCCTGATCCCCTAATTAATCAAGAATCTATCTGTCTCTGTCTTAAAGATACTCAGTGATTTGGCCTCCACAGCCTTCTGCGGCAAAGAGTTCCACAGTTTCACCACCCTCTGGCTGAAGAAACTCTCCCTCATCTCTGTTTGGATCATCTCTGTAAAGGATCATCCCTTTAGTCTGAGATTGTGTCCTCTGCTTCTAGTTTTAGCTACTAGTGAAAACATCCTCCCCGCATCCACTCTACCCAGGCCTCGCAGTCCCCTGTAGCTTTGAATGAGATCCCCTCTCACCCTTCTAAACTCCGAGACCTCAACTGCTCCCCAAATGACAAGCTCTTCATTCCAGGGATCATTCTTGTGAACCTCCTCTGGACCCTTTCCAAGGCCAGCACATCCTTCCTTAGATACGGGGCCCAAAACTGCTCACAATACTCCAAATGGGGTCTGACCAGAGCCTTATACAGCCTCAGAAGTACATCCCTGGTCTTGTATTCCAACCCTCTTGACATGAATGCTAACACTGCATTTGCCTTCCTAACTGCCGACTGAGCCTGCATGTCAACTTCAAGAGAATCTTGAATTAGGACTCCTAAGTCCCTTTGTGCTTCTGATTTCCTACGCCTTTTCCCATTTAGAAAATAGTCTATGCCTCCACTCTTCCTATCAAAGTGCATAAACTAACACTTTTACACATTGTATTCCATTTGCCACTTCATTGCCCACTCTCCGAGCCAGTCCAAATCCTTCTGCAGCCCTCCTCTTTCCTCAATACTACATGTCCCTCTACAGATCTTTGTATCATCTGCAAACTTAGCAACAATGCCTTCAGTTCCTTCTTCCAGATCATTAATGTATATTGTGAAAAGTTGTGGTCCCAGCACTGACCCCTGAGGCACACCACTAGTCACTGGCTGCCATCCTGAAAAAGTCCCCTTGATCCCCACTCTCTGCCGTCTGCCAGTCAGCCAATCCTCAGGGAGGTGGTGGAGCCCCTGGGGTGGCTGGGCCTGGTCGGGGGGGGGGGGGGGGGGGGTCTAGCGTCATCGTGGAGGGGGGGGGGGGTGAGGGGCTCAATGCCCGCGGATCCAACAGGCCACCCCCCCCTGGATTGTGTATACCCGTAACAGTGGCAGCTTCAGCTGTCGACTGTCCATCCCACGGAACATCCCCAGCCCTGGCTGCAGTAATCTGGTGAAGGTCACTTTAACTCCCTCCGACTGTGGCAGCCTCTGGCTGCACAGCTGAAGGCTGTAGCCAATGAGGGATTGGCATTGTTAGTTATATGAGCACTTCACAGCTCTCAAGTAGGTTCCCTTGGGAAGAGGTGACATGTTGCAGCCCAGTGTTACTGCCTGGCGTCCCAATCAGACTGTGAGGCCTGGTCACCTTGCCTGATCTCTGGAGGCATGAACGCCACAGAGGCAGCAGCCGACAATCAAACACCCTGGAGCGGGGCCTGAGCACTGGCGATATCCCTGTGACCAGAGGGTGGGTTTGGGGATCAGGGAGGGAATCTGAGTCCGGTCCAAGTAATGTTCCTGGCAGGGGTCTGTGGTCCGGGATCTGCGGTCCGGTGCCCAGGGGCCCTTGCTGTGGCCGTGTGTGTGGGAGGGGCAGTTCCCCCCAGCACAACCGACTTGTGGGATGGCACCCTGAGAGATGGCAGGGAATGGCAGTGTGGGGAGGCTTGTGAGGCCTGAGGGGTCCAGGATGGAAGGCATAAATGATCACCAGTCTCTCACCCTCTCCAATTTCATACAGATGTCACATTATGGATGATATAGTGGACCCCACAGCAGCTGCCCCTGTGGTGATGGTGACACAGGAAAAGGCAGCGGCATCAGAGACGACGGAGGCACGAGGTGGTACTCCATGTGCATGGACCTGCTCTACACCCTGAGGAACCGGCTGCCGATCGGGCCTGGGAGGGACCCAGAGGGGGAGGCTGGCGTTGGCCCAAGGTGTCCAGACGTCGCTGGTCGTTTGAGGAGATGTCAGACAGCGTGTGCCGCAAGGCTCGAGCAGGGACCTGTGTCGCATCTACCAACCTACAGCCCACAAGCGCACCTGTGAAGTCCCAAAGACCCTGTTTGCCCGGGCAGCTACCTGTATGAACTTTGACCTGGATCTGGAGCAGGCCCATCAAGATGCCTGGGCAGCAGGAGTCCCCGCCATCGCTCGGATGCCCCAGTCCAAGGGCTAATAGATTTCACGCTTATCGTTTGTCCAGAACTTTCACCCTCCGAGGTGTGTGTCTGTGCGTTTATGGAAGGTGAGGATGACAACTTTGATGTCACAATGGTGGTATCCTCGGAGCTCTCCTCAGAGGTGTTCTCCTGGAAGGTGGGTGAGCAGGCCATCCCCAATGGGCTGGCGTCATTCAGATGAAGATCCTACAGGAGAATGGACATGTGGTCAGTGGGAGGAAAGCATCATTATGTCTGGCATAAATGTTTTTTTTTCTAGTTGACGCGCGATGTGCCGCGGAGATCAGTGCTGGGACCTCAACTTTTAACAATTTATATAAATGACGTGGATGAGTGGACAGAAGGTCTGGTTGTGGAATTTGCTGATGACACAAAGATAGGTAGGAAAGTAAATTGTGAAGAGGACGCAAGGAGGCTACAAAGGGACATGGATAGGTTTAGTGAGCAGACAGAAATCTGGCAAAATTGTGTATATTGCGGCCAAATGTGAAATTGTTCAATTTGACAGGAAGGATAAAAAAAGAAGCTTATAATCTACATGGTGAGAGGTTGCAGAGCTCTGAGTTTCAGCGGGGTCTGCGTGTCTTTGTGCATGAATCACAAAAGACTCGTACACAGCGAGTAATTAGGAAAGTTAATGGAATGTTATCATTTATTCAGAGGTGAATTGAATACAAGAGTAGTGAGGTTATGCTTCAGTTGTACAGGGCATTGGTGAGGCCCATCTGCAGTTTAGTGTACAGTGTAATGGTCTCCTTATTTAAGGAAAAATGTAAATGCATTCGAATCATTTCAGAGAAGGTTTACTAGTTTAATACCCGGAATGTGTGGGTTGTCTTATGAGGAAGGTTGGCGAGATTAGGGCCGGGATTCACCGAGCCCGCGCCAGGTCAGAGAATCGGCGGGGGGGGGGGTTGAGAACCTCGGACACGCCGCTCCGATGCCGGGCCGCCGATTCTCCGGCGACCGGAGAATCGCCGCAAATCAGGCCGGCGCGGTCGCCGCGGCGCCGGTCGGGGGCATTTGAAAGGCGAGTGCCCGCCGAGTCCCGCCGGCGTGGTTCATATATGATCCCACCCGGTGGGACCTCAGCGTTCTGGCTGCAGGGGCCGTCCTGGTGGGGGGGGGGATCCGACTCTGGGGGGGGGGGGCCTCCACGGTGGCAATGCCCGCGATTGGGGGCTACCGATCGGCGTGCGCGCTCATTCCGGGGGGGGGGGCTATGTTCCTCCATGCCGGGCCCCAGTAGGGCTCTGCCATGTTCCGGCGCGGAGAAGGCCGTCGCGCCCGTGCGCGGACCCGGGCCGTCCGTTGCGCACATGCACAGACCCGCACCGGCGGTGCAAGGCCGGCTTGCGGCACTGGAGAAGCGCACAGCACTCTGCCGCTGTTCTGGCTCCCTGAAATCCAGAGAATAACTTTTCCAGGAGGCTGTTGCGCCAGCGTACATCACTCCAGAGTTTACGCCGGCATCAACACTTGGCTGGAATTTCGGTGAATCCCGGCCTAGGTTTTTCATCCACTAGAGTTTAGAAAAGTCAGAGGTGACTTGATTGAAACCTTTAAGATCCTGAGAGGTATTGACAGGACGGATCGGGAAAGGATGTTTCATCTTGTGGGAGAATCTATGGTACGACGCTTAGAGTGTAAACGGTAAAGAAGGCTTTAATAAACTAAGAACTAGTCTGGTGCCGAGACGTGGGCTAACAGAGGCGCCACCCACAAGGCGGCCCCTTATATACGGCTCCCAGATGGGAGGAGCCAGAGGCGGGGTTCCCCAGGGTTCCAAGCCTGGTCACAAAGGGGACATCACCTTACATGATGACAAGGGTACAGTGTTACAGTAACCATTAATCACATTCACCCCCTGTTTAATAAAGAATCCGGCGGGGGTGAAGTGCCATCATAAGTCCATCCGTCTCGGTGGCCGGATCGCCCTCATCGACCTCCTCAGTTCGGGCGGTGGTGCGGCGGACACGGACGTCTTGGTTGAGGGTACGTCCGGCAGCACGGCGGTCGGAGCTTCGGTCCGGGTCGGTGCAGGGGAACGGGGCGCAGGGAGAATAGGCGAGGCCAGCGGTAGCGGTGCCGACGCCGGCGGGGTGTGTAAAGGGGGGGGCGCTAGGGGGCGCGCGCGGTAGGTGCTCACCAACGGGGAGTGGGGCCGGGAGGGGGTGTGTTGTAGGGGGTGCCGGGCCTTGCAGGGGAGCAGCGCAGGAAGGAGCGTCTGTAGTGGGGGATCCAGCGGGTGCCAGATCCCGGAGGGAAACCGTATCTTGCCTGCCGTCGGGGTACTCAACGTAGGCTTAACTGGGGTTGGCGTGGAGTAATTGGACCTTTTCGACCAGGGGATCCGTTTTATGGCTCCTCGCGTGCCTCCGGAGAAGAACAGGCCCCGGAGCCGTCAGCCAAGGTGGAAGCGAGACCCCGGAAGTAGTCTTCCTGGGGAAGACAAACAATCGGTTGTGAGGGGTCTCATTCGTGGCCGTGCAGAGGAGCGACCTAATGGAGTGTAGGGCATCGGGCAGGACCTCCTGCCAGCGGGTAGTTGGGAGACTTCTCGACCGTAGGGCTAGAAGGACAGCCTTCCACACTGTCGCGTTCTCCCTCTCCACCTGCCCGTTTCCCCGCGGGTTCTAACTGGTCGTTCTGCTCGAGGCGATGCCTTTGCTGAGCAGATACTGACGCAGTTCATCGCTCATGAACGATGTACCCCGGTCGCTGTGGATATAAGCGGGGAAACCGAACAGGGTGAAGATGCTGTGCAGTGCCTTAATCACCGTGGCTGAGGTCATGTCGGGGCAGGGAATGGCGAATGGGAAGCGGGAGAACTCATCGTTAACGGTGAGAAAATAGGTATTGCGATTGGTGGATGGGAGGGGCCCCTTGAAGTCCACGCTCAGTCGCTCAAAGGGCCCTGAGGCCTTCACGAGCCGAACCTCATCTGGCCGGTAGAAGTGCGGTTTGCACTCCGCACAGATCTGGCAGGCCTTGATCATGGCCTTGACCTCCTTGGTTGAGTAAGGTAGGTTGCAGGACTTGATAAAATGGATGAGCCGGGTAACCCCCGGCTGGAAGAGGCCATTGTGGATGGCTTGCAGGCGGTCGTCCTGTGCGTTGACGCATGTGCCGTGGGACAGGGCATTTGGGGGCTCGTTGAGCTCCCCTGGACGATACTTGATATCGTACGTGTAGGTGGAGAGTTCGATATTCCACCTCAAAATGTTATCGTTTTTTATTTTGCCCCGTTGCGTGTTATCGAACATATAGGCGACTGACCGTTGGTTGGTGACGAGGGTGAACCTCCTACCGTGTTAGGTAGTGTCTCCAGCGCCACACAGCCTCCACAATGGCTTGTGCCTCCTTCTCGACTGCAGAGTGTCGAAACTTGGAGGCGGTGAGTGAGAAGAATGCTACTGGTCTGCCTGCCTGATTGAAGGTAGCAGCCAGGGTGATGTCTGATGCATCATTCTCTACCTGGAAGGGGATAGTTTTGTCCACCGCGCGCAGAGCGGCCTTGACGATATCGGCCTTGATGAGGTTGAAGGCCAATCGAGCATCAGCCGAGAGGGGAAAAGTGGTGGTCTTCATGAGTGGGCGGGCTTTGTCCGCATACTTGGGGACCCAATGGGCGTCGTAGGAGAAGAGCCCCAATCACCGTTTGAGGGCCTTGAGGCTGCGCGGGAGGGGGAGTTCCTTAAGGGGGCGCATGCGGTCGGGGTCGGGACCTAGGACCCCATTTTCCACCACATAGCTGAGGATGGCTAGCCGGGCTGTGTGGAAAATGCATTTTTCCTTATTATATGTTAGGTAAGGGCTTGGGCGGTCTGGAGGTACTTTGAGGTTTGCGTCATGGTCATGCTGGTCAGGGCTGCAGATGGTGACATTGTCCAAGTACGGGTATGTAGCCCGCAAACCGTACTGGGCCACCATTTGATCCATTGCCCTTTGAAAGACGGAGACCCCATTTGTGACGCCGAAGGGGACCCTGAGAAAGTGGAAGAGCCGGCCGGCTGCTTTGAAGACAGTATAGGGGGGGTCTTTTGGGCGGATGGAGAGCTGGTGGCAGGCGGATTTGAGGTTGACCGTGGAAAATACTCGGTATTGGGCGATCCGATTTACCATTTCCGCGATGCGAGGAAGGGGGTACGCATCAAGCTGCGTGAATCGGTTGATGGTCTGGCTATAATCCACGACCATCCATTTCTTATCCCTGGACCAAACTACCACCACTTGAGCTCTCCAAGGGCTGTTGCTAGCCTTGATGACCCCCTCTCCCAGTAAACGCTGGATCTCTGACTTGATAAAAGTCATATCTTGGGCGCTGTACCGCCGGCTCCTGGTGGCGACGGGCTTGCAGTCAGGGGTGAGGTTCGCGAATAGCGAGGGGGAAGCGACTTTCAGTGTCGCAAGGCAGCATACCGTGAGGGGGGGCAAGGGTCTGCCGAACTTC
The DNA here is from genome assembly GCF_047496885.1 of Scyliorhinus torazame. Taxonomy (NCBI): domain Eukaryota; kingdom Metazoa; phylum Chordata; class Chondrichthyes; order Carcharhiniformes; family Scyliorhinidae; genus Scyliorhinus; species Scyliorhinus torazame. The sequence goes on along the minus strand of NC_092713.1, from coordinate 316,008,130 downwards.
AGTGTCAGGCTTCGGTGGCTGCACTGGAAATCCAGTCTGAGCAGCAGGGGGGCACAGAGGTGGGGAAGGATATAAAATTTGAAACGGGTGTACTTGGCGCCCTGGAGCGAGAGATCCGCGATACAGTACCCCTTGATTTGTACCGAGTGGGACCCGGATGCGAGGGCTATGGTTTGGGATGCGGGATGGGTGTGCAGGGAGCAGCGCCTTACCGTTTCAGGATGGATAAAACTCTCCGTGCTCCCAGTCGAAGAGGCATGCAGTGTCGCGCCCGTTGACGTGGACCTGCATCATAGAGTCCTGCAGGTGTTTTGGCCGAGTTTGGTCGAGGGTGATCGCTCCCATTCACGGGTAGTCGGCGTCCTCAGCCGAGTCGGACTTGTAAAATGGCCGCCGCCGTCAGCTGCGCATGTCGGGTCGAGAAGATGGCCGCCGACAAGATGGCCGCTTCCATGATTCACGCGAGGCTGATGACGCGTCAGAAAGGGGCGTGTCAGGCCGGTGCATAGCCGCATTGCGAGGCCTGCGGGCCTGAGAGCCTGATTTTCGGGCTGGCTGTTCTTTGTTCTTCTGGCCCCTGGGTCTGGACAGGCAGACCCTCGCAAAATGCCCTTTCTTCCCGCAGTCGCTGCAGATCGCGGGGCGGGCTGGGCAGCGTGGGCATGGATGCTGGCCCTGCCCACAGAAATAGCACGGTGTGCCCCCATGATGAGCGGGTCGCCGCGTGGCGCAGGCCTGTAATATGGCTGAGTCTGAGGAAGTCTGGGGGGGGGCTCGCAGAGTCCGCGGGGTACGTACCCAAGTTATGTCGGGCCACCTCCAGCGAGGAGGCGAGCGTTAGCGTCTCCTGGAGGTCTTTTGCCCCGTTTTCGAGCAGCCGCTGCCGGATGTAGGTTGAGCGGATGCCGGACATGAAAGCGTCTCCGATGTGCAGGTTCATATGGACTTCCCCTGTCACATCCTGGTGGTCACACTCCCTGGCAAGTGCGGTGAGTTTTTCGACGAATTTGTCTAGCGATTCCCCCGAGCGCTGCCGGCAGGTAGAGAGCAGGTGCCTGGTGTGCACCTCGTTGATAGGCTTGACGAACCGCTTGCGGAGTAGCTCGACTGCCTCTTCATAAGTCGTCGCCTTTTCGAGCGTGGCGGAGATTCTGTGACTCACCCGGGTGTGGAGTAGTTGCAGCTTGCGCGGCCCCAGGATGGGAGTCTCTGAGGAGTCCAGGTAAGCCTCGAAGCATCGGAGCCAGTATTTTAAAATTTCCTTTGCCTCCGGTGTCCGTGCTTCCAGGTTGAGCTTCTCTGGTTTTAGGCCTGCGTCGATCCTGATGTAGTTTAGTTTATTAAATTGTGGTACCCTCAATAACGACGCTTAGAGTGTGAACGGTAAAGAAGGCTTTAATAAACTAAGAACTAGACTGGTGCCAAGACGTGTGCTAACAGCTATGCCGCCCACAAGGCGGCCCCGTTTCTACGGCTCCCAGATGGGCGGAGCCGGAGGCGGAGTTCCTCAGGGTTCCAAGCCCGGTCTTAAAGGGGATATCACCTTAGATGATGACAAGGGTACAGTGTTACAGTAACCGTTCATCGCAATCTAGAACTAGGGGGTTACTGTTTAAAAATTAAAGGGTCACCCATTTAAGATGGAGAGGAGGAGAATGTTTTTCTCTCGGAGGGTAACGAGTCTCTGGAACTCTCTCCCTCAAAAGGCGGTGGAAGCTGAATCTTTGAATATTTTAGGGCAGAGCTGGGTCGATTCTTGATTAACAAGGTAATCAGGGGGAAGTGGGAATGTGAGGGTGAGGTTACAAACAGATCAGCCATGATCTGATTGAATGTGGGTGCAGGCGCGAGGGGCTGAATGCCCTCCTCCTGCTTCTAATTGGTATGTTTGTGCGACCTGTTTTGGAGGTGTTGATACAGGGATGAATGTTGGCCAGGACTTCGGGAGGTGTTTGCGCTGGAGTGATGCTGTGGCACCACGTGCATGAACCTGACCATGGAGATAGGGCCTTACCCAAAAATCAGAATGTCCAATAATACAGGACTCTTTTGTTCTGAGGTCAGGAAAGGCAGTATATAAATACAAATCCCTTCTTTTGTTATGTTTTGTTCTCAAACAATCGGGAGAGCAAACAATGTATTTACCTAATAAATATTTCAACGAACCCCGGATGATTTTGAGCTGGGACAGGGAATTCTAAGTGACTCAGTAGTTTGTGATCTCTGCTTTTTAGGTGGCGTTCAAGTATTGAAGGATTACAAGAATTCAGATGCAAACAGGAGCCCTTCTACCATTTGATCTTGCCTCTGCAGTGTGCAAACCCTCCTGTCTTCCTATTACACCAGTCAGCTGTTTTTTAAGTGAACCCAGTGCCTGGACCTGCAACATCCTTGCAGCAATGTGTTCCTGCTGTTGAGTGCACTTTATGTAAAGGATACTTCCTGGAATATGCTCTGAACTTGTCCGCAGCAACCTTGAACCTGTACCCTTTGGTTTGGCTCACCTTGGCAGGTTTAAAAGTAGCCGTTTTGGCTTTATCTCTATATTCCTTAAAGAGTCTTGCCTGCCTCTATATAAAGTCTCAAACGAGGCATTTCTTTTCAAAGCTGAAGTCATTTCTCACAGCTCATCTCTCTAACACCGCAGGATAAGCCTCATTACTGTCCCGCCTTGAGGGACTGGATAGTGTCTTTTGTTGCAGTAAGCGAAAGCTGCCTACAATGATCACGATCTGCTCCTCTGCTCAGAAAGAAGCAGTTCCAATAACATAAATGTCTAACTTAAAGCTGACTTTCTGTTGATACAGATATGGGATGATTGCTTTTTGACAAATTATTCAAAAGTTGGGATTTTTTGGGTTCATAGAATCATAGAATTAACAGTGCAGAAGGAGGCCATTCGGCCCATCGAGTCTGCACCGGCGCTTGGAAAGAGCACCCAAACCAAGCCCATACCTCCACCCTATACCCACACCTCCACCCTATCCCTGTAACTCCACCTAAACTTTTTTGGGCACTAAGGGACACTTTAACACGGCCAATCCACCTAACCTGCACATCTTTGGACTGTGGGAGGAAACCAGAGCACCCGGAGGAAACCCACGCAGACACGGGGAGAACGTGCAGACCCGCAGAGACAGTGATCCAAGCCGGGAATCGAACCTGGGACTCTGGAGCTGTGAAGCAACAGTGCTAAGCACTGTGCTACCGTGCTTCCCTGCAGTTTGCACACGTACCGGCGTATTGCATATGGACAGAGTGTCTGGAACATGCACCACCTCTTCTTTGCATTTTATTCCACAAACTGAATGCCAAAAGAGAGCAGGTTACAATAATATTTAACAATGGCCAGGATTCTCTGTCCGGGCGTCGAAGTGTTCCCTTTATCGGAGGATCGTGGCAAGTTTGTGCTGCCGCTGGGAGCGACACAGAGGAACGATTCATTCTGTGTAAATGCAGATGCACACTGGCCGCGTGCTCCCGCCTGAGTCCCGGATCCCCGGGCAGCTGATTCGCTGGGGGAGGGGTCAGCTTTGTCAGACTGGCAAGCTGCAGCAGTTTTTAAGTGCTCCAAGCGGCCCTGACTCTCATAGGAGCCAACAGGAGGCTGAGAAAAGACATGCTCCCAGGTTCATGGACGTGGACATCACCAGGGTGCTGGACGGCGTGGGAGAGAGGAGAGATCTCCTCTTCACTTGGCTGGGGCGGAGACAGCAGCCAGCAGTTACGACCAAAGGACTGGCAAGAGGTGGCAGAGGCTGCCAGCCTCACCAAGAGGACTGGCATGCGATGCCCCACAATGATGAATAACCTCCTTCGAATAGCTCGGGTGAGTAACCACCTGTGTGCCCATGACATCGCTTCTGTCCTTGACCCCTGACACCTTCCCCCAGTCCCCTAGATGTAACCCACCTGCCAGCATGTCCCTCAGAACCCACCCTCCAGGAACCCCTAACACATGTTTTGCCCTCTTTGGCTCAGTGCCTTGCCCACACATGTCAACAACTAGAAAATGGCATGTTGACATCTCACTGTGTCCTTCACGTGTCCCCAAGGATTAAGCTGGCCAAAACAGATGGGAGTAGCAGAAGAGAGGCGGGACATCCCTTGTATTCCAGTCCACAAGCCCTTTGAAGAAAGGGCCATCAAACCCGCGTGGGAGGCCAAGGAGAGGACAATGGCTGACATGGAGTTTGGCATGTGGCGAGGAAGTGAGTCCGATGCAACTCAGATCTCCCTATCTCAAGTGAGTTGATCATCTCCCGCAGCCCCGTCCTTCCCAAGATTTCAACCCATGTTTTTTGTGTTCCAGGATCCCCATCAGACAAGGCCGGCCTGTCCGTGATCGCAAAAGCCCTCAAGACCCTCAGAACACCCCGGAGTGCAACTCCGGGGAAGACACTGACATCCTGGCACTGCTTTCACCTGTACCGTCCACCTTGGCAGAGACTATTACCTCGGTGAGAACTGTTAGTGAGCAGGCTCCTGGGTCACCCTCTGGTGAGCATCACACACATCAGATGGAGCCAGGGTCCCGGAGGGAACAGACGTCCGGAGGGCTACCCGATCTCAAGGAACCGCTGTCGCCCAGATAGATGTTGCGCTTCTGGAAAAGATGATCCTACCACTGGCGCAGATGCAAGACCAGAGCCAGAATTTACAGGAGCGGGGGGGACAGCAACTTTCCAGTGCTTGAAAGTACAGCTGGAGGAGTCCAGCCACCTTCAGGAGCAGGAGATGTTTCTCTCTTCCCCAGGGTGGGGCGGAGACAGCGGCCAGCAGTCATCACCACAGCATGGCACGCAGGCAAATCCTGAAAGGGTAAGATCCGTGGAAGGCCTTGGACAAGACCTAAGAGCCATGGGTCAGGACCAAGGCTTGGGGCACGCTGTGCTGTCCATGGCTGAGGTGCAGGACAGGGGGAGCCCAGTCACAGAGGGGGAAGGGATGGGGCTAATGTTGGCGCGTCCCGCAGGGCAGGCATTGGAACACTTCACCCCTTCTGAATCCCTCCCCCACCTGACACTGCCACATCCGCTGGGCAGCGGATAGAACAGGGTGACACGTCGTCAAGGGCATCACAGGGCAGGGGGTGAGACAAGGGGCAGGCCGCCTTCACTTCTGATGTTGTGTCTGGGTAACGCCAAGGACAGATGTTGTCAGAAAATGGGGGACTCATCTCACAGCAAGTTGTCATCGTCCTCCGTCCCGCAGGCAAGATCCACTGACACTGCCAACTCAGGCCCAACGCCCGGTGATGATGATGGGATGACCCTTGAAGGCGGAGGGGGAGCCGTGATCATGGGAATGGGTGAGAGCCTAAGGGAGAGGGAGGGGTGGAAGGTCAAGGGAGAGGGAATGGGTGAAAGGTTATGGGAGGGGAAAGGTGGGTGTGGGGGGGGAGGGATGTGTGGGAGGCACTCTGCCTGCGAGTCGTGCACAGACGTGCATGATATCCAGCTGATGATCGCACACCAATTGCACGTCCAAGGAGTGGAACTCCTTCCTGCTAACGGAGGGCACCCCCTGTCGAGCTGGTGCTCTGAGGGCAACATGTGTGCCATCAATAACCCCTGAACCTGGGGCATGTCAGCGATGGCAGCAAATGAAGCAGCGCTGGGCATCCTGGTGGACCTGGTCCATGTTAAAGTTAATAGATAGATGCCCGGAGGCATAGGACATCCATCGTACCTCGGATGAACCTGTGCGTGAACGATTGCTAGATCTCGCACAGGTCCCCGCTGGAGCCTTGGAACGAGCCAAGGCACAGAGGTTTCGGGCCACGGTCACTTGACGGCCATCCAGAGCAGGAGTCCTCCTCCTCGCGCTCGAAATGCCAGATGCATCACCATCTGGTGCAACTATCGTACGGTCTCCTTAGTGAGTTGGAGCTGGGGGCATGGTGTGATTCATGCGTCGATACAGATTCGATGGGCCAACGGGCCTCTTCTGCATGGTGCGATTCTGCGATTCTGTGAAGAAAGGCAGGGACTCTCTCTCTCTAGTATCCTGGCCAATATTCATCCTGTAGCCAATAACAGTTAAAACCGGTGATTTAAGCATTGTGGTACATCCATAGTCATGAAAGAAAATATATAAATGTATGACTTTTAGTGGCTATGTGTGGAAGCTTGATGGATATTAACCGGCTGTCACATTTGCTCCATTACAAAAGTGGTAACACTTCAAAGATACATTATTGATGTAAAAAAAGCTTTTTGAATATTCTGATTTGTGTGAGGTGTAATATAAATGCAATCTTCTTGTTATTCTTCTTCCTGCCTTTGTTTAACATCCAGACAAATGCAAACGCACAAGCACACAAGCACATGGAAGGGAGGATACAGACATTTGTATCATCATAGAATCCCTATTGCGCAGAAGGAGGCCATTCAGCCCATCGAGGCCGAATGGCCTCCTTATCATAGAAGAATCATAGAAGTTGACAGCATGGAAACAGGCCCTTCGGCCCAACCAGTCCATGCCGCCCAATTTTTACCATTAAGCTAGTCCCAGTTGCCCGCACTTGGCCCATAACCCTCTATACCCATCTTACCCTTCTTCACTGTAAATGCTATGATTCTATGAAGTCAGGATGGTGAGTGACAGGTGGTGGGTTTCCCAGGTATCTGCTGCTCTTGTCCTTCTAGATGGTAGTGAGGGGCTGGTTTAGCACACTGGGCTAATTCGCTGGCTTTTAAAGCGGACCAAGGCAGGCCAGCAGCACGGTTCAATTCCTGTACCAGCCTCCCCGAACAGGCGCTGGAATGTGGCGACTAGGGGCTTTTCACAGTAACTTTATTGAAGCCTACTTGTGACAATAAGCGATTTTCATTCATTTCATTGTGGGTTTGGAAGGTGCTGCCAAAGGAGCTTTAATGAGTTCCAGCAGTGCATCTTGTAGGTGGTACACACGGCCACCCGTGGTGGAGGAATTTAATGTGGGGAAAGGGGTAGCAATCAAAGTTGGGTAGGTCTGCTCTGGATGATGTCGCACTTTTTAAGTAGCTTCACTCACCCAGGCAAGTGGTGAGAATTCCACCACACTCCTGACTTGGGCCTGTAATTGGTGAATAGGCTTTGGCCGGGGTGGGGGGGATCCCGCCACTGCAGATGGTGAAACGTGAATTCAATTAAAATAATCTGGAATTAAAAGTCTAATGATGACCTTGAAACCCATTGCAGATTGTCACAAAAACCCATCGGGTTCACTAATGTCCTTTCGGGAAGGAAATCTGCCATCCTTACCTGGCCTGGCCTATGTGTGGCTCCAGACCCACCACAATGCGGTTGAATCTTAGCTGCCCCTCAAAGACAATTAGGGATGGGCAATAAATGCTGGCACAGCCCACGCCCCATGAATGAACTAAAAAAAAGTCATTGAATGTCAAGGGGCGATGGTTAGATTCTCTCTTGTAGGAGATGGTCATTACCTGGCACTTGTGGGCGCAAATGTCACCTACCACCTGTCAGCCCAAGCCTGGATATTGTCCAGGTCTTGCTGCATCTGGACCTGGACTGCTTCATTATCTGAGGAGTTGCAAATGGTGCTGAACATTGTGCAGTCACCTGGTAGCATCCCCACTTCTGACCTTCTGATGGAAGGGAGATCTTTGATGAAGCAGCTGAAGATAGTTGGGCCTAGGACAACCCTGAGGAACTCCTGCAGTGATGTCCTGGGACTGAGATGATTGACCTCCAACCACCACAACCACCTTCCTTTGTGCCGGGTATGACTCCAACCAGTGGAGAGTTTTCCCCCTGATTCCCATTGACTCCGGTTTAGCTCGGGCTCCTTGATGCCACACTCGGTCACATGCTGCCTTGATGTCGAGGGCAGTCACTCTCACCTCACCTCTGGCATTCAGCTCTTTTGTCCATGTTTGAACCAAGGCTGTAATGAGGTCAGGAGCTGAGTGACCCTGGCGGAACCCAAACTGAGCGTCCGCGAGCAGGTTATTGCAGAGTAAGTGCCGTTTGATAGCACTGCCGATGACCCCTTCCCTCACTTTGCGGATGATCAAAAACAGACTGTGGAGGTGGTAATTGACAGTGTTGAATTTGCCCCGCGTCCTGTGTTCAGCACACATAGTAAAATCAGATATGATTTGCCCAGAGTGGACTGGGAGCGGACACGTTTAGGTAAATCTGTGGCAGGACAATGGGATGCATTCAAGAAGCAAATGGGGAAAGTACAGACCCAACAAGTTCCAATCAGGAAAAAGGGTGGGACCAACAAATCCAGTGAACCCTGAATATTGAGGGATTTACAGCATTGGATCAGGAGAAAAATGGAGGCTTATGACAGATATCGAGGGCTCAAAACAGCAGACATCCAAGAGGCGCAGAGAATGTGCAAGAGGGAAGCTAGGAGAGCAGAAAGGGGACATGAAAGGAACTTGGCAAGTTAAATAAAGAAAAATGTAAAGTTGTTTTACAAGTACATTAAGGGTAAAAGGATAACTAGAACTAGGAAACTGGACCTGGAGATGTATCTACTTTTAAGCCTGTCAGACCATTCAGAATCTCAGGGTACATTAAGGACCACAGTGTGTATGGAGCCAGAGAATGTAGACTGTGTTCTAAATGAACACTTCATGTCAGTGTTCACTCGTGAGAGGGACGGTGTGGGTATAGAAATCAGGGAGAAGGACTAAAAAAATTAAAGATATTGACATAGACAGAAGAGGCTCTGAGTGGTCTGACAGGCTTAAAAGTAGACAAATCTCCAGGGCCAGATGAAATGTATCCCAGGCTGTTGAGTGAGGCATGGGAGGAAGTAGCAGGGGTGCTGGCAATAATTTTCAATTCCGCTCTGGCCACAGGAGAGGTGCCGGGGGACTGGAGGATAGCCAATGTGGTACTATGATTCAAGAAGGGAGGAAGGGATAAACCAGGGATCTACAGGCCAGTCAGTCTAACCTCAGTGGTGGGGAAACTATTGGAAGCAATTCCAAGAGACAGAATTAATCTGCATTTGGAGACGCAGTGATTAATCAAGAGCAGTAGCATGATTTTGTTCAGGGAAGGTCATGCCTGACCAATTTGATTGAGTTTATGAAGAGGTGACCAAGTGTGTGGATGAGGGAAATGCAGTTGACGTAGTCTACTTGGACTTCAGCAAGGCTGTTGATAGCGTGGAAGACTGATAGCGAAGGTAAGAGCCCGTGGAATCCCAGGAAATTTGGCTGAAATGAAATGAAATGAAAATCGCTTATTGTCACGAGTAGGCTTCAAATGAAGTTACTGTGAAAAGCCCCTAGTCGCCACATTCCGGCACCTGTTCGGGGAGGCTGGTACGGGAATCGAACCGTGCTGCTGGCCTGCCTTAAAAGCCAGCTATTTAGCCCTCTGCTAAACCAGCTGAGTGGCAGGACAAACAAGACAAGGGAATACAGGATAAACGGCAGGAGTTGGGACGTTCTGAGGATCAGAGGGACCTTGGTGTGCATGTACACCGGTCCCTTGAGGTAGCAGAGCAGGTGGATACAGTGGTTAAGGATGCATATGGTATACTTGCTTTTATTATCTGAAGCATAGAGTTTAAGAGCAGAGAGGTTATGCTGGAACTGAATAAAACATTGGTTAGGCCACAACTAGAGTTTAGTGTGCAGTTCTGGAATCCACATTGCAGGAGTGATGTGATAGCACTGGAAAGGGTGCAAGGAGATTCACCAGGATGTTGCCTGGGCTGGAGAGTTTTAGTTATGAAGGGAGAGTGGACAGACTGGGGTTGTTTTGCTTGGAGCAGAGGAGACTGAGGGGGTACGTGATTGAGATGTGTAAAATTATGAGGGGCATAGATAGAATAGACAAGAAGAAACCTTTCCCCTTGGTGGAGGGGTCAATGACCAGGGGGCAGAGATTTAAGGTAAGGGGCAGGAGGATTAGAGGGGATGTGAGGAAAACTTTTTTTCCCAGAGCGTGGTGGGAGTGTGGAACTCGATTAAAAGGGTGGGAGCGGCAGAGACCCTCATATCATTTTAGAATTATTTAGATGTGCATTTGCGATCCCAAGGCATTCAAGACTGTGGGCCAAGTGCTGGCAAATGGATTAAAATAGTTAGGTGGTTGTTTTTGATCAACACAGAGTTGAAGGGGTGATGGGCCTTTTCTGTACTGTATGACTCTATAACTCTATGACTTTAACACAATGGAGGTTCTCCTCAATGCGAAGACGGGACTTTGTCTCCACAAGGATGAGGTCAAATATGTTTTTCCCTCTTGTTGGTTCCCTCACCACCTGCTGCAGTCCCAGTCTACCAGCCATGTCCTTTAGGACCCAACCAGCTCGGTCTGTGGTGGTACTATCGAGCCACTCTTGGTAATGGACATTGGTGTCCCAATCCTGATTACATTCTGCACCCTTGCCACCCTCAGTGCTTCCTCCAAGTGATGCTCAACATAGAGAAGCACTGATTCATCAGCTGATGGTGGATGGCACGTGGTAATCAGCAGGAGGTTTCCTTGCTCATGCTTGGCCTGAAGCCATGAGACCTCATGGGGTCCAGAGTCAATGTTGAGGACTACCAAGGCAACTCCCTCCGTGCCGCCACCTCTCCGGTGGGATAGGACATACCAGGAATGGTGATGGTGTTTTCTGGGATCGGTAAATCACGATTCCATGAGTATGATATGTCAGACCATTGCTTGACCAGCTTGCAAAACAGCTCTCCCAATTTTGGCACAAGCCCCCAAGATGTTAGTAAGGAGGACGTTTCAGGGTTGACAGGGGCGTTGGCATTTCCGGTGCTTTGGTCGATGCCATGTGGTCCGTCCAGTTTCATTCCTTTTTGGTCCATTTGCAGCGAATGAATACAACTGATGGTTTGCTCGGCCATTTCAGAGGGTATTTAAGAGTTAACCACATTACTGTGGATCAAGAGTCACATGTAGGCCAGACGGGTAGATTTCACTGATAGAATCATTTAGTCAAAGAATCCCAACAGTGCAGAAGGAGGCCATTTGGCCCATCGAGTCGGTGCCAATCCTCCAAAAGAGCACCCGACCTAGGCCCAATCGCCTCGCCGGCGTGAACACCGCCCAGTCCATCACACAAACCTGCCTCCCATCCATTGACTCCATTTACACCTCCCGCTGCCTGGGGAAAGCGGGCAGCACAATCAAAAACCCCTCCCACCTGGCTTACTCACTCTTCCAACTTCTTCCATCGGGCAGGAGATACAGAAGTCTGAGAACACGCACGAACAGACTCAAAAACAGCTTCTTCCCCACTGTCACCAGACTCCTAAATGACCCTCTTACGGACTGACGTCATTAACACTACACCCTGTATGCTTCATCCGATACCGGTGCTTATGTAGTTACATTGTATATGTTGTGTTGCCCTATTATGTATTTTCTTTGATTCCCTTTTCTTCCCATGTACTTAATGATCTGTTGAGCTGCTCGCAGAAAAATACTTTTCACTATACCTCGGTACACCTGACGATAAACAAATTCAATCCAATCCAATCCAATCTCCCCGTAACCCCATCTAACCTTGGGAGCCTTGGGGCAAATTTAGCGCGGCCAATCCACCTAACCTGCACATCTTTGGACTGCGGGAGGAAACCGGAGCACCCGGGGGAAACCCACGCAGACACGGGGAGAACGCGCAGACTCAGCACAGACAGTGACCCAAGGCCGGAATCGAACCCAGGTTCCTGGCGCTGTGAGGCAGCACTGTGTAACTGTGCCACCGTGCCACCCGCCCAGAGAGTGGTCAGAATGTGGAACTCATTGCCACAAGAAGGAGTAGTGGCAAGGACCATGCAGACACTAAACATGCTCATGACAGAGACAGGAATAGGAGGTTATGCTGATAGGGGGAGATGAAGTCAGGCTTCGTGCCAGTTTATGTGGAGCATAAATACTGAACAGATCAGTTGGACCAAATGATGTGGTTCTGAGCTGTACCTTCAACGTTATTCTGTCACAAGAGGACAGATTGAGAACATGGTGAGAAAGTTCTCACAATTTCTCAGTAAGAACTGTAACATTTGAGAGCTGGACTGGAACAGTTCCCACAGGGAGACTCAATCATCGTTTCTTTATCATCCGCCTTTCTTCAACATTACTTTTCTTTCTCCATTTCTCTTTGGAGGGTGTCAACTCCCTGCTAGGTCATGAAGAGAGGATATTAGGGAGCAGAATATATCAGTCAGAACCTTGAGCCGATGAGGGAATGCATTTAATGTGCTGCTGACTGACTTTCAAAAGACACTTGATGAAGTGCCACATGACAGGCTTGTCGGGAAGATATGGTGAACCTTTCTAAAGCATTGGCTCAACCTCAAATGGGGTGTTCTGTCCAATTATGGGCGTCATGCTTTTGGAGGGGATGTGGATGCATCGAGAAGATGCAGAAAAGATTTATGAGAATGACTCTGGGGACCAAAGGTTTCAGTCACATGGATAGTAGGTAAACTTGCAGCTGTTCAAAATCATGAGGATTCTGGACAGAGTACATAGTGCACCTGTTCTATTGGAAGAAGCGTCGAGAGCCACAGCACATCAGTTTAAGGTAAAGAGGTGAGTTGAAGAAAAGCTTGATTACAAAGCAATGATTAGAATGTGAAAGGCACTGTCTGAGAGTGTGGCGAAGGCAGATCCAGCGAGGTATTCAGAGGGAATTTGGATAATTAGCAGGAGAGAACCATGTGCTGGTAACAAGGCCTGGGAGGGGAATCAGCTGATTTGTTCTTCCGGATAGTCAGCCTCGGATAGGGCGAGTTAAATGACCTCCTTCTGTGCTGTAAACATTCTGTGATTCTATTCCTGGAGTAAGGCACCCTCACACTCCTCACAGGAGGGTTTACCAAACAATATTTAATGCTAGCCCACACAAGGAGACATCAGCACAGGTGACTAAAAGCTTGGTCAAGGAGGTAGGTTTAGAGGAACATCTTAAAGATATAGAAAGACGGAAAGAGGTGAAGGAGGGAGTTCCACAGCTTGCAGCCAAATCACTGAAATGACAGCAACCAGTGGGCGAAAGAATGAAGTTCAGGCATTATCAGGAGGTTTGAGCTGGAGAAGCTCAGATACCTTGAATGGTTGTGGAGCTGGAGAATGTTCTTGTCACTGAATCCTCACCTGTTACTTTAAACATCTCAATTAAATCACCTCTTGAGCTTCCTTATCCCAATGAACACAAGCCAGGCCAAAGCAATCAATCCTCAAAACTGCGCTCTTTCACCCCAGTGCGATCCTGATGAATGACTCTGGCTTCCTGGGAACATTGGGCATACAGGCCGTGAGAAAGCTCAACCTCCCTGCTGCCTGAATTTGTGTTAGGGACCGATAGAAGCTGGGAGAAGCCACTCCCGGGATCTACCCGGCTCGCAACTGCTCGCGAGATCGAATACGGTCTTGAGAGACGTTGCGATGTGGAGCTCGCCCATTGCCCACTTTTTGGCAAATCTGCATATTAGAACAAGACAGTGTGTGGGGTGGGGTGTGTGGGGGGGGTGGGGGGTGTGTGGGGGGTGGGGTGGGGGGGGGGTGGGGGGTGGGGGGGGGGGGCGTTAAATAGCGTCTAAACACGCTTGCTATGGGACTTTGTTCCCATTTAGTTAAATCCCACCCCTAATGCTCCATTAAACTTCATACCACCCCCACTGCCGGTAAGGCTCTGATGGGGGACGTGTACGCAGCAGTCACAAGCTTTATTTGACTTTTCCATTTCTGTGGTCAGGGACTCTCACTGGGCTGACATTGCTGGATAATTCACCACTGGCTGCCACGACGCAATAGCATTGACATCGCCTGTCGATCTCAGGAAACAAATGCAGATTCAAGTCAGAACTCGAATGAATCTGGAACAATTTGCCCAACTAGCTCAGTCCGTAGTGCGTGAGACTATAAATCTCAGGATTGTGAGTTCATGTCTCACGTTGGGTACCATTGCTTTGCATCGCCCTCCCTCACAACGTGGTGGGAACAGACTCTGTGGATGCTTTCAAGGCAGAGATAAATAGATTCTTGATAAGAAAAGGGCTGAAAATTATTGGGGGTAGGTGGGAGGTTCCATTCAGACCAGCCATGATCTTATTGAATGGCAGATTCAATAGCTCGAGGGGCCGAGTGGCATATTCCTGCTCCTAATTCATACATTGATATGTTTGTTAGAATGCCCTCTACGTTAAGAAACATTGCAAGGCAGTTTCCATAGGTTACAATGGCACGGTATTTATATTTTGTTGCTGGACTATTACTCCAGAAGCCTGGACTAATGATCCAGAAACAACAGCTCAAACCCCACTACAGCAGTCTGTAATTCAGTAAATTAAATAAATCCAGAATAAGAAGTTAGTATCAGTAATGGTAACCACGTAACTAACAATAATAATCTGTATTATTGTCACATGTAGGCTTACATTAACACCTCAATGAAGTTACTGTGAAAAACCCCTAGTCGCCACATTCCGGCGCCTGTTCAGCTACACAGAGGGAGAATTCGGAATGTCCAATTCACCTAACAAGCAAATCTTTCGGGACTTGTGGGAGGAATCCGGAGCACCCGGAGGAAACCCACGCAGACACGGGGAGAACGTGCAGACTCCGCACAGACAGTGACCCAAGCCGGGAATCGAACCGGGGCCGTGGCGCTGTGAAGCAACAGTGCTTACCACTGTGTTACAGTGCCACCCACTGGATTGCTGTAACAACCTCATCTGATTTACTGATGTTGTCCTTCCCCAGGTTGGCCCACGTGTGATTCCAGACCCACAGCCATGGTGCTTGACTCTTAACTGTTCTGTAACATGATTTATGTGAGCCAGGAAGACATCACCTTCTCAAGGGAAATCAGTGGTGGGCATTTGGTGCTGTCCTTACCAGAGATTCCCTCATCCAGTGAATGAATTAAGAATAAGGGTCTGGCTTTACCAGCACCATCTTGGTGACACCCACCGCAGGGGATTCAGGAGCCCATTGACTTATGGTTGGGTTGCCGGATACTCCGACTTTTGACTGGACCAAGCTGTCCCGGCGACGGACTGGGGCGGAAGATCTTGCCCAAGGTGTAGCTGAGCAAAAAGGGGGAAGTGGGGAAGAGGGGTTGGGGAAAGTGGACCAAAATGTAACCAAAGAGGAATTCTGGGTTAGAGAGCTGGCAGATGAGCGAGGGACCATGAGGGACATCGAGAGGTGTCCAGAGACCTGCAGCCCAGGAACTCCTCATGGCTCGAGTCAGCTCTGAAGAATAGATTTAATCATTTAATGGAGATTGGAAGGAAGTGAGATGTGGCAGGCTTCAAGGCTTTTAATGTAAAAAGAAAATACAAATTGAAACCTGAACTGACAGAAGAAAAGCGTTATTCCTGGAGCAAGTCCAAGGCTTCAAATACTGAGTCACCGCTGGACAACGCTTGATTGTGAATTCAGCAGTTTCTATTTTTCTATCTTTGAGTTGAATAGGATAGCCTTTCTATTCTGTAAGACTGGTTTCAATGAAATGAGGTTAGTGTAACTTAAGAAAATAAAAGGGTAATATGATGAAGTTCTCAAGGGAGCGTCATCTCAGGAAATCACCGGAACGTAGCACCTGATTTATTTTCTCCCTTAAGAGTGACAGATTGAATATCCTGGCCTGCAGTTTCCTGTGGCGTGTGTGCTGAAGGTTTTCTCACCCAATGCAAGTCTTGGTTCATGGAATCACCTGACAAGAGTATGGTGACTGTTTTGTTTGCGATGGTTGATTGAATTTCACTCAGAAACCATTTCTTTCAGCCTGGGTTGACATGGCGTTACGCCAGCCAGAAATCATATTGTCCATCATAACTTCAGGATGTTTACCAGACAAAGGGCAGGGGTGGTAAATATATGGAACCCGCTGCCTGGGGAGGTGGTGGGAGCAGGCACGATAGCGGCATTTATGGGACATCTAGACAAATATATGAATTGGGGGGAATGGAAGGATACGGACTCCGTAAGCGCGGACGGTTTTAGTTTAGGCAGGTAACATGGTCGGGCAGGCTTGGGGGGGGGGGGGGGGGGCCGAAGGGCCTGTTCCTGTGCTGTATTGTTCTTTTTAACTGCACCCAATCACTGGGTGAACGCTCGCAAAGATTGTTTTCAAAAAAAATTTAAATAAATTTAGAGTACCCAATTATTTTTTTTTCCAATTAAGGGCCAATTGTATGTGCCAATCCACCTTCCCTGCACATCTTTGGGTTGTGGGGGTTGTAACAATATGGATATTGTATGGGAGATAATGTGTTAACAATTTCATGTAAATGCATCTCACCACTGGATGGTGATCAAGAGCAGTCACATATATAACACGTGACAACCCATGATTCGGGGAGAAGGTGTTTAGGCGTGAGAGAGAGTAGCTGTGTAATTGAGAGTTCTGTAGATAGAGTTATAGCATAGTTTATTTAGCAACCTTTGTACTTAGGAAACCGTGCAAATCTAGTATAAAGTACTGTGAATAAATCAGCTTTGTTAATTTACATAGCTTGGTGTTCTTTGTTAAAAAATATACATTCAAGACATCCATACAAAGGAAACAGAGAACATCACAGGGGTGAGACCCACGCAGACACGGGGAGAATGTGCAAGCTTCATACGGACAGTGACCCGGGGCCGGGATCGGACCCGGGCCGTTGGTGCCGTGAGGCAGCAGTGCTAACCACTGCCCACCCAGCAAAGACTTTTGACTCCACCAAAGCATGTGCTCCAATTCATTCAAAAGAACTCAGTCAAATAACATTCGGTTCAATCTCAAAGCCAAATAATGATGAACTGCATAGACTAATCGGAACAATACAAATCAGAAGCAGTCATGACACCACTGCTCTGCGCTCTGGTCAGACTGCGCCATGAGTAATGGGCTGACACTCCCATGAAACAGTCAGCACTGGCAGATTGCGGCGCCACTTCAATTTTTCCATGCCCCACAATGCCGCTCTGCATTTTTTGCCGGGTCTTCCAGGAAGAGGGAGCGCAGCACCCGACATCAGAGAACTCCAACGCAGCACCGTAACGTCGGACACGAAGGGCAATTTAGCATGGCCAATCCACCTAACCTGCACATCTTTGGACTGTGGGAGGAAACCGGAGAACCCGGAGGAAACCCACGCAGACACGGGGGAGAACGTGCAGACTCTGCACAGACAGTGATCCAAGCCGGGAATCGAGCCTGGGACCCTGGCGCTGTGAAGCAACTGTGCTAACCACTGTGCTACCGTGCCGCACAATCTGAGAAACACAACTCCTTTCCTCAGAAGCCAGAGCAGAGCTCCAAAATAAACCTAAAAACAGACACAGGGCAGGGCTAAAAAGTGAAACTAAAAACAGACCCTGCCCCGGCGGGGATGAAAATCACACTGACCCCAGAGTTTGATAAAATAGAAAGCTTTGTGAAAATCAAACTCATAGCCAAGAGTTGAAACTAGTTGTAACACAAATAGAATCAAATCAATATTGTACCAGTGTCCATCAGAATCCATAATACACATTGAAAAGGACACGCACCTCAGTCTTAGACTCATTAAATTGCCTCAAACAATGAAAGTAATTTGAAGGACATAAATTATAAGAACCTTAATTTGATTTGACCAACATGAATCCCTTTGAATTAAGAAAATGCAGTCGAAAGAAAGAGGCCATAAGAGATAACAGAATAGAACCACTTTTCAGGTAACGTTCTACTGGGTTTGGATTTTGTTTATTGTCACGTGTACCGAGGCCCAGTGAAATGTATTTTTCTGCGAGCAGTTCAACAGATCATTAAGTACATGAAAAGAAAAGGAAATAAAAGAAAATACATAATAGGGCAACACAAGGTACACAATGTAACTACATAAGCACCGGCATCGGCGAAGCATACAGTGTTAGTAGTGTTAATGAGGTCAGTCCATAAGAGGGTCGTTTAGGACTCTGGTAACAGCGGGGAAGAAACTGTTTTTGAGTTTGTGCGTGCGTGTTAACAGACTTCTGTATCTCCTGCCCGATGGAAGAAGTTGGAAGAGTTAGTAAGCCGGGTGGGAGGGGGTCTTTGATTATACTGCCCGTTTTCCCTGGGCAGCGGGAGGTGTAGATGGAGTCAATGGATGGGAGGCAGGTTTGTCTGATGGACAGGGCTGTGTTCACGACTCTCTGAAGTTTCTTGCGGCCTTGGGTCGAGCAGTTGCCATACCAGGCTGTGATGCAGCCAGATAGGATGCTTTCTGTGGTGCATCTGTAAAAGTTGGTACGAATTAATGTGGACACTCCAAATTTCCTTACTTTCTTGAGGAAATATAGGCGCTGTTGTGCCTTCATAGAAGTTTACAGCATGGAAACAGGCCCTTCGGCCCAACCAGTCCATGCCGCCCAGTTTTTACCATTAAGCTAGTCCCAGTTGCCCGCACTTATAGAATCATAGAAGTTTACAGAATCATAGAAGTTTACAAGCATCATAGAAGTTTACAGAATCATAGAAGTTTACACCTGTTTGGGGAGGCTGGTACGGGAGTGTCGACGTGGGTGGACCAGGACAGATTTTTGGAGATGTGTAACCCTGATGCATTTGAAACTACTAACAATCTCCACCCCGTTGATGCTGACAGGGGTCTGTACAGTACTTTACTTCCTGAAGTCAGTGACCACCTCTTTAGATTTGCTGGCATTGAGGAATAGATTGTTACCGCTGCACCACTCCACTAAGTTCTCTATCTCCATCCTGTATTCTGACTCGTCTTTATTCGAGATCCGGCCCACTATGGTCGGATCGTCAGCAAACTTGTAGATGGAGTTGGAACCAAATTTTGCCACGCAGTCGTGTGTGTACAGCGAGTAGAGTAGGGGGCTAAGTACAAAGCCTTGCGGGGCCCCGGTATTGAAGACTATTGTGGAGGAGGTGTTGTAGTTTATTCTTACTGATTGTGATCTGTGGGTCAGAAAGTCGAGGATCCAGTTGCAGAGTTGGGAGCCAAGTCCTAGGTTTTGGAGCTTTGATATGAGCTTGGCTGGGATTATGGTGTTGAACAAAGAACAAAGAAATGTACAGCACAGGAACAGGCCCTTCGGCCCTCCAAGCCCGTGCCGACCATACTGCCCGACTAAACTACAATCTTCTACACTTCCTGGGTCCGTATCCTTCTATTCCCATCCTATTCATATATTTGTCAAGATGCCCCTTAAATGTCCCTATCGTCCCTGCCTCCACTACCTCCTCCGGTAGTGAGTTCCAGGCACCCACTACCCTCTGCGTAAAAAACTTGCCTCGTACATCTACTCTAAACTTTGCCCCTCTCACCTTAAACCTATGCCCCCTAGTAATTGACCCCTCTACCCTGGGGAAAAGCCTCTGACTATCCACTCTGTCTATGCCCCTCATAATTTTGTATACCTCTATCAGGTCGCCCCTCAACCTCCTTCGTTCCAGTGAGAACAAACCGAGTTTATTCAATCGCTCCTCATAGCTTATGCCCTCCATACCAGGCAACATTCTGGTAAATCTCTTCTGCACCCTCTCTAAAGCCTCCACATCCTTCTGGTAGTGTGGCGACCAGAATTGAACACTATACTCCAAGTGTGGCCTAACTAAGGTTCTATACAGCTGCAACATGACTTGCCAATTCTTATACTCAATGCCCCGGCCAATGAAGGCAAGCATGCCGTATGCCTTCTTGACTACCTTCTCCACCTGTGTAGCCCCTTTCAGTGATCTGTGGACCTGTACTCCTAGATCTCTTTGACTTTCAATACTCTTGAGGGTTCTACCATTCACTGTATATTCCCTACCTGCATTAGCCCTTCCAAAATGCATTACCTCACATTTGTCCAGGTTAAACTCCATCTGCCATCTCTCCGCCCAAGTCTCCAGACAATCTAAATCCTGCTGTATCCTCAGACAGTCCTCATCGCTATCCGCAATTCCACCAACCTTTGTGTCGTCTGCAAACTTACTAATCAGACCAGTTACATTTTCCTCCAAATCATTTATATATACTACAAAGAGCAAAGGTCCCAGCACTGATCCCTGTGGAACACCACTGGTCACAGCCCTCCAATTAGAAAAGCATCCCTCCATTGCTACCCTCTGCCTTCTATGGCCTAGCCAGTTCTGTATCCACCTTGCCAGTTCACCCCTGATCCCGTGTGACTTCACCTTATGTACTAGTCTACCATGAGGGACCTTGTCAAAGGCCTTACTGAAGTCCATATAGACAACATCTACTGCCCTACCTGCATCAATCATCTTAGTGACCTCCTCGAAAAACTCGATCAAGTTAGTGAGACACGACCTCCCCTTCACAAAACCGTGCTGCCTCTCACTAATACGTCCATTTGCTTCCAAATGGGAGTAGATCCTGTCTCGAAGAATTCTCTCCAGTAATTTCCCTACCACTGAAGTAAGGCTCACCGGCCTGTAGTTCCCGGGATTATCCCTGCCACCCTTCTTAAACAGAGGAACAACATTGGCTATTCTCCAGTCCTCCGGGACATCCCCTGAAGACAGCGAGGATCCAAAGATTTCTGTCAAGGCCTCAGCAATTTCCTCTCCAGCCTCCTTCAGTATTCTGGGGTAGATCCCATCCGGCCCTGGGGACTTATCTACCTTAATATTTTTTAAGACACCCAACACCTCGTCTTTTTGGATCACAATGTGACCCAGGCTATCTACACCCCCTTCTCCAGACTCAACATCTACCAATTCCTTCTCTTTGGTGAATACTGATGCAAAGTATTCATTTAGTACCTCGCCCATTTCCTCTGGCTCCACACATAGATTCCCTTGCCTATCCTTCAGTGGGCCAACCCTTTCCCTGGCTACCCTCTTGCTTTTTATGTAAGTGTAAAAAGCCTTGGGATTTTCCTGAACCCTATTTGCCAATGACTTTTCATGACCCCTTCTAGCCCTCCTGACTCCCTGCTTAAGTTCCTTCCTACTTTCCTTATATGCCACACAGGCTTCGTCTGTTCCCAGCCTTTTAGCCCTGACAAATGCCTCCTTTTTCTTTTTGACGAGGCCTACAATATCATTCGTCATCCAAGGTTCCCGAAAATTGCCGTATTTGTCTTTCTTCCTCACAGGAACATGCCTGTCCTGTATTCCTATCAACTGACACTTGAAAGCCTCCCACATGTCAGATGTTGATTTGCCCTCAAACATCCGCCCCCAATCTATGCTCTTCAGTTCCCGCCTAATATTGTTATAATTAGCCTTCCCCCAATTTAGCACATTCATCCTCGGACCACTCTTATCCTTGTCCACCAGTACTTTAAAACTTACTGAATTGTGGTCACTGTTACCGAAATGCTCCCCTACTGAAACATCTACCACCTGGCCGGGCTCATTCCCCAATACCAGGTCCAGTACCGCCCCTTCCCTAGTTGGACTGTTTACATATTGTTTTAAGAAGCCCTCCTGGATGCTCCTTACAAACTCTGCCCCGTCTAAGCCCCTGGCACTAAGTGAGTCCCAGTCAATATTGGGGAAGTTGAAGTCTCCCATCACCACAACCCTGTTGTTTTTACTCTTTTC